>NC_044567.1:47539212-49037930 GCF_007565055.1 Rhinopithecus roxellana
CCTGTCTCAAAAAAAAAAAAAAAAAAAAAAAAAAAGGATTTTTTTTAAATGGATATAGTTTCTTATGTTATGAATTTTTTTTGAAAAATGAACCACATTTGAGACTGTCTCAAAAAAAAAAGAGTCTTTTTTTTAAATGGATATAGTTTCTTATGTTAGGAATTTTTTTTGAAAAATGAACCACTTTTTTGTTGTTGTTTTTAGACCTAAAAGCTGTTGTTTTAGATTCTTTTTTTCTTTTGTACATCTCTAGGCAGATGATGTTTCTAGTGAATATTAATTTTATTTAACTCTGAGGATCTTTGTTGCTTGAATATAAAGAAATTTGACTTTTAGGCTAGGTGTGCTGTCCGACACCTGTAATCCCAGCTCTTTGAGAGGCCAAGGTAGGAGGCTCACTGGAGTTACAGGAGTTTGAGACCAGCCTGGGCAACATAGGGAGACCTTGGTCTCTGCAAAAGTAAATATAAAAAAGAAAAAGAAAAAGACTTAATTACACATGGTGGCACGTGCCTGTAGCTCCAGCTACTTGGGAAGCTGAGCAGAAGCTAAGCCTGGGAGGTCGAGGCAGCAGTGAGCCATGGTCACACCACTGTATTTCAGTCCCTGGATGGGTGAGAGTGAGACCCTGTCTCAAAAAAAAAAAAAAAAAAAAAAAGAAAAAGAAATGCCGACTTGTGTATGACATTTTGGTGTGCTTTCCTATGGACTCTTTCTTGTGTGTTACTCATTTTCTTCTCCACTTTTAGTTATCTTTGTCAGAGAAATCATATTTTTCTACAACTCAGTACTATTCTGAAATGTGTACATGCGAGTTTATTAGACCCTGGCATATATGGTGAGGCAGCTAAAAAAAGTAGAGGTTTAGCTATTATTACTATACTCTTCTCCATTTTGGGTAGCCACCTCTAAAGTAGTTTTGGCATAGGCTAGAGTAGTGGTGTGAGTAAATAAAAGGGAAAAATACAATGATTTTGACTAGCTATATGTATTTTACAGTTTAATTTTCAGACTATGTTATACAGTCAGATTGTACAAAATTTAAAAATATATTGAAAACCAGCCGGCGCGGTGCTCAAGCCTGTAATCCCAGCACTTTGGGAGGCCGAGACGGCGGATCACGAGGTCAGGAGATCGAGACCATCCTGGCTACACGGTGAAACCCGTCTCTACTAAAAATACAAAAAACTAGCCGGGCGAAGTGGCGGGCGCCTGTAGTCCCAGCTACTGGAGGCTGAGGCAGGAGAATGGCGTAACTCGGAGGCGGAGCTTGCAGTGAGCTGAGATCTGGCCACGCACTCCAGCCGGGCGACAGAGCGAGACTCGCTCAAAAAAAAAAAAAAAAAAAAAAAAAAAAGAAACCCTTCCTGTTACTCCTCCTCCCCATCTGCCCAGTTTATCAATAGCTTTCCTGCTACTATGTAATTATTACTTTCTTGCATGTCTTTCTAGGTTTCTTTTGCATATTCAAATGTGAATAGACAAATACTTATTTACTCCCTCCATCTTTACACAAATGAGTTAATATTATACAGTCTTCTGCATCTTAATTTATTTCACTGAACAATTTATCTTTGTTTTTTTCTTTTCTTTTTTCTTTTCTTTTTTTTTTTTTTTTGAGACTTTTCTTTTCTTTTTTCTTCAATTTTCTTTTTTTGAAGCTTCGCTCATTCGTCCAGGCTGGAGTGCAGTGGTGCAGTCTCAGCTCACTGCAACCTCCCCCTTCCAGGCTCAAGCGATTCTCCTGCCTCAGCCTCCCAAGTTGCTGGGATTAGAAGTACGCGCTGCCATGCCCAGCTAATTTTTTTTTTTTGACGGAGTCTCGCTCTGTCGCCCAGGCTGGAGTGCAGTGGCCAGATCTCGGCTCACTGCAAGCTCCGCCTCCCGGGTTCAGCCATTCTCCTGCCTCAGCCTCCCGAGTAGCTGGGACTACAGGCGCCCGCCACCTCGCCCTGCTAGTTTTTTGTATTTTTTAGTAGAGACGGGGTTTCACCGTGTTAGCCAGGATGGTCTCGATCTTCTGACCTCGTGATCCGCCCGTCTTGACTCCCAAAGTGCTGGGATTACAGGCTTGAGCCACCGCGCCCGGCCAGCAGCTAATTTTTATATTTTTAGTAGAGATGGGGTTTCACGATGTTGGCCAGGCTGGTGTTGAACTCCTGGCCTCAAATGAACCTACTGCCTCAGCCTTCCAAAGTGCTGAGATTACAGGTGTGAGCCACCGCACCTGGCATGAGCAATTTATCCTGTTATCAGTATAGAGCTTTTTTTAATTTTTTTATTTTTTTGAGATGAGTCTTACTCTTTCGCCCAGGCGGGACTGCAGTGGCACTATCTCGGCTCACTGCAATCTCTGCTTCCCGGGTTCACACCATTCTCCTGCCTCAGCCTCCGGAGTAGCTGGGGCTTCAGGCGCCGCCACTGCACCAGCTAAATTTTTTTTTTTGTTTTCTAATAGAGACGGGGTTTCACCGTGTTAGCCAGGATGGTCTCGATCTCCTGATCTCATGATCTGCCCACCTCAGCCTCCGGAAGTGCTGGGATTACAGGTGTGAGCCACTGCGCCCGGCCTTTTTTTTCTTTTTAACCATGTTATCTAATCAATCAGTTGTTGCACTTTCTGATCTTCTACTTTGATGACTAACTCTTTTATATATGTCATTTTGCTTGTATACAAATAATCTATAAGATTATTAATTTCAGTGGGTGGAAACATTGGGTCAAAGGAGTTTTGCAAGTAATTTTGATAAATAGACCCAAATTTTTCTCCCTGTAGTTTTACCAATATATGTTCCCAGTTTTACCAATATATGAATAAAAAAGCTGTTCTTCGTACCTTTGGTAATCTAACAGGTAAAAGTTTGTATATCCAAGCAGTAGTTTTGCATTTCTCTTAGTGAAGTTGACATCTTTTTATAGTTTGAAGAGCAGTTTTTTTCCCTTCTGTGGTCTGCTTTTTGACTGGGTTGTTGACCTTTTTCTTTTTTTTCTTTTTTTTGAGACAGGATCTCCCTCTGTCAGGTACGCTGGAGTGCAGTGACTTGATCTTGGCTCACTGCAGCCTCTGCCTCCCCCATTCAAGGGACTCTCCTGCCTCACTCAACCGAATAGCTGGGATTATAGGCACAGGCGACCATGCCCAACTATTTTTTTTTTTTTAGTAGAGACGGGATTCACCCACCTTGGCCTCCCAAAGTGGTGGGACTACAGGTGTGAGCCACCATGCCCAGCCAGTTGTTGATCTTTTTAGTGTGATTTATTGGAGCGTTCATAAGGAGCCCCTTGTATATTATTATACTGTTTTCATATGAGTTGGACTAATTTTTGCCCATCTGGTTAGTCTTTATTTATATTGTGCTTTTTTAAAAAAATTTCACCATGCATGGGTTTTTTATTTTAATTTTGTTCAATTTATTAATCTTTCATGATATCTGTATTTTGAGTTATTAGTTAGAAAGGCCTTCACTATTCCAAAGTATTTTTTTGTTTGTTTGTTTTTTGTTTTTGTTTGTTTTAAGTGACAGGTTTTCATTCTGTTGTTTGGGCTGGAGTGCAAGTAGCAGGATCCTAGCTCACTGTAGCTTTGTAGTCCCAGGTTCAAGTGATCTTCCTGCCTCAGCTTTGAGAGTTTTGGGATGACAGGAATGATCCACTGCACCTGGTGTAAACCTTCCATTTATTGAATGTTTTGTATTTGTCTTTCCTATTCTGGTTTGTTTCACTCATTCCATTCTACCCTCTCTAATAGGCTAAAAAAATGTTAATGTTACTTTGTGCTTTTTTCTCTTTCTGAATCCTCTGAATTTCCTAGGATACTGTAAATTCACTTGTCCGTCTCCTGACATATATTTTATTTTTGTCGTGTACTTTCATTCTCTGTTAAGAATTATAGTGGTGGCCGGGCGCGGTGGCTCAAGCCTGTAATCCCAGCACTTTGGGAGGCCGAAGATGGTTATTTAGCTTTTTGAGGTGGAGTTTCACTCTTGTTGCCCAGACTGGAGTGCAATGGCAGAATCTTGGCGCACTGCAACCTCCGTCTCCTGGACTCGAACAGTTCCCCCACCTCAGCCTCCCAAGTAATTGGGACCACACATGTGCACCATCACACCTGGCTAATTTTTTTATTATTTGTAGGAACGAGGTCTTGTTATGTTGCCCAGCCTGGTCTCGAACTCCTGGGCTCAAGAGACCCTCCTGTCATGGCCTCTCAAAGCTCTGGCATTACAGGCATGAGCCACCATGCTTGGCTTTAGGTTAGTTTTTAAAATCCAATTTGTCAATCTTTGTCTTTTTTTTTTCGAGACGGAGTATCGCTCTGTCACCCAGGGTGGAGTGCAGTGGTATGATCTTGGCTCACTGCAACCTCCACCTAGTGGGTTCAAATGATTCTCCTGCCTCACCCTCCAGAGTAGCTATTGCAGGTGCCTACCACCACGCCTGGTTAATTTTTTTTTTTTTTTTTTTTTTTTTTTTTGTATTTTTAGTAGAGATGGGTTTTCACCATGTTGGCCAGGTTGGTCTTGAATACCGAACCTCAAGTGATCTGCTCTCCTTAGCCTCCCAAAGTGCTGGGATTACGGTCATGAGCCACTGCACCTGGCCAGTTTTTGTCTTTTATTTGCTGTATTTAGGTATTTGGGTCATTTACATAATTACAGATGTTGTCAGAGTCCCATTTATTTGGGGGGAGTGGGGGGACAGAGTCTTACTCTTGCCTAGGCCGGAGTGCAGTGGCTCAATGTTGGCCTACTGCAACCTCTGCCTCCTGAGTTCAAGCAGTTCTTGTGCTTCAGTCTCCCAAGTAACTGGGATTACAGGCATGTGCCACCATGCCCAGCTAATTTTTGTATTTTTAGCTAGAATTACAGGCCTCAGCCACCATGCCTCTTTCAAGTTTTTGTTTTTCGATTGCTCTTTATTCTGCTTTCTTTTGGGTTACTTGAACATTTTTGGAATTCCATTTTTCTTGTATTTTTTTTCCTGCCCCAATTCACTATGCCAAAACCATTTTTCTTTATTGTGTTTTATATCTGTTTATTTTAGTTCCTTGATATTGTTTGGATATTTGTTCCACTGAATTTTTTTTTCTTCTTTTTTGAGGCAAAGTTTTGCTCTTGTTGCCCAGGCTGAAGTGCAGTGGCGCGATCTCGGCTCATCCCAACCTCTGCCTTCCAGGTTCAAGCGATTCTCCTGCCTCAGCCTCCTAAGTAGCTGGGATTACAGGCATGAGCCACCACACCGGCTAATTTTAGTAGAGATGGAGTTTGTCCATGTTGGTCAGGCTTTTCTCGAACTCCCGACCTAAGGTAATCCACCCACCTCAGTCTCCGAAAGTGATGGGATTACAGGCATGAGCCACCGTGTCTGGCATTTTTTTGGGGAGACCAAGATGGGTTAGTCACCTGGGGTCAGGGTTTGAAACCAGCCTGGTCAACATGGCAAAACCCCATCTCTACTAAAAACACAAAAATTAGCCAGGCATGATAGCGGCACCTGTAATCCCAGCTACTCAGGAGGCTGAGGCAGGAGAATCGCTTGAATTTGGGAGGTGAGCTGAGGTCATGCAGTGCACTCCAGCTTAGGCAACAGAGCGAGACTCCATCTCCAAAAACAAACAAAAAACAACCACAAACAAACAAAAAAAGTTTTTTTCAGTTAATTCTGATTCTTATTTCTAATATCTGTGAGATACTAGAAATAAGATATATCGATGTTTGCATTTGTTTATTGCCTTTTTCCCATTCTATTTGAAATCTTCCCAATTCTTGGTGTCTTTTTGGTATCACAAATAACTTTTGATTGAAACCTGCGCATTTTTGTATTGTCATGAGACTATGCAGCTTAAACAACTGTTTTAACTCTTACACTGATCTAACAGGGGTAGAGTGTTGGTGCCACCTTGTTAAGCCACGTAGTGGATGAAGTTCAGGTTTTCTCCTTGTCTATGTTGACATTTGAGGTAAACTTCCTTTTAGTTCCTTTTTTTTTTTTTTTTTTGAGACAGAGTCTCGCTCTGTCAGCCAGGCTGGAGTGTAGTGACCTGATCTCCACTCACTGCAAGCTCCGCCCTCCTGGGTTCACGCCATTCTCCTGCCTCAGCCTCCCGAGCAGCTGGGACTACAGGCGCCCGCCACCTCGCCCAGCTAATTTTTTTGTATTTTTCTTAGAGATGGGGTTTCACTGTGTTAGCCAGGATGGTCTCCATCTCCTGACCTCTCGATCCGCCCGCCTCGGCCTCCCAAATGCTGGGATTACAGGCGTGAGCCACCGCGCCCGGCCTCCCTTTTAGTTCTTTGCAGAGGTGGAAGTTGTGGCTCCGCACCTGATTTCCATGGTGGATGTGGCCTCATTTGTTACTGTGTGTACGTGAAAGTTCTGACTCTCTCCTAGGTCTTCTCTGCTACCGCTCCAGTCGGAACAGGGAGGGATGCCTTATTACTGGCAGATGGTGGTGAAGGCCAGGCTTCCCCACTTTTCTCCAGTGACACGGTAGGGAGGGGATGCTCATTAACTAGCCATTTGGAATGAAAGTTCCAGTGCCCTGCTTAATTTGCTCTGACACCACCTGTGGGAATCTCGGGTTGTTTTCATGACAGTCTCATGAGGGTGGATATCTAGGTTCCCCATGCGATCATTGCTGGTATGGGTGGGGCTAGGTTTTCTGTGGTTTTATGCTGGATTAGAGCAGTTCTTCAAAAGTTTTCTTTCTGGTGAACATACCTCTTTACTGGTCATTTGGTACGGAGAGAGAAGGCTTTCGTTGGGGCTTCTTTTTTTTTTTTTTTTTTTTTTCTTTTTTTGTGGAAACAGTCTCTATTACCCAGACTGGAATGCAGCGGGGCGATCTCTGCTCACTGCAACCTCCGCCTCCCGAGTTCAAGCGGTTCTTGTGCCTCAGCTTCCATAGTAGCTGGGATTACAGGTGCCGGTCAACACACCTGGCTAACTTTTATTTTTAGTAGAGACGGGGTTTTGCCATGTTGGCCAGGCTGGTCTCCAACTCCTGACCTCAGGTGATCCACCCGCCTCGGCCTCCCCAAGTGCTGGGATTATAGGCGTGAGCCACCGCGCCCGGCCCTGTTGGGGATTGTTTTGGTCTGTGCCCATCGGTGTTCCTGATGTACTCACTTCTTCCATTCCAGGAGTAGGATACATTAGTCAAGAAGAATACCCAGGGGATTTACTGCTATACTGTGCCTTGTGTCTTGTGATCCTGAACTGATTTGCCTTCTCTCCACCTTTCAGAGAATATTCGTTTCATGTATAATATTCACTTTTTAAATTTGTACTTAGAGGGAAGAATAGGGCAAAGTATGTCCGTTCCATCCACCCGGAAGTGTAAGTCTAACCTTTGATTTCATCGAGTGTGCCCAATTTTTCTGTTTTCTATTTCATTGACTTATGCTCGATCTTTCTTTTGCTCTTCTAGTTTCTTAAGGAAAAGATGAAGTCACTGATTTGTTTCGTTTCTAATATAGTCATGTAATTGTATAAATTTTTCTTTCAATTACTGCTTTAACTGTCTTCAAAATACTTGATATTTTTGTTTTCTTTTACCCCTTGGTTTTTTTATTTTATTTTATATTTTGAGACAGATTCTTGCTCTGTCGCTCAGGCTGGAGTGCAGCGGCGATCTCGGCTCACTGCAACCTCCGCCTCCTGGGTTCAAGCAATTCTCTGCCTCAGCCTCCTGAGTAGCTGCGGTTACAGGTGCCTGCTACCATGCCCGGCTAACTGTTGTATTTTTAATAGAGACGGGGTTTCCCCATCTTGGCCACACTGGTCTTGAACTCCTGACCTTTTGATCCGCCTGCCTCGACTTCCCAAAGTGCTGGAACTACAGGCGTGAGCCACCGCTCCCGACCCCCATTGGTTATTTTAAAAGTGTGTTTTGATTCCAAATATTGGGATTGTCTATTGATTTTTTTTTTCTGTCACTGATTTCTAAATTAATAACACAGTGGTGAGAAAAAACTCATGATAAGACTTGAAACCTTTTAAATTTACCAAGAGTTGTTTTTCTGGCTCGAATATGGTATATCTCGGTGAATGTTCCAAATGTACTTGAACAGAATTTGTATTCTTGTAGTTTGTGCAGAGTGTTCTATATAGTTAGTGAGGTCAGTTTGGTTAATGGTGTTATTCAAGCTTTTGTATCCTTACTGATTGTCGGTCTACTGGTTCTGTTATTATTATTATCATTCCTTTTTTTTGAACGTGATGTCACTCTGTCACCTAGGTTGGAATGCAGTGACATGCACAGTCATAGCTCACTGAGCCTCCACCCCCTGGGCTCAAGCGATCCTCCCACCTCAGCCTCTCCAGTAGCTGGGTCTACAGGCATATGCTACCACACCCAGCTAATTTTTTTTTTTTTTTTTTTTTTTTTTTTTTGAGATGGAATCTTGCTCTGTCGCCCAGGCTGGAGTGCAGTGGTGCGCTCTCTGCTGACTGCAACCTCCACCTCCTGGGTTCAAGTGATTCTCCTGCCTCAGCCTCCCGAGTAGCTAGGATTACTGTTGTGCGCCACCACTCCCAGCTAATTTTTGTATTTTTAGTAGAGACGAGGTTTCACCATGTTGGCCATGCTGGACTCAAATTCCTGACCTTGTGATCCACCCACCTCGGCCTCCCAAAGTGCTGGGATTACAGGTGTGAGCCAACACGCCCGGCCCACCCACCTAGTTTTTTAAAATCTTTTTGTAGAGACAGGGTCTCCCTGTGTTGCTCAGGTGGGTCTTGAACTCCTGTGCTCAAGCAATCCTGTCTCAGCCTCCCAAAGTTCAGGGATAACAGGTGTGATTCGCCACGCCTGACCTGGTTCTATCACATAGAGAGGTTTGCTGAAATTTTAAAATATAATTGTAGATTCTTTCATTTCTTCTTACAGTTCCCTCATTTTTGCTTTATTTATTTTGAAGCCCTATTAATAGGTAAATAAATGTTTAGGATTTGAGTATGTTCTTGATGAATTAAACCCTTAATGTATATAAAATGTTCTTTTTTCCTGATGAAATTTTTATTTTTGTCTACTTTACATGTTAGTATTATAACGATTTCAACTTTCTTTTGATTTTGTAGTGTGTAATAAGATCTTTTTCTTTGGCTGCATTAGAATTTTCATGTTTGATTTTAGTTGTTTTGGTCATGGTTTACCTTATTTTATGGAGATACGCTTTTACTCTATCGCCTGGGTTGCAGTGCAGTATCACAATCATGGCTCACTATGGCCTTGACATCCTCCTGCTTTAGCCTTCCCGAGTAGCTGGAAGGACCATAGGTGTGTGCCACTACCCGTGGCTAATTTGTGTGTGTGTGTGTGTGTGTGTGTTTTGCTTTTTTTTCCGAGATGGAGTTTCGCTCTTGTTGCCCAGGCTAGAGTGCAGTGGCACAATCTCGGCTCACCACAATTTCCGTCTCCCTGGTTCAAGCATTTCTCTTGCCTCAGTTTCCCAAGTAGCTGGCACAATATAGTTATGGATTAAAAGTGAGGTTAGGGCCGGGTGCGGTGGCTCATGTCTGTAATCCCAGCACTTTGGGAGGCTGAGGCAGGCGGAGCACGAGGTCAGGAGATCAAGACCATCCTGGCTAACACAGTGAAACCCGTCTCTACTAAAAATGCAAAAAATTAGCTGGGCATGGTGGCGGGTGCCTGTAGTCCAGGCTACTCGGGAGGCTGAGGCAGGAGAATGGCATGAACCCGGGAGGCGGAGCTTGCAGTGAGCCAAGATCGCGCCACTGTACTCCAGCCTGGGCGATAGAGCGAGACTCCGTCTCAAAAAAAAGAAAATAAAGTGAGGTTAGGGAGTAAGGTTTGAAGTGGTCAAAGATCATGTATACTAGGTGTGTTGCATGAGCAATGTGTCATTGAAAATATCATTACCAATATATGGAAAGAGCAGGAAGAGCAGGTTTTGTCATAAATTGTGGAGCGTTTCAAGTGTCTCTGTAGGCTGAGTGCAGTGGCTCACACTTCTAATCCTAGCACTTTAAGAGGCTGAGGTCAGTGGATCACTTGAGGCCAGGAATTTGAGACCAACCTGGGCAACATGACGAAACCCCATCTCTACTAAAAATAGAAAAAGTTAGATGGAAGTGGTGGCACACACCTGTATCCCAGCTCCTTGGGAGGCTGAGGCAGGAGAATTGCTTGAACCCTGGAGGTGGAGGTTGCAGTGAGCCGAGATGGAGCCACTGCACTCCAGCCTGGGCAACAGAGCGAGACTCCATCTCAAAATAAAATAAAATAAAGTGTTTATGTAGCACATAGGGTTTTATACCTGAACCTGAGGACAGATACAAATAGATAAAATTTGGGATTCTCTGTTATATTTTTATAATTTAGTTGCTAATGGAAATTTGGACAATGAATAAGATTGCCTAGTATTTCACGTGAAATAAGATGACATCTTAGGCCAGAGACCTGAGGAACTTCACCATTTAAAGGTTTGATAGGGTGATCAGAAAGGTGCTGCCAAAGAGGTAATAGGAAAATCGGGAGAGTGAAATACTGAAAGGCAAGAAATATAGCGGTATTAGTCTGTTTTGTGTTGCTATAAAGGAATACCTGGAACTGGGTAGATTATTAACATAAAGAAAAGATTTATTTGGTTCACAGTTCTGTCGGCTGTACAAGCATACCACCAACACCTTTGGGCTGAGGAAACTTTTACTCATGGGGGAGTGGGAATGGGGACCAGGAGTGTCACATGGTGAGAGAAGGGAGCAAGATGGCAGGCTCTTTTTACCAATCAGATCTCAAGTGAACTAACACCAGCAAGAAACTCACTCATTACCACAAGGAAAACACCAAGACATTCATGAGGGATCTGCCCCCATTACCCAAACACCTTTTGCTAGGCTCCACCTTCAACATTGGGAGTATATTTTTACACGAGATTTGGGGCACAAATATCCAAACTTTATCAGTACGCTCTGTAATGTCTTTTTCTTTTTCTTTTTCTTTTTTTTTTTTTGAGACGGAGTTTAGCTCTTGTTGCCCAGGCTAGAGTGCAGTGGCACGATCTCAGCTCACTGCAACCTCTGCCTTCCAGTTTTCAAGTGATTCTCCTGCCTCAGCCTCCCAAGAAGCTGGGACTACAGGCACGTGCCACCACGCCCAGCTAATTTTTTGTATTTTTAGTAGAGACGGGGTTTCACCATGTTGGCCAGGATGGTCTCGATCTCTTGACCTCGTGATCCGCCCGCCTCGACCTCCCAAAGTACTGGAATTACAGGCATGAGCCACCGTGTCTTGCCAATAGACTCTATTTTTTAAAAAAATTATTTTTTGTGGAGATGAGGTCTCACTTTGTTGGTTAGGCTGGTCTTGAACTCCTGACCTCAAGTGGTCCTTCCGTTTTGGCCTCCCAAAGTGCAACGATTATATGTGTGAGGCACTGCACCCAGCCTCAGTAGGCTTTTATGGTTTATGCTTTCTGTCCTTTTAAAAGTATTTCAACTTAATTTTCTACTCTCACTTTTTGTTGTAATTCATATATGTATGTAAGTGTATATATATTTACATGTAGGGTGTGTAATATAGTGTGTGTATATATAGTATTTGTGTGTGTATATATATAATGTGTTTGTGTATCTGTGTGTGTGTATTTGTTTGTTTGTTTTCGTTTTTTTGAGATAGGGTCCACTCTGTTACCCAGGCTGGAGTGCAGTGGTGCAGTCATGGCTCACTGCAGCCTTGACCTTCTGGACTCAATTGACCTGCTCGCCTCAGCCTGCTGAGCAGCTGGGACTACAGGTGCGCCACCACCACACCCAACTAATTTTTTTTTTTTTTGTAGAGGTGGGATTTTGCCATGTTGCCCTGGCTGGTCTTGAACCCCTGGGCTCAAGCGATCTGCCTACCTCACCTTCCCAAAGTGTTGGGATTACAGGTGTGATCCGCTGTGCCCGGCCTATATTACTATGTCGTATGCTGCAGAACCTCTTTTGGAAACAAACTGGGATATAAATAATACTCAAGTGCGACTTTCAGGAACTTACCCTTCATAGTAAGACAATGCCATTGAAACTTACTGTGTTTCATAAGAAGGGGAAGTACTGGCTCTACATTTATTTTTGCTTTTACATTCTGAGGATGGGAGGGAGAGGGATCCACAATAAATTTTGAGTACCATTGTGTTTGAACAATAATAGCTGATTAGCCTAATTCCTTTCAGAAGGGAAATCAGCATGCATGAGATCATTTCTTGCCACTTAAATTAAAATTCTAAATTCGTGAGTATGGCTCTTTAAGAGAAACCACACCTACTTGACTGCAGTCATCCTAGCTGGCCATAAGACAGGAAGTAAAGGACCGGGCGCGGTGGCTCAGGCCGGTGATCCCAGCACTCTGGGAGGCTGAGGCGGGCAGATCACAAGTCAGGATGAAGGAGACCATCCTGGCTAACACGGTGGAACCCCATCTTTACTGAAAATACAAAAAACTTAGCCGGGCATGGTGGCGGGTACCTGTAGTCCCAGCTACTCGGGAGGCTGAGGCAGGAGAATGGCGTGAACCCGGGAGGCAGAGCTTGCAATGAGCCGAGATCGCCCCACTGTGCTCCAGCCTGGGCAACAGAGCGAGACTCCATCTCAAAAAAAAAACAAAAAACAAAAAAACCAAAGGACAGGAAGTAAACAGGTAACAGGCAGATGTTGAAAGCCTTGCTCCATTCTTTCGTTGAGAGGACCTTTTTGTTTTTTTCCTCCCTCTCCCCAGGTAAATAATCCCAGCATCCTTGTGTTTTCATTAATGTAAGATTTAAAAAATTGTGGCAGATTTTTGTTTTGTTTTGTTTCTTTTAGATGGAGTTCCGTTCTTGTTGCCCAGACTGGAGTGCAATGACACGATCTTGGTTCACCGCAACCTCTGCCTCCCGGGTTCAAGCAATTCTCCTGCCTCAGTCTCCCCAGTAGCTGGGATTACAGGTGTGCGCCGCCACTCCTGGCTAATTTTTTTTTATTTTTAGTAGAGACAGGGTTTCTCCATGTTGGTCAGGCTGGTCTCAAACTCCTGACCTCAGGTAATCCATCCGCCTCGGCCTCCCAAAGTTCTGGGATTACAGGCATGAGCCACCGTGCCTGGCCCGTGGCAGGAGTTTAAAAGTTAAAATGTACTTTACTTATTTGTTTATTTTATTTTATTTTATTTTATTTATTTTATTTTATTTTATTTTATTTTATTTTTGAGATGGAGTCTCGCTCTGTTGCCCAATCTCAACTCACTGCAAGCTCCGCCTCCTGGGTTGTTGCCGTTCTCCCGCCTCAGCCTCCCGAGTAGCTGGGACTACAGTTGCCCGCCACCTCGCCCGGCTAATTTTTTGTATTATTTTAGTAGAGACGGGGTTTCACCATGTTAGCCAGGATGGTCTCGATCTCCTGACCTCGTGATCCGCCCGCCTCGGCCTCCCAAAGTGCTGGGATTACAGGCGTGAGCCACTGCGCCCTGCCTAAAATGTACTTTAAAAAAATTGCTTGTCCTCTGAAGAAGATCACATGTGGTCAGGAACAACTGTTTGTGAAGAAAGTTCTGAAATATTCTTGGGGGGCAGCTAGTACAAATGCTGCTCTCCCATTTTCAGGAGTTTTGAAGTTGTAGGGAAGATACTACGTTTTTGATCATCTGAAATCTTTCATTACCTGTTTCTTTTTTTTTTTTTTTTTTTTTAGAGATATGAACTGTGTCCCCATCAGGATGGAGCCTAAAAAAGAACAGATAATGGGGGTAAGTGCAGAGATTTATTGAAAAAATTTGTATTGAAAACTGGGGCGGTGGAGTATTCTCAAATGCCTGGTAGTTTATTTTATTTCATCAAATTAAACAGTGTTTTCTACTCATTTTTAACAGTAGTGGCTGTAATTTATGAATCCTTATTGTATTGACCCACCATTTTTCTACTTTGTGGACAAACAAGCATTGGATATTTTATGCAGAATGATCTATTAAATACATACTTCTAATTAAAATTCTAATTTTTTTGGCTGGGCGAGGTAGCTCACACCTGTAATCCCAGCACTCTGGAAGGCCGAGGGAGGCGGATCACCCGAGGTCGGCGGATCACCCGAGGTCAGGAGTTCGAGTCCAGCCTGGCCAACATAGCGAAACCTGGTTTCTACTAAAAATAGAAAAATTAGCCGGGTGTGGTGGTGCATGCCTATAGTCCCAGCTACTTGGGAGGCTGAGGCAGGAGAGTCGCTTGAAGTCAGGGAGTGGAGTTTGCAGTGAACCAAGATTGCACCATTGCCCATTAGCCTGTGTGACATAAGGAGACTGTCTCAAAATAAATAAATAAATAAATAAATAATAAATAAATAAGTCTATTTTTAAAAATGGATATAGTTTCTTGTGTTAAGAATTTTTTTTTGGGCCGGGCGTGGTGGCTCAAGCCTGTAATCCCAGCACTTTGGGAGGCCGAGACGGGCGGATCACGAGGTCAGGAGATCGAGACCATCCTGGCTAATACGGTGAAACCCCGTCTCTACTAAAAAATACAAAAAACTAGCCGGGCGACGAGGCGGGCGCCTGTAGTCCCAGCTACTCGGGAGGCTGAGACAGGAGAATGGCGTGAACCCGGGAGGCGGAGCTTGCAGTGAGCTGAGATCCGGCCACTGCACTCCAGCCTGGGCGGCAGAGCAAGACTCCGTCTCAAAAAAAAAAAAAAAAAAAATTTTTGAAAAATGAGCCACATTTTGTTGTTGTTGTTGTTAGACCTAAAATCTGTTGTTTCAGATTCTTTTTTTCTCTTTTGTACATCTCTAGACAGATGATGTTTCTAGTGAATATTAATTTTATTTAACTCTGAGGATCTTTGTTGCTTGAATATAAAGAAATGTTGACTTTTAGGCTGGGTGTGCTGCCCGACACCTGTAATCCCAGCTCTTTGAGAGGCCAAGGTAGGAGGCTCACTGGAGCACAGGAGCTGAGACCAGCCTGGGCAACATAGGGAGACCTTGGTCTCTGCAAAAGTAAATATAAAAAATAAAAATAAAAAGACTTAGTTACACATGGTGGCATGCGCCTGTAGTTCAGCTACTTGGGGAAGCTGAGCCAGGAGGATGACTTGAGCCTAGGAGGTCGAGGCTGCAGTGAGCCATAGTCATACCACTGTACTTCAGTCCCTGGGACAGGTGAGAGTGACACCCTGTTTCAAGAAAGAAAAAAAAAAGAACGAAAGAAAGAAAGAAATGCGGACTTCTGTATCACGTTTTGGTGTGCTTTCCTATGGACTCTTGTGTATTCCTCATTTACTTCTCCACTTTTCATTATCTTTGTCAGAGAAATCATATTTTTCTACACCTCAGTACTATTCTGAAATGTGTACGTGTGAGTTTATTAGACCCTGGCATATGTGATGAGGCAGCTAAAAAAATGTAGAGGTTTAGCTATTATTACTATACTCTTCTCCAGTTTGGGTAGCCGCCTCTAAAGTAGTCTTGGCATAGACTAGAGTAATGGTGTGAGTAGATAAAAGGGAAAAATACAATGATTTTGGCTAGCTATATATATTTTACGGTTTAATCTTCAGACTATTTTATAGAGTCAGATTGTACAAAATTTAAAAATATATTCAAAATCCTTCCTGTTACTCCTCTTCCCCATCTGCTCAGTTTATCAATAGCTTTCCTGCTACCATGTAATTGTTACTTACTTGCATGTCTTTCTAGGTTTCTTTTGCATATTCAAATGTGAATAGACAAATACTTATTTACTGCCTCCATCTTTATACAAATGGGTTAATATTATATACTCTTCTGCATCTTAATTTATTTCACTGAACAATTTACCTTGGTTTTTTTTTTTCTTTTCTTTCTTTTTTTTTTTTTTTAAGACTTTGTTTTCTTTTTTCTTCAATTTTCTTTTTTTATTTGAAGCTTCGCTCATTCGCCCAGGCTGGAATGCAGTGGTGCAGTCTCAGCTCACTGCAACCTCCACCTTCTGGGCTCAAGCGATTCTCCTGCCTCAGCCTCCCAAGTTGCTGGGATTACAGGTATGCGCCACCACGCCCAGCCAATTTTTGTATTTTTAGTAGAGATGGGGTTTCACAATGTTGGCCAGGCTGGTGTTGAACTCCTGACCTCAAATGATCCTACTTCCTCGGCCTTCCAAAATGCTGAGATTATAGGCGTGAGCCACCACACCCGGCATGAACAATTTATCCTGTTTTCAGTATAGAGCTTTTTTTTAATTTTTAACCATGTTATCTAATTGATCAGTTGTTGATGCACTTTCTGATCTTCTACTTTGATGACTAACTCTTGTATATGTGTCATTTGCTTGTATACAAGTATATCTATAGGATTATTAATTTCCATAGGTGGAAACATTGGGTCAAAGGAGTGTTGCAATTAATTTTCATAGATAGTCCCAAATTATTCTCCCTGTAGTTTTATGAATATATGTTCCCAGTTTTACCAATATACGAATAAAAAAGGTGTTCTTCATACCTTTGGTAATCTAACAACAGGTAAAAGTTTGTATATCCAAGCAGTAGTTTTGCATTTCTGTTAGTATTACTGAAGTTGACTTTTTTTATAGTTTGAAGAGCAATTTGTTCTTTTCTGTGGTCTGCTTTTTCACTTGGTTGTTGATATTTCTTTTTTCTTTTTTCTTTTTTTTTTGAGACAGGGTCTCCCTCTGTCACGTAGGCTGGAGTGTAGTGGCTTGATCTTGGCTCACTGCAGCCTCTGCCTCCCCCGTTAAAGGGACTCTCCTGTCTCACTCACCCGAATAGCTGGGATTATAGGCGCACGCCACCATGCCCAGCTGATGTTTTTATTTTTAGTAGAGACGGGATCGACCCACCTCAGCCTCCGAAAGTGGTGGGACTACAGGTGTGAGCACCATGCCCAGCCACAGTTATTGATTTTTTTAGTGTGATTTATTGGAGCGTTCATAAGGAGCCCCTCATATATTATTATGCTGTTTTCATATGAGTTGGACTAATTTTTGCCCATCTGGTTAGTCTTTATTTATATTGTGTTTTTGAAAAAACCTTTTTTTTTTTTTTTTTACCATGCATGGTTTTTTACTTCATTTTGTTCAATTTATTAATCTTTCATGGTGTCTGTATTTTGAGTTATTAGTTAGAAAGGCCTTCACTATTCCAAACTTCTGGGTTTTTTTTGTTTTGTTTTGCTTTGTTTTGTTTTTAAATGACAGGTTTTCATTCTGTTGTTCGGGCTGGAGTGCAAGTAGCAGGATCCTAGCTCACTGTAGCTTTGTAGTCCCGGGCTCAAGTGATCTTCCTGCCTCAGCTTTGAGAGTGTTGGGATGACAGGAATGAGCCGCTGCACCTGGTGTAAACCTTCCATCTTATTAAATGTTTTGTATTTGTCTTTCCTATTCTGGTTTGTTTCACTCATTCCATTCTACCCTCTCTATTAGCTTAAAAATAAGTTAATGTTACTTTGTACTTTTTTCCTCTTTCTGAAGCCTCTGAAACTCTTAGGATACTGTAAATTCACTTGTGCATCTCCTGACATGTATTTTATTTTTGTCATGTACTTTCATTCTCTGTTTCTTTAAGAATTATAGTGGTTTTGTCAGGTGCTTGTTGAGGATTATGCTTGTCACTTAAAATGAAACAGTTTGTGTAAATTTGGTGTCGTTTTTCTTTGAATTCTATATAGAACTTCATGAGAAACTGTAACTTTTCTGGGAAAATTTCTGATAAATTTGTTTTTTGGCAAAATTATAGGGACACTCCCTTTTCTCTCCTTTCTCTTTTCTGTCTTCCCTCCATGCCTTCCTCTCTTTCTCTTTCTTTCTTTCTTTTTTTTTTTTTTTTTTTAGCAGTGTATCACTTTGTTGCCCAGTGAGCCAAGATCAATAGGTGAGAGTGCAGTGATGTAGTCATAGCTCACTGCAGCTTCAAACTCCCGGGTTCAAATGATCCTCGTGCCTCAGCCTCCTGAACAGGTGGGACCACAGGCACACCATGCCTAGCTAATATTTTTTTCTTTTTCTATTTTTTGTAAAGACAAGCGGTCTTGCTTTGTTGCTGAGGCTGGTCTCGAACATCTGGGCTCAGGCTATCCTCCTGCCTCATACTCCCAAAGTGTTGGGATCACAGGCATGAGCCCTTAGGCCCAGCCTATTTTTATGTATTTGTCAATTTTGGTGTGCTCTATTTTTTCAAGACTACTTTGTACAAGTTGCTGAAACTGTTGGACTAACATTGCCAATAGTATTTATTTATTTATTTATTTATTTTTGAGATGGAGTCTTGCTCTGTCACCCAAGCTGGAGTGCAGTGGCCCGATCTCGGCTCACTGCAGACTCCACCTCGCAGGTTCAAGTGATTCTCTGCCTCAGCCTCCCAAGTAGCTGGGATTACAGGCAGGCACCACCATGCCCAGCTAATTTTTTTTATTTTTAGTAGAGAGAGGATCTTGCCATGTTGGCCAGTCTGGTCTTGAACTCCTGTCCTCAGGTGAACCACCCGCCTTGGCCTCCCAGAGTGCTGGGATTACAGGCGCAAGTCACTGCACCTGGCCGCCAATAGTATTTTATTATTATTTTGTTAATTTTGCTAGCATTGGTGGTTATTACCCAATTGTTATTCCTGATGTTGGTGAATTTTTTTTTTAACTTAATTTCTTTTTTTTTTTTTTTGAGATGGAGCCTTGCTCTTGTTACCCAGGCTGGAGTTTAGTGGCAGGATCTTGGCTCACTGCAACTTCCGCCTCCCTGGTTCAAGTGATTCTCCTGCCTCAGCCTCC
Source organism: Rhinopithecus roxellana (assembly GCF_007565055.1). NCBI lineage: Eukaryota > Metazoa > Chordata > Mammalia > Primates > Cercopithecidae > Rhinopithecus > Rhinopithecus roxellana. Next base: position 47,557,936 of record NC_044567.1, read on the forward strand.
CGAGTAACTGGGAGTACAGGTGCATGCCACCACACATGGCTAATTTTTTGTATTTTTAGTAGAGACGGGGTTTCACCATGTTGGACAGGCTGGTCGTGACTCCGGACCTCACGTGATCCACCTGCCTCAGCCTTCCAAAGTGCTGTGATTACAGGTGTGAGCCACCACACCCGGCCAGATGTGGGTGATTTGTGTTCTGAATTTTTCTTTGTTTTAATTTTAATTTCTTTTTTTTTTGACCAGTCCAAATAGAATTGTTCAGTTTTGTTGACCTTTTTAAAGAAAGTTTTGGGCTTTGTTAATTTTTTATGCCATCTCCCTGTTTTCTATTTTGTTAAACTTCTGCTCTTTATTATTTCCTTCCTACTACTTGTTATATAACTATATAACTACGTGTTATATTTTCCTCTTCTTTTCTAACTTATAAAGGTGGAAACTTAGGTCTTTTCTTTTAGATATTCTTTTTAATGAAAATATATATGCTGTAAGTTCCTCTCTGTTGCTTTTATTGAATCCCACAAGTTGTGTTGTTTTTGCTTTTGTTTTTGCCACTGTTGTTGTTTTGAGACAGGGTCTCAATTTGTCACCCAGGCCGGAGGGCAGTGATGGGATCTCGGCTCACTGAAGCCCCAACCTCCTGGGTTCCAGCGATCCTCCTGTCTTAGCCCCTCAAGTAGCTGGGACTACGGGTGCACGCCACCTTATCTGGCTAATGTTTTTGTATTTGTCGTAGAGACAGGGTTGCACCATGTTGCCCAGGCTGGTCTCAAGCTCCTGAGCTCAAGCCATTAACAGGCGTCAGCCACCACTGCCCCAGCCTACATCTCAAGTTTTGATAAATTTCATATTTGTTGCCATTCCGTTCAAGACATTTTCCACTTTCCCTTGTGACTTTCTCTTCACTATCTTAGTCTATCTTGGACAGAAGTAGAAGTCTTCTGCTGTTTGTTCTTAACATTGATTTTCCCTCTTACTTCTCTTCTGTTTTTTTGTGATTATTTTTGAATGCTGTATTTTCATCAGTTTAACAATGCAACGGTTAGTATTGCATAATTAATTACATTAAATTGCCTTAAATTGCCTTTTTGGCCATATCTCTTCCTATATAGATAAGTATTTATATTTATATAGTGGTTGCTGTAGGGATTATAATTTTCTTATCAGTAAATTGAGTCTACTGAGTGTAGCACTTTTTTGTTTTTTTTCTTTTTGAGACAGAGTCTTGCTGTGTCGCCCAGGCTGGACTGCAGTGGCAGTATCTTGGCTCACTGCAAGCTCCACCTCCCAGGTTCAAGCAGTCCTCCTGCCTCAGCCTCCTGCGTGGCTGGGACTACAGGCACACACAACTGCACTCAGCTAATTTTTGTATTTTTAGTGGAGACATGGTTTCGCTATATTGGCTAGGCTGCTCTGAAACTCCTGACCTCAAGTGATCTGCCCGCCTTGGCCATCCCAAGTGTTGGGATTACAGGCGTGAGCCACCTCACCCGGCCTGTGTGTACGACTGAACACGAAATGTAGAATGAAACCATATAGACTTCTTTTACCTGTTGCTTTTCCAGATTTTGTTATAGTTTTATCAGAAAGCTACGTACATTCACAAACCAACCAGTGTTCTAGTATTAATGTAAATGGTCATTTGCATTGTAAATGAGTGTGAAGGCATTAATGTTTTATATGTTCATTATATATTCAGTGTGCCTCCATGTTTATCGCTCTTCATGTTTTTCTTCAGGTCTGAGCTTCCTTCTGGAATCATTTTCCTATTACCCAAGGAAAATTGTTTGGTGTTCCCTTTAATGGAAATCTTTTAAAAAATGTTTTCTGGCTTTATTTAGTTATCTAGTTTTTCGTTTGATAACTTGCCTTTTGTTTTTAAAATTTTCATTTCTTTCCCTTAGTTTTCTGTAGTTTTATTAACGTCCCTTGGCTTATATCTTTATTTACTCTGATTTATAGTGGTTCTTCAGTCAGTGGCTTTGGGTCTTCTGTTCTGGAAAATGTTCAGGTATTATCAATATATAAAAGGATATTAATATTGATAGTGAATGTTGGTATACATTTAGTGAATAAAATTAATCTGTAGGAAACTCTTTATATTTTTAACACCTTTAGTTAGTTGGATTTTGGCCCCAATTATATATTTTGTGATGATCACTTTGTTTCTCATTTTCTGCTTAATTCCTATCACCCATTTATTTATTTTCATTTTTATTTACTGGGAAACAGTAAAATTGAAGTAAGGCTGTTTTGTAACTCACTTAAAAACCTTCAGAAAAATATATTTCAATACAACTTTGGGAATTCTTTAGATTTGGTCACTATTTGCTGTCACACAGGATCGTGGTGTTGGTACCATTTGATTGGGTGTTGCATATTTGTATCCATGTTCCTTTGAAGGGTCAGTATGTCTGACGTCCCGAGTGTCTATTTCTCATTCTTTTTAATGGTAGATATTCATACACTGAAGCTTTAAGGTTTATTTTTCTTTTCGTTTCTAATTTTTAAATTACGATCTTTCCCTTGTTGAATGGGGCTATTTCTTTTTAAAATAAATACTACAAGGGTCCCCTGTCTTACGAAATGAGCAGCTTAGGTCTGTAATACTCTGGTCCTTGTATATGAATTACTTAAGAATGTGTATCTGTATATCCTTTGATGCTGAATGCTTTGATTTATTTTAATGACTAGCAAAAATTTTGAGATTATAAAATTGAGCATTTTTCTTCCTAGGTGTAATAAGCATATTGAAATATCACTTTCTAAATGAGAGATGATATGTATAAAATTTTTAAAATGGACTTTGAAGATTTTGCAAATAGAATTTTCTTATTGCTAATTATAGACATGATGTTATCCCATTTGGTAGTTGGGAAAAAATGTCTAACAATTTAATAAGATTGTACAATCATTACATTTGCATGGAATTTGAACTTTTTTATAGTGATTTTTATCTAGTTTACACCAGTTAGATGTGGCACCACCAACTTTTTTTTTTTTTTTTTTTTTTTTTTTTTTGAGGCGGAGTCTCGCTCTGTCGCCCAGGCTGGAGTGCAGTGGCCGGATCTCAGCTCACTGCAAGCTCCGCCTCCCGGGTTTACGCCATTCTCCCGCCTCAGCCTCCCGAGTAGCTGGGACTACAGGCGCCCGCCACCTCGCCCGGCTAGTTTTTGTATTTTTAGTAGAGACGGGGTTTCACTGTGTTAGCCAGGATGGTCTCGATCTCCTGACCTCGTGATCCGCCCGTCTCGGCCTCCCAAAGTGCTGGGATTACAGGCTTGAGCCACCGCGCCCGGCCGCACCACCAACTTTTAAACACCTCAAATAACTCTCATCTTCGTACTTAATTGTGCAATGGTACAAGTGTTTTAAACAGAAATGTGAGATGCTCTTTAGTAATGCTTTGAAAAGTGCATGAGTCTAATACTGACATTTCCTTTAATGTTTTTGTTTTTTAACTTATTTGCTCTATCAAATATAATGTGCAGGCATTTTTTCTTATTGAACTGCAGAGATAAATTTTTAGAAAACTGTATACCTTAATACTGATGGTATAAAAGTCTTCTTGCTTTCCCTAGTGCATAAAGTAACACTTCCAATATTTACCTTTCTATTCTTCAGTGGTACAATCATGGCTCACTGCTTCCTGGATGGGCTCCAGCAGTCCTCCTGCCTCAACCTCCTCACTAGTGGGACCATAGACACACGCCACCATGCCTGGCTAATTCTTTGACTTTTCTCTAGAGACAGGTTCACTTGTGTTTCCCAGCTGGGTCTCAGGACTTCTAGACTCAAGTGAATCTGAACCTCCTGCCTTGACCTCTCAAATTGTTGAGATTACACGTGTCAGTCACCACATCCGGCCTAAATTTCTTATGTGCCATGGTACTGCAAAACGTCATAATTAGGGGCAGCTGGATGGAAGGTGTAGGAGGACACTGTAGTGCCTTTTCAATATTTCTGTGTATCTAAAATAATTTAAACAGAAAACATTTATTTTAAAACATGAAGGGGGTTATCCTTCCATAAGGGTAGAGTACAAAGGCAGGCTCACGTTGTTTTTGGAATTCAGAACGCTGGTGGCAGGACTGGGGGTGCTGGGAGGGGCTGTACATGGTTGACTTTGTGATCTGGGGCTGGTGTGTTCCATCTGTGAATGTCTTTCGAGCTGCACACTTTCTTAATAAATTTTCATAAGTTTAACAAAAAATAAAATGAGGATGTGAAGCTGGCTTGGGTTGTTAAGTCTCGGGAAGTTATCCAGCCATGAGCCCTGCCCCAGATGCTTCTAGAAGCCTGGAGGGAACTGAGAACTTTCCAAGTAGAGGAGCAGGGGCAAGGCACTGCGGTGGGAGCGCACTGCTGCTTGTCCCTAGCTGCGAAGGGGGTGTCCTATGGAATCAGTGCTGGGTGCAGTGCAGGGCTGGAAGTCCATGTCCACACTGTGGCTCAGTGCAGTGAAAGCCAATCTCACCCCCTCCACAGGGTGTTCCGCCTGCCAGCAGGTGGCCAGCTGGTCTTCCTGGGATACAGTGCCATTGTAGAAATTAGGTGCAAGTCTCTTGTCCGCAGATGGGGTGCCCTGTTGCAGTGGGATATCTCCCAACCTCCCTCAGTCCTGATGGACCTGGGCGGGGTCTGGTGCCAGGGTTCCCATGGGCTTCCAGAGCTGGCCCTGTCCCACAGTCCCGAAGCTGTCCAGGACACATTCAGAAGGGACACGGACCCAGCAGCTCTGTTCGAAATCATAATGGGGGAACCAAGGGCCCCCTACATCCAGGTCCGTCGGGAGCCGGGGCATCGAGTTCCACTCCAGGAATCTCCAGGAACCCTGAGGTCTTCCCTGAGCCGGGGCCGGGCTGGCCACACCCTGAGTGCCCACAGGGTAGGTCTCTTCCCAGACAGCCCCACCAGGACAGGATGTGGAAGAATGAGGTGCCCATGGTGGGGAAAAATAACCAGATGGGCCGCTGGAACTGGGCTGGTGGGCCTGGAGGGGCCTGCATGTCCCCCTTGTAGAGGGTCATCTTGCCACCTGAAGCCAGCACAGGCCTAGGCGCCAAGGACCCTTGCTCGGGTTTGGCTGAAAGGAAAACAGTCGTGGTCAGCGTCTCCACTGAGCCCATGCAGGCCTTTCCCAGCCAGGCCCCACCTGCCTGGGTCTCTGGAGTCCTCAGGGTCTCTGTGTGGCCCCATGGTCTGACACTGAGGACACGCCTGTAGTCTGCTGATCCCAGGGGAGAGGTGTGTGCCACCTGGCATAGGGAAGCTGTTGGGGGATGGCAGGTGGCTCCTGGGACTGCCCCCAGGGTTCAGACTGGCTGGGGGCTTCCTACCACACACCATTGTCCCAGGGATATTGGGCCAGGGATACAGCCCCCAGTGAGAACTCAGGTGGGAGGGGACTTGGATGTCACCCAGCCCTTTGCCACCTCACATGGGGACCCATCTCCACAGTGGGGATTGGACCCGGACATGGGTCACCCTCTACCCTCCTGGGTTGCCCAGTCCATGCCAGGACTGACCATTCCCACATCTGCCTGAATTCTTGGCTCTGGCTCTGCGCCCGGGGTCCTGCTCATGCCCTCTCCCTGAATGCTCTGGGAGTGAGGGACTCCCGATTCCCTTGTCTCCCTGGCTCAAGGCTGGTTGTCCTGGCAACCTTGGAGGAGCATGCAGCAGTGAGGGGCCTCTGATGCTCTCTAAGGCTGTGGGTGCTTGCAGGCAGGAGTGGGGTCTCCCACAAATGAGTCTGGCTCCTCTAGTGCCCTAGAGGGCCCTGTGAGTCGGGGAGAGATACACCGTGGAAAGTGGGAGGGGGCTTGTTGGAGGGTCATGCCCACATCGCCCTCCTATGTGCACAACACATCCAGTACACATGCACTGAGCGCCTGTCCTGAGGACCGGTGGGCCTCCGGTACTTTCTTAGAGTCCAGGAGGAAATGGAGGAGGAAGAAAAGGTGAAGAGGAAGGCCCAGGTAGTAGGATTGTCGGTTCCGGGCACTCCCCTACTATTGACTGCCCCAGAGGGTGACATTGGAAGGACATGGCACTGGAGTCCACCTGGGGATGGCAGGTCCCTTGCTTCCTTGTTAGTTTCTTTGTAGAGGCCTTAAGATGCTTGAGCACAGAGTCATCATCCAACTCCCAGGTATGGAAGAACTGGTTCCGAAACCGTGCCCACAGGCCAGACTTGGACGTCTTCATGAGGTGCTCTAGGGACAGGGTGGACATCAGGCCAGGAGAGTTCCCTGGGAGGGGGCACAGCTGATACCCCGTGGCCACTTCAGTCTCCCACTGGGTGGTGCTGGATCCTTTTGTGGCCACCCCAGGGGCCCTGATGTGCACAGGAGGCTGTGGCTGGGGGATGACCTGAACGGGGAAGTGCTCACGACACTCCTGACTTTCATCTGGGTCATGTGGGGTATGGGCTCGGTGTCACAGTCCCCTGCCCAGCCCACCTGGCCAAACCTCCCTCTGGGTCAGAACAGAGGATCATGAGGACAGTGTGAGGAAGCTGCCCTCGGGTAAGTCAGCGTCTGACCCCAGGGCTCCCCAGGCCCCACTGGGCACATGGAGACTTACTCCTCTGAACCTTAAAGGCAATGCTTGTGATCGGCATCAACACCTGTTCTCCTTCCAGCAAATACACATCCCACAGGTGCAGGGTGAGCCCAAGAGAGATATGTGGGGATAGTAGGTGTGGGAGACTGTAGCCCTTCCAGGCTGGGGCGGGTGGCTTCAGCTGAGCCCACTGGGGCTTCAGTCCCCAGAGTCAGTGACTTCCCCCATGAGGGTCGCCTGAGCCCTCCAGGACGCTGGGTCAGACAAGGTCTTGCAGCTCCTCATGGGGGGCACTCATTTGAGGGGGGATGTGGCTCCTGGAGAGAGGGGCTTGCCCAGGGCATGAGGCTTCCCTGAGCCCTCTCAAGTCGGTTCCTGGTCCTGTCTGCCCATGAGACTGGGCCTGAGCCCCAGCTTTTGCTCTGGGATGACCCCTCTTGGGCAGAGCATTTTGTTTGGGTGTCCTGTGGGGACCCCCCTGTGGGCTGAGCCTCCTGTGGGCTTGGGTGAGCCAGACCCCCGGGCTGGGGAAGCAGGGCACTGCAGGGCAAGGAGGGTCCCTGAGCCAGGGTCTCCCTGTGCCTTCTTACCCCGTCATTCAACATCTGGAGAAGCTATCCCAAGGAGGAACCCTGCACGCAAAGACCTTCCTTGTCCTGATGGGAGGAACAGAGGTGCTCAGGGCCCCCTGGGCTGCCCTAAAAACATCCCTCTTCCAGGGCCTCTGAAGACCCTTTCCCTAGTGCAGAACACTGGGTGGTTTCCAGGGCTCCCCACAACACCTTCCCCTTCCCACACTCTGGGTGGACACACTGCCCTTTGCCCTGCTCTGTGGGAGCTGGGCACCCATCCCTGTGCCTCTGTCTCCTCCAGGGCAGGAAAGGAAACCAACTCCCCGCCCACGAATAGCCCGATGTCCTCTGTCAGGCCCTGGCTGGGACTCCGCCAGTCACCAGCTCCACGAAGGGCTTCAGCCCCATTCCTCCAGCCCCATGGGAGGCAGGGCCTCTGGGGAAGAGCTGAGGGGACCATAAAACTCACCAGATGCCACAGGGTGTTGGGTTGTGGGGACCACAACCATGTGGGGACCACATGCCCCTGATGGTCTTGGAGCCCCTGGACTCTCCTGCCATTTGGGCTGTGGAATCCTGAGAAGCCCCCAGCCCATCATGAAATCAGAGCCTTCCCCCAAGATGTGGAGCCATCAGCTGGAAGAGCTGGGCAGCTGCAGAGGCCCCAAAACCCCAAGGCCTCCCACCCTCCCATCTGGTGACCTCACCATGCGGCCTTTGTCCTGGGGAGGTGGGGCAGGAGCATCCCATGGAGCCTGGCTGGAGGTTCCCTTGGAGGCCTCCTGGACCAGGGTGCAAAAAGGGCAAGCCTGACTCTGTGGCCACGGAAAGGCAGCCAGAACAGGGTGGGTGCTGGGCTTCCTGGTCATCTCCTGGAAGTGGGGTCGGGCCAGGGGACACAGGATGGGGAGATGCTGGACCTGGGCTTGGTTGGCCCATTTGTGGGCACCAAGGGCAACTGGAGCCCTGGTAGATGGAGGGCAGGGGGACTCTCAGGGAGGGGAGAGTCAGTTGCACACAATCAGAGCCGGAGGGCGTGGCAGCAGGACACAGAGGGTGGCCACGGGGGGATGAGATGCCCTCTGCTGATGGGGATGAAAGGCGTCTGACTTGGGCTTTAGGCATCAGCCGGGGACTCCCATGGGACCCTCAGCAGAGACATCCTAAAGGCTCCCAACAAGCTGGCAACACAAGGAAAGTGGCTTGGCTGAAAGCTGAGATCACCTGGCCAGGGTGGCTGCCCCCGGGACTCACTGCATGAGGTCTTGGGGGCAGCTGTCCACCTACCCTGCAGGGAGTGCCTCTCCCTGGCCAGTAGCTGCACCAGTGCCCAGAATGCATCCTCCTCAGGCAGATAAAGGAGGAACAAGCCCGCAATGTGGCTCAGGTCCCTGCAGTAGCCCACCTCCTGCAAGAGCCAGAGTCACCGTGAAAGGACATCACCTGGGAGGACTGAGGTCACCTGGGAGGAATCATGTCATTGGAGAGGGGAGAGGTGACTGGGGAGGCTTCCTCTGAGAAAGAGGCTTCCTCAGGATGCAAATTCGTTTCATGACAAGAGCCAAGTCCATTAGGCACATCAGCACCTTGTCCAAAATGTCTCCTGATAGCACCGTCCTTCGTGTGACTCTGCCAAGCTCCTGGGCTTTCAGGCAGCACCAGGAGGAGGGCATCATTTCTGGTTCTGAGAAGTGGTGGTCAGACCCAGGTGACACCAGGAGTCCAGGTCCTGACTTCTTTGTGTCTCAGTTTGACCCCTTGAGGCCACCCCCTTGCTTGGAGGTTTATGCCAGCAGTGAGCTGGAGTCCTACATCCTATATCCTGGTGGGTCACAAACACTAACTTTAAAAGAAGCGAGTGACACCCCCACCAGACACCCACTCCTGTGAATAGGGAAATACTGCCCGGGAACGTCACTGCTGGGAATACTCACCGGGTTATACTCCGAATATGCCAGGAGGATGTAGAATAGTTCCTGCTGCCTAGGAAACACAGAAAGGGGGCTTTTGTGTGTTTTGTGCAGATGCCGTTAGTTTCACTTTGTCCACAAAGCCTAACAACAAATCCCATTTCAGGTTCAGATGATTCACCAGATAAGCAGTGAGCTCTTCAGGGCCTTTGAGGAAATGTTTCAGTAAAATCCACATCTGTGACATGCAAATAGCCCAGTCGTACAGTGACTTGCCTGATCCTTTTCACTCTGAACGATTTTTTTTTTAATTTTATTTTTTTTTTCAGTTTGCACACACGCCAGTTCAGTCTGTGGATGTACAGTTCCTCCGTGGTTCTAAACCAATGGGCAGAGTCTCCCGGCCACCACTTCAGCCCCTCTTGGAGTGACTCCTTCATCTTCCAAGTCTCCAGGGTGGCCCCTATGCACCCAGCCTCTCCCTGATCCGTCAGCCCCTGGCCACCCAGACTGCTTCTCAGTCCCCATGATTTGGTCTTTTCCAGAATGGCCTAGGAATGGGAATCCTACTGTGGTAGCTTATTGTGTCTGGCTTCTTTCCCTCAACAAAATGCATCTAGAATCCACCCACGTTCCTGCGGGCATCACTGGCTCGTTCCCTTTTCTCACTGGGTCTTCCGTTTGGAGGGAGGACCAGCCTTGCTCTCCCCATTCCCGTGTTGAAGGCCATCCCCGAAGTCTCCATGTATGAGTGACAATGAATTAAGCAGTGAACATCTTATGTGGATGTCAGTTTTCAAATCAGTGGGTTCAATATCTGAGACACTCTGCGGACACGTGGTTGAAGTCCACTGAGCTTTGTGAGCCACTGCCCAACTGGCTGCCAAAGTGGCTGTGCGTTGTCATGTTCCCAGCAGACAAGGATGACAGTTTCCAGGACCCCTAATTGCCCCAGCATTTGGTGATGTCGGTGTTACCTCGGGAGGCTCAACGGCCCTCTGTCCTGCCACCCTTCCGTGAGTCCTACCATGGGTCCCCGTGGGTCAGGGAGAGCACCTTTCACCATTGTACATGATTTTGTTTGCTGCCTTCTGTCTCCTCAGGATCCTCCTGGGTTCTGGCCCCACGTGTTCCAGTCTGGCCCAGGGTTTGGAACTAGGGAGGTGCTTGATTCATGGTGCCGGCTGCTTCCCGGGCCAGGAGAGCTCTTAGCAACTCTGTCATCCCTCCTAGGTGACCCTGGTTTCTGCTCTGGGGAAGCCCCCATCCCACTCATTCACTCCATGTCTGCTGGGACCCTGTGGCTCCCGTAGGTTTACTTGGCTCCATATCGATCCCGGAAGAAGATGTGATTCCTTAGTGTCCCGCTCACGTCCAGGTCGATCTGGTGGATGTGTTCAGATGACCTCTTGCCCTTCTCCTTCATGACCTATAGGGCAGGGCCAAGAGGAGGAAGCAGCCTCAGAACAGATGGAAGACTCCCTGCCCCAAATGGCAGTCAGCCCACAGTCAGCACTTCAGGAAGGAAAGAAAGCAGGAAGGATTCCTTGTGCAGAAAGCTGCTTTTTGGCTTGCTACTGAAGCCGGAGAGGGTCCCCAGAGCCGAGTTTGTCTGTGGTGACTATGTCACCATCCGTGCCCAGGATGTGCATCTGACCATCCCACCCACCCCCCAGCCTGGGCTTGATGCTCCCTCCAGCTGGAGACCTGGGCCCCTGCCACGGCCTGTCCTGTTTGTTGTGCTCTGGCTGAACGTACCTTGTATGTTCTGGGGTTTTTCGACTTGACTTCCTGTATGTTCAGGAGGACTGACCACACTTGGCCCCGGATGTTCATGGGAATGCCCTTATATACTCGATCTATCAGCTGTGGGCAGAAAACAATCTGGTGTCACAGGCCACGGGGCGACCCCAGTGAGGACCAGAGCCCGAGGATTCTGGAAATGGTTGGTTTTGGCCCATGATTCCTCGTTAGAGGTGAGATCAGCTGGGACAGGGTCTCCCTTCCCAGGATTGAAAGAGTGGATGGACACTCAGAGTCGGGACTCTGATCTGAACCTTTTCCTTCCTTCGGGTCACCAGGGCATCCCTAGCCTTGAGCTCCGGGTGGTCCCAGCCCTAGATTCAGATTCCCTCCCACCAAGGTGATGCTTGCATGAATAGGCAGGCAAACCACCGACCAGGCCTGCAGTCCTCTGGGTGAGGACAGTGTGCCACCCGCCCTCTGAGAGGCTGACGGTGCTAGGCCACAGCCATGGGTGCCTGTCCCCTGTCTCTGCAGAGAGTGGTTCCGGGGCCTCTCCCTCCACACATTACCTTTGTGCTGTTCTTGTATGTCTCCCATTGTCCCAGCATTTCCATCCACTTGCTCTTTCGTGTTATCTCCCGCCGCATTTGCTGTCAAATGAGGAATGTTGGCGTTAGGGGAGCTGCCAGGCTTCCCAGAGCCGCCCGTGGATGCTGGGTCTTGGGCTCTGGAGCCCTGGTAGGACCCAGCTGGAGGGAGCCAGGGAAGGGCAGACCCTGAAGGCTGAGAGCCTTTGAGCAAATGAGCGCCAGTGGGCTGGCTTTGGGACCCCGGGACGTGCCATCCTCAGGCCACAGACACACCAGTCTTAGGTCAGGTCCCAGCCTCTAGGTGGGGTCCTGACACAGGCGGGCAGCCACCCCCAAGCCACAACTGTGGTTCTCACTTTGGAATTTTATCAAACTGCCCAAGTTACAGCAACTTGGGGTCAGTCCAGCAGGGACTGCTGCCCCTCCCAGTGACAGCGTGTTGCCCTCACCACCACCTGCCCCGGCCAGCTGCCTCCTCTGCCTCACCGACCACCCGCCCAGTCCCCACGCCCCTGGACCAGACCCCCTGTGCATCAGGCTCTTACCTTCACCTCCCGAGCAGTGGCCGGAGGCAGCTCTGTCTCACTGTAAGGCAACCCAGGCAGAACTGAGGACCTGCACAGTGCCTGGAGCTGCCGCACACTGGGAGCCAACCCCCAGAAAGGACAGGCTCTGTCCCTATCCAGCTCAGGGCTCAGTCCAGGAGAAGACACAGGGAAGGAGGACAAGGGCCTTCCTGTGGGGGTGACTCCCAGGAGGGGCAGGCCCTGGGAGAAGAAGGAGTGCGGGGCCAGCCTGGGCAGGGTTACTGGGGCCCCTGGCGTGGGGGACGGTCAGGCTGCATAATGGGGCTGCCTGTTCTGGACTCGAGGTGGTGCTTTCTGCTGGAGCTGAGAACGATCAGGCCTGAGATGGGATGGGGGCCGCCCAGGGTGGGCGACCGGGCCCTGACAGGGGTCCCTCAGGGAGTGACTGCATCACGCCACCAGGGTCAAGGCAGCCTGCCCTGAGACCTGCCTGGTGTACTCCTGGTGCACCAGGGGCCCATCCCACTTGACAGCCCCAAGGCCCTTGCAGGTTCTGACCTCCCAGCATCCACCTGCCTCTCTCTGCACCTGACCCACACACCCTGCATTTCAGAAGTGGCACGGCTCATCAGCTCCCATCCTACCTCCCCCAGGATCCTCTGTCTCTCCATCCTATGATCCCTAAGGGATGGTCTCCTGGCTGGACTCCTCTTACCTGGCCCCAGATACCTTCCCAGCACCAGACCCAGGGTCTTTAGCCACAAGCCCTGCTACCTCCCTGGCCTTAGCATGAGATGCCCAGAACGGGGCCCTGCCCGTCTTCTCCCCCATTCCCCTAGGACCACAGCCCCCACTGTCTCCATGCCTTTCCATCTTCCCAATGGGGGCAGTGAAGGCTGTAGCTCTGGGGGAAATGAGGGAGGACAGGGGCAGGTGGGCCCTCAGAGACCTGCTGGACAACAGCCCTGAGGCTGGGCCAGGCGTCCCTTCACCCTGTGGCCACAACACTTGGATCTCACTGGGGTTGTCTCCAAGTAGAAAGGGCCAGACCCTCAGGCTGCCCCACTCCTCTTGTGCTAACTTGTGGACAGAACTGCTGAGAGTCCAGGGGCCTAACCTAGCCCAGTCTCCATTCTCACCCACTCCCTAGATGGGCCCCGCACCTCTGGCCTAACAGCAACCTCGGGCTGGACGTGCAGGGGAGCCAGGGAGAAGTTCTGACCCCGGAAAGGAGATTGGCCCAACCCGGTGAGACAGTTCTGCCTTAGAAGCAAACCCATTCCTGAGCTGAGACAGGTGCTTTAGAGGTGAGGGGAGCATAGAGGACTCACTGCAGAATCCCAAAGTGATCAATGTTGTTGTAGATTCCACCAGGCTCAGGCCCCATGTCCTCTGGCAGCCCAGCTCAGTGTCCCTGTAACCCAGAGGGAGCCTTGGTGAGGGGTCCAAGGTAAAGGGTGCAACGGCCTGGGGGTAGTGGCCACCCGTCCCCACCCTGTGCTCCTAGTGAGCCCAGGACCCTTTGACCAGGGTGCACTGGAAGAGGCCTCCCTCCAAGGAGCAGACCGAACTGTACCTTCTCATACTTCATAATGATATTCTCTCGCTCCTGTGCCCGCAAACTGTCTGCATGCGCTGCGATTTCCATCCTGTGAGCCAAAAATCATTGTACCCAAGAGCTTCAGAGAAAACCTGAACCGCTCCCACCGGGCTCCCAGATGCTGGCTGGCTGCGTAACCCCCATTCCACCACCACCCCCAGGTAAAAACGGGCCAGACCCAGTGACCCACACCTGCATGAGTCTCTGGAGTCTCAAGCCCCAAGCAGGGGTGGGCATCATCCCAAGGACTTGAGGACAGTGGGACCTGGACAGAGAATCCCGTCGTCCCCAGTTGCCATGAAATGGGGACACACCTGCCCCAGCAGGTTGAATGGTGTCCACCTGCCAAGGGTGAAGGGCCCATGATGGGCTATTCCAGGGATGTGGAGGGAGACTGGGGTCAGCGATCAGAAGTCTCTGTACAATCGGCCTCCTGAGATGCTCAGGGACCACAGAGATGCCAGTTTCCTACAGGGATCAAGATCTCTCCTGACTGCTCTGTTTTTCTCCACTCATCACTTTGGCTCCCGTGGCCCTTCAGTCTGAACAGTGAAGCCACTTTAGGAATAATGCCAGCTGAGCAGGAGGGTGTTCGGTTTGGGGATGAAAATGATCTATTGTGCTCGTGGAAACCCTCACTCGGGGAGGGACTGTGGACTCCACCATTCTGAGCTGTCCCTACAGGAAGGGGCTTCATTTTCCTGGGTCACTGAGGAAAGACCGTGGGTCCTTGATCCTGGAGAACACCTGGATGGACCGTCCCTCCTGGGAACACTTGGGGCAAAAGGAGGGCGAGGCCTCGAGAGGACCAGACAGAGTAAGAAATACTTGGAGAGAATCCCAGTGCCTGGACCCCTTTGAAGAGAAGGGAAGATAGTTTCCCCCAGCCGGCCCTCCAGGGCTCCTTCATTTTCCACAACTGCCCAAGGGCAGAAGGCTCCCCTGGACAAGGGACCATGTGTGTTCAGTGAGGCCCACAGTGACCATCAGGATCCAACTTAGGGCACAGAGGTGTTCTGAGGACCCTCCTATCCCCCCCACCCACAGTGGATCCATCCCAGTGGCTCTGCCAGGACCAGGCTCTGCCCCATCGGGATGGGAAACCTGGGCAGACTTGGGATCTAGAGCAGGGAGGTCACAGGGTTCAGGCCTGAATTCCAGCACAGTGCACGGCAGGGCTGAGAGCAAAACCCAGGTTCATGTCTGGATTCCCAGGCCGGTTACCGCCTCTCTGACCCCAGACGTCTCACCTGTCCAATGGGTTCACTAGGGAACGGCACTCACTCTATGAAGCCACCATGAGGACGAAAGAGCCAATCGTCTACACGGGCAGTGGAGAACGGGGGCCCGGTGAGTGCTCAGGGATGACCTTCCTCGGTAGCTGCCCAGAGGCCAACACCGCCCACACCATAGCCACTGTCCCCAAGTCAGCCTGGAGGGAAGAGAGCAGGTCACACTCACCTGATTCTGATGAATCAGCTGGCCTGCGTTATGCCTCTCAGGTAGAAAACCTTCGAGTCCACAAAACTGTTCCCAGATACCACTGTGCGTGTGTAACTGCCGTAGAACACAGAGGCAGGCCAGACAGCGGATTGGTGCTAAGCACCAGTGACATTCTGAGGTCATGGCACGCATCACAGTACGGCCTTGCCCGGGTCAGCAGGGCCCAGAGTCAGGGTCCTACGCTGCCTGAGGCGGCCACATGCCTGCCTGCAATGTGTTTGCACACATGCGTGAACACGTGTATGTGGGTAAACATGTCTGTGCACGTGTGTGTAGCTTCTCGGACAGGCCTGGCTGTCCCACTCATGTGTGCACCCTATTTCCTCATCACTGTCACCCCTGAGGCCCAGGGCCAGCATCAGAGCATACATGGGTGTTCCCTAACTTCAACCCTCCCCGCCCAGGGTGGTCTGGGATACACTTAGGGGTGGAGGAAAGTGACTGCTGCTGTTGAATTTCAGAACACAAATGCTAATACTACTACTTAATGGTCTTTTTAGTGTCTCTAGTGGTATCTCTTTTTTCATTTCTGATATTTTAACTGGGTATTTCTCTCCATGACCCTTGGATATTCTAGCTAGAGGATCCTGTGGGGAAAGTGCCAGGCACACAGTAGGGGGTGACACTTCTAGACATGTTATCTAAAATCTGGTTCATCTGTCCTTCCACCTAGGGCCTAGAGGGGATGCCAAATTCCAGGCTCCAGAAAGAGCTTGGCATAAAATGAACCTTCAAGGGGAGGGCTTTGACCTGGGCTGAGTCTGCCTGTGCCATCCAAACGGAATCTCAAGTCCTGAGACACGGTGTCCAGATGCCCCATTGCAGAGCCCTCCTGATTGGCACCTGCTCCCCTGTATTCATTAGCAACCTCACCCACCCTGCTTTCAAAGTACACTTGGCCCTCATATCCGGGACCTCTGCATCTGTGGATTCAGCAACAGCAGATGGAAAATATTCAGAAAATAAATTGGATGGTTATGTCTCTACTGAACATGTGCAGACTTTGTTCTTGTCATCATTCCCTAAAGAATACAGTATCACAACCATTTATGTAGCATCTGCATTGCATTACGTATCATAAATAATCTAGTAATGGTCTAAAGTCTATGGGAGGATGTGCAGAGCTTACATGTAAATACTAGGCCATGTGATTTCAGGGACTTGAGCATCCATGGATTTTGGCATCCCCGGGACCCTAGAACTAATCCTCCATGGATACCAAGGGATGACTGTATAAACTCACTCAGGAAGGCTTCTTATTGGAGGAAGGGCCCAGTTCAGTACAGACGGGGACATCATCCCTGGACTACTGTCCATCTGTCCATCCATTTATCCATTGGCACCACCCTCTAGGACTGTCCCAGTGACAGCCCTAGCAAGGGGAGACATTAAAAAAGACTAGCTCAGATTGTCCAGCTTTGAGGTCTTGGAAGAAGTTGCACCAGTGTGAGAACAGGGGGTCAGTTTCCTCCTGGATCCAAAGAGCATATCAGGCCCCCTCAGGGTGAGGAAAGGAGCCCGACCTCTCCAGCAGTCACACGGGGTGCAGTAGGATGGGGCTGGGGCTGGGCCTGTTTATCACTTGGCCCTCATGAGGGGAACAGAAAGACCAGGGGGCAGAGGAGGGGCATGGGGTCAGCTGGTTGTCTAAGGAGAAGGCACCTCAGGGAAGGGGTATTAGTTTGTTTTCACACTGTTATAAAGAAATGCTTGAGACTGAGTAGTTTATAAAGGAAAGAGGATTAATGGACTCACAGTTCAGGGAACTTACAATCATGACGGAAGGTGAAGGGGAAGCAGGCACCTTCTTCTCAAGGTGGCAGGAGGGAGTGAGTGGAGAATGAGGAAGTGCCACACTTTGAAACCATCAGCTCTCCTGAGAACTCCCTCACTGTCAGGGGAGCAGCACGGGGGAAACTGTCCCCAGATCCAATCCCCTCCCACCAGGTTCTTCCCTTGACACAGGAAGATTACAATTCCAGATGAGTTTTGGGTGGGGACACAGAGCCAAACCTATCAGGGTCTCAGCCTGTCTCGCAGGTCCCCAGGGTTGAGGCTGAGTACAGATCTGCTGGCCCTGCCCTGCAGCACTGGGGGCTCTGCCTGTGCGCCCCCATCTGCTGCTTCCTGGGGGTGGTGGCTGCTTCCTCAAGAGGAGGATCTTCCTCTTCAAGAGGAAGATCCTCAAGAAGAGGATCTTCTCTCCTGCCCACCCTTCTCCAGGGCCTAGTGGAGCTCTGGCCACGTCCTTCCAGGGTAAGGCAGGAAACTGGGCTCCTTGCCCTTCTTGCTGCTTGGGTAACAATCCTGGGGTCTTTCGTAGGCCCCATCACTGTTCCTGCTTCTAAATGGAGAGTATTTTGGCAAATCTTCCTGGCAGAGGCTGGGGGCTCATCCCTGTTATTAATTCTATCTTGGTAAATCCAGGTGAAGACATCTGGGCAAGCAGATAGTAGAGTGGCCCCCAGGAAGGGTGGGGTGAGGGTGCTGGCCTTTGGGCTTGCCTGGACCAGGGTGGGAGGGGTAAGGTTACTAGGAAGCAGGGTTGTGAGGGCTAAAATCAGGAGGCGGGAATAATGCTTGCCTGTCCTGGGGGGACAGGGGTGTGTGACTGGCTTGGGGTGGTGCATGAGAGCCAAGCTTTGTCAGCACACAGAGGGGTGGCTGACTCATGGACTAGAAGGTGTGGAACCCAGTGGTTGCCCTTAGTTCCTGGATCCTGGGAGACCTCTGGAGCCTGTGTCTGGGGCAGCCTAGGGGTGGAGGTGGTGGGAGACAGGGGTAGGGGTGGGACAGTCTTTGCATGGCAGAGTGAAGGATAGGAAACCAGACAGGGTCCAGTTTGCATTGGCGGCTCCCATCCCCACCTCCAACCCCAAGCCCACCCCTACCCCCACCCTGCTGCGGAGACCGGCCTGGGCTGGTGTCCTCTGCTTTGGCCTCAGCAGATGGCACGATGGAAGCTGGCAGCCCCATGGGTGCACCAGTTGAATCAGCTGTGACTTGCAGTTTTCTGCTTCCTGGAGTGTGGGACGCCCACCCAGGAGAGCACGGGCACACCCCACACCCCTCATTTTGAGGATGCTGAGAGGTGGGGGACCAATGGCCTGCAGCCCTGTGCCTGCCCTGTGATGGGTAGCCTAGGAGTCCTGTGTCTGCCCATCCACGTGGGGCCCCAGGAGCCTGAACAGTGGCAGGCAGAGAGATGAGGAGGGAGAGAGAAGTGAAAAAGGAGAGAGAAAGAGAGATGGGGAGAAGAGAGTGAGAGAGAGAGAGAGGAAGAGAGATGGGGAGAGAGACAGAGGAGGCTGAGAGGAAAAGGAACAAGAGAGATAGGAAGGGAGACACAAAAGGCAAAGAGAGACAGGGAGAGACAAACATGAGTAGGGGGTCAGGTCACTCTTGATCTCAGTTCCCAGTGAAAACTGTAGCTCGCCGTCACCTCACTACCCATGCAATGAAGTCTTCTGTCTGCTATTTACAGCCTGAGAACCCCTTCTCCGGGAGAGTAAAATCTTTGACCCTTGCCCTTTCTCACTGGAGTTTGCATGTGTCTTCTGACGAACTGCGATGTCTCACCTATCGCCTTCCTGGGCTCAAGGATCCATGTAAAGCTGACGCCTCTTTTGGGGAGGCTGTGCAGTGCCTTCATCTCACGAGGCTCCCCACGAAGCTTGCGAAATTGGCTTAAGCCCTAAGCAACCAAGTATGTGCCAGGCCTCTGCTTCTGTCTTTCAGTAAGAGGGAGAACCAAGAAAGACACTGAAGCATGGTCTGCAGAGAAGGCACTTGTGCAAACACCAGGAGAATGAGGGGCCTGAGTTGTCTTCATTTCTCCTAAAAACACGCATTCCCTCCCTGGCCACCCTAGTGAGGGCATGAAGCACAGCGTGTGTGTGTGTCTGTGTGTGTGCAGGTATATACATGTGTATGTATGTATGTGCGTGTGTGTGTGTGCAGGTATGTACATGTGAATATACTTATGTATCTGCATCTGTGTGTGTGCATGTGTGTGTGCAGGCACGTACATTTGAATGTATTTATGTATGTGCATCTATTTGCATGTGTGTGGGGCGGGCACGTGTGTGTGTGTTGCAGGGCTTTACAGTGGACACGATGTGGGAGGACAGCTGCAGCTCCAAGCAGCAAGTCTTTCTGATAGAATGGTTAAGATTCCCTGGACCACAGAAAGAGTGTTTTCATTTGCACCCATTTTTATTAGCATTTAAACCTGTATTTTTTGTAGCATGTAAAGCTTAAGTTGCTTAAGTATTCTTACAAACATTTACACCAGTGATCCCCAAACTTTTTGGCACCAGAGACCAGTTTTCTTGAAGACAACTCTTCCACCGACCCGGGAGAAGGGGAAGGGATGATGTGGAGATGATTCAAGCCCATTACATTTATTGTGTGCTTTATTTCTATTATCATTTCACTGTAATATATAATGAAATAATTACACAACTCACCATAATATAGAATCAGTGGGAGCCCTGAGCTTGTTTTCCTGTAACTACATGGTCCCATCTGGGGGTGATGGGAGATGGTCACAGATCATCAGGCATTAGGTTCTCATAAGGAGCACACAGTCTAGATCCCTGGCATGTGCAGTTCACAGTAGGATTCATGTTCTGATGAGAATCCAATCCACTCATCTCACACAGGGCAGAGCTCATGGGGTAATGCGACGGATGGGGAGCAGTTGTTTCTACAGATGAAGCTTTGCTCACTGGCTGGCTGCTCACCTCCTGCTGTGTAGCTGGTTCCTAATAGGTCAGGACCTCTGATTTACCCAGTAAGATACACACATTTTTATGTCAATTGAAATTATTCATCCTGCACCACCCAAAATTGTCTTGCATACCTACACCCACCCGAGGGTCCCGTACTGCACTTTGAGAGCTGGAGACAGTAAGCCTGGAGCTCCATTGCGCATCCCGTCTCTCCACCATCTGTGGGCTAACAGGCTGTGTTAGTTTCCTAGGGCTGTTTTACAGGACCACAGACTGGGCATCCTCAACAACAGAATCTTACTGTCTTGCAGTCCTGGAGGCCATGAGTCTGAGATCAAGCAGGATGGGTCCCTCTGAGGCTGTGCAGGAAGGCTCTGTTCCAGGCCTGTCTCTTGGCGTGTGGGTGGCCGTCTTCTCCCTGTGACTCTTGGTTAAGGGTGACTCTGGTGAGGGCTCAGAAGACAGAGCTGGACAGAATGTCCGTAGCCTATGGAGGGGTTCGTGCATGGGGTCTCATGCCTGGAATCTTAGCACTTTGGGAGGCTGAAATGGCAGGATTGCTTGAGGATGAGACTTCAAAACCAACCTGGCCAACATAGGGAGACCCAGTCTCTTAAAAAAATAAAAACATGGACGGGAAAAATCATTCAGATGAAGTCTCAGATGGCAATGAAGAACATGTTATTGGAAACTGGAGGAAAGGTGATGCTTGTCATAAAGTGACAACTTGGCTGCATTGGGCTCCTAGTGTTTTCTGGAAGGCAGAGCTTCCGAGTGATGAACCTGAAATTTGGCAGAAGAAATATCTAAGCAAAGTATTGAAGGAGTATCTTCATTCTCTTGAATGTTGCTAGGAAAATGAAAGAAAAGAGGAATGATTTAGAGACAGAACTCATAATCAAAAGGGAAGCAGAACTTAAAAATTTGGGAAATTTTTAGCCTTCTCAGCCTGTCCATATTGAACAGATAAGGAAGTGTGCTTGGGAGAGAACACGAGGGTGTGGGTCAGGAGGCCTGCATGGATCAGGGCTGTGCTCTTCACCAGGACAATGGAAGAGAGACCCTGAAGGCATTTTGTAGATCGCTCAGGCTGCATTCTCATCACAGGCCCATGGTGCCAGGGCACTGACGGCAGTACGGTTTCCAAGGAAGGCCCTGGGGCGCCCTGAGGACCTTGGGACTTGCTGCCGAGCACTCCCTGACGTCACTGGTCCCCACATTCTGGTGTGGCACTCTTTGACTGCTCCAAGTGTTGCTTAATGGGCTCCAGTCCAGGGGAGACAGGATGTCACCCCTCCAGAGGACACAGGCAGAAAACCCTTCAGCAGCATCCATGTGGTGCTAATTCTGCAGGTGTACAGATTTTGCTTTTCCCTTGTAGAAATGGTGGAGTCAATGAAGAAATTAGCAGGGATGGATGTAGAGCTGACAGCTGTTACGTATAAGATATTATGTTACCTATAAGATACATATATAAGATATGTTCCTCTCTGTTACGTATAAGAATGTGATTGGAGCTAGAAGAGCCTCCTGGAGAAGAATCAGCAGCCTTGAACAGAAAGAAGGAAACAAGGGAGGAGAAGACAAGCTAAAAATGATTCGGAAATACCGGCAAATGGTGAGACTGTTGTACAATAGTCCCCCCTTATCTGCAGTTTTAGTTACCAGTGGTACAGCACAATAAGATATTTTGAGAGAAAAAGAGACTACGTTCATATAACTTCTATTAGAGTATGTTGTAATTGTTCTGGCATTCATCTTTTACTGTGCCTAATTTATAAATTAAACTTTACCATGAGTATGTATGTATAGAACAAAATATGGTATATATAAGGTTTGCTATTATCCATGGTTTCAGCATATTTACTCGGGGTCTCAGAATGGATCCCTCTCAGGTAAAAGGGAACTACTGTATTTTCAAGAAAAATGATGAGTGTTTTTGGTTAAATTTGTCTCGTTCTTTTTTTTTATTGAAAGACTCAAGTTTTTTAAATCCAATGTCATAGTTTTTAATCTTTGGGTTTTATACCACAGAAATTATCTGGGGGAAGGAGGTTGTTATTACCTGAATATGTCCTAATTTTTGCCTTTTATTTTTATGGTTCTAGAAAATGTCTCTGAAAAGGGAGGCTTGTTTGAGTGTCTGGCTTAGTTCTCAGGCTTATGTCTGTTAGTAATTTGGCCATAGTCGTTGGCATTTGAGGTCACAGTCTAGTGCCCAGATGACTGTATATGTAGTACACATTTTATATCTTCGTAGATTTTTGTCTTTTGCTCACGTGGATTAGGCTATAGAATATTTCAGGGCAGAGGTGAGTAACTTTTTCTCCTGGAAGCTGCAGTAGTGGGCAAAAAAGTGAGACCCTGTCTCTAAAAGTAAAGTTGTAAGCTGGGATTGATGTTACCATTACCATGAAATATGTTGGGTCAAAGAATTTCGATGACCAATAGATAAGTTTTGTGTCCCAGTGGAATGAGGAAGTGAGAAAGTTGAAAAAGCTGAAGAAAGAAGTCCATGAGTTACACTGTGGGACTTGTGCTAGCTAGGAAAGGGAAGCAGGAAGCAAAGACAGCAACTGATACATTGGGAGAATATGTGAAAAGTTCAAGTCCGGATGTCTTACATGAGATACATGCATAAAAAAGGAAGGAAGGAAGGAAGGAAGGAAGGAAGGAATGAAGGAAGGCAGGAAGGAAGGAAGGCAGGAAGGAAGGAAGGAAGGAAGGAAGGAAGGAAGGAAGGAAGGCAGGAAGGAAGGAAGGAGAAGGAAAAGGAAAAGAAAAAGAAAAAGGAAGGGAGAGAGAAAGAAAGAAAAAAGCAAAAAAGAAAGAAAGAATGTAGATGTCTTGATCAGTCCCTAAATAGAAACAACAAGAGAAAAGGAACTAAAAGAGGAAGCCATGGCCAAGAGTGGAGCATTACAATATAAGACTTCTAGTATGGAGCAGCACAGTTAGGGGTAGGGACAAATGCAAGTCTTGGAGTAGAAAGCAATGAACTCGGTTGACTGGAACGTGGCCACACCATACCTTGGTGTGATCTCAGGTATAGGATAGTTTGCCTGTAGATAGTCAATAATGTGGGAGAAGGGCCTAGAGATCTATTGATGACAGAAATGGAGAAATGGAATGTAGAGTATCGGCTTTTGAGGAAGAAGGGTTTGGAGAAACAGGAGAGCAGTCACTGAGTATGTGAGGAGCTAGGAGAACATGGATACCTTTAGTCTCCTACAGCAGTCTCTATTTGAAAATATCAGGGAGACAGGTGATTCAGAAAACAGTTTTGCTTAGCTAAGATAAGGATGCAATTACAGAAAAAAGACTGAGAGAATGTTTTACAGTGGAAAGGAGGTTCCAGGGACATGAGAGGAACCTAGAAAGGTCCAACAGTGGTGCCATGAGTTCACAGAAAATAGAAAGCAAGTGGCCGGGGCATGGTGGCTCATGCCTGTAATCCCAGGACTTTGGGAGGCTGAGGCGGGTGGATCACGGGGACAGGAGATCGAGACAATCCTGGCTAACATGGTGAAACCCTGTCTCTACTAAAAATACAAAAAAAAAAAAAAAAAAAAGGGAAAAAAAGCCGTATGTTGGTGGGCGCCTGTAGTCCTGGGTTCAGAATTGGTGGGTTCTTGGTCTCGCTGACTTCAAGAACGAAGCCGCAGACCCTCACAGTGAGTGTTACAGTTCTTACAGATGGTGTGTCGGAAGTTTGTGCCTTCCGATGTTTGGACGTGTTCGGAGTTTCTTCCTTCCGGTGAGTTCGTGGTCTCGCTGGCTTCAGGAGTGAAGCTAAGCTGCAGACCTTCGTGGTGACTGTTACAGCTCTTAAGGTGGCAAGTCTGGAGTTGTTCATTCCTCCTGGTGGGTTTGTGGTCTGGCTGGCCTCAGAAGTGAAGCTGCAGACCTTCAAAGTGAGTGCTATAGCTCATAGTGGACCCAGAATGAGCAGCAGCAGGATTTATTATAAAGAGCCAAATAACAAAGCTCCCACACTGCCAGAGAGCACCCAAGAGGATTGCCATTGCTGCCGCTGGCAGCCTGCTTTTATTCCTGTATCTGGCCCCACCCACATCCTGCTGATTGGTCTATTTTACAGAGAGCTGATGGACCATTTTGACAGAGTGCTGATTGGTGCGTTCACAATCCTTTAGCTAGACACACAGTGCTAGACAGAAATGTTCTCCAGTAACGATTGGTGTATTTACAAACCCTGAGCTAGACAGAGTACTGATCAGTGTATTTACAAACCCTGAGCTAGACACAAAGTACTGACTGGTGCATTTACAATCCCTCAGCTAGACATAAAGGTTCTCCATGTCCCCACTAGCCTCAGGAGCCCAGCTGGCTTCACCTAGTGGATCCTGCACTGGGGCTGCAAGCCCAGCGGCCCGCCATTCCCGCCATGCGCCTGCACTCCTCAGCCTTTGGGCGGTCCATGGGACCAAGCGGCACGGCGCAGCGGGCAGCGCTCGTCTGGGAGGCTCGGGTCGCGCAGAAGCCCACGGAGGGGTGCGGGGAGGCTCCGGCATGGCAGCCAGCAGGTCCCGAGCCCCTGCCCCGTCGGGAGGCAGCCGAGGCCCGGCGAGAATTCAAGGGCAGCGCCGGCCGCCCCGCACTGCAGGGACCTGGCGCGCCCTCTGCAGCTGTTGGCCCAGGTGCTACGCCCCTCACTGCCCGGGGCCCGGTGCGGGGACAGCCAAGCCCAGGCCCACAGGGAACTCGCGCTGGCCCGCGAGCGCCGGGGTGCAGCCCCGGTTCCCGCCCGCACCTGTCCCTCCACACCTCCCGGCAAGCAGAGGGAGCCAGCTCTAGCCTCGGCCAGCCCAGAGAGTGTCTCCCACAGTGCAGTGGCAGGCTGAAGGGCTCTTCAAGCGCCACCAGAGTGGACGCTGAGGCCGAGGAGGCGCAGAGAGCGTGGGCTGCTAGCAGGTTGTCACCTCTCAGTCCCAGCTACTCGGGAGGCTGAGGCAGGAGAATGGCGTGAACCCGAGAGGCGGAGGTTGCAGTGAGCTGAGATTGCGCCATTGCACTCCAGCCTGAGGGACAAAGTGAGGCTCTGTCTCAAAAAAAAAATTTTTTAAAAAAAGAAAGAAAAAATAGGAAGCATGCTGAGAATGTGCGTTTAGAGGTGGTGTACATTTTCAGCATTATAAATGAATTGAGATGAGTTGCAATAGTTTTTTTGGTCCATAGATTTTTGGTATCTTAACTAGTTTTGGATCTCTTCCACTTAAGAGATTGCCTGTGGAACCTTGTTAGGAATGTAAGCACTGAAGGCAAACTGCCTGGGTTTGAATTTTGTTCTGTCCCTTGCACCCTGCCTGGGTTCAAATCCTAGCTCTGCTTAGTAAGTTCTTTTAAGGGGGTGATCTTCGAGCAAATGTCTTAGCTCCTGTTTTCCCAAGTAAATGGACACAATAGTTGCTATCTTGTGAAAGATTCACGTAATTGACCAGCATTTACCAAGTAGCATCAGTGTTTAGTTTTAGTCATTGGTGATTGTGTAGTTGGATTGTGAGGCGGTGCTGGGGTGGGGGGGTGGTGTGTGTGTGCGCAGCACTTAATTGCATGCGGAAAGGAAAAGATACTTTTGATGACCGAGAGGCAGCTTTTCTCTGCTTTTGTGTCAAAAGGGAAGAAGGGAGTTTGGAGAGGGAAAGGAATTCTGTTCAATACTAAGCTCTCTTCCTCAAAATCAGAGGTACATAGAATGTGTAATAATTTACAGAATTTCTAGACTTCAACAATCTGATTTTTTAAAATTTATTTTTATTTTTTCAGGTTGAGACTGAGCTGAAGTTAATCTGTGGCGACATGCTGGACGTACTAGACAAACACCTCATTCCAGCAGCTAACACTGACAAGTCCAAGGTTTTCTATTATGAAATATAGGTTCTATACTAGAAAGGAAAATGTAAGATTACAAGTTGGCCTTTTTAGAATCATGACTTTCTTTTATGTAGGCTTCCAACTTTTATTTAAAAATAATTGTTTAATGTTAGAAGAATAGTTGATATTGGAATAAAAAGATGGTCAGGCTATTATAAAAATGCATTAGCTGGCCAGGCGCGGTGGCTCACGCCTGTAATCCCAGCACTTTGAGAGGCCGAGGCGGGCGGATCACGAGGTCAGGAGATCAAGACCATCCTGGCTAACTCGGTGAAACCCCGTCTCTACTAAAAATACATAAAAATCAGACGGGTGTGGTGGCAGGTGCCTGTAGTCCCAGCTACTCGGGAGGCTGAGGCAGGAGAATGACGTGAACCCGGGAGGCGGAGCTTGCAGTGAGCAGAGATCGTGCCACTGTGCTCCAGCCTGGGTGACAGAGCAAGACTCCGTCTCAAAAAAAAAAAAATGGATTAACTTTTGTTTTACTTATTTATATTATTTTGCTTCCATGAGACCTATCTCATTCTCCTCCCCAAACGGCCACACATTGCACAGTGCTGGCTGAATGTTTCATGTAGAAGTTTTATTTTATGATTCATACACTTGTGGCATTTCTTGGAACCACTTGCTCGTTTAATTCTAGTCTGTCAAGTGATAATTTTGTTGATATTTAGAGGCTCCTCAGTTAATTTCTGTGGGATTTTTGGTTATATTTATTAAGCAAAATAATAGGAAATATCTAAGAAAAAAAGAAACAAAGCCAATCATTCCTGAGAGTGTTGAAAATTAATGAAGTACACTTGTTAGTTGTTAGTATAGAACCTACATTTCATAATAGAAAACTTGCCAGTGGTAGCTGCTGGAGTGAGGTGTTTGTCCAGTGCATCCAGAACATCGCCACAGATTAACTGTAGCTCAGTCTAAAGCTGAAAAAATAAAAGTAAATTTTTAAAAATCAGATTGTTGAAGTCAAGAAATTCTGTAAATTATTACACATTCTATGTACCTCTGATTTTGAGGAAGAGAGCTTAGTATTGAACAGAATTCGTATCCCTCTCCAAACTCCCTTCTTCCCTTTTGACACAAAAGCAGAGAAAAGCTGCCTCTCCGTTATCAAAAGTATCTTTTCCTTTCTGCATGCAATTAAGTGCTACACACACACACACACACACACACACACCACCACCACCACCACCCCCCACCCCAAGCCTTTCACAGTCCAAATACAGAATCACCAATGACTGAAACTGAACACTGATGCTACTTGGTAAACGCTGGTCAATTACATGAATCCTTCACAAGGTAGCAACTATTGTGTCCATTTACTTGGGAAAACAGGAGCTAAGACATTTGCTCAAAGATCACCCCCTTAAAAGAACTTACTAAGCAGAGCTAGGATTTGAACCCAGGCAGGGTGCAAGGGACAGAACAAAATTCAAACCCAGGCAGTTTGCCTTCAGTACTTACATTCCTAACAATGTTCAATAGGCAATCTCTTCAGTGGAAGAGATCCAAAACTAGTTAAGATACCAAAAATCTATGGACCAAAGTAACTATTGCCATTCATTTCTATTCATTTATAATGCTGGAAATGTACACCACCTCTAAAGGCACATACCCAGTTTGCTTTTTTTTTTTTTTTTTTTTTTTTTTTTGAGAGGGAGTCTCACTCTATTGCCCAGGCTGGAGTGCAGTGGCAGGACCTCGGCTCACTGCAAGCTCCACCTCCCGGGTTCACGCCATTCTCCTGCCTCAGCCTCCAGAATAGCTGGGACTACAGGCACCCGCCACCATGCCCTGCTCATTTTTTGTTTTTTTTTTTTAGTAGAGATGGGATTTCAACGTGTTAGCCAGGATCGTCTCAGTATCCTGACCTCGTGATCTCGGCCTCCCAAAGTGATGGGATTACAGGCGTGAGCCACTGCGGCCTGCCTTTGTTTTGTTTTGTTTTTGTTTTGTTTAGTTCCCCCGTTTTTTTGTTTTTTTGTTTTTTTGAGACGGAGTCTTGCACTGTCGCCCAGGCTGGAGTGCAGTGACACCATCCCCGCTCACTGCAAGCTCCGCCTCCCGGGTTGAGGCTATTATCTTGCCTCAGCCTCTGTAGTAGTTGGGACTATAGGCGCCTGCCACCACGTCTGGCTAATTTTTTTTTTTTTTTTTTTTTTTTTTTGTATTTTTAGTACAGACAGGGTTTCACCATGTTAGCCAGATGGTCTCAATCTCCTGACCTCGTGATCCGTCTCCCTCCACCTCCCAAACTGCTGGGATTACAGACGTGAGCCACCACGCCTGGCCTACTCATCGTTTTTTAAAAAGAACAGAACGTATCAGAGTGGGACACTGTCAGGGAAAGATTGATTTAATGAAGTATTTTCACATACTGTGTGTGTATATACATATATAAAATGTTTCTTGTTGTAGGTTTTGCTGCAAAAACTTTGGTAGCCATTATTCTAGTGCAGCGGTTCTCAATTAGAGGTGATTTTGTCCTTCAGAGGACATTTGACAATGTTGAGAGTTACTTTTGACTGTCACAGCTTGGAGGGTGCTACTGGCATCTAGTGGGGTGCAGACTAGGATGCTGTAACCATTCTACTATGCACAGGACAGTCCCCACAACGAAGAATGATTCTGCCCAAACTGTCAATAGCGCTGCTATTGAGAAGCTGATTCTAGTGGAAGAGACAGGCATGTTACACATGAAAGAGAACACGGAAGTGAATTGCAGGGCAGGTGGAAAGGGAGGTTGGTTGGGAGAGGGCAAGGTGGGGGAACCGCAGTTACTGACCCACCAGCTCTACTGGGCACTGTCCTGAGTGGGAAACTATTTGTATTATATGTATCTGTGTAAGGTATTATGTGAAATCTTTAAAATGGCACTAGAAGGGGTAGGTATTATCCCAACCTATGAATGCACAAGCCGCACCATGGCTAACACGGTGAAACCCTGTCTGTACTAAAAATAGGAAAAAAGGCCAGGCTCGGGGACTCACACCTGTAATCCCAGCACTTTGGGAGGCTGAGGCAGGCAGATCACAAGGTCAGGAGATCGAGACCATCCTAGCTAATACGGTGAAACCCCATCTCTACTAAAAATACAAAAAACTTAGCCAGGCGTGGTGGCAGGTGCCTGTAGTCCCAGCTACTCAGGAGGCTGAGGCAGGAGAATGGTGTGAACCCAGGAGGCAGAGCTTGCAGTGAGCCGACATCATGCCACTGTACTCCAGCCTGGGCGACAAAGCGAGACTCCGTCTCAGAAAAAAAAACCAGGCCGGGTGCAGTGGCTCATGCCTGTAATCCCAGCACTTTGAGAGGCTGATGTGGATGGATCTCTTGAGGTCAGGAGTTCGAGACCAGCCTGGCCAACATGGTGAAACCCTGTCTCTACTGAAAATACAAAATAGCTGGGCGTGGTGGCATGCACCTGTAATTCCAGCTACTCGGGAGGCTGAGTCAGGAGAATCACTTGAACCCAGGAGGCAGAGGTTGTAGTGAGCCAAGATCACACCACTGCATTCCAGCCTGGGCGACAGAGAGAGACTCTATCAAAAAACAAAACAAAACAAAACAAAAAAACTGTGATACTGGCATAAGGACAGACATATAGATCAATGGGGTGGAATAGAGGGCCCAGAAACAAACCCTCATGTCAGTGGTCAGTTGAGTTTTGAAAAGGGTGTGAAGACATGCCGGGCACAGTGGCTCACGCCAGTAATCCTAACACTTTGGGAGGCTGAGGCAGGAGGATCACTTGTGGTCAGGAGTTTGACCAGCCTGGCCAACATGGCAAAACCTTGTCTTTACCAAAAATACAAAAATTATCCAGGCGTGATGGTGCATGCCTGTAATCCTAGCTACTCGAGAAGCTGAGGCACGAGAATCACTTGAACCCGGAAGGCTGAGGTTGCAGTGAGCCGAGATCACTCCACTGTGATCCAGCCCAGGTGACAAAGTGAGACAAGAAAGAGAGAGAGAGAGAAAGAGAGAGAAGGAAGGAAGGAAAGAAGGAAGGAAACAGAGACAGAGAAAAGAAAGGAAAGAGAGAGGTGCCAAGACCATGTAATGGGGAAAAAACAATCTTTTCAATAAACAGGCTGAGTCAGGAGAAACAGAGACAGAGACAGAGAAAAGAAAAGAAAGAAAGGAAAGAGAGATATGCCAAGACCATTTAATGGGGAAAAAAATCTTTTCAATAAAGAGTGCTGAGAAAACTGAGTATATGTAAAAGAATGAAGTAGGATTCTTACCATATACCATATACAAATTTAACCATATACCATATACTCTCAAAATGGATCAATAACATAAACTTGAAGTAAAATTATGAAACTCTTAGAAGAAAACAGGGGAAAACCTTGAAAACATGGGATTCAGCAGTGTTTTCTTGGATATAACATCCAAAGCACAGGCAACAAAAGAAAATAGATAAATAGGCCGGGTGCGGTGGCTCACGCGTGTAATCCCAGCACTTTGAAAGGCTGAGGCAGGTGGATCATGAGGTCAGGAGATTGAGACCATCCTGGCTAACACGGTGAAACCCCATCTCTACTAAAAATACAAAAAGTTAGCCAGGGGTGGTGGTGGGCACCTGTAGTACCAGCTACTCGGGAGGCTGAGGCAGGAGAATGGCATGAACCCGGGAGGCAGAGCTTGCAGTGAGCTGAGGTCGCACCCCTGCACCACTCCAGCCTGGGCGACAGAGCGAGACTCCTTCTCAAAAAAAAAAAAAAAAACAAAAACAAAAAAAAAAGAGATAAAAAGATAAATTGATCTTCATCAGTTTAAGAACTTTCATCAAAGAACACTATGAAGAGAGTGAAAAGAGGCCAGGTGTGGTGGCTCATGCCTATAAATCCCAGCATTTTGGGATGCCAAGGTGGGAAGATCACTTGTGCCCAGGAGTTTGAGACTAGCCTGGGCAACACAGGGAGACCTCCATCTCTACAGAAAATTAAAAAATTAGCTGGGCATGGTGGCATGTGCCTGTAGTCCCAGCTACTTGGGAGGCTGAGGTGGGAGGACCACTTGATCTCAAGAGGTCGAGGCTGCAGTGAGCCGTGAAAACACCACCGCACTCCAACATGGGTGAGAGTGAGACCCTATCTCAAAAGCAAAGACCAAAAAAAGTGTGAAAAGACAACTCACAGAATGGGAGAAAATATTTGCAAGTTGTATGTCTGATAAGGGATTAATATCCAGAACATAAAAAAAAACTCCGACAACTCAACAATTACAAAAACAAGGAAGTCAATTCAAAAATGGGCAAAAGGCTTAGACATTTCCCCAGAGAAGACAGGCACACATGAGAAGAAGCTCCACATCACTGATCACAGCGGGGCGGTGGCTCATGGTGGAGGGAGGGTGGCTTGAATCCAGGAATTTGAGACCAGCTTGGGCAACATAGTGAGATCCCATCTTTACAAAAAGTAAAATAAAATTCAGCCAGGCATGGTGGTGCACACTTGTGGTCCCAGCTACTCTGGGTGGGGCGCTGAGGCAGGAGGGGCGCCTGAACCCAAGGAATTCAAGCTCGAAGTGAACTATGATTGCACCACTGCACTCCAGCCTGGGCAACAGAGCAAGATCTTGTCTCAAAGAAAAGAAAAAGAAAAAGCATGCAGTCTAAACTCAATTTTCATCCTTCTCTGTTCCCTACACATTTGCAAGATACCACACCATTATTCGCCATTAAACATGGCTATGGCTGCATAACTTTATAGCCTTCAGATGGCCGTAGTGGAATTTATTCACCTTTTCTTGGTCATGTAGGTCATTTCTCTGTTTTGTTTTTTTTTTTAAGTGTCTTGCTATTGGCTGTTTATTCGTCTTTGCTTTCTGAATCATTTCTGCTTCGGGTCCCGTGGCCCTGCTTTGGCTCCTGCCCCTTCTTTCCGTTGGCTGCCACCTCTCCCTCCTCCTTTCCCACTGGGCCAGGGACTTCCTGGGAAAGACACGTCTGGCTTTGTGTGCCTTGCCCATAGCCATGGTTTTACCATGTGATGTCACCACATCACTGACCTTTGACTTAAGGAGATGAGTCATAACTTGTGCTGTCATTTCTCTCCTGAGAAGCTAAACTAAGAGATACAGGAAATGTTCCTGAGCAGCCCTGGAGAGTCAAACTGAAAAGCCACTCACATCCGGGGCTGAGGCAACCGATTTTTTTTTTTTTTTTTTTTTTTTTTTTTGAGACAGGATCTCACTCCGTCGCCCAGGCTGGAGTAAAGTGGTGCTATCTCGGCTCACTGCAGCCTCTGTCCCCCAGACTCAAGCGGTCCTCCTACCTCAGCCTCCTGAGTAGCTGGTACCACAGGTGGATGCCACCATGCCCGGCTAGTTTTTTGTATTTTTCATAGAGATGGGTTTTTGCCATGTTGCCCAGGCTGGTCTTGAACTCCTGGGCTCAACTGATCCACCTGCCTCAGTCTCCTAAAGTGCTGCGATCAAAGGTGTCCGCCACGGTGCCTGGAGGCTACCATTTTGGATCACCCATGTACTGATGGATCAGCCTAGAAAGCATGTTATGACAGCCCAAGCGTCCGTTACAGATGACACTTACAGACTACAGGCGCCCGCCACCATGCCTGGCTAATTTTTTGTATTTTTAGTAGAGAAGGGGTTTCACCGTGTTAGCCAGGATGGTCTTGATCACCTGACCTTGTGATCCGCCTGCCTCGGCCTCCCAAAGTGCTGGGATTATAGATGTGAGCCACCGTGCCTAGCCATGGTTCCGTTTTTATGAGGTATCTACAAATGTGAAACTCACAGGAGCAGTGCATAAAATAGTGGCTACCAGGGGCTGGAGGGTGGGCAAAACGAGGAGTTGTTCCATGGGTGTAAAGTTTCAGTTATGCTAGAGGAACACTTTCTAGAGATCTGCTGTACAACACAGGGCCTATGAATAACAATACTGTACATTTCAAAATCTGTTAAGTGGGTAGATCTCATGTTGTGTTGTTACCACACACATAAAAACCCAAAACAAAAACAAGACCAAAGACACACAAGGAAACTTGGGGAGGTATAGGGTATGTCTATTCCCTCCATGTAGTGACAGTATCATGGGTGTTTGCAAATGTCCAGGCTTACCAAATTGTACACATTAACCATGTGCAGTTCTGTGCATATCAATTATTCCTCAATAAGATTGTTTTTTTTTTTTCTTTTCTTTTTTTTGAGACGGCATCTCATTCTGTCTCCCAGGCTGGAGTGCAGTGGTGCCATCATAGCTCGCTGCAGCCTTGAATTCCCAGGCTCAAGTGATCCTCCCGCCTCAGCCTTCAGGGTACCTGGGACCACAGGCATATGCCACCATGTCCTGCTAATTTTTATTTTTTTAATTTTTTGTAGAAATGCAACCTCAATATGTTGCCCAGGCTCTTCTTGAACTCCTGGGCTCAAATTATTCTTCTGTCTCGGCCTCTTAAAGTGCTGGGATTACAAGCATCAGCTACTGCGCACAGCCCCTCTCCCTTTTTCTGTTCAGGATAAGCCAGTGGTCCCTGGGGTCCTTTCTCACCTGTATCCCAGGAGTCTTCTGGAGCTGAACCGAGGCTCTTGCACACACATCTGGGCTTGGACCCGACATCATCAGAACTGACTCTCTAGACACAGGGCTTTGACTCCTTTCATAAAATGTCCACGTCAGCAGCTTTCACCCATTTATTCAACAAATACTCGCTAGTGGCCTCCTGTTCGCTCAGCCTTGGTTTAGGCCCTGGGGTTACTGGGGGTAATGGTGGGTGTGGCCCCTACTCTCAAGAAGGTTAATGGTGAGAGAAAGGAAGAAATAACTACACGAGATGGTTTTGGTGATGAATGCCCTGAAGAACAGAAAGCAGGGAGATGTGGGAGTGCCTGGGGTTGGTGGGGCAGGCCTTACAGGGCAGTGGCACCTGAGTTGAAACCTGGAAGACAGATTGCATCAGAGCACCAAGTGGGGCTCTTTGTCACAAACAACAGGATCCCACTCTGGTTAACATAAGCAGAAAAGGAATGCATGGGAAAGGGTGTCAGGTGGTTCAGAGAATGGGCTGGAGGCCTGAAGCGTTGGGCCAGCACACAGGGGCTTCCTAAGGGAGTTGGCAGCCAGAACCTTCAGCAGAGTCATGCCGCCACCCTGCATACTGGACGCCATTTGGGACTTGAAGGCTGGACCCTCTGGCAAGCCCCCAACAGAGGGACCTTCAACCTGGGCCTGCTGACCTGCCCTCGATTACAGGTTTGTCCTCTACTGGGCATCTTTTAGAACTGAAGATGGCTTCCAATCTCATGTACGGTGAAAGCCACAGTCTTTATAAAGTTCTACATGTAGCTGGTGCAGTGGTCCACGCCTGTAATCCCAGCACTCAGCATTTGGGGAGGCTGTGATGGGACTGCATGAGCCTAGGAATTCAAGACCAGCCTGGGCAATATAGCAAAACCCCACCTCTGCAAAATAAAAAATTAAAAGATTAACCAGGCATGATGGCACATGCCTAGTCTCACCTACTCAGGAGGCTAAGGCAGGAGGTCAAGGCTGCAGTGAGTCATCATCACGCCACTGCACTTCAGCCTGGGAGATACAATGAGAATCTGTCTCAAAAAAAAAAAAAACTTTCTACATGACTTGGGTCCGATCCTCTGCCTTCACCCACTGTTCTTCCCTTGCCCCATCCTGCTCTGGCCACTTTGGCCACTTTGCTGTTCCTCAGTCATGCCAAGCATGGCTCTGCCTTCAGAACCTTTTCCCCAGGTGTCTCCATTGCTCCCTTCCGCCCCTCCTCCAAGTCTTAGCTCAACACCTACCTTGAGGCCTGCCTGACCTCCCTATTAAGCACAACCTCACCTGCCCACCTGGTTCCTTCATGCTCATATTTTTTTCTGCTGGTCACCTTCTAACATACCATTATTGTGTCTGCTATTCATGGATGATCTCACTGATGACTCTCTCTCGGGTGTCCAGGCGGGGGCTGACATTAGAGTCAATACTCCACAGCTGTTTGTTGAATGAGTCGGTAACAGCATGGCTGACTGGTCCTGGTGCAAAAAGTCTTGGAAGGCCTCAGTTTGAATTGTGCTTCTGTCATCGAATAGCTGTGTGATTCTACACAAGTGTTTTAACCTCTCTGGGCCTCAGTTTCCCCATCTGTAACTTGGGGGCCTACCTCAAATGGGTTCCTGGTGAAGAGTAACAAGACCGTATCCTAAGTTCCAGTTGCCTTTTCCTCTGTCTTTCCACCTTCCCTTCCAGCCCCTCCAAATCTCTTTTGTTAAGATAGGGTCTTACTCTGTCGCCCAGGCTGGAATGCCATGATCTGGGTTCACTGCAGCCTCTACCCCCCAGGCTCAAGTGAAACCCACCACAGCCTCCCAGAGTGCTGAGTGCTGGGATTACAGGCGTAAAACACTATACCAGCTACATGTAGAACTTTAAAAAGACTGTGGCTTTCACCATGCATGAGATGGGGAGCCATCTTCAGTTCTTCTGTAGCCGGGACTATGGGTGCGTGCCACCACGCCCGGCCAACTTGTTTTGTGTTTTTTGGTTTTTTTGTACAGATGGGGGTTTCTCATGTTGGCCAGGCTGGGCTCGAACTCCTGGTCACCAGCTATCCTCCCACCTTGACTTCCCGAAGTGCTGGGATTACAGGCGTGAGCCACCGCCCCCACCCCCTCGAAATCTGTTAAGACGAGAGTCTCGCCAAGGCAATGCAATCGCAATATGACGTTTCCATTTACTTTGGATTATATGTCATTATGAATATTAACAAGACTTAAAAAGGACACCTTCGGGTAGGTCAGACGAAGATTATAAAAATTGCGTTCTGGGGCTGCAGTTTGAGGACGGTGTCTGCAGCCATCACATGGTAGCAAAACGGTGTTAAGCAGTGCGGCAGAGTCTGCATCGACCACAGTCAGAGTCCGTGCATCGGAAGGTTCACGCGGTTTGAGAAGGAACAGGCAGGGCCGGGGCTGGGGGGCAAGCGGGCCAGGGTGCGGTTCTTCGCGCTCGCCACTAGAGGTGAGGAGTTTACCGCTTTAGGGCTGGAAGATGGGCCCTGGGAGATTGGAAAGTGCTGGCCTGGGGTGGAAACCCGGGCGGGGTTGGATGCGGCGCCTCTGGCGGCTCCTGGTTACTGACACCCGACGTTGGCATGACTTTTTTTTTTTTCCATCAAATTTCCTGTCTTTGTGGGCTGATGGACTAGAGGAAAGATGCCCGTTGAGGGTCAAAGGCGGAGCCTCTTTTGCAGCTTCTCAAAGCACCTTCTTTAACAGAGAGACAATCTGCACGGGGTCTAGAACGGTTCTGAAATCCTGGTGAAGGTTTCGAAACTTCCTGTGCGGGTCTCCTGCCCGAGTGCCCACGCTGCCCCTGGGGTGGCTGGCCAGTGAGCCCCGCCTCCCAGTCTGGCTGTGCCCGCGTCAGCCTGGATCATCTTTTGGGACCAGCCCCATTTGCACAGCCTGAGCTGTAGAGGGCCCTGGAGAGTTCGGGGTTCTTGTCCCAGCTGTGCCCATGCAGGACCGTTCCACCCACTGGGGCTCAGTTTCCCCATGTGCCTAATAAGGAAGTCATGCTAGGTGGGGCTTCCAGCCTCTTGCAGCTTTGCCATTCATCACTTCCGCGTCTTCAGAGAGGCTGCCAAGTCTCCTCTGAATGAGGTTCCCCAAAAAGCAAAGGTAAGAAAATACACAGAGCTTACCCAGACACCAGGCCCTTTACAAATAGACCATTTCTTACCTTGGGCCCCCAGAAGGTCCTCATTCTAGCTTCGTGGAGAAAAGAGGAGCCTTTGCCTCAGCCCCCAGAGGCTGGGGTGGGGTGGCTGAATTTTGGGGCCAGGTTTGGCACCTCTGGGGAAGCCCAAAGTGACACGGATGGTTTCAAAGCCACCTAAAGGATAAGGTGTCAGGACAGTGACAAGACCCCAGGTCCCTATCACACACCAAAGGTCACTGAGCTTCCGCCTAGGGTCTCTGCTGAGTCTCTGACAGACCAGGAGAGAAGGAGCTGGGGGTGCTGACCCCCAGAAAGTCAGAGAATGTGACAGTTGGAGGACCTGGGTTTGAGTCCTGGATCACCCCTTCCCCACCTTGGCAAACTACTCAGACTCTGGAAACCTGTTTCACTTGTAAGATGGGGACGACAATCAAACCCACCTTGCAGGGCTGTGAAGATGCCTTAAGACAAGTGCATGTAAAAATCTTCACACACAAAGCCTTCCTAAAGATGGGGCGACAAGGTCTCGTGAGCAGCAGGTGGCCAGGCAGCATGTGAGGGCTGGGGTCCTGTTTTCCCTGCAACCTGGGAAAGGGCTGATGGGCACTTGGTGGGTTTCGAATCATGACCCTGGACCTCAGGTGGTGGTGTGCTTTGTGTCTGCAGCAGAAGGTCCCAGCCTTGTACCTGTGAGTCCCACTATGGATGTTGAAGGGGTGGACAGCAGACGGGTGAGCCCCAGGCTGGCAGCTAGCAAGACCTCTCCCGTGTGAGCCCAGCACCCCAATTCCCCTGAAATGTGATGTCCAGTGCTCCAGGCTGGGGACCGTGGATCCTGGTTCCAGCTGTGTGAGGGCTGGAAGGCCCTGGGCAGGTCACCTGCTCTCTCTGGGCCTATTTCTTTCTTTCTTTTTTTTTTTTTTTTTTTGAGACGGAGTCTGGCTCTGTCGCCCAGGCTGGAGTTCGGTGGCCGGATCTCAGCTCACTGCAAGCTCCACCTCCCAGGTTTACGCCATTCTCCTGCCTCCGCCTCCCAAGTAGCTGGGACTACAGGCGCCCGCCTCGTCACCCGGCTAGTTTTCTGTATTCTTTAGTAGAGACGGGGTTTCACCGTATTAGCCAGGGTGGTCTCGATCTCCTGACCTTGTGATCCGCCCGTCTTGGCCTCCCAAAGTGCTAGGATTACAGGCTTGCGCCACCGCGCCCGGCCAAGGGCCTATTTCTATCACATACTGAAGGGCTGAGCACACTAGACTCTGTGGCTGTGCAACTCCTTGGTTCTCCATTTGTCCCTGAGGGCCCCTTGGTAGGCAGGGATAGTTTGAGGGCCTCAGGGCTGGGCCCCAAGACTCAGATGCTCTCAACCCCTTCCTGGAGTGCCTAACTCAGGGGAGCAGACAAGCCCAGCAGGCAGGGCCACTCTCTTGCTCAGCTCCTGGAGCTATGTTTTTTGTAGCCTACTATTTTACTTAAGAATAGATATGAGCATTGACTATTCTAAAACATGACTTTCATGACTGTATAAAAGTCCATTGTATCAATATATAATCACTTAACCAATTCTCTATTGAAATGGTGGTCTATACATAAAAGAAAATACCATTCAGCCCCAAAAAAGAAGGGAATATTCCATTTGCAACCACATGAATGAACCTGGAGGACATTATGCTAAGTGAAATAAGCCAGGCACTTGTTTTCCAATTTCTGGTTGATTGACATATAACTCTTTAGACGTTGAATCTTATCTGGACATATGATGTGAGGCACAGATGGAATTTATGCCTTTCCAAGCCCTTAGCCAATCATCCCTGCACCATTGATTTAATAATCAAGACATCTGGCTAGGAGTGGTGGCTCATCCCTGTAATCCCAGCCCTTTGGGAGGCCGAGGCGGGCGGATCACGAGGTCAGGAGATCGAGACCACGGTGAAACCCCGTCTCTACTAAAAAATACAAAAAATGAGCCAGGCACGGTGGCGGGTGCCTGTAGTTCCAGCTACTCGGGAGACTAAGGCAGGAGAATGGTGTGAACCCGGGAGGCGGAGCTTGCAGTGAGCTGAGATCCGGCCACTGCACTTCAGCCTGGGCGACAGAGCGAGACTCCATCTCAAAATACTAATAATAATAATAAAATAATCAAGACACCCTCTCCCCACAGCTTTGAAATGCCTCAGTGCCCATGTACTTCATTCGTACATTCCTGCAGGTCTGTGTGTGGGCTCCCTTGTCTACTCATCCCCCTGCTGTTCTATTCTCATGCTGGTCCCAAACCTCTGACTTTGTACCAGAAAGTTCAGTGACCGGATGACCAACCATGCAAGGCTGGTTCTCCTTTGGTTCCTCTACTAGATAGGGCTTGACACTCACTTTTGCTCGGGAATGTCAACTGCAGCCAGTTGTTACTGAACGTTTAGTATTGACACTGAAAACCAGCACCTTCTATTCAAGAGGGAAACACTGTTGCAATGATTGTGGAACTAGCTCTTCTTACTAACTAGAGTGCGATCCTTAAGAACACCCATCACCACAAATGTCCAAGACACTGGGAAATCTCAAGAACTCTGATGACACCGACTTCCTGCAGTTCTGCAAAATGATCCCAAACTACTACTACTCTTTTGTTCTCGGAACTGCTTTTTGAAATTATTTTCTCTCCTCTCTCGGTGTCAAGTCATCCGCAGTCACTTCTTGCCTCTAGCAGCTCTCCTTGTCATACTCTGTTCTGATCACCCATGGGTTGCAAACTCCAATAATTAAGTTTGGTGACAGTATTGGTGGCTGCTGTGTACTGACTGCCTCTTTGTGCCAGGCTCTGCTAGACAGTTTATTTAACCTTGAATCCTTACCACAACTCTGTTATGTAGCTATCATGATCCTTACATTTTGAGATGAGAATTTTTTAGCAGTGAATGATGATAGACTGTTTCTGAAACAAGGTAAATAGACATGTATCGGAAACTTGAGGAAGGATCCTCCGGGAAAAGCATCTCAGTAAAGCCCACAAGTCTCAGTGCACGGGAGAGAGAAGGGGAAATAAAAGTCAGGTTGCAAAGCATTAACGAGTGGGGACGAAGAGGGAGCGGGAGTAGAGAAAAGCAGAGGGGTCTCTGGCGGAGCAAGATTTTGGAGAGGTAGAAAGGGAGTAGATGAGTTGAAGTGGAGGCATTTGTTCAGAGTTATCATAAAAGGAGGAGAAGCTATATAAAGATGCAGAGAAATGTGGAGGTTGAGCAAAGCGGCTGGTCGCAGATGTTTTGTGGGAAAATAGAGAGAAGTCATTGAATAGAGCTGTTGAGCTCCTTATTGGGATGAAGCTCAGCTGCCCACAGCAGTAGCTGATTTGAAATTGCACCCAGTATTGACTGCTTCTACTTCCCTACCTGACTTCTCTCTCCGCCAGTGTTTCCAGGGATCACCTCCCAAATAAGCTGCCTCCCTCCCTCCCTTCCTTCCTTTTTCTTTTTCTGACATAGTCTCGTGCTGTTGCCTGGGCTGGAGTGCAAAGGCACAATCTTAGCTCACTGCAACCTCCACCTCCCAGGTTCAAGCAATTCTCCTAAAGCAAAACCAAAATTAAAAAAAAAAAGTTAGACCAGCTCGGTGGCTCACGCCTGTAATCCCAGAACTTTGTGAAGCCAAGGCGGGCGGATCATGGGGTCAGGAGATCGAGACCATCCTGGCTAACATGGTGAAACCCCATCTCTACAAAAAATACAAACAATTAGCCGGGCGTGGTGGTGGGCGCTTGTAGTTCCAGCTACTCAGGAGGCTGAGGCAGGAGAATGGTGTGAACCCAGGAGGCGGAGCTTTCAGTGAGCCGAGATCACACCACTGCACTCCAGCCTGGGGGACAGAGCGAGACTCCGTCTCAAAAAAAAAAAAGGGGGGGTCTGTCTTATTCACCTGTCTCCCTACCTAGCACTGGACCAGGCACATGGCAATCTCTCCCTAACATTCTGTTGAATGAATTGGGAAGGCATTAAATATCCCCCTTTTACAGATCAGCAAACTGAGGCCTACAGGGGGGAAAATGACTCGCCCCAATGACACTGCTAGTCAGGGACAGGGCAGAATGGAATTAAGGATTTGGAGACTCTGTTGTCTGGTGCTGTTCCCTGCACTGCTCTGTTACTGTACAGTCACAGAAGCCGGATTCAGGAGAAATCAAAACACAAAGAGTCATTATTTTCAAGTTTGTTATTTTTTACTATGCTTGACTCTGGTCTTTCCAAACATGGTTTTCCTGATAATTCATGACCTGAGAGGAAAACCTTCACACAACTTTGCTCTCAAATGGGTCAGAAAGAGCAACTGGCACTTTGGGAGGCCAGGGCAGGTGGATCACTTGAGGTCAGGAGATCAAGACCAGCCTGGCCAACTTGGTGAAACCCCATCTCTACTAAAAATACAAAAAATTAGCTGAGCATGGTGGTGGGTGCCTGTAATATCAGTTAGTCAGGAGGCTGAGGCAGGAAAATCACTTGGACCCAGGAGGCAAAGGTTGCAGTAAGTCAAGATCGGCCCATTGCATTCCAGTCTGGCAACAGAGAGAGACTCTGTCTAAAAAAAAAACAGAAGGAGGCTGGGCGCGGTGGCTCACGCTTGTAATCCCAGCACTTTGCGAGGTCAAAGCAGGAGGATCACAAGGTCAGGAGATGGAAACTATCCTGGCTAACACGGTGAAACCCCATCTCTACTAAAAAGTTAGCTGGGCGTGGTGGCAGGCACCTGTAGTCCCAGCTACTCGGGAGGCTGAGGCAGGAGAATGGTGTGAACCCGGGAGGCGGAGTTTGCAGTGAGCTGAGATCACACCACTGCACTCCAGCCTGGGCGACAGAGCGAGACTCTGTGTCAAAAAACAAAACAAAACAGGAGCAACTGGGGCATTGCAGCTGAAAGCAGCCTCCGGGATCATCTAGTCCACCCACCCCACTGCCTCCTCAAGAGGGGAGGTGAGTCTTGCACAGTCACATGGGGGGCAGCTGAGCTGGACTCCCTTTACAGTGCTCCATTCATTCACAGGAAGTCAGGTGGCATCGGTGCAGGCTGAGCAGCAGAATGGAGCCTGGGTATTCATAGGACAAATGCTCACGGAAGCCTCTGGCACGGCAGTCAAGCCCTGCAACCTCCAACAGGTCCCCACAGAGGCAGCGAAGCCCATGTGGGGAGGGAGGCAAAGCTCAGGGGGCAGGACAGGTGGGCCTTGCCCCACCAGAAGGACCTTTCTTGTGCATGCTCTTTCCCGACTGCTGCTATGCCGTGCTCTTGACAGCTTTGTCAAGGGGAGAACAGTTACCACCCAAGTCTAGAGATTTATGGCTGAAGAAGGAACCAGGGATATCCCACCTTATTCATCCCTTTGAAAGTGGATTTTCAGGATTGATCTCTGGGCTGGGACACTTTGCCTTATCTTCAGCAAGGACTGTCCCACCCAGTTCTCCTTTGCTGCTGACACCTGCTGGTCCCCATGGCTGGAGAAATGAGACACACTGAGCCTGAGACTGGGAAATGCAGGTAGATGTCCCCACGCGAGGGAGACACGCGCGGGTCTCGCTGGTCCAGGTCGGGGGTTGAGCAGGCCCTGCTGCCTGCCCCCAGGGTTATTGCTGGGACTCGGGAGAGCACAGCTGGGCAGCTGGTAGGATTGCACCTGGTCACGGCTTCTACATAGGCCAGAGGGTGTTCATTCACTCACCCCTTCATTCATCACATCCCCTAACACACATATGCTAAAAAAGGAAAGAACCCATCACCTACCATGAGTCAGGCAGCTACAGGCTGAGGATGCAGAAATGAGTGATATCCCAGCGCTGGCCTTGAGGCGCTCCTGGACTAGAGGCCAGTGAACACAGTTACAGTGCGGTGTGGTGAGGGTCTGGACAGAGGCTTGCTTGGGGCTCTGGATGAGGGTCCATCCCAGCCCACTAAGGGAGAGCAGTCAGGGAAGACTTCCTAGAGGAGGATGAAAGATGGGAACAGGCACTTCAGGAAGAGGGAATAGCCTGTCCCAAGGCATGGAGGTGTGGATGGGCAGGCACACATGTAGCTCAGCATGGCATGTGCAGCGTGGGTCAGGGAGAGGAAGGAGGCAAGACGGGTGGCGGTGGACGCAGGTCACTGAGATGCATGTGCATCCTGAGGAGCTTGGATTTTACTGTGGAGGCCACGGAGAGCCACAGAGGGGTTTCAAGGAGAATCCAGATCACACAATCAGATGTGCTGTCGTGAAGGCACTTGGGTGGCAGGTGATGAAGTGTGGATCAGAAGGAAGCGGGTGCTTGGCTGTGCATTATCGCCTGGGGAGCTCTGGGAAGCACTGCTGCCTGGGTCCCACCTCCAGAGGCACCCCTGAATGGGCCGGGGTGTGGCCTCGGCATAAGGAAGGGGAAACTCCCTCCCCTGTGCAGGCGAGGGTGAGCCAGTAGAGAGAGATCCCCGTTAGCAGGCACTGTAGCCTTCCAGGTATGAACTGAAGACGTGGTTTCCGTGCAGATGCAGGTGAGCAGATTCAGGAGGGAGAAACACAGCCCATACTTATGAGTTGGATGTGGATTCATAGAGAAAAGGAAAAAAAAAAAAAAAAGCAGTGGCAGGTCCTCAAAAGTTTACACACAGAGTAACCACATACATGATCCAGCAGCCCCACTCCCAGGTTCATGCCCAGGATAAATGAAAGCATATGTCCACCCAAGAACATGGACACACATGTTCAGAGCAGCATTTCCTTCCCTTCCCTTCCCTTCCCTTCCCTTCCCTTCCCTTCCCTTCCCTTCCCTCCCCTCCCCTCCCCTCCCCTTCCTTCCCCTCCCCTCCCCTCCCCTCCCCTCCCCTCCGCTCCCCTCCTCTCCCCTCCCCTCCCCTCCCCTTCCCTTCCCTTTCCTTTTCTTTTTGAGTCAGGGGGACAGAGTCTGACTCTGTCACCCAGGCTGGAGTGCAGTGGTCTGATCGCGGCTCACTGCAACCTCAAGTGATTCTCCTGCCTCAGCCTCCTTAATAGCTGGGATTACAGGCACGCACCATCATGCCCAGCTGATTTTTGTGTTTCTAGTAGAGACAGGGTTTCACCATGTTGGCCAGGCTGGTCTCAAACTCCTGGCCTCAAGTGATCCACCCACCTCAGACCCCTTCTGGGATTGCAGGTGTGAGCCAACTGCGCCCAACCCAGAGCAGCATTTTTATAGTAGCCCCAAACTGGAAGTAACCCAAATGCCCATCAACTGATACCTGGATAAACAGAATGCAGTGCCTCTATGCAATGGAATAGTATTTGGCTATAAGAATAATGAAATACTAACACAGGCAACAACATGGGTGAACCTGGAACACAGTATGCTAAATCAAAGAAGCCAGTGACAAATATCGTATGATTCCATTGACATGAAATGTCCTGAACAGGAGAACCCATGTCGTCAGCGCATAGATCAGTGTTTGCCAGAGATGAGGAGAAATGGCCGTGGGGGTAGGGGGAGCTAGAGGGTGATATTTAAGGAATATGGGGTTTCTTCGAGGGTAGAGAAAATATTTGGGCCTGGCGCAATGGCTCAGGCCTGTAATCCCAGCACTTTGGGAGGCCGAGGCAGGCGGATCGCCTGAGTTCAGGAGTTCGAGACCTGGCTAACAT
Source organism: Rhinopithecus roxellana (assembly GCF_007565055.1). Classification (NCBI taxonomy): domain Eukaryota; kingdom Metazoa; phylum Chordata; class Mammalia; order Primates; family Cercopithecidae; genus Rhinopithecus; species Rhinopithecus roxellana. Next base: position 47,601,899 of record NC_044567.1, read on the forward strand.
GGTGAAATCCTGTCTGTACTGAAAATACAAAAATTAGCTGGGTATAGTTGCATGTGCCTGTAATCCCAGCTACTCAGGAGGCCGAGGCAGGAGAATCGCTTGAGCCTGGAAGGCGGAGTAGTGAGCCGAGATTACGCCAGTGCACTCCAGCCTGGGTGACAGAGCGAGAAGCTGTCAAAAAGAAAGAAAAAAAGAAAGAAAGAGAGAGAGAAAGAAAGAAAATATTCGGAGATTGTTGCAGTGATGGTTGCGTAACTGTATGATATACCAAAACCCCTTGAATTGTACTTTTTAAATGGATGAATTCTATTTTATGTGAATTACATCTCAATAAAGCTGTGAAAGAGAGAGATAAGCTAGGTGCAGTGGTTCACACCTATAGTCCCAGCTACTTGGGAGGCTGAGGTGGGAAGATCGGCCGAGCCCAGGAATTCAAGTCCAGCCTAGGCAACATAGTGAGAAGTGAGATTCCATCTCAAAAAATGAAAAAGACAGAGAAAGGGAAGACTCAAGCAAGTTTGGGTTCTGACACTTGGGTGTCAGCTAAATGGTGGTTACATAGATCAGTTACAAAATAGAGGTAAGATGAGCAAGTTGGGGACAGTATGATACTGACTTATTTACTCATTCAGCAAACATTTTTCGAGCACCAGGCAGTGGGACATATCAGTGAACAAAACAAAAATATCCCTTTCCTGTGGCTCTCATTCTCTAGTGGGAAGAGAAAAATCATACAATAAATAAACCCGTTTGTAAGGTGATCAGTGCAATGGAAAAACCTATAGCAAGCAAGAAGGATGGCATGCCGGGAAGGGCTGCAGCTTTAACAGGGGTGGGCAGGCATGGCCTTGCAGGGAAGCTGACATGTGAGCAGACACTTGAAGGCAGCAAGGGATGAACTTGGGTGACTGAGGGAAGAGCATTCCAGGCAGAGGGAATGTCGGTGCAAGGCTCTGAGGCGGGAGTGTTGGAGGCACAGCGGGAGGCAGGGCAGGCAAACAAGGTGGGAAAGAGGAGAAGGGGTGGAGGAAAGGGAGAGAGGGCGATAAGAAGTCGAGGCTCAGCAGGTGGGGGAGCGGAACCCTGCAGGCCGTGTCCTCCACCCAGAGGGTGTGCATCTTACTCTGAGGGACATGGGAGCCATGGGGGATTGTGAGCAGAGCGGTGCCATGGCCTGACCTACCAGGTAGAGTCTTCCTCTAGATCAGGATTTCTCAACCCAGCACTAGTGACACTGGGAGCAGGATCATTCCTTGTTACAGAGACTGTCCTATGCATTGTGGGATGTTCAGCAGCATCCCCGACCTCTGCCTACAAGACTCCACAAAGGACCCTCTGTCCTAGTTGTGACAAACAAAGATATCCCCAGACCCTGCCACATGTAACCTGGGGGGCAAAAGCACCCACATTTGAGAACCATGGTTCTAGGATATAAGAGTGTGTACACAGGCAGCTCAGGTTTCCACAGGCTGGATTTGAGGTGCCTGTGAGACCTGCGTGCTGAGATTCCTTTGAGCAGTCAGACAGGAGGGGTTGGAGCCCAGGAGAAAAGTCTGGGCAGCTTTGCTGTCTTCAGGCTCGGCGGCTGTTAGAAGGAATGTCGCAGAAAAAAAGAAAGCGATACGTAAAGAGTCTATTTCATTTCATTTAATTTTTTGAGCAAGGATTATGCTAAAGTCACCAGGCAAGAAACCAAGATGAGTTCACCTCACAAACACAGAAACTTCAGATCCAAGGCAGCCTGTAAGGTACAGAACGTTCTGGACTGTAGAAAAGAGAGGGTTAATCCAACCTGATCAGGAGAGAAGTGTCATTATCCACTGAAATATTTCTTGACTATCTCCTACATGCTAGTCAGTTTCACTCACATTGTCTCATTTAATCTTTGAAAAACTAAATAAAAGTGTGAAGTAAATATTTCCCCTCCCTTCTTTTTAAAGATTAGAAAACGGGGGCTCAAAAGGACCCACATACTCAGACTCACCCTGTCAATGACAGAGCTGGAGTTTGAACACAGGTTGTTTAATGCCAAAGCCCAATAGTGGCTTCTGGAAGCTCCTAGAAGGTGGGGCTGGAACTTCGCATTGAAGAGGTTGACAGGCAGAGTTGCAGGAAATGGGAGAGGGAAACATACCAGGCAAAGGGCACTGCTTGGGCATGGCTTCGGCAGAGAATGGGTTACACAGATTTGAGGACAGGATGCTTTCTTGGAACACAGAGCTTGGTTCAGTAGAAAGAGCACGGGAAAGCCAGGATGTGGCCAGTTGAAAGGGAGGCGCTTTGACCATGTGGTGAGCCATTTTGCGTTTTACTCTGTTGGCATCAAGGAGACAAATAATGAGAACTCTGACTTGGGAAAAATGTTAAGGATCAATTTATCTTAAATATCACTTGTAGCTCTTAAGTCTGGGGGCCTGCTATTCCCCATCTTACCTAAAAGGCACAAACGCACCTCTCCAAGTCAGGTATAAGACCCCCAACAATAGTTGCCTGGTCAAAAAATGCATCCTCAGAGTTGACTACTAGTACAGTAAATCTGGGGCAGTTTCTGAAAACTTGTTTCCCTAAAAGTTTTCATCAAACTATATTCACTGACATGTAATGATAATCATCAACACTAAATCACATCCCAGGAGGTATCTGAGTGCAACCGTGAGGTGCTCCTTCATGTCTGAAGATGCATTTATAACAATCTGGAAAACAGTCTAGAAGATCTTCTTGGAAGTTAGACCTTCAACTTTATCTGAATTTTGATGATAAATCAAGAGCTCTTATTGTGCAGTTTCTGAGATTCTTCAAAAGAGTGACAGTTTCTCTGTTTCCCCAGAAAAATACTACAATGTGTGGTGTGTGTGTGTGTGTGTGTGTGTAGGTGTACGTGCACATATGTGGGTGGGGGTGAATGTGCCTATACGTGTGTGTGGATGGAGTAGGTATACATGCTGTGAGAGAGTGTGTGGATGCAGATGTATGAGTGTGGGTAGGAGATTGTATGTGAGTGTGTGTGTGGAGTAGATATACATGCTGTGAGTGTGTGTGTGGATGGAGTGGGTATACATGCTGTGAGTGTGTGTGTGTGGAGTGGGTATACATGCTGTGAGTGTGTGTGTGTGGAGTGGGTATACATGCTGTGAGTGTGTGTGTGGATGGAGTGGGTATACATGCTGTGAGTGTGTGTGTGGATGGAGTGGGTATACATGCTGTGAGTGTGCGTGTGGGTGGAGTGGGTATACATACTGTGAGTGTGTGTGGATGCGGATATGTGAGTGTGGGTCAGAGATTGTATGTGAGTGCATGTGAGTGTGTGTGTGGATGGAGTAGGTATACATGCCTGTGTGTGGATGCAGATGTGTGTGTGGGTGGGAGTTTGTGTGTAAGTGCATGTGAGTGAGTGTGTGTGGTGAGTGTATGGAATGGGTTAGCCCATGCAAAGAGCATTTCGTAGCCTACTTGACAGCTTAGGAGCCACCTCCTCCAGGAAGCCTTCCTTGATCTGTCCTTTGTCCTACCCCTCGGGACCCAGATGACACCGGGTATGCAATTGCTTTATCCCTGGAGGTCTGCCCCCGACTGATCTCATCCCTAAACACAGACACATGCAAGAATGTGACCCTCCCTTCCCAATACAACACTAGGACATTTTATTCCCTTTGTATTCCCGGTATCTGGTACATGGTAGGTCATAAGTAAATAATTGAATTAGATCTTGCGAAGGCCTCCAAGTATCAGAATTGGTAAGTTCTAAAGTCTCTGTTTATTCTTGTAGATTCCTTCCCAGGTTTCAGCAGATCATAGAGAAAATCTTTCCCGCCAGTCCTAGTCTCAATGGGACAGTAAAGTGAAACAGGAGCACCACCATCCCATACCCCTCCCCTTCAGTCAGTCCCTCCAAAATGAGCTGCCACTGCTGGGGGAACCAAAGCTAAGCTGCATTTTTTTTGTTTTTGTTTTTTTGAAACAGAGTCTTGCTCTGTCACCCAGGCTGGAGTGCAGTGGCGCCATCTCGGCTCACTGCAAGCTCCGCCTCCCAGGTTCACGCCATTCTCCTGCCTCAGCCTCCCGAGTAGCTGGGACTACAGGCGCCCGCCATCACGCCTGGCTAATTTTTTTTGTATTTTTAGTAGAGACGGGGTTTCACCATGTTAGCCAGGATGGTCTCGATCTCCTGACCTTGTGATCCACTCGCCTCAGCCTCCCAAAGTGCTGGGATTACAGGCGTGAGCCACCGCGCCTGGCCTGAACCAGTTTCTAATGAAGAAAAATGACTTGCCTTCTCAGAGCCTCACTTTCTTCATCTGTTAAGTTAGAGAGGAAAAGAAAATGTGGGATATATAAGTGTGCAAGGCCTGTCAGCAGCCAGAAGTGCAACAAATGTTGAATCCTTTCTCTGCTCAAAGGGCTGTGATGGAAATTAAAAAGCGCCTTCTCAGTAAGGCCCTCTGGGCACCCAATCTAAAATGTCAGGCCCCTCCCCCTTTTCTCATTATTGCAGATCACTGTCTAACATTTGACTTCCTTATCTGGCTTATCATCTCTCCCTCGGTGAAGGGCCATGACATAAGGCCGAGAATCTGTGTCCGGATGGCTCACTAATGTATCTGTGGTGCCTAGACCAGGCCTGGGACATGAATCTTTGTTGAGTGCATGGACCGGCAATGCTTTAGATATTATGCTATTGTGTTATCAGAATCCATTTCTTCCACACCTCTGAATCCAGAATCATGCACACAGAGAGGGTTTAAAGCTGTTGAAAACTGGAGCCCTAGCAGCAAACAGCCCAGACTGAGGCTTTGGGGACAACAAGAGACAAAGGAATACTTGATGACTTCGTAGTGGGAGGCATTGGAGGATTAACATAGTCAAGAACTGCGAGGCAGTAAGAGGAGAGTCTTGGGCAGCCCTCAAATAGAATATTGTTCCTCCTCCTCTCTCCACCTCACCCCAGGTACAAGAGATGAATCCTGTTCCCTCATAAGCCAGCTGATTCCATAGCACAGCAGTTCATGCAGTCCCTGAAATTTATCCCAACCGCCTTCCTCATGCTCAGCTTCCAGGCTGCTCATTTCCTTGGCTTATTCACCCTGCGTCAGTTTCCAGTGTGGCCCAGTCTCCAGGATCAACACACTCAGTTTGGGATTCTCTATTCAAGCTCTGATCTTGATTTCATATTTGCCCTCTAGCGTCAGGCACTCAACACTTGGGTCAGGGGCACCCTGCAGTCTGAGCCCCTTTCCGGGGGAGAGTGGAAGAGAACGTGGGTTTAAGGTCATGTGGCTCTGGGTTCCGACCCTGAGTCCTTGAGTCACTAGGTTTTGCCATCTTGGTCACTTTACCTGACCTCAGCTTTCCTGTTTGTGAGATACAAAGAGAAATATTATACTGCAATCTTGTTGTGAGCAGTGATTCTCAAAGTTTGGTCTTTGGAACATCAATCCAATAAGATGGAAAAGGATTTGATCATCAAGTGAGTTTGGCAAATGCTCAATATCACATCCTCATCTTGGGAATTCTCAAATAACAAACGAATGGGTTCCACTTTCGTTAACTCAGTTTTTCCAAGCACCAGAATTGTTTTTGCAAGGAATACCTGTTAGCATCCTGCAGAACCAATGTTCTGTGTAACCCACCGTGGGGAAAGCTGCTTGGGAAGATTAGAAATGCTCAACACCAGGCCCTCTGCTCAGCTCCTGGCACATGCATCGTGGACACCAGGAAGCGTGAGCCCCTGTTGCATTTCTTCCTAATGTCAGGGATGTTTAGTCAAGCCTTTCTTCCACAAAAAAAAGCGTTTTAGGCCATTGAGACAAGTAATTTTCCCAAATATTTTTGTTGAGCCCTTTTCGTGAAAGAGAAATAACACAAACTGAAGTTAATGACATCTGTACTTTGAAGCCTCGCTCTGTCACCCAGGCTGGAGTGCAGTGACATGATCTTGGCTCACTGAAAGCACTGCCTCCGGGTTCAAGTGATTCTCCTGACTCAGCCTCCCAAGTAGCTGAGACTGCAGGCACCCACCACCATGCCCAGTTAACTTTTGTAATTTCTGAGCAGATATGGGTTTTTACCATTGTTGGCCTGGCTGGTCTTGAACTCCTTACCTCAAGTGATCCACCTGCCTTGGCCTCCCAGTGTGCTGGGATTACAGTCATAAGCCACCATGCCCAGCCCACATCTGTACTTTTAAAGCTAAAATATGAGCACTCATGAGCCCAGCTATGAAGAACAGTCACTCTTGGATTTCTGGGAAGTGACTACTCAGACCTGCACCAACAGGAGTTAGTGAGGTTGGGTAACTTGCCCAAAGTAGCAGAGTCTGAGCTCTTTCTAGTGACAACACCATCCTGCACACACAAATTAGGGTATGTCCCATCATGTAGGTTCCAGGGACATGAAATACCTTCATGTTTCATCCTTCTAAAAAAAGTCCAGCAATATGCATCCCAAAAGCCTTACAAAATCTTCCCATTTGGGAATGCCACTTCTGAAATTACTGTAAGGAAACCATCTAAAATAAAGACAGAGAGATGTGCATAAAGATATTCAGGCCAGGTGCCATGGCTCACACCTGTAATTCCAGTGCTTTGGGAGGACAAGGCAAGAAGATTGCTTGAGCTCAGCAGTTCGAGGCTGCAGTGAGCTAGGATCACATCACTGCACCCCAGCCCCAGCAACAGAGTGAGACCTGTCTGTTAAACAAACAAAAATACATTCATCACAACATGATAATAGGCAGAACCAGAAACAACCCAACATTTGGAGAATAGTTAAATGTCCAACAGCTAGAGAATGATTAAATCCATTATGAGGCTTCTGTACATTAAATATCTTATGGTCATTTAGAACCATGTTTATAAAGAATATTGAATGATATGGAACATGCTTATACTATGAGGTTAAGGAAATAAAACAGGCTACAAAAATAAAATATATGTATTATAATAACAGCTATGTTGGTGCACAGAGAGAAAAACATTTACCAATATATTAGGAGTGGTTATTTCTGAGTGCTGAGATGGTGAGCGATTTTTCATTCTACTCTATATGTTTTTCCATATTTTCTTTTATTCTACATATTTTTCTGTATTTTCAAGTTTTATACAATGGTGATCAAGAAAAGGTAATTATTTATTTAAAAAGAAAAAAAAAGACCCATGAGTTATCAGAACCCAGTAGATCTAAATGGCATTACAAAGACGATTTTGTTCAGAGATATCTCCCCTATCTAAGCAGTGCCAGGTTAGGGAACGCTGCCCATCAACTTTTCCCAAATTCCAGGAACCATCTGTCCCACAGTGTCATATCTGTGTAGAACCTACACTATTACTTAATATTTTCATAGAAATCAACTCGGTTTTTAAAATTTGAATACCTGTATTTTAAGAAAATTTTTAAATCACTCTAAATGGAAAAATAATGTCACTTGCCATTAATGGAAAGTAATCACAAAAATAAATGCAATAAAACAAAACAATGTCATTAAATTCTAGAGTGGTAAACCTTCTGAGCTTGAGAGCTGTTTTTGCTCTCTTTAACAAAAGCAGGGGCTGAGGGAGAGTGTTTTCATGGAGGAGGGACAGATTTACAAGGGTTTGAGAGTGAACCTAGCCTAGCAACAGACCCCTCAAAGGATTCAGGAAGATTGAAAGACAATGAAAAATATTTTCTCACTAGAGATTTTGATTTGTTTTTAATGATTTGCCCATCTACCATCCAAACTGCCTAGGATACAACAGCTGGGAAAAGTGCCATTCAACAAAGATTTGACCCCTCCCCATGAGTTGCTGAGAGTGGAGGTAACACAAGTTAGATAAATGTACTGGACTGAGTTCCTCCAGGACAGGAACTATTTCTTCGCAAGCTCAGTAGTCTCAGCACCCTGGACAGTGCCTGGCACGTGGACTTGTTTGTTGAGTGAGTGAATGAGTGAATGAATACTGGGTTGTGACAACCTTTTCCCCCAAAGTGGGGCAGGCGCCCTGAGTCACTCACATCACCCTTGGTTTTCAGCCCTCAGAGTACAGCTAGTGGAAGTTCACCAACAGCCCCACGTTCCTGGAGGTGCTGAAGGAGTTCCTGTCCCTGCAGGTGTCTGCTGGCTTCCTGGTCTCCCAGCTCCCCATTCTGAAGCCCAGGTTCTACTCCATCAGCTCCTCCCGGGATCACACGCCCATGGAGATCCACCTGACTGTGGCCGTGCTCATGTCCCACACCCAAGGAGAGCCCGGGGCAGAGGCTCTGGAGCAGTCACTCAGCTTCAGCTCCCTCATCAGTTCAAGGAGGGAGGGAACACCCACAGCCCAGAGTTGTCAACGGTAATAGGAGGTATGTGGGAGAGATCTCTAGGAACCAGGCGCTAAACCAAGCCTTTTGTGTGTATATGATGAGTTACCATGTGGGGTAGGCACTGTGTGCATTTTACAGGTGGCACAGAAAGTCACACTGTTAGTAAGCGGAGAGCTGAGATTCGGACCTGGGTAGTCCAACTGCTGAGTCCAAGCCTTCACCACTCCACTGTCCCACTATTCTTGGGACAATTTAATGAGATCAGACGTGGAGAGCACCCAACCCTTGGTGAGAATCCAGTGGTTCTTAGTCTTCCTGATCGTGCAGCCTGAACGCAGGGGAGATTCTGCACTGATTGCTCATTCGCTCACTGGGCTCATTCAGTGATGGTTTATTTCACACCTCCTCATGCCTGGCACTGGGGCGGGTGTGGAAATACAACAGACATCAGCCCTGCCCTCAGGGAGCATCTAGAGCCAGTAGCGGAGAGATGGGCTTAGGAATAATTAGATAATTCTCATTGTGCAGAAGCCAAGAAGAAAGGTCAGGGTCACTGAGGGCAGCAAAGAGGGGGCGACGCTGCCATAGAGGGGGAGGCCAACATCTCATCTAGGTGGTCTCGGCTCCATCACTGGCCTCTGCCCACTGCTCTGATTGTTGCTTGGGAGGGCAAAACTGGGAGCTGCCCACACTTCCGAGCCCTCTGTCCTCTAGGAAGCACAAACACAGTTTCTAAAAACTGGCCAGAGACTGTTTGCCCTGCTAGAGAACACCCACCCAGACCAGGAGAGGAGAGGCTGACATGTCCTGTGAGAGCAAGATTCAATCCCGAGGAAAACCAGGGGGGCCTCTGCAGTTGGTTGGAGGCCTCCTTCAAGTGCTGGGCCATTGTAAGGGGAACAGAACCCAGAGAGACCTCCTGGGTTTCTACAAGCCCAGGAGGGGCCACTGAGGAGGAAAGTGAGGTGCCAGAGCAGGCTGAAATGCGCGGAGCTCATCCACCACCCAGGGTTGCTGCCAGCAAGGGCCACGCTCATGAGCGCACACAGCAGTGGTCACCCCGAGGGGTCACTTCATGCTGCTGTCAGTGGAGCTCAGAGGTGAGCTGGGGATGTTCCTGGAGAAAGTCTTTGTAAGGAGCACTGGAGTAGGAGTCAGGGAACCTGAGCTGTCCACCTGATTCCGCCACGACCTGAGTGACCTTGTCCAAGTCACTTTTCCTCTCCGGGACTCGGTTTCCGCATTGGCAGAAGGAACAGCTTGCAGCCTCTCTAAGTCCCTTTCAACCTTCCTCAGCTCTGGGCTCTCAGAGGGTGGAGCTCAGAACCAGGAGGACAAACAGCTGCTCATTGAGTCCTGAGAGTGCCTGAGTGGGGGCGTCCAAGGAGGCCGTGGTGTGGGCGGAGCAGCTGGCACGGTTTGCGCATGGGCAGTGGGGAACGTTGGTCACTTTGTGTTATCTTTGCGGATGGCCAGGGTCCTCTGCACCACGGCGTCTGCAGCACATGGCTCAACAGCCTAAAGCCCCAAGACCCAGTGCCCTGCTTTCTGCGGAAGTAAGCACCCGTTCCGCTCTGTCTCCTGTGGGACCGCCGACCCCTGGGGTTCCGGGAGGAAAGGGGGAGATCTGGGGTTTAGGTGCTGCTCAGGGTCCCTTGGCCCATAAAGAAGACACTGAGGTCACACCGCTGTGGCTGTCTCTAGCAGGGACGGCGATGACAGCAGTGCTGGAGGGGCCCAGAGTCCAGTGAGCTTGGCCCTTTTTCAGAAGGACCTGGGGGAGGTGCTAGTGGCTGGACAGGAGTGAAGCAGCCTGCAGGACGTGGGAAATCAAATAGCAGCTGCTTGTCCTCCCCACCCCCTCACGACCGCCCCCCACAGGGCCAGCTCCCCAGCCATCCTGTGTGTGTGTGGGCCCGGGGTGTCTGAGGGCTGGCCCCCTCTTCTTCTGTCCTCTTCAGCGCCAGCGGCTTCCACCTCCCCGAGGACCCCTCCCATCCTTGCATCCTCGTCGGGCCTGGCACAGGCATCGCCCCCTTCCGCAGTTTCTGGCAGCAGCGGCTCCATGACTCCCAGCACAAGGGTAAGGCTAGAGGCTTCCCAGGTGGGAGGGGCACCAGGGGGCAGCGCCTGCCTAGGGGCAGAACCGCAGCCCCACAAACGGCTCCTGGACCTTTCTGACGGGAAGGCCTCCTACGTTTGCCTCCCTGTGCGGGCCTCTGTGGGTGAGAACGGCCGCCTTCCCGTCTCAGGCATTGGAGCCGGGGCTCCTTCACCCGGGAGTGGAGGTAACGGGAAAGTCCCTGCTTTTGACCTCTGATGGGCCGAGGGAATCCTGCATCTGTGCTTTGGGTTGTGTGACTATGGATGAGTGATCGGAATGTCCTGGGCCTCAGTTTCCTCATCTGTAAAGTAGGGACAATGCTGTTAACTAGCGGGGATACTTGTGGGAGTGAAGTGAGAATTCCAGTTCGGCTTGGAGCCTTTTCGCCCACTGGTGGCCAACATGATAACAGCCCGGGACTCCTGCAGGAGTGCGGGGCAGGCCGCGTGACCCTGGTGTTCCGGTGCCGCCGCCCAGGTGAGGACCACTCTACTGGGAGGAGATGCTGGAGATTGCCCAGAAGGGGTGCTGCATGCGGTGCACACAGCCTACTCCCGCCTGCCTGGCAAGCCCAAGGTAAATGCAGCCTCGAAGCAGGTGAAGCATTACACACACAGGCTCCAGGGTGAGCCCTGGGTCCCCACAGGCCCCTCGCCTCCCTGAGCCTTCAGCTCCTGAGCTCTGAAGTGCGGGTAGTTCACAACCATCAGGGTGATGCTGTGAAGAGCATTATGCTCTCTCTTCCAGCAGAAGCGACAAGCCCGGAGAGGTTCAGGTCTAACCTAGGTCACACGCGGGTTAATCCCAAAGCCCAGCCTGCTGAAGGTCGTCAGCAGGCCCGCTGGGACACGCGACTGCCTGGGGAGAGGTGGTCCAGGCTGGCTACGCTCAAACCCAGCAAGGCTGGAGGACGACCGATGGCCCTCAGACGGGCTCTGCTGCCCCCAGGACTGTGTTGCCCCCTGGGGTGGTCGGAAGAGACTCTCAGCCCTCACACATTTGTCCCATCAGGGCACCTCCCGGGCCCAGTGCTCTGTGCCCAGTGCTGGGGCCAGTGGGCATCCTGTGTGGAGCTGGAGCAGAGAGTTCCCGACTGACTCCTGGATCTTCTCACTGGGGAGCCCGGGATCTGTACCCTGCAGGGACCTGATGGACAGTCTGCATTGAGAGGCTCCCTTTTCTGGGGTGTAGGCAGAGCCCTTCATTGATGTCTCTTTGAAGCAGATTCAGAGACAGTCTGGGAGCCCCACTGGACGGTCAGCCCCTCCAGGGCAGGACTGTGTCCAGCATTTCTCTCTCTACTCCCACCCCAGCCCCCAGAGCATCTGTGCGCCTCCTCATCCTGAGCCTGGCCCCGTGCAAGGTCCTGGCTGGGAGGGGACTCACTCCATAGCCCTGAGTGCCCTCTCCCCACCTCCCTGAGGACAGCAGGCCTGCCTACAAGCCTTGTCCCCAGCGGCCGGGGACTGGACCCACCGTTTCCTCTGGTTTCAGGTCTATGTTCAGGACATCCTGCAGCAGCAGCTGGCCAGTGAGGTGCTCTGTGTGCTCCACGAGAAGCTGGGCCACCTCTATGTTTGCGAGGATGTGTGCGTGGCCTGGGATGTGGCCTACACCTACCATAAGTGTAGGAAAAAACTGCACTGGAAGGAAATATACCAAACTGTTTAAAAAAAAAAAAAAGTGCTTGGGTGCCGGGGTCCAGCCCTAGCGTGTCCAAGGTAACCCAAAGGGGAGAGGCAAGGTGGCGAAAGACAATAAAGACACCAGACACAACATACAAGAAGACACAGACAAGACTGCAGCCCAGCAAAGGGCTGACAGCCCCGAATGATTTTTACTACAAGCTTATATAGTATCTTATAGAACAATTGTCAATTAGTAGAGCATCAGGCGATTACATAATTATAGAACAATTGTCAATCAGCAGAGCATCAGGTGATTACATAATTATATATAGATTATTAGGATAGTCTCAGAAGTACATCAAGAACAGTTCTCTTCATAGATGGTCAGTTTGTTCTTCTTTCCTTGGTTACCCTTTTGGGGAATAAGCAAGCTTAATGGTTAACATAACAAAGTCTTATATTAGACTTGGTGGCTCTTGCGGTTACAGGTGCTAGAAGGGACTATTGTGTGGTCTTTGAGGAAATGGTCATAGGGACAATTATAGCAGCACAATTGGTTATAAGCTTAGAACTGGCACAGCAGTCTCTATTAAGTGCAAGGTTATACTTTAACATTGATTATATAACTATGTACAACAATTTTTCTTTTTTCTAAGTTTAGTATTTTACTTTTATTTTTGTTTAGGGCACCAAATTTAATATCCTTGTCGTCTTACTGTGTCCCACAAACTTAAATCTTTTTATAGAATTAACCTCCCATCTATCCACACCATTTTTTCACCATTTATATAATCCCCAGAATATGAAATAAGTTAGGAACTTAACCATGACAATTTTTGCATAGAATTTTTGCCTTTAGGGAAATACCATATTTTCCTTTTTTCCCTTATGTGTTTCCATCACATACCCCCACTGGCCATTAACCCATATTGTAGGGACAGGCCCAGGGCCAAATTTTCCGAGGGTAATGTGGTAAGATCTCTCTTCTATCTTTCCAGCTCATGGGTATTGCCCCATTTTCCAAGATCTGGAGTGGGGGTGGGCAGTACTATTACCGAATGAGTAACACTCCCCAGACCTCACCGTGAATCCCCTCCAATAGTTATCTGCATATATATGATCAACCAAATGCAAAGCAAAATAGCATAGCTTATTCCAGCGATACAGAAGAGCCCACCAGCGCCACCTGCTGCACAGGCCTTGGAAGTGGCCTTGCCAACATCCAGAGGGCTCTGAGCCTTGCTCGAGAGCAGCCTTATGCGATCAGGGTCCGGGCCGTCCCTCTCCTGCATGGCCTGCGCCACCTGGGCTTGGGTATTAGAATTTTTTCTACTTTCAATGAAAATTTTTTTTTCAGATTTCTCTATGCCACAACAGGGAATGTAGAGAAAAACTCTCACATCCTTACCTCCATTTGCCTGCCGCCTACCCAGCTTTGAGATTCTAAATGAGTTTTTATTCTTTTCTGTATTTTATGTTTTCAAAAATTAGCTTTTACTACTTTTGGGTGTAATCTATAGTTCCCATGACAAATCATATAAAAAGTTATTTGAACTAAAAACACTAGTAACATTGCTCTTCCTGTACTCCTATGAGACCCCCCTCATATGCTTGTGGATGAGACATTGTGAGGACGTGATGACTGAGAAAGCAGCAGCCATTTTGTGACCACGAGGTGACAAGCTCAAATAAGAAAAGCCAACAAAGTGATGGGGGAAGGGGAGATGTTTTAAGAAGCCTGAGTTCTTGATGACACAATTGAGCTGTTAAACAAACTCAGGGAGAAATTTGTTTATTTATCTATTTATTTATTGAGACAAGGTCTCGCTCTGTTTTAAGGACTAATTATTATTACAAGAGGTGAATATGCCATAATTTATTTAGTTGTACATCATCTTTTAATTGTTACAGATAAGCTATGACAAACACTTTGTTCATCTTTATGTTTATATCCATAGGATAGATCCCTGGCAGAGCACCTTGCTGATCAAAGAGTAACAACTCTTTAAGGCTCATCATTCCTATTAGCCACCAGTTAACCCAGCTAACCCAGGGACTGGCATATTGTAGAGGTTCAATGAGCCAATGTCTGATAGGCCAACCTCAACCTCATCCCTCCTGTAGCACTTCCCCAGTTTTGCTGTCTCCATCCAGGGCATGGTTTTCTCTCGGGTTGTGCTTCTTATGATTCTCTGGCATTATCATCCATGGCACATCTATGCTGTTGGAACAGCTGGGGAGGCTATCAGAAGGTTCTGCTCCATGGGGGAAAGGCTTTATCTACAGATCTGCCCTTGTGAGAAGACAGTTCAGGGTGAAGCCAGCATCTCACCTCCTCTCACTGTGGAAACCATTTCCCCACCAAGGGAGCGACTGAACCATTCTTGCAAATAGCCTGAACCTTTGTGGTGAGCTGAAGCTCTCCTGGTTTGTGCAATGCACAGCATGACACCAATATCATGATGAAAAATTTTCCCTTCAGAGAGGATCAGGAAAAAAACTAATGGGTACTAGGCTTAATATCCGGGTGACGAAATAGTCTGTATAACAAACTCCCATGCTGCACATGTACCCCGAACTTAAAAGTTAAAAAAAATGAAAAAAAGAAAACAAAATTCCCCCTCAGTCTCCCCAAGTTTATATCTTCTAATACCCCAAGGCTGCCTGTAAAGAGAAGAGGTGGCTGAGACTCCAGAAGGAGGCAGCAGCTACAAGTCCTGAGTTCAGCTCTTCCGGGTCGCCACGTGAACTCACACTCTGCCCAGCATCCTGGGGACCCCCGCAGCTGCCCTTGCTGTCCTTTTCTTCACTGAGGCCCTCTGCCCCTGGACCCCCTCTCCCTTGTGTGAATTTGTCTTTTGTTCTCGTGCCCCCACTGTCTGGCCATGGCTTGGACCCCACTGCCCAAGTCTATCCCTGAGACCTCCAAGTAGAGAACTTCAGAGGGATTTCAGGGACCATTTCCCGAGGAGGATTTTTCTTACTAAGAGGTTTCAGCAACTCTATTCTCCTGCTCTGGGAGACAGAGGGAGAGTGAATCCCATTCTATGGATGAGAAAATGGAGGCCCACAGGGATTTTGAAAAGATCTGGGTCCAGTTGGTTCTCAGTGGTGGGGCCTTGGCTCTCCTTAAGAATTCAGATGGAACTCCCCAAGGAGAGATGGGATGGAAAATAGTTTGTTCGGAAAACTAAATTTCCAGTAAAGAGACATAGAGACCCAGAACCAAGACAGACAGAGAATGAGAAACACCGAAAGAGAAAGATGCAGAAATTAAAATGTCAGGGGAAAGAAGAAATGCCAGCTTCCTTCTGGATCTCTTTGTCCCCACATCCCCACCCCAAGCAGTGATGTCTCCTGGTTCTTCCTAAGTCTCAAGGAAAGGGACCAGGAGCAGCTGGCTTGCCTTGTGAACAATGACTTGGGATCTTTCTGTCCTGTCTCTTGCAGTTGGTACCAGAACAAAGAGTTCTGCTGCCTCGTCTATACCTCCCGGCAGATTCCACAAAAGTTCATAGTTGACTATTCTGAAACCAGACCCCAGTGCACCAACCCCGGTGTCATGTGAGTGCCAGTGCTCCTGCCCACCCCTCAGGAGGGAGGCTGGGAGGTCTGGGGTGAGGTCCCCTCAGAGTACTCAGCTCTCTAAGGCCCATCAAGGAGAAGGACTCCAGGGGAGGGCCCTGCAGTGTTTTCTGACCTGGCCTGAGGCCTGCAGAGTCCTGAAGAGCCTGCCCCTGGGCAGAGGGAAGAGAGCAGACATGACAGCAGGAAGTTGGCTTCCTGAGGAACCCCATCCGAGACACTTGGGGAAGGCCTGTGAACCCCAAAGTTAAGGGGAAATTTTACGGGTGCAAGGACAGGCTCTGAGATGCCTGGGACAGAGAAGGACGCAGAGGCCACAGGATGCCCCTGATGAATTTGTCAGTTCTTCCTCCCTTCTCCACAGCCTCCTAACCAAGAGAGGTCGGCAGATCTATGTTGATCTCAGCAAAAAATGGGTCCAGAAATACATCGGTGACCTGAAGCTGATTGCCTGAGGGGCCCGGAATCTGTGAGGACCCAGTGACCTTGGTGGTCCCAGGAGGGAGCAGGAGCCTGAGCCAGGGCAATGAGCCACCACCCTGGAGGCCACCTCTTCTAAGAGTCCCATCTGCTATGCCCAGCCACATTAACCAACTTTAATCTTAGTTTATGCATCATATTTCATTTTGAAATTGATTTCTATTGTTGAACTGCATTATGAAACGAGTATTTTCTCTGACGTCTCATGATATTGTCTTTATTATGCTTTCCCCTTTCCCTTAAACTCTTCGCACAAACCATGCGTGGATCAATCAGTGTGATTAGCTTTCTCAGTAGACATTATGCCATATGTATCAAATGACAAATGCTTATTGAATGGTTTTGCTCAGCATCACCTTTTCATATATTGGCAGTACTTGTAGAAAAGGTAAACCAGCATTCTCCTGTGATGACTCTATTGATTTTGTTTCACTAATCGGAATCACAGATTGACGGGAATTCTGGGGCAGGAATAGGGAAATATGAAAAGGGCCAGAAACCACAAGATAGGGACCAAGTACATCTATGGTCATACCAGACGTTTCCCTGGAGATACTTTCCTGAAAAGTTGAAGCAGACACCATTATTTTATGAATCATATTGTAATTGAAATGCGATAGAAAAATTTTCTACTGAAATGAATACCAAGATGAAAAACTGCAGTGCATATTTATGCACACAAGCTCATTTTCATAAACGAAGCTTTCCTCAGAATGATGGCTAACATCTGTTGAGGACTTACCAAGTGCTGGGTTTTGGGGTAAGTCCTTACATTAGTGAAAGTCTGGGAAACATCGCCCACAGTCTAGCAAGGACTCCTTACCTGGAAGTTGGCTGAAAGCCTTGGTCATGTTATCTTTGTTCTCCACTCTGCTTTTGGGGAGGATGTTTTCCATGGCTATCTGAGATGAGGTTTGGGGCTGGGTGGCCGGAGTTAGCAAATAAAAACACAGAATGGATACTTTTGTAGTATAAGTATATCCCATGCAATATTTGGGAGCTACTTGTACAAAAAATGGTTTGTTCTTTACCTGAAACTCGAATTTAACAGGGTATCTTAAACTGTATCTGGTAACCCTCCCAAGAAGGAATACCGCTTATGGAGGTGTCTGTTTCCTGTTGGAGATGTCTATTGATTGGCTTAAATGTAGAACAGGGCTTCTCAACCTTGAATTCACATTAGAATCACTTAGGAGAGCTTTAAAAAAGTCCAGTGCCAGGGCCTCACCTCCAAAGTTATGGATTTAATTGGACGGATGTGGGGCCTGGCATCAGTGATTTAAAAACTCCCCAGGAGATGTTAATGCACAGCCGTTTGAGAACCACTGTTGGTGTGCGGTCACAGGCTGTTTTTAGCCAGCATTAGGGTTTCAGAGGCAATGCAACTCTGTTCCAATTTTTGAAGGCATCTGATCTAGTTATTTTTAGTTCATTCCGTTGGATGGTTAATCATAAGCAGCAAATCTATCAGATACAGTTATTTCTAGAACCGGGTTTTTAGCACATCTCTTCCAGCACAGCACTGGGAGCTCTGTGGTCATCCCTTCCACTGCCCACCAGCTCCCCGTTGTATTAACTCCACATTGCCCCCTGCTGGTGAAACGATGCCACAGGCGTGAAGGCCGCCCTCTTTAGTTCCCTGCCTCTGATGAATACAGCTGCACCTTCATGAAGAGCACAGCTGTTCATTGTGATGGTTAATGTTATGTGTCAACTGGACTAAGCTAAGAGATACCCAGATAGCTGATAAACATCATTTCTGAGTGTGTCTGTGTGGTGTTGCAGAAGAGATTAGCATCAGAAGACTAAAGAAGATCTGCCCTCACCAATGCAGGCAGGCATCATCCAGTTCACTGAGGTCCCGAATAGAACAAAAAGGCCGAGGAAGGGTGACTTCACTGTCTGTGTTTGAACTGGGACATCCATCTTCTCCTGCCCTCTGACATCCACGCTCCCGATTCTTGAACCTTCAGACTCAGACAGGGACTTGTACCCTCACCTCCCCTTCCTGACCCCTTCTCAGGTCTGTGGACTCGAACCAGGACTGACAACATCGCCTCACCTGGTTCTCAGGCCTTCGGACCAAATCACACTACTGGCTTTCCTGGTTCTCCAGTTTGCAGATGGCAGGACTTCTTGGCTTCCATAATTGTGGGAGCCAATTCCTCTAATAAATATCTCAGTATTTATATCTATATCAACATTGGTATCCAATCTATATCTATAGAGAGAAATAGCCTATTGTTTCTATTTTTCTGGATAACTGACTAATACATTCATTTTACCATCAAGATAAATATTTACAAGAAGGGATCTGAGGAGGTGGATTGGGCTGCTTCGGGACCTGCTTTCCTGTCCTGTCTAATCTCTCACCTCCTCATTTCTGTTCATATTAACATTAGTTTGGAGTGGAGAACTCTGCTCTTCTGGTCCTGCAAGCTCCAGATCACTGGATTCTTAATCAGCTTGGTTTTCAGGCAGCAAGCAGACAGTACATTTCTTTAAAATCTACTTTTTTCCCCTTCTCTGCTATCAGATGAATCAGTTTCAGAGTAAGTTAATTCCTTTCTTAGTGGGCCTTACTAAGGCCGATGCAAGAAACAGACAGTCTCCAATACCCTGAACTTCCTTTTTGATAAAACCTTGGCTGGAAGATGGCCTTAGAATATATAACAGGCCATGGGGGTAACTGGCTGTTTCGCTAACTAGAGGTGTCCCCATTGACTTTGACCTTAGCTACTGCCTTCAGCCAGTTCCACATTTGAGGACCTTTTACTTACAACACTGCAGTCTCTGTTAGTTAGGAATGGTTTAAGTCACAGTGTCAGAAAAGTAACTCAATCTGGCTTAAATGATAAAGGGAACTTGTTAGTTCACGTAACTGAAGCTTCAAGAAATAGAATTAGCTTCAGACAAAACTTGATTTAGTTGTGCTTGTTTCGCCGTAGACTATACATGTCTTTCTGAATTTCTGATCTCCCTACATTTGAGAGCTTCATCCTAGAACGAAGTTGCTATATTCATCCTTGTTACTCTATTGGCAGAATAGCTTCCAGAAACTTCCAGAGCAATGTGGATTGGGAAGATAATGTCTGTATCCTCATATTTTGAGCCAAGAGCCTGAGTTCCACTTTTTTTTTTTTTTTTCAGATGGAGTCTCGCTCTTTCGCCCAGACTGGAGCACAGTGGCACAATCTCAGCTCACTGCAAGCTCCGCCTCCCGGGTTCACGCCATTCTCCTGCCTCAGCCTCCCAAGTAGCTGGGACTACAGGTGCCCACCACCGCACCTGGCTAATTTTTTGTATTTTCAGTAGAGACGAGGTTTCACTGTGCTAGCCAGGATGGTCTCAATCTCCTGACCTCGTGATCCACCCACCTCGGCCTCCCAAAGTGCTGGAATCACAGGCGTGAGCCACCGTGCCCGGCCTGAGTTCCACTTTTATTGGTCTGGCTGGCTTGAATTAAGAGCCCATCTCTTAACCCAGGGGTCAGCAAACTATGGCCATTGGGCCCAATTTGACCTACTACCTGTTTTTGTATGGCCTGCAGGCTAGGAAGTTTTTACATTGTAAGTGATTGAAAACAACCAAAAGAAGAATATTTTGAGAAATATGAAAATTGTATGCAATTTGAGTTTTAGTGTTCATAAAAAACTTTTATTGGACTGCAGTTAAGCTCATTTGTGTGTGTACTGTTTACAGCCCACAGTCTAGCAAGGACTCCTTATCTGGAAGGATACAACAACGCAGAGCTGAGTAGTTGTGAAAGACACTGTATGACCCACGGCTAGTATCTACCAAATGTGTGTAACTTCCTCATGTTAATTCTGTCTTGTTATGTGCAGACTGCCAATCCCCTGCCTGTGATTACATCACGCCAGACATGTTCTTCCCAAATTGGGGGTCAATCCAGATTCTCCTGTTATACGCCAGTTTTCTTAGGGATTTTCTCACTTTATTCAACACTATACTCAATTTTTACATTAATAGTGCAGTAAAAATATACCCCTTTGCCATTCTGTATTTTCCTGAATCATTTTACTGGTTGTAAAAGGATTTTGATTGGGATATACCCTGTTGCCCCACAAGGGCATTATAGACATAGGAAGAGGAAAGAAAGTGGCCAGCCTAGTGGGTTCCACCTTTGTGAAGGAGAGGTCATTACTTCTAACTGCTCTTGAAGCCCGGTGAAGGGGTCTCCAGAGGGTAACTTGTACAAACTGGAAGTGCCTGAAGACAAGGCAACTCATTTTCCAGTTGGATGTCAGCTTACACAGTGAACCTCATGATTTGCCTGAGACAAAATGAGCAGGGGAGAAGAAAACAGGAGATAGGAACCAAAGCAGGGAAAAGGATTGCCGGAGGCTGCTCTCCCACCACATGGAATGAGCTTTCCATTGGCCGAGTGATCCTGCAGAAGGGAGCTGGGCTCGAGCCATCCTCCCATGACACTCTACAGAGGTCAGGGGAATCACATGTCCCATTTTGTCTGGGAAATGACCCAGTTTATGCCAGTTGTGCCAGCATAGTTATTAATAGTATCCCCTTTGAGTCTTAAAGTGCTCATCCTACCAACAGGAGATCCACTGCTTAGCTTACAAGGGTCTTAACAGCAGTAGCTGGTGGGGTGGTCTCAGGGTTGCTGTCTACAAAGGCCCCTGGATGTGTGGGCAAGAAGGTGCTGAAAGGCAGTCTGCCCATCACCTGTAAGGTCTTGCACTTGCACAGGGTTAGGTGTGCTCCACGGTGCTTTTGTGTAACATGCTCAACGGTGCTTCCAGGCTAGCAAAGGCCCGGGGTATGCTGCCAGTGGTGTGAGCAGAAGAGAGAGGTGAAAGATGTTGGGCAAGGGTGGCGTCTCTCACCTAAGAAACTATGCAGAGAGAGGACCCTCAGGAATGCCCATCCATCCGAGGAAAATATACATGCATTGCCCATAATTTCAATATTTTTTAAAAAGATGCAGGGATAACCTAGCAGTGGGGGGCAGGGACTACCTCTGTAGGAAGTTAAAAGAATTCTTTCTCTCTCTCTTTTAAAAATTTAAATTTAAAAATTTCTCTTAGAGGAAGGGTCTTGCTCTGTCACCCAGGCTGGAATACAGTGGTGTGATCAGAGCTCACTGCAGACTACAACTTCTGGGCTCAAGCTATCCTGCCGCCTCAGCCTCCTGAGTAACTAGGACTATAGCTGCACACCACCATGCCTGCTAAATAAAAAAAAATTTTTTAGTAGAGACAGGGTCTCACTGTGTTGCCCAGGCTGGTTTCCAAATCCTGGCCTCAAGTGTTCCTCTGGCCCTGGCCTCCCAAAGTACTGGGATTATAGGTACAAACCACCACATCCAGCAACATTTTCTCTTTATATTACTCCACACAAACCACCCCTCTTCCCACCATACCAGAGGAGTTAAAAAGAGAGGGAAGGAAAGCATCTCAGAACCAAACTAAAGCTTCATCGCACTCCAACTCCCTGAGTCTGTTTTGCCCTGGTGGAGGGCAGCGAGAAAGAAAGAAGTAGAAATGTTATTTAAATCAAATTCAAGATTAGAGCTCTAAACTGAAGGAATTTTAGTAACTGGATGTGACCAAAACATGATGGAATCTGCCCAAGATGTTAAGGTGGAGCTGATGATTGAAGAAAAGTTAAGCATTTTATGTTTTTACTCTATGACAGTAAGGATAGGATAGGTTGTGCCTAGATAACAAACAAACCCCCAGTGGAATAACAAGGTAAAAGTTTTCCATTCACACAAAATCTGATGTGGGCTAGATCACTGGTTCTCAAAATTTGGTTGCATCAGAATCCCCTGGTGGGCTTGTTTAAACACAGATTCCTGGGTTCCACCTGAGACTCTGTTTCTAAGATCTCGGGTAAGGCTCAAGATTCTGCCTTTCTAATGAGGTTTCAGGTGATGCTGATGCTGCTGACCCATGAACTATGCTCTGAGAAGTACTGATCCTAGAGCAGCTCTCCTCCAAGTGGTGACTCAGGAATTCAGGCGCTTCCATCCTGTAGCTATAGATTCTGGAATGAGAAAGAAGACAGAAAAGGCATACTGCTTTTAACTGTCTTGGTCCAGAAGTGACAGGCTTCACTTAATCTTACAATTCATTGGCCAGAATTAGCCACAAGAGCCCAGTGCAAATACCATGAAGGGCAACATGTGGACTATTTAGTGAACCCTACTTTGTCTGCCACTTCCCCTTAAAAAGGAGATTAACCAAGGAAAGAGGCCCAGCCAATGTGAACTTGTAACCTATTAGAATCTTTTGTTTTTCTTTTCCCCCGATTATAATAGGCTGTCAGTTTAGTATTCATCTTATATATGAGGGATTCATACAACATTCATGTTGTTGAGATGTGAACTAAATCCCAGATCTATTTGAAATATTTGAAAGTTCATGGGCCAGTGGTGTCAGTCATCAGATGTTGAGAGCCCTTAGGGGAAGAAAGGATGAGACTACGGCTTCATCAAGGCAGAGGTTGCTACTGTCATGATTCCAGATAATGCCCCTACACTTGCCCTAGCTGGTTTGCTATGATGGGCTAGAGGAGGAATATCTCAAAATTGGAAGGGATTATAATATGTTGCATGAGAATAGCTATTTATGTAGGGGTGTGTGTGTGTGTGTGTGTGTGTGTGTGTGTGTGTGTGTAGAGAGAGAGAGAGAGAGAGTCAAAATGTACTCTGGATCTAGACAGGACATGTTTGTTGCCTTAATCTCTTGATACAATGGGTAACATAACAGCAGCAAACATTCCTGAAGTTCTCTGAACTAGCCTGAAATCTGCAACGCTCATCCCCAGGGGACCCAGAGCAAGTGGTTCAAGAGAAGTAAGAGAGAACCAGTTTTTAGGGCAAGGCCCCAGCTTCTCAAATCTTGGTTTTTGAATTAAAAATCACATATTCATACTTATGAAAATCAAAGCACAAAGAATGGAAAATGAAAAGAAATGAGGGGATTCTCTTTTCTTCAAAATCGTGGTTGCCAGGGAAATCACATTTAATAGATCGGGATATATCACATGGAATGTTCTTCTTATGTTTATGTAAATACATATAGCTTTTACCAAGGCAAATATTATTATATATACAGCTATATAATAAATATGTGGTGATATAGATACTGGTATGGAGATACACTTAATAGATCGGGATATATCACATGGAATGTTCTTCTTATGTTTATGTAAATACATATAGCTTTTACCAAGGCAAATATTATTATATATACAGCTATATAATAAATATGTGGTGATGTAATAGATCGGGATATATCACATGGAATGTTCTTCTTATGTTTATGTAAATACATATAGCTTTTACCAAGGCAAATATTATTATATATACAGCTATATAATAAATATGTGGTGATGTAGATACTGGTATGGAGACACACATATGGAATGCATATTCTATGTACATAGTTTTACATTGCTATCATAGATGCTTTTCATTTCAGTATGTATATCTACTTCATTCTTTTCTAATTTCACGTTTATGATGTGGCCATACCATCATGGTTTAAACTGTTTATATTTTGAAGAATTTCTTTCTATTGGTTGTTTTACAAACAGAGCTGCAAACAACAGCTATGTGCCAACACTTTGTGTCTTTTTTTTTTTTGAGACAGAGTCTCACTCTGTCACCCAGGCTGGAGTGCAGTGGTGCGATCTCGGCTCACTGCAACCTCTGCCTCCCAGGCTCAAGCAATTCTCTTGCCTCAGCCTCCCAGGTAGTTGGGATTGCAGGAGCCTGCCACCATGCCCGGCTAATTTTTGTATTTTAGTAGAGATGAGTTTTCACCGTGTTGGCCAGACTGGTCTCGAACTCCTGACCTCAAGCTATCCACCTGCCTTGGCCTCCCAGTGTGCAGGGATTACAGGAGTGAGCCACCATGGTTGGCCCTCCTTTGTTTCTTTAGATAGTGTTTCTTGAAATAGATTCCTAGAAATAAGACAGATTGAAGAGTTCGTAAATTTTAAATTTTTCTACAGACTGTGTCATTGCTCTTCAAAAATGCTGATTACCAAAATGTCACTTTTTGATACTAAAAAATAGATTGTTTTAAACACACAAAGTAAGTAGGGCTTATCAAAAAGTTAATATATTTTGCATTTCTCACAAGTATGTTGAATTTCTCACCCTTGCATTTTACAGCAGGAATCCTGACTCAGTCTAACTTTCTTATACTTAAAAAAGTATATACTAAAACATAGGCCAGGAGTTAGCAAACGTTTTCTATAAAAGACCAGATAGTAAATATTGTTGTCTTTGTGGGCTATATAATCTGTGTTGCAACAATGTGACTCCACCTTTGTCTTGGAAAGCTGGGATAGATAATGTGTAAAAGGGCAGGAGTGGCTGTGTTTCAACAAAACTTTATTTACAAAACAGGTCATGCTAGATTTGTTCTGAGGACCATAGTTTCTTAACCTCGGTCTAGGCAATCCGTCAAATAATTCTGCATTCACAATAGAAGTCTTGTTGTATATATTGACTCACTGTCTTTCCTTTCTCTAATGTTAACCACTGATTTTGTGGAGCATGGATTCTAGGAAATAATACCCAGGTAAGATGTCTATTACCATGTGCATCTTATTTTTAAAAGAGTGGTTAAATTCGTATTGAGGCCGGGTGCAGTGGCTTATGCCTGTAATCCCAGTACTTTGGGAGGTCGAGGCAGGCAGATCTCTCAAGTTCAGGAGTTCAAGACCAGCCTGGCCAACATGGTGAAGCCGTGTCTCTACTAAAAATACAAAAATTAGCTGGGTATGGTGGCATGCACCTGTAATCACAGCTACTTGGGAGGCTGAGACAGGAAGATCACTTGAACCCAGGAGGCGGAGGCTGCAGTGAGCCGAGATGGCACCACAACACTCCAGCCTGGGTGACAGAGCAAGACTCCATCCTGAAACAAGCCAAAACAAAACAAACAAAAAACTGGGAGACTGAGGTGCGCAGATCACAAAGTCAGAAGTTTGAGAACAGCCTGGCCAATATGGTGAAAACCCGTCTCTACTAAAAATACACAAATTAGCTGGGTGTGGTGGTAGGAGACTGTTGTCCCAGCTACTCGGGAGACTGAGGCGGGAGAATCGCTTGAACCCGAGAGGCGGAGGTTGCAGTGAGCCGAGATTGCGCCACTGCACTCCAGCTGGGGCGGCACAGCAAGACTCAGTCTCAAAAAAAAAAAAAAAAAGTCTTATTGACAAATTCAGTAGTTTCTTGTCTTTCGTCTGCATGTGTATCACTTGGCGGTTTGGTGAAAATCTAGATTCCCACATCCAAACCCAATTCTCTTGTGAGCATTTTAAGCAACCATCCCAGGAGGTTCTGGGCTGCTCATAGGTTTGCATATTAGTTACACTATTTATCCGCTGCGTGACCACGGACAAGTTGTTTGAACTCTCTGAGCCAACATTTCCTCTCCTATCAAATGGGAATATTAATAGGACTTAGCTCTTGGAGACATTGTTAGAATTTGAAGGACAGTGAATAATTTTTAAGAGAGCTTGACTTGTGAGAAAAATAAACTTAAATGCATGAATATATATTTCAAGCCTGAATTTACCTAGTGCATATGCATTATACACTGGGTGCATAATATTTCATAAAATCATCATTGTTTTATAAAATAGTGTTTCATTATTTGGGGAGAGGCATTATTGTCATTTCCTTTCTGCTGACTTCCCCTCTTCAGAGTTTTCTACTCTTCCCCTCCCATCCCACCGCCTTGTTTTGTCACAAAACAAAGCCAATAGAATCACCAACAGTTTAAGACTGGTTTACTCAAAATGAATTCATTATTTTACATAGATGAACACTGAAATGATAAATAATGTTCTATAAATATTTGTTGGTTGACAGCTTTGAAACAATGTCCTCTAGAAAAAGCTGAACACAGCCACCCACCTTGTATGAGAGCCACAAAGAAGTGCCATGTGCCTGAATATATGCCAACCACTGTGTGACTGGAGCGGCTGAGGAAGGGGAGCAGAGGGTGTTCTGGGATCCCTTCCAACAAGCAGTCAAGAATACATCGAAATACGTTACAAAACTTTAATAATCTAGATAAGTTAAAATGCATGTTAAGAAGAGTCCCAGGGTGTGGTTGCTTGGGTAGGGGTAGGTTCAGGAATTGAAGGGACGTCCATAGGTCCTGGGACCCTGCTTCCTAATCTGCCACAAATGTGACAGTGTCTTGTTGCTTCCAGGTCACTCAGGGATTCGACTCTGAGGTCAGTGATGCACTTGGCACCAGAACTCAGTGGACTTGGCACAGACCTGCCAGCCTCAGCCACTTTCATTCTGGAAGCTGTTAAAAGAGACAAGTTATAAAAATTGAGGAATCAGCAAGGGTCCCATGCTGCCTTCTCCTATCTGCCTTGGCAAGTGTAGGGCCTGTCCACTTGCTCAGGGCTCTTTGTCCAACCTCAGCTCCCTAGACCTTTCCGCAGTGGCTCAGGGGGTCTCCTCAGGCAGTCTCCTCCTGCTAACACTTCTGTCTTTCCTCTGCTGGGGGCAGCTCTTCCCTGGTTCCTTGCAGACCCCAGGTCAGGCCAGAAAACACCTCTGTGGCCCTTCCCTGTGTCCCACCACCAGATAGGACCTCAAAGGCCTGGGGTCCCCAGAAGGGCCCTCATACCAGCTGGTGCCCTTGCAGGCTGCCCCGCTCCGAGTCCTGCCTCTCTCCAGAGGTGGGCAGGAGCACCAACCTTTACCTGGCACCAGCTGTGAGTCTCATAATTGCCATCTACCATTTTGCTAGGGGTCTTCTGGGGGTCCTAGGAAAAGCAGCAGATGCGTGGGTGCTTGGGCACTTGGGCATTCTGAGGGAAGAAGCACCATGACCCTGGGTCATTTTTCACTGGGGACAAGTGAGTCATCTCCTTCTACCCAGTGATAAAATCAGGAGGAAGTAGATGGAGACAGCACTGTTCAGGGGATGATTTGGGGATGAGAAGAACCAGCAGGAAGTTGGGGATTTCTTGTTTCCCCACTTTTCCCTTCCATTTCTGTTTGAGCCTTAGATTTGGCCTCCATCTCCCTCTGTAGGAATTGCAGCTAATTAAATAGTCTGCTCTTATTCCAGCTCTACTGGGGGAACATAATGTGGTGTAAGAGAGATTTTTTCCAACCAGAGACCATCTCTGCCAGTCTCCTGTGAGGCAGACCTGTGGCGATATCATGACTCAACTGGCCACCGGGAAGCGATTGTAGCTGGGTTCTGCCCCTTATTGAAACCTACTCAATGTTCTCTTTTCATAAGTAGGACAAGACCGTACCCTGCCTTTAAGGTTTATAGAATAGAAAGTGAAAACACTTTGGGGAAGAAAATCTTCCTGAACAGATAGCCCAAGGCATTTTGAAAATCCCTTAGGAAGTTCTCTGTTTCACTTGGGTACCTCTGTCCTTGGACTTTGGTGGTGTGGTTTGACCCCAGCCAGAGGTCAACAACAGCAAAAGGCAGGAGGAAGACACACTCGTGAGAGGAGGCCCAGGAGCAGAGGGGCCATTGTGAATGAGGAGGACGCGGGGACCCAAGAGTGTGAGCAGAGGACAGGCCTTGGGCGCTCAGTCGCCAGCTGTGGGGTCCGAGCTGTGTCCCCTCCTCTTAAGAGGTGAGCCCTGAGTCATGGGAAGATGGAAACTGGGGCTGATGAGAGAGGATGTTTTTAAGCACTGTGGTGTCTTGTTGACTCGCACATGCGAGGGGTTCTTGGTAGCCACAGGACTCAGGGTATTTGCAAGAATAGTTCAAGTGCTCACTTGTCTTGAGGCTGTTTATGGGGAAGTGGTTTCCATAGTGAGAGGAGGTGAGATATTGGTGTCACCCAGGACCACTTAGCTAGTTCCTCCTCACTAAAGCTCTGTAGTCATAGTTTCCCCTGGCAGAGCAGAAACTTCTACGTCATCCCACAGCTGTTCTAACGGTGTAGACTTGACTTATGCAGTGATGCCAGGAGTCCTGAGCAGCGCAGCCCAACTTAAACCACACGCAGGTGGACAGAGCTGTGTTAGTGAAGCCTGAGCTACTGAGCAATGAGAGTACAGCCAGGCTTCCAGACATCTGTTCATTCCAGGCTTTCAGACATCTGTTCACTCCAGGCTTTCAGACATCTGTTCATTCCAGGCTTTCAGACATCTGTTTATTCAAGAGAGATATGTGTAAGCAAAGGACCTAAAGATGTGTTTAATATGGGTGCTAATATACATTAGGAAACTTGAAATAAATGTTCTTAGCCTTTGGCCAAGAGGGTCCATGTTTAGGAATCTATTTTCTATAGAAATAAATTAAAATATGGAAAAAAAGAACATTGCATAAGTGTATTTGGTCCCTAGCATATTCATGGCAACTTAAAATTGGGCCCAACTTAAATTGCCTATGATATGGAAATGGCTAAGAAAATTATGGAATCTTCCCTTGATTGGCTATTAGGCAGCCTTTACAAACAATGCAATGACATGAGAAATGCTTATGTTGTGGAAAGTTAAAAAAACTCATGATGCAAATCGGCTTATTTTAATCAGGACCCACCTAACATTTGGGATGTGGTCAATCCCACATGATGTGTTTTTGTGGATGCAGTTCCCAGGAAAGAGGAGGAAAAAAATACTGCGCATATGACGTGTCTCCTTCACTTGCAGTCCCCTTGACTACCCCTTTGTGTATCCACTATGAAAGGATACTTGCTTAAAAAGGCCCTTCCAACTTGTTGACTGAGAACCCAGTAATTTGGAGACTTGAAGAACTGTAAATGCAGAATTTTCTTCTCTAAGATAAAGTTAGCATGAGTAGAGACAGGAAGATGAGAGACCTAACGAGGCCAAGGGTCAAATATTCATCATCTGCACATGGGCCAAGATGCAGGCAGAGGTCTCTCGCCAGGGGCTGGGAGGTCAGGGTGACAATGGTAGTGAAGTCTGTGCTAGAAGGTCCACATTCCCGGCTGGGTGCGGTGACTCACGCCTGTATTCCCAGCACTTTGGGAGGCCGAGGCAGGTGGATCACGAGGTCAAGAGTTTGAGACCAGCCTGGCCAACATAGTAAAACCCCATCTCTACTAAAAATACAAAAAATTAACCGGGTGTGGTGGTGGGCACCTGTAATCCAGCTACTTGGGAAGCTGAGGCAGGAGAATCGCTTGAACCCGGGAGGTGGAGGTTGCAGTGAGCCAAGACCACCCCATTGCACTGCAGCCCAGGTGACAGTGCGATACTCCGTCTCAAAAGGAAAAAAAGAAAGAGAGAAAGAGAAAAAAGAAAGTGCACATCCCCAACCTCAGTTAAAATGCAAATGCGAAGTATGTAACGGACAACTTCTCTGCTTCCGGCTACCTAGCCCATGGAATTGATCAGAAGCAAATAGTAGCCTAGGGACATTAGAAGGGAGTCACATTGCCAAAGAAACCACAAGACTGATTCCAAACAGTTGCTGATTACACAATACCTAAGGCAACCTCAGGCTAACTCACATAGACGGGAAGTCAGTAGCCTCCAGAAAGCAGATCCTCCACATTGCACATCTCGGATTGTCCATGGAGGACGTTCCCCCAGCGAGGAGAACTAGGGACTGTCAGACTGGCTGAACTGCTTAAAAATACAATTCCCATTCTCCCGTTCCCTAACCGGGGTCTTTGTTCAACCTACTCTGTTTGTTCATAACAAACAGAGGGAATGTTGGGCATGATTAAACTTTGTTTAGCTTTGAGTTTCTGGGCCTTGAGAAACAATTCAGTGCAGGCAAGTGTTGTACGCACCTATATTCTCCTGAAAGCCCATAAAGAGGGAATGATGACACCTTCACTGTGTCTATGGGGACAAAAGCTGCTTGTGTGTGTGTGTGTGAGTGAGAGAGAGAGAGAGACAGAGAGAGAGAAACAGCCTTGTCAAAAAGATGCATTTGTTGCTGTACCCTCATTATATGAATGCCATCATGGCATCAAAATGCTGTAAGCCAGACTGAGCTCTATCCTCTCTGCATCAACTCAGAATCCGTACCAGAAAGTGGTTGTGATGGATGGAATATCACCCATCAAAGAATAGGGTAAGAGGAGACCAGAGAAGTAAGCTAGGCAAGTTAATCAGAAAATAACTCAAAGTTTTAAAACATAATGCAGAATATAAAAAGGAAAAACCCTCATTCCTAAAAAAAAAAAAAAAAAAAAAAAAAAAGCCTCATTTCCACAAAGAAACAACAGTTAGCTATTTGATGTGTATCTTTCCAAATATTTGCCTGTGTAAATATATATGTGTATATGGCTTTTAAAAAGAAAAACAAAATAATATCCTTTCCAGGTATGTAAAGGATATGTAGAGAGCATATGCATATGTAGCATATGTAGAGAATATATATGCATACAATGAATGTAAATAGATATGCCTTTTATTTATACTATTATGGACACTTTCCACAAATAATGGATGTGTGCTGCTTTTTTTTACTGACTTCAGAGTACTCCGTTGATGGACATCTTAATCCTCTACCGATTAATCCCCTACTGATGACTGTTTGCATTTCTTTGCTCTTTACCAACCATACTGCAAAGAACATCCTCATGCCTACATATTCTTATCTTTTGGCACTGTTTCTATAAAGCAGATTCCTAGAAATGGGATCAGGTCAAACGGGATGTAGGTCGCATAGTATGTGCATTTTAATATTTGCTAAGTAGTGGTGTTTAACTATGCTTTAAAGAGTTTGAACACTACAACTCTAAACATGTTTGGACACAAAAATTAGATTATTTTAAACAAAATGAAATAAGCATAGCTCATAAAAATTAACACGTTTGGTTTTCACACAAACATTTCGAATTTCTCTTTCTTCTGCAAAAAGGACCCTAGCTTAGTATGCACTTCTTGTACATATAATGCAAGCAATCCATCTATTAAGTAACTTACCTTTCACAGTAGACAGCATCCTGCTCCATACAGAAGTTGGTTGTCTTTTCCTTCTCTGACATTAGCTATTTATTTTGTAGAGTGTAGATTCTAGAGAAATAATGTATAATACACCTGTTGCCATATGCAGATACTTACCAGATTTAGAAAACAGTGGTGAATTCTATGGAGAGTGGCTCTCAGTCATTAACAGGCTATGGAACACCTCATGAGCTTGATAAAAATACCAGTTCCCAGGTCTACACCTAAAGATCCTGATGTAAGTGGCTTAAATAGTCACTCTCAAACACCCTATGTCAACTCAGAATCCTGACCAGAAAGTGGTTGCAATGGATGAAATATCTGTTAAAGAATGGGGTAAGATTTGAGTATAGGTGGATCATGTTCTGGGAAATACCTTGGTCAGTGGTTAAGAGCATAGTCTGTAGTTCAATAAAAGTCCAGTTTTGGAACTCAATTGATCATTTACATGCTGTGTAACCTCAGCCAAGTTGCCTAACCTTTCTGAGCCCTGGGTTACTTTTCTGTCAAATGGAGGTATTAATAGTACCTAAGCTGTACTATTGCATTGGTAAGATTAAATGAACAATGCATAAAAAGCACTCAGTAGGAGTAAGCCTCCACAGTGTACGTAATTGCTATTAAAAGCTTGATTCATCATGAATATGCGCTACAGAATACTTAGCTTAACGGTGTCCATTCAAGTAGTGAACTCTCCTAGAGCATGCATATTACGATTTGAGTTATAACATATTCGTAGTTTCAATGTTCCAGAACTGTGCCTCCGTCGTAAAGTGGATAACTCTGTGGTAGCCCTCCCCATCTCTCCCAATTTCCCTCCATTTCACCTCTTCCTAATCTTTGCCTATGATTCCTCTTAACCAGTGATTTTGATATGTCAGAAAAAGAAAACCAAACTCAATACTGGTTTACCTTTTAAAAGAGCATCTTTATTATTTCCCCAGGCCGATCACAGCCCTGAACAAAAGCATCCGATACACATTGGTCAGTCTGGTGGCTTTGGTACCACGACTGCCTACAGCAGGCCAATGACAGCCACTCAGTTGTCACCAAACACAGTGTGAGGGAAGGGGGAGAGCACAGGGGAACTCTTAGAGCAAACAATCACAAACACACTGTGAAATCCAAAATAAATTACACAAACTCAATAGTATAAATAAATTAAAATTTAAGTTAAAAAGAGTCCCACAGTGGCTGTTGGGCAACAACCAGTCCATAGAAGAGGTAGCTGTGGAGGTCACAGGGATGTTCCCAAGGCTCAGGCTCCCGCTCATCACTGGGTCCACCGAGGTCACTGGGCCTCGAAGCTTCCGGACCCCTCAGGCACTCAGCTCCAGGTCGCTGACGTATTTCTGGACCCACTCCTCACTGGGGTCAGCACAGACCTGCCGGCCTCTCTTGGTTAGGAAGCTGTGGAGAAGGGAGGAAGGTTAAGCACTGGGGAATCCAGCAGGGGAATCCTGGGCCTACCGTGGCCGCTCCATCCGCTCTCTGTCCTGCGCAGCTCAGGGCCTGCTCCTCTCTCAGTGACCCCCTGCCTATCTCTGTCTGGAGAGCTTCTCTCAGGGACTCTGGGCGGGGGGCTCTCAGAGGGTCCTGCTGCCTTCTTCTTCCTGTCCCTTTCCTCCGGGCTGGGGCAGCCCTTCCTGACTCTGTAACACCTGCCCCACTCCAGCCCCGAGTCAGGTCACACCTTGGAGCCCTGCTTCCTGTACCCCCGATAGGCTCTGGAAGACTGGGCCTTTCCAGGATGGCCTTCTGGCCTGTCTCTGCCCCCACCCGACCCTCCCTACCTCCCTAGAGGCGAGCAGGAAGACTGGCACTTACATGACACTGGGCTTGGAGCACTGGCTGCTGGTCTCAAAGTAGTCAGCTATGAAATTCTGTGGAATCTGTCGGGAGATGTAGCTGAAGCAGCAGGAGGTCGGCGTGTCGGCAGCAACTGCGGAGAAAGGAAGAGAATGAGCTTGAGGCACATCTCAGAAGAGAAGGCCAGGCAGCTTCTGATCTCCGAGCAGGTGAGGAAGGCAGGCTTGCCCAGACCAAGTGACTGGAAGGCATTTGGGCATTTTTGCCTAGAAAAGTCTCTGTCTTTGTTTCTGTCTATTTCCTTCTTTCCCCTTGACTCTTCATAGTGGGTTCTCTGTTTCTCTGTGTGATCCAGATACCTGAATGGACTGTTCTCTTATCTCAGCTCTCTTCAGGGAATTTTATGTGGTTCAAGAAGTCAGACCCCAGCCCAAGAGAAGCCTTGGACATCTCTCATAAGACATCCAAGGGACAGGGCTCCTGGGAGACCTAGGGTGAGCTGGAGAGTGAACAGACCCCACTGGGAAGTAACCAGCCCTGGATTCTGCCTCTTGTAAACTGACTTGTTTCCAACCTTGTTTTTCTATCTGTACAAGGGACTGTAACTCCCCTGCCCCTGCCTAGATTCTCATACCTGGAGACTAGGAGAGCTAAGACCCCTTCTAGAGATAAAAATAAAAGTCTTGAAGGGAAAGACCAAGGTGTTTGGCAGCCCTTTAAGAAGTTCTGTTTTCTCTTGGGGGCTCTCAGGCCACAAGAAAAGACTGATGTGGTCTAACCATGGCCAGAGACTGGTGAAACCCACAACGAAACTCGGACTCACGTGGTGCAGAGAAGACCTGCTTGCAGAGAGCCACGGTGCAGAGGAGGACGGCAAGGGCAGCAGTGGAGACCTGCATGATTCTGAGCAGGTGATGGAATGTGGGCTCGAGTGTCAGCACAGCCAAGAAGGGACTGACCACTCTCTGCTGCCTGTGTCCTCCTGAAGTCTGAAGCCATCTCTCCTTCTCTTTATAGGCAGCCCTGGCGGATGGGGAAATGGAATCTGGGGGGTGAGGAGGGAAATTTTTAAGCATAGTGATGCTGTCATGCTGAGTGTTGCACAACCCAGGGTCCCCGGTGACCACAGGGGCTCAGGATATCCAAGAATAGCATCTCTGAGCGATTCTCTAACTCTCAGCTCTCAACTCATGACTGGTTCTAGCTTCATGGGGAAATGGTTTCTCCTGTGAGTGTGAAAAGGGGTGTGTGTCAACCCAAGGCTATTCTTAGCCGATCCCTTCTCGTAAGAACTGGTCTATGAGGCCAGACATGGTGGCTCACGCCTGTAATGCCAGCACTTTGGGAGGCTGAGATGGCACATCACCTGAGGTCAGGAGTTCGAGACCCACCTGACCATGTGGAGAAATCATGTCTCTCCTAAAATTACAAAAGTAGTGGGTCATGGTGGCACATGCCTGTAGTCCCAGTTACTCGGGAGGCTGAGGCAGGAGAATTGCTTGAACCTGGGAGGCAGAGGTTGTGGTGAGCCGAGATCATACCACTGGACTCCAAATTGGGCAACAAAAGCGAAACTCTGCCTCAAAAAAAGAACTGATCTATGCATGAACTCTCCAGTCCCATTTCTTCCCACAGAGCTGCAATTCTGCTTCCTCAGCTGCTATAACCACAGGGGTAGGGTTGATGGGCTGATGCTGTGGAGGGCTACACCACCACCCCCCCTCCCCACCCAGAGGCAGGGAACTGAATGAAAGCTGAGGAATAGAAAGCATGAGGTCACGTTTCAGTCATTTATCTATTTATTAGTCACTGGAGTGACTAGGGCACTGTGTTAAACGCTAGTTGTGGATCATAAAAATACTTCAGAAGTGGGTGTCACTATGTGAGGTGCCTAGAAATATCTGTAGCCATTAACCTAGAAAAAACATTTATAGGAGGCTGGGTGTGGTGGCTCACACCTGTAATCCCAGCACTTTGGGAGGCTGAGGTGGGTGGATCATGAGGTCAGGAGATTGAGACCATCTTGGCTAACACGGTGAAACCCTCTCTCTACTAAAAATACAAAAAAAAATTAGCCGGGCGTGGTGGCAGGCGCCTGTAGTCCCAGCTACTTGGGAGGCTGAGGCAGGAGAATGGCGTGAACCTGGAAGGTGGAGCTTGCAGTGAGCCGAGATGATGCCACTGCACTACAGCCTGGGTGACACAGTGAGACGCCACCTCAAAAAAAAAAAAAAAAAATTTCTAGGAAAGAGTTCTCTGGAAACAACCCAAATATGGAGCCATCTTCAAACATAAAGACACCTGACCCAGCATCATTTATAACTCTAAGATCAGCAAAGCTAATTTCTCTCCTTCAGGGGATGATAAATTATCCACTAGGTCGTTTATTATTAAGTCCCTAAAATGAATGAAGTGGCATAAATATGCTTATAATGTCAGTGGGTAAAAAAAGCAAGATACAACAATATACAAATTCTATAAAATTTGAAGAACTGTATAAATATATATATTATAAATATATATTTATTTATATGTATTATAAATATATATATATATATATGCCATGCCAACCCTAGGCATGGAGAAAATAAAAAAGTTTGGAAATACATGCCTTAAAGAATGAACAGTGCTTAGGTCCATGGGTGATTTATTTTCTTATTTTTTTCTTTTTCTGAATTTTTCTCATTTTATTTAGTGAGACTTTATTACCTTCTTGGTCAGCCCACAAATTTATCAACTAATTTTGTTTTAAAACATTTCCAACATCACTGGTTGAAAAGTGGATTGTGGTCAGTTGTTT
The DNA here is from genome assembly GCF_007565055.1 of Rhinopithecus roxellana. Classification (NCBI taxonomy): domain Eukaryota; kingdom Metazoa; phylum Chordata; class Mammalia; order Primates; family Cercopithecidae; genus Rhinopithecus; species Rhinopithecus roxellana. The sequence goes on from NC_044567.1 coordinate 47,637,520, forward strand.
AATCTGAAAGAAATTATTGATAAATATGCTAAAGTTTCTGTTCAATGGCCTTTGCCAAAATGAAGTCTTGATTTGCCATTTCTTTGAACCATTTTAAGGATCCTATACTGTACTTACATATATCATGTCAACTGAAGCAGGTTTTTCCTTATCCTTTTCAAAACATAATTTCAGTGGAGTGGAACGGTCTCTACCTTCTCAGCCAGATTATATGCTTTTTAAAATTTTGCGTACTTTGTTATTTTATTCTTTCACAATCAATCAGCATACCTCATTTTATAATGAGAAATAGATTTAGTTAGTTTTAAGGATCTTTGTTTCTGAGATGCCCCTGGTCTCATGGGGGCAGGTAGAGTATGTGAACAGGTAATTGTAGCACTTAGCAGAAAGTGCTAAGACTCCTAGTAGAAAAAGAAATGAAAGCTCAGAACCCCACGAGGGGAAGAAGTGACCTTCCACCAGAGGGTTGGGGAAGGCCTCATGGAAGGGATGGAACTTTAGTTGTGTCTGGATAACTGCCCGGGATTTAGGCGTCTATAGATGGGTGGGCAGTGGAGGCCCAGCTGAGGCAGAGTCCTGGGTGTGACATTGTGGGCTCAGAGGAAAGAGGGGGTGCTTCAGTGGAGCTGCAGAGCAGTGGGGATGAATACGGACGATAAAGCTAAATTGGGACCAAACCAGGACCGGCCTTGAATTCGCCGCAAAGGGGTTAGAGTTGATATGTTTGATGCTGGAGAACAATGAAGGACAGAAGCCAAGTGGAAGCACGCCTTTGGAATTCTGTCCTTCCTAAGTGTCTGTAGAGTTAGGTCTTTTAATACACATGAGCTCTGTTTCCATCCCACCCCAATGATGGCTAGTGCCAGTCCTGAGGGAGGAGAAGCAGAGGCAAGATCAGGGGCCGTGGTAGGTTTCACATGAGCTTTGGCATCCACGTGTCTTCCCCTATTGCTACCAATTCCAAATAAAGGTATCTCTGCCACTTGTTTCATTAGAAACCTACATCACAGGCAATGCCTCCTTCTCACCCTGCCCTCTGCCTCCCAGCTCTCGGTTGATACCCCAAATTGCGTTCCCTCACTCACTTCTTAGGGGAACCCCCTCCGTACTCATGATTCCGTTTCTGAGAGCTGGCTTCTGTGAGTTGCAGAGGGCCAGAAAAGGAAATGGAAACTGCTGAATCAGTCAGTGTTCTGATAAGGGGCATCCTCTGCCTCTGTGATTACTGCACAGTGTGTTATTTAGTTATCTATGTAATTTGCTCTTCAAAAATCTAGACCATGTCCAGCTGATTTTATTTTAGTTTATTTTTCTCAAGAAATTTACAGTTTAATAAAGACAATGTGGGAGTTTGGAAACAAGCTTTTGTTTCGTACTGACAATGGATTAGCAACTACACAAATTTTAGTTCACAATAAGTAATATTTATTGAGTGACCACCATGTGCCAATTTCCATAATTTACATGTTTGAACTGTTACTCTTCAAAACAACCCTATGATTTAGTTACCATTATACTTTCTCAGTTGAACCAAAGTAAATAGAAGTTAAACAATTTTCCTAAGGCCATAAAGCTGATGACTAGCAAAGCAGGGATTCAAATCCAGGTAGTCTGACTCTAGGTACCACACACTATACATTCTGTACCACAACTTATTATATTTGATCCTCACAACAATCCTATAATGGCAGATTTTTTAGAGTGTCTTCTCAGATCGTAAACCAACTTCAGACCATGTCTTGTTGGTTGATTTAAACCAAATCCTAGCACATGATGATTACAACATGATGAGCCTCCAGACCTAGTCTCTATCTCTTATTGTGTTCTTTTTAATAAAGTGATTTATTGAATATATAATTCTATCTCAGTGTTTATATATTTGTAAGACTTTCTCTATCAATCCCCAAATCAGGACATATACCCCTTTGCCATGTGTTTTTGCTTGGAGGGAAATACGGTCGCATGCATAGCATGTGCCTAATTTATATACCTTGAATGAATAATGTAAGGGAGATGCAGGATGGGGTTGAGTTGGGAGTGTCTTAGATATTTCCTGGGTGGTAAATTGATGTTCCCAGTTGAAATAATGAACCTGGGGTCATGCAGATGGAATTGGTAAGTTTTATATTCCACTGTCTGTGTTAGTTACCAGTGTATATCCAGCGACAACCACAATGCCTGACATACAGTGAAGCATAATACCTATTTGATGAATAAATAAATCACTGATTTGACTAATAACATGTGTTATGCCTGAACTCTCACTATGGAGTTGAAATACTAATGGGAAGGGTAGGATAAGAAAGGCCATGGTGAGTGGGAGAAGGGAGAGGATCAGAAAAATAACTAATGGGTACTAGGCTTAATACCTGGGTGATGAAATCATTTGTACACCAAACCGCCATGACACAAGTTTACGTATGTAACAAACATGCACATGCATCCCTGAACTTAAAGTAAAAGAAACACACACACACGAAGAGAATCAGGAGAGAGAGTCAGAAGTGTGACAGGTCTCCAGAGCCAAGGAAGAATCTTTAAATAAAATGAGAATTGAAGCCAGGCATGGTGGCTCCATTCCTGTAATCCCAGTACTTTGGGAGGCCGAGGCAGGCAGACCACCTGAGGCCAGGAGTTTGAGACCAGGCTGGTCAACATGGTGAAACCCTGTCTCTACTAAAAATACAAAAAATTAGCTGAGCGTGGTGGCACATGTCTGTAGTCCCAGCTACTCGGGAGATGGAGGCAAGAGAATCACCTGAACCCAGGAGGTTGCAGTGAGCCGAGATCACACCACTGCATTCCAGCCTAGGTGAGAGGGAGACTCTGTCTCAGAAAAAAAAAAAAAAAAAGAGAGAGAGACAGAATTGAGAGTCCCAATAACGATACAATTTGAAACAGAAATGTAAATTAAACTTATAGAAAGAAGTTTTCAGTAACTTGGATCTAAAAGGTTATGATTTAAAGAGAAGGAAAGGAAGGGAAGGGAGGGGAAGGGAGGGGAGGGGAGGGGAGGGGAGAAGGAAAGGAGCCATGGTGTCACAGTCTTGATCTTTGGGAAACTGACCACCGAAGATTCCTCAGGTGGTGGTGACAGAAAGTAGCCAGCAGTCAACACTGTGGACCCTCAGCATGGAGGGATTTGATTTGTGTCCCAGCGTTCTGGCTCATTTCAGCCTCTGTGAGGCCCCACCTCAGGTCAGCAGAGCGTCCCAGTCCAGAGTGCAGGGAATCCTGGCTGAGCAATTTGTCCTCTGAGGCATCTTTGCCTTGCACTGCTCAGCTTGCCTCCCTACTGTGTGCTGCTGCCCATGATTTCTAGTGCAGGGCATTGCTTTCCTTCCAGATTCTGGCCCCAAGGCTCCACTTCCTCAAGCATCCCCCTCTGCTAGCTCCTTTGGCAGCAGGTGCCCCAGGGATGGGTTCACTGATGATGACACCCTGTTTGGCCCAGCTTTGGCCTCCTTTTCTCATATGTGGTCTGCATGGTCAGGTTGCAGCAGGTGTGGGCCCCGCCTTTCCTGCAGGCAGAAGCAGCAGCCTGGAGTCCCCTGTCTTGCATCTTAGACAGACAATGTCTCATTGACACAGCCTCCTCTTTCCACAGCCAGCCCCTTGTTTCCTGTCCCGAGTCCTTGTTATTTTCTCTGGCCATTTCTTGCATGTGTGCAGTAGGTCAGGACGTGTGTCTTGGTACTGGATCTGATCCCTCTCCTGGTCCCTTGCCTCTTCTTCCATATTCTCTACCCAATAAAAAGTGTCTCTTCCTGTCAATCTTCCAAGACAGAAAGCTGAGAGTCACCCTTGTCTCCTCTTTCTCTGTCATCTCCTACACCTGTTCAATCACCAACTCTAGTCTATGTTCAATTTTAGGTGCGTCTGCCTCTCACCATTCCCACTGCTGTGTCTTAGGTCAGGTTCTTACGGATTCTCACCACGACAACTAGAAGAGTGTCCTAGCAACTGTTTTTTCTTCAAGTTTTGTCTCTTATTTATTTATTTATTTGTTTGAGACAAGGTCTTACTCTGTGGCCCAGGCTGGAGTGCAGTGGCTCGATCTTGGCTCACTGCAACCTCTGCCTCCCAGGCTCACGCAGTTCTTGTGCCTCAGCCTCCCGAGTAGCTGGGATTACAGGCATGAGCCACCACACTCAGCTAATTTTTTGTATTTTTCACGGAGATGGGGTTTCACCATGTTGGCCAGGTTAATCTTGAACTCCTGGTCTCAAAAGATCTGCCTGCTTCAGCCTCCCAAAGTGCTGGGATTACAGACACAAGCCACCATGCCCGGCCTAGTTTTATCTCTTTTTAATGTATCCCACCATACAGCATCCAATATAATTTTGCTAAAGCTCAAAATCATTCTGTTTCTCTCTTTTTAAAATCTTGCAAACATTCTGCATCGTTTCTGGCATGAAATGGAAGCTTCTCTGTACCCTGACCCCTGTCTACTCTCTGGCATGAAATGGAAGCTTCTCTGTAACCTGACCCCTGTCTACTCTCTGGCCTCGTGGCTTGCCACGCTGAGACTTCCTGATAACCAAGACTTAGCCTTTTGGCACTACCTGTGGTCCCTTAAATGTGCAGCTCTCTTCCCTGTTTTTAATGAAGGAGGTGCCCACTTGGTAAAGCACAATTTCCCCTTCTTGTAAACCACAGGGCAGAGTGAAATACTATGAATGTGGGCCCATCCCATGACAACTGCAGGGATTCATATTTAGGACAATTAAGGAAAAACACTATGTAATTTCCAATTTTTTCTTTTCTTTCTTTCTTTTTTTTTTTTTTTTTTTTTTAGGGAGTCTTGCTCTGTTGCCCAGGCTGGAGTGCAGTGGGGCCATCTCAGCTCACTGCAACTTCTGCCTCCTGCTCCTCCTCCCCCCGGGTTCAAGTGATTCTCCTGCCTCAGCCTCCCAAGTAGCTGTGATTACAGGCATGTGCCACCACGCCTGGCTAATTTTTGTATTGTTTGTAGAGACACGGTTTCACCATGTTGGCCAGGCTGGTCCCAAACTCCTGACCTCAAGTGATCCACCCACATTGGCCTTCCAACGTGCTGGGATTATAGGCTTGAGCCACCAAGCCCAGCCTGTAATTCCTCAAATTTTCTAAGAAAAAGAGAGAAATCCATGGATCTTGCTGTTCAAAGACAGGCAAAATGCAAAACAGAAAAGACATTTTACACCAGAATAACAGAAACTTTGGTTGTTATGCTTTTAACATAAATTTATAATACAGCACACTTCCCTTTTCTGATTTATTCATGCTCTAGAGCCAGACTTCTTGGCTTCAGTTTCAAATCTGTTGTGTGTCAGCTGTGTGTTTTTCCATAGGTTACATACCTCTCTGTGCTTCAGTTTCCTCCTGTGTGAAAGGGGATAGTTACAGCACCTACCTCAGAGGGCCACTGTGAGGATTAAATGCATTAATATCTATGAGAGGCAGAGAACATTACTGGTTCACAGTAAGTGCTGTGTTAACTGCTATCTACTATTATTACTATTACCATTTTATTATTATTGAAATATTTCAATATATCCATTTTACATCAAAAGCAAGTGCAGGTCTCTTGTTCTTTGCCTGTATACCCCTGTCTCTCTCTTTGCCTGGCTAATCTCAGTTCAACCTATAAAAGAGAATAGTTAGAGCCGTGTAAATGGACTGATGTGAATAGCACAATGATTAAATACAACTTTTGGTATATCTATGCAATTAAATATCATGCATATACTCATGCCATTTTTGAGTAATATTTAAGTTTGTAATGACACAGAAGAAGATTAAGTAGCAATAATAAGATATACCAGTTCATGAAAGATAGTAAGTACCAATAGTGAAATATAAAACTAGGTACAGAATGATAGGGCAATTTCAATTTTCTTACATATGCCTCCCTATATTTTCTCAATTTTGTACAATGACTATGTCTACTTTCTATAAAGGAAAACAAACATTTTGTGTTTTTTTTGAGACAGAGTCTCACTCTCTCACCCAGGCTGGAGTGCAGTGGTGTGATCTCGGCTCAACTGCAATCTCCACCTTCCAAGTTCAAGAGATTCTCATGCCTTAGCCTCCCGAATAGCTGGGACTACAGGTGTGTGCCACCACACCAAACTGTTTTTGTAGTTTTAGTAGAGATGGGGTTTCACTACGTTGGCCAGGCTATTCTCAAGCTCCTGATCTCAGATGATACACCCACCTCAGCCTCCAAAAGTGCTGGGATTATAGGCATGAGCCCGCACCCTGGCCATCAATTTTTTTTCAAAAAGAAAAAAACCCAGATCTCATATTTTTTGGAATCCTTTCTTAACACTTCACTACCGCCATCTAAAGTGCATACCCTCAGCCTCGGACACAATGCCTGTCACACAGAAGGTACTCAATAAAGCTTTACTGAATTATGTTCATCTCTTGCTGGAGTATTCCCTATGACCTGCATGGAAAGAGGCCAGAAACAATTGGAAGGAAGATGCTTCACAAGAAATACTGAAAGCTTTCTTGACCTCATGGATGCTGGTGAGGCTTTACCCCTCTCTCAGGAATTTGACATCTCCTGAAGTTCCTGACCTCTACCTTTCACAACTAAGAGCAGGCTGTGGCAGGAGACCAAGGTCCATTTCCACGGTAAGAAGAGCATGGCCGGCCAGCTCCATAGTCAGAGTGTGGCAGTCACTGATGAGCTGCTCCAACTGCTCACTGTCCTACTGAGGCAGAAATTTAAAACATAAATATGCACTCATTCACTCCAAGAAAAGTAACAGGCAAGGCAAGGGTTAAAAAGTAAAGAAGAACAAGTTTTCCTCTGCCTAGCAAGCTCACTTCAAGGACAGTTATAAGATAATGTTGTCCGAGAAGTCGAAGCCAAAGGAACGGGCTCCAGACCCCCCTCTCCATAACAAGAGTGAAGAAAAAAAGGGACAAATGTCTGTATTTAGCCAGTTATTGTTTTTCTTTCATGCAGCTGCAAGGCCACCAGCTAAGCAAGGCCACAAGTTATGCTGTGCTGTAGATTACGTGACCTATCATTATGTGATTTGCTGCTTTTGCTTTGCTTCTGTAAGCCTGCTTGTAAAACCCTGCTCTGTCTTTGTTGAAATGCTCAGCTTTTTGGATATGAATTCACGGAGCCAGTGCACACCTTAAAATAAATATCCTCCTGTTCTCCCATATTGGTCTCTTCATTCCTCAGTTTACCACAACACTATAGATTTCATCCTGAAGAATTCTGCACTCTGGATAATTGTGTACTTGTTTCTTCAAGCCACAATTCAGCTTCTGCTCCCATTTCCCCCAAAGTGACTTGGATACCATACTGGCAAAACCACAGGATTTGCCTCTTTTTGGTTTATTATCTTGGCAAAATGACCCTATGTTCCAGCTCTCCTTGGCTTTCCAGTCCCCACATTTGCCCTCCAGGGTTCTCTGGTTCTAGGCATCCACTTCCTGGAGGCCACCTCTTGGCCCTGACACTCAGGTGTCTCCTTAACACTCTAGGAGAGGCCAGTATGTCCAGATTGACTGCCTCTCTACTCTGCTCCTAAGCACTTTGGTAATCTCTTCTGAGAGTCTGTTATTAACAGAGATTGCCTGCATGTGTAATCTCAGAAGGTCATACCTGTAGAGGGACTCTGGTGATCTCTGAACTGAGAGTCGAAGACCCTGGTTCTTGACATGCATGCCTGTGTGATCTTGATGAGGTCTTTTCACTTCTCTAGGTTTTGCTTTCCTAATCTGTACAGTGGCAAAACAGATTGGGATCAGGTAAAACTACAGGCCACAGATATGCTGAGGAAAATGAAAAATACCAGGGTATTTTCAAGGTTAGGTTACTGCTGTGGCTTGCTTGGCCTGCCTGCAGCCTGGGAGGTTGAGGCTAACATGGTAAGACAAATGTAAAAATGCCCAGAATGGAGTTACGAATATAGTGGTGGTCAAGGATGTGGAGGGAAACCTCTAGATGACCACAAGTGAGGGGGAAAGAAGGGCTTCCTTGCTCAGGGGTGAGGGGGTGGCCCTCTAAATGGAGCTCCCTGGAACCATGGATGAGCCTTGCTGTCACTTCTTGCAACCCTGAGTTACAAAGAGTTGAGTCCAAGAATAGTATCCATTATAATAAAACTACTGGATGTGGGGGTTGAGGGTTGGGGAGAAGGGGAAGTACCACACTATCAGGGCTGAGGAATCACCTTTTGGGTGGAGTGTCAGAACACCCAGTTCACTCATACTCAGCTTACTCATTTGGCTATATAGGGGTTCACATCTTGAGTCCATATTACTCATCACATCCCCTCCATGGAGATAAGCATAACACAGTTTCTGCATCAAGGAGCTCACTTTCTAGTTGGGGAGGCAACCACATGAATAGATCAATATGTGATAGGTGGTAAGAGGGAAGTAGTTCAGGAGACTGTAGGGGCACAGGGAAGGATACAGGATTCACTTGGGAAAAGGTCAGGGAAGTTTCTCTAGAGAAGATGAGCATATTTTTTGTCATGTATTTGAGAGTCATTTGTTTATTGGCTCCCCTTGGCTTTCCAGTCTCCACATGTGCCCTCCAGGAGTTCTAAATGGCACCAGTGCCTAAATCTTGTTGGGGGTAGGGGTAAGTTAATATTGCTGAAAAAAATCATACAAGTCCATTTTACTCTCAGTGTGGACTTCCACTGGTGCAGACACAGTATTGTTGTTAGGATCTTCATGAAGATCCCTCAAAACATTTTACTCCCATGAGCCAAAGATCAGATCAAGGCTAGGAAACAAAAATCAACAGACAAACTCATTGTGTGGCTCAATGATGACTAATCACCCATTTTATCAATCATTAATCTCCTGAAACCCAGAACAGGCATCCTCCTAACCCCTCCACCCTGCTCATTCAGACAGCTGCTCTGGTGGGGATTGAGACTTAACTTGGAACAACTCATCTACAGCTGAGAGACAGCCTTCTCCATCCTTCAGGCTTCCTGACACTTTGTTTCTTCCTCTGACATGACACTTAGGCTTATTCCACCTCATGGCATAGTTATTTCTGTCACTGTCAATGCCATCACTAGACATGGAACTCTTCGAAGGCAGGGATGGGGGCTTCACTCAGCTCTGTCTGCCCTGACAAGCAACAGATGGTTAGTACACTGGGTTGAATAAAAATGTCATAGATAACGAAGTCTGTGTGAATCCAGAGAACATGAGACACATTCTGCTTCCCTTAAAGTAAGGTCCTTAATGCATGAAGATGAAACTGCACCAACTAGGAACTGCACCAACTAGGAAAGGCCAGGAGAGATACTAACACATGTGCTATCAGGGAACACAGAACATTACAGCAGCCAGGGGCGAGAGTCTTGGAGAAGATCACAACATTTGAAGCAAGAGCTGTACAAAGAAATGGGGAGAGAACAGAGGAGAGATGTGCAGCTTGTGTGTGCAGGTGGGGGAGTGAGGGAGAATGCTGAGGTAGGATGACCTTGTGCTTTATGTAATGACCCTGAAGGACCCCAGGATGCTGCTCCTACCCCTCCTAGGCTTCCAGATGCTGTAGGTCCCCCTTTTTTTTTTTTCTTAACTTGTATCCCTGGTGCCTGCTGTTTCCTTCTTTGTATCCATGTGTATTCAATGTTTAGCTTCCACTTATAAATGAGAACATGCAGTATTTGATTTTCTCTTCCTGTGTTAGTTTGCTTAGGATAATGGCCTAAGCAAAGAAGAAGAAAGAAAGAGAAGAAAGAAAAAGAAAGAAGAAAGAAAGAGAAAGAAGGGGAGAGAGAGAAAGGAAGGCAGGAGGAAAAGAAGGAGGAAAGGAAGAAGGAAAGGAAAGGAAGGAAGGAAGAAAAGAAAAAAAGAAAGAAAGGAAAGAAAGAAAGGAAGGAAAGAAAGAAAGAAAGAAAGAAAAAGAAAGAAAGGAAAGGAAAGAAAGAGAAAGAAAACCCATGGTGTCACAGTTTTGATCTTTGGGAAACCAACCACCCAAGATTCCTTAGGTGGTGGTGACAGAAAGTAGCCAGCAGTCAACACTGCGGACCCTTCAGCATGGAGGGTTTTGATTTGTGTCCCAGAGTTCTGACTCATTTCAGCCTCTGTGAGGCCCCACCTCAGTCCCAGTCACGAGCGCGGGGGAATCCTGGCTGAGCAGTTTGTCCTCTGTGGCATCTTTGCCTTGCACTATTTGGCTTGCCTCCCCACTGTGCGCTGCTGCCCATGCTCTGGCGCGGGGCAATACTTTCCTTCCAGATTCTGGCCCCGAGGCTCCACTTCCCCAGGGGTCACCCTCTGCCATCTCTTTTGGCAGCAGACGCCCCAGGGATGGGTTCACTGGTGGTGACATTCTGTTTGTCCCAGCTTTGACCTCCTTTTCTCATACGTGGTCTGCGTGGTCAGGTTGCAGCAGGTGTGGGCCCCACCTTTCCTGCAGGCAGAAGCAGCAGCCTGGAGTCCCCTGTCTTGCATCTTAGACAGACAATGTCTTTCTGATGCCAGCCCGTTGTTTCCTGTCCCAAGTCCTTGTTATTTTCTCTGGCCATTTCTTGCATGTGTGCAGTAGGTCAGGGCGTAAGTCTTGGTACTGGATCTAATCCCTCTCCCAGTCGCTTCCCCTTTTCCATATTTTCTTTTTGTTTGTTTGATTGTTTGTTTGTTTTGAGATGGAGTCTCGCTCTGCCGCCCAGTCTGGAGTTCAGTGGCCGGATCTCAGCTCACTGCAAGCTCTGCCTCCCGGGTTTACGCCATTCTCCTGCCTCAGCCTCCCGAGTAGCTGGGACTACAGGCGCCCACCACCTCGCCCGGCTAGTTTTTTGTATTTTTTAGTAGAGACGGAGTTTCACCGTGTTAGCCAGGATGGTCTCGATCTCCTGAACTCGTGATCCTCCCGCCTCAGCCTCCCAAAGTGCTGGGATTACAGGCTTGAGCCACCGCGCCCGGTCCCCCCTTTTCCATATTTTCTACACAATAAAAAGTGCCTCTTCCTATCAATATTACAAGCTGGAAAGCCAAGAATCACCCTTGTCTCGTCTTTCTCTGTCATCTCCTACACCAATTCAATCGCCAACTCTAGTCTACATTCAATTTTATGTGCATCTGCCTCTCACCATTCCCACTGCCTGTCAGGTTCTTATGGTTTCTCACCATGACAACTAGAGGCGGGTCCTAGCAACTCTTTTTTCTTTTCTTATTTATTTATTTAGAGACAAGGTCTCACTCTGTGGCCCAGGCTGGAGTGCAGTGGCTGATCTTGGTTCACTACAACCTTGGCTTCCCAGGCTCAAGCAATTCTTGTGCCTCAGCCTCCCGAGCAGCTGGGATTATACTCATGTGCCACCATGCCCGACTAATTTTTTGTGTTTTTCGTGGAGATGTGGTTTCACCATGTAGGCCAGGTTGGTCTTGAACTCCTGGCCTCAAGTGATCTGCCTGCTTTGGCCTCCCAAAGTGCTGGGATTACAGGTGTGAGCCACCATGCCTGGCCTAGTTTTGTCTCTTTTTAATCTATCCCATGATACAGCACTAATATAATTTTGCTAAAGCTCAAAATCATTCTCTGTTTCTCTCCTTTTAAAATCTTGCAAACATTCTTCATCATTTCTGGCACGAAATGGAAGCTTCTCTGTAGCTTGACCCCTGTTTACCTCTTTGCCCTCGAGGCTTGCAAGTTTGTTATATAGGTAAATTGCGTGTTGTGGGAGTTTGGTGTACGGATTATTTCATCACCCAGGTAATAAGCATAGTATCCGATAGGTAATTTTTTTAACCCTCTCCCTCCTCCCACCCTTCACCCTTGAGTCGGCTCCAGTGCCTGCTGTTCCCTTCTTTGTGTCCATGTGTACTCAGTGTTTAGCTTCCACTTATAAGTGAGAACATGCAGTATTTGGTTTTCTGTTCCTGCATTAGTTCACTTAGGATAATGGCCTCCAGCTCCATCCATGTTGCTACAAAGGGCATGATCTTGTTCTTTTTTTAATGACTGAGAAGTATATATACCACATTTTCTTTATCCGGTCTATCATCGATGGGCATTTAGGTTGATTCCATGTCTTTGCTATTGTGAATAGTGTTGCAATGAAATACCTGTGCACATGTCTTTATGGTAGAACGATTTCTATTCCTTTGGGTATATACCCAATAATGGGATTGCTGGGTCGAATGGTAGTTCTGTTTTAAGTTCTTTTAGAAACCACCAAACTGCTCCCCACAATGGCTGAACTAATTTACATTCCCACCAGCAGTGTATAAGTGTTCCTTTTCTCTGCAACTTCACCAGCATCTGTTATTTTTTGACTTTTTAAAAATAGCCATCCAGACTGGTTTGAGACAGTATCTCACTGTGGTTTTGATTTGCATTTCTCTAATGATTAGTGGTGTTGAGCACTTTTTTGTATGTTTATTGGCCGCATGTATGTCTTCTTTTGAAATGTATCTGTTTATGTTCATTGCCCACTTTTTAATGGAGTTGTTTGTATTTTGCTTGTGCATTTGTTTAAGTTCCCTATAGATTCCGGATACTAGACCTTTGTCAGACGCATAGTTTGTAAATATTTTCTCCCATTCTGTACGTTCCCTTTACTTTGCTGATAATTTTTTTTTTGCTGTGCAGAATCTCTTTAGTTTAATTAGATCCCATTTGTCAGTTTTTGATTTTGTTGGAATTTGCTTTTGGCATCTTCATCATGAAATCTCTGCCAGATCCTATGGCCAGAATGGTATTGTCTAGGTTATCTTACAGGATATCATATTTTTTATAGTTTTACAATTTTCGGTTTTGCATTTAAGTATTTAATCCATTGTGAGTTGATTTTTATACACAGTGTAAGGAAGGAATCCAGTTTCAATCTTTTGCATATGGCTAACCAATTATCCCAGTATCATTTATTGAATGGGAAGTCCTTTCCCCATTGCTTGTTTTTGTTAACTTTGTCAAAAATCAGATGGTTGCAGGTATGCAGCATTATTTCTGAGCTCTCTATTTTGTTCTATTGGTCTATGTGTCTGTTTTTGTACCAGTACCATGCTGTTTTGGTTACTGTAGCCCTGTAGTATAGTTTGAAGTCATGGCTCCTTCTTTTTACTCTTCTTTTTTTTTTTTTTTTTTTTTTTTTTTTTTTTGATACGGAGTCTCACTCCGTTGCCCAGGCTGGAGTGCAGTGGCATGATTTCGGCTCACTGCAATCTCTGCCTTCTGGGTTCACACCATTCTCCTGCCTCAGCCTCCTGAGTAGCTGGGACTACAGGTGCCTGCCACCACACCTGGCGAATTTTTTGTATTTTTAGTAGAGACAAGATTTCACCATGTTAGCCAGGATGGTCTCAATCTCCTGACCTTGTGATCCACATGCCTTGGCCTCCCAAAGTGCTGGGATTACAGGCTTGAGCCACCGCTCCCAGCCTACTCTTCTTTTTTCTTTCTCAGAGAAGAGTGGGGTTAGGGGTAAGCAGGCGGGTTAGGGTAGTAGAGCTAAAGGCATATAGAGATCTTGATCCAATTATCCTCATTCACCTCATTTGCCCAACTTCACACACTCCTGTATTCAGGGCCTTTGTAATCTTCTGTACAGGTGCCCAGCAGCTGTCAAACCAGCCAGGGCTTAACATAAGCACGGACATTCCCTATGGACTGGTTGGGACACACCCACATTCTTAGTTTACATATTTTGTCTGTAACATGGATAAACTCATTACTAAGTATACAGTTCTGTTTTGTTTTGCTTTGCTTTGTTTTTGAGGTAGGCTCTCGTTCTGTCACCCAAGCTGGTCATTGTGCAGTGGCACAATTACCACTCACTGCAGCCTGGACTTTCCTGGGCTCAGGTGATCCTCCCACCTCAGCCTCCTGAGCAGCTGGGACTACAGGTGTGCATCACCACTCCCAGCCAAATTGTTTTTGGTATTTTTTTTTTTTTTTTTTTTTTTTTTGTAGAGACAGGGTTTTACCATGTTGCCCAGGCTGGTCTCGAACTTCTGGGCTCAAGCAATCCATCCTGCCTTGGCCTCCCAAAGTGCTGGATTACAGGTGTGAGCCACTGCACCCAGTTCAGTCCTGTTTTTATACTAGAAGAACATTCTCTAGGTCTCAAACTCGATTCTTACTGGTTTATATGTCCTGTTCTTTTGTTGGTCCAAGAAAATATCCTGAAATCTTTATTTCTTCTCTTGTTCTAGGACAGACTGGCGCTATCTCTTTCCTGAATTAAGTTTGAGTGCAATTGGTCTTTGAGTGTGGAATAGCTCCTAGCAGTCTATCAGTCAGCGGTTTCTCTTTGTGGTCACACTCTATGTTTATTCTGGAGACTACAGCATGGAAAGAAAACGGACTTTGGAATCAGATGAATCTTGATTCAGATTTGGCAGTGCCACTCATCAGCTCTATGACACTGAGCACATCAGTGGACCACTCTCTGATCCTCAATTGCCTTATCTATAAAATGAGATGACACACCCTTGCTCAGGGCTATGGTAGGATTAGATATGATATGTGTAAGACAGCTTTCCCAGTGCCAGGTACATGCTAAGTGTCCAATAAGAAGTTACAAATGTTGCTAAGTAACCCTGCTAAGTCCCTCTGCACATCCAATGCTGGACTCTTCATGCCCAAGGAAACATACAGGACACAAAATTCAGTGACAATCAGCTCAGCAGATCAAAGCACAGGAAGGAGATGGGGGGGGGGTCCTGGCTCTCCCCTTTGTTCTTGGGGCCAGGCTTGTGGACAGCCTGGAAAGACTGACATGAACCCTCCAGCGTCTGGGGGCGCCAATCACCAAGAGCAGCACAGTTCTTGTCTACAAGCCACTTATAGCAGGTGTGAACATTTCATCTTTCCTCTGTGGTTTGCAACTCTCCCCCCAAGTCTCGGTCCCTTCCTTTGGTTGTACCACTTCCCTTTTCTTCTAGCCTGCAGTTCCCTCATCTTTCCTCTATGATGACATTGCCCTGGGGAAGAGAGATTGAGAGGAACTCGTCACTCAGCTAGCTTCAGGAGCCATGACATCATCTCTACCATGGAAATTCCACTCACTCTGCTGAGCCCTCACATTTGTCCCAGGCCTCACAGTCCTTATAAAAAGATTCCCAACTTAGTATCAGCACAGGACACAGCTGGGTTCTGAAGCTTCTGAGTTCTGTAGCCTCACCTCTGAGAAAACCTCTCTTCCACCAACACCATGAAGCTGTGCGTGACTGTCCTGTCTCTCCTCGTGCTAGTAGCTACCTTCTGCTCTCCAGCATTCTCAGCACCAAGTAAGTCTACTTTTGCAGCTGCTATTTCCAGAGCCAAGGTGTAGGCAGAGTCTTTTTTTCTAGTTGTGGCTGGTCAAACAGTGGGATCTGGGGATGGGACAAAAGGCAGCTAGGAAGATTGCCACGAAGTCTGCACTAAATGTAGAGTCTAGTAGATATTCAATAACATTCAAGTTCTTACTTTCTCAAGAATTAGCAACCAGCAGAGGAAAAGGATGGGCTGGAAGTCAGACTGTTGAATTGGCTCTGCCTCTAATTACTTGTTCAAGCAAGCCCCTGTCCCTCTCTGTGCCTTGGTTTTCCCATCTGTCACATGAAGGGAGTGCGATGTGTTCTGAGACTGAGTCCGGTTCCAATCTTCTAGATTTCTTTCTTGCTCTTCTCTGAAGATCCACTATTCAGAATAAGAGTCCTGCTCAGGTTAGGTGGGAATGGATACAAGGGACCTTCTTTGGGGTTCTGGTAGCTCCACAGGGATGCTCAATGAAGACGCAAAATTAGAAGCCAAAATAAACAGCTCCCATGTGCAGTGTTGATCTCACCCTGGCCTTTCCTTTCAGTGGGCTCAGACCCTCCCACCTCCTGCTGCTTTTCTTACACCGTGAGGAAGCTTCCTCGCAACTTTGTGGTAGATTACTACGAGACCAGCAGCCTCTGCTCCCAGCCTGCTGTGGTGTGAGTATTAACCCCTGGGCTCCTCTGGGAGGCAAGGGTGAGGGCTGATTTTAAAGGGGCCTTTTTTGGGGAGGGGCTGATTAAGCACTGGGGAGTCAGCTCTCAGGGCTGAAGCCTTCCCTGAGAGCAGTGAGGACACAGGTCATGAACTCACTTTTCAAGTGTTGAAGGCAGGCTGAGTGGGAGCCAAGAGAGAAGGGGGTTCCTAGGGAGGAAGTTATCCAGAGGACAGGAAAGCAGGGGAAGTCAGACAGGTCACATGAGATAGGGACCGATTTCTTAAACTGTGCTAGAAAGACATGTGGAAGAGTCACTGCCAGGCTGGCAAGGAATAGGGAGACATTCATATTGATTGCAATGCCCACTGGTTCCTAATCTGGGAAACCCCTGGAGCCCACAGCTAACTCCAGTGGGTGGAAGTTACAGGGAGTCTGGTTCCAGCGCTGCCCCAGGAAGGATCCCATGCACCAGAGCTGCCCACATGGACCATGGTCAGGCAGAGGAAGATGCTGACCACAGGCAAGGGAAAAAGCCAGATGACCTCAAAGGTTTCATGGGATTCTCATCTGTCTGCTTCTTGTTCTACAGATTCCAGACCAAAAGAGGCAAGCAAGTCTGCGCTGACCCCAGTGAGACCTGGGTCCAGGAGTATGTGTATGACCTGGAACTGAACTGAGCTGCTCAGAGACAGGAAGTCTTCAGGGAAGGTCACCTGAGCCTGGATGCTTCTCCATGAGACGCATCTCCTCCATACTCAGGACTCCTCTCCGCAGTTCCTGTCCCTTCTCTTAATTTAATCTTTTTTAATGTGCTGTATTATTGTATTAGATGTTATTTCCATTATTTATATTTGTTTAGCCAAAGTGTCTCCTATGGGGATGGTCCACCGTCACTGTTTCTCTGCTGTTGCAAATATATGGATAACACTGTTAATTCCATGTATTTTCATAATAAAACTTTAAAATAAAATACAGACAGTTTCTTTGTGATTTTAATTTGATTTGGGGGTAAGGGGGGGCAAACTACAGTCTCCAAAAGGAATAAGAATGAGCAATTGCTGCATCCTTAATATGAGCTCTGGGCTGAGCACTCTTCATACATCTCACTGCGTACTTTCAACAAGGGTTTTAACACCCTGTTGTCCCCAGTTTCACAGTTAAGGAAACAGAGGCACAGAGAGGTGAAGTGACTTGTTGAGACTCGTAGGTCGGCTTGGGGAGTGTCATGAAAGAATGCCCCAAAAAAGGAGCTTGTCATTTCAACATCTTGAGGGGAAGTTGTAAACAAGGGAAACAGCACAGCAAAGGGGGAAGAAGAGTGAGAAAAGTGTCTTCATCATCTTATTATCAGCATAACATTGGGAAAGTCATCTTGCCTTATTAGACCTCAGTGTTCACACCTGTGAAATGGGGATAATATTAACCATTTCGAAGGGCTGTTATGAGATGATATGTAAAGCACCCAACATGGGACTGGGCCCCTGGAAGATTCTCTCCTTCCCTCTCTGAGCTTCAGCCTTTTCACGTAAAATGGACCTAGCAGTTATCAGGGTCGTCATGAGGATTAGATTAGTTAGTTGACAGATCAGCACTCTAAAGCCCAAGCTACTGTGAAGTGTTGTCATGAGGACAGAAGGATGGAGGTCTGTTTTTTGTTTTTTGGTTTTTTGGAGACGGAATCTCCCTCTGTCGCCCAGGCTGGAGTGCAGTGGTGCAACCTGGGCTCACTGAAAGCTCCGCCTCCCGGTTCACGCCATTCTCCTGCTTCAGCCTCCTGAGTAGCTGGGACGACAGGCGCCCGCCACCACACCATGCCCGGCTAATTTTTTGTATTTTTAATAGAAACAGGGTTTCACCGTGTTAGCCAGGATGGTCTCGATCTCCTGACCTTGTGATCTTCCCGCCTTGGCCTCCCAAAGTACTGAGATTGAGACACCTGTGCCCAGCCAGAGGTCTGGTTTTGTTTGGAAGTGTTGCAGGAGTAACTTAAAGCCACTTCTACTTAATTATCCTTCAATCAGAACTGCCTAGTCCATGGGTCAGAGACAACATGGCTCTGAAATAGAATTACATGCACAATAAAGCCTGATCCTCAGGACATAGACTCGTAGTCTACTAAAGCTAAAAGGAAATTTTAGACCATCTGGTCCAACCCTCTCATTTTATGGAAACTGAGGGCCAAGGCCTGGGAAGTAACTTGCCACATGCCACTCAGTGAGTGCATAGCAGAGCAGGACCCTGGCCAGGACCCTCAGCTCCCAGGCTCGAGCCCTTTCCTTCACACCTTCCCTCATGACACACCTCTGTGGTCCTCAAAACGGAGACCGGTTGAGTAAGGAGAAGGCGGAGACTACCTTGAAAATCCTTTCAGTGTTCTTAGTCCTATACAAAAGCAGAATTGGGGCCCTGTACTTCTCTGGGGTCAACAGACACAATTCCCTTCCTGTCCTGCCCTTAGTCACCTCCGTCATTCCCAAGCCCCAGTGGAAGCCTCCTTCAGATTCTGCCGGGACTGAGAGAAGTAGGTTAGGGGGCATAACTCATCCAAAACAGGTGTGAGGAGAGGCTAGCAGCAAAGAAAGTGCCTGGCCATAGTTTCTGCTATCATTTGCCTAGATCTGAGCTGTCTAATATGTTAGCCACTGGCCAAAGTGGCTATTTACAATTTCAGTACATTTAATAAAAATGAAATAAAATTTAAAATTTAGTTCCCGAGTCACACTATCACATTTCAAGTGCTCAGTAGCCCTTGGTAACACGGCCAGTTACCATGTTAGACAGCACGGATTCTGGAACTTTCTATCATCGCAGAAAGTTCCGTTGGACGGCAGTCTCCTAGAATATTCTCAGAGCCTAAAGAAAGTGAAGGGAGGGGCAGTTGGGATGGCCTGTAAGATTAGGGTGTGCATTTGGAGAAAAATATACAATTCTATTCTGAGGGGATGGGATGGGAGAGAGAATGGATGACCCCAAGCCAGAGACAAGGTATAGATCACTGTGGTAGCTGAGTAATGGCCCCCAAGACATCTACATCCTATTCCCCAGAACCTGTCAATGTCACTTTATGTGGCAGAAGGGACTCTGGAGGTATGATCAAGTTATGGATCTTGAGATGAGTGATTGCCTTTAATTATCTGGTCAGGCCCTAATGTAGTTGTAAGTGTGCAGAGAAAAATGTGGCAATAGCGGAGAAGGTAGCAATGTGACCGGAGAAGCAATATGCTATGCTGCTGGCTTGGAAGATGGAGGAAGAGGCCAGGAGCCAAGAGGTGTGAGGATGCAGCTCTGGAAGCTGGAAAAGGCAAGGAAATAGTTCCTCCCCTAGAGCCTCCAGAGTGAGTGCAGCCCAGGGAAACTAGTTTCAGACTTCTCACCTCCAGAACTTTAAGAGAATAAATATGTGGTTATAAGACACTAAGTGTGTGGTAGTATTTTGCAGCAATAGAAACAAATACAACCACCAACTGATGCATCACCAATAGCGACCCCCAGTAGCTCAGTGTGGCAGGAAAGGGAGCATTCTAGAGGGTGAGCCAAACCTCCCTGCAGGAGGAACCCAGGGTGAGAGGGACACATGTCAAGGAGATGGACTATAATGAAGAGAGGCATCCCAAGGGGAGATCTGCTTCAGCAACTGAGTTCTGGGGCTGAGGCTTGACCCAGGGTCCAAGACCCTTAGGAAGCATGTCTCTTCTTGAGACACCTAGGGTGCTCTGAGGGGTCCTGGATTGCTACCTGGGAGAGTCCATCCTCTCATCTGTCAGATGCAGCCCAGAGCAGAACCATGACCTGTCTCTGGTTCATTGTTAGTGAACAGGCAGGGCTAGGGCTAGAATCCAGGTCTCCTCCCTCATGATGGAGTCCCTTTCCCACTGGTGCCGGCCCCTCAGCAAATGGGAAGGGAGGAGCTCAGCTCCACAGAGGCAGGACCACCAGGGAAGGCTGCAGGAGGTCTGGGCAGCCTCATGAAGAAATGCTTCATCAGGAATTACAAACGGCAGCATGGAATCCTCCAAGTGGGGCAATGTGGGACTTCACCTGTTGCACAATATGAGACTGTTTTTTCCTCCTTTCTCCTCTTTTCATACAACTTCCTTTTTTCACCCTGGGCCCAGAGAGCTGAAATCTTCTCACTTGACGTTCCAGTTGAGGTTTCTCCAGGTTTCTGGGTGGGAGTGAAAGTCAGAACAGAAAAAGCAGGACACTTGAAAGGAACTAGGGATTACGGAGCAAACTCTAGACATCCGGCCTGTCTTCCTGCTCCTTGCAGTGCCCACCTCCCCCAGCTCACTCTCCAGATGGGAGTCCATTTCCTTATGTACATGTTCCTTTAGGACGTGTTCATGCAAACATGTCCTTATCCCCCATCCCACCTCAACCTGCAACCCTCCATTACACTCCCATTGACACAGGCATTTTCCTCCAAGGAGGCCAGGAGCCGAGCAAGCCGAGGCAGGGATCAAGGGAGCAAGATGAGCTGAGAATGGTGACAAAGCCACAGCTCTTCCTGGTGGCTGAGACCAGCGACCAGGTGGCAGCCCTGTGCTGCAGTCTGCATTCACCCTTTACAGACTTGAGGGCCTTAATGCCCTCTCTTTCCCACTTATCTCTACTTGTTCTCCCTTCTAAACTCCTTCCCTCTTGGGTTCCCACTGAGTCTAGCAGACAGGAAAATGGAAGGAAGGAATTGAGAGACAAAATCGTGGCTGCGTTTTTCTACCTTTTAAATAGTTTCATTTTTAGATACAATCAACACTTTGTATATATGGGTTCCACATTTGTGGATTCAACCAGTGATGGATGGAAAATACCTGGGGGAAAAAAAAACACAATAAGCCAGGTGTGGTGGCTCACACCTATAATCCTAGCACTTTGGGAGGCCAAGGTGGGAGGAATATTTGAGCTCAGGAATTCGAGACCAGCCTGAGCAACATAACAAGACCCAGGCTACAAAAAAGTACCAAAATTAACTGGGTGAGGTGGCACATGTCTGTAGTCCCAGCTACTTGGGAGGCTGAGGCAGGAGGATCACTTGAGCCCAAGAGGCAGAAGTTACAAAGAACTGAGATGACGTGACTGCACTCCAGCCTGGGCGCTAGAGCAATATCCTGTCTCAAAAACTGAAAACTAAAAAAATACAAATAAAAAACAATGCAGTATAACAACCATCTACATTTACATTTATTAATAGCATTTACATTGTTTAGGTATTCTAAGTAATCTAGAGATTAAAATATATGGAGGATGTGCATAGGTTATGGGCAAATACCATGCTATGTTATGTCAGAGACTCGAGCATGTGTAGATTTTGGAAGCCATGAGAATTCCTAGAACCAATCCCCTGTGGATACCAAAGGATGGCTCTATATGATAAGTGTGTAAAATATATATATAATACATATATAGAAGGAGTGAGAAAATCAAAATTAATTTTTTTCAGGGAAGATGGGCTTGATGGGACTTGATGGAGGATGGTCTGGGAGACTCTCCCCTTCTATGGAAACATTCCCAACTGGGAGACCAGCACAGCTGCAGGGAAATAATTTCTTCTGGCTGTGTTAGTTGCTTCTAAATCTCAGGAGCCTATGTCCCTGGGCTCCTCAGGGAGACGTTTATTATTTACAGTGACTCCTGATTCATTTCCTTAGGGGGTCCTCTTGTCTTTCTGGTAGGGACTTGGAAAAGGAGAGATGGGCCTAGCCTCCCAGCTTACATTTTTCTCCTCTGCTGTATGTTTCCTTGTGATTGTGTAAGTTAACACTTAATATATCCCATATATCTTTATATATATAATTTATATATATCCTATAATATATATATTATATATAATATATGTGTGTATATAATATATAAAATATATATATTATATATAATATATGTGTGTGTATAATATATATAAATATATATATTATATATACATACTATTAGTTCTGTCCCTCCAAGAGAACCCTAACACAGGTTTTGGTACTGGAGTGGTTCTAGAGAAACAGAATATTAAGGATGGAGCTCTTTCAATGGTTTTGGGGTTTCTAGAGTTGGCTGCTTAATATGGTTAGACCCCAAAATGCTAAGGACTCTACGTCTAATAGTATGGAGAACACTGATAGTCCTTGGTGTGAACTGTTTAGAGACTTAAGCAAAGTAAGTGCATTTGACATACTTGATTCACTTCTTGTGAGTGGCAAGGAGTTTACTGACTCTATACATAATACTTTGACCATATGTGGAGAACCAAGGAACACAGCAAAGCTGGTTTGTTGCTCCTGAATTCAATAGACAAAGTGATGAAAGAAAATGATGAACTCAGGGATTCTGTCTCCTGGCTTCAGAAGCAGATACCAAGCCTCAAATCTGCTAAGATTGCCCTGAGTGAGACCCTCATCTCCTGTACAGATAGAGTTGAAATTGTGAAAAAACAGACACAAACTCTTATCATGCAAGTGGCTGACCTGCAACAAAAGGTGCATGTATAGCCTCACCAGGTGTCTACTGTTAAAGTGAGGGCATTGATTGGAAAATAACAGGACCCTGCAACTTGGAATGGGGAAATGTGGGAGGACCCAGATGAAGCTGGGGACACTGAGTTTGTAAACTCTGATGTACTTTTTTGCCGGAAGGAACAGCTTCCCCATCTCCAGTAGTGGCAACATCCACTCCCTGACCCATGCTGCCATCAGCCTTTCCTTCTTTGTCTGAGGAGATAAAGCCTGTGCTGTCTGAGGCAACAGGGATGGCCTCCCCTGAGGCAGTTGCCAGGCAAAATAATATTGATTATCCTCAGGAGCCACCCCAACACCCCTGTATCCTGGTCCACTACATTGATGACAGTCTAGACCTGTAACTAAAGTCTGGTCCATTACATTGATGACAGTCTCGACCTGTAACTAAAGTCCCGGTGGGCCCCTGGAGGTAAGGCTGAGAGTGTGACCCATGAGGAGGTGCACAGCACTTCAAGAGAACTGTTTCAGTTCTCTAATTTATAAAAACAGTAATCTGGAGAACAGGCATGGGAATGGATATTATGGGTATGGGATAATGGTGGAAGGAACATAGAGTTGGATCAGGCTGAATTTATTGATTTGGGCCCACTAAGTAGGGACTCTTCATTTAATGTTGCAGCTTGGGGAGTTAAAAAAGATTCTAATAGTTTATTTGTTTGGTTAGCTGAAATATGGATTAAAAGATGGCCCACTGTGAGTGAGCTGTAAATCCCTGATCTCTCATGGTTTAATGTAGAGGAAGGGATCCAAAGGCTTAAGGAAATTGGAATGGTGGAGTGGATTAGTCACTCTAGACCTACTCATCCCAGTGGGTAGGGTCCAGAAGATATACCCTTGACCAATGCCTTGAGAAATAGACATGTGAGTGCAGCACCAGCATCTTTGAAGAGCCCTGTGATTTCTCTTCTCTGTATGTCACATTTAATGGTGGGAACTGCAGTCACTCAACTACAAAATGTAAATACGATGGGAATAATTGGATTGCAAGGTAGCAGGGTCTAAGTGGCAGCACTCAAGCCATCAAAGGCAAGGTGGGCATAGCTATTGTAATGGGCAGTAGAGGCAAAGTGGCAATCAGAATAATCTGACCCGTGTAGAGCTCTGGCATTGGCTTTTTAATCTCAGTGTTCCTAGACGTGAAGTTGATGGGAAGCCTACTGCATTCCTACTTAAATTATACAGAGAACTTGCAGGTCGAATGGACAAAAGTCTAATTTGAATCATAAAAACACAGAATCACGACCCCTCAATCAATTTCCAGGACTGAGCCTGTTTAGAGACCCAGAACCCCTTGAATGAAGGGGAGGCTGGGTCCCCTTGAGGAAGGACCCCACTACATTATTGACAATTTAGGCAGTGAATCTTTCTCCCACCCTTCTCCAAGGAGACCTCCAGCCTTTTACCAGGGTAACTGTGCACTGGGGAAGGAGAAATGATCATACTTTTGGGGGACTTCTGGACACTGGCTCTGATTTGGCATTGATTCCAGGGGACTCAAAATGTAACTGTGGTCCTCCAGTTAAAGTAGGGGCTTATGGAGGTCAGGTAATTAATGGAGTTTTAGCTCAGGTCCGACTTACAGTGGGCCCAGTGGGTCCCTGGACTCACGCTGTGGTCATTTCCCCAGTGACAGAATGCATGATTGGCACGGACATACTCAGCAGCTGGCAGAACCCCTACACTGGCTCCCTAACTGGTTGGGTGAGGGCTAATATGGTGGGAAAGGTCAAACGGAAACCATTAGAGCTGCCTCTACCTAGAAAAATAGTAAATCCAAAACAATATCACATCCCTGGAGGGATTGCAATTAGTGCCACCATTAAGGACCTGAAGGCTGCAGGGGTGGTGATTCCCACCACATCTCCATTCAAGCTTCCCATTTGGGCTGTGCAGATGACAGATCTTGGAGAATTACAGTGGATTATCATAAGCTTAACCAAGTGGTGACTCCAATTGCAGCTGATTTCCAATGAAACCGGATGTGATTTCATTGCTTGAGCAAATTAACATGTCTCCTGGTACCTGGTGTGCAGCTATTGACTTAGCAAATGCCTTCCTCTCCATTCCTGTCCATAAGGCCCACCAGAAGCAATTTGCCTTCAGCTGGCAAAGCCAACAATATACCTTTACTGTCCTACCTCGATGGTA
The DNA here is from genome assembly GCF_007565055.1 of Rhinopithecus roxellana. Taxonomy (NCBI): domain Eukaryota; kingdom Metazoa; phylum Chordata; class Mammalia; order Primates; family Cercopithecidae; genus Rhinopithecus; species Rhinopithecus roxellana. The sequence continues at coordinate 47,662,064 of NC_044567.1, forward strand.
TATCAACTCTCTGGCTTTGTGTCATAATCTTATTCAGAGAGACCTTGATCACTTTTTGCTTCCAAAAGATATCACACTGGTCCTTTACAATGATGATGTTATGATGATTGGATCCAGTGAGCAAGAAGTAGCAAACACACTGGACTTATTGGTGAGACATTTGCATGCCAGAGGATGGGAAATAAACCTGACTAAAATTCAGGGACATTCTACCTCAGCAAAATTTCTAGGGGTCCAGTGGTGTGGGGCCTGTCAAGATATTCTTTCTTTTTTTTTCTTTTTTTTTTTTTTTTTCTGAGACGGAGTCTTGCTCTGCTGCCCAGGCTGGAGTGCAGTGGCTGGTTCTCAGCTCACTGCAAGCTCCGCCTCCCGGGTTTACGCCATTCTCCTGCCTCAGCCTCCCGAGTAGCTGGGACTACAGGCGCCCGCCTAGTCGCCCGGCTAGTTTTTTCTATTTTTTAGTAGAGACGGGGTTTCACCGTATTAGCCAGGATGGTCTCGATCTCCTGATCTCGTGATCCGCCCGTCTCGGCCTCCCAAAGTGCTGGGATTACAGGCTTGAGCCACCGCGCCTGGCCGTCAAGATATTCTTTCTAAGGCAAAGGATAAGTTGCTGCATTTGGCCCCTCCTACAACCAAGAAAGAGGTACAATGCCTAGTGGGCCTATTTGGATTTTGGAGGCAACACATTCCTCGTTTGGGTGTGTTACTCTGGCCCATTTATCGAGTGATAATACTCAGGCTGTCAGTTCTGAATGGGGTCCAGAACAGGAGAAGGCTCTGCAACAGGTCCAGACTGCTGTGCAAGCTGCTATGCCACTTGGGCCATATGACACAGCAGATCCAATGGTGCTTGAGGTGTCAGTGGCAGATAAGGATACTGTTTGGAGCCTTTGGCAGGCTCCCATAGGTGAATCATAGCAGAGGCATCTGAGATTTTGGGGCAAAGCCCTGCCATCTTCTTCACATAACTACTCTCCTTTTGAGAGACAGTTCATGGCCTGTTACTGGGCTTTGGTGGAAACTGAACATTTGACTGTGGGTCATCAAGTCACCGTGTGACCTGAACTGCCTATCATGAACTGGGTGCTTTCTGACCCATCTAGCCATAAAGGGGGCCATGCCAAGCGCAGCAGCATTCCGTCATCAAACGGAAGTGGTATGTATGTGATCAGGCTGGAGCAGGTCCTGAAGGCCAAGTAAGTTACATGAGGACATGGCTCAAATGCCCAGGGTCTCCACTCCTGCCACCTGCCTTCTCTCCCCCAGCCTTCACTGATGGCCTCATGGGGAGTTCCCTATGATCAGTTGACAGAGGAAGAGAAGACTAAGGCCAGGTTCACAGATGGTTCTGCACGATACACAGGCACCACCTGAAAGTGGACAGCTGCAGCACTACAGCTTCTTTCTAGGACATCCCTGAAGGATAGTGGTGAAGGGAAATCTTCCCAGTGGGCAGAATTTCAAGCAGTGCACCTGGTTGCGCACTTTGCATGAAAGGAGAAATGGACAAATGTGAGATTATATACTGATTCCTGGGCTGTAGCCAATGACTTGGCTGGATGGTCAGGGACTTGGAAGAAGCATGATTGGAAAATTGGTGACAAAGAAATCTGGGGAAGAAGTATGTAGATGGAACTCTCTGAGTGGTCAAAAACTATGAAGACATTTGTATCCCATGTGAGTGCTCACCAATGGGTGACGTCAGCGGAGGAGGAGTTTAACAATCATGTGGATAGGATGAGTCATAATGTGGACACCACTGAGCCTCTTTCCCCAGCCATCCCTGTCACCGCCCAATGGACCCATGAACAAAGTGGTCATGGTGGCAGGGATGGAGGCTACACATGGGCTCAGCAAGATGGACTTCCACTCACCAAAACTGACCTGGCTATGGCCACTGCTGAGTATCCAATTTGCCAACAGCAGATACCAACATGGAGAACTTGATATGGCACCATTCCTCGGGGAGATCAGCCAGCCACCTGGTGGCAGGTTGATTATATTGGACCTTTTCCATCATGGAAAGGACAGAGGTTTGTCCTCACTGGAATAGACACTTGTTCCTGATACGGGCTTGCCTATCCTGTATGCAATGCTTCTGCCAAGACTACCATGGATGGACTCACAAAATACCTTATCCACCATCATGGTATTCCACACAGCATTGCCTCTGACCAAGGCACTCACTTTATGGCTAACGAAGTGTGGCAGTGGGCTCATGCTCATGGAATTCACTGGTCCTCCCATGTTCCCCATCATCCTGAAGCAGCTGGATTGATAGAATGGTGGAATGGCCTTTTGGAGTCACAATGACAATGCCAACTAGTTGACAATACTTTACAGGGCTGGGGCAAAGTTCTCCGGAAGGCCGTGTATGCACTGAATCAGCCTCCAATATATGGTACTGTATAGCCAGGATTCACGGGTCCAGGAATCAAGGGATGGAAGTGGAAGTGGCACCACTCACCATCACCGCTAGTGATCCACTAGCAAAATTTTTGCTTCCTATCCCCACGACATTATGTTCTTCTGGCCTAGAGGTCTTAGTTCCACAGGTAGGAACACTGCCACCAGGAGACACAACAACAATTCCATTAAACTAGAAGTTAAGATTGCCACGGGGACGCTTTGGGCTCCTCCTACCTTTAAGTCAACAAGCTAAGAAGGGAGTTACAGTGTTGGCTGGGGTAACTGACCCAAACTATCATAATGAAATCAGACTACTAATCCACGACAGAGGTAAGGAGGAGTATGCATGGAATGCAGGAGATCCATTGGGCATCTCTTAGTATTACCATGCCCTGTGATTAACGTCAATGGGAAACTACAACAGCCCAATCCAGGCAGGACTACAAATGACTCTGACCTTTCAGGAATAAAGGTTTGGGTCACTCCACCAGGAAAACAAACAAACAAAACAACAACAACAGCAAAAACAAGACCTACTGAGGTACTTGCTGAAAGCAAAGGGAATACAGAATGTGGAGTAGAAGAAGGTAGTCATCAATACTAGCCACGACCACGTGACCAGCTGCAGAAATGAGGTCTGTAACTGTCATGAGTATTTCCTCCTTCTTTTGTTAAAAACATGTTTGTGCATGTATAGACTTGTATTAAGAAAATATCTTCATTTTATTTTCTTTTCCTTTATTATGTGACATAAGATTTATTGGCTTCATATCAGCATTTAAGTGTTGTTCACTTTATATAATAGTATTTGGGTAGGGGATTGGTGTGTTTCTGGTTGTACAAAGGATAATTGTATTATGTTAGACATAATTATGACCTCATTACTGTCTTTATTTGAAGATTATGTATGATCTCAGGAGATGTGTATGGGTTCAAGTTGACAAAGGGTGGACTTGTGATGGTTAATTCTCAGTGTCAACTTGATTGGATTCAGGGTTACAAAGTATTAATCCTGGGTGTGTCTGTGGGTGTTGCCAAAAGAAATTAACATTTGGGTCAGTGGGCTGGGGAAGGCAGATCCACCCTTAATCTGGTGGGTACAATCTAATCAGCTTCCAGAGAATATAAAGCAGGCAGGAAAATGTGAAAAGGAGAGATGGACCTGGCCTCCCAGCCTACATCATTCTCCCATTGTGGATGCTTCCTGCCTTCGAACATCTGACTCCAGGTTCTTCAGTTTGGGGACTCGGACTGGCCCTCCTTGCTCCTCAGCTTGCAGACAGCCTATTGTGGGACCTTGTGATCTTGTAAGTTAATACTTAATAAGTTCCCTTTATATCTATCTATCTATCTATCTATCTATCTATCTATCTATCTATCTATCTATCATCTATCTATCCTACTAGTTCTGTCCCTCTAAGAGACCCCTGACTAATATAGTGGCCATGGAATACAGCCTGCACTACTTGACACTTGCTTTTGGTTTTGGATATTGGCTTCACAGCACTAAACAGGGAAAGACCCCATTTGTATCGGGACCGACTTTGTTGTAACATATCCAGTTTCTTTTCCACTCTTTTATGAACACATCTGGAGATTCCCCAGCCTTTTAGAAGTGTCAGAGAACGGAATAGCAAATGCAATAATGTGCAATAATGGGGACTGCCAAACTGATCAGGGCCTTAGGCTTCTAGCCTTTATCCTGAAAGTACTTCAGCCCTCTCCTCCTACAGGCCTAGATTTACAAAGCTCTTGACAGCTGTGCTCTGGGACAAATTGAATTCTGACATAAAACACTTTCTTGAGATTTGAAAATGCTACCTTCTCTCCCCTTTACTCCGTTCCCTAAACAAGGGGTTGCTGGAAACATCCTTGGTAAGTTTCGTAAAACTGCCTGTTTCACGTGATGTTTATAAATTTCATAGTCATTGACTTTGTTGTGCAAAAAAAATGTAATTTTATTTTCTCCAAAATTAAATTTAGCTTTTCAATCTCAATTTCTTTTGGTGGCAGAAATTTAATCTGACCAACAAGGTAAACAAAGTTGCTTACTGTTGTTTTTTTTCCAATTGAGAATCTTCCCTCTCCCATCCTTCTTCCTCTTCTCTCCTCCAGTTCTTCCCAGGGCCCCTCTGCATTCTGGAAGGCAGAAGTGTGATTGAGCTGTCAGGGGATGCAGGACTCTCACTCATGATTGACCCCTGACCCCTGATAGCCACTGATGAGGTGCATTTCAACCTTTCTGGTCACTGCCTGGTCACTTGTCCTGCCACGTCCTCCTGGGTCAGGGCTGTGACTCTGTCCCGTGTCCCACCCTAAGCTTCTCTGAGTCTACCAGGCCAGAGGCTTCTTGGAAAGACTGGTGGTGTTTCCGGGCACACCTCCCTCCTGCCCCCCTGCACCTACAGTCCTCCCTCTTCCCAGGCAGGATGGCGTCCTATAGGGGTCATTCTCAGATGTCCAGCTTTCTGGCTCTCGTCTTTCACTTTATTCTCCCATGAATGTCTCTCTGATTTTCTCTCAGTATGTGGGAAACTAGCTCTTAAAAATTATCACTAATTAAAAAATGCATATATTACTAATGGTATCATCCCTATCCCTATTGTCTTTGGGGGTTTAACCTTAGGAGTACCTTCTCCCTCCCACACTCAAATCCTTTTCTCTCAAAAAGTCCAGATCCTGAAATGCACTTTCAGAACTATTTTGTCTGTTATGAGTTAAAAAAAATAGTACTGAGGAACTCAACTGACTTGTTAGTTTAAACTCTATCCACCCTCCCCTGCAGGCAGTGAGCATGGATGTTGATTGCCGGCAAAACAGGGGAGTGGAAGTGAAGGTTAGAAAGCCAGGGACAGGGGACACTTGTGCTGCCAGGATGCTCTCTGAGCAATGATGCTGCTTGTGGTGAATTCACATTCACCTCCAGAATGGGTTTCTGGCTTTGCTGGAGAAAGGCTTTTATTCGGTGTCATTAGTAATTCTGTCAAAGGTGGCAGGGAGGCAGGGGAACATTCCCTTGCTAGGAATCAAATCAAGAAACCCTCTCTGGGGAATAATAAGAGCTATGTTCTTTCTAATGTGATATGAAAGCATTGAATATTTGCTATTGCTTTTACAGAAATGATTAATTCTCAATCTATGTCAGGGAGATTCTCAGCCCTGATTTTGAGATGATGGCATTGGGAAATAGGCATCACTGCATGAAATTACCCCTTGTGCTGGCCTCCCTGGTGGCCTGTGTCATTGTAGTGGGCTTCAACTACTAGATTGCGAACCCCACCCCACCCCCAGGTGTGGATCAAGAGCTGGAAGGCAGGGTCCACAGGGCCGCTATGGAGAGGGGCGTTGTGCAGCTGAAAAAGAATGAGCTCCAGGGAGGGCTGGAAAAGCAATGAGATCAGCTCAGGCAAATCCAGTCCAGCCACAGCTTTTAGCTGGAGAGCACCAACAAGCTGTCCCAGGATGAAAAAGGGGTTTTGGTGAAGAACATTACTTTGGTGAGAGGCTCATAGGAGTCCTGCAAGATTAGCTAAATGACACACAGGAATTACAGCAAGCTGTAGCAGGATGACCTCCAGTTTCAGAAGGGCCAGGCCAACTTGGAGAGTGATGCATCTGACCAAGTGCATTGACTGAATGAAGTAAGCGAAGGAGCCATGTGAGGAGCCCACAGAAGAGGTCACCAAAAAGGGAAATGAAGCTGTAGCTTCCAGATACCTGAGTGGAAAAAAAGACGAGAGTCAGCAGCTCCAAGCCCTCAGTGAGCCTCAGCCTGGATGGCAGGATGCCGGCTAAGGTGCCACCGGTGAAGGGAATTAGGCCTGGCAATAATGAGTCCCAGACACCCATCCCCAGTTCCGAGGTGGCTTTAGATTTGAAGGGACAAAGTGAGAAAGAGGAAACCAGTGAGATCCAGGTGGTCACTGAGGAGGAGCCTTGGAGGGACAGCCTGGCCAGGAGCAGGTAGTGGAAAACACACCTGTGGTGGGAGAGGCTCTGGGGAAGCTGCCGCACTGGGCCACACCCCACAGGTGCCAGCTGCCCTGTTGGCAAGCCAAGAAGCTCAGGAGACTGGAGGCGATAAGCAGGACCAGCCTGTCCTCCCCAAAAGGCAGGAGGAGGAAGCTGCTGGGGAAGGGAGAAAGCTGTAACCACTGGGAGGAGGTGCTGCCTACAGCATGGATGAAAATGAGGCAGAATCGGAAGCAGAGGATCAGGCAGCCCTTACAGAGGATGATGAAAACTTGCAGCTGTTAATGCCAGAGATCAGCAAAGAGACACCGAAAATCATGACCAGCTTTTCATGGTCAGCCTTTCACACGGAATCACACACTCTGACTCTAAATCGAGTCACGTATTTCACATCAGGACTGAACAGAGATCACTACCAAATATTCACGAGGGACTGAATACTCAAAACCAGGGAGGTACTAGGTAACACGTATGTACAGTGGAGTTGTGGTCTGTACTTTATTAGGAAAAAATGGAACTATCTTTAAGACAGTTTGTAGGGGGTGCTTTTGAAGTTCCTAATAAGATGTCAAAATTGGTCAAAGTCTTTTGGCCGATAGGTATTTTGTGAGAAGATCAACACTAAAAATAGAACCCAAGCTCTCTTTCAAGTAAGGTGACAGTGGTGCTTGTTTATCCTGGAGTATAATTTTGTGTGGAAAAAAGTAGCCTGTAGGAAGAGTCCCTCTTCCGCTGTGAAGGAGAGGCTGGTTGAAGGTAGAGAACGCTGTCTGGGTTCCCTCTGGACTTCTCCTCTTCTTCACACATGGGGCAGAGCGCTGTTTCCAGCCTGTTATGCCCATTTCACTGGTACCCACTGAATGACTGGCATATGCACTGTGCACTCCCAACTCTGACAATCAATGGCCTAGAACAGCAGTCCCCAGCTCTCAGGCCACAGACTGGTACTGGTTCGCGACCGGTTAGGAACAGAGCCACACAGCAGGAGGTGAATGGCAAGCCAGCGAGAAGCTTCATCTGTATTTACAGCCGCTCCCCATCGCTGACATTACTGCCTGAGCTCCGCCTCCTGTCAGGTCAGCCACAGCATTAGATTCTCATACAAGTGCAAACCCTATTGTGAACTGGGCATGCCAGGGATCTAGGTAGCACAGTCCTTATGAGAACGTAATGCCTGATGATCTGTGACTGTCTCCCATCACCCACAGATGGGACCATGTAGTTGCAGGAAAACAAGCTCAGGGCTCCCACTGATTCTACATTATGGTGAGTTGTGTAATTATGTCATTATATATTACAATGTAACAATAATAGAAATAAAGTGCACAATAAATTTAATGCACTTGAATCATCCTGACACAATCCCCCACCCCTTAGTCTGTGGAAAAATTGTCTTCCATGAACCCAGTCCCTAGTGTCAAAGAGGTTGGGACCACTGGCCTAGAGCACTGACTGTTTTTTTATTTTTATTTTTATTTCAATAGCTTTTTGGATACCAGTGGTTTTTTATTACATGGATGAATTACAGAGTGGCGAAAGCTGAGATTTTAGTGTACCTGTCACCTGGGTAGTGTATCTTGTACCTAATGTGTAGTGTTTTATCCCTAGCCCCCCTCAACCTCACCCCACTGAGTCTCTAAAGTGCATTGTATCACTCTGTTTGCCTTTGCATACTCAGAGCTTAGCTCCCACTTACAAGTGAGAACATACGGTTTTTGGCTTTCCGCTCCTGTGTTACTTCATTTATAATAACGGCCTTCAGCTACACCCAATTTGCTACAAAAGACATTATTTCGTTCTTTTTTATGGCTGAGTAGTATTCCATGGTGTATATATACCACATTTTCTTTATCCACTCATTAGTCAATGGGCACTTAGTGTGGTTCTACATGTTAGTAATTGTGAATTACAGAGCACTGTTAACATAGACATTATTAGCAACAGTTGTAAACAAGTGTAAATACAAAGCTCTTTGTGCAGATTTTTTTTTAAGGCTACTTGTATACTAACCCTTGTCATTTTTAGTGTACAAAACACTTAAGTGATTTGTAATTTGAACATTTCTGATCTATACGTACTTTGCTTCCTATGTGTGGGCAAAGCAAAATCTTCTCTATTAAGTACATATTGCCAAGAGAAGCCATGAGTGGATTAGGCTTTCGACAAAAATGGGCCAAAAATGGGGACACCTGCCACAGAGCACAGTGAGGGAGGCACAGCATCCTGAGGTGGATTTGTTGTGGAGAGATCTGTGCCTACTTTACTAATAGAGTAAAAGAAGGAAAGTTAATTGATGTTGATGATTTATATGGTATTACAAATCAGAATATTTAGAAAGGCAAGAGCAAGACAATAATTGTTTTTGTCATGGTTTACACATTTAGCTTGTGGTAAATGACTCACAAAACTGATTTAAAAGTCAAAGGTTGATGTTAAAGCATGGGCAAAAACTTCATGACTAAAACACCAGAAGCAATTGCAACAAAAGCAAAAATTGGCAAATGAGATCTAATTAAACTAAAGAGCTTCTGCACAGCAAACAAAACTAGCATCAGAATGAACAGGCAACCTGCAAAATGGGAGAAAGTTTTTGCAATCTATCTATCTGACAAAGGTCTAATATTCAGAATCTGCAAAGAACTTAAACAAATTTACAAGAAAAACAAACAATCCCATCAAAATGTGGGCAAAGATATGAACAGACACGTCTCAAAAGTAGGCATTTATGTGGCCAAGAAACACATGAAAAAATGCTCTTCATCACTGGTCATTAAAGAAATGCAAATCCAAACCACAATGAGATACTATCTCATGCCAGTTAGAATGGCGATCATTAAAAAGTCAGGAAACAACAGATGTTGCCATGGCTGTGGAGAAATAGGAATGCTTTTACACTGTTAGTGGGAGCGTCAATTAGTTCAACCATTTGTGGAAAACAGTGTGGCGATTCCTCAAGGATCTAGAACCAGAAATACCATTTGACCCATCAATCCCATTACTGAGTATATGCCCAAAGGATTATAAATCATTATACTGTAAAGACAAATGCTCTTGCATGTTTATTGCAGCAATATTTACAATAACAAAAACTTGGAACCAACCCAAATGTCCATCGATGATAGACTGGATAAAGAAAATCTGGCACGTATGCACCATGGAATACTACACAGTCATAAAAAAGAATGAGTTCATGTCCTTTGCAGGGATGTGGATGAAGCTGGAAACCATCATCCTCAGCAAACTAACACAGGAACAGAAAACCAAACACCGCATGCTCTCACTCATATGTGGGAGTTGAACAATGAGAATACATGGACACAGGGAGGGGAACGTCACACACTGGGGCCTGTCAGAGGGTGGGAGGCAAGGGGAGGGAGAGCATTAGGACAAATACCTAACGCACGAAGGGCTTAAAACTTAGATGACAGGTTGATAGATGCAGCAAACCACTATGGCACATGTACACCTGTGTAACAAACCTGCACATGTATCCCAGAACTTGAAGTAAAATTAGAAAAAAAAAAAAAAAGAGGCCGGGCGCGGTGGCTCATGCCTGTAATCCCAGCACTTTGGGAGGCCGAGGTGGGCGGATCACGAGGTCAGGAGATCAAGATCATCCTGGCTAACACGGTGAAATCCCGTCTCTACTAAAAATACAAAAACTTAGCCGGGCGTGGTGGTGCGCCCCTGTAGTCCCAGCTACTCGGAGGCTGAGGCAGGAGAATGGCGTGAACCCAGGAGGCGGAGCTTGCAGTGAGCCGAGATCGCGCCACTGCACTCCAGCCTGGGCGACAGAGCGAGACTCCGTCTCAAAAAAAAAAAAAAGAAAAAAAGAAAATGACTATTTAATCATAGTTCCCAATGATAACAATGGCATTCGGCTTGACTTGAGTTGGTTCCTAAGATTTACAGTAAATAGGCTCTTACCACTTGTGAATGACTGGCGAGGTTGCAGTAATGACGTTCTTCCAGAGAGGCTCTCTACAGGAAAAGTGGAAGGATCCACACAGTTCGAGATGCAGCGGCCTCTTCAGAGAGGAAATGGAGCCCAGAGGAGTTATGGAGCATCCAGCTGGTGAGCCGTGGCACTGGGACTCACAGCAGGCTGTGCCACCTCCCTGTGCCCTGAGACCACTGAGGTCAGGCCCTGTTTGCATGCATGTGGCTATCTCCAATTTCAGTGTTCTCCCTGTGTGATATCTTTTTACCCAGTCACTAAGATTTAATGTTTCCACTCAGAAAAGGCAACTGAAGAAGAGTGTATTAGTCAGGGTTCTCTAGAGAGACAGAACTAATGGAATAGCTATATATATAAAGGGGAGTTTATTAAATATTAACTCACACGATCACGTGGTCCCACAATAGGCCGTCTGCAGGCTGAGGAGGAAGGAGAGCCAGTCTGAGTTCCTAAAGTGAAGAACCTGGAGTCCAATGTTCGAGGACAGGAGGCATCCAGCATGGGAGAAAGATGTAGGCTGGAAGGCTAGGCCGGTCTCTCTTTTCACATTTTCTGCCTGCTTATACTCTAGCCATGCGGGAGCTGATTAGATTGCACCCAGGTTAAGGGTGGGTCTGCCTTTCCCAGCCCACTGACTCAAATTTTAATCTCCTTTGGCAACACCCTGCCAGACACACCCAGGATCAATACTTTGTATCCTTCAATCCAATCAAGTTGACACTCAGTATTCACTATCACAAAGAGTGTGAATGCAGCTCTATAAAATTTTCTCTAAGTCCTTTTCCAACCTCCCTTTGTGTCTCAGTCTTGGGGATCGTATGAATTCTGTCTTGCTTTCCAGTTAATAATATTTCTATCCATCTCATGTTTAATTAGTGTGCACGGAGTTACTGAGAAATAAAATACGCTGTTAGTTCAACTTTTTAATAAAAGAAAGTGGAAGAGTAAGAGAAGGCACCTTGTAGATGCCTCAAAATATTACCTGGCACATGCTTTAAGTAACACAGAAATGCAAACAGCCCCTCCGTTGTTGAGGAGACTTCCTTGGACAGATCTTTGCCATCTGACTTTTTAAATGTCACTGTCTCTGACCTATCTAAGTCTCATGCTGGGTGACACTATATCTTGGTGCTCATCCTCAGTTTCTCATGAAACAGGACAAAGATGTAATCTGATCAAGGTCTGGGTGTGCACTTTGGCATTGGAAGGATTTGACAGGAATAGAAAGTGATTCTCTGCAACATAAAATTCCAGGAAAAATAGAATTCCAGCATATTCAGGAGTCTAAACACAGAAGCCATTTCAGGCCTAAGGTCTCACCAGCCAGCCTGAAAAAAAGGAATAAACTTTGATGGCTCCAGATATGAAGGACGAGGTGTGTGGACTGAGGACATCCAGGGATTCCCAACGTCCGCTCAGTCTTCTGTTAATTTTTACACATGTGCGATGGCTGCTGTGGATACCTGGCCCGTTCAAATGATAATCTGTTACGAGACCTTGCCAAATGCCCAAACTTGTGATTGTCACCAGAGCTCTAGAAATCTTTCAATGGGAACACTGTTTTATTTTTCACAAAGAAATAGAGCTTTTATGAAGTCGATAGAGCGTCCTGCTCATTCCCACATGCATGAACAGCATCTGGGAGCTTTACCCGAACCCCACCCTTGGAGATTCCACATCAGTGGGTCTGAGGTGGGCTTGAAGCGTTTGCAAGCTGTGGACTTCCTTTGACCTTCACTTTCCTCATTTGTGACATGGGGATTGCAATGGAAAGGACCCCACAGGCTAGCGGGGCTTCAGGGAGATGATGGGTATAAAGGGCAAGCCGGGGACCTGACCTACAAGCACATGCTTAACAAAGGTCAACTATTGTCCTTATCATTCTTCCTCAGCAATCCTGCAGCTGAGGGATTGAAATGTGCACCTCAGCAAAACTACTACAGGCCATGAATACCCTGTGTCGCGCACTGGAAACTGCGAATGCTGGAGAAGCAAACGCCAGGTGCTTTTGTCTTACACAGTTTCTGCTAATTAATTTCTTTACTTAATGGTTGTGAGAGTTCTTTGCTCGATATTCTCAACTGTGGTAGGTCTCAAGCCTGCCCCCTTTTCCAGGGGAACAGGGAAGTAGCTACAAGAATACACAGCAAGAAATATTCCACTACAAATTTAACCTGGGAAAGCGAGGTAACAAATGTATTGGGCTAATGTGTGAGAAACCGGTGTCTCCTTCACTGTGGGTGGAAGTGCAGGTTGATACAGTCTTTTTGGTGAAGAACTTGGCAATATCTTCCCACTGTACAGTATGTACATCCTTTGTGTTTCCACATATAGCCATTCTGGGGAAATACTGACGTATACAGACAAAGAAGCAAGTACGAAATCATCAGTATAGTATTGTTTGTGATAGCAAAAAGACTAGAAGCCACCTCAATGTTCAAAAATTAGAGCTTGGATAAATAAAATATGAGCCATTCATATGATGTAATTTTAGATAACAGGTTGTTTTATTTTTGAGGAGGGCGCTTGCTCTGCTGTTGCTCAGACTGGAGTGCAGTGGCATGATCATGGCTCACCATAGCCTCGACCTCCCAGACTCAAGTGATCCTCCCACTTCAGCCTCCCAAGTAGCTGGGACAGCCATGCCAACATGCCGAGCTAATTTTAATTTTTTGTAGAGACAAGGTCTCACTGTGTTGCCTATGGCTGGTCTCGAACTTCTGGACTCAGACGGTCCTCCTGCCTTAGTTTCCCAAAGTGCTGGGATGATAGGCATGAGCCACCACACACAGCTGACACTTACTTTTTTAAAAAGGAAAAAAAAAGACACTAACCTGGAAAATTCTCCAAGACATAAAATGAAGTATATAAAGCAAAATAATATATAACACTTCATTTATGCAAAAAGGAAATATTTATATGAACACGTGTATATTTAAAAGCATAGGAAAAGGCTTTAGAAAAACACACAGCAAACCACTAATATTGATGATCTCCCGGAAGGTCATTCTGCACATCTGTATTGCTTGAATTTTTCATCACACGAGTTCATTCACTCTGTAGCTCAGGCTGGAGTGCAGTGGTGTGATCTCGGCTCACTGCAAGCTCCACCTCGGGGTTCACACAATTCTCCTGCCTCAGCCTCCCAAGTAGCTGGAACTACAGGCACCTGCCACCACGCCTGGCTAATTTTTCATATTTTTATTTTTAGTAGAGATGGGATTTCATCATGTTAGCCAAGATGGTCTCAATCTCCTGACCTCGTGATCTTCCTGCCTCGGCCTCCCAAAGTGCTGGGATTACAGGCATGAGCCACTGTGCCCAACCAAAAATGAACTTTTAAAGATTATGTTACGTAAGTTAACATGGTCATATTTAGGTCACTTTTAGAGAGAGGCGTTGGAGCCCTCCCCTTGCTGACAGTGCTCCGGCGGGTCCACCTGCAGGCTCTTTGGGGCTGTCCTGCCTGGCCCCACTCTCTCACCAAGGCCAGGCTGCTCATCAGCCTAGAATCCAGGCAGCCACTTTGGACTTGGATTTGGGCTTGCCCTTTGCTGTCCTCTGTGCTGCCTGGGGTCATTGCCCTCCGTCCTGTACTGTGCTGCTGACACAGGCTTTTTCTCGGATCTGCTTCACCAGCTGGAGACCTCCATGGCTGGTGACACCCCTGCCAGGGCCTCACTTGGCCCTGGGCTCACTGCAGGAACTACCTCACCCATCAGCCCAGCGGGCTGTGCTTGGCTTGTGCTCCTGCTCAGATCTTGTGTTCACTGTGGGATCCACACTTAGCCTGCAGCTGGATTGAGCGTGCCACGACCAGCTTCCACCCTGGGCGCCAGTGTCTGGATAAGGGGAACGCAGCGGTGTGTGAACGGGGATGCCAGCAAACCCGAAGCCCCAGAGGGGGTGTTACAGCATGCTAACAGCTCTTTTAGTCCCATGGTCCCACTCCATTCTGGCTCCAGGGCTGGCCTGGCTCCACCGCTGCTTCCTGTCACATGGGGCAGCTGCCCTCCACCAGCAGAGGGCAGAGAACCACAGTGTGAGAGCCTTTGTTGTACCTGCATTTGGCAGGTCCCAAATTCTTGTCCCACATCCAAAAAGAACCAGGTTATGCTGACAACCAAAGGATAAGGAGAGCTTTATTGAGTGACAGCTCTCAGCAAAGAGGGGACCCAAGAGGGCAGCCTCCTCTCCAAAGTTGGATGGTCTCTTCCCAACTGAAGGAGGGCAGTCCCCCAGTGTGGCTGAGGCTGAGGCTTTTATGAGCTCAGAATGGGGAGTGCATGCTGGTTAGTTTGTGAGTACGCAAAAAAGGCTAAAACAAAGGCACCACTCAAAGGTGGGCATGGCAGTGTAAAAAATCATTTAGGAAAGTGTAGATACATGTAAAATAGGTGAAGGATGAGGATGAATTAGATGAAAGTGTGCCAAATGGGAAAAGAGGTTCCCAGTCTGGTCCATGGATTTATGAAGGCCTATAGCTTGGCTTTCAGGCTTTAAGCTGTCTTTGGTTTGAGGATGGGGTTTCACTGGGAACCCACCCCTGTCTGCCTAGGAATTTGTCTGCCTCCTGCAGCTATCACTGCTCCATCTCCTCCAGGTGCCCTGGTCCTTCTTCAGACTGAGTCGTCCTTCCTGGGTGCTTGCAACTTTAGCACCTCCAAAGATTGTGAGATGCCAATGTGAGCTAATTACCAGGGGTGCCCAGTCTGAGACCTTCTCTTTGCTCACCTAGCATTTCTGTGCTGCTAGGGAATCTTGTCCAGGCCCCCATGGGTGGTCATGAGTGCTTGTCCCAGCTCCAACCACCAAAGACAAAGCAGGCTTGGTATTCACCTCCTTATTTTATTATTATTATTATTATTATTATTATTTCTTTTTTTTTTTTTTTTTTTTTTTTTTTTTAGACGGAGTCTCCCTCTGTCGCCCAGGCTGGAGTGCAGTGGCCGGATCTCAGCTCACTGCAAGCTCCGCCTCCCGGGTTCCCACCATTCTCCTGCCTCAGCCTCCGGAGTAGCTGGGACTACAGGCACCCGCCACCGCGCCGGGCTAGTTTTTTGTATTTTTTTAGTAGAGACGGGGTTTCACTGTATTAGCCAGGATGGTCTCGATCTCCTGACCTCGTGATCCGCCCGTCTCAGCCTCCCAAAGTGCTGGGATTACAGGCTTGAGCCACCGCGCCTGGCCTATTATTATTATTTTTGAGATAGAATCTCCCTCTGTTGCCCAGGCTGGAGTGCAGTGGCGCCATGTCTGCTCACCACGACTTCTGCCTCCCAGGCTCAAGTGATTCTCCTGCCTCAGCCTCCCAAGTAGCTGGGACTACAGGCACACACCACCATGTCTGGCTAATTTTTGTATTTTTGGTAGAGATGAAGTTTCACTATGTTGGCCAGGCTGGTCTCAAACTCCTGACCTCAAGATCTGCCTGCCTTGACCTCCCAAAGTGCTGGGATTACAGGCGTGAGCCACAGCGCCCAGCCTCACCTCCTTCTTTGACTGTCATTGGGGTTTTACTTCCACATCTCTTTCGCTGAGATTCTGTAATTTGGGTAGGAGAGAGGGCAAGCATCCTACTCAGGCTTGTATGGAACATTCAGTGTTCTTCCCTTGTTATTTCGTTCACTCTTTAGCTCACCCGAGCAGCCTTTTCTCTAGGAACCTCTTAGTATAGAACAGAGGTCAGAGACCGCCAGGCATCAGGGTGGACCGTGTCTCTCAACCTTCTAGGCCCTCAGCCAACTTACAACACCCATCTTCTCAGGGAGTGACTTCACTGCCCACCTGTTACTGTCTCTGCAGTTGAGCGGAGGCCCGAATTTCATACCTGCATAGAGAGCTCAGCTGGGGGACTGGTCAGCGGTTCCCAAGCACACATTCACCATCTCTCCCAGAAGCTCTTCAAATCCTCTTGTCACCGAACCTCCAGGCAGCCCCAGATGGGCCCCAGCACACTAAACCTGGCTTCATAGCTTACGCGTTCACTCTGAGGTTCTAAATGACACAGAGACAATTCATTTCTTTGGCCACTTTTCCTAAAGGTACCAGGAAAACCCATGCCATGTTGGGATGAGCAAAGTGCTAAAAAGTGTTCTTGAATGTCTCATGTTCGGCGATTACATCTCCAGGAAAAACTACTGTAATTGGAGAGAAACCAGCTGTGAGATAGAACAGGAACTGACTCACCTGGGGGCACTCCCAGGAGACCTTGTATTTGTATATACTTCCTGCCCTACTGTCTGCTCTGCCTTCCTTTCTGGTGGCATTGAGGTACAAATTGTTCCATGTGTGTCCAGCCCAGCAAAGGCTAACTGGAAGAAGGCACAGTCTTCATTTTGGTGACTTTCATCACCGTGAGGATGAGGTGACCTGTGCTCACAGTCCTCCTTTCAGAATTGAGTGTGCTGAGGGGCTCCAGCTGAAAGCAAATAAGTGTCTGGGCCCAGCCGTAGGCCTGGGGATGGTCTGACACAGAGGCAGGCGGTGTGACCACTGCATTCATCAGACCCACTTCCTTTGACCTACAGGAGTGATCACCCTGCATTTTCCATCCTTCTCATCAGATTGCATTGGGTCTGATGGAAGCTGGATGTGGAGAGTAGGGTCACTCCTCTAGGTGGGAGACGTGCCCTCCATGTGGGACTCCATGGGGGAGAACACAGGTGTGTGCGGGGTGGGGAGATGGCTGGCTGTGAGCAGAGATTTTATAATATCTTCTTATGAGGTGGAAAGATGGCGGTTATGACAATGCAGATTTCATTCCTGCACAAGACTCTCCAGACTTCAGAGCAGACAGAACATTCTCCCAAGGGCCAGACTGTGAAAATGGGGGACTTAGAGTGAGAGTGGAACTTCCGAAGAAGCTGAGGGAAGAACCCAGAAGCATGAAGGAAGAAATGGGAGTCCGGCCGACAATGAGGGCTCCTCACTGGCGAGCAGATCCGCACGCTGGTATTGCTGGTCTCTCCAGCCCACCATGACATTATCACATCATTCCCACCCTGCAGGACAGGCACAGCTGCTGTCTTCCTTACAGCCACAGTCTTCCTGGAACTGAGGAAAGAACAGAGCACAACCAAAAAGCCTTCTGTCTTATAACCCAGTGTCCTATGTCTTGCTCTATTTGGTTCATTAAATCTGATTCATCCAGACTATCTTGTTAGATTTGTATCTTTCTTTGACATCAGTAATGATCCTCAGATGTCTTGGAAGCCCCCAGGAGCTCATGCTCCCCTGGAGATAGCAGCTTCTGTGGCTACTCACGTGTAATTTAGAGGAAAGGCTCAAACAAGTGAAGTCCTTACTTGTGCCCTTCCTGGCAATTTTCACAGGGGATGGGGCAAACCACAGAACAGTCCAGCCTCTGTCTGTGGTACCCGAGGCTTTTCTGCTCCAGGCTTGAGTGCCCCTTCCCATGCCAAAGCGAACATGCCAAGATTTCTCCCAAGGATTGCTCACAATCTTTCCAGCCACTGTTTGGGGTTCCAGGGAATATCCAAAGATGCTATGAGTAACCTCATGAAGATGGAAGTAGACTGGCCTTACTAACTGCTGACCTCCTTCCCCAGGAGGAATGGTAACACCTGCAGTTGACTCAAGGTTTAATGGCTGAGAGAATAAACACAGGCACACCACATTTTATTGGTACCTCACTTTGTTGTACTTCACGGATACTGCACTTTTTCACAAATTGAAGGTTTGTGTCTACCTTCCATTGAGCAAGTCCATCAGTACCATTTTTTCCCAACAGCATGTGTTTACTCTGTGTCTCTCGTAATTCTCCCAATATTTCAAACTTTTCACTATTATTACGTGTTATGGTGATCTGGGCTCAGCCATCTTTGATGTTATTATTGTCATTGTTTTGAGGTATCACAAATCATGCTCATGTAAGACAGTGAACTTAACCCATAAATGTTGTGTATGTTCTGACTGCTCCACACACCAGCTGTTCTCCCATCTCTCTCCTTCTCCTCAGACCTCTTTATTCCCTTAAACACAAAAATATTGAAATGAGGCCAATGAATAACCCTACAATGGACCTCTAAGTGTTCAAGTGAAAGGAAGAGTCTCATATCTCTTACTTTATATCAAAAGTTAGCAAATGCATAAGCTTAGTGAGGAAGGCACGTTGAAAGCTGAGACAGGCTGAAAGCTAAGCCTCTTGCACCTGAAAGTCAAGTTGTGAATGCAAAGGAAAAGTTCTGGAAGGAAATTAAAAGTGCTACTCCGGTGAACATACGAATGATACAAAAGCAAAGCAGTCTTAACTGCTGATACGGAGAAAGTTTGAGTGTCCTGGATAGAAGATCAAACCAGCCACAACATTCCCTTAAGCCAAAACCTAATCAAAGCCCTAACTGTCTTCAACTCTGTCAAGGCTGAGAGAAGTAAGGAGGTTGCAGAAGACAAGTTTGAAGCTAGCAGAGATTGGCTCATGAGGTTTAAGGAAAGAAGATGGAGATGTACAAGTCATCTCCGTAACAGAAAAGTGCAAGGTGAAGCTGTAAATGCTGAGGGAGAAGCTGCAGCAAGGTATTCAGAAGTTTTAGCTAAGATCATTGATGAAGGTGGCTACACTAAAGAACAGATTTTCAGTGGAGACAAAATAGCCTCCTATTGGAAGAAGATGCTATCTGGGAATATTTTATTGCTAGAAAGAAGTCAATGCCTGGCCCCAAAACTTCAAAGAACAGGCTGACTCTTGCTAAGAGCTAATGCAGCTGGTGACTTTTAGTTGAAGCCGGCCAAACGCCGTGGCTCACGCCTGTAATCCCAGCACTTTGGGAGGCTAAGGTGCGCAGATCACGAGGTCAGGAGTTCAAGAGCAGCCTGGCCAACATGGAGAAACCCTATCTCTACTAAAAATACAAAAATTAGCTGGGCATGGTGGCACATGCCTATAATCCCAGCTAGTTGGCAGGCTAAGTCAGGAGAATTGCTTGAACCGGGACCCAAGAGGCGGAGGTTGCAGTAAGCCTAGATCCCGCCACTGCACTCCATCCTGGGCTACACAGCAAAACTCCATAATAAATAAATAAATAAACAAAAAAAATAAATAAATTGAAGCCAATGCTCATTTACCATTTCACAAATCCTAGGGGCCTTAAGATTTATCCTAAATCTACTCTACCCATGCTCTAAAAATGGAAAAATAAAGCCTAAATGACATCACATCTGTTGACACCATGATTCACTGAATATTTTAAACTCACTATTGAAACTTACTACTCAGAAAGATTCCGTTCAAAACATTATTGCTCACTGACAATGCACCTGGTCACCCAAGAGCTCTGCTAGAGATGTACAAGGAGATGAATGCTCTTTTCATGCCTCCTAACACAACATCCATTCTGAAGCTCATGGATCAAGGAGTGATTTTGACTTCCTAGTCTTATTATTTAAGAAATCCATTTTAGGCCGGGCGTGGTGGCTCAAGCCTGTAATCCCAGCACTTTGGGAGGCCGAGACGGGTGGATCACGAGGTCAGGAGGTCGAGACCATCCTGGCTAACACGGTGAAACCCCGTCTCTACTAAAAAAAAAATACAAAAATCTAGCCGGGCGAGGTGGCGGGCGCCTGTAGTCCCAGCTACTCGGGAGGCTGAGGCAGGAGAATGGCGTAAACTCGGGAGGCGGAGCTTGCAGTGAGCTGAGATCCGGCCACTGCACTCCAGCCTGGGCGACAGAGCGAGACTCCGTCTCAAAAAAAAAAAAAAAAAAAAAAAAAAGAAATCCATTTTATAAGGCTAGAGCTACCATAGATAGTGATTCCTCTGATAGGTCTGGGCAAAGTAAATTGAAACCTTCTGGTAAGGATTCACCATTCTAGGTGCCATTAAGAACATCTGTGATTCATGGGATGAGGTCAAAATACCAACATTAAGAGAAGTTTGGAAGTTTATTCAAGCCCTAGCGGATGACTTCAGCGGAGGAAGTCACCGCAGATGTGGTAAAAATAGAAAGAGAACTAGAATTAGAATTAGATGTGACTGAATTGCTGCAATCTCATATAAAAATTGAATGAATGAGAAGTTGCTTCTTATGGATGAGCAAAGAAAGTGGTTTTTTGAGACGGAATCTACTCCTGGTAAAGATGTTGCAAACATTATTGGAATGACAAGAAAAGACTGAGATTATTACATAAGCTTAGTTGAGGAAGCAGCAGCAGGGTCTGTGAGAGGATTGACTCCAGTTTTGAAAGAAGTTCTGTTGGAGGCAAAATGCTATCAAGCAGCATACATCAAAGAAAGGATCAATCAGTGTGGCAAATTTCATTGTTGTTTCACTTTAAGAAATCACTGGCCGGGTCTGGTGGCTCATGCCTGGAATCCCAGCACTTTGGGAGGTGCAGGCGAGCAGATCACGAGGTCGGGAGATTGAGACCATCCTGGCTAACACAGTGAAACCCTGTCTCTACTAAAAATACAAAAAGTTAGCCAGGCATGGTGGCACACGCCTGTAATCCCAGCTACTCCAGAAGTTGAGGCTTGAACCCGGGGGGCGGAAGTTGCAGTGAGCTGAGATCACGCCACTGCACTCCAGCCTGGGTGACAAAGCAAGACTCCATCTAAAAAAAGAAAAAAGAAAAAAAAAGAAAAAAGAAATCACCACAGCCACCCCAACCTTCAGCAACCACGACCCTGATCAATCAACAGCCACCAACTTGGAGGAAAGACCCTCCACCAGCAAAACAAACAAACAAACAAACAAACAAAAAGAATTGCTGGAGGCTCAGATAATTGTTAGCAGTTTTAGCACTAAAGTATTTCTTAGATATAATACTATTGCACACTTAACAGGCAGAAATAGAATGTCAACATAATTTTTATATGCACTGGGAAACCAAAAATATTCATGTGACTCACTTTATTGTGATATTTGCTTTGTTGCAGTGGTCTGCAACTGAATCTGCAATATCTCCAAGCTATGCCTGTAGTTGGATAACTTCCCTCCCTATGTTTTCTTCCTGCAACTTAAATAATTGTAAATTACATAAGCTCCTTTCCTTCTCCTTCCACTTCGCGGCTGGCTGACCACAAGAGTACACATTATTCTCTTCTCTTTCTCAAACAACAGGCTCTGTTCTCCTCTCTTTCTCAAGGAACAGGATCCTGCCTTAGTCTAACACTGCTGAATGAGACTGTCTGTTTAATTCTGAGTCTTAATATTTGTAATCTAAATTTTCTGAAGGTATTAGCTATATCCTCCAAGTTAGATTTTTATCAATGATAAAGGTATTTTGTCCCTCCTCTGCTGACTCCTTTTTCTGGCTTCTTCTTTGGTTCAAAACTCAGGCAGTGATAAAATGGTGTTATTATTTGACCCTGTCAAAAACTGAAACAGTGATTTTAATTGGTTGGTAATTTGGTGTGTTCTCCTTATTAGAGCTAATAAACGCATCTCCTGGTATCTGGAATGTTGCCAGTTATACATCTGGATATTTGGATTTTTTTTTTTTTTTTTTTTTTTTTTGAGACGGAGTCTCGCTCTGTCACCAGGCTGGAGTGCAGTGGCGCAATCTTGGCTCACTGTAACCTCCTCATCCCAGGTTCAAGTGATTCTCCTGCCTCAGCCTCCCAAGTCGTTGGGACTACAGGCGTGTACCACCAGGCCCAGCTAACTTTTGTATTTTCAGTAGAGACAGGGTTTCACCATGTTGGCCAGGATGGTCTCGATCTCTTGACCTCGTGATCCGCCTGCCTCGGCCTCCCAAAGTTCTGGGATTACAGACGTGAGCCACCACACCCAGCCTGGATATTTGAAATTTTAAGCAGAAACATCAGAAGCAGAAAGTGAAGTGCTTTCACCTCGCAGGGCTGTCAGTGCACTTTTGCTATCCTGCTTCATGGTCAGTTACTTCTGTGGCTCAATGACAGAATCTAGATTACAGTGATGTTAACCACTTCATTGTCCCATTGAATATCCTCTGACCTGGTACATTTATGGCATTGTGCTGGCAGGGCCTGGAGACAGATGAGGCAGATACCCTAGATGTTTTGGTAAGATACATTAATTTCTTGGGATGAAACATAAATTTTATAAAAATTCAGGTAATTACCACCTCATGGAGGTTCTCTATGGGAGATGAAGGATTCCTGTGGTCTAAAACGTAACAAAATAATAGCTTTGAGTTATGTCAAGAAAAATCAATGTCTCTCTGGTTGACTCAGACTGAAATTTGTGTAGCTCTGACTCTTGGTCCTCAGAAACCAATAGATCTTTGATACACAAAATGTCTGGAGTTGCTCAGGAACGCTGCATAGAGCTGGAAAACCCTGATAGAAGAATCACAGTGAAAGTCCCTAGGGTTTTGGAGCAAATTCCTGTTCTCTGTGGAAAATACCTACTCTCTTTTATAGAACTAGCTACTAAACTCTGAAAAGACTGAATACCCAATCATTCCTGTGTGAGATTACCACCCGTGTTAGCTGGGTGTTATCTGATTCACTTAGCCATAAAATAGGGCATGTCCAGCAACACCCCGTCAAATGGAAAAGCTAAAAGTGTGACTGAGCCTGAGCAGACCCCAAGGCAGAAATGATCTGCATGAATAGGTTGCTCACACTCTCTGTGTATTTACTCCTGCCTCAACCCATACTAAGTCCCATGGTGATAGGAGAACGCTCTCCAGTTACTCCCAGTATTAGTTAATTCTGGGGCAGGGAGGACTGTGAGAACGTAGCACCCTTTGAGCATCTGGAGGAGTTCACAGTTCTGGGAGCTAATCAGGCAAAAGGTTTTTATGCAAATAGCAAACTGACCATACTTATTAGAATATTAAGAGTAGCTTGGAAATTGATAGGAAGGTTTGATAGACAGTAAACAAAGGTGTCTGGCAGTAGAGAATATAGCTATGTCCATAGAGCAAGAAGACTCTGACATGTGCCAATGTTGTATTAATACCCTGCATACTCACCACCACTGCTGGAGTCTTGGCTGCATCAGCACTGCTGGGAATATTCCCGAACTCTACCTGCATATTTGTACATTCCCTTGGATTCAACCCCTCCTAATATAATGCAGGTACTGCTGCATATGCCTCTGTACTACTGAAAATCCACTCGTCTTGTCCCCAGAGGGAGACAGCCCAACACTTGCTATTTTCATTCAGCTCCAAGTTCAGGATCTCCTGATAGTACCCGCTTCATCTCTTGTTCTTCTGCTGATCCTGTGCTGGTACTGTATACCCCATGAAATACACTAAAAGTCAACCACCGCTAACCCACCTGGTTATAATAGTGAGAAAATGGGAGAAGAAAGAGAAAAGAAGATTAACTACAGAAACATATACCCAAGATAAAAATGAAATACGGGTAGATTGAGAGTCTTTATTTCTGAAACTGGTTGTGAGGCTGCAGCTTATTATAACAAGTTCCCGCCTCCACTATCCAATCCGTGTTCCCTTGGTCTTCCGCCACCCTCTCAACTGATTGGTGCTATTTTTTCTGGTAAGTGACTCAGATTTTTATTCTGGAAGGGATCTGAGCCCTTGATGACCCAACCTGTACGGAGTTATAGACATTTTTCACCAGCTTATATACACTGACACAGTAAAGCAAGGAGAGACCCCAGGAATAGTCTGAGTTCCATTCATACTGTTTTTCCACACTGTCTACATTGTACAGCAGTAGTGCTATTTCCTTTTGTAGCCAGGAAATAGATGTGAAGTCAATAGAACAACCACTTTTTAGACTGCTGACAATTTTGCAGGCTTCAGGCATGCTCTGGTGAAATCATAAGCAAGGAGTGCTCTTTTGTCCTGGTCATGGCTACCTTTTGCAAGTCCATCAGCTATTTTTCAGTTAACTTCAGTCTTCCTCTTGGGGGAATCAGATAATTAAGATGACCCTCCCGTGATACTCGGTGCTGATGGAGAATCAGAGAGCTGCCTCTGCCCTGCTCATGTTTGGGCACACTGCACCTCCAGTTTTGATATAGGGATGCCTCCTCTCCATGGTTACACTGTGGAACTTTTCTATAAGACTTTCTATCATTGAGGGCCCTGCCTAGATAAAAAACCTGGAGTCTTCCACTCCAAGACTCCCAAACATGAAGGCATGGTCTAATTATTGCCCATTCCAGGACTCTGACCAGGGAGGCAAGAGTCAGGACACAGCACTCTTACAATTACTTCTCACTCTTTTGCTCCTGATTTCATCTTCTTCCAAAATATTTGTGTCTTAAATTTGGATTTTTAGGCTGAGCGAGGTGGCTCATGCCTGTAACCCCAGCACTTTGAGAGGCCAAGGGGGGGAGCAGATCAGCTGAGATCGGGAGTTCAAGACCAGCCTGGCCAACATAGTGAAACCTTGTCTCTACTAAAAATGCAAACAAAAATTAGCCAGGTGTAGTGGTACACGCCTGTAATCCCAGCTACCCGGGAGGCTGAGGCAGGAGAACTGCTTGAACCTAGGAGGCAGATGTTGCAGCGAGCTGAGATCGCGCCACTGCACTCCAGCCTGGGCAACAGAGTGAGACTCCATCTCAAAAAAAAAAAAAAAATGGATTTTCAGGAGCTAGACATTTGCCAACCTTATTCTTGGGTCCCACCCTAACCATATCCACCTCCACCAGGGAACATGTGGTAGCCCCATATCTTATAGCCTGAATGGGGCCCTGTCACACAAGAAAGAGAATGTTTGATTTTTTACACCTCCACACCCGGCCTGATAGTATTTGTGTCCCTGCAAAACATATTATCTCTGTTCTGGGGTTCTAACATCCCTCTTCATGGTCAGATAATTACATACTTGTCTTGAATCTGTGTCTCCAGAAGATCTCCTTCCCAGTGCATTGCTGTGTGAGGGTTGTGTCTGCAGCCCCAACTGCCTGCCCGAGGAAAAGTTGAGTACAATTTAGTCCCCATTCACTAGGGGCTCCTATATAATCTCACAGCCTCTATATCCCAGGAAGCTCAATTAACCTGGAGAGAAGATTCTCCACCCACCTGGAATAGGTTGCAGGTGGATTTTGTACAATGGGAATTGGGGCAGGCGGGATTGGAACATGGCCCAAAGTGTTGGGCGATCATTATCCTGTGACTTGACACAGGTTCTATGCTCCGTCTCACAGCCTGAGAGAGAGAAAACAAATTTTAGTCCACTTTAGCCCAGCTGCATTGTCATCAAAGGAGACTTCACTCAGCAACTTGATATTGGGAGGTCGGCGTCCTCTTCCTTTCAGCCCCCCCACCCCCAGCACAGAGCTGCAGGCTGCCAGGTTATCCTCTCACAACTCTCAGGGTGATTGGCAAGTTTAGGCAGCAACTGCCAGTTAATAGCAGAAAGAGAAGTTGGGAAGAGGGAAGTCAGGGGCCCAGTGCATGTAGGTGTGTGGGTGGGAGAAGGGTGCAAAGGTGATAAGAGGAGAAGAAGACTGGCATAAGGACTTAGGTCTGGCATCATTAAGACCTAGTGAGAACCTGGTATGCAGAGATGGAGGGCTTCAAGAGGGTCTTTCTCTTGGTGGGATGGTTCTCTGATCACCTGTACACTCCATCAGTGAAGGACGGGTCCCCCGCTCTAAACAGTATGAGATGGCTGATCACATGACACCTGACACTGAACAGATGAGATGAATAGCACATAGAATTAGTGTCACCTATACTCACAGCCTGAGGGAGGAGGATACTGTATGCCATGCAGTCACCCACAGGGGTTCCACTTGGGAGCAGGGTGAACCAGCAGAGGCTGTGGAAGGCAGGCTTTGTATTAGGATGGTGCAAGAGTAATTGTGTTTTTTGCCATTAAAAGTACTGTCAAAAATCGCAATTACTTTTGCACCAAGCTAATAGTAAAAAGAGGGTGAGATGCCCCCTGACTCCCGCAGGAAGATGTGATTAGCTTTTTTGTGTGGGCTGGCAGGGACTTGAGACTCATAGGTTAAGAACTGGATGGGTGCAGCTGATCTGATAATAGAGGAACTAGCCAGGTGGGGAGCCTCTCCTACCTGGTGGGGAGCACATCCGAAAGCAGAACTCAGGGTCAGATCTTTGGGGCCTGTGAGCACTTGAAAGCACTTCAAGGAAGCTCTTGAAATTTTAGGCCTTACAATACAAATGGACCAAATGCCTTTGCCTAGCCTCTTTCTGTGGGATCCATCCTTCCCTTGTTGTAGGGATCCCTTGGTTCATAGAAATCATAGGGCAACTAGCAGATTTTCATGCCTATATCTGCCCATGGTACACATTGAAGGCTGATTTGCTTCTAAACAATACTTCAACCAACACTCATGTGGCAGGCATTCATGAGTGCAGGGAGAGTTCACATGTGAGGACCTGGTAGGTGGGTAGTAGTGGATGAGGTCACAATCTGGATGGAACTTGAAGAGTATCCAATTTCATTCCTAAAGCAACCTTTTGAAATAGGTGCCTTCCTGGACCTGCCAAAAGGAACCTATGGTATTTGTGTTAACATCTGCCCAGGAGACAAATCCTGTCCAGGGGAAAGAGATGCCAAAGCAATGGCTGTGGCCATGTGTGCAAAGTTGTTCCTGAAACAAGTCAAAGCCAGCTCCTGAGATGCTCCCAGGGGAAAACGACACATTGGTCTTCCTTAGGATAACCACAGCGAAGCAGGAATTGTTTTGACTATTCCAGGATTCCTGCCTGCCTTATCTGAGCTTTTCTGTTTTCCTGGCTTCCCTGAACCACGCTTAGAAGCACGCTAAGCAGTTAAGAAGAGATAGCTTGATCCTGGACATAGCCCAATTGTCAATACAGCTGTCCATCTTCTGTGGACTTTTGGGCTTATTTCAGCCTGACAACAGGGTGGGTGATGGGCAGGAGAGAAAGAAAAGGGACCAGCAATCACGGGGCAGCTGCTATGTGTTACGTGCCTAAATAACAAGAAGAATATGAAAAGGTCACCATCCTCAAGTGCTTTCAGTCTAGTTAGGGAGATAGAGCCATAAAACAAATTAAAAAGCAGGCAACAAGGGAACAGAGATCTCAGGAAGCAGTGCAGAGCCAGCAACTTTACCAAGAAGAGTCTTCAGAGAGGAAATAATAATCTGAGCTAGATCTTGACAAAGAGCGGGAGTTAACAGAGAGAAGAGGACAAGCCAAGCAGAGGAAGCAGCAGTCACATTGCCCTGGATGAGCCAAAGTCGTAGAGATTTAGAGCAGGGGAGGATGTGGCAAGACACTCCCCACAGGGTAGTGGCAGGGAGAAATCTGGAAGAGGAGGATCAAAACAGAGTCTGAAGCACCTTAAACACCCTACTTGGATTCGAATGGGGCACCATGGTAGGTGTTTAAGCAGGGAATGGCTCATGATAAATTCTGTATTTTATGTCAACAGCAGTGATATCCATGCAGGTGGAGGCACAGACCTTTATAAGAGTTGCAGGTCACTTCTTCAGAAGATTCTTCACCCATCCCCAAGCCCTGGTTGTTCTTCATCCTCGGAACTACAAACCTGGAAGAAATAGCCTTATTTTAATTACTCAATTTCGGAAATTTCCACAGGTAAACTTCTATCTAGAAAATCTTAATCCTAAAAATGCTTATCCAGAATAAACTGTTCTGGCATTATCCAATCTGAGTCTTTACACTATGTAAGGTCTCTAAGGGGCCCTTTCTGGACTAGTGACATCATAAGTAGCATAAAAGTCGCATAAAAATAATAAGGCCCATGTATGTAGAAGCAATTCTGGGGATTCTAAGAAGACAAAGTCCCTCAAGTCCCTTCCTACATCCTTAGTGGCCTCTGAATATTACTGCCATCTGTGTAAGGGTGAGTGGGGCTTGCCCTCTGCTTAGCCTCCACGGGAGGAGGAAGATTGTATTAGTGTTTTCATTAATATGCTGCTAATAAAGACATACCTGAAACTGGGTAAATTATTTTAAAAAGGATTAATGGACTCAGTTCCACATGGCTGAGGAGGCCTCACAATTATGATGGAAGGTGAAGGAGGAGCAAAGGAACGTCTTACATGGTGGGAGGCAAGAGAGAATGAGAGTCGGGTGAAAGGGGTTTCCCCTTATAAACCCATCAGATCTCATGAGACATACTCACTAACAGTATGGGGGAAACCACCTCCATGACTCAATTATCTCCCACTGGGTCCCTCCTACAACTTGTGGGAATTATGGGAGCTACAATTCAAGATGAGATTTGGGTGGGGACACAGCCAAACAATATCAAAGATGTAGGGTAGACTGAGGGAGCACCAAAAGGTGGGAGTCAGAGTTGGGTCGTAGAGAAGGAAGGAAGAAGTTGGCTACCTGCGGAGGCTCACACCTATAATCCCAGCACTGTGGGAGGCTGAGGCAAGCAGATCACTTGAGGTCAGGAGTTTGAGACCAGCCTGGCCAACATGGTGAAACCACATCTCTACTAAAAACACAAAAATTAGCCAGGCATGATAACGCGTGCCTGTAGTCCCAGCTACTCGGGAGGTTGAGACAGGAGAATTGCTTGAACCTGGGAGTAGGCCGCAATGAGCCAAGATCGCACCACTGCACTCCAGCCTGGGTAACAGGCTGCCACCATACCCAGCCTGAATACTGATTTTTATTAGTTTTCAGATAGTCTGGAAATCAGCAAACCACAGCCCACAGGCCAAATCCAAGCCACCTCCTGGTTCTGCACATCCCATGAGCTAAACTGATCTCTGCATTTTAAAATGTTTAAAATACAAACAGACACATATACTAATAATATTTGGTGATATGTAAGATAATATGAAATTCAAATTTTAGTGCTTGTAAAGTTTCATTTGAACATAACTACATTAATTACTTTCCATATCTTCCATGGCTGCTTTTGAGTCACAATGTCAGACTTAAGGAGTCACAACAAAGACTGAATGGCCTGTGAAGCCCTATCTACTTCCTTCCCTTCACAGAAAAAGTTTGTTGACCCCTAGTCTGGATCCAGCAAATGAAAAAAAGATATAATTTCAGAAAACTACATTGTATGATATAACAAAAATGGATAAATGGGTTTTCCATCTCCGGTAGCATTTTTTAATCTTCCCTTCCTCCCACAAAGAGATTTATAATTTAAAAGATAAAAAAAGTCACTCCAAAAACAAAGGAAACAAAAAGTCAGAGATCAGAAAGCAGCCCTACTATGTATCCCGAGTTTTTTGTTTGTTTTTTGTTTGTTTGTTTGTTTGTTTTTGACAGAGTCTTGCTCTGTCACCAGGCTGGAGTGCATTGGTGTGATCTCGGCTCACTGCAACCTCCACCTTCTGGGTTCAAGTGATTCTCCTGCCTCAGCCTCCCTAGTAGCTGGGACTACAAGCATGCACCACCACACCTGGCTAATTTTTGTATTTTTAGTAGAGGTGGGATTTCACCATGTTGGCCAGGATGGTCTCAATCTCCTGACCTTGTGATCTGCCTGCCTCTGCCTTCCAAAGTGCTGGGATTACAGGAGTGAGCTAACATGCCCGGCCATATCATGACTTTAATTCAAATATGTATTAGCCCAAATACACATTCCAAATGATCTTGACACTAACCCAAGCATTAAATTGAAATATTATCAGAATATTCTCAGAACAAACGCATATATGCAAAAATGTATATAACTACTGATCAGATGATAGATAGATAGATAGATAGATAGATAGATAGATAGATAGATAGTAGTACAATATCTCTAGAAGAGAACCCAAGAAATTATAATAGTCGTTCTTCCTGGAGAGATAACAGGGTGGGAGGTATTGGAACTCAGAATGGGGAGGAAAGGGGAGGAAAATTTCTTTTCTTTTTCTTTCTCTTTTCTTTTTTTTGTTTTTTGAGACCAGGTGTCACTCTGGTTGCCCAGGCTGGAGTGCAGTGGCACAATCTCAGCTCACTGCTGCCTCCATCTCCTAGGCTCAGGTGATTCTCCCAGCTTAGCTTCCCAGGTAGCTGGAACAACAGGCGCACACCCCCAAGCCCAGCTAATTTTTTGTATTTTTAGTAGAGATGGGGTTTCGCCATGTTGCCCAGGATGGTCTTGAACTCCTGGACTCAAGCAATCTGCCCACCTTGGCCTCCCAAAGTGCTGGGATTACAGGTGTGAGCCAATGCACCCAGCCAGAAAATTATTACTTTTCATTTTATAAGGACACTAATTCCATTCATAAGGACTGCACTATTGTGATCTATTCACCTCCACAACTCCTCCGTCATCTCCTAATACAATCACGTTGGTGATTGGTTTCAACATATGAATTTGGGGGGAACACAAACATTCAATGGACATAGCATGTGGAATGACACAGTAGAGACTTGGAACAGTGGTGGAGGGTAGGAGAGGGTAGATGATGAGGAATTACCTAATGGGTACAATGTACATTATTCAGGTACCCGGACTTCACCAATACACAATCTATGCATGTAACTATAGTACACTTGTACCCCATACATTTATATGAAAAAAAGGAGAATAAGGCCAAACCATGTCCTTCCATAGACTTCCCTGGTGTTGTCTGCTCACTGCCAAGCCATCTGTGGGTGGAGTTCAGTGCATTTTCTCCAGATACTCTCAAATATACAAGACCCTGCAAGGGTGAGAATGGCATTGATTCTCATTCCTCCTCAGTCTACTTGTCACACTGTGTTCTGGGAAGAAATGGTGTGAGAGAAAATGATACCGCTCTCTAATGGGATTCAGAAGTACCGTGAGTCATTGAGCTAGAGAACACAGGCAGGTAACCATCTCTCCAACCTCCCTTCTATCTGTCTGTAGCCTGGACACCCCATGGCAGACATTAGCTTTACTCAATTTGTGCAAATAACCAGGGGCTATCACACCAGTCCATCAGGTGGCTCTGCCAGGTACCTGTTCAGATCTGCAGAACTCAGAAGCAATTGGGAACAGACTCACCCTGAAGGAAAGAAGAAAGTCTAAGCTCAGTAATGAGGCCTTGTTTGCTGGAGCAAAGGGAACTGATCAGGCTTGGAAACTGTGGCCTGGATTCGTCCCCAGCTTCTTGAATTATACTGGAGTCACTGGGGCCAAGGGAAAAAGGGAGAAGCAAGCCAAAAATAAGTTTTCCCTAAAAACTGTGAGAAGATTGAAGGCTCTGGAACTGAAACCACAATCTCAAGCTAAATCTCAGTCCAGCACCCAACAAGTTCCTGGCCACTGCTGCTTTCTGGCATGTGTTCCAAGATACCCAATTTGGGACCAGTGATTCCCTATCTGAGACTCTGATGTATTCTAAATCAAGTTTATATCTGTATATACACATACAAATTTACCCGAGTTGCCCCGTAGACTTTGTCAAAAATACGTGTGCAAGATGTGGGATATATGAGAACTCTCTGTACTATCTTTGTAACTTTTGTAAATCTAAAACTATTCTGAATGAAACATTCATGAAATATGTGAGGGAGCAGGTATTTCCCAAGGCCCCTCCTCAACTGTAATAATAAAGCCGTGCTATGTGGGCCATAAGCACGGGCTTTGAAGTCACACAGATGAGTTCAAATCTTGGCTCTGACATTTTCTATCTTGGGTAGCATGGTCAAATTGAATATATGTCCTAAGTTCCAATGCCTCACTTAGCAAATGGAAATAATAGTTTCTGCCTCTGGGGTGGTCTGTTAAATGGAAAAATAGTAAGAAAATTAAAGCTTACTGAGAGCCTATCAAGGCCGGGAGTGGTGGCTCACGCCTGTAATCCCAGCACTTTGGGAGGCCAAGGCAGGTGGGTTACCTGAGGTCAGGCATTCAAGACCAGCCTGGCCAACATGGGGAAACCCCGTCTTTACTAAAAATACAAAAAATTAGCCAGGCATGGTGGTAGGTGCCTGCAATCCCAGTTACTCAGGAGGCTGAGGCAGGAGAATCGTTTGAATGCAGGAGGTGGAAGTTGCAGTGAGCCGAGCGCCATCACACTCTGGCCTAGGCAACAAGAGCGAAACTCCGTCTCAACAACAACAACAACAACAACAAAAAGAGTCTGACCAGCCTATCAAAAGGTTAGTGCTCAAAAATTGGCATTAATAGTATCTGCATGCTACCAAGTCCATAAACCTTTGTCCCCTCTAGCAGGAGGGCATGCCTCCTCTAGATCCAAACGTCCAAACGTGGCAAAGGAAGACATGCAAAAGAACGCTCAGAACCAGAGACAAAATGGAGTTAATGATTGTCCTTATTACATATGTGGTCTTTCACTGAGTAATCTATTTTATTTGTGTAATGTCTCTCACTCTCTTTCTCTCTCTCTTACTATTCATTGTGTATTTTAAAAGGGTTTTAGGCCGGGTGCAGTGGCTCACTCCTGTAATCCCAGCACTTTGGGAAGTCGAGGTCGGGAGTTGGAGACCAGCCTGGCCAACATGGTGAAACTCCGTCTCTACTAAAATTACAAAAAATTAGCTGGGAGTGGTGGCTGGCACCTGTAATCCCAGCTACTAGGGAGGCTGAGGCAGAAGAATCACTTGAACCCAGGAGGTGGAGGTTGCAGTGAGCCAAGATCATGCCGCTGCACTCCAGCTCGGGCTACAGTGCGAGACATTGTCTCAAAAAAAAGGGGGCGGGGTTTAATTTTGTTCTAATGGTTGCCTTACACTACGGCCGTTAAGTACGATCCTTGGTCTTTCTTGTTTTGAATTATCATCTGTAGGTGTCCTGATATGAGTCATATTAATAACAAAACTAGCTAAGGCTAATTCTTTTCCTTCCACCATTCCCCGTCCCCTGCCAAGGCAGCTGATCTGAAGTAATATCCCTTTCTTCCCCTTCTAATCATTCCAAGGTACTCATCAGCCTTGCTCTGCTTTTCATATACTCTTTCCAGACCACTCCCACTCCTGCTTATTTTATTTTTAGAAAGTAATTTTCTTTTTTAGGTTCTTTACAATTTATTTCCTACAGTATCCATTTTATAAATCTGAAGATCTAGATTTTATATTTCATTAGTATGAGGGTAATTTTATATGAAACCTGTTATGGAAAGCCCCCCTAGGCCCAAGATTATCTAGAAAATATCCATGTTTAAGAAGATCTCAACTCTGATGTGGAGCCCCATTTGGAACATAGCCTTCTTATGGCTTGTGTGATTCTGTCAAGTTTTGGTACAATGTTCCAAGGTCCTTGAAATTCTAGTAATTCTTCTGTTGTTGCAATTTCTAATATTCTGAATCAGTTTAGTGGAATAACTTTAAAAGGCAAGATAATTATTGAAAAAAATCCTATAGTATGTGCAATTGCTTATTTACATTAACCTGTGCTATGAAAATTGTTCACATGTCTTATTGTTTTTTACATTTACATCCCTAATTTGGCAATAAAAAAATTAGGTTTCCCTGCCTCAACTTTCAATGTATTGTGTTTACATTTGTCAGAGGCATATTGTGCTCAGATTGTCAGAGCATAGAGCTGTTGCAAACACTCTCTTCTTCAACTATTATTTGATGTTACTTCTATAGTAAATATATATTTAATGGCCTACTTGGTCCCCATTTTGATGTCTCGTCAGTTGCTTGACTGGCTGAAGCTTGATCTCTAGTGGATTTCTCAGGGAGTTGTCATGGGAACGCTGTTCCCCGTCATCTCCATCATACCTCATTCCCTTCCTCAGTTTCCCCGGCACAGATGCAGAGACCTCATGGGTCTGGTGGGTGATGATGATGGCCTTTGTCCCCGCCCTTCCACTTCTATTTTGGAGTTGGAGGGGAAATCTTCCTTCTAGTTTTACTGTCTTTGTGCTTTGTTTGACTTTTGCTGGTTTAATTGTTCTGTGTGTTTTGAATGGGGAGGTTTTGGAAGATTCAAAAACTATGTCAATACTACATAATTAAAACCACCTTCCCAGAATTTGACTTTTTTCTTTTCTTTTTTTTTTTGAGACAGAGTCTCACTCTGTCACTCAGGCTGGAGTGCAATGGCGTGATCTCAGCTCACTGCAGCCTCCACCTCCCCGGTTCAAGCGATTCTCCTGCCTCAGCCTCCCGAGTAACTGGGACTACAGGCACCCGACACCACGCCCAGCTAATTTTTTGTATTTTTGGTAGAGTCGGGGTTTCACTGTGGTAGCCTGGATGGTCTCAATCTTCTGACCTCATGATCTGCCCACCTTGCCTCCCAAAGTGCTGGGATTACAGGTGTGAGCCACTGTGCCTGGCCTATTTTTAAGAATTTCTAACTCCCACCTTTGTGATTTGTCGATTCAATCCTTTTGCCCATTTTTCCATTAGGTTGTCTGTGTTATCTTTATGGACTTGTCACGGATTCTGGATACAAGCAGTGTGTTGTGTGCATGTGCTGTGAACATTTTCATCCAACGGGGCTTCCCTTTTCACTCTCTTAATCATGTCATTTGATGAAGAAAACTCCCCATTTGTAATGAGATCCAATTTATCTGCCTATCTTTATAATCAATGATGTTTCTGTAACATTTAAGAAATCAGCCAGGCGTGGTGGCTCACACCTGTAATCCCAGCACTTTGGGAGGCCGAGGTGGGTGGATCACCTGAGGTCAGGAGTTCGAGACCAGCTTGGCCAACATGGTGAAACCCCATCTACTAAAAATACAAACATTAGCTGGGCACGGTGATGGGCACCTGTAATCCCAGCTACTTGGGAGGCTGAGGCAGGAGAATCGCTTGAACTCAGGAGGCGGAGGTTGCAGTGAGCCGAGATCGTGCCATTGCACTCCAGCCTAGGTGATGAGGGCGAAACTGTCTCAAAACAAAAAAAGAAAACAAAACAAAAGAAAAGAAATCTTTGCCTATTCCAAGATCATGAAACTATTTCTACAATATTTTCTAGAAGCTTTATTGTTTCTTCTTGCACATTTAGGTCCATGATCCATTTGAAACAGATTTCTGTGTGTGGTGTGAGGTAGGAGTCGAGGTCCCTTTTTGTTTATATGAATAAGCCAATTAAGCCAGCTACCTTTACTGAAAAAGCATTCTTTCCCTCTTTGAACTGCAGTGGCTCATAAATCATGAGATGGTGTGTTTTTGTTACACTGGTCTATCTGGTATCTTGCATTGCTATTGCATTTACTGCCACATTATAATAAATCCTGATAAATGGTAGCTTAAGTTCCTCAACTTTGTTAAAGATTGTCTTGATTATTCTGGCCTTTTGGAATTTTCATATAAGTTTTAGAATCAGTTTATCAATTTTCATGAAAAATCCTTCTAAGATTTTGACTGAGATTGTATTAAATTTATTGTTGAATTTGGGGAAAACTGACAGCGTTATAATAATGAATCTTCTAATCCACAAACATGACACATCCCTCCATTTATTAAGGCACCTACAAGTTGTTCTTAGTAATGTGTAATTTTCTGCACAATATTTTTTAGATTTATCTCCAGGTAATTGATGGTTTTGATAATATGTTAAAAGGCATTTGAAAATGCCTTTTTTTCAAGATGTAAGACTTAAAAGCTTTTAATTGAGTCTCTCCTCTGACCAGGCATCTGTGTGCACCAATGCAGAAAAGACAGGGACTATGAGGAAGGAAAATGTTGCATCAGGAAGGGCTGTGGCCACATCTGTGTCCCTCCGCCATATCTGTGTCCCTCCACCCCCTTAGTCCTCAAGCAGGTAAGTCCTGATTTCCTCCACCTGGCCTGTCCAGGACTGATTAAGGATTTGGTGCTACCTGGATTTTCACAGTAGTGTGGTCACCCAGAAATGTGACAGAAATGCCCCCAAAGGCCTGAGGGCTCCTCCTGCTCTCACCCTTCCTGAGGGAAGGGCTGATCTTAAGACCTGTTAACCCCACATTTTCAAGTATGAGAATCCTGAAAAGTCATTTCATATTTCCCAAGGAATAGATACTCATTATAGTGAAGTCAGATATATAGAACAAAGAGATGGTAAAACTTGCTCATAATCTCATTACCAGCCAATAAACATAGTTACATGTTTTATCATGCCCTTTCCTACTTTGATCCAGGGGGTGTGTGTGCAAAATAATCAAGGCATCACACTCTACATAATTTTGAACCTCTTCTTTTTTTTTCACTCAACAATATATAGTAAATAAGTTTCCCTGTCAGTGGAAGTATTTCTACAATTTCATTTTACCCCCAAGGATTTACATCATTCTCACTATGTGGATATACCACATTTTATTTACTAATTCTTGACCAATGGACATTTAGTTTTCAAAAGGTTCCCTTAGAATGAAATCTTTCCATGCATAGTTGCT
This sequence comes from Rhinopithecus roxellana, assembly GCF_007565055.1. Classification (NCBI taxonomy): domain Eukaryota; kingdom Metazoa; phylum Chordata; class Mammalia; order Primates; family Cercopithecidae; genus Rhinopithecus; species Rhinopithecus roxellana. Next base: position 47,698,529 of record NC_044567.1, read on the forward strand.
TGTTTCCTCAGGAAATATTCTTTGTCTTGGTGAAAAAACATGCATTTTTTACAGTTTAATTTTATTTAATTTTTAGAGACCCCTAAAAAATTAGAGATCCCTGTTGCCTAGGCTGGTCTCAAAATTCTGGGCTCAAGTTATCCTCCCACCTCAGCCTCCTAAGTAGCTGGGATTGCAGACATATGCCACTGTATTTTATGTATTTTAAACTCCAAAAATACATTGCCAAATTGCTGTTATGAGGATACATTTTTTATGCCAAAAAGTTTTCATCAACCTCCAAATACTGGATATAGTTTAATTTTTCACTATTTGACGGTAGGTATAATTTCATATGAGTTTATAATTTTAAGTCACGTACATTAAAAAAAAAACCCTCAATTATGTTTGTGAAATATTTACTTGTTGGGAGGAATGTTTCAACAATCTTTTGTAATAAGTTGGAATCCCCTAGAGTAAGAAAAGGATGAATGAAACAAATATTTGGCACCCTTTTTGTGTCAGGTCTTTTCCAGTACATTTTGTTTTAATCCTGAGAGCTTTTCATGTGTGGATTTATAAGCACCCACATTTCACAGACGAGGAAAATGAGGAATCAATGAAATGTTTTTTTCTTTTGCTCACCTTACCATGATTCCTTTCTACTCTCTCCTTTAAGTCACTGGGATTTTATTGCAAATGGTGACCCCAGGAGGTCGCTGTAGCTAATGGTGTCCCCTCTCCTGCTGGGTTCAGAAACAAAGCCTGGAATGGCGGCAGGCCCCTTGCGCCATCTACTGGCAATCACTGTGCAGTGCATGACCTTCCCACACTGCAGTACTGGCTAGAGCAAATGAGGTGGAAATATCTGTAAATTTCACATCTGCATTTAATCTTCATAACACGGTTCCGAAGTAAATATTGTTATCCTTATTTCAAATGCTTGGAAACTTGGTCTCTGGGAGAGGAACTGTGTCCCACATCAAGCAGTTGGTAAATGGCAAAGCTGATCTCTTTGCCGCCAAAGCCAGAACACTTTTCAGCACAGGGTGCTGCCTCCCCGAATGAAGTAATCATGAGGAGCTGCCGTCCACATCGTTCTGCATTTCTTCCAAACCACTCAAACTATAAGATAACAGCAAAAGAAGCACCCAGCATCTTTGCACAGAGCGGCCACAAATGCTTTCTGCTGTGGCAGCTGCTGATTCATGCACAGGACCGTTTCTTCCAGCTCAGACCCATGCGTTCCTGCTCTCTGCCGAGTCCAGTGACTATGTGTATTTGGGGGACAACATGGGTAATGCATGAGATTCACAAGTCCATGTGTAACCCACACACTGTCTGTAAAATTAATAAGTGATGTGTTACTCTTTTCAAATATAAGTAGAGACTGTTGTAAATAACACAAACTCCTATTTAGTGGCATCACTGAATCCATTAGGCATGTAGGCAGATACTTTAATACTACAAATTTAGCTATCCTATGAGTAATTTAATGTTTTATTAAATTACATTTGGGGAGGCTAAGATGGGAGGATCACTTGAGGCCAGGAGTTCGAAACCAGCCTGGCCAACATGATGAAATTCCATCTCTACCAAAAATACAAAAATTAGCCGGGTGTGGTGGCGCACACTTGTAATCCCAGCTACCCCGGGAGGCTGAGGAATGATAACCCCTTGAACTCAGGAGGTGGAGGTTGCAATGAGCCTAGATCACACCAGTGTACTCCAGCCTGGGCAACAGAGCTATACTCCATCTCAAAACAAAACAAAATAAAACAAGACAAGACAAGACAACCTAAAACAACTCTGCAGAATAATTGATATTATCATCACTTTATACACGTGGAAACAGGCTATGTAACGCTATATAATGTATATTATACCTAACCTTTTACGACATATTTTTTTCATTTAACAATGATTGTGAACAGATACTTCTAACAACCTATAAATCTGCCTACTTTATCCTTTTAAGGACTATGTCATACTCCATTAAATGAATTTATATTTATCTGTAATTCATTTAACCAACATTCCTTTAGCGAACATTTTAATTGTTTGCCATTTTTTGCTCTTGCATATAATGCTGAAATGAACAGGATCATATGCAGGTATTTTTGTACACCTCTAGAAGTTATTTTTTAAAATTCCTAAGAGTGAGACGATAAAATTAGTTATAAACATTTACTAACACATGTTACCAAATCAGGCAGCATAATAAAAGATAACCAAATTTTTATTCATTCACTTAGCAAATACTTATCATGCTTGTGCTGTGCTGGGTACTGTTCCTGGAGCTTAACCCTTCTCGACATCCTGAGGTGAGAACTATAATGACTCTGTTTTATACATGAGAAGACCGTGGCTCAGAGAGACAAAGTAACCTGGCAGAAGTTAGATAGAAAGTAGCTGGTTTGGAAACCACGGTCTGCAGCACCCAGGCACTTGCTGACTATGTTATCCTTCCTGATTGATTTAGGCTTTGTTCCCAGAATCACTCCAATCCTAAAGAATAAATCTTATTGGATGGGAGAATCAAATAAGATTTTAAGTGAGAAAATATCTCATTAACGTTAACGTTACACATTTTTAAATAAGATTTTATTATTTTTCGAGCAAAAAGCTTATAAACTATATCATTTGTTTTATTTTTTAAAAAGGAAACTATAAACCCAATATTTTAAGAAACGATTTTCTTCACTAAACACTTTTGAGCTGAGTCTCTCCTCTCATCAGTTCTCTGTGAGTGGAAAAGAGGGAGGCTTAGGGGCTTAGGGGTCGTGCTCTCTGAGAAATGCAACAGAAACCTGTCAGGGCTCCTAGAACCTAGAAGAGTTAGCCACAGTAAATCGGCCGATGCATATCCTTACAGAACTTTCATTTTGTAAGAGTGTGTGCAAACTAGTTATTACATTACATCTTATGTGTATTTATAGCCTTCCTTTTTTTTTTTTTTTTTTTTTTTTTTTTTTTTTTTTTTACCTAATGTATATTTTTCCATGACCATGAATGTATTTTTATAACTTCTTTTTGGTTTCAAGACATTTCAATGTTAAGTTGCATCTCCTAGATTTGGGAAAGAATCTGAAAAACACATATTTGGTGCCTTCTGTATGCTCTGTCCAGTCACACATGTTATTCTGTTTAACCTTCTGATGAAGTAGGTATCTTCACCACTCTCTTTTGGAGAGTTGCTCCCAGCAGTCATGTGACTCATCTAAGGCCGTGTTGCTACAGGTGGCTTGCAATCCAGGTTGGCTGAACTTCCAACTACATTCTCTTTGCTGTGCGTTGTCCAAAAGCAGGGAGAGTTTCCTGCCTCTGGAATTCTCTACGTACAAGTGCCACCAGTTGTTTTCTCTGTGCATAAAAGAAAGTAAAACCCAGAAGCCACCATTAGTGATGGAAATGCATTGTCAGGAGATGACAGAAGACGGGTAGAAGTTGACAGAGCTCTCCTTTCTCCCACCTGGGCTTGCACCATATGCAAATAGTTTGATAAGCATCTGGTAACAGTGTGTTTAGCCACAAGAGGGAGAACAAATTGGAGCTGGAGATCCTTCTTCTCATGCCTCACTGTACTTTTGACTTCCCTAAAGAGAGGATTCAAGTGGCTCATTTTGGCATCTTGCAGTATAGTGTACTTCCACTGGGCAGGGAGTCTCAGTCTCTCTTACGCTCAGGCTGGCCACAGCGGCTTTCCTGGCTACGTCTTCGTCCTGCTTCAATCCTGGGGTGGGGGAGCAGGGATGCCTGCCCCTCCCTAACAGAGCCAGCCTCTGAAGTAAAGCAGCTGAAGAGGGAAAATAGTCACTGGGGGCTGCAAGACTCGTTGTCTGGAGCAATATCTGGGGGCTGGGGCAGGTCCTCGGCCCACCGTGGTAATGAAAAGCGCTCAAATCATCAACGAGTAAAAATTCTACACCAAAACCCACACTTTCCAAAATAGTCATGTGAGTTTCTCCTCCTAGCCTGAGGGCATTTCTCGGGTGCTCCTTTCTGTGCATGATTCTTCGCCTCCAGGCAGCCCAGCTCCAGCACACTCAGGATAGGTGTTGTCTGCTTCTGCCTGATATGCACCAGGCTTAGGAAACTGGCCCCTGCAAGCCTGGGCTGCCGCCCTTCTCCCTGGCTCTGGGTTCCAACCCTGACTTCCCAGGGTGCTTGTGGCACGGGCTGGAGTTAACAGTCAGCCTGGGAGTTGGACCTTCCAAACTGTGTTAACCTTTAAAACATCAGTGTCAGTCAGGAACTCAGAAAAGATAAAGACTCCAGATTGCCAAAAGCCCCTTCTCTTAAAGGGATGAGTCAAAGGCTTTCTTCTTTTCCCACATCCCAGGCAGGATTCATCTCTACCCTATTCCCAGAATAAACAGAGTCCCATTAGGTTTTCATGCCTACAATTGTCCCCAATTTGTCCTAAAGAGTAGTTGGTTCCAGACAGGAAAACCATAGCCTCAGCTCTATAGAGGGTGAGAAATGTGTGTATGAACAGCCTGCATTCGAATGCAGAAAGTCATGGCAGGCTGGGTGAAGACCACCACTAGCTTAAATGACGCCTCTGTGAGAATTAGAAAAAGGCCCCCTTCCAGTAGACAGAGTCCCACGGGTAAACAGACAGCACCTTTATCCTATTCAGGAAAAGTGCCCCTCCCTCTAGGTGCAGGCATTGCCAGCGTGTGGCACTTCAGAAATGACACTGGAGGTGGATGAAGGTCCCACTCATTCTGGACACCAGACATAGTTGTTCAGTGCGCAGACTGTAAAACCATCCATGTCAGCCCTGGTTAGAGTGGATGAGGTGAAGGTATGGGGAGATCTTATACTTGTACTTTCATTTCCTGTTACATCTTAGTTATATTATTCTCATTGCACAGACATGGAAACCACCAGAAGGTGAAGTGATCTGTTAAAAAATAAATGGCAAGGCTGTTCTCTTCAACTCAAAAACCAGACCGCTTCCCACCATGCCATAATGCCTCTTGCCTGAAGCACTTTTAAAGAGCCACCTTCTGCCCATGTCTGCATCCTTTAGTTTTCTCAAGACACAAAATCTTTAAGAACTAACCACCCAGCATCTTTGCATATCGTGTGTCCTGGTGTGGCAGCTGCTGACCAAGCCCTGAGTCATGCTCTTGGCCAGGCTCCCCACTCGGGATCATTTCTGCCTGTCCAGACTCATCAGACGGACTGTACTTTGCAAAGCCCAGCTAGAGTAAGCAAGTTCTTCTCAATGGGTTTTTCCCATCTCTGGTTGGCTGGCTGGCTGGGCATCCTCTACAAACCCCCTTCCTTTCCCCTAAGCAGGGCCTGGTGTCCCCATCCTGCGGAGTTGAGCTCATGAGGGCATCTGACCGGGAGTAGCCATTCCTGGTGCTATTGTCATTGCCCTGTTTCATGTTTGAACATGGCTGCGGGCTCTGCAGAGATTTGGCAGGTAGCAAGGAGGTTTCTTTTCAAATCTTCCTTTGGAATTCAGACTTGGTGAGGATCTTATGCCTACCTTTTCCTAGCTTTGTGGTGTCAGACAAGTTGCTCAAGCTCCCAAAGTCTCAGATTCTGCAAATTGGGGTTAAGAATTCCTACCTCATAGGGGTCTTTTGACAAATAAGATCTTAAGTGTACATCATTCCACTAGAAATTGCACAATTACTTTGTTCTTCATCCTGGAGGTCCACTGACAAGCCTCATGCAAACCTATGCCCCTGTTCATCTTAAAGTGTTTTGATTCATACTTTCGAATGGCCTCATGAGGACCTTTGATAATGTAAAAATAGTAGGTAGCCACAGGATATTCATTGACCCAGTGAGTCTGTCTTATTGGATATAAAAGGTTTGACCCAATACTTTGGAAGGCTGAGACAGGCGGATCACTTGAGGTCAGGAGCTGGAGACCTTCCTGGCCAACATGGTGAAGCTCCATCTCTATTAAAAATACCCAAAAAATTAGCCAGGCGTGGTGGCACATGCCTGTAATCCCAGCTACTCAGGAGGCTGAGACACAGGAATCACTTGAACCCACGAGTCGGAAGTTGCAGTGAGCCGAGCAGAGATCACACCACTGCACTCCAGCCTGGGCAACAGAGTGAGACTCTTATCTCAAGAAAAAAAAAAAAGGGTGGGGGAGGTTAAAGATAGTAGCATGTACTTATGTTTCTACAATATTTGATGTATATAAAGATTTACCAACCTCAAGCATTAAGTACTACCCCCAAAAGTCATGTAGTTGCTGTAGGAAAAAACATCAAGTCCTGAGCTCCTACTGTTTGCCAGGCATATTCTGAGATTATCACGTTTAAATCTCAGAGTTACCCTGCAGAGTAGTCAGGGTATCACTGGCTGACAGATGAAGAAGCTGAGGCTTACAGCAGCTAAATGACTTATCCCAGGCCACATGGATAATGAGTGGGAGAGCCCAGGTCTGCCTGTGAGGTATAATGAAATTAGCACAAACCCTCCACATTGGCACCACTTGCATAAATTAACATATATTCTCTCACAGAAAGTATTTTCTTAGGCATAACATTTTATAACTTTTACCATTTAACATTAGTTGTGGATCTTCCCATGTCACATAAATATGCCTCATTCTGTTTGGATTATATGATTACTAATGAATGGATTTACTGTAATTCATTTAACCAATACCACTTTTGATGGTCATTTTATTTGCCTGTTTTTTCCTTTTGCACATATTGATGTAATAAACATGATTTTACAGTAATTTTTTTTGTCTGCCTGTGCAAATGTTTACCGGACAATAAATTCCTAGGATGAAAATAAGGTCAAATATTATAAATACAGTGTTTATTTTCATAAATATTACCAAGTCAGCTACAAACGTTTAAATCACTAATGGTTTCAGATTATTGTATGTAATGAGTAAACATTTTACAGGGTTTACTTTTATAAACACTTTTATATGCCGGATATTATTGTAAGTGCTTTACAAAATTAACTTATTCAATTTTTAATATAACCCTGAGATATATATTATGATTATCCCCCTTCTACAGATAAGAACACTGAGAAGTTAGTTAACTTGCCCCATATCTAGGAAATGGCAAGGCTGTTTGCACAGCCAGGCAGTCTGGCTCCTGAGTCCACATTTTAGACAACACTGTACCTCCTGGTTCTTTTGAGGCATTGCTACTGGAACTACCCCAATACTCATAAATAAACATTTCTTTTGGGGAGGGCCAAATAAAATTCTAAACAGAAAAGTGTTTCACCAACTGTCAAGCTCATAAAGTTATACCTTATAAACTATTTTCATGATACCCACAGATAATTTATTAATGATATCATCTATTTTAAAAGACATATCTAAAACCCAACCCTCAAGACTCCTATCACTGTTGCCCACAGGCACCCTCCTCAGTCTTACAGCTTCCCCCGCCACCAAAACAAATCATTCAACATATTTATTTCATACTGTAATATAGGAAATGGCTACTTTTTAGATTTTCTTATAATATTAACATTGATCATACAAACATGGAATAGAAGTTCCTTATGTTTTATCTGGATTTAAGGGACTACATTATGGAATATATTTCTATCAAGCCATACACATTGGAGATAGTGAAATGAACTGTGTTCTAGTTTAAACATTATGGGAATTTCAGAACTGCAAAATAAGAGATAATCCTCGGATGAAAACTAAATCTCTCTTCTGGTCAGGCATCTACGTGCATCAGTGAAGAGAAGATGGGGGCCGTGGAAGGGAACACAGTGGGTCAGGAAGGGCTGTGGCCACATCTGTTCCCCAGTCCCTCAATCCCGACTTCCTCTACCCCAGTCTGCCCTGGGCTATGGCCAACACTGGCCTTTCACAACTGTGTGTTTCTAGAAATGCAACAGAAACCCGACTGAATCCCCAGGGCTTCCCCTCTGCCCTTCTCAATGGAAAGATCTGTCCCAGGACCATTTTCATTTCTTTTTTTTTTTTTTTTTTTTTTTTTTTTTTTTTTTTTTTTTTTCCTGAGACGGAGTCTTGCTCTGTCACCCAGGCTGGAGTGCAGTGGCACCATCTAGGCTCACTGCAATCTCCGCCTCCTGGGTTCACTCCATTCTCCTGCCTCAGCCTCCCAAGTAGCTGGGACTACAGGCGCCCGCCACCACGCCTGGCTAATTTTTTTTTTTTTTTTTTTTTGTATTTTTTAGTAGAGATGGGGTTTCACCGTGTTAGCCAGGATGGTCTCAATCTCCTGACCTCGTGATCTGCCTGCCTCAGCCTCCCAAAGTGCTGAGATTACAAGTGTGAGCCACCACACCCAGCCCCAACATTTTAAATTACAAGAAATCTGGGGAGATAAAGTTATTTTTACATTTCTCAAGAAATACATATTTATTCGTAATCATTACAGGAAAGTCAGAATCTACAGAAAACCAAGGAGATTTTTTAAAAATCCATAATACTGGCCAGGTGTGGTGGCTCATGCCTGTAATCCCAGCACTTTGGGAGGCTGAGGCGGGCAGATCACAAGGTCAGGAGATCAAGATCATCCTGGCTAACACAGTGAAACCCCGTCTCTACTAAAAATACAAAAAATTTTCCGGGTATGGTGGCAGGCGCCTGTAGTCCCAGCTACTCGGGAGGCTGAGGCAGAAGAATGGCGTGAACCCGGGAGGCAGAGCTTGCAGTGAGCCGAGATGATGCCACTGCACACCAGCCTGGGCGACAGAGTGAGACTCCATCTCAAAAAAAAAAAAAAAAATCCATAATACCACCGTCAAAAGAACCACACTTGGCATGTTGGTCCACAGGCTTCCTAACACCCTTTTCTGTTGGTGGATGCATAAAATACCCAATCACATTCTGTCTACATTTTATAATTTGCCTGTTACTTGATTAATACTATATATTGAACAATTTTTAAGACCTGCAACATATGTTGACATTATTTCTAAACAATATATTTACAAATAAGTGCACACACATACTGTCTCTCTTATACACAACACGTCTTACTTTCTAATTCTCCACTCTTGAAGATTTAGGCTTTTTCAACTTTTTCTTAATATACTCACCAGGAGTCAGCAAACATTTTTTTTAATAAAAAGTCAAACTGTAGATATTTTAAACTCTGAAGGCCAAAGGTTTCTGTTGCAACACTCAACTCTGCTGTTGCAAGGAAGGAAGCCATACACAGTGCATAAATGAATGGGCAAGACTGTGTCCTGATAAACTTTACAAAAACAGGTGGTGGGCTAGATGTAGCCTGCTCCTCTGGCCATGGTTTGCCAGCTCCTGACATGTACCACTACAGAGGATGCTGTTAGAATGAAATATCTTTACACATCTCTGATGATCTCCTTAGGACTAATTGCTAGACATGACATCATGGTAGCTGTGAGTCAAAGGGCATGCATGCTCTGGGATGTACATTGCCAAATTGCTCATGATCAGCCTTTCTCATGTCAAAACGTTTTGTGACCACCAGAAGGCTGGTTCTGCTTTTATTATCCATTGAATGAGGAATAGAAATGACATTGCATGTATGCAGGATATGTAGTCATCATGTAGATAATGCTTTGTGCACATTCTTTCCCAATAAGTCTACATCTGTCAGAGTTGAAATAAAATAAAACAAAACAAATCTATTTACCACCTTTTGTATAGCAGGTCCATTCATATATGTTATTGTATTTAATTCTCAAAATTCTTATCACCTAAGCATTTAAAAAATTTTAAAAATATATATTTAGTTGATAAGGATTGTATATATTTAATCCATACAACATGATGATTTCATACATGTATATATTGTGTACTAATTATCACAAATTTATTACATCCATTACCACCTATGCTATACATTAAATCTCCAGAATTTGTTCATCTTATAACTGAAAGTTTATACCCTTTGATTAACAGCTTCCCATTTTCCTCACCCCCAGCCCTTGGCAACCACCATTCTACTATCTGTTTTTATGAGTTTGACTCTCTTAGATTCCACATATAAGTGAGATCATACAAAACTTGTCTTTCTGTGTCTGGCTTATTTCACTTAGCATAATATCCTCCAAGTTTATCCCTGACAGGATTTTCTACTTTTTAATGGCTAATAGTCCATCGATTATATATATTTTGTTTATCCATTCATCTGTTGATAGACACTTAGGCTCTTTCCATATCTTGGGTATTGTGAATAGTGATATAATAAACACGGGGTGCAGATCTCTCTTCAAGATTCTAATTCAATTGCTGAATCGTATAGTAGTTCCACTTCTAATTTTTGAGGAACCACCATACTGTTTTCCATAAAGATTATACCACTTTACATTCCAACCAACAGTGTATAAGGGTTTCCTTTCCTCTACACTTTTGCAAACAATTTTTATCTCTTGTCTTTTTTTTATAATAGTCGTCTTATCCTATGTGGCAATATCTCACTGTGGTTTTGATTTACATTTCTCTGATGATTAGTGGTGTTAAGCATCTTTTCATATACTGGCTGGCCATTTGTATGTCTTCCTTGGGGAAAAAAAATCCATTCAGGTCCTTTGCCTATTTCTAATTGGGTTATTTATGTATTTATTAATTTTTGCTATTAAGTTGTGTGAATTTCTTATATATTTTCAATTAACCCCTTATCAAATATATGGGTTGCAAATATTTTCTTCCATTCCATAGGCTGCCTTTTGATTTTGTCATTGTTTCCTTTGCTGTATAAAACCTTTTAAGTCTAATGTAGTCCCATTTATTTATTTTTGCTTTAGTTGCCTGTGCTTTGGTATTATAGTGAAAAAAAATTATTGCCAAGACCAATGTCAAGGAGATTTTTCCCCATGTTTCCTTCTAGGAGTTATACAGTTTCAGATATTATATTTAAATATTTAATCCATTTGAGCTAATTTTCTGTATATGATGTAAAACAAGTGTGCAGTTTCATTCTTTTGCAGGCATTTTTCCCCAACACCATTTACTGAAGAGAATTTCCTTTCTACATTGTATATATATTTTTAGAGTAAAGTGAAAAGAAGTCTATTAAGAAAGTGAAAGAATAAAAGAATCTATATTGTGTATTCTTGATGCCCTTGTCAAAGATTAGTTGACCGTATATGCATGGGGTTATTTCTGGGTGAGCTTGGCAGTTTTGTCTCTCTCATTCTACAGATGAGGAGGTCAAGCCTCAGAGAGTTCACAGACCTGCCTAAGGTCACTCAGCTAGAGGTGGTACAACCAGGGTTTGAATTGAGATGTGCCAAGCTTCTGAGTTTCTTCTCCTTCCCCCACACCAGGGCTTCTGAGTACTGCATTACTGACACCAGGGGCCAGACAGTTCTTTGTGACGGGGGCTGTCCTGTGCCTGGCAAGATGTTTAGCAGCTTCTCTGGCCTCCACCCACCGAAAGCCGGGGGAATGCAGAAGAGGCTCCTCATTCTCCCATTTCACCCTCAGGACAATATCTGAGATAAATTTTATGTCTTTTATTTTATAAATGAAGCAAATGAGACTCAGAAAGGTTTAAGTGAGTTACCTAAGAACACACCGACAGCAAGAGGTAGAACCAGAAAGTGAACACAGGTGTCCACATGGGACAACAACAAAGTTCAGGTTCCAGCTTCCTGTGAGTCTCTCATTCCAACAATTACCATCGTCTGGATACGAGCTGAAGTACAGGAAACCTGGGGCTGAACTCTCCTCCCATCAGGCCTAGGAGCCCAGACCAGAACCCCAGCCCATGGTCTCCCAGTCAGGCCCACTGGAGTGAGCTGGCATCCACGCTAGCCTGGTTTCCCAAAGCTACAGGGATGCCAGTCTCACTGCGGATGAACAAAATGAAGGGCATTTGCTTCTCCTGCAGGCTGTCGGGATTTAACACAGATTCCTTTTCTTGCTCTCTTCTCCCATAGCACTAAACAGGGCGGTCCACTCTCCCCGCAGTGTCCCAAGGCTTTGTTGCGAGTTCTCTTTAATTTCTCCCACTCTCGCAGTGCACCCTACCCGCGTCTCCCTGGCAAACTTTCTGCTCTATCCTCTCGACACCTGGATCACAAGAACACCTGTGAGGCCCCTTAACAAGCTACATCCCAAATGATCATTCTCCCGTGCCCTCAGCCAATGCCCAGGCCCAACTTGCTCTCCTGGGGTGACTTTCGTTCCTGTCCAATAAGGTTTAATCATCTGTAAATTGGGGATAATTAAAGTCTTGATCCTGATATTTGACTCTCAAAGCAGAAGTAGCAAGCTCAGCCAAGTCACTTCAACAACAGGAGACGTTCCTTGTGAACAGAGAGGGCACTGGTCACAAGGGCCGCTCTTTCTTCTCCCAGGCCTCTCCAGCCCACCCTCGGCTCAGCCACAGAAGAGACTCAGGCTGTGCTTCTGTGTAGTTGGGGTAACATAGGTACCTAGTCCTTGACTCTGCGACTTTAACAGTTTCCTCCTGTGGCTCAGTTCTACAGCTTCAGTGACACAAGGTGACTTTTGCTCAAAATAGCCTTTGATAGGTTAAGTGACTCCTCTGCCACTCTAAGTCTGTGCAGAACAGTTCTAAGTAAGAGATGTTTATTCCTCTGATCCCCAGGAAGGGAGGAAAAGGCAACGACATTAACCATGTGTTGGACTTCAGCCACTGGAAAACCCTGGTGTTGGCTGCTGCCAATGCAACCTGGGATAGCGTCACAAACATCAAGGGATGCATACCTGTTCTTATTCAGCAGAGACACTTCCTCTTTATCTATGTCTGGGTGAGAACCAGCACCATTTCCCTGGTGACAGGGCCCCCAGCTAGGAACCATACAGGGTAGGATGCTACCCTACCCTAGACACCCAGCGGGGAAAATGCCATTTTGCAGATGCAGGAGTGGTTAGAGTTTGAAATGGTCATGCTGGACTGCAACGCCGCGTGGGTCCTCAAATGATTATGAGTTTCTGTCCTCAGGTACATAAGGCCCCAGCAGAAGCAACCTGAGAGTGGACCTGAAACGGCACGGCTATGTGTATCTGTTGGGGAACAATATAGAAGGTTTCTATTCAATATGGACCTTAGGGCCAATTTAGCCTGGCTCCAATCCCAGCACCGCCACTCACCAGCCTTGACTGTCAGCAAATCACTTATGTTCTCTGAGTTCCAGCTCCCTTGTTTCTCTGATGGGAATTGGATATCTCACTATAACCCTGCTTTTGTGCAACTGGCACACATGAGTTGCTTGCGAAGTGTGAAAATCCCTTTTCTCCTTCTGTTTCCCTGCTGATCAACTGCTGTGGCCAAAGGCTGACTTTAGCCAAAAGGTAAATTTTTGCAAGAATTTAATATAAATTTATATTAAATATAGAAACAGAAACAAAAGGGCTGAATCTGCCTGTTACAGGATCTCAGTTAATGCTGAGAGCTCAAAAGACCTGGGTCAATTACATAGTCTCTTCTTCTGCCAAGTCGATTAAACAGCCCCTAAAATAAAGGCTATGGGTCGGGTCTTGGTTTCTCCCAAAACTTTGAGAAATAAAGAGGGGGCCTCTGTGCTGGGTTGTGTGAATTGCACCTCTCACCTGACAGTGGCTTGTGGTATCCCTGGAGTGTAAAAGCCACATGATGCTCCCTGGGAAGTGGCTGCTTTCTGACTGGTATGCTTGGATCTGTGCCATGGACAGTCATTGGTGGCCCAGAAATCTTTACTTATTTCAGGATGCTCCAACTCCAAAAAATAATGTGTCCACCCTACCATTGTTCTCCTCTTCACTGAGCTTCCCTTTCTCAGTTACATGCTGAAACCCCAAGACTCACAAATATTACCTTCTCCTATGCCAACAAAATACACAATGATGTAACCCCAAAGTCTTCCAGCCTCACCAGCCTATAGGGAGGAATGAAATTACATCTGAAATACAGTATGGGCTGGCATTCCCTAAATGTAATATGACTGTGGTATTCCACAACTATAACAGCGCCATTCTTTCAGAAAAAATTCATAGTTGCAGGCAAATCTATGCTAGCCTACCCCCAAAGTACAAGGAAGCTGAAAGGCTGAAGAAAGTGGCTGACAAATCCTATCCCTTAGAAAGTGGCTGGGCGCAGTGGCTCACTCCTGTAATCCCAGCACTTTGGGAGGCCAATGTGGGTAGATCACCTGAGGTCGGGAGTTGGAGACCAGCCTGACCAACATGGTGAAACCCCATCTTTACTAAAAATACGGAAAATTAGCCAGGTGTGGAGGTGCATGCCTGCGGTCTCAGCTTCTCAGGAGGCTGAGGCAGGAGAATTGCTTGAACCCGGGAAGCAGAAGCTGCGGTGAGCCAAGATCACGCCATTGCACTCCAGCTTGGGCAAGAAGAGCAAAATTCTGTCTCAAAAAAACAAAACAAGAAAGTAACATTTAATAGGGACTTACAAACAGAAGCCATGTCAGTGTCTGGTGGTGGAGAGATAAGAAAGTGGATCCCCGCACCATTACCCCGCAGACCCAGGGCTGATATACCACAGGGAAAGGGTATACATGATTCAGAAGTGATGTGTAGGACAATTAAAGTATGATAACAGCAAAGCTGTTTTACCCTAAGAGCAGGATTTACAGTAAGTATGTGCTCTTACACAAGGAATAATAGACAAACTGGAAATCTTAATGGTCTTCCCAGAGCAGAGGTTAATCCGAAGTCAACATGGCAGATTAGCATCCAACATGGAGTTGCTTTGGCCTCCACATAGAGACTTCAAGAAATTAAGAATCCCTGAAGGTAACCACTGTCTTTAGGAGTACAGTGGAGGGCGGTGGCAGTGGTGGTCGTGGTGGTGTTGGTGGAAGAAAGAGGTTAGACTGACTTGTCAAAGTGATGCAACTAATGAGAATCCGCATTGTCTTAATCAGCTGCTGCAACAAAAGTCAATTGTCCCAAAGCTCAGTGGCTTGAAATAACAATCGTTCTCATGAATCTGTGAGTCAGTTAAGAGGGGGTCAGCTGATCTGTCAGTCAGCTAGGGGGTCAGAAATCCAAGTCTTACTGGTTTAACTGGTTATTCTTTTCTGGTTATCTGTCCCTGTGTGAAATTCAAAACTGGTGTGGTTGCACAGCAAGCAGCTTTCCTCCAAGTGGTGATTCCAGGACCAGGCTCCTTCCATCTTGTAGTCTTCACCAGTTTCAACACATGGCTTCCAAGATAGCTTGCTTATGTCCTTCATGCCAGCAATAGGAAGGAGAGAGTGGAAGGCTGTGCATGGGGAGCAGGGGAGTTCGGGGGCTCACCCTGGAAGTGGGGTGCATCACTTCTGCTTATATTCCATTAGCTAGAACTCAATTGCATGGCCATGGCAAACTAACGGCAAAGCAAGCTAGGAAATGTAAGCTACTGTGTCCTCAGAAAGAAGAAACAAGTCTGCTAAACAGCCAGCCAGCCTCTGCCACTCATATAGAGGCTTGCCTCCCCAGCTGTGGCTAAAGTGAGAAAGACTGACCAGCTAGTTACCAAACTTAGTGGTCAAGCATTCCACAGAGTCATCCTCATAACGAGAATGTCCTTCTGAACATTTAGAGCCTGTGGAGCAGCACAGCTGGTATTTGGAGCAGCTTTTGCAAAAGGAGAAATAAAAGCTTAGATACAAAAGAGGGATCCACATTTCTGAGAACCTGCAATACAAGAAGATTTAAATTTTTTTCAGGTTGGAAAGAGGAAGTAAAATGTTATTATAATCAAATATGGGATTTTCCCTACATCTGAACATGCCAGGAGGCTTTTCACCCCTTGAATTCTCTACTTGTTAACATTTCAGATAGTGTGACTGAATGAGGAATTCTACATAGTTCTGTGAAGATTGGGAGAAGAAGAAAAGAGGATGCCAGTCCTTGTTCCTAGGCCAAGACCTGAGCCCTGTAATATTAATATTTGGATCTAAAATCAGGTAAACGGGAGTGTGTGAGGAAAAGTCATAAACAGTGTCATGTGAAGGAGAGAGCTTGGGATTTGAAATCAGAAAGACTTGGGGAATGAAGTTGGGCAAACCTGGTCAAGCTACTGTCTCTTCATGTGTGAAATGAAGACAACCTCTGATAATGTTTTTGATCTTTAAAGGAGGTGGAGATAGGAGATGTGGGGGAGGGGGGTAAAATCTGGCACAGAGACTTGTCCAGTATATGCCAGTTCCTTTCTCCCTGTCCCATTTCTCTGTCATTCAAAGTGGCCACCACTCTTTAGCAGTCTTCATTATTAGGCGGAAGAAGCTGTTTCCCTTGGCTTAGAAAGCTTGTTTGAAAATACTTAATGCTTAGGATTGTCTTGGCAATGCGGGCTCTTTTTTGGTTCCATATGAACTTTAAAGCAGTTTTTTCCAATTCTGTGAAGAAACTCACTGGTAGCTTGATGGGGATGGCATTGAATCTATAAATAACCTTGGGCAGTATGGCCATTTTCACGATATTGATTCTTCCTATCCATGAGCATGGTATGTTCTTCCATTTGTTTGTGTCCTCTTTGATTTCACTGAGCAGTGGTTTGTAGTTCTCCTTGAAGAGGTCCTTTACATCCCTTGTAAGCTGGATTCCTAGGTATTTTATTCTCTTTGAAGCAATTGTGAATGGAAGTTCATTCCTGATTTGGCTCTCTGTTTGTCTGGTACTGGTGTATAAGAATGCTTGTGATTTTTGCACATTAATTTTGTATCCTGAGACTTTGCTGAAGTTGCTTATCAGCTTAAGGAGATTTTGGGCTGAGACAATGGGGTTTTCTAAATATACAATCATGTCATCTGCAAACAGGGACAGTTTGACTTCTTCTTTTCCTAACTGGATACCCTTGATTTCTTTCTCTTGCCCGATTGCCCTAGCCAGAACTTCCAACACTATGTTGAATAGGAGTGGTGAGAGAGGGCATCCCTGTCTTGTGCCAGTTTTCAAAGGGAATTTTTCCAGTTTTTGCCCATTCAGAATGATATTAGCTGTGGGTTTGTCATAAATAGCTCTTATTATTTTGAGGTACGTTCCATCAATACCGAATTTCTTGAGCGTTTTTAGCATGAAGGGCTGTTGAATTTTGTCAAAAGCCTTTTCTGCATCTATTGAGATAATCATGTGGTTCTTGTCTTTGGTTCTGTTTATATGCTGGATTACGTTTATTGATTTGCGAATGTTGAACCAGCCTTGCATCCCAGGGATGAAGCCCACTTGATCATGGTGGATAAGCTTTTTGATGTGCTGCTGAATCCTGTTTGCCAGTATTTTATTGAGAATTTTTGCATCGATGTTCATCAGGGATATTGGTCTAAAATTCTCTTTTTTTGTTGTGTCTCTGCCAGGCTTTGGTATCAGGATGATGTTGGCCTCATAAAATGAGTTAGGGAGGATTCCCTCTTTTTCTATTGATTGGAATAGTTTCAGAAGGAATGGTACCAGCTCCTCCTTGTACCTCTGGTAGAATTCAGCTGTGAATCCATCTGGTCCTGGACTTTTTTTGGTGGGTAGGCTATTAATTGTTGCCTCAATTTCAGAGCCTGCTATTGGTCTATTCAGGGATTCAACTTCTTCCTGGTTTAGTCTTGAGAGAGTGTAAGTGTCCAGGAAATTATCCATTTCTTCTAGATTTTCTAGTTGATTTGCGTAGAGGCGTTTATAGTATTCTCTGATGGTTGTTTGTATTTCTGTGGGGTTGGTGGTGATATCCCCTTTATCATTTTTTATTGCGTCTATTTGATTCCTCTCTCTTTTCTTCTTTATTAGTCTTGCTAGCGGTCTGTCAATTTTGTTGATCTTTTCAAAAAACCAACTCCTGGATTCATTGATTTTTTGGAGGGTTTTTTGTGTCTCTATCTCCTTCAGTTCTGCTCTGATCTTAGTTATTTCTTGCCTTCTGCTAGCTTTTGAATGTGTTTGCTCTTGCCTCTCTAGTTCTTTTAATTGTGATGTTAGAGTGTCAATTTTAGATCTTTCCTGCTTTCTCTTGTGGGCATTTAGTGCTATAAATTTCCCTCTACACACTGCTTTAAATGTGTCCCAGAGATTCTGGTATGTTGTATCTTTGTTCTCATTGGTTTCAAAGAACATCTTTATTTCTGCTTTCATTTCATTATGTACCCAGTAGTCATTCAGGAGCAGGTTGTTCAGTTTCCATGTAGTTGAGCGGTTTTGATTGAGTTTCTTAGTCCTGAGTTCTAGTTTGATTGCACTGTGGTCTGTGAGACAGTTTGTTATAATTTCTGTTCTTGTACATTTGCTGAGGAGTGCTTTACTTCCAATTATGTGGTCAATTTTGGAATAAGTGTGATGTGGTGCTGAGAAGAATGTATATTCTGTTGATTTGGGGTGGAGAGTTCTATAGATGTCTATTAGGTCCACTTGGTGCAGAGATGAGTTCAATTCCTGGATATCCTTGTTAACTTTCTGTCTCGTTGATCTGTCTAATGTTGAGGCGTCACGCTACCTGACTTCAAACTACACTACAAGGCTACAGTAATCAAAACAGCATGGTACTGGTACCAAAACAGAGCTATAGACCAATGGAACAGAACAGAGTCCTCAGAAATAATACCACACATCTACAGCCATCTGATCTTTGACAAACCTGAGAGAAACAAGAAATGGGGAAAGGATTCCGTATTTAATAAATGGTGCGGGGAAAATTGGCTAGCCATAAGTAGAAAGCTGAAACTGGATCCTTTCCTTACCCCTTATACGAAGATTAATTCAAGATGGATTAGAGACTTAAATGTTAGACCTAATACCATAAAAACCCTAGAAGAAAATCTAGGTAGTACCATTCAGGACATAGGCATGGGCAAGGACTTCATGTCTAAAACACCAAAAGCAACAGCAGCAAAAGCCAAAATTGACAAATGGGATCTAATCAAACTAAGGAGCTTTTGCACAGCAAAAGAAACTACCATCAGAGTGAACAGGCAACGTACAGAATGGGAGAAAATTTTTGCAACCTACTCATCTGACAAAGGGCTAATATCCAGAATCTACAAAGAACTCAAACAAATATACAAGAAAAAAACAAACAACCCCATTAAAAAGTGGGGAAAGGATATGAACAGACATTTCTCAAAAGAAGACATTCATACAGCCAACAGACACATGAAAAAATGCTCATCATCACTCGCCATCAGAGAAATGCAAATCAAAACCACAATGAGATACCATCTCACACCAGTTAGAATGGTAATCATTAAGAAGTCAGGAAACAACAGGTGTTGGAGAGGATGTGGAGAAATAGGAACACTTTTACACTGTTGGTGGGATTGTAAACTAGTTCAACCATTATGGAAAACAGTATGGCGATTCCTCAAGGATCTAGAACTAGATGTACCACACGACCCAGCCATCCCACTACTGGGTATATACCCAAGGGATTATAAGTCATGCTGCTACAAAGACACATGCACACGTATGTTTATTGCGGCACTATTCACAATAGCAAAGACTTGGAATCAACCCAAATGTCCATCTGTGACAGACTGGATTAAGAAAATGTGGCACATATACACCATGGAATACTATGCAGCCATAAAAAAGGATGAGTTTGCGTCCTTTGTAGGGACATGGATGCAGCTGGAAACCATCATTCTTAGCAAACTATCACAAGAAGAGAAAACCAAACACTGCATGTTCTCACTCATAGGTGGGAACTGAACAATCAGATCACTTGGACTCGGGAAGGGGAACATCACACACTGGGGCCTATCATGGGGAGGGGGGAGGAGGGAGGGATTGCATTGGGGAGTTATACATGATATAAATGATGAATTGATGGGTGCTGACGAGTTGATGGGTGCAGCACACCAACATGGCATAAGTATACATATGTAACAAACCTGCACGTTATGCACATGTACCCTAGAACTTAAAGTATCATAAAAAAAAGAAAAGAAAAAAAAAAAAAAAAAAAAAAGAAAGAAAATACTTAATGCTAAACACAGGTCTGTAGAATCCAGAAAGGTCAGCTTCCTGTTGGGGCTTAAGCTTCCAAATACCTGTGTCATGAGCCAGGACGCACAGGCTGGGAGGGAAGATGGAAATCTCAGCCCATCTCTGCCCATCTATGTTGTCATCAGAGGAAACTTCCCCCAGCAACATGATGTTGGGGTTAAATAACGTGTCCTCGGTCACGCAGCTACTAAGTTGGAGTCAGGATTTGAGTCCAGGTGATCTGGTCCTGAGCTCAGATTCTTAGGTTGACTCGCTACACTCTCTAGGTCTGGTACAAGCTGAAGAAGTGGAGGTGGAAGGACGCGTGCTTGTCATGGTGGCCAGCTGTCTCTCGCAGGCCCCTCCCAGCTACCCAGGCCTTGGTTTCATGCTCTAGTTTCAGAGCATGGGGAGCAGTGGAGTTGATACTTGGAAGAGCTGAGGACTCACAAGCCATGGCTGATAATGGCCCTCTCATGTTGTAAAGGCTCTCACTGGGAGCAGGAGCCGTTTGGGTGGCGACTGTCCCCTGTAGACAATCGCGATGCTCTTTGTCACCTCATGAGGAAATTACATAAGACAGTGATTTTGTTGACCCTTCCCTGGCTAATGACTCTTGAGGCAGAACTGGTCACATACGAAGCTTCCTGACCTCCATATGGGAATCACGAGCCCACATAGAGCCATGGAAGTGACAGTAATACCGGCTTCGGCCTTGGAGTCTCTTCATGGTTTACAACATCCAGCTGAATAAAATAGGGGCAGGTTCTGAGTTTTCTTTATCTGGAAATATTTCCTTAATGAAATGATACACTTTGCATGAGCTGTCTGTAGGTGCCCCGCTCTAGGGAATAGAAAGACACACATCCCTTTTCACAGAAATCCACAAGAATAGTAGCTGCTAGTGTTGAGGGCTCTGTGCCAGGGGTATGTATGTGTACATAGATTGTAATTTTGTCTGCCCAACTTTGAAGTAGGAATTATAATCCTCCCTTTACAGAAAAGAGAAGTGAGGCTCAGAAAGGGAAGTTAATTTTCCCAAGGTCACACAGCTAGCAAGTAGTGGAGCCAGATGCAAACCAGACCTGTCACGCTCCGGGGTCCTCACTCTCAGCCGCTGTGCTATACTTGGATCAGGCTTATTTTCACAAGCTCGAAACGACCTTAGTAAACAGCCAGCAATAAGGGCCACATGCTCTTCCTCAACTCACTTAAAACCAAAGTAACAGTTTTGGGTGGATGGCACCTACTTTTTTTTTTTTTTTTAACATTCTTCCTTTTATTTTCAAAAGCATTTTGTCTATTCTTTATGATTCTTCTTACATAAATATTATTTCTAAAAAATCTTACAAAAACATTACAAAATTGAAGCATGTTAAGACCATATTATTTGTAAATGTTGACAAATGGATCTATGGAATCAAAGAGAGAGTCCAGAGCTTAGAAACATAGCATTTTATATCAGCGAGAAAAGAGAAGATCATTCAGTAATTGATTTTGGACAATTACTTATCCAATTGGAAAAAACTTAGTGCACTACTTCAGATTATAAACAAAAGTAAACTCCAGGAAAATGGGTAAAGTCTGTGAAGAGTCAATTGACAAACCAGAAATCAAGTATGGTCATGAAATATATAAAAAGATTCTCACCCTCAGTGATAAGGAAATTCAAATAAAAACAAAAATTTGATATCATTTTTCTTCCATACGATTAAGCAAAATTATTTTTAAGATATGATTCCTTAATATGTAGAATTGTTGAGGTTGGGGTGGTATTGCTGGGGTGGTGTGGATTAGCATAGGTAACTTGGAAGAAAATGTGGGAGAATCTATTAAAATTAAAAATATGTATACCCTGTGACCCAGTGACTCTTCTTCAGAGACACACTGCCATGTGTACACTGTAAGGAAAATATAAGCAGGCCTCTACCAGTTTCTAGAATATCGAAATGCTTCTCCTTTGGTTGGTAGATAGCCCCAACCTCAGGTCGTTTAAGTGCCCTTGACCCTCACTCCCTGGACTGCTTCCATCCCTTACCCTTAGCCCTGCACTTTTCTGTGATCCAGCAACTAGAGTTAATGACTGGCACAGAGGGACCCTCTTCTGGCTACAGGGTCTGTCCTAATTGGCTGGGGATATTTTTACTGATCCTTCTTGTTAAAAGATGCTTATTGAAGCATTGTTGTTAGAATAACAGAATATAAATGACTGGAAGCAGAAACTGCTAGCTGCCTACTTCCTATCCACTTCTTTTTCAAAACAATAGGACTAATGAACACTACTACTTATCAAAAGAATACACACCCTAGCTTTCCTTGTGGCCAGATGTGTCCATGTGGTTAAATTCTAGCCAATGAAAGGTGATCAGACATTTGTGTAGACTTCTGAGAAATTCTCTTAAGGGGGAAGAAGAGTACCCTTCTCTGCTTCCTCCAGATGGCACCTATTTTTAATCTGATTGAGCACTCCGAAGCCTCTAGAGTGAGTTGCCTAGTTCAAAGCAGTTATTCTACGCTAATGAAATTGTGATTACAAGTGCCACACTCGACGAAGCAGAATTCTCTGACCTTGAAAGCTCATTTATCTGTACCCAGGGATAAGTCTAAATTATTTTCTAAGAATGTGGATGTAGCCTGACAGTAATGTGTACTAGTTTAGACCACTGTCTTTGGAGTTTGACTGTGGTTCTGCCATTGACTATTATCTGGGGCTCCTGACTACGTGGGACTATAGGCACACGCCACCACGCCTGGCGAATTTCTTTGACTTTTCTCTAGAGCCAGGGTCCACCTATGGTTCCCAGGCTGATCTCAGAGTTCTAGACTCAAGTGAACCTGAACCTCCCGCCTTGACCTCTCAAATTGCTGGGATTATAAGTGTGAGCCACCACACCCGGCCTAAATTTCTTATGTGCCATGAGACTACAAAACGTCATTATTATGGGCAGCTAGATGGAACGTGTAGGAATACACTATAGTGCCTTTTCAATTTTTCTGTATATCTTAAATCATTTCAATAGGAAACATTTATTTAAAATACGAATGTGGTTAACCTTCCATGAGTTTAAAGTACAAAGGCAGGTTCACGGTGTCGTCAGAATTCAGAACGCTGGTCGTAGGGCTGGGGGTGCTGGGAGGGGCTGGGCATGGTTGGCTTTGTGACCTGGGGGCTGGTGTGTTCCATCTGAGAATGTCTTTCAAGCTGTGCACTTTATTAATAAGTTTTTGTAAGTTTAACAAAAAATAAAGCAAATACGTGAAGCTTGCTTGGGTTGTTAAGCCTCGGGAACTTATCCAGCCACGAGCCCTGGCCCAGATGCTTCTAGAAGCCTGGAGGGAACTGAGAACTTTCCAAGGTGGCAGAGGCAAGGCCCTGAGGTGGGAGCGCACTGCTGCTCATCCTTAGCTGTGAAGGAGGTGTCCTGGTCGGAATCAGTGCTGGGTGCAGTGCAGGGCTGGAAGTCCATGTCCACATTGTGGCTCAGTGCAGTGAAAGCCAATCTCACCCCCTCCTCAGGGTGTTCCGCCTGCCAGCAGGTGGCCAGCTGGTCTTCCTGGGATACGGTGCCATTCTAGAAATTAGGTGCAAGTCTCTTGTCCGCAGATGGGGTGACCTGTTGCAGTGGGATGTCTCCCAACCTCCCTCAGTCCTGATGGGCCTGGGCAGGGCCTGGTGTCAGGGTCCCCATGGGCTTCCCAGGCTGACCCTGTCCCATAGTCCCGAAGCTGTCCAGGACACATTCAGAAGGGACACGGACCCAGCAGCTCTGTTCGAAATCATAATGGGGGAACCAAGGGTCCCCCACATCCAGGTCCGTCGGGAGACGGGGCATCGAGTTCCACTCCAGGAATCTCCAGGAACCCTGAGGTCTTCCCTGAGCCAGGGCCGGGCTGGGCTCACCCTGAGTGCCCACAGGAGAAGTATCTTCCCAGACAGCCTCAATAAGACAGAATGTGAAAGAACCAGGTGCCTGTGGCAGGGAAGCTAACAAAATGAGCCACTGGGACTGGGCTGGTGGACCAGGAAGGGTCTGCCTGTCCCCCTTGCAGAGGGTCTTCTTGCCACGTGAAGCCGGAACAGGCTTGGGTGCTGAGGACCCTTGCTCAGGTTTGGCTGAAAGGAAAACAGATATGGTCAGCGTCCCTAGTGAGCCCAGGCAGTCCTTTCTGGGCTGGGCTCCACCTGCCTGCGTCTCTGGAGTCCTCGGAGTCTCTGTGTGGCCCCCGTGGTCTGACACTGAGGACACACCTAGAGTCTGCTGATCCCAGAGGGAGGGGTGTGTGCTGCCTGGCATGGGGGAACTGTCAGGGCGTGGCAGGTGGCTCCTGGGACTGCCCGCCAGGGTTCAGACTGGCTGGGGGCTTCCCACCACTCACCCTCGTCCCAGGGCTGTTGGGCCTGGGATACAGCCCCCAGTTCGAACTCAGGTGGGAGGGGCCTTGGATGTCACCCAGCCCCTTGCCACCTCACATGGGGATCCATCTCCGAAGTGGGTGATTGGGCCCGGATGTGGGTCACCCTCTGCCCTCCTGGGCTGCCCAGTCCATGCTAGGACTGACTGTTCCCACATCTGGCTGAACTCTTGACTCTGGCTCTGGGCCTGGGGTCCCGCCTGTGCCCTCTCACTGAATGCTCTTGGGGTCAGGGACACCCGATTCCCTTGTCTCCCTGGCTCAAGGCTTTTTGTCCTGGCAACCTTGGAGGAGGCTGCAGCAGTGAGGGGCCTCTGCTGCTCTCTGAGACAGTCAGTGCTTGCAGGAAGGGGCGGGGTCTCCCACAAATGGGTCTGGCTCTTCCAGTGCCCTTGAGGGCCCTGTGAGGGGGAGAGCGAGACACCGTGGAAAGTGGGAGGGGGCTTGCATGCACAACACATCCAGTACACACGCACTGAGCGCCTGCCCTGAGGACGGGTGGGCCTCCTGTACTTCGTAGAGTCCAGGAGGAAGAGGAGGAGGAAAAGGTGAAGAGGAAGGCCCAGGTAGTAGGGTTGTGGGTCCCGGGCACTCCCCCACTATTGACTGCCCCAGAGGGTGACATGGGAGGGGACGTGGCACTGGAGCCCACCTGGGGGTGGCAGGTCCCCTTGCTTCCTTGTTAGTTTCTTCGTAGAGGCCCTAAGATGCTTGAGAACAGTGTCATCATCCAGTGTCCAGGTCTGGAAGAACTGGTTCTGAAAACGTGCCCACAGGCCAGACCTGGACGTCTTCATGTCCCACCTAGGGAGAGACAGGGTGGACATCAGGCCAGGAGAATTCCCTGGGAGGGGGCACAGCCCATACCCCACGACCACTTCAGTCTCCCACCGGGCAGTGCCGGATCCTTTTGTGTCCACCCCAGGGGCCCAGATGTGCACAGGAGGCTGTGGCTGGGGGACGACCTGGGCAGGGAAGTGCTCACCACACTCCCGACTTTCATCTGGGTCAAGTGGGGGATGGGCTCGGTGTCACTGTGCCCTGCCCAGCCCACCTGGCCAGACCTCCCTCTGGGTCAGAACAGAGGATCATGAGGACAGTGTGAAGAAGCTGCCCTCGGGCCAGTTGGGATCTGACCCAAGGGCTCCCCAGGCCCCACTGGGCACATGGAGACTTACTCCTCTTAACTTTAAAGGCAATGCTTGTGATCAGCATCAACACCTGTTCTCCTTCCAGCAAATACACATCCCACAGGCGCAGGATGAGCCCAAGAGAGATCTGTGGGGACAGCAGGTGTGGGAGAACCTGGCCCTTCCAGGCTGGGGCTGGTGGCTTGAGCTGCACACATTGGGGCACAGTCCCCAGAGTCAGTGACCTTCTCCAGGAGGGTTTGTGAGCCCTCCAGGGCGCTGGGTCAGACAAGGCCCTGCAGCTCCTCATGGGGGACACTCATTGGAGTGGGGATGTGGCTCCTGCAGAGAGGGGCTTGCCCAGGGCTTGAGGCTTCCCTGAGCTCTCCCAAGTTGAGTTCTGGCCCAGTCTGCCCATGAGGCGGGGCCTGAGCCCCAGTCATTGCCCTGGGATGACCCCTCGTGGGCAGAGGGTTTTGCTTGTGTGTACTTCGGGGACCTGCCTGAGCCTCCTGTGGGCTGTGGGTGAGCCAGATCCCCGGGCTGGGGAAGCAGGGCACTGCAGGGCAAGGAGGGTCCCAGAGCCAGGGTCTCCCTGTGCCTCCTTACCCCATCATTCAACATCCAGAGAAGCCAGCTTAAAGAGGAGCCCTGCGCGCATAGACCTTCCTTGTCCTGATGGGAGGAACAGAGGTGCTCAGGGCCCCCTGGGCTGCCCTAAAAATTCCTCCCTCTTCCAGGGCCCCTGAAGACGCTTCCCCTAGTGCAGAACACTGGGTGGTGTCCAGGGCTCCCCACAACACCCTCCCCTTCCCACCCTCCCGGTGGACACACTGCCCTTTGCCCTGCTCTGCGGGAGCTGGGCCCCCATCCCTGTGCCTCTGTCTCCTCCAGGGCAGGAAAGGAAACCAACTCCCAGCCCATGGAGAACCCGATGTCCCAGGTTAGGCCCTGGCTGGGACTCAGCCAGTCACCAGCCCCATGAGGGGCTCCAGTCTCCATTCCTCCAGCCCCACGGGATGCAGGGCCTCTGGGGAAGACCAAGGGGACCATAAACTCACCAGATGCCACAGGGTCTTGGGTTGTGACGTGGGGACCACATGCTCCTGATGGTCTTGGAACCCCTGGACTGTCCCACCATTTGGGCTGTGGAATCCTGAGAAGCCCCCAGCCCATCATGAAATCAGAGCCTTCCCCCAAGTTGTGGAGCCATCAGCTGGAAGAGCTGGGCAGCTGGAGAGACCCCCAAATCCCAAGGCCTCCCACCCTCACATCTGGTGACCCCACCATGTGGCCTTTGCCCTGGGGAGGTGGGGCAGGAACATCCCCTGGAGCCTGGCGGGAGGTTCCCCTGGAGGCCTCATGAACCACAGTGCAAAAAGGGCAAGCCTGACTTTGAGGCCACGACAGGACGGCCACAACAGGGTGGGTGCCGGGTTTCCTGGACATCTCCTAAAAGTGGGGTTGGGCCAGGGGACACGGGATGGGGAGATGCTGCCACCTGGGCTTGGTCGGCCCATTTGTGGGCACCAAGGGTAGTTGAAGCCCGGGCAGCTGTGGGGCAGGAGGACTCTCAGGGAGGGGAGAGTCAGCTACACAGAATCAGAGCCAGAGGCTGTGACAGCAGGACACAGAGGGCAGCCACAGGGAGGATGAGATGCCCTCCCCTGATGGGGATGAAAGGCGTCTGACTTGGGCTTTGGGGGTCAGCCGCAGACTCCTGTGGGACCCTCAGCAGAGACATCCTAAAGGTTCCCAACAAGCTGGCGACACAAGGAAGGTGTCTTGGCTGAAAGCCGAGATTGTCTGGCCAGGGTGGCCATCCCAGGGTCTGGCTGCATGAGGTCCCAGGGACGCTGTCCACCTACCCTGCAAGGAGTGCCTTCCACTGGCCAGCAGCTGCGCCAGTGCCCAGAATGCATCCTCTTCAGACAGATAAAGGAGGAACAAGGCCGCGATGTGGCTCAGGTCCCTGCAGTAGCCCACCTCCTGCAAGAGCCAGAGTCACCGTGAAAGGACATCACCTGGGAGGACTGAGGTCACCTGGGAGGACTCATGTCATTGGAGAGGGCAGAGGTGACTGGGGAGGCTTCCTCTGAAGAAGAGGCTTCCTCAGGGTGCAAATTCATTTCATGACAAGAGCCAAGTCCATCAGGCACTTCGGCACCTTGTCCAAAATGTCTCCTGATAGCACCACCCTTTGTGCGATGCTGCCAAGCTCCTGGGCTTTGGGGCAGCCCCAGGAGGAGGGCGTCATTTCTTGTTCTGAGAAGTGATGGTCAGACTCAGGTGACACTGGGAGTCCAGGCCCCGACTCCTTTGTGTCTCAGCTTGACTCCTTGAGACCACCCCCTTGCTTGGAGTTTTATGCCAGTGGTGAGCTGGAGTCCTACCTCCTATATCCTGGTGGGTCACAAATACTAACTTTAAAAGAAGCGATGGCACCCCCACCAGACACCCACTCCTGTGAATAGGGAAATACTGCCCGGGAACGTCACTACTGGGAATACTCACCGGGTTATACTCCGAATATGCCAGGAGGATGTAGAATAGTTTCTGCTGCCTAGGAGACAGAGAGAGGGGACTTTGGTTTGTTTTGTGCAGATGCCGTTAGTTTCAGTTTGTCTACAAAGCCTAACAACAAATCCCATTTCAGGTTCAGATGATTCACCAGATAAGCAGTGAGCTCTTCAGGGTCTTTGACTTTGAGGAAATGTTTCAGTAAAATCCACATCTGTGAAATGCAAATAGCCCAGCTGCACAGTGACTTGCCTGATCCTTTTCACTCTGAATGATTTTCTTTATTTATTTTCAGTTTGCACACACGCCAGCTCAGTCTTTGGATGTACAGTTCCTCCGTGGTTCTAAACCAATGTGCAGAGTCTCCCGGCCACTGCCCCAGCCCCTCCTGGAGCGACTCCTTCATCTTCCAAGTCTCCAGAGTGGCCCCTATGCACCCAGCGTCTCCCCGATCCGTCAGCCCCTGGCCACCCAGACTGTTTCTCAGTCCCTATGGTTTGGCCTTTTCCAGAATGGCCCAGGAATGGGAATCCTACGTGGTGGCTTATTGGATCTGACTTCTTTCCCTCAGCAAAATGCATCTAGGATCCACCCACGTTCGTCCGGGCATCACTGGCTCCTTCCCTTTTCTCACTGGGTCTTTCGTTTGAAGGGAAGACTAGCCTTGCTCTCCCCTTTCCCTGTTGAAGGCTGTCCCTGAAGGCTCCATGTGTGAGTGACGATGAATCAACCAGTGAACGTGGCATGCAGGTCTCATGTGGATGTCAGTTTTCACATCAGTGGGTTCAATATCTGTGACACTCTGGCGACGCGTGGTTCCAGTCCATTGAGCTTTGTGAGCCACTGCCCAACTGGCTGCCAAAGTGGCTGTGCTATGTCATGTGCCCAGCAGACAAGGATGACAGTTTCCAGGACCCCTAATCCCCCCAGCTTTTGGTACTGTCAGTGTTGCCTGGAGAGGCTCATAGGCCCTCCATCCTGCTACCCTCCCGTGGGTCCTGCCATGGGTCCCCGTGGGTCAGGGAGAGCACCTTTCACCATTGTGCATGATTTTGTTTGCTGCCTTCTGTCTCCTCAGGATCTCCTGGGTTCTGGTCCCACATGTTCCAGTCTGGCCCAGGGCTTGGAAGCAGGGAGTTGCTCGGTTCATGGTGCCGGCTGCTCCCTGAGCCAGGAGAGCTCTTGGTAGCTTTGTCATCCCTTCTGGCTGACCCTGGCTTCTACTCTGAGGAAGCCCCCATCCCTTTCATTCATGCCATCTCTGCTGGGACCCTGTGGCTCCCATAGGCTTACTTGGCTCCGTATCGATCCCTGAAGAAGATGTGAGTCCTTAGTGTCCCGCTCACGTCCAGGTCGATCTGGTGGATGTGTTCAGATGACCTCTTGCCCTTCTCCTTCATGACCTGTAGGGCAGGGCCAAGAGGAGGAAGCAGCCTCAGAACAGGTGGAAGACTCCCTGCCCCAAATGGCAGTCAGCACACACTCAGCACTCCGGGAAGGAGGGAAGCAGGGAGGTTTCCTTCTGCACAAAGCTGCTTTTTGGCTTGTTACTGAAGCCAGGGAGGGTCACCAGAGCCGAGGTTGTCTGTGGTGACTATGTCACCGTCCGTGCCCAGGATGTGCATCTGACCATCCCACCCACCCCCAGGCGGGGCTTGATGCTCCCTCCAGCTGGAGACCTGGGCCCCTGCCACGGCCTGTCCTGTTTGTTGTGCTCTGGCTGAGCGTACCTTGTATGTTCTGGGGTTTTTTGACTTGACTTCCTGTATGTTAAGGAGGACTGACCACACTTGGCCCCGGATGTTCATGGGAATGCCCTTATATACTCGATCTATCTGCTGTGGGCAGAAAATAACCTGGTGTCACAGGCCACGGGGTGACCCCAGTGAGGGCCAGAGCCTGAGGATTCTGGAAATCATTGGTTTTGGTCCCACGACCCCTAGGTAGAGGTGAGATCAAGCGGGGACAGGGTCTCCCTTCCCAGGACTGAAAGAGTAGACGGGCACTCAGAGTCAGAACTCTGATCTGAACCTTTTTCTTCCTTCAGGTCACTGGGGCATCCCTAGCCTTGAGCTCCGGGTGGTCCCAGCCCTAGATTCAGATTCCCTCCCAGCAAGGTGATGCTTCCATAAATAGGCAGGAAATCTGGCGATCAGGCCTACAGTCCCCTGGGTGAAGACAGTGTGCCACCTGCCCTCTGAGAGGCTGATGGTACCAGGTCACAGTCATGGGTACCTGTCCCCTGTCTCTCCAGAGAGTGGTTCCGGGGGCCTCTCCCTCTACACATTACTTTTTTACTGTTCTTCTGTGTCTCCCACTGTCCCAGCATTTCTATCCACTTGCTCTTTCATCTCATCTGCTACCGAATTTGCTGTCAAATGAGGAATGTTGGAGTTAGCAGAGCTGCCAGGCTTCCCAGAGCCGCCCGTGGATGCTGGGTCCTGGGCTCTAGAGCCCTGGTGGGACCCAGTTGGAAGGAGCCAGGGAAGGGCAGACCCTAAGGGTTGAGAGCCTTTGAGCAAATGAGCGCCAGTGGGCTGGCTTTGGGACCCCGGGACGTGCCATCCTCAGGCCACAGACAGACCAGTCTTAGGTCAGGTCCCAGCCTCTAGGTGGGGTCCTGACACAAGTGGGCAGCCACCCCCAAGTCAGGACTGTGCTTCTCACTTTGGAATTTTATCAAACTGCCAAAGTTACAGCAACCTGGGGTCAAGTACAGCAGGGACTGCTGCCCCTCCCAGTGACAGCATGTGGCCCTCAGCTGCCACTGCACAGGCCAGCTGCCTCCTCTGCCTCACGGACCACCCGCCCTGTCGCCCACATCCCTGGACCAGCCCCCCCATGCATCAGGCTCTTACTTTCGCTTCCCGGGCAGTGACAGGAGGGCAGCTCCATCTCCCTGTAAGGCAACATAGGCAAAGCTGAGGACATGCACAGGGCCTGGAGCTGCCCCAGTCTGAGAGCCGACTGACCCCCAGAAAGGACTGGCTGTGTCCCCATCCAGCTCAGGGCTCAGCCCGGGAGAAGGAACAGGGAAGTGAGGACAAGGGCCTTCATGTGGGGCTGACTCCCAGGAGGGACAGGACCTGGGAGAAGAGGGAGTGTGGGGCCAGCCTGGAGGGGTTACTGGAGCCCCTGGTGTGGGGGCAGTCAGGCTGCACAATAAGTCTGCCCCTCCTGTACTGGAGGTGGTGCTTTCTGCTGGAGCTGAGAAAGGTTGGCCCTGAGATTGGATGGGGGCCACCCAGGGTGGGTGACCGGGCCCTGACAGGAGTCCCTCAGGGAGTGACCACATTATGCTACCAGGGTCAAGGGAGCCTGCCCTGAGACCTGCCTGGTGCACCCTGGGTGCACCAGGGGCCCATTCCACTGACAGCCCCAAGGCCCTTGTAGGGTCTGACCTCCCAGTGTCCACCTGCCTCTCCCTGCATGTGAACCACACACCCTGCGTTTCAGAAGTGGCACAACTCATAAGCTCACTCCCACTCTACTTCCCCTGGGATCCTGTCTCTCCATCCTATGATCCCTGAGGGATGGGCTCCTCTTACCTGGCCCCAGATCCCTTCCCAGCACCAGACCCAGGGTCTTTAGCTGCAAGCCCTTCTGCCTCCCTGGCCTCACTGTGAGATGCCCAGAATGGGGCCCTGCCCGTCTTCTCCCCCATTCTTCTAGGACCACAGCCTCCACTGTCCATGCCTTTCCCACTTCCCCATGGGGACAGTGAGGACTGTAGCTCTAGGGAAATGGGGGACCAGTCAAACCTTCAGATGACAGGCCAGGCGTGGTGGCTCACGCCTGTAATCCCAGCACTTTGGGAGGCCGAGGTGGGTGGATCACGAAATCAGGAGATGGAGACCATCCTGGCTAAGCCGGTGAAACCCCGTCTCTACTAAAAATACAAAAAAATTGCTGGGTGTGGTGGCGGGCGCCTGTAGTCCCATCTACTTGGGAAGCTGAGGCAGAAGAATGGTGTGAACCTGGGAGGCGGAGCTTGCAGTGAGCGGAGATCACGCCACTGCACTCCAGCCTGGGCGACACAGCGAGACTCCGTCTCAAAAACAAAACAAAGAAAACCCTTCAGATGACTGTGACCTCAGCTGACATTTGACTGCAAGCTTACGAGAGATCCGAAGACAGAACCATCCCACTAAGGAAGAGGTACCCAAATTCCTAATCTAATAAATAGATATTTTTATATCTTTTAAGCTGCTAAAATTTAGGTTAATGTGTTGTGCAGCTATAGATAATTAACATAGATTTTGATGAAGTGCTGTCATAACAAATACCTAAAAATATGGAAGTGGAAGTGGCTTTGGAATTGGGCAGGGAATGGAAACTGGAAGGACTTTGAGGAGAGTGTTTGTGTAAGTCTAAGATGCCAGGCCCTTTGCACAAGCCTGATGGCATTTGGACAGACTGAGGACTTAAAGAAAAATGTTATTGGAAACTGAGCGAAAGGGGATCCAGTTAGGGGAACTGGAGCGCTAGGTGGGAAGGAGATTTTTCACTTTAAATTTTTTGAATATTTAGAGTATTTTTTTCTTTTCTTTTTTTTTTGAGACGGAGTCTCGCTCTGTTGCCCAGGCTGGAGCGCAGTGGCGCGACCTTGGCTCACTGCAAGCTCCGCCTCCCAGGTTCATGCCATTCTCCTGCCTCAGACTTCTGAGTAGCTGGGACTACAGGCGCCCGCCACCGCGCCCGGCTAGTTTTTTGTATTTTTTAGTAGAGACGGGGTTTCACCATGTTAGCCAGGATGGTCTCGATCTCCTGACCTTGTGATCTGCCCATCTCGGCCTCCCAAAGTGCTGGGATTACAGGCTTGAGCCACCGCGCCCGGCCTAGAGTATTATCTATATGAAAAAACTACATTGATGATATACAAATAATAATTTTAAAAATAAGGCTCTAGAAAGCTGGACATTGTGTCACATGCCTGTAGTGCTCCTTGGGCAGCTGAGGTAAGAGGATTGCTTGAGCCCTGGAGTTCAAGGCTTGTAGTGCACTGTGATTGCCCCTTTGAATAGCCACTGTACTCCAGCCAGGACAACAGAGTGAGATCCCATCTCTATTTTTTTTTTTTTTTTTTTGAGATGGAGTCTCACTCTGTCACCCAGGCTGGAGTGCAGTGGCACGATCTCGGCTCACTGCAAGCTCCGCCTCCCGGGTTCACGCCATTCTCCTGCCTCAGCCTCCTGAGTAGCTGGGACTACAGGCGCCCGCCACCACGCCCGGCTAATTTTTTGTATTTTTAGTAGAGACGGGTTTTCACCATGGTCTCGATCTCCTGACCTTGTGATCCGCCCGTCTCGGCCTCCCAAAGTGCTGGGATTACAGGCGTGAGCCACCGCGCCCGGCCCATCTCTATTTTTTAAATAAATTAATTTAATTAAATCAAAGAGGCCTAGAGTGTGATCTTCATAATTCAGGCTGACTCCTAGGGCTTCTGGTCCCTGCAGCTTCTTTTCTTCTCCACTACAAGGCACAGGTCACCACTACTCTGAGTGACCCCACTTCCAAGTGGACTGGAAAGTCCATGTGTTGGCCAGGTGTGGTGGCTCATTCCTGTAATTTTGGAACTTAGGGAGGCTGAGGAGGGAGGATCACTGGAGTCCAGGAGTTTCAGACAATCCTGGGCAACATGGCCAGATCTTGTCTGTACAAAAGATTAAAAAATTACCTGGGCATGGTGGCACACCTATGGTCCCAGCTGCTCAGGAGGCTGAGGCTGGAGGATCACTTGAGCCCAGGAGGTCAAAGCCGCAGTGAGCCATGTTTGCACTACTACTCTCCAGCCTCGGCAACAAAGCAAGACCCTGCTTCAAAAGATAAAACAGAAAGAAAGAACAAAAAAAGTCCATGTGTCACTGTCTCCCAAAGACCATGGCCAGGGTCTCCCATTGCACTTCAGGGGACAGAGGGAGCTTCAGAATACAGTTGCTCCTCACCTTGTCATGGGGCTACATCCAGATAAACCCACTGTGAGTTGAAAATAGTGTCAATCCAAAATGCATTTAATGCACCTAACCTATCAAAAATCATAGCTGGCCGGGCGTGGTGGCTCACACCTGTAATCCCAGCACTTTGGGAGGCTGAGGCGGGTGGATCACAAGGTCAGGAGATCGGGACCATCCTGGCCAACACGGTGAAACCCCGTCTCTACTAAAAATGCAAAAAAATTAGCCGGGCGTGGTGGTGGGCACCTGTAGTCCCAGCTACTCGGGAGGCTGAGGCAGGAGAATGGCATGAACCCGGGAGGCGGAGCTTGCAGTGAGCCGAGATCACGCCACTGCACTCCATCCTGAGAGACAGAGTGAGACTGTCTCAAAAAAAGAAAAACAAAACAAAATCATAGCTTAGTTAAACCTACTTCAAATATGTTTAGAACACTTCTATTAGCCTACAGTTGGACAAGATCATCTAACATAAAGCCCATTTTATAATAAAATGTTGAATTCTCATATGATTTATTGAATACTGTACTGAAAATGAAAAATGGAATGGTTTTGTGGGTACTCTATTGCTTTCTTCCACCATAAACTTGAACCATCATAAGCTGGTGAGCAGGGAATTGTTTGTATTTGGACTGGTCCCATAAATCTCTTTTCTTTTTTCTTTCTTTCTCTCTCTCTTTCTTTCCTTCCTTCCTCCTTCCTTCCTTCCTTCCTTCCTTCCTTCCTTCCTTTCTTTCTTTTTCTTTTTTTTTTTTTTGTTTAACAGGGTCTTGCTGTGTTACCCAGGCTGGTGTTGCAGTGGTACAAACACCATTCCTGGGCTCAAGAGATCCTCCTGCCTCAGTATCCCAAGTAGCCGGGATTACAGACACGTGCCACCACATCCAGATAATATTTAGCTTTTGCTTTTTTGTAGAGACGAGGTCTCACTTTGTTGCCTAGGCTGGTCTCAAAATCCTGGGCTCAAGCGGTCCCCCTGCCTCGACCTCCCAAACTGCTCAGATTAGTCACAAGCCATGGCGCCTGGCCTTTTTCTTCTTATTTTTCTACCTTCAGGAAGATTTTCTTGATCTTCCAGTGATTCTTTGGAATGTTTTATGTATTCTATCATACGTTAAATTTTTCAGGAAACTTGTTCTCTGATTGTTCCTTTTTTTTTTTTTTTTTTTTTTTTGAGATAGAGTCTCGCTCTGTCATCCAGGCTGGAGTGCAGTGGCCGGATCTCAGCTCACTGCAAGCTCCGCCTCCCGGGTTCATGCCATTCTCCTGCTTCAGCCTCCCGAGTAGCTGGGACTACAGGCGCCCGCCACCGCACCCAGCTAATTTTTTGTATTTTTAGTAGAGACGGGGTTTCACTGTGGTCTTGATCTCCTGACCTTGTGATCCGCCCGCCTCGGCCTCCCAAAGTGCTGGGATTACAGGCGTGAGCCACTGCGCCCGGCCAATTGTTCCTTTTTTAGAGCATGCTAATCTCATTTTGCAATTGCAGGATCTTCCCTCACCTAGTTGAAATAGTAATTAATTTTTACAGTTGTTTTTCTATTTTATGTATTATTTGTCTTCTCAAGGTTCCACAAATTGGTTCCCACCTGATTCATTTCATTGAAAAATTATTTTGTGCCTTTTCTGAAGACTGGAGTCATCCAAACAATGCCAACAGGAATTCAGACAACGTCTGTCTTCCTCTTTCATCATCTTTATCAAGCTACCTTTGAGGCCTCTATGTTGCCTCTTAACCTCTAAAGTGGCCGCCATAATTTTTTTTTTTTTTTTTTTTTTGGAGATGGAGTCTCACTCTGTTGCCCAGGTTGGACTGCAGTGGTGGTGCAATCTCGGCTTACTGCAACCTCTGCCTACCTGGCGCAAGCAATTCTCTGCCTAGCCTCCCGAGTACCTGGGATTACAGGCGCCCACCATCCTGCCCTGCTAATCTTTGTATTTTTAGTAGAGATGGGGTTTCACCATTTTGGCCAGGCTAGTCTTGAACTCCTGACCTCATGATCAACCCGTCTCAGCCTTCCAAAGTGCTTGGATAACAGGTGTGAGCCACTGCGCCCGGTGTGGCCACCATAGTTTTAAGAATCACAGCTGCAATCAAGGAAGCAAAATTTTCCTAGAAGCTCCCAGAATTCTTCAGCTTATACTTCACTGGCCAACTATGTTATGTGAGACTCTCACCTGCAAGACTATCTGGGAGAGAAAGTATTTTTCCCTCAGACTCTGGGGTAGAGGGGGAAAGCATGGTGGCACACGCCTGTAATCCCAGCACTTTGGGAGGCCGTGGTGGACAGATCACCTGAGGTCAGGAGTTTGAGACCAGCCTGACCAATATGGCAAAACCCCATATCTACTAAAAATACAAAAATCAGCCAGGCGTGGTGGTGCGCGCCTATAGTCCCAGCTACCTGGGGGGGTGCAGAGGCAGGAGAATCGCTTGAACCTGGGAGCTGGAGGTTGCAGTGAGCCGAGATCATGCCATTGCACTCCAGTCTGTTTGACAGAGTAAGACCCTGTCTCAAAAAAAAAAAAAAGGAATGAATAAATGAATGCCCTATGCTCTGAAGTTCATCCCGAAACCCCTACGTTAGTAGCCCTGCTTCCTAGGATGGTTAACAATGGAATCCTTTTATATTTGTCAAATGCTGTGCTAATGCTATCAGAAATTACTGGTGAGATTTGAGGAGGGGGATCAGTAAGGAGCATCCCTTTTCCTCAGTGTGAGTTCTAAACTATTGAGACATAAAGGAGTAAAATAGATATGGATTGCAGTATCACCCTCATTGCTGATGAAGGCCCGGATTGAGGGTGTGGCTTAGATGAACCAGGCAACAATCAACTTCCTAATGTCATACCCAGAATTAAATCCACCTGCCTGGTCATAGGCAGGACTGAGACACGCAGGCCTCACTGCAGGGCTGGCTGCAGGATGGCTGTGTTCACCAGCTGCCGATGGGAGGCCCCACCCAAGGGCAAGCAGGAGGCAGGCAGAGCTAGGCTTACACCGTCCTCTGCAGCTCACAGCCACCTCCTCCTTCCAAGAGGGGCTTGCGGGAAGGGGAGACAGGCCAGGAGGCTGTGACACTAATGGAAGAAACACACAGAAAGGAGTCTTTTCTCGAACGCCCAAATTATCAAGATTGTACTGTTAATCTTTCTCCATATTAAAGGAGAATGTGCCAGGCACATTTCAGGCCTGGTGCTCAAAAATAGTAGGTGCTTAATACAACTCAGCCTCCTTTCCTCCTCTTCTCCATTCAAATTCTTTCTTAACCAGGGTAGGAAGAGATTAGCCTTCCCCTCCTCTTTAACGTACTTAGACTTCTTTTCTCCCCAGGATTGCTCAGTTTCTCTTCCTGTGTTGCAATTCCCCGAGCAAGTGACTTTCATCAGGCAACCCTGGCGGCCCTGTGATATTGGGATAGTGGAGTTACGCCTCACGTGTCACATTCCTGCACCACGAAGTCAAATTGCAGTTAACAGACCCAGCTGCCCCTGTGGAGGCTCTCCTCTCCCTCCCTGCTCCAGGACTCATCCACTTTCCTTATGCTCCACTTCCAACAGGTAGAGGACATGTATCTTCTTTTTTGGAGCCACCGGGCATTTGAACCTCTTTCTCATGTTTGGGGGACTCCCACTTTATGGTTTGATAGGGAGGAGGTCCTCACCTTCTACTAGAGAAAAGGAAATGTTCTGTTTCCCCTTTCTCAGCCTCCCTTTTGCAACTACAGCCAGCGCATGTGACCAGGGCTGGTCAACCAGAGGGGCCTGTGCCAGACCTTGGGGGAGCCTGGTGGGGTCTGAGGGAGGCCAGTACTCCCGAGAATGTGCACCGTGGATGGTGGGCAGTGCAGCACATCTGAATTCCTGGCACAAGAGGGGCCGCTGAGCCGGCTGGGGACGCATTGAGGTTTCTAGGCACATAGGGCTTGGGTTGCGTTGGGGGTGTTGTCCCTGATAGTGCAGATTTTTTTTTTTTTTTTTTTTTTTTTGAGACGGAGTCTCGCTCTGTTGCCCGGGCTGGAGTGCTGTGGCCAGATCTCAGCTCACTGCAAGCTCCGCCTCCCGGGTTCCCGCCATTCTCCTGCCTCAGCCTCCCGAGTAGCTGGGACTACAGGCTCCCGCCACCGCGCCCGGCTAGTTTTTTTTTTTTTTTGTATTTTTAGTAGAGACGGGGTTTCACCATGTTAGCCAGGATGGTCTCGATCTCCTGACCTCGTGATCCGCCCGTCTCGGCCTCCCAAAGTGCTGGGATTACAGGCTTGAGCCACCGCGCCCGGCCTTTTTTTTTTTTTTTTTTTTTTGAGACGGAGTCTCACTCTGTCGCCCAGGCTGGAGTGCAGTGGTGCGATCGCAGCTTACTGCAAGTTCTGCCTCCTTGGTTCGCGCCATTCTCCTGCCTCAGCCTCCCAAGTAGCTGGGACTACAGGCGCCCGCCACCTCGCCCGGCTAATTTTTTGTATTTTTAGTAGAGACGGGGTTTCACAGTGTTAGCCAGGATGGTCTCCATCTCCTGACCTCGTGATCCGTCGGCCTCGGCTTCCCAGAGTGCTGGGATTACAAG
Source organism: Rhinopithecus roxellana (assembly GCF_007565055.1). Lineage (NCBI taxonomy): Eukaryota > Metazoa > Chordata > Mammalia > Primates > Cercopithecidae > Rhinopithecus > Rhinopithecus roxellana. The sequence goes on from NC_044567.1 coordinate 47,736,926, forward strand.
CGTGAGCCACCGCGCCGGCCCGACTGTGCAGCTTTAAACCTAGTTTTAGGGTCTTGTGGTGGTTCTGTGAGCTGCCTGTTTACCTTACGATACATTTTCTTCATGCAGGCAGTCGGTGTCTATGGTTTGTAGCTGGGAACAATGACAGTGAGCAAGTAATTGAGTCCCTGACTTGGTCTTTCAAGCCTGACGTTTCCATCGGTTCTCCCTTGAAGTAAGAGAATACTTCAAGAGTGCGCAGGCTGCCTCTCAGGAAGTACAGGGGCGCACCCACCTTGTCCTGCAGCCTTTCTTCCCCTTGGTGGTGGGGAAGGCGGTGCTGTGGACAGTGACTAACTCAGAATAGGAACCAGGCATATTGGTCTTCATTTTGTCAAAACCAACCCAGTGACCTCAGGCAAGTCTCTTTACCTCTTGAGATTTTCTCGCATGTCAAATGGCCTGGGTGGAGATGCCAGACCAAAAGATGCCCCAATTTTAATACCATTTCTGTTCTGGAAGCTGGAGTCTCATTTTACTACTTCAGCTTCATGGAGTGTTTTTGTTTGGTTTTCCTGTAATAACTTGTGGTAACCATAGTTCAAGCAACAAAGCTTGATGGACTATTACTTTTATTGCACCTGCCAGTCCTGGTTTCCAGCCCCAGACTCAGCTATGTCCCAGCTTTCAAAGTCCAAGAACCAGGACTTTGCAATAGAGGGATTACAATAATGTGCATTCAAACTATACCTGGGGACTGGGGCTTAGGAATTCTGTCTTGAAGGCCGGGCGCGGTGGCTCAAGCCTGTAATCCCAGCACTTTGGGAGGCCGAGACGGGCGGATCACGAGGTCAGGAGATCGAGACCGTCCTGGCTAACACGGTGAAACCCTGTCTCTACTAAAAATACAAAAACTAGCCGGGCGAGGTGGCGGGCGCCTGTAGTCCCAGCTACTCGGGAGGCTGAGGCAGGAGAATGGCGTAAACCCGGGAGGTGGAGCTTGCAGTGAGCTGAGATCCGGCCACTGCACTCCAGTCTGGGCGACAGAGCGAGACTCCGCCTCAAAAAAAAAAAAGAAAAAAAAAAAAAAAAAGGAATTCTGTCTTGATACCAGTTATGAAAGGTGTCCCTTTTACTGATGGCAGGTGGGTGGTTTATAGAACAAGCCCATTCAATCTCTTTGGGACTTGAATCCTGGCTCTGAGTGACTTTGAGTGGCCTTGAGTGAGTGACCTCATTCAGGTTCCCACATGCTGTTTAATACTCTAACTCATGGGGTAGGGCTGACTTAACCTTCCCAAGAAGTTATGAGTTTCTCAGGTGCAGGGGCCATGCCTTAAATACATTTCACATCCCCCCGTCTTTACCCCTCGCTCACCTTGACATACGTGTATACCTGTGTAGGGGTGGAACATCTCTGTAAGACCCACCCAAGGAACTGACAACAGTGAGTGGCTCAGGGAAGATGGAAACCAGGAGGAGGGGACTTACTCTTCACTTCACATTCTTGAATATATTGCCATGAACATAATAGTATTTTTAAAACTGCCTAATAAAGAAATAAGAAAATTCACATCTCTGTTTTTATTTCATTTTGTGGAGGTAGAATCCTGGATTTATTCAACCCTCTATTTAGGGGCATCCTGATTTCTCCATCTTGCTAGGGGAAGTTGACTCACCTCTCATTCACCTGGGAAGGCTTCCCAGAGGAGGTGACTTCTGACAGATGAGTAGGAGTCAGATGAGGCAGGGTAGGACATGAGGATAAAGTATTCCAAGCAGGGGGAACATCATGAATGAAGTGTGGCCCTTGTGAGGAAATGCAAGGAGGGTAGAGGTGGGATGGGTGGAGATGAGGCCAGAGGGACCCACAGGTCGTTTAGGGCTCTTGCAGGACACTAGGCACTTGAATCTTGGACTCGATCCCAGGCATAATGAGGAGCCATTGAAATAATCTGGGGCTGGTGAACAAGAGTCATCAACTGTACAAATCAGCAGCATTGTTCCGGGGAAAGCAAGACTTAACCAGCACCTCAGCTGTATCAGTTATCAAATACGCATTTACTCATAAAGAGGGCTGGTTTCCTACTGCCACCTCTCGTTCCAGCCTGCTGCAGGCTCCAGATGGGAAACACTCACAGAGCTATGGGAGCAGGGGACACCCCTAACTCTGTAAGAGCCCGCAAGAGGGTGATGGAAAAAGCCTTCGCAGGCTGAAAACCCAGACTCAGAGCTCTCCAGACAGGCAAAGGCGGGAAAGGGCCTTCCAGGCAGAGTGAACCGCAGGAGGAAGCTCAGGGCGCATGCGCAGGAATTTAGGCTTGAGAGCTAGGAAACGGCCAGGCGTTCATGAGGTTTGTCTTTTCACATTTTCTGTCACTCCCTATGAGGTTGGTTTTTAATGAGCTATTTTATAAATCATCGATGCACTTCAGACATCGATTTCAGGGCATCCCCAGACAGACCCAATCAGAACTTCCAGGTGATGTCTTTAATCTGACGACTTTGGGAAATGTGGCTTTAGTCTAGACACAGAGTTCTCTAATGTAGTTGCTGGCTAAAGTTGTATGCAGAGGGTCCACCCACACTGTGGAATCACAATCAGTCCACCAAGTGAGGGAGCTGCCTGACAAAGGGAGTGGTCCCTGGGTCACTCTAACCTGTCAGTTTGGTGGGGCTGGAATGAAGGCGGGCTAGTCCTACCCAGGAGGTGCAAACAAAAACTGAAAAATGGCAAGACAGACTCATCCAAGTTCTTTCTGGGTGTGACTGAGACTGCACCAATCTCAGACTTCTGCCATTCCTGAAGCCCTCTCAGTAGGGGCCTCTGTCCTTGCCAAGAAGCTAAAGACTGGGTGCAGTGGCTCGCACCTGTAATCCCAGCACTTTAGAAGGCTGAGGTGGGTGGATCACCTGAAGTCAGGAGTTCGAGACCAGCCTGGCCAACATGGTGAAACCTCGTCTTTACTAAAAATACAAAAATTAGCCGTGGCAGGTGCCTGTAATCCCAGCTACTTGGGAGGCTGAGGCAGTAAAATCACTTGAACCCAGGAGGTGGAGGTAGCAGTGAGCTGAGATCATGCCATCACAGATCCAGCCTGGGTGACAAGAGTGAAACTCCATTTCAACAAAAAGAAGCTAGAAAGAACTGGAAGACCGACAAGTCAGAACGGAAACTCACGAGGTCTCTGGGCTTCTAGGGGTGCTCACTGTTCCTCAGGGCTTCCTCTACTGCTCCTCCCCTTTCTCCCTCAACCCAGGATGTCTTTCCCCCTATAAATGAGAACTCCCCACTCCTCAGCCCTCACTCTACAGTTAGCCTGAGGATGCAGGCAAGAAGCTGTTGGAGCTTGAGGGAGGGGAGGAGGGAGGGAGATGCATGTGGTGCTAGTGTCTTCATTCTCTGAGCTGGATAGGGACTAACTGCAGGGCAGCCTGCTACCAGCAACACTGGTTTGTCTTGAGTCAGTCCTATGTCCTAAATAAAAAGTGGTCCCCTCTGGATTCGTGGCTGGCCCTGGCACTTGCAGCTGGAGAAGGCATGCAAACACTGAGGATGCGCAGTGCTGGTTTTCAGATGGTAACATTGGTTGCCTTTGTCTTGGAGTACCCTCCCCATCCCACTTCATTTACTTAGCAAACATTGATTTGAGGCCCTGCTGTTCTGGGCCTGGGCCCCAGAGGAAGAAAGGCACGACCCCAGACCGTGAGTGTTCTCTGAGAAGCAGACAGAGGCAACGCTGCTGTGAGAAGCAAGGAGAGGGCTGAAACGGTCCTGAGGACAGCAAGGAGGGCACTAACATGGAAGACAGGCAGCAAAGATGTCTGAACTGGGTCTTGAAAAGCCAGCCAAGCTGCTCACCCCAAAAGAAAGTTTATTCAGGCTGAACAAACCAGCCAGAGGGAAGAGATTGCAGTGAGATTTCAGGGCTAAAACGGAAGTGTTTACAGATCTCCCTTCCCAGAGACCCTCACGGTTGCCCCCCACCCCAACCCCAGAACTCCCACAGTACCTCCCAAGGGAGAATAAACAGAAAAGGCCCCAAGGGGAAGTTTTTTGTTTTGTTTTGCTATGTTTTGTGACAGAGTCTTGCTCTGTCTCCCAGGCTGGAGTGCAGTGGCGCGATCTCAGCTTCCTGCAAGCTCTGCCTCCTGGGTTCATGCCATTCTCCTCCCTCAGCCTCCCCAGCAGCTGGGACTACAGGTGCCCGCCACCACACCTGGCTAATTTTTTTGTATTATTAGTAGAGACGGGGTTTCACTATGTTATCCAGGAAGGTCTCAATCTCCTGACCTCGTGATCTGCCTGCCTCAGCCTCCCAAAGTGCTGGGATTACAGGCGTGAGTCACTGCTCCGAGCCAAGGGGAGTATTGCTGGATGCAGGGTGGTGGGGAAAAGCTGGTCAGTCTTCTGATGAAGCGGGGAGTGGGGAAGGGAGCTGGGCTCATTCCTGGCTGTTGAACTGTGCGGTGCCAGAGCTGGGCCCTGTGGAGCAGTTAACTCCACAGAGAGTCCTGAGGGCTTGGAGGGGGCTTTCCCTCAAATCCCAGCATCCAGACCGCTTCTGCTCTGCCCACCAGCCCCGCCAATCCTGGCAGCCACTCATTCATTCACTAGTTTGTTGAATTAATAGTGAAGGAGCACCTTCTCCTAGAAGTTAAATATACAGCCACGGATAAAACAAAGATGAAACAAAGACCCCACACGCCTTCATTCTAGTTGGGGAGACAGAGAATGATCAAACGAGGAAGGGAGGAAGGCAAGCAAGAAAGGGAAAGGGGGAAAAGGTGGACCCGTTCATGTGGGAGGGAGAGGCTCAGTAATAGCGGGCATGGGGCAGAGGCCTGAAGGAAGGGTGGGAGGCGGGAGGGCGGAAGAGGAGGAATCCCAGGAGGGAGAGAGCAGCACCTGCAAAGGTCCCGAGGCAGGCCTGTCCCCAGAGCCCCAAGGGTGGGCCAAGCAGGAACTCACTGTGCACAGAGAGACCCAGAAGGGTTTAAGAGCGCCAGCTCTGAGCTCATGCATGCCTGGGGCCCACTGGTTCCTAGCGGCCTGCATTTTGGCAGATTGCTTCAACTCCCTAAGGCTCAACATCCCTATCTGTAAAATGGGAAGAATGGTGCTACTGCACCATGGCGTTCTACGTACTTTTTCTAAATCAATGGCAGCTATTATTAGGATTATTATAAACACAATGGATATATGTTCAATAGTGAGTATTAGCACTTTCCCAAAGGAGTATTCCAACAAGATAGACACTAAATTTCTAAAAACTTTTTTGGTCTTATAAAAATATCTTAAATTACACCGACAGCAATACATGCCATGTATGGGGTGTGTGGGCATCACGTACTGGCAATCACAAATCACACTCATGCCTTCCCTGACTCCTCGCAGGCGAGGCTTGCCCCCATTATTCCGGAGCTGCCTTACAGGCACCAAAAGCAAGGCCCAGAGGAGCCAGGAGCTTGGCTGTGTCTGGACAAGACAGTCTCAGAGCCAGAATTAGGCTGCAGTCATCTTCAGATGGAAACAGAAAGTTTCTCTTTGAATTGACACTTCCTTGCACTTTCTTTCCATTTGAGTAAGCAGAAGCCTTAAGAGCTGAAGTCTTTTTCAGAGAGTTTGGAGCTATGGTGAGTGTAAGGAGACAGCCATCTCCCTTTTCATATTTGGTTTTGAACTTGAGTCCCTGGGAGATCCCTCGGTGACTGGCTTGGGTCTTTGGAAGGGTCTCAGGGATGTGAGCAGGTTGTAGCAATCCCGCTCTGGCCCCCACCCTGCAGGACAGCCCAGGCTGGGCGATGGATGCCACAGCTGATCTGGAAAGTTCTGCTCAACTGCCCCCCTGCCAGCCCCTCTCCAACCTTTGTGGGAGCCATTCCACTTGGTCCATGCTTCCTGCCGCCCAGCTCACACCCCTCATCATCAGAGCACAGCATGACCCAGCTCTCTCTCCTGCAGGACACACATAAGCCTCCCTGCCCTGCTTGGTCCAGTGTTCTCAGCTCTCTCAGAGCCCAGTTCATCCTACCATGGTGGGAGAGATCAGTGCAGACCTGTTCTAGAGGAGCCTGCCAGAGCAGGGGAAGAAATAATGACGATAAATAAATCAAGTGCTTATTTATTTATTTATTTATTTATTTATTTATTGAGACAGTCTCACTCTATTGCTCAGGCTGTAGTGCAGTGGCGCGATCTCAGCTCACTGCAACCTCAACCTCCCCGGGCTCCAGAGATCCTCCCACCTCAGCCTCTCAAGTAGCTGGGACTACAGGTGTGCGCCACCACTGCTAGCTAATTTTTTTATTTTCTGTAGAGACAGGGTTTTGTCTTGTTGCCCAGGCTGGTCTTGAACTCCTGGGCTCAAGCGATCCACCAGCCTCAGCCTCCCAAAGTACTGAGATTACAAGCATGAGCCACCTTCACCCGGCCTGAGTACTTAATTAAAAGAAAAAAAGAAAAGCCTCGGAGGCCAAAGGTGAAGCGCTGGGTGGAAGTTGACCTCCAAGCAGGGAGCAGACAACCCAGCACCAGCCTAGGCTCCACATGGGGCTGAGAGAGGGGAAAGGCCACCGACCATCCCTGCTCCATGGGGAAGGCAGCCTCTGACTGTGGCTGACGGGCTGGCAGATGGATAAGGACTGGCTGGCAGGAATGGGCATCCAGCTGCCTCTGCTGCTCCTGTGAGCCAGGGATGATGGTGTCAGTCAGGTCTGCATGGCCATCAACAGGCCAGGTGGCCGGGTCGGGGTCTGTCAGCTCCAGTGGCTGAAACACACAACAGCATCATCAAACCTAGTCTGAGATAGTCATGAAACAGATTTAGAAAAAGACATAGTGATTTTGTTTCCTGTTTGCTTTTTCCAAAAACATTCCTCTCTAATTGATGTATGACAATAGCTCTCACTTATTGCTCATTTAATGTGTGGCAGGTCTTTTGCTAAATTCTTTTCATATGTGTATTAGTTCATTTAATCATTTATATGTGTATTAATTCATTTATGAGGTCTTTTCACTGTCATCACTATGTAGATAAGGAGTTTATCTCCAGGGAAGTTAAAAACTTTACCAAATAACTTGACCAAGGTTTAAATGGAGGTCTTACCCAGAGTCAAGTTTAACCACCAGACTGTCTCTACATTTTCTTTAAACAGCTCTTTGGGACGGGATTGACCTTGCTGCAGGGTCTTCCTCTGATTCCCAATTCTTTCGATTCAATCCACATTTAAATCAGTCCTCCTGTTTCTGCCAAAAAAACCAATGTTTATAATATTTAAATATTTATTAAGAGTCTCTATCTCTGCAATGGTATGTTTCCCGGATAATTTTTCTGATGAAACCCAGAAGAGAGAGAAAAAGTTAAATATTGATTGAAGCCCATATTGTGACAAGAATTTTGCTGGATAAATATGTTTCTTTTCTCTTTTCTTTTTATTTTTTATTGATTGATTGATTGATTGATTGATTGATTGATTTATGAAACAGAGTCTCACTCTGTTGCGCAGGCTGGAGTGCAGTGGTGGGATCCTGAAAATTTTTCAAAATATTAGATCACTAGCTACAGTTTAGAAATCCTTCGTCATAAAGAGAGAGTTTTGATGAAATGGAATTTTCTGTAGCATCCATACTTGCTTACATTTACCAAAGGTTACACTGTTCCCACGTATCACGTTTTGCTGGGCAATTTACCTTTGCTCACTAGGCATTGGCCAGTGGAGAAATGGTTCACATTTGACAGAGGCCTAAAGCACACAATGCATCTCTACTTTAAGTTTTCAAGAAAAAAGCCTGCCCAAACTTTAAAAATCAGATAAGAAACACAGAGAATAGGGACTACCATAAAATCATTTACACAGCTAACTGGGATTAAAGTAGACCTCAGAGCTTTTAGCGATATCGCCTGACCTCTGCTGGACACAGTTAGGATTGCATAGCTCCCAGGTCCTTGAAAGTAACCAGCAAAATAAGAACCTACTAAAAAATTCAAGAATTAGCCGGGCGAGGTGGTGGGCGCTTGTAGTCCCAGCTACTGGGGAGGCTGAGGCAGGAGAATGGCGTGAACCTGGGAGGCGGAGCTTGCAGTGAGCTGAGATCGCACCACTGCACTCTAGCCTAGGTGACAGAGCGAGACTCCGTCTCAAAAAAAAAAAAAAAATTTACAGAATGCCTCATCTAAATCCCTCATTTCAGAGATTAAGACAGTAAGATTCAATGAGCTTATGTGACCTACCAAAGAGCACACAGTTACTTATGAAGTACTAGTACCTAGTACCTAGGTACTAGGACCAGTACTTAGGAAGTACTAGTACCTAGGTACTAGGACCAGTACTTATGAAGTACTAGTACCTAGTACCTAGGTACTAGGACCAGTACTTATGAAGTACTAGTACCTAGGTACTAGGACCAGTACTTATGAAGTACTAGTACCTAGTACCTAGGTACTAGGACCAGTACCTAGAAATGTATTATTGCCCAAAAAACCACAAATGCAAATGTTGATTAACTTCATTGGAATGAATAAATACTCTTTGGATTAAAAGAAATAAGACTGCCCAGGGTTAAAAGGACCGTTTCTTTCAAGAACGAACTCTGCCAGTGTCCCTGCAGAGACACATGGAACCCAAGGGAGGCACCCAAAGGTCTCTGATGCTTCTTCAGCCGGGAGTTTCAGGTCTCCCTATTGAGGCTGTATCTAGAAGAGAAAGCTGAAAGACCACTGAAATATGTAGTCAAATTATTCCACACTTTAATATCTCCAAATGCACAGTGTTAACTAAAGGAGTATAGAGTGTTATATTTGAAAGAACATAAGCTTTGCAGCCATGCAGTTAGTGGCTGCTTACTAGCTGTGGGAGCTTAAGTAAATGACTTAACCTCTCTGAGCTTCAGTGTCCTCAACAATAAAATAGGAATCATTTTGGTAGTTTTCCAGAGAGTTGTTTGAGAATACATGAGAGTGTGTGTGTGTGAAAATCCTCAGCATAGTACCTGGTGCTATAGGCCAAGGGGAGTGATAGTGTTTGATTTCTTACATGAAATTAAATATACACCAGATTTTTTTTAAAGACTGGGTCTCATTTTGTTACCCAAGCTGGAGTGCAGTGGCACAGTAACAGCTTACTGCAGCATTGAAGTGATCCTTCCACCTCAGCCTCCTGAGTAGCTGGAACTACAGGCACACGCCACCATGACTAACTAATTATTTTTTCTTTTAATTTTTTGTAGAAACAGAATCTTGCTATGTTGCTCAAGCTGATCTCAAACTCCTGGCCTCAAGTGATCCTCCTGCCTCCTACCTTAGCCCAGCAAAGCACTGGGATTACAGGTGTGTGAGCCACCACGCCAGGCCTAAACCAGATTAAAAAAAAAAAAAATTGAGACAAGGTCTCACTCTGCTGCCCAGGCTGGAGTGCAATGGCTTAATCTTGGCTCATTGCAGCCTCAACCTCCTAGACTCAAGCAATCCTCCCATCTCAGCCTCCCAAGTATCTGGGACCACAGGCACCACCACCTCAGCTAATTTTTTGTATTTTTTGTAAAGATGGCTTTTGCCATGTTGCCCAGGCTTGTCTCAAACTCGTGGGCTCAAGTGATCCAGCCATCTTGGCCTTCCAAAGTGCTGGGATTATAGGCATGAGCCACCACGCCCAGCCCCTACAGCAGATCTTAATGGTGGAAGTTACGCTAGTTCTGTTTTTCTCACCAAAAAAAAAGTGCTGATTTATACATTTATCATGGAGAAATACTCAATTCCATATCTCAAAGACCCAATAAAATAATCTAAAACGGACAAGACTCTATTCACAAATGCCTTAAAGAGACACTTTAGGCCAGGCACAATGGCTCACATCTATAATCCCAGCACTTTGGGAGGCTGAAGCAGGTGGATTGCTTGACCCCAGGAGTTTGAGACCAGCCTGGGCAACATGGCAAAACTCCATCTCTACTAAAATAAAAAAATTAGCCAGTCTTATAATACAGTCTCAAAATTAATTAATTCATTAAAAAATAAAAATGTTAAAAAGAGACACTTTAAATGTTTTAAAACATCCCCACTCCACTATTTTGTTGTTGTTGTTTGCTTTTTGTGGTTTTGCTGTGCCTTCTCCATGATAAAAAGTGCTCTTAAAACTTGCCAGCTAAATCGGGGGGGCGAGGTTGTGTGTGTGTAAACATTTCATAAACATTTGCTAGGCACATTTCCTTCAAGAAGAGAAGAAACAAGTTTTTGTCAATAAGAAACTGTGGATATGATGCCTCCCTGAGTTAATGAAATCAACCCAGACTATTTTTCGTTGCCATGGGGGAGGGAGAGTACACCCCTGTCCCTTTATGGTATTAGAGATTGTCTAGTCCAGTGTGCTCTATGGAACCCTACAGGAGTCACAGCAGGGCACTATTGAGAAAGTGCCAAGAGGACAGGATTCCCTTTAACCAGAGAAGCACTGCGTGGACCAGTTTTACTTTTCTGCTCCCATAAGGAAAATTTGTTTGCATGAAATTTCTTGTGGCTGAAACATATTTGCTGAACACAGATCTAGGCTCATTCCCTAATTTACATATGAGAAAACTGAGGCCTGGGGAAGTGAAATGACATCACTAAGTTAAAGCAGAGCTGGAAACAGTACTCAACGATCTGTTTCAGTCGGGGAACTTGGTTGCTGGTTAGATGCCAATTCTGGATAACCAAAGTAAAGACTCATAGGGGCTTGCAGAATTGACAGGAGCCCGATAGTCAGGCTTGGAAATGGCTGGAACCACGAGCACGCTGGAAGGCCAAGAAGCTGGAGAGAGTTCACAGAAAGTACGTAAATCATCTCATAATCAGAGAAGCCAGTTTGAAAGGTTGATGCCTCTACTGCCTCTTCTGCAATGCATGGCACCAACCTTCTTATATGGTTTGACTGTGTCTCCACCCAAATCTCATCTTGAATTGTAGTTCCAAGAGTCCTTATGTGTGGTGGGAGAGACCTGATGGAAGGTAATGGAATCCTGGAGGCAGTTACCTCCATGCTGTTCTCGTGATAGCAAGTGAGTTCTCACAAGATCCGATGGTTTCATAAGAGGCTTTTCCCCTTCACTCTGCACTTCTCTCTGCTGCCACCATGTTAAGAAGGACACGCTTGCTTTCCCTTCTGCCGTGATTGGAAGTTTCCTGAGGTCTGCCAGCCCTGTGGAACTGAGTCAATTAAACCTTTTTGCTTTATAAATTACCCAGACACGGGTATTTCTTCACAGCAGCATGAGAATGGACTAATACAGTCTTATTCTAGTGTCACTTGATTTAAAGTCCCAGGAGAGAGTCCGTGATTGGCTGGGCTGAAGTTACGTGCTCACACTCTGGCTGAACTGGAGCCAGGAGAGACAGGTCTGGCCCCTTAAGCATCCTTAGTAGGACCACCAGCCACAATTAGCCACTCACACTAGGGAAGGGTAACGCCCCAAAAGGAATTTTGGAAGGGGAAAGGGATGTGGGCAGCCCAAAGGGCAACTAAAGGGAGCCTGATGGCCCAGAGCAGATCCCGATAATATGGACACTTTGTCTCAAACAGGAAGAGCTGCAGCAGGGAGAAAAGGATCTTTGCTGATGTTGAACATCAACAGGGTAAGCCTCTTTTCTTCAGTTACATTATTGCTACAGTTGTGAGAACCCTAACATTAGTCTCTATACACTCCACCAGCTCATCACTAACTGAAAACTAGTTATTCAATAATCCTATACCCATTGCTGAGCAGCCACTCGTTTAGAATATTACTTTTTTAAACATAGGTGTAGGTCCAAAGTCAGGATAAAGAATAGGTTGGGCCTTTAGGGAAGTCAGAGTTCTCTGGAGAAACAAAACCAATGGAATATATACGCTCAGGGAGAGGGATTTAATTTTACAAATTGACTCACGCCATTGTGGAGGCTGGCAAAGTCCAAAATGTGCAGGGTCAGCAGGCAGGCTGGAGACCCACGGAAGAGGTGCAGCTGAGCCCAAAGGCAGTCCACTCACAGGATTCCCTCTTCTTCTGGGCAGGTAATCATTTTCCTATTGAGGCCTTCAACTGATTGGCTGAAGCCCACCTACCTTATCAAAGATCATCTGCTTTAGTCAAAGTCTATTGATTTAAATGTTAATCTCATCTAAAAAATACCTTTATAGAAACATCTAAAATAATGTTTGCTCAAATATCCGGGTATTGTGGCCTAGCCAAGTTAACACATAAAACGACCCATCACAGACAGGTCTCAGAAAAAGACCTGGAAAGGTTTGAATGACTTTTCAGCCAACTGTAGCCACAGCATGACCTTGGGCAGTCACTTTCCTCTCTGAGCCTCATTATCTGTGAAATGAGGGGTTTGAATTGGGTGGTGGCTAAGGGTTTGGGGGATAAAATGGCAAGGTGAGTGTGAACATCTAGTTTATCTCCCCTCCTGGATTCTCACGGGGGAATTTCCAACAGAGTTTGGGATGGCAGGGACTTGGCTCAGACACGGAAAGGAAAGGAGGCAGAGTGCTCCTTAAGGGGTTTCCTACCCAGCACCCATTTCCTTCTGCCCTACAGTATCCCAGCTTTTATTCAGATTCCCACCTTCCCTCACGGAACCCGTGTGCTTCAAGACTGACCTCACTGCCAGCACCAGGGATTGGTCCAATTGGCCTAAGCGGATTTCTATCCCCAACCATTGATTGTTTCAGGAATCCAGGCCTGAGCGAATTCGCACATGACATCTCCCTGGACACAGGGATGGGTTCACAAAGGGGTTGGAGTCACTGAGTTGTAAGGAGAAGTCTGCTGGCAGCTTCTGGGACATTTCACCCTGGTGCTGAAGAGATCGCTGCCGAAAGAGGCTGTCTTCCTGGGGATGTTGTCAGGTGAGGCTTAGAATTGTGGCAGTCACCTTGCCACCAGCACAGGGGAACCCTGACAGAGCCCTTCTCCTCTCCTGTCTTGGAGGGCCGGGGGCGGGCCGACCCAGCACTGCAGGAGGCCTGCACCGCACAGCCTTCTGCTGAACCGGGCAGCGGATCCACCCCACGGGGCTTCCTCCCACGTGAGCAAATGCAGGAAAGGACGCTGCAAATCAAAGACGACCATCAGGGAGAAGCAGGAGAAACTCCCCAACTTGAAGTGAATGTATCAACATTTCAGAAAAAGTAGAAAGTGGATGTTGCTGTTTAATCTGCTCAGCATCCCTCCCCTACCTCTTTTGATAATTGGCCTCAGCAGGGTGGGTGGCTCACATCTATAATCCCAGCACTTTGGGAGGTTGAGACAGGTGATCTCAGGAATTCCAGACCAGCCTGACCAACACTGGAAAACCTCGTCTCTACTAAAAATACAAAAATTAGCTGGGCGTGGTGGTGCACACCTGTAATCCCAGCTACTTGGGAGGCTGAGGCAGGAGAATCGCTTGAACCCAGGAAGCGGAGGTTGCAGTGAGCCAAGATCACACCACTGCACTCCAGCCTGGATGACAGAGTGAGACTCTGTCTCAAAAAAAAATTCTGTCTCAAAAAAAAAATTCTAATAATAATTGGCCTCATCCATTGGACACAGTTCTGGGAATGACACCGAGGCTAGGCCAATCAGCCTCTCCTGAAATGTTTCCCTGAAGCTGGAAAAGAGAAACTCTATCCAGAATTGAAAGGAGGTGAATTTGACGCTACTAGTGTTCCTGTTTCTAACCAAGGGACACAAATCTAACTGCAGAGGGAGGAAATGAAGCCAGTGAAGCCAGGGACAGATGAGAAAGAGAAAGAGAGAGAGACAGAAAAGCACCTGGTTCCAGTCTCTCTCTGAGCTTCCTGGAGATGTCCTGGTTTCATCACCTTCCCCAGTATCTTCCCGGTAACGTTCCCTTTCTCCTAAAGCCACTTCCAGCTGGGTTTTTATTTCTTGCATTTGACGTGTTCTGGCAAGCGGAGCTTCTGCTTCATGTTTTCTTCCAGTCAAATGGAAGGGACCATTGACCGATACAGAGCAAGAAGTCCAAAGGAGGAATCACTCTAGATCCAAAAAGATTTTCATGGAGAAGGAAACTACATAGAGGCAGAAATGCCAAACACTAATTTAGTGTAGACACACAAGAAATTCACCTAGAATGTAGAGAAGAAATATGAAAACTACAAAATCAAGAGTGATGTGTGGAAGATTTGTTCAAGAGATCCAATGTAGACATACGTACAGACCAACAATCCTTTATGCAAAACCCCTGGAGTCAGGTGTGTTCCAAAATTCAGCACTAGAGGATTTTAGAAAGATGGTGTGGGGCTTGTGCTGATATTATATACACCTCTCAGCAGAGTCTAGGTCAGTACCCTGTAATCAAAACCATCAACACTTTTGTAGGAAAACACAGAGGGAAATAAAGACGACAGTCTCACATCACGTTCGGTCAGGGTTTACTGCCAAATACGTGTTGCCAACTCATGGGAACATTTTGGGTTTTCAGACTTTAGAATTTTGGAATTGTGGCTAAAGGCACCTGTAATAGAAATCCCAGAAGAAAGGCACAGGGCAGATAAAATAGAAGCAATAGCCTGTAGCAGGAGGATTGCTTGAGGACAGGAGTTCAAGATCAGCCTGGGCAACATACGAGACCCTATCTCTACAAAAAATATTTTTAAATAACTGGGTGTGGAAGCACATGCCTGCAGTACCAGTTACTAGGGAAGTTGAGACAGGAGGAGCCCTTCAACTCATGAGTTTGAGGCTGCAGTGAGCTATGATCATGCCACTGCACTCCAGCCTAGGCAACAGAGCAAAACTCTGTCTCTCTAAAATTAATTAATTAATTAAAGTAAAATAAAAATAAGAGCAATTAAAGAGTCAAGCAGGGGAAAACATTCAAGTGAATATAGCAAACTTTGAAGCTCAAACGGTCACAGGGTGTTGGGCTGAATTAATTTAAACAAGGTTTAAATGCAGTCTGATCACATTTTAAATTTGAAAAATAAGAAAAAACACTATACGAATTTGGAAAATTCTAATGAACAATTTACTGTATCGATTTAATGTCTCCATACTAAACTTTGTACCCCATACACAGTAAATATCATTTTCTCCAAACATATAATCAGTATTTATAGAAACTGATTATATACTAGGCTGCAAGGAAGATCTCAATTCTGAAAAGTAACTTGACCAAGGCAGTCCACCTGGGTGGGAAGGGAGGTGGGATCTTAATCCAGGACTCCACCTCTTTGCTTTTCCCAAAAATCTAACATTCTCCAAGGACGAGTGAGTAGTAATTCATTTCCAAGTACTGATCACAGAGACAAGTATTATTTGTCTATGTGATGATAAATTTGGTGATGAAGACCAACGGGCCAAATGCCTAGAACAATGTAAATATGCAGTAAGTGTTAGTTGAATGAATGAATGAGCAAATGAACACATGAAACAAAAGAGACTCAGCATGGAATTTTGTATTTCATACAGGATATACTCAAAAGTGCCACTTTTTTCTAGAATGTGCCCAAGACAAGGTTGGAGAAGGCAGCCTTGTCTTTATAAAGTAAGTGATGTAGCCAAGCAGCCATTAGATACCATTAAAGGAAGCATTAAAACAAGGATGTCCACACGACCAAATAGCAGTAAAACTTCCCTAGGGTGGTAGGGATCAACGGGAGGTGGGGCCTAGCAAGCCTTAATGTTCTTCACTTATTTTTGGTCAACACTTTTAAGCTTCCCCTATGATGACCAGCCCCAGAGTAATGCACATTTAATTCAGCTTCTAATGCAGGGAAATCAATAGCATTGCACCACAGTTTATTGCAAGTAATCTGAAGTTTAACACATAAATAAATAAGCAATATACACAAACCATAGCACTTAAGAGTTCAATTTAGAGGCTCATTTTCTCCCACAAGTCAAAATACTTATATTGTCTTAAAATATTTCACATTATAAAATAAAGAAGTTTTTTTTTTTTTTTTTTTTTTTTTTTTTTTTTTTTTTTTTAATCCAGGCTGGAGTTGTTTGAACCTTTTTTTTTTCTTCAACTTTTATTTTAAATTCAGGGGTACAGGATGTGCAGAACTGTTACATAGGCCTGAAACTTTTCTGGTGTTTTTTTGAGACAGTGTCTCACTCTATTGCCCAGGCTGGAGTGCAGTGGCGTGATCTCTGCTCACTGTAACCTCCGCCTCCCAGGTTCAAGCAATTCTCTTGCCTCAGGCTCCCCAGTAGCTGGGACTACAGGCGCACACTGCCACACCCAGCTAATTTTTTGTATTTCAGTAGAGATAGAGTTTCATCGTATTGCCCAGGCTGGCCTCGAACTCCGGCCACTTTTCTTTATAAATAATTACAATGGTTTTTATTTTAACAATACTTTTACAGTTAACTAGTTGTTCTCAGATATCTTATCCTATTTTGATCTTCATCCTCAAATGCTTGTGAATTAGATAGGACAAGTAAACCCATTTAGCAGATGAAGAAACTGAGCGATGAGAAGAGCCCAACTACAAGAATGAGGAGCACCTAACACCCACCCAGTCTAGGGTGTTATCAGTCCCAAAAGTACTTCATTCTATTTGGAGCTGGTCGGGGTGGGGGAGATGGAAGCAGGAAGAACCTAAACTGTGTCTACCACTGGAATTCAGACATGTTTCGACTTGGTAAGGTAGGCTTACCAGAAGACTTTGTTTTCTGCTAGTTTTGTAGGTTTTTGGAGATCTCTCAGGTGGAGACGGCTGAATTCATCATACCTCTCAATTAATGGTACATTATCATCACCAAGGAACTGCTCTTGCTTTATTCAATTATGCACTTTCCTTTTTTACACTATCTGCAGTCTTTTTTTTTTTTTTTTTTTTTTTTTTTTTTTTTTTTTTTTTTTTTTTGAGACGGAGTCTTGCTCTGTCACCCGGGCTGGAGTGCTGTGGCCGGATCTCAGCTCACTGCAAGCTCCGCCTCCCGGGTTCACGCCATTCTCCTGCCTCAGCCTCCCGGGTAGCTGGGACTACAGGCGCCGCTACCTCGCCCGGCTAGTTTTTTGTAGTTTTTTTTTTTAGTAGAGACGGGGTTTCAACGTGTTAGCCAGGATGGTTTTGATCTCCTGACCTCGTGATCCGCCCGTCTCGGCCTCCCAAAGTGCTGGGATTACAGGCTTGAGCCACCGCGCCCGGCTTTTTTTTTTTGAGACAAGGTCTCACTCTGTTGCCCAGGCTGGAATGCAGTGGTGCAATCACAGCTTACTATAGCCTCAACCTCCCGGGCTCAATCGATCTGCCTGCCTCAGCCTCCTGAGTAGCTGGGACTACAGGTGCGTGCCACCAGACCCAGCTAATTTTTTTGTATTTTTTGTAGAGATGGGGTTTCACCATGTTGCCTAGGCTAGCCTGGAATTCCTGGGCTCAAGTGATCTGAGCCCAGTAATTCCACCTTGGCCTCCCAAAGTGTTGGGATTACAGGCATGAGCCACAGCGGCTAGCCTACACTCCATTTATATGAGGTACAAAATAGGCAAAGCTATTCTCTAGTTACCAGGGTTGGGGATACTGGGGGTGTTCCTGAGGTGCAGATAATACTGTAGTTTTTTTTGGTTTTGTTGTTTGTTTTGTTTTTTTAATCTGAGTCATGTTTATACGAGTTATTCATTTTGCAAAAATCTATTGTGCTGTATACTTATGATTGGTGTAGATTTCTCTACATTGTATATACTTCATTTCAAATTTTACTTGAAAAAGTCCTGTTGGAATTTTGAATGGACTTGCATAAATTTGTCAATGAATTGGGGAGATAATTGACATCTTACAATTGTTAAGGTCATCTTATCCATGAACTTGTTGCTAATTTTTTTTTTTTCTTTGAGACAGAGTCTTGCTCTGTTGCCCAGACTGGACTGCAGTGGCGTGATCTTGGCTCACTGCAACTTCTGCCTCCTGGGTTCAAGCAATTATCCTGCCTCAGCCTCCCACGTAACTGGGATTACAAGCTTTCACCACCATGCCCGGCTAATTATTGTAGTTTTAGTAGAGACAGGGTTTCACCATGTTGGCCAGGATGGTCTCGAACTCCTGACCTCAGGTGTTCTGTCCACTTTGGCCTCCCAAAGTCCTGGGATTACAGGCCTGAGCCACCACGCCCAGCAGCTAAAATTTTAAGAGAGATATTTGTCATGAGGGATATTGGTCTGTAGCTGTTTGGTTTGGAATTGTTTATTTTCTTCTTCCTTGCAAACTCTTTTTCTGGATTTAGTATCAGTGTAATGTTGGCCTCATAGAACGAGTCGGGGGGTATTAACTCCTCTTCAATTTTCTGAAAAAGTTTGTGTAGAATTGGCGTTATTTATTCCTTAAATGTGATAGAATTCACCAGAGAAGCTACCTGAGCCTGAATTTTTCTCTGGAAGGATTTTTAACTTCAGATTCTATTTCTTTAATAGTAAAGGCTATTCAGGTTATCTATTTCTTATTAAATAACTTTTGGCAGTTTGTGTCTTTCAAGAAATTTTTCCATTTCATCTAAGTTGTCATATAAATTCTCCTAAGGTTAGGCATGGTGGCTCACACTTGTAATCCCAGAGAGGTGGGAGATCGTCAGAGGTTTGGAGTTTGAGACCAGCCTGAGCAACATCACAAGACCCTGTCGCTTCAAAACATTTTTTAAAATTAGCTGGGTGTGATGGTACATGCCTGTAGTCCCAGCTACTCAGGGGTCTGAGGTGGGCGGATCACTTGAGTCTAGGAGTTTGAGGCTGCAATGAGCTATGATCATGCCACTGCAGTTAGCCTGGGTGACAGAGTGAGATCTTATCTCAAAAGAAAGTCATAAAATTGTTCATAGAATTTCCTTATCATCCCCTAATATCTGAGAGTCTGTGGGGATGTTGGCTGTCTCATCCCTGATATCGCTAATTTGTATCCTCCCTTTCTTTCCTGATTAGTGTGGCTAGAGGTTTTCAATCTTATTGATCTTCTCAAACAAAGAGCTTTTTGTTTCACTGAATTTTTTTATATTGTTTTTCTGTTGTCTAGTGTGTTGATTTCCACTCTAATCTTTGCTATTTCCTTTCTTCTGATTACTTTGGATTTAATTTGCTCTTCCTTTTTAAGAATCTTAAGGTGGGCCAGGTGCGGTGGTTCAGGTCTGTAATCCCAGCACTTTGGGAGGCCGAGGCTGGCGGATCACGAGGTCAGAAGATGGAGACCATCTTGGCTAACACGGTGAAACCCTGTCTCTACTAAAAATACAGAAACAAAATTAGCCGGGCGTGGTGGCGGGCGCCTGTAGTCCCAGAGGCTACAGAATGGCGTGAACCTGGGAGGCGGAGCTTGCAGTGAACCGAGATCGCGCCACTGCACTCCAGCCTGGGCGACAGAGTAAGACTCCATCTCAGAAAAAAAAAAAGAATCTTAAGGTGGAGACTGACAACATTGACATGAGAAAAATAGATCAATGGACTCCAACAGAGTCCAGAAATAGACCTGCATAATATGGACAACTGGTTTTTTATAGAAGTGCAAAGACAACTCAGTGGACAAAGGACAGTCTTTTAAATAAATGGTACAAGAATGATTGGACGTTCACATCCAAATAAATGGATTTTGATTCCTATCTCACAACATATTCAAAAATTAACTCAAATATATCATAGACCCAAAGGTAAAATCTAAAACACTAAAATTTCCAGAAGAAATACAGAAGAAAATTTTTGTGACCTTGCATTAGGCAATGATTTCTTATCTACACCAAAAACATAATCCATAAAAGAAGAAATTGATAAACTGGACTTCAGCAAAATTAAGAATCTCTGCTCTTTGAAAGATCTTGGTAAGACAATAAAAAGACAGCCCAGAGACTGCAGTAAATATTTGAAAATCATATATTTAATAAAGGACTTGGATCCAGAATACACCCAGAACTCTCAACACTCCATAGTAAGAACTCAATTCTTCTAAATCGGCAAAATATTTGAACAGATATTTGACCAAAGAAGACATGTAGATGGCAAATAAGTACAGTCATGTGTCACTTAGCAACAGAGATATGTTCTGAGAAATGTATTGTCAGATGATTCTATCACTGTGCAAACATCGTAGAGTGTACTATGCAAACCTAGATGGTATGACCTACTATACACCTAGGATGTATGGGATAGCCTATTGGATGGGCTACAAACTTGTACAGCATGTTACTGTCTTGAATACTGTAGGCAACTGTAACACAATGGGAAGTATTTGTGTATCTAAACATAGAAGTGGTACAGTAAAAATATGGTATACAACATAGAAAATAGTACACCTGGATAGGGCATTTACCCATCAATGGAGCTTGCAGGACTGGAAGTTGCTCTGAGTGAGTCAGTGAATGAGGGTTAATCACTGTGAAGGCCTAGGACATTACTGTAACTACCGTAGACTTCATAAACACTGTACACTTAGGCTATACTAAATTTATTTATTTATTTATTTATTTATTTATTTATTTTGAGATGGTGTCTCACTCTGTCAGGCTGTCATTGTACTCCAGGCTGGAGTGCAATGGCATGATCTAGGCTCACTGCAACCTCCACCTCCAAGATTCAAGCAGTTCTCCCTGTCTCAGCCTCCCGAGTAGCTGGGATTACAGGCGCCTGCAACCACGCCCAGCTACTTTTTTTTCTTTGGGACGGAGTCTTGCTCTGTCGCCCAGACTGGAGTGCAGTGGTGCGATCTCGGCTCACTGCAACCTCCACCTCCTGTGTTCAAGCAATTCTCCTGCCTCAGCCTCCCGAATAGCTGGGATTACAGGTGCACATCACCACGCTGGGCTAATTTTTGTATTTTTAGTAGAGACAGGGTTTCACTGTCTCTTGACAGTGACATATTGGCCAAGCTGGTCTCAAATTCCTGACCTCATGATCTACCAGCCTCAGCCTGTGCCTCAGCACTAATCCAAAGTGCTGGGATTACAGGCGTGAGCCACCACGCCCGGCCAATTTTTCTGTTTTTAGTAGAGCTGGGGTTTCGCCATGTTGGCCAGGCTGGTCTCAAACTCCTGACCTCAGGTGATCTGCCCACCTCGGCCTCCCAAAGTGCTGGGATTACAGGCGTGAGCCACCCACTGCACTAGCCTATTTTTTAAATATTTTTCTTTCTTCAATAATAAATTAACCTTAGCTTATTGTAAATTTTTAACTTGTTTTCTTAATATTTTTAAATTTTTGACTTTTTAGGGATAACACTTAGTGGAAAACACATCGTAAAACTGCACAAAATTATTTTCTTTCTTTGTATCGTTATTCTATAAGCATTTGTCTATTAAAAAGTTTTTTGTTGTTGTTGTTGTTGTTGTTGTTTTACTTTTTAACTTTTTTGTCCAAAACTAAGACACAAACACACACATTAGCCTGGGCCTACAAATACTCAGGATCATCAATATCACTAATATCACTGTCTTCCACCTCCACGTCTTGTCCCACTGGAAGGACTTCAGGGGAAATAACACGCATGGAGCTGTCCTCTCCTGTGTTAACAATCCCTTCTTCTGGAATACCTCCTGAAAGACCCAGCCATTCCACTCCTAAGTATTTATCCAAGAGATATGAAAGTGTAAGTGTAAGTCAATATAAAGACTTGGATATGAATATTCATGGCAGCTTCATTTATATTAGTTCAAAATTGGAGACAATCCAAATGTGCATCGATAGGTGAATGAATAAATTATGGTATATACAAACCATGAAATAACACTACTCGGCAGTAAAAAGGAATAAATTATTGATACACACAACCCCGGGAATGAATCTCAAATAATTATGCTGAGCTAAAGAAGCCAGACAAAAAGATTGCTGGATCATTCTATTTGTATAAAATTCTAGAAATGAAAATTAATCTATAGTGATACAGAAAGGTTAGTAGCTGCTTGGGGACAGGGACAAGGGTTCAGGAAGAGGTAAGAGGGAAGGGTTACAAAAGCACTTGAGAAGACCTTTGGGAATGATGGATATATGTTCAGTAGTTCTAGGAGTGGTGACTGCACAAGTATATACATATGTCAAAACTTACATTGTTCACTTTAAAATGTACTGCCAACTGTAGATCAGCTACACTTCAATAAAACTGTATAAAGATGGCATGTCACCAGGTGCAGTGGCTCACACCTGTAATCCCAGCACTTTGGAAGGCCAAGGTGGGCAGATCGCTTGAGCCCAGGAGTTCAAGACCAGCCTGGGCAACATGGCAAAACCCCATCACTGCCAAAAGTACAAAAAAATTAGCCGAGTGTGGTCATGTGCACCTGTGGTCCCAGCTACTTGGGAGACTGAGATGGGAGAATCTCTTGAGCCTGGGAGGCAGAGGTTGCAGTGAACAGAGATCGTGCCACTTGTATTCCAGCTTGGGTGATGCAGTGAGACCCCATCACAAAAAAAAAAAAAGAAAAAAAAGAAAGTCATGCCTTTTATCTGAGTCTTTTAAAACATCCTTTGAAAGAGTTTTATATTTTTCCTCAAAAGATTTTGTGCATTTGTGTTAGGTTAATTCCAGGATATACAATAATTTCTGGTGCTATTGTATCATATCTTAATTCATATTTTCTCATTACTTACTGAATCAGTATCAGTTATATCACTTATGTATGGCTGCATAATAAAGCACTCCCTAAACTCAGTGAATGAATACAACCGGGCCAGGTGCAGTGGCTCACAACTGTAATCCCAGCACTTCGGGAGGCCAAGGCGGGCAGATCACCTGAGGTCAGGAGTTCAAGACCACCCTGGCCAACATGGCAAAACCCCGTGTCTACTAAAAGTACAAAACAATGAGCCAGATGTGGTGGCAGACACCTGTAATCCCAACTACTTGGGAGGCTGAGGCAGGAGAATTGCTTGAACTCGGGAGGCGAAGGTTGCAGTGAGCCAAGATGACACCACTACACTCCAGCCTGGGCTACAGACAGAGCAAGACTCCATCTCAAAAAAAAAAACAAAAAACAAACAAACAAAAAAACCCACCATGTTATTACTCATGATTCTGGGGGTCAGAGTTTCAGGCAGCTCTCTGCAGACAGTGCTCCACATGACATCAGTAGGGTGAATGGACTTTCTTAGAGGCTTCAAGATGGCTTCATTAACATGTCTAAGGGCCTGCTGGTGGGCAGGAGAGCAAAGGCACATTGCAAAGGGATGGGTCCAGAGAGGCATGATTCACTGGAGATAGTTTTTAATGTTTTACCTTAGTGAGGAAGAACACTGTATTGGTTAGATTTATGTGTCAACTTGACTGGGCCACGGGGTGCCCAGGTATTAGGTCACACATTATTCTGGGTGTTTCTGTGAGGGTGTTTTTTGGTGAGCTTAAATTGGTAAACTGAGTCAAGCAGATTGTCCTCCATAATGTGGGTGGGCCTCATCCAATAAGTTGAAGGCCTGATCAGAACAAAAGGCTGGCCATCCCCCAAGGAGGAGAATTCTCCTGCCTGATGGCCTTTGAAATGAGTCATTGGCTCTTCCTGGTTCTACAGTAGCTTCCTGACTTCGGACTTAAACTGAGACATCGACTCAGACTTGGGCTGATTTGGATTTGCCAGGCTTCATAATCACATAAGCCAATTCCTTCTAATAAATCCTTTTTTATTCCTTATAATAAATGAATGCACCCTACTGATTCTGTTTCTCTAGAGACCCCTGACTATTAATTTTTTTTTTTTTTTTTGAGACAGAGTCTCGCTTTGTTGCCCAGGCTGGAGTGCAGTGGTGCTATCTCGGCTCACTGCAACCTCCGCCTCCCAGGCTCACACCATTCTTCTGCCTCAGCCTCCCCAGTAGCTGGGACTATAGGCGTGTGCCACCACACCCAGCTAATTTTTGTATTTTTAGTAGAGATGGGGTTTCACCATGTTGGCCAGGATGGTGTTGATCTCTTGACCTTGTGATATGCCCATCTCAGCCTCCCAAAGTGCTGGGATTATAGGCGTGAGCCACCACGCCTGGTTATTCATTTTTTAAGTGATCATTTACACAGCAACATTGGTGAACTTTCTGATTCATAAATTTTTTGCTTCCCTCATAATGCTTATAACTCTAATTTATTTTTCTTGCCTTATAATGATGGCAAAGACCTCCAATACTACAATTAAAGGTAGTTTTGACAATGGCTATCTTTGCCTTTTTTCCCCAATTCAAAGCAAAATCAGTCTGAAATTTCTCATCCAACCATCATGTCTTTCTGTAGGTTTTTAGTAGATGTCAAGTTAGGGGTATTCTATTCCTGACATTCTGATAGTTTTTTAAAAGCCATAAATAGCTGTTTACCTTTGCCAAATGCTTTTTCTGCATTTACTGAGATACCTGTATGTTTTGCTTTTTGTTTTTCTTTCTTTCTTTCTTTCTTTTTTTTTTTTGAGTCACAGTTTTGCTCTTGTTGCCCAGGCTGGAGTGCAATGGCGCAATCTCAGCTCACCACAACTTCCGCCTCCTGGGTTCAAGCGATTCTCCTGCCTCAGCCTCCCTAGTAGCTGGGATTGCAGGCATGCACCACCACACCCAGCTAATTTCTTTTTTATTTTTAGTAAAGACAGGGTTTCTCCATGTTGGTCAGGCTGGTCTCAAATTCCCAACCTCAGGTGATCCGCCCACCTCACTCCCAAAGTGCTGGGATTACAGGTGCGAGCCACCTTGCCTGGCCTTGTTTTGCTTTTATACTGATTAATTTTCTAATGTCATATTATTTGATGAGCCCGACTTTTGTCCTCTTTTCTATTTGATTTACTAATATTTTACTTAGAATTTTCCCATTTTTGTTGATAAGTAAAATGAGCCTAATTTTATTTTATTTTACTGTTTTATATGACTTTAGAATCAAGTTTATACCAGGTCCACAGAATGATTTGGGTAACTTTCTATTTTTATTTTCTGGAACAACTTGCACAAGACATGAGGTTTTATTCCTTGCAAGTTTGGTGAAACTCAACTATGGAATTATCAGGACCAGAGAATTTGAGGGTTGTGGAGGATATCTTGATTACTAATTTCTTGTCTTTTTTTTTTTTTTTTTTTTTTTGAGGCAAAGTTTTGCTCTGTTGCCCAGGCTGGAATGCAATGGTGTGATCTCGGCTCACAGCAACCTCTGCCTACTGGGCTCAAGCAATCCTCCCACCTCAGCTCCTCAAGTAGCTGGGATTACAGGTGCGTGCCACCATACCCAGCTAGTTTTTGTAGAGATGGGGGTTTCACTATGTTGCTCAGGCTGGTCTCAAACTCCTGAGCTCAAGCAGTCCACCCACCTTGCCTCCCAAAGTGCTGGGATTACAGGCGTGAGTGCCACTGCGCCTGACCATTTTTTTGTTTCGCTTTTGTGTTTGTTTGTTTGTTTTTGAGGCAAGGTCATCCCGTTCTGTTGCCCAGGCTGGAGTGCAGTGGCATGATCTCAGCTCACTGCAGTCTCCAACTCCCAGGTTCAGGGGATCCTCCCACCTCAGCCTTCCTAGTAGCTGGAACTATAGGCGTGCGCCACCACACCCAGCTAATTTTTATATTTTTGGGTAGAGGTGGGGTCTTATTATGTTGCCCAGGCTGGTCTTGAACTCCTGGGCTCAAGCAACCTGCCTGCCTTGGCCTCCCAAAGTGCTGGAATTATAGGCGTAAATCACTGTGCCCAGACTACCAATTTTTTTTTTCATTTTATTGCAATATTCAAATTTGCTATTTCTTCCTATGTCAATTTTGGCATTTTATACCTTTCTAGCAGTTCATGATTATCTAGATTTTAAACTCTACTGGCATATAGTTTATAGCATTTTTTTGTTAATTTTTAAATCCCCCTTTTGACTGTATACTATCTCTTTTTCATTCTGTGTCATAGTACTTTGAGTTTCCTTGGTCTCTGTCTCTCCTCCCCATGACCAGTCTTTTGGAGAATTATTTTTTGTTTTATTAATCTCTATAACATTTTGTTCTCTACGTTATTGATGATCATTCTCTTCCATCCTGTTTCTTTAGGCTTACTCTATTATTTTGTTTCTAAATTTTCAGTTAAACACTTAACTCATTAAAGAAAAACTTTCTAGTTTTTTAATTAATATATCTATATCTATAAATTCCCTTCTAATTATAGCATTAGAAAGACACAAAGTGCTTTCACTTTCATTTAGTTCTAAATATTTAAGAATTTCCCTTATGACTTCCTCTTTATGTAAATAGTTTTTAGACACGTTTTAGTTTATAATTGTAAGGGATTCTTAAAACTAATTTTTAAATTTTGTCTTTAGGCCGGGTGCGGTGGCTCAAGCCTGTAATCCCAGCACTTTGGGAGGCCGAGACGGGCGGATCACGAGGTCAGGAGATCGAGACCATCCTGGCTAACACAGTGAAACCCCGTCTCTACTAAAAAATACAAAAATCTAGCCGGGCGAGGTGGCGGGCGCCTGTAGCCCCAGCTACTCGGGAGGCTGAGGCAGGAGAATGGCGTAAACCCGGGAGGCGGAACTTGCAGTGAGCTGAGATCCGGCCACTGCACTCCAGCCCGGGCGACAGAGCCAGACTCCGTCTCAAATAAATAAATAAATAAATAAATAAATAAATTTTGTCTTTAATTTTATTATATTATAGTCAGAGAAAGTCAACATGATATGAATTTTTTGGACCTCCTTGAGGTTTTCTGTGTAGTCTAGTTCAGGTCAATTTTTATGAATGTTTCACATGTACTTTAAAAAATGTAGTTTTTGATGAGTGATCAATTCTATTTATGCTTACTAGATCAGGCTAATTCAGATCTTCTTTTGCTTAACTTTTTGCTTCTTTGAAATATAGCTTTTGAAAGAGGTGTTTTAATATCTAGAAATGTTAATTTATCTTTTTCAACCCACAATTCTGTCAGTTACTAGTTTTTATTGTCTGGACCTATATTATGTAGTGCGTGTTCATGTTTACTCGATGTTTATGTTCATTCTACTGTTTCTTTTTGTTGTTTTGCTTTTTGTTGTTTTGTTGTTTGCTTTTTGTTGTTTTGTTTTGTATTTCTATTGTTTTGAGACAGGGTCTCACTCTGCCAGCCAGGCTGGAGTGCAGTGGCACAATCACAGCTCACTGCAACGTGAATCTCTTGAGCTCAAGTGATCCTCTTGCCTCAACCTCCGGAGCAGCTGGTACTACAGGGGCCCGCCACCACGCTGGGCTAATTTTTTGTTTTTTTAGTAGAGACGGGGTTTCACCGTGTTAGCCAGGATGGTGTCAATCTTCTGACCTCGTGATCTGCCCTCCTTGGCCTCCCAAAGTGCTGGGATTACAGGTGTGAGCCACCGCATCTGGCCTCATTTATTTTACTGGCTATTGAACTTTGTTTCCTGGCTTCCTTTTGGTTCATATTTGCTAGTGTCTCTCATCTCTATTTTTCTAACCTTTCATATATTTTTGCTTTAAATAAGCTTTTTGCTTTAAATATCTCTTTTATAGAAAATATATGGCCGGGCACGGTGGCTCAAGCCTGTAATCCCAGCACTTTGGGAGGCCGAGACGGGCGGATCACGAGGTCAGGAGATCGAGACCATCCTGGCTAACATGGTGAAACCCCGTCTCTACTAAAAATACAAAAAAAAAAAACTAGCTGGACGACGTGGCGGGCGCCTGTAGTCCCAGCTACTTGGGAGGCTGAGGCAGGAGAATGGCGTGAACCCGGGAGGCGGAGCTTGCAGTGAGTTGAGATCCGGCCACTGCACTCCAGCCTGGGCGGCAGAGCGAGACTCCGTCTCAAAAAAAAACAAAAAAAAGAAAATATATTAGATTTTTAAAAATTTATTATTACTATTATTATTATTTCGAGACAGAGTTTCACTCTTGTTGCCCAGGCTGGAGTGCAATGGCACAATCTCAGCTCATTGCAACCTTCGCCTCCCAGGTTCAAGCTATTCTTCTGTCTCAGCCTCCTGAGTAGATGGGATTACAGGCATGTCCCACCACACCCAGATAATTTTTGTATTTTTGTAGAGACAGGGTTTCATCATGTTGACTGGGTTGGTCTCGAACTCCTGACCTTAGGTAATCCACCCAACTTGGCCTCCCAAAGTGCTGGGATTAGAAGCATGAGCCACCACATCTGTCCTATTCAGCCTATGATTATTTTTTATGGTAGTTCCTTCGTAGAAATTTTTTGTTTGTTTTTGTTTTAGACAGGGTTCACTCTGCCACTTAGCCTGGAGTGCAGTGGCACAATTTTGGGTCACTGCAAACTCCACCTCCTAGGCTCAAGCAATCCTCCCACCTCAGCTTCCCAAGTAGCTGGAACTACAACTTACCACCATACCTGGCTAATTTTTATATTTTTGATAGAGATGGGGTTTCACTATGTTGCCCAGGCTGGTCTTGGACTCGTAAGCTCAAGTGATCCGGCCACCTCAGCCTCCTACAGTGCTGCGATTATAGCCATGAGCCACCGTTCCCAGCCTATTTTTTAAATCCAATTTGGTAGTTTTTCATTGGTGAATTTAACCCATTTACATAAATTCTAATCACCAGTCTATTAGAACTCTAATATTTTATATAATTTAATTTCATGTTTTCATTTAATTTCATGTTTTCTATTTCACACTTTTCTTTTTATTCCTTTTCCCCTTTCATAGGATAGAACATATTTTCTTCTGCTGTTTGCGTAAGATATACATTCTATTTTGATTCTTCTGGGGTTTACCCCTTACACATGAATACCTATACTTCTCTCTAGTCAGCTTCTTAATCTTATCAATATTTATGCGTTCTCTTCCAAAGAGGCATCTACCTAGGTATATCTCACTATCTCTGTTTTTTTGTGTGTTTTTCTTTTTCTTTTGTTTTTAGATGGAGTCTTGCTCTTGTCTCCTAAGCAGGAGTGGAGTGGCGTGATCTCAGCTCACTACAACCTCCACCTCCCAGGTTCAAGCGATTCTCCTGCCTCAGCCTCCCAAGTAGCTGGGATTACAGGTGCCGGTTACCACGCCCAGCTAATTTTTGTATTTTTGGGGTTTCATCATGTTGGCCAGGCTGGTCTCGAACTCCTGACCTCAGGTGACCTGCCCACCTTGGCCTCCCAAAGTGCTGGGATTACAGGCGTGAGCCACAGTGCCTGTCCAGCTCTGGTTTCTTTTTTTTTTTTGAGATGGAGCCTCGCTCTGTCACCCAGGCTGGAGTGCAGTGGCCGGATCTCAGCTCACTGCAAGCTCCGCTCCCCGGGTTTATGCCATTCTCCGGCCTCAGCCTCCCGAGTAGCTGGGACTACAGGCGCCTGCCACCTTACCCGGCTCGTTTTTTGTATTTTTTTAGTAGAGATGGGGTTTCACCGTGTTAGCCAGGATGGTCTCGATTTCCTGACCTCGTGATCCGCCCATCTCGGCCTCCCAAAGTGCTGGGATTACAGGCTTGAGCCACTGTGCCCGGCCCAGCTCTGGTTTCTTATGTCTGCTATTTGTGTTATCTAGAGTTTGGGTTATGACTTATTATAATCTTTGCCCTTTTTTTTGTTATCATGTCTTTAGATAGCAATGAACGTGAGTAACTAATTTCAGTGCCTTTACTTCAAAACATTCTCTGGCTTAATTTTTCTCCTTGTTGAAGAACTTCCTCCAACAGTGTATTCAAAGCAAGTCTCTGTGTGGCAAATCTTCTGTGCATCTCTAGAGTACCTAACACTATCTTTAACTCACTCCATCATTTAAAAGATAGCCTAGCTGGATCGAAAACTCTAGGATCAAAATTCCTTTCAGCACTCTGCAAACATTCCTCTAGTGTCTCTTGCATCCTGTCGAAGATTCTAACATCAGCCTAATTCTTGCCCAACTAAAGATTAGCTGCTTTCTTTCTGGAGAACTCCATGAAAACAAGATCTTTGCTTTGTTCAGGACTTCATCTCTACTGCCTACATCAGTGCCTGGCCCAGTGTCTTGATCAGCATTTCCTGAGATGAGTGGATGCTATACTATTCTGCCACCAGGATTAGTGTTATTGGCAGTTGTGTGCTTACACTGATGAAGCTTACAATGACCACCTGTGAACATCATCCTATGATCAACTGCAGAGCAATATCACACTCAAGAAGCAGAGGGTAATAACCAAGAATTACTTCAAAAGGAATTATCTTCCCATCCCTCCCTTTTCTGCAGGGACTAAACTCAGCATGCTTGGGTCTTTTCCCACTTATTCTTTGTATGCATTAAGAAAGGTGTCTCAGCGGGACACGGTGGCTCACACCTGTAATCCTAGTACTTTGGGAGGCCAAGGTGAGAGGATCACTTGAGGCCAGGAGTTCAAGACCAGCCTGGGTAACACAGCAAGATCCATCTCTACCAAAAAAAAAAAAAGTGTCTCTTGGCCTGGCACGGTGGCTCACGCCTGTAATCCCAGCACTTTGGGAGGCCGAGGCAGGTGGATCACCTGAGGTCGGGAGTTCAAGACCAACCTGACCAACATGGAGAAACCTCATCTCTACTACAAATAGAAAATTAGCTGGGTGTGGTGGCTCATGCCTATAACCCCAGCTACTCGGGAGGCTGAGGCAGGAGAATCGCTTGAACCCAGGAGGCAGAGGTTGGAGTGAGCCAATATTGTGCCATTGCACTCCAGCCTTGGCAACAAGAGCGAAACTTCATCTCCAGAAAAAAAAAAAGTGTCTCTTTGGCTGGGAGTGGTGGCATGTGCCTGTAGACCCAGCTACCTGGGAGGCTGAGGTGGGAGGATCCCTTGAACCCAGGAGTTTGAGGCTGTAGTGAGCTGTGATTGCACCACTGTACACCAGCCTCTGTCTCAAAAAAAAAAAAAAAAACAAAAAAAAAACATGTCTCTGTGAGTGAACAGTGAGTAGGAGCTAGGGTATAGATGAAGGGGGCGAGAAATTAGGCTAGCAATTGTCAGAAAATCTGAGAGAAGACTTCTGTAAAAACTCTCTTGTTAATCATTTTCATTCCTGAAATTCTACCTCAGCGCTAGGTTTTGAGTGTTTCCTTCTAGCTGGAATATACCTCCTTCTCAGCATGCTCAACATCTACTTGCCTTTCAAGACGCAGCTTAGACATCATCCCCCAAAGTCCTAAGATAACAATGACGAATTCATCTACGGCCAGGCACGGTGGCTCACGCCTGTAATCCCAGCACTTTGGGAGGGCGAGGAGGGTGGATCACGAGGTCAGGAGCTCAAGACCAGCCTGGCCAATATGGTGAAACTCTGTCTCTACTAAAAATCCAAAAATTAGCTGGGCATGGTGGCATGCGCCTGTAGTCCCAGCTACTTGGGAGGGTGAGGCAGAAGAATCGCTTGAACCCAGGGGGCGGGGCTGCAGTGAGCTGAGCTCGTGCCACTGCACTCCAGCCTGAGCGACAAAGTAAGACTCTGTCTCAAAAAAAAAAAAAAAAAAAAAAAAAAAAAAAAAATCATCTACTTTGGGAGGCCGAGGTGGGCAGATCACCTGAATTTGGGAATTTGAGAACAGCCTGACACGGAGAAACCCCGTCTCTACTAAAAATGCAAATTTATCCATGTGTGGTGGTGCATGCCTGTATTCTCAGCTACTCAGGAGGCTGAGGCAGGAGAATCGCTTGAACCCGAGAGGTAGAGCTTGCGGTGAGCCGAGATCAGGCCATTGCACTCTAGCCTGGGCAACAAGAGCAAAACTCCGTCTAAAAAAATAAAGAATTCATCTACACATTATATTCGACTCCCTACCTACTAGAGTAATAAAAATATGTTCCATTTTATCTAGGGGATAACATGAAATATTTGGAGGGGACCTCAGGGAGGGTGCGACCTGACCCCCAGTTGGTACTGGCAGTTTCTCTATAGAAGTGATTCTTGGCCCGGCGCGGTGGCTCACGCCTGTAATCCCAGCACTTTGGAAGGCCGAGGCGGGCGGATCACGAGGTCAGGAGATCAAGAACAGCCTGGCTAACGTGGTGAAACCCCGTCTCTACTAAAAATACAAAAAAATTAGTGAGATGTGGTGGCGGGCACCTGTAGTCTCAGCAACTCGGGAGGCTGAGGCAGGAGAATGGCGTGAACCCGGGAGGTGGAGCTTGCAGTGAGCAGAGATGATGCCACTGCACTCCAGCCTGGGCGACAGAGAGAGACTCCGTCTCAAAAAAAAAAAAAAAGGCTCTCAATCCCAGCTGCATGACAGAATCAAACTCCAAACCAATTAGATCAGGACCCTGGAGTTCAGCCTCAGGAATCATAATTTATAAAAGCTTCCCAGCTGATGTTTATGTGTGGCCAGGATTGAGAATCACTGCTCCAGCGTCCCTGACAAGTGAATACGCAAGAGACAGCCGAATGTATATAATATAGCAGAAAGTGTAATGACGTCAGGTTATTAGGTTCAAACCAAAGCTCAAAGACTTTCCAGCTGTGTGACTGTGGACAAGTTAATTAACACCTCTGAGATTTGGTCTCCTTATCTATAAAATGGGGATAACAGAAACACCAACCCCCTGAGGTGGCTGTGAAGATGACATGAGAGAACCAGTATTAAGCATGCAGCAGGATGTCAGGTCCACAACTGATACTCAATCTGGCAGCCAATCTCCAGGATGACCCCAGTGATTCCCACCACCTGCTAGTCATGCCTCTGTGTGGTCTCTTCTGACATTGATTATTGTGGAAGTGACAGTACGACTTCTGAGGCTAGGTCACAGAAGACATCGTTGTCCCCAATTTGTTCTTTCTTGCACCACTCACCCTGAGAGAAGCCAGTCACCATGTTATGAGGTCATTCAGATGTTCTATGGAGAGGACCACAGGGAAGCAATGGAGGCCTCCTGCCAACAGCCATGTGATTGAGCCTGCCTTTTTTTTTTTTTTTTTTTTTTTTTGAGGGGCTCAGCTCACTCTGTCACCCAGGCTGGAGTACAGAAGCACAATCATGGCTCACATGGCTCACTGCAGCCTTGATCTCCCAGGCTCAAGTGATCCTTCCACCTCAGCCTCCTGAGTAGCTGGGACTACAGGATGTGCCACCACACCCAGCTGATTTTTGTATTTTTTGTAGAGACAGGGTCTCCCTATGTTGTCCAAGCTGGTCTCAAACTCCTGGGCTCAAGTGATCCTCCCACCTCAGTGTCCCAAATTGCTAGGATTACAGGGATGAGCCACCATGCCCAGCCAATCCAGCCATCTTGCAGCCAATCCTCCAGCCCCAATTAAGCCTTCAGATGACTATAGCCCCAGTTAGTATCTTGACTACAAACTCATGACAGATCCTAATCCAGAACCACTCTTCTAAGCTGCTCCTGAATTCCTAACCCATATACAGTGTGTGAGATCATAAACACTTATTGTTGTTTTAGGCCTCTACATTTTGGAGCAATTTATTATGCAGCAATAGGTGACTAAAACACATGATAAAATTGTGGTAATTACTATTATAAAGTACTTCCTGATTTTGAGCTGAAATCCACTTTCTTGTAATCACCACTCTCTCTTCCAGTTCCATCTTTTTGGGCCACCTAGAAAAAATACAATCTCTCTTCCTCATGGTCAAAATGTTTGGTGCTGGTTTTCATGCCAACAATTTAATTCATCAGACATTTGCTGAAGAGTGATCACTGTGCCAGCAGTAGGCATGCAAAGATAAGTAGGACGAGGACCCTGCCTAGTCACACACTCAAAACATTCTTCCACGAGGGGTGCTGTAATGAAGGGAACCTGACTCCCAGTGCGGGAGGAGGAGGTCCAAATGCAGCTGTGGCTGGTTCTGCTTACAGAGGTAAGGGAAAGCTTCTCAGAAGAGGTGGCAGGCGCTGAGGCCTAAGGGATGAATAGGAGTTCTCCAGGATGAAAGGAGGGGAAGGAATAACAAGCAGAAGCTATAGGCAGAAGACCACCCCGACATTAACTCCTTTCTTCCGCAGGACACACATCTCCTCTCCTCTTATCCAACTTTTGAGTCCTCCCCCACCGCCTCCCAATCTTGGTAACTCCACTCAGTACACACCCTTTCCTGCCACATGATGGCATCTAGAGGGAGCCAGCCCTCCTCCAGGGTGGTCCGGCCAGTGTGGAGTGGAGTTGGCCGTCACCTTTCTTTTTCTGGAAGCTCCGCTTGGTCCAGACTTGTCTGAGGCTTTTTGGCCTCCACATCCTTCAGCTGACTCATGCTGGGCCTGCAGGCATCTAGACTGCAAAGTCATTTTTCACACGTGCTTCTGGGAAACCTCATCTCTTCATACTTTGTACTTCTGCTGTTGTTTTGTTTTCACAATTTTTCATGCATGTTTTGAAGTTCAATAATTTGATCTATGCAAACTGCTCATCTCAGCTCCTGGTTGGCAGGGGCCATGTGGAAGCAAATTGAGCCACCAAAAAACCCACTTTAGAACACGCCCTGGAAACAGAAACCGTCTATCATTCTAAGGCCGTTGTGGTTAGTAGTGATTCAGACTCATTGCAGCTCCTTCCAGCCTTCAAAGATCTCACCGGATAAGAGCCTGGCTTGGATTTGAAGACACCTTCTATGAAGGAAAGGCTTTAGCAGGGGGTGAGGGAGGTGGGCTGTGATACTTTGCAGGAGCTGAGCACAGACGGAAGGGAATTGGAAGGGGATATTTGTCTGGCTCCCCACGGCTCCCACCTTCCCCCCGTCAGGGAGAATCAGGCCATTGTCTAGGTAGAACTCTTGGCTTGTTTATCTTCTCAGACCCAGCTTAGTACAAGGTTTCACTCAGTTTTCTTTCTACCCAAAAATGACCACAGGAAAGAGTGGCTTGCCTTTGCCAAATATCCAGTCCATACTCTCCATTCCCATTTCTCTGCCTCTTTCTCCCATTACTGGCTTCTAACAGAAAATAAGAAGAGCAAGTTTCCCTTTGGTCCCATCAAAGACAACATATACACATTTATTCATGCATTCATTCCTTCAACTAGCATTTATTGGGTTCCTACTATGTTCCCGGCATTGTTATTGGTACTGGTGACCCTAGTATAAAAGACACAATCCCTGCTGTCAAGAGGTCACACTTTTGGAAGGAACCCAGCAGTGCTGGAGGCACCGCTAGCGGGGAATGGGAGCACATAGAAGAGGCATTTGACCCAGCTTTGGGAGGAATTGGAAAAGGCTTTAAAATAGAGTAACAGCTTGCCAGAAAGAATAATAGTTATTATAGCTTTTATTAAGCGTCTTCTATGTGCCAAGCACTGTGCTAAAATCGCCCTATAGATACTGTTTTATTTTAATCTTCACAACTCTAAGAGGTCACTACTGCAATTATTCCAATTTCACAAATGAAGAAAGTGAGATTCAGCAAGGTCACCTTGGTGGGGCGTGGTTGCTCACACCTATAATCCCAGGACTTGAGAAGCTGAGGCAGGAGGATCACTTGAGTTGAGGACTTCGAGGCCAGCTTGGGCAACATAGTGAGTCCCCTGTCTCTACAAAAAAAAAAAAAAAAAAAAAAAAAAAAAAAGCTGGATATGGTAGCATGCCCTTGTGGTCCTAGCTACTTGGGAGGTTGAGGTGGTAGGATGACTTGAGCCTGGGAGGTTGAGGCTCCAGTGAGCTGTGATCATGCCATTTTACTCTAGTCTGGGTGACAGAGCAAGACCCTGTCTCAAATAAATAAATAAATAGGCTGGGTATGGTGACTCAGACCCGTAATCCCAGCACTTTGGGAGGCCAAGGCAGGTGTATTGCTTGAGGTCAGGAGTTCAAGACCATCCTGACCAATATGGTGAAACCCCGGCCAGGTGCGGTGGCTCACGCCTGTAGTCCCAGCACTTTGGGAGGCTGAGGCGGGAGGATCACGAGGTCAGGAGATTGAGACCATCCTGGCTAACACTGTGAAACCCCGTCTCTACTAAAAATACAAAAAAATTAACCGGGTGTGGTGGCAGGCGCCTGTAGTCCCAGCTACTCTGGAGGCTGAGGCAGGAGAATGGCATGAACCCGGGAGGCGGAGCTTGCAGTGAGCTGAGATCGCGACACTGCACTCCAGCCTGGGTGACAGAGCAAGACTCTGTCTCAAAAAAAAAAAAAAAAAAAAAAAAAAAATGGTGAAACCCCATCTCTACTAAAAATACAAAAATTAGCCGGGCATGGTGGCACATGCCTGTAGTCCCAGATACTCAGGAGGCTGAAAAAGGAGAGTCACTTGAACCCAGGAGGAAGAGGTTGCACTAAGCTGAGATTGCATCACTGCACTCCAGCCTGGGTGACAGAGTGAGACACTGTCTCAAAAAAATAGTAATAATAAATAAATAAATAAATACATAAAGTCAACTTGCTTACATCTTTACTAATAATAAATAGCAGAAGTGAGATATAGATGCAGCTTTTCCTGACTGTGGAGCCCATTCTCTTACCCAAGGCTGCTGTTTACAGTCGTGCAGATTGTTCACTGCACAATTCCAATGATGGCCCTGCACTCAATGAGCCATTATGGATGAGAAGGGTATCCAGGCAGAAGGGTCCTACTTTACAGAAATATGAAAAAACAACCTCTATTCAGGAAACTGGCCCCATAAAGCCATGTCAGAGGCTAATGAACTCCTCGAAGATGCTCAGCTCCTCTGCACCTCCAGTGATTGTTTATGGAACTGACCCAGAGTGTCTTGGAAGAGCTCCTGGGGCTTTGCATTTGTTTATTTTGTTGTTGTTGTTCCTTTGTGTTTGTTTTGCTTTTGAGACAGAGTCTTGCTCTGTCACCCAGGCTAGAGGGCAGTGGTGCAATGACAGCTCACTGCAACCTGAACCTCCCAGGCTCAAGCCATTCTCCCACCTCAACCTCCAGAGTAACTGGGACTACAGGTATGTACCACCATACTCAGCTAATTTTTAATTTTTTTGTAGAAATGGGGGGGGTCTCACTATGTTGCCCAGGCTAGTCTCTAACTCCTGGCTTTAAGCAACCCTGCTGCCTTGGCCTCCCAAAGTGCTGGGATCACAGGCATGAGCCACCACGCCAGGCCAGGCTTTGCATTTGGTATAGAGACCCAATCCTTTCTTCTTACAGAGCTATGGAGCTCTCAGCAGGATGTGCATGTTTCTGAACTGTTGACCATGCAAATATTCAAGGACATAGGATGCAGGAAGTCCTGAGTCTCCAAACTGCTCAGTGTCCTATGAATGGCCAATCAGCTTCTCATGCATAGGCACCAAACATAACCTGCCAAACAAGTCAGTTCAATATCTAAGCCACCCCAACTTCTTTGCAGAACTAGCTTCAGTAGCAAAGAACGGTCTGAGAAAAATGGGCGCAACCAGGGTGAATGCCTACAACACTCCAGGTTCTCAGCAGATGTGATCTCTTCCACTCTCACAGCTTCATGAGACATCATCTTTCATTTTGCCATTGAGGAAACTGAGGTGCAGGGATGCCAAGTAACTTACCTAGGTTACGTGTGCAATAAGCAGCCACGATTCTCACCAGCATCTTTCTGGTGCCACAGTTCCTATGCTTCTATCCTAAAGTCCGCTCTCAAAAGGTACCTGGAAAAGGACAGGAAACAGCTTATGTGGTTCCTCAAGTGCCTGAGAGCATGTACGTGGCAGAGTCTCTATTTTTTTTTTTTTTTTTTTTTTCTTGAGACAGAGTCTTGCTCTGTTGCCCGGGCTGGAGTGTAGTGGCATGATCTCAGCTCACAGCAACCTCTGCCTCCTGGGTTCAAGCGATTCTCCTGCCTCAGCCTCTCAAGTAGCCAGGATTAGAGGCATGTGCCACCACACCCACCTAAGTTTTGCATTTTTAGTAGTGATGGGGTTTCACTATGTTGGCCAGGCTAGTCTCGAACTACTGGCCTCAAGTATCCACCCATCTCAGCCTCCCGAAGTGCTGGAATTACAGGCGTGAGCCACCAAGCCAGGCCCAGACTAAATTATTTCAATTTAATGTACTGGAGGTTTGAAAATTAATACTTAAAAAGAAACTTGTCTAATGGTTCAGAGTTTCAGTTTGGAACGATAAAAACGTTCTGGAGATGGATGGTGGTAATGGTTACACAACAATGTGAGTGTACTTAATGCCACTGAACCATACATTTAAAAACAGTTAATATGGTAAATTTTATGTTACGTATATTTTACCACAATTTGAAAAATCACAACAACCTTAAGAAAGAGAGAATGTTACTAAATGATATGTGGTATCCTGGAAAAGAATATGATCTATAGTTAATATTATTGTACCAATGTTAATGTCTTAATTTTGATAAATGTGTCATAGCTATATAAGATTTTTAACATTAGGGCAAACTGAGTTCAAAGTATCTGGGGGCCGGGCATGGTGACTAACACCTGTAATCCCAGCACTCTGGGAGGCTGAGGTGGGCGGATCATTTCAGATCAGTTCAGGACCAGCCTGGCCAATATGGTGAAACCCCGTTTCTACTAAAAATACAAAAATTAGCTGAGCATGGTGGTACATGCCTGTAATCCCAGCTACTCAGAGGCTGAGGCAGGAGGATCACTCGAACCTGGAAGGCAGAAGTTGCAGTAAGCAGAGATTGTGCCACCGGTCTCCAGCCTGGGGAACACAGCAAGACTGTCTCAGAAAAAAAAAAAAAAAAAAAAAAGGCTGGGCGTGGTGGCTCATGCCTGTAATCCCAGCACTTTGGGAGGCCAAGGTGGATGGACTGCTTGAGGTCAGGAGTTCACGACCAGCCTGGGGAAAATGGTAAAACCCCATCTCTACTAAAATACAAAAATTAGCTGGGTGTGGTGGTGCATGCCTATAATCCCAGCCACTCAGGAAGCTGAGGCAGAAGAATCACTTGAACCCAGGAGGCAGAAGTTGCAGTGAGCAGAGATTGCACCATTGCACTTCAGCCTGGGCAACAAAGTGAGACTCCTCCTCAAAAAAAAAAGAAAAGAAAAAGAAAAAAAAAAAAAAAAAGAGTATATGGGCCTGAGTGTGGGCTCATGCCTGTAATCCCAGCATCTAGCATTTTGGTAGGCCAAGGCAGGAGGACCGCTTGAGGCCAGGAGTTTGAGAACAGCCAGGGTAACACAGTGAGATCTCATCTCTACAGGAATGTTTAAAAATTGGCTGGGCATGTGGTGCATGCCAATAGTCCCAGCTACTCACTAGGCTGAGGTGGGAGCATGGCTTGAGCCCAGGAGTTCAAGGTTGCAATGAGCCATGATCAGGCCACGGCACTCCAGCTTCACAACTGAGTGAGTATATGGGACTCTTTACTATCATTGCAACTTTTCTGTAAATCTAAAATTGTTTCAAAATTAAAAGTTTATTTTAATAAGGAAACTACATTATAAACATTTAAATAAATAACTTTTATAAATGACGTTCAATTCATGAGGGTTTTCAACACGTAAACTAATTTTGTGCAAGACATCCACATTGTTCCATAAAATGAATAAGAAATGTTCTTACCGGCCGGGCGCAGTGGCTCACGCCTGTAATCCCAACACTTTGGGAGGCAGGGGTGGGCGAACCATGAGGTCAAGAGATCGAGACCATCCTAGCGAACATGGTGAAACCCCGTCTCTACTAAAAATACAAAACTTAGCTGAGCATGGTGGCTGCACCTGTAGTCCCAGCTACTTGGGAGGCTGAGGCAAGGGAATCGCTTGAACGCGGGAGGTGGAGGTTGCAGTGAGCAAAGATCGCGCCACTGCACTCCAGCCTGACAACA
Source organism: Rhinopithecus roxellana (assembly GCF_007565055.1). Classification (NCBI taxonomy): domain Eukaryota; kingdom Metazoa; phylum Chordata; class Mammalia; order Primates; family Cercopithecidae; genus Rhinopithecus; species Rhinopithecus roxellana. The sequence goes on from NC_044567.1 coordinate 47,776,421, forward strand.
GAGCGAGACTCCGTCTCAAAAACAAAAACAAAACAAAACAAAATATTCTTACCTATTAGAAATTCCACAGTATGATGATGTTCTCATCTGAGTCTTCAGTTCCCTTTGCCTTGATAGTGCAGTCAATAGAATATTCCTTCTCGGAATCCAAGCCACATAGACTCAGAACTGATGGAATTAAAACTATACAAGTCCAGGACAATCACACACCACATACCTATTCAGGTGATGCAACACGAGGCACACCATGTCACATCTAAGGTAATCATCCCCAAAATGTTTAACTTGAATCTTGTTAAGCCTTTAGGTTCCATTTTCGGGGGAATACAGGAGATCAACGAAGAAGTTTTGTGACACCATGAGGAGAGAAGTCTGCAAGCTCAGAGCCTGGGGCAGACCGGAAGACAACTGGTGTGGTCTCTGGAAACAAGTCTAAGTTATACTCTTTTGAGAAGTTTGGCCGTGAAGGGAGCAGAAAAATGAGGAAGTAGGAGCTAAGAGGAGACACGGGCAGGCTTTTTTCTGTTCTTCATTTCCAGTTTTTCCTCAGCTGGGGATCAGTAAGATCCTGAGCTAGGCATGGACGAGGGAAATGTCCCTGTCTTCTTTCCCTGTTCTTGTTCTGTGTCGTTTGTTGCTTCTTCTGTACATTATGTCATCATGTTTGATATTAGAACATATCCTTCTTAGATCAGAGGTTCTAATTTAATTTGCAGAGCATTTTGCCTGGCTGGCTGTGTGCTCTATAGACACTAAAAGAATCTAAAAAGTCAAAGTTGTGAATGAAGTGGAGATGAACAGAGCATTAAGAGTCAGGCTGGCACTACTAAGGTGAGGTGAGTGAGGCACTTGTTTTAAGTGCAAAGTTTAAGGGAATGCCCAAAAACTCATTGATCAAGAGCAATACAATTTTAATGCAATATTTTAAAAAATCAAAATTAATATAAAAACCCATGGTGAACAAAATATCAGAAGTTTAAAGAGCCTACATTTGTACAACCCTGCCTCATTCATCTCATGCTAATCCCAGCCCCGTAAAACTTTTCCTGCAAAAACACACAGTTGGCTTACAGGCATAGGTAGCTCATCTGACTTTTTTTTTTTTTTTTTTTTTTTTTTTGAGACGGAGTCTCGCTCTGTCGCCCGGGCTGGAGTGCAGTGGCCGGATCTCAGCTCACTGCAAGCTCCGCCTCCCGGGTTTACGCCATTCTCCTGCCTCAGCCTCCCGAGTAGCTGGGACTACAGGCGCCCGCCACCTCGCCCGGCTAGTTTTTTGTATTTTTTTTTAGTAGAGACGGGGTTTCACAGTGTTAGCCAGGATGGTCTCGATCTCCTGACCTCGTGATCCGCCCGTCTCGGCCTCCCAAAGTGCTGGGATTACAGGCTTGAGCCACCGCGCCCAGCCTCATCTGACTTTTTGAAATGTTGCATTACAATATTATTGTTCTTGATTACTGAGTTTTCTGGGGCCCTTTTAACTCATCCTAGCCCTGACATTGCTTAAGTTCTATGTGTGACTCAAAGAAACAATATCCATAAAAGATATTTTGGGGATAAAAGGAAGAAATGGCATATGACAATATTGGGGAATACTGTTAATGTTTAGGTAATAATGACATTGTGATTATGTAGAAGATGTCCTTGCTTTTTTGGAGATGATGTCAGCAAAACATATAGATGATATGTAAATGAAGCAAATTGGTCGGGGGTGGTGGCTCCCGCCTGTAATCCCAGCACTTTGGGAGGCTGAGGTGGGTGGGTCACTTGAGGCCAAGAGTTTGAGACCAGCCTGGCCAACATGGAGAAACCCTGTTTCTACTTAAAAAAAAACAAAAATTAGCCCAGCATGATGGCGCACACCTGTAATCACAGCTACTCAGAAGGCTTGAGGAATGAGAATTGCTTGAACCCAGGAGGCAGAGATTGCAGTGAGCCGAGATTGTGCCACTGCAGTTCAGCCTGGGTGACAGTGTGATTCTGTCTCAAAAGGAAACAAATAGGTAAAATTTTAATAATTGAATTTTGTTCCTGGGTACAGATAGGTGTTCACTGCACTATTCTAAGTTTCCAGGTGTTTAACACTTTTTCTGATAAAACATTTTTAGAAACACTTATATAAGCCAAACTTTTATAACAATGTAATAGACTGCAGACCATCTAGAAGAGGCTAATTCATTACTACATAGCTGGGTGGTGAGGATGGAGGTACCTCATTTGCCCTAAAACTAACCCTAACCCAATCCTACTCCTTCCAATGCCTGCTGCCTCAGATGTAGCCTGTCCTTGCTCCAGGCCCAGGAGGAGCTGGAGGTAAGGGCACAACCAAGTTTCAGTTTAGCTACTCAGAACCCCAATTAATGAATATCATTTCAGGCACTTCTGCTTTGTCCGTCTTTTTCCTGATATTTCCCCAGAGGTGTCCAATGTAAGACAGGCCAGCCTCACATCAGACATAGAGAAGAGGAAAATGTGATCTTTTTTATTACACAGAACAGAGAGACTGTCACAAATGGGCCTCAGGTGACGCAGTAGCATGACCTGAGTACTTGCTGCAACTCCAGGAGCCTCATCTCAGACCTACTGAATCTGAAACTCTGAGGGTGCAGCCCAGAAATCTGTGTTTAACAAGTCCTGCAGGAGATTCTGATGCACAGCAAAGTCTGAAAACCACAGATGCAAAGAGACACACAAGTGCATATGAAGAGACTTATTTCATTTGGTCCTTCCTTTCTATCAGTACGTAGCCTGTATTTCATTATACCTGTGGTGGATGTGCTAAAAAGAATTTCACAATGACACTCTCATGTGCATAATTCTGAGAGAGAGGTTCCATTAGAATGTGCTCAAGAACCTGCAGGAAAGCGTTTCAGAAAAGTGCCAGTGTCACTTTAAGGAGCCACTCTGAGTAGAGATGAACCCAAGGATCATGGGTTGTTGCCAAATCTGTGGTGTCTTCTGACCTTGCTTGTCTTTTTGAGCTTGGTCATATTTTGCACAGAGCCATGGAGACCCGTATAGTCTAGTGTCTTACAGGCATTTTCACGTTTTTATGAGGCCTCAAACTATATAAAATGTAAAATATATATAAAATATTTTGAGGCCTCATAAAAACCTGAAAATGCCTGTAAGACACCTACACTACAGGTCTCCATGGCCCTCTGCAACTATTTTATAGTTGCATTAATTTATAAAAGCTTCCCAGCTGATGTTTATATGCAGCCTGGATTGAGAGTCACTGCTCTAGTGTCCCTAACAAGTGAATATCTTTGATAAAAGAGCAAAGAAATCTTTGTTTCCTTCTGTTTCATACACACACGCACACAAATACACACACATTTGATATGTATACATAGAGAAGAAACAGAAACAAAGAGAGCTCACTGAGGACATTAGGAGCAGGCTCTTGGATGGGGTGGTGTACTTCATCCAGTGGCGCCCCAAGTTGGGCCCTGCTTCTACTTGCAGCTCCACGCACTCCACACAGGGAGGCCTACAGCAGCCACTGGCTCCCGTCCACCCGCTAGACCACAGCAGCCTCCATCTGCCCTCAAAACATGGAGCTGTTGCTGCCCCCCAGTCACAGCTAACCCAGCTGCACTCACGTTACCCATTTGGCCTTCACACGATTTAGGCAGAAGGTAAATACAGATGGGGCGGGTGAGCAGCAGGAAGGCTTGGTGTGCTGAAATTCCATCGAGGCAGGAAGTGCCCGTGCTGCACTATTTGAAGACAGTTTATCTAAAAATAATCAAAAAGCAGTTCTTCTCACTGGATCTGGATCCCCCTCAGGTGGAGATGGTTCTCCCCAACTGGGAGCCTGGGCGTTTTCGTGAGTGGGCCACTTTCATCAGGTGCAGGAGGTTGCAGGCTCCTCAGAGGGCACATCTCCAAGGTGGGTCAGAAAATGGCTCCTTCTAAAATAATAATGAAAATGAAAATGAATCATTTGCATAAACTGTGCTAAATGATGACTTGGAATCGTGCTTCTGGGGTTTCTCTAGTATCAGCAAGGGGACTAGAACGTGACATAAATTGCGATTCAGGGATGGCTGTAGGCCTGAGTTAACGCACCCCTGTTGTGAGGGACATTTGTCAGTGTTTGTAGCAGCCTAGCATCCATGCCCTCCATTTGGGGGATATTCCCACTGTGTCAGTCACAGCAAGCTACGCCTCCCTCTAGGGAAGTAGGAAGGTCTAGAGACTAACCTCTTCCCCAGCATGCTTTTAGTTAGCACAGAGGCAAATGACAGGCTGGCCAATCAGATGCTCTCACCCTAGACTTTACATTGTGAATAAATGTGTGATGTGAGGCAAAGATGAATGGAAAGTTAGAATCCATGTGCATTGGCTGGGTATGGTGGCTCACGCCTGTAATCCCAGCACTTTGGGAGGCCAAGGCTGGCGGATCACCTGAGGTCAGGAGTTCAAGACCAGCCTGGGCAACATGGTGAAACCCTGTCTCTACTAAAAATACAAAAATTAACTGGGCGTGGTGGCATGCGCCTGTAATCCCAGCTACCCAGGAGACTGAGGCAGGAGAATTGCTGGAACCCGGGAGGCAGAGGCTACAGTGAGCCGAGGTCGCACCACTGAACTCCAGCCTGGGTGACGGGGCAAGACTCCGTCTCAAAAAAAAAAAAAAAAAAAGAATCCATGTGCATTGGAAGGATCTGACCAAGGCATGCTGGTAGGTTTGTTCCTGCTCAAAGATGATTATCTTGTATTCTGCCCCTTGGGCCCCTGTCTCTATTGGGTTTTGGCCCATATAATTACCTCTCTCTCTCTCTCTCTCTCTCTCTCTGTATGTGTGTGTGTGTGTGATGGCAAATTTCAAATAGACAGTACATTATTATCAATCATAGTCCCCATACTGTACACCCTATCCCTATCTTCATTCTTCACCTTCTTACAATCTGTTTGTTGCTTCTTACATATTTTGAGGCCTCATAAAAACTTGAAACTATTTAATTCAAAGTGTCCTCTTAGTCGCTTTTCTGCTTACAATAATCAGAGTGGTTTTCTGCTGCTTGCAACCAACAATTGACTATATAGACATGTTTGGAAGGCATAACATAATGCTGATTTTTCAGGTGCTGTAGGGATACCAAGATGAATGCAGTCTGGAATGCACTACACACAGCGCATGAGCATACAGGCTCTGTGTGAGACAGGCTTCAGTTCAAATCTTGCCTCTGCCACTTACTAGCTGGGCGACCTTTCACCTGGTCTTTTATCATTGCTGGGTTTCATTTCCTCATCTGTAAAATGGAGTTACTAAATGGTCTTGAACTCCTGACCTCAAATGATCTACCCGCCTCGGCCTCCCAAAGCGCTGGGATTACAGGCGTGAGCCACTGTGTCCGGCCTTGATGATGATTCTTAACTTCAAGGAATTTATAATCTTGTAGGTCTGGTTCATAGTCACTAGTTCTTTTCAAACTTCCATGGTAGAGATTCAAGGACAAGTGACACTGTAACAAAAGGCAATCACTACTTGGGGTCTAGAAATGGAGAGCCAAAGCATAAGGCCATGTGTCAGTCATTCAACAAATACGACCCACAGATATGTATTCAGATACTTATTGAGCTCCTATTATATGCCATGACCTTACTAAGGATTATTTCAATGGTCTCTAATGGTGAAAAGAAAACTTTATCTGGAAGAAATATGCACTAAAAGAAAACAAGGTTAATTTTCCAGCCTAAAAGAAGCGAATTCCTCTCAAAGCCAAGCTTTCTTTTGTCATCAAATGGCTTCTGAATACTCACTAATTTACTTTCTCAGGGACCTCACAGTCAGGAAGCAGATATCCTCTAAGTGTAGTTATTGGGAATCCTGTTCCAGGTGCTGGCCTTCCATGAAAAATTAAGTTTCTAAACTTGCAAAGATAAGGACCAGATCCAACACTGACAGCTGACCTCACCAAGAAGCAGAAAGCCTGTGAGACCTATCCTGCCAGATACACCTAAATACTTTTTGAGCACATCTTGTGTGTCTGGCATCAGGCTAGGCACAGGGAATATCACAGTGAATCAACTAGGATGGCCCCTGCTATCTTGGTGCTTACTCTATGTCTAGGAAGGGAGATGTTTACCAAATAATTACATAGTCAGCCGGGCGTAGTGGCTCATGCCTGTAATCCTAGCATTTTGGGAGGCCTAGGCGGGCAGATCACGAGGTCAGGAGATCAAGATCATCCTGGCCAACATGGTGAAACCTCGTCTCTACTAATAAAAATATAAAAATTAGCTGGGCGTGGTGACGCATGCCTGTAATCCCAGCTACTCAGGAGGCTGAGGCAGGAGGATCGCTGGAACCCAAGAGGCAGAGGTTGCAGTGAGCCAAGATTGTGCCACTGCACTCCAGCCTGGCAACAGAGCAAGACTCTGTGTCAAAAAAAAAAAAAAAAAGAATTACAGTCATGTAATGACAAACTGTCTTAAGTACCCTGCAGGAGACATTTAGGGATTTATGAGATCTCGTAATAGGGAACACTGATCTAGTCTAGGGAGTTAGGGAGGGTTTTGATGAGTAGGAGCACACCTGAGCTTTGATCTTAGTGATGAGTAGTGTTTGACTATGCGGAGAGGGGAGGATGGAACAGGTAAGCCAGAGAAAACATAGATAAAGGCCCTCTGGTGAGAGAGAGCAAGGCCTGGGCACCCACCTTCTAAGGTGTTGTGGGAAACATATGCAGTAATACACAATAAATATTAGTGGATGGAACAAATAATAAGCTAGTAAAAACTAACTTTTTCTTAGCCCTTATTATGTTCTAAGAACTTTTAAAATGTGTTAGGTTAATTAACACTAGCTACTATAGCAAAGAATCCTCAAATCTCTGTGGCTTAATGCAACAAGGATTCATTTCTCCCTCACCTCACAGTGAATGTGAGTTGGGCCGCCCTTTCAGGCAATCTCCTTCTAGCTGTGACTCAGGGATCCAGGCTCTATCTTGTAGCTCCATAACCCCCCAGAGCCTTCTTGAAGTTCTCTCCTAGATCTTTTCTATGTGATTGCCCAACTAGTGAAGGAAGACAGTGTGGGACATTTTTGTTTGTTTGTTTGTTTTTTGAGACGGAGTCTCACTCTGTCGCCCGGGCTGGAGTGCAGTGGCCGGATCTCAGCTCACTGCAAGCTCCGCCTCCCGGGTTTATGCCATTCTCCTGCCTCAGCCTCCCGAGTAGCTGGGACTACAGGCGCCCGCCACCTCGCCCGGCTAGTTTTTTGTATTTTTTTTTTAGTAGAGACGGGGTTTCACAGTGTTAGCCAGGATGGTCTCGATCTCCTGACCTCGTGATCCGCCCGTCTCGGCCTCCCAAAGTGCTGGGATTACAGGCTTGAGCCATCGCGCCCGGCTGAGACATTTTGAAAACAGGTTTATAAGTGACATACATCACATCTACGCCTGTCAAATGGCCAGAACCGTGTCAACCTAGTCCTAACATGATTGCCACAGAGGCCAGGAAAGGTAGCTCTCCTGTGCGTGGTATGACTCCAGAACAAGTTCTCTTAACCATGCCCAATATTTGCCAAGAAATCTGTATCAAGAATCAGACTTAAGTGCTTCTATGACAAGGTACTATTCTGGATGAAACACAAACAGAATTAGATAGAAATGGTCACCAGTTTTGGAAGCTTACACCCAAAGAGCCAGCTGTGGCCAGGAAACTCACCAATTTAGAGCACATTCTGTTGAAGATCATGAAACCCAGGCGGTGACTGCCAACTGCCTGGGAGTGGAGAGGGGGCCATGGGAGAGATTTCACATTTCTCAGGGTGCTTGTGTAGTCTGGATAGGCATATTCTAAGATGACCATTGTTTTAATATGTTTTCAGTCATGTCACATTTATTTTGAAGTTTTGAATAAAATTGGGGTGAGGTATGGAAGGAAATATTTATATTTTCAAAGGGGATTCCAAGAAGGTTGAGAAACTGCAGACCAGGAAAGGGAAGGGAATTATTTACCAGGGGCTGAACTTATGTGTGTGTGGGGCGGAAATAAAGGAATCATAAGGGTATGATTTCTTCCCTTTCTCCTTCCCCCAGCCTGAACACATTTCATATTTTTTAAACTTGATGGGAATTTCCTCCTCAATCTCTGGCCTTGGAGAGAGAAAATTAGGGAAAGAGAAGACCAGGGATGAAAAATTGGAGGGAAAGAATGAAGGAAAATCTTGAATAAAAGGAAGTTGCTTAGAACATAGGGGAGGAGAAGATATCATCAAAAGCTAAACTCCAGACTTACGTTTAGGTATTAGAAAGTGTTACTGGAGGGTTGGAAAGCCCAAATAAATCCAAATAGATTCCAAAACTGAGTTTCAAAGAAGAGAGGGGTAGCCTGGTGGTTTGAGGCGGCTTCTGAGTGTGACATGACTCTGGATAGTGCTTAGAGATTTGGAATGGTGAGAGTGAACAGTGAATAACAAAAAGTAGGTAAGGCTTAGTGAGGGTTCCCACTCACATAATTTGCCATGTGAATTTCATCTGCTTTTAATTGTCACAACATTCCCATGGAACATGCACCCCTGTCGGTCCCATCTGCCAAAAATCACACTGTCAGTAAGTGGCTAAACTGGGATTTGAGCAGTCCTTCTGGCCCCAGAGTCCAACCTAGAGTTAGATGTGCCTGAGCTGTATAATGGCTTAATTAATTGTTGGTGTTTACGAAGTGGAAATACACATAGTACAATCAGTTAATTACTTTTCTTCACAGGCTGAACATTAAATATTTTCTCCTTTACCTTTGCTCTGGTCTCCCACTTGGAGAGAGAACCTTTGCATTCTTTTTTTTTTTTTTTGAGATGGAGTCTCACCCCGTTGCCTGGCTGAAGTGCAATGGCACAATCTCGGCTCACTGCAACCTCTGCCTCCTGGCTTCAAGTGATTCTCCTGCCTTAGCCTCCCGAGTAACTGGGACTACAGGCACGCACCATTGCACCTGGCTTTTTTTCTTTTTTTTTTTGTACTTTAGTAGAGACGGGGTTTCACCATGTTGGCCAGGATGGTCTCGATCTCCTGACCTCATGATCCACCCACCTCGACCTCCCAAAGTGCTGGGATTACAGGCGTGAGCCACTGCGCCCGGCTGAGCCTTTGCATTCTTAAGGATAATCTGCTTGTTTCCAGTTGGACAGCTTGGCGAGGAAGAGTGCTGACTCCTAGAAAGCTCCTAATTACTGCCAAGGTGAACCAAGTGAAAAGTTGGTTCCATTTTCTGCAGAGAGGGACAGTTCATTTAATTCCAGCAATAAACTGGCTTCCAGGAGAAAGAACTGTTTAAAGGTCTGTGTCAATTATATAGTGATTATGAAATTCATGATATGACTAATCCAGTGGCTGAACCTATGATTATCTGACACAATCCAAGAATCCACAGTGTAACAGGCTCTATGACTCCATTAAAGAAAACTCAGTTTAATTCTCTGCTACACTCCAGATTACTTCTCTCCTTTCCTAAATCTCCTCTATGAAAGAGAGTAGACATTTATAAAATGATTTCTGAATTCAACTCAGTGTCCTGGAAGCCATATGAGCTATTTTTTTCATGGATGACTCAGAGCTTGGGAATTCCAGTGTGTTGCTTTATATAATTTGAAGTACCATAAAGACCTTTGACCTAGAAGACTTCCTTTGTTGAATGTGTATCTTTTCCTGTAATTAGAGTCTATGATTAGACTACAGGCCATCATGACAAGCCTTTAGCTTTCCAAAGCACTCTTTACTTTTAGATCTTTCTAATTTGTTTTCTTAGGAATACTACATTTTGTAAATATTAACCAAAATCCATTTGTAACAAGCACCTACAAGCATCCCAGTTTCAAAAATCAGGAAGCAAAAAATTTTGCCCAAACTCTTTTGTCACTGACAGTGTTTTGGAGAAGAGTCTAACAGTCTCTGAATTGTTGCAACTTCCCAGCGCCTTTCAGAGACAAAGGCCCGTGGTTCCTGTACATATTTTGTGTCTTGTGGCCCAGCTTTCCTGGCCAAAGCTGAGCGGACCAAGGACTAGGAACTGATGAAAAAGCTGCCATCTGTAGGTTAAACAGCAGCCAATGAGATGTCCTTGTAAAATAGCCTGGCAGAAAAGGGGCGCCCTCTACAGGATGGGCTCTGGCTGACTCAGTTTGACTGCTAGAAATACTAGAATCATCAGTCAGAGAGGAAGTGAAGACAGTCACAATAAAGATAGAAGTCTAGAGTCTGCAGCAATAGGCACCTGTGCTGAGCGGACAGCAAGATAACCAGGTATTTGCCTTGTATCTCAAATGCCTGTTGGTTTTATTGATTTCCTAATCATTTCTCTATGTAACCTTCTAAGAAAGTCCTCATTGACTGCCAAAGCTAGAACTTGCTTTCCTGACACCTGTAGTAGACTGACTAATCCCTAATCCCCATAATCTGTGAATATCACCTTATACGACAAAGGGACTTTGAAAATGTGATTTAAATTAAGGATCTTGAGATGACGAGACGATCCTGGATTATCCAGGTGGGCCTGATTGACTGAAATCCAATGTAATCACAAGGGTCCTTATAACGGGGGCGGGGGCAGGACGGTAGGAATGATTAGTAGGAGATGTGACCACGGAAACGGGAGGTTGGAGTGATGTGAGGCAGGAGCTATGAGGCAAGGACTGCAGGCAGCCTGCAAAACTGAAAAAGGCAAGGACATGTATTCTCTTCTGAAGCCTCCAGAATGAGCCATTTCTGCAAACACTTGGCTAAATCTCAGTGAAACTGATTTTGGACTTCTGACCTCTGTAACTATAAGATATACATTTGTGTTGTTTTAAGCCACTAAATTTGTGGCATTTTGTTATAGCAGCCATAGGAAACTAATATGCCAACTGACAGACTAAGCTGGAGGTCCCGCATTTTCTGTGCTCTTTTACTGAGGAAGACAGACAATAAGTACCTCAAGCACTTGACCGTTATGCCTGTTAGCATTGTGAAAAGTTCTCTGATTTGCTTTGAACAGGTTATTACATTTTGCCAGAAAGATATAAGGGAGAAAATGGGAAACTAGGCATTGAATAAAAATGACAAGAGAGTTGCCAGTGGGACCACAGTCGCTCAAAACACACACCGTAAGAGCAGTCTGTGGCTGGGTGCCATAACTGACACCTGTAATCCCAACACTTTGGGAGGCCAAGGCAGGTGGATCGCTTGAGGCCAGGACTTCAAGACCAGCCTGGGCAACATGGTGAAACCCCATCTCTACTAAAAATACAAAACATTAGCCAGGTGTGGTGGTGCACGCCTGTGGTTCCAGCTACTCAGGAGACTGAGGTGGGAGAATCGCTTGAACCTGGGAGGTGGAGGTTGCAGTGAGCTGAGATTGCAACATTGCACTCCAAACTGGGAGACAGGGTGAGACCCTGTCTCAAAAAAAAAGAGCAGTCTTTGTAAGGAGAAAGAATTTGATGTTATATTTTTAAAACTACTAATGACAATGAAAACAGACAAGAACACTGGTAAAACTAAAACCACACTTCACCCAGGGCTGTACCCATCACACAGTAATTTTTCATTAATTCAAAAATCTGTCTGGAGAGATATCTCAATACTCTTGTTAATTACTTCTTTCAAGGCATTCTCCTCATTGTAATTGAGCACACCCCTGGGTACCATCCTATAAGTAAGCACATTAATGACTATATACAACATACCGAGCCAAGTACTTATACACATAGACTGGCTTTCTGGCTCACCTTTCAACTCTCCCATTATAATTTCTAGAGAACACTGCCAGGTAGGCTTGCCTGTCATCCTCAATAAAGACCCAAGTGAGAATTCTTTTCTGTAAAGCTTCAAGTTTAATTAGCTCATTCTGCTAGTTTATCAGAAAAGGCTTTCTGCTGCCAAAGAAAATTAAGTTTAAAAAAAAAACAAAACAAAACAGGTTGCCACTTATTTGGTATATTTTAGGATAAATGCATTTTGAAGGCAAGGGCAAGGTTTTTTTGTTTTTGTTTCTGTTTTTGTTTTTCTTTTTGAGATGGAGTCTCACTCTGTTGCCCAGGCTGGAGTGCAGTGGTGTGATCTTGGCTCACTGCAACCTCCGCCTCCCGGGTTCAAGCTATTTTCCTGCCTCAGCCTCCAGAGTAGCTGGGACTACAGGCGCACACCACCATGCCTGGCTAATTTTTGTATTTTTAGTAGAGACAGGGTTTTACCATATTGGTCAGGCTAGTCTTGAACTCCTGACCTCGTGATCCGCCTGCCTCGCCCTCCAAAAGTGCTGGGATTAGAGGCATGAGCCACCGCGCCTGGCCAAGGGCAAGGATTTTATACATACTTTTATTTATCCCTTAGTAACCTGAATATGACTAATAAAGAAATCTTGGCCGGTGCAGTGGCTCATGCCTGTAATCTCATTACGTTAGCAGTATACTAGCTGAAAGTACAGACTTTCATTGAGACAGATCTGAGTTTGAATCCTGGCTTTACCACCATGAGATGTGGGACAAGTGAATTAACCTCTCTAGTCCTTTGATGTCTTCACTTACAATCCAAGGATACGAATAGTACCTACCTCACAGGGCTGCTTTGAGGATTAAATGAGATCATGTTTCTAAAGCTATTAAGTGCTAGAAAGCACTGGAAATTGCTAGCTATTATTCTCATATAGCTCTCATGATTACCATTACTTACAAATTGACTGAAATCCATACGGTCACTGTGGCAGATTCCACGAATGGGTCCACACAACATCTGCTTTGACCATTTGTAAAACCTACAGTGTCTGGACTCTCTTGTAGCTAGGGTTCTGCCTATGACCCAGGTTCTGCCCAGCAGATGCCTATGTGCTGCAGGAAGATGAAGGTCATTTAAGTGAAGTGGCAGTACATGTAGGTGGGCCCATCTTTTTGCAGACATGACTGTGAAAGAGCTTTGAGAGAAGCCCCACTGTCCAGCCCCTAGCATCACAGGTAGTGACTGCTGAGCAGCAGCAGTGGGGCTTCTATGAGAACAGTCCTGTTTATGGCTGGGCATTTCTGCTGGTGTTGTTTCTGGCTGTGTGGTATCCTAACCTATCCTTCTCTGGCACTGGTGAAAATCTTGTAAACTACTTAATACCCTGCTGTAACCCCTTTCTATTGAAACTAGCTAGAGTGAATTCTGTTGTCTGCAACTAAGAACACAGTAATTATAAAAACAATCAATAAAGTAACTATCAGAATAATCCTTATTACTATAGTATAAAGATTTCTTTTCTCTTTTCTTTCTTTTTTTTTTTTTTTTTTTTTTGAGGATCCTTTATTGAGGATGACAGGCAAGCCTACTAATTATTATTGTTAGTTCATCTGCGAGGGGCAGCTTGACTAGCTAATCTGGGTTTCCCATTTCTGGAAGACTTTTTACCCACAGTGGGACTCTGATACTTGTGTAACTGGAAGAAGCAATGAGATCTTCTGAATGTGGAATGCAAAGGAAAGGGTATGTCTCAGCAGTCCTGGGTTATATTACCTTTGTGTCAGATGTAAGGTGACAAGCCAAGCATAGGAGATGCACCAAGTGGAAAAGTCCACTGAAAATTTTATCTTTGAAGAGAACAGAAAAAGCATTAAATCTCTATATCTTGTACAGTCTATATGGGTTGTTTTATCCGAAAGGGGAAGGAGGAATGCTTTAAAAAAAAAAAAAAGTAACCTTAACTCTAGGCAAAACTTAAATGATTTTCTTCTCTTTCTTCATTTCTAAAGCTAGAGCCAGTCAGACAAGATGGGGCGTGTAGTGTTGCACAATGATCCTGCATTTTCAGCCTCCAGGCTCAGAAGCAAGTGCAATTAACATTCCAAGGTGCCAGTTATTTCCCCACCATTTGAGCCCTGCAGCATCTTATTGTGATTACAAAGGCTGGACTAACTCTGGCTTTCTCAATGTATTGTATACACATTAAACATATACAGACAGTTCTTAAAAAGTTATAAATTCAAACATTCCATAGTATGTGGAACCCAGTGAATTATAGAATGGGAGACACTTTCAAAGGAGCACCTGATTCACTGTCCTCCTACCTCGTTTCTAATTAAAAAAAAAAAAAAAAAAAAGAAACATAAAAACAACGCCATTGTAGTCATGCTTTAATTTCATTCTAAACTTGTGTCATCCTGTTGAATTGAGGCCCACAGGGAATAGGGCCCAGCAAATCCCTGGACCTCTTGGTATTTGGTATAAACACAGCACCTAACTTGGACTGGCTTCCATACAGCTAAGACATTTTCTGTTTTGCACACAGAGCAGTATGTTCCAAAATTATATATTTTGTTCCAAATATATGTTCCAAAATTATATGTGTGTGTGTGTGTGTATAATTTTTTGAGTCAGGGTCTTGCTCTGTTGCCCAAGCTGGAGTTCAGTGGTGTGATCATAACTTACCTCAGCCTTGAACTCCTGGGCTCAAGCAACTCTCCTGCCTCAGCCACCTGAGTAGCTTGGACTACAGGTGAGTGCCCCCATGTCCAGCTAATTTTTTTTTAATGTTTCGTAGAGATGGGGTCTCGCTTTGTTGCAAGGTATCCAACTCCTGGGTTCAAGTGATCCTCACGCCTTGGCCTCCCACAGTGCTTGGATTACAGGTGTGACCCAATGCACCTGGCCATGAACACATATTTTTAAAAATACTTATTTGTTTACATGCATATTAAGAAAGACTATAATAGGTCAAACATGAGATTCGTATGAGCCTTGCTCATAGCAAGGCTAAGATTTTAAAAAAGAAGGGGGAAATCACTGCAAGGAATTAGATAAATAAATAACATGATACTCTAGCAAAACCAAAAATGGTGCAGGTGATCCTGGAGTGATGAAAGTGAGGGAAGTCATCGAAGAGAACAGTGCCTGGATTTAAGTGCCTGCTCTGTCACTGACAGGCTGGAAAGATCTTGAACAAGTCATCTCCCCCTGATGAACTTCAGACTGTAAACTAAGAGGATGTGCTGGGGCAATGTTGAATGTGGGGCGTGTTCCTACTTGTTCCAGGAGACCAGCACTTCCTGTGGGGTCCCAGGCACTGGGCAGGAAGAAAGGTGAGGCTTCTGCTCCCAACAACTTCAACTAGAGGCAGCTGTCACTGGCTTTACAAACGCAGCTTCTTACAGAAGTTGGTTTGAAAATAAGGTTTCATTGATTTAAAAGTCTGAAAATGTTCTTCTCAGCCCCAAAACAGAATATTTATATACTATGCTTTTATAAACCATAACCTAAAAGCCAATGATATCAAAATAAGTTCAGCTGGGGTGCAGCTTGTTTCAGGAAGTCTATTCAAGAGGAAAGTATAGCCAAATAATAACAGATAATGTGTTTGATCACAGGCTCTCCCAGGCACTGAACTATATACACTAATGAATCTAGGAAAAACAAAACCAATAAACAAAATAAAACCACCACTAGGAGGTACGTCTTATAAATAACTCCACTTTCAGATGAGGATACTGAGGCTCAGAGAAGTGAAGTGGCTTGGCTTAGCTTACCCACTTTGTATACAGTCAGGGTACTGTATACAAACACAGGTAGTCTGATTCCAAACCCTTAAATGGATTACTGTGTTGCCTCGCAAGAGGGCAGAGAGAGGTGCCTGGAACCTGGGAACTGGCGATCTCTAGCAATACAGATAAATACCCCATTTAGTGCACATTTCAGGCTACCCAGTCCATGACCCAATTTTCAAAGACTTTCCATTCAACTGGTTGTTAGGCAGTGGTGGTCCAGGCATGCTTCTTTGGCCAGGCCAGGGATGATTTCTGTTTCATGGTACAATCTTTGCTAAGAGAGTTCATCTGGGTGGGGGCTCATAGGCCTCTTGCAATGGACTTTCTCATATTCTGAACCAATTCTGGGTTCTCAGGCCGGTCCCTGAGTCATATTCTTTTGTCTCCTGGACCACAGGGCTGGGTCTACCTACTTTGTTTTTTTTCTTTTTTCTTTTCTTTTTTTTTTTTTTTTTTGATACTGATTCTAGCTCTGTCTCCAGGCTAGAGTGCAGTGGCACAATCTGGGCTCACTGCAACCTCTGCCTCCCAGGTTCAAGCAATTCTCCTGCCTCATACTCTGGAGTAGCTGGAATTATAGGCATGTGCCACCATGCCTGGCTAATTTTTGTATTTTTAATAGAGATGGGGTTTCATCATGTTGGCCAGGCTGGTCTTGAACTCCTGACCTCAAGTGATCCACCCGCCTCAGCCTCCCAAACTGTTGGGATTACAGGCATGAGCCACCGTGCTGGAAGTCTTCATTCTTTATGGTACTTCAGGACTTCCAAATGCCTCTTACTATCTCCTCATGGTTTCCATTTCCGCACTGGTGATTCTCTCTTCATTGCAGTGCCTTCTGCATATCCCACACGGCAGAAGGCCCAGACAGGAATCCCCATGGTGAAAGAGGATGTTTGATGTAAGCGTTCTGCCCAAATCCCTCCAGTTTTTTTTTTTTTTTTTTTTAAGTCAGGCAGCCCTCAGAATCACAGCAGCTTCAGAGAGAGTCCCCCTCTAGATCTTTTTATGATCTTAGTCATTTCTCTCCACCTTCAAGTGTGCTTTTGTTTACAATGGCCTACACCTGTGACTCTTCTTAGGGGAATTTGCCCTGGGCTGCTGGAGCCACTTTTCCCTCGAGGACGGAATTCTGGAAGTGCCTAGTAGGTTTTCATGCTCTTGGCATGGCCCTCAGTGGATGACCAAGGGTGAGACCCTCTCTTGTCTTAGGCTGAGACAGACTCAGGTGTGACTTACATCCCAGAGTGTTCCCCCACCCCCACCCCTCCTCCCCCGCCACGGGATAGGGCTGAATCACAGACTGGCTGGGCTCCTTCCCTTGCCTGCCTCCTCCATGCCTTCACTGATTTCTCCTGGGAGCCCTTGCTTAATTTATTACTTACACACAAGTCCTCATCTCAGGGTGGTGTTCTGGGAAACCCAACCTAGAAAAAGACTTAAAAGAAAAAAAAAAAATTACAACTTAAAACTTAAAATAGTTATCACTGGTTTTAATGCAATATAATAAAGCCAGACCTGTTCCTTCTCAGCCTCTTGAAGAACTTAATGCTCGATTTAACATTTTATTTACATTTTCATTCATCTTTTTATGAATTAATCACGCCCAATCTTTTGTTGCTCTTTCCTTCCTTTGAAAGGTTTCTGAGTTTATTCCCTTCTCTGGAAGTTAACTGGTAAGGACTGCCTTAAACACAGTTTAAGGAGTTGTGTTGCCCCCAACCCCAATATCCCCTTTCAGGAAGCAGCATCTTGGTTGTGTTTTGTCTTCCAACACACAGATGCGCACACACACATGTACCCACAAATACACACTTGTGCACACACCAATGCACACAAATTATGTTCCCACATGCAGGCATGAACAAAACCATGCAGTCACACTCATGTGCACATACAAATCACATACATGCACACATGCACACACATATGCACACCACATTTAGAATTCAGCACCTGCCTATCTGCCTTCCTAAACTGTTCACTGTGGAATTTCCTGATGCTTCTTTTCACTTGTGTGGTTTCCTGAAAACGTATGAAGGGCTCTGATGGTTGTCAACAGAGTGTCAAGTGTAGGACTGAACCAAATGGCATACTTTTGAATATAATGAGAAAAATAGAAGGCACTGAGAGAAAAAGAAGGCAAGGAGTGAAATTTCTTTGGGTAAGTTCTAAGCACACATTTTAAAAGTTTTTCTAAAGTCTAAGGGGGCATACAAAATTATCTTTGATTAAATGTTTACTATAGCTTCCATACATATTAATGTTAGGTCAGATTTATAACACGGTAGATTCTGAATAGAACCATTTTTTTTTTTTTTTCTGAGACAGAGTCTCGCTCTGTCGCCCAGGCTGGAGTGCAGTGGCCGGATCTCAGCTCACTGCAAGCTCCGCCTCCCGGGTTCATGCCAGTCTCCTGCCTCAGCCTCCTGAGTAGCTGGGACTACAGGCGTCTGCCACCACGCCCGGCTAATTTTTGTATTTTTAGTAGAGACGGGGTTTCACCGTGTTAACCAGGATGGTCTCGATCTCCTGACCTCGTGATCCGCCCGCCTTGGAGAACTACGTTTATACTGTGTCTTATATACACTTTTATTTTTATTTATTTATTTATTTATTTTGAGTCTGAGTCTCGTTCTGTTACCCAGGCTGGAGTGCAGTGGCGTGACCTTGGCTCATTGCAACCTCCACCTACTCCATTCAGTGATTCTTGTGCCTCAGCCTCTAAAGTAGCTGGGACTACAGACGTGTGCCACCACACCTGGCTAAGTTTTGTATTTTTAGTACAGAAGGGATTTCACTACGTTGCCCAGGCTAGTCTCGAACTCCTGGACTCAAGTGAATCACCCGCCTCAGCCTCCCAAAGTGCTGGGATTACAGGAGTGAGCCACCATGCCTGGCCTGCATTGTAATTTTCTAAAAGAAGGATGGAGTCATACTTGCCAAACCTATTGGACTACAGCACCCTTCCTGAGGAGCATCTCTGGAATGAGAGTCCAATGGACAATACTCTCAGCAGTGCTGACCTGCTTTACCCTTGGACCTGCACACTTGCAGTGATCTGGTCTAGCTTTTTGTTACATGAACACCAGCATTTTCCACAGATGTGATCTCCCACTGTCAAGGTAATTTAAAACAAAATTTTTTTGTAAAAACTAAAAGAATCCTTGCCAGATAATTTAAGCATCAAAGAGATAAACGTACATGTGATGTTATAGAAGGAAAAAAATCTTCTTGGGAGGTGCTACTTCTCCCCTAGCCCATAAGGACCAATATATACTAATGAGGACCCTTCTCATCTATGAGCCAGGGTGCTAAGCACCCTCCACAGACTATCTGATTTACTTATTACAGCACTGCCACGTGTGGTAGATAGCATTATTCTCACTTTGCAATAAAAAAGCCTGAGGGTTACTTGAAATGCCCAACATCATCTGGTAGGTCTGGATTCAAATCCAAACCTATAACACCAAAGCTCATGGCCTTAAGCAATAAAAGGTGAAAGGCTGGCATGGTGGCTCACCCCTGTAATCCCAGCACTTTAGGAGGCTGAGGCAAGTGGATTACCTGAGGTCGGGAGTTTGAGACTAGCCTGACCAACATGGAGAAACCCTGCCTCTACTAAAAATACAAAATTAGCCGGGCATCGCCTGGCGCGTGCTGGTAGTCCCAGGTACTCGGGACGTTGAGGCAGGAGAATCATTTGAATCTGGGAAGTGATGGTTGCGGTGAGCCGAGATCTCGCCATTGCACTCCAGCCTGGGCAACAAGAGCAAAACTCTGTCTCAAAATAAATAAATAAATAAATTAATTAATTAAATAAAAGATAAAAAAGCAAGGAATGAGGGGGAAACATATCCAAGTGGACATCTGTACATCCCCCTTCCCTTGTGTGGCTCTAGCTGCCTGGAATTAAAGTCAGGCCAGAGCCTACATACCCCAAGGTATGGGGCCCAAAGTGACCATGTTGTTTTCTCAGACCTTAGGACAGGTCACTCAATGACAATAGCTGATATTTATGGAGTGCTTCCCCAGCGCCAACCACTGATAAGATCTTCACATGCATGATCTCACTTAAACCTCAAAGTTCAAAGCTGTGGGGTAGGTACTATAATGACTCCATTTTACAGAAGAGCATAGGTTCTGAGAGGTTACTTTGCTTGCCCAGGGCCACACTGCTAGGAAACGGTAAAGCTGGGCTTCGAACCCAGGTCTGGTCCGAGTGTTCAGGCCATATACTTAAAACCATTCTCCTATACTGCCGTTCCAAAGTACTGTATTAAGAGAAACCAGAATAGTCTGGTTCTTAAATACATCCTTTAAGAACCTACCATATCTTTGAGTTAAAACTAGAAAAAAAGAAAAACAAATATCAGTCTTTTTTAAGTATTTCCAAATTATGAAAATTTGCTGGTTTCGGGGACTACGTAACACCTAGATCTCCTTCCTATTTCGTGGGAATTCCACTTTTGGAAGGTCTTGATGGGAAAGCCTCTGCCTGTGGGAGCTGGAAAAGGCCAGACATTCCCTGTCCCTGCCTCCTGGCTCACCGGTGGGCCGTTCCAGCAGGGAATACTGGTTTTGGGGGGTGTGATGATGCCAAGACACAGGAGCCCTTAGAAAGCATCCACAGCAGCAGCTATGGCTGTGGGTGATGTTCCCGTGTCACATCTTTGACTGGGCTTCCTGCTGACTCACCTTCATGGGTTCCTGCCTGTTTCCTGGGGCTGGTGGCCAAGCCTCCCCACCCGTTCTGTGACCCACCAACATTCTTCCAATATACTCACTCCCTTTCTGTTTAGGTAAACTGCACGTGGCTTCTGAGGTGTGCAACCAAGAACCAGACACGTACAAAAGTCTTTGTACTTCTGGAATTACATAATTGGAGCCAAAGATAAACCTTTGTCTTAGGCTCCTGCAGATGATTTAAAAGTGTATTTTTTTCTGAAATCCAAGCAAAGGACATAGCTGTGGCTTTGTCCTTGGGTAACAACCACCTTTTGTACACTGGGGCTATAGGCAGAGAATTCCAGTTTCTCAGTGAGACCATCAAGGCTTTGCCCAGATTAGCCCCATCCATGACTCTGTCTTCTAACTAGGCCCATATGCCAGCCAACCTGGCCTCCTGGCTGCTCCTTAGCCATGTTTTGCCTTTTCTCACCCAAATATTCACATGCCCTTCTGAGGTCAGCTTCTTCTAACACGGGTATACATGGAAAGCTTGGTCTTACATATACCTTGATCATCCACATAGAAACACGTCCTACATGTAACCCCAGCACTTTGGGAGGCTGGGCCAGATGGATCACTTAAGGCTAGAAGTTTGAGACCAGCCTGGCCAACATGGTGAAACCCCATCTCTACTAAGAATACAAAAATTAGCCAGGCATGGTGCCACATGCATGTAATCTCAGCTACTTGGGAGGCTAAGGCGAGAATCGTTTGATCACAGGAGGTGGAGGTTGCAGTGAGCTGAGATCGCACCATTGCACTCCAGCTTGGGCAAAAGAGTAAGACTCTGCCTCAAAAAAAAAAAAAAAAGAAAAAGAAAAAGAAAAAAAAGCAGCAAGTCCTATAGTCACAGGTTTGTTTCCCACTGTTCCTAGCTCTACTGAGGGCTGTGGCTCCTCCACAGTGGTCTGCTAACTCCAACTCTAGGCCTGAGGTAGTCCAGTTGGTAGGAGAAGAGTCTAGTTTTCTCTTCATAGGCCTCACTGGGAAGTGGGAGAGGGAGCGCGTCTCCTTCCCCTTTACCACACCACCCCAGGTTGTACAGATGGAACAACTCACTTCACTGGGCACGTTGGAACCATTGGAAAGGGAACCAAAATTCAGTAGAAGGAAGGTGAAAGTTCTTGATGAATCTGATTCTCCCCGAGTTGCAAAGGAAAGTAGCACAAGATGAGGCCTTCAAGGGGTTGGGGTAGAGGATTCTGCTAAGGTCTGGCCCTGAATATCCCACTTTCTCAAGCATCTTCTACTATGAGACTTTTGGGAAAACCTCTTCGAGTCACTGGAAACCACTGGGAAGGCTCTGTTCCATCCCTCTCCTCTCTCCAGACATTTCCTCATTCAAATGGGCAACTCAGCAGGACTGTCAGCCCTGCTAGGACAAGCAAGTCCTGAAGACCCATCAGAGGTAGCAGGAGCTGGGGAGAGGCTCAGGCTCACCAGGGTCTGTGGCTGAGGATCGGTATGGGTCATCTGGGTCAGATTATCTTTGTGCTTGCTATTCTGTTCGGCAAACATGGCTGTGTCAGTAGCTTTTGAACTTGTTAGATTTAATAGATAGTGGTTAATTAAGAAGTTTTTATTCATTAATAAGGTGCTTCCCCTTTCCCTTGAAGTCCCTAAATCCCATTATAATGCACAGGAGGGGTTAGCCCCTTTCTCATTTTGCCCATCAGAGCAATGGAGGAGGCGTGTGGCTCATGCCTGTAATCTCAGCACTTTGGGAGGCTGAGGTGGGAGGCTCATTGAGCCCAGGAGTTTGAGACCAGTCTGGGCAGGGCAACACAAAAAAAATTTTTTAATTAGTTAGGTGGCCAGGCATGGTGGCTCACCCCTGTAATCCCAGCACTTTGGGAAGCCAAGGCGAGTGGATCATGAGGTCAGGAGATCGAGACCATCCTGGTTAACATGGTGAAACCCCGTCTCTACTAAATATACAAAAAAATTAGCCGGGCATGGTGGCAGGCGCCTGTTGTCCCAGCTACTCGGGAGGCTGAGGCAGGAGAATGGCATGAACCTGGGAGGCGGAGCTTGCAGTGAGCCGAGATTGCACCACTACACTCCAGCCTGGGTGACAGAGTGAGACTCTGCCTCAAAAAAAAAAAAAAAAAAAAAAAAAAAAAATTAGTTAGGTGTGGTGGTGTGCACCTGTAGTCCTAGTTGTTTGGGAGGACTAGTGGGAGGATCATTTAAGTGGGAGGATTGTTTAAGCCTGGGAGATTGAGGCTGCAGTGGGCAGTGATCATGCCACTGTACTCTAGCCTGGGTGACAGAGTGAGACCCTGCCTAAAAACAAAAAAATGAAGAATGCAGGAGGTACTTAAAAAAAAAAAAAAAAAAAACTTTATTCACATATAATTCAAGTATGATGCAATTCACCCACTTAAAGCACACAATGTGAGGGTTTTTACTACAGTATTTTCACAGTTGCAGGCCATCACCACAGTCAATTTTGGAATACTTTCATCACCCCAAAATTAAGCCTCATACCCATTAGCAGTCTTGGCAACCACTAATTGACTTTATGCCTCTATAGATTTGCCTTTTATGAACAATTAATATAAATGAAATTATACAATACTATATGTGTTATTCTGTGACTGACCTCCTTCACTTAGCATAATGCTTTCAAGGTTCATCCATGGTGTAGCATGTATCAGTACTTTATTCTTTTTTATAGCTAAGTAATAGTTCATTGTATGAATATACCACTTTTGTTTATCTATTTATCAGTTTATAGATCTTTGGGTTGTTTTGACTTTTTGGCTATCGTAAATAAAGCTGCTATGAACATGTGTGTACAAGTCTATGTGTGCACACATGTTTTTTCATTTCTCTTGGGTATATACCTAGGAGTAGAGTTGCTTGATCATAGCTCTGTTTAACCTTTGGAGGAACTGCCAAAATGTTTTCCAAAATAGCTGCACTATATTACATTCCTACCAGCGGTATATCAGGATTTCAATTTCTCCACATCCTTGCTACAACATTATTATCTGTCTTTTATTATAGTCATCCTAATAGGCATGAAGTGGTACCTCACTGTGGTTTTGATTTGCATTTCCTAATGGCTCATAATGTTGAGCATCTTTTCTTGTGCTTATTGGTCATTTGCATATCTTCTTCGGAGAAACATGCATTTACATCCTTTGCCTGTATTTATTTATTTGAGACAGAGTCTCTCTCTGTTGCCCAGGCTGGAGTGCAGTGGTGTGATCTCGGCTCACTGCAACCTCCGTCTCCTGGGTTCAAGTGATTCTCCTGTCTCAGCCTCCCTAGTAGCTGGGATTACAGGCAGGCACCACCATGCCTGGCTAATTTTTGTATTTTTAGTAAAGACGGGGTTTCACCAATTTGGCCAGGCTAGTCTTGAATTCCTGACCTTAGGTGATCCACCAGCCTCGGCCTCCCAAAGTGCTGGGATTACAGGCATGAGCCACCGTGCCCAGTCAATTTATTTATATTTATTTATTTATTTAGAGATGGAGCTTCACTCTGTCACCCAGGCTGGAGTGCAGTGGTGCAATCTTGGCTCACTGCAACCTCCGCCTCACAGCTTTCAAGTGATTCTCCTGATCAGCCTCCTGAGTAGCTGGGACCACAGGCACATGCCACCACATCCAGCTAATTTTTGCATTTTTAGTAAAGAAGGGTTTCATCATGTTGGCCAGGCTGATCTTGAACTCCTGACCTCAGGTGATCTGCCCGCCTCGGCCTCCCAAAGTGCAGGGATTATAGGCATGAACCACTGCACTGGGCCATTGGCCTATTTTTAAATTGGGTTATTTGTTTTTATTCTTGTTTTTGAGTTGTAAGAGTTCTTTATATAGTCTAAATACAAGTCCCTTATCAGATATATGATTTGCAAATATTTTCTCCCATTCTTTGAGTTGCCTTTTTCACTTTCTTTATGGAATTCTTTGAAGCACAAAGTTAAAAAAAAAATGTGAAGTCCAATTTACCTTTTTTTCCTTAACTGCTTTGCTTTAGCATCATATCTAAGAAACCATTGCCTAACACAAAGTCACAAAGATTTACTTCTTTGTTTTATTTGATGAGTTCTAGAATTTTAGCTCTTATATTCAGGTCTTTGATCCATTTTAATTTTTGTATGTGGTGTGAGATAGAGGTCCAACTTTATTACTTTGCAGGTGGCTATCTAGTTATTCCAGCAGTATTTGTTGGAAAGACTATTCTTTCCCTGTTGAATTGTCTTGGTATCCTTGTTGACAATCATTTGACTGTAAGTGTGAAGGTTTATTTACGGACTCTCGCTTTTATTTATTTATATTTATTTATTTATTTATTTATTTATTTATTTATTTATTTTGAGATGGAGTCTCACTGTCTCACGCAGGCTGGAGTGCAGTGGTGCGTTCTCGGCTCACAGCAACCTCTGCCTCCTGGGTTCAAGCAATTCTCCTGCCTCAGCCTCCTGAGTAGCTAGGATTACAGGCACCCACCACCACACCCGGCTAATATTTTGCATTTTTAGTACAGATGGAGTTTCACTATGTTGGCCAGGTTCCAACTCCTGGCCTCAAGTGATCTTGAGGCCTCAGCCTCCCAAAGTGCTGGGATTACAGGCGTGAGTCACCGCGCCTAGCTTATTTCATTGTTTTATAGCTGTCCTTACACCAGCACCAGAAGTTACTTTTTTTTTTGAGACAGAGTCTCACTCTGTCACCCAGGCTGGAGTGCAGTGGCACAATCTCTGCTCATTGCAAGCTCTGCCTCCTGGGTTCACGCCATTCTCCTGCCTCAGCCTCCTGAGTAGCTGGGACTACAGGCACCTGCCACCATGCCCAGATAATTTTTTTGATTTTTAGTAGAGACGGGGTTTTACCGTGTTACCCAGGATGGTCTCAATCTCCTGACCTCGTGATCTGCCCACCTCGGCCTCCCAAAGTGCTGGGACTACAGGTGCGAGCCACCATGCCCAGCCCAGAAGTTACATTTTAATCAAGGCTGCTTTCTTTCCTTCCCCAGGAGGAGCTCCTGGTTGACAGTTCCTTTGTTCACAATTTAGTCTTGGAAGGAGGATAAGGTTAGAGAAAGGAAGGGAGGTAGCCAGTTCTTTATGTCTGTATTTTCTCAGGCTGTTCTCATTTCTCCAAGAGTGGGACCCCATACCATAGAGGACATGTTAGTGACACCCTCCAGGTTCATTCATTTATTGATTTTCAGTGCATGGTGATACATTGCAGCTTGTCTGTGCCTAATTAAGTGGTTATATAGATTACACTAACTGGATTCCGATAAACTAAATTTGTTGACATTTTCTGTGAAGGCCAGAAGCTGTCAGTAGTATCAAAACATGCCTGCGTGCGGGTACATACACACACAATGTGACCTTTAAAATAAAAGTGTTAACAATGATTGAGAGAATGACAAACTCCTTTCCTAAAAAACATGTTATGGAGAGGGCATTTGGAAAACAGATCTTTTAAAAATATTTCATAGTTATGTGGCTTTGTTGTAAAGACAAGTATGTATTTATAAAAACTCATAGCTGCGGCCTGGCGTGGTGGCTCACGCCTGTAATCCCAGCATTTTGGAAGGCTGAGGCGGGCGGATCATGAGATCAGGAGATCGGGACCATCCTGACTAACACGTGAAACCCCGTCTCTACTAAAAATACAAAAAAAAATTATCCGGGCGTGGTGGCGGGTGCCTGTAGTCCCAGCTACTCGGGAGGCTGAGGCAGGAGAATGGCCTGAACCGGGAGGTGGAGCCTGCAGTGAGCCGAGATCACGCCACTGCACTCCAGCCTGGGCGACACAGCGAGACTCCGTCTCAAAAAAGGAAACAAACAAACAAAAAAACTCACAGCCGTATATTTTTAAAACTTGGAAATCAAAATTTCTAACCCATTTAGGTTTAAAAGGAAATGTTTCAGTGGATTTTGTACTCATTTGTTAGTTTAGAAAAACAACTGGTTCCCATCAGGGAAAATGGAAAGATGCTAACAGCATTACAGGAGCAGCAGCACCCTTGCATAATTAGTGAACAGGGTGGAAAATTAATATCATAGGCTAGGCGCGGGGGCTCATGCCTGTAATCCCAACACTTTGGGAGGCCGAGGCAAGTGTATCACCTGAGGCCAGGAATTCAAGACAAGCCTGGCCAACATGATGAAACCCAGTGTCTACTAAAAATGCAAAAAATTAGCGGGGTGTGTTGGTGGGCGTCTCTAATCCCAGCTACTTGGGAGGCTGAGGCAGGAGAATCGCTTGAACCCCAGGGGCAGAGGTTGCAGTGAGCCGAGATCTCACCACTGTACTCCAGCCTGGGCAACAAATGGAGACTCTGTCTCAAAAAAAAAAAAAAAGAAAAAGAAAAAGTAAGCAGAACCAATGACAACTTCATCCATTTGTGTATATGTACTCTTTTAGAGCAAATGTGTAAGTTATGATATCCATTTAAAATGGAACAAAATAGGCCGGGTGTGGTGGCTCATACCTGTAATCCCAGCACTTTGGGAGGCCAAGATGGGTGGATGGCTTGAACCCCGGGGGCAGAGGTTGCAGTGAGTTGAGGCTGCACCACTGCACTCCAGCCTGGGCGACAGAGTGAGACTCTGTCTCAAAACCAAACAAACAAACAAAAAACCTGAACTTTAGAAGCAGAACTTTGAAAAGAACAATAAATCAATATGCTGAGAAATAAGGGCCAGGCGCAGTGGCTCATGCTTGTAATCCCAGCAGTTTGGGAGGCCGAGGTGGGTGGATCACTTGAGGTCAGGAGTTTGAAACCGGCCTAACCAACATAGTGAAACCCTGTCTCTACTAAAAATACAAAAATTTAGCTGGGCAAGATGGTGGGTGCCTGTAATCCCAGCTACTCAGGAGACTGAGGCAGGAGAATCGCTTGAACCTGGAAGGCAGAGGTTGCAATGAGCCAAGATCACACCACTGCACTTCAGCCTGGGCAACACAGCGAGACTCCATCTCAAAAGAAAAAAAGAAATTAGCTTGGTGTTGTGGTGGGTGCCTGTAACCCAGCTACTCGGGAGTCTGAGGCACGAGAATCACTTGAACCCAAGAGGAGGAGGTTGTAGTGAGCTGAGATTGTGCCACTGCACTCCAGCCTGAGCGACAGAGCAAGATTCTGTCTCAAAAAAAAAAAAAGCTGAAAAATGTAAAACAAGTCCAATCACAATGCTCTTAGTAAAAATATTATTATAAATAATATTAACATTTTATGTTTATAATATATTAAATACTATTAATCATGTCACAAATATTACTAATGCTGGAAATTTTAGTGAGAACAAAAAGTAATATACTAAACAGACTAAAATTAAAAATAGTTAAAAATATATAGAATCTGTAAGTCCTATACTGGGCAGTGGTGCTTACATTCTTTTACTGATACGAATATGCCTTCAAAAACTTTTTTGTTTGTTTGTTTTAAAAAAGGAATATACTGTCAAAAAAGTTTGGAGGCCACTGGCTTAAACTATTACATTGTAATACAGAACACCACTGTGAACTGCCGATAGGGAACTACAGTGCATAGCATTTCTCTAACTCATCTGGCCACGAGTCATTTGGAGGCATGAAAGTTCCAAGAAACTGTCTTTGGACCATGCTGTATGGTGGATAAGAGCATGAACCTGGAGTCAGACAAAGCTGACTTCAGCTGACTACCAGATTCATACTAGCTAGGCGACTTGAGCATTTCACTAAATCTTTTCGAACTCTTTTCCTTATCCGTAAAATGGGGATAGTGATATCTGCCTCGTATGGCTGTATGGACTTTAAAAACAATATTGTATATAAGTGCATAGTATAATGCCTGGTGTCTTGTAAGCACCCCTTAAAAGGAAGTTTCTATTATTCTATCATCTCTGATAGTTATTTAGAGACCTGATGTATCTTTCATAACTACACTTCTTCAGAGCAGAAATGGAATCTTCTCTTATGAGTCCCATGGAACACTTAGCTGCAATAGGTATGCGAGAATGAAGAAATGAATGATATTAATAGAAGCAGAGTTCTCTGAAAGATTGAGAGACTATATCACCAAAGACTGAAGGACAAATGTTTCTTTCTCAGCTGTTTATGACTTACCTTTTTAATGGCTATGCCAGAACATTCACACAGGATGAATCCTCATAGTAATTTTCCTTACCTAGGCAGTTGATAACAAATTAGCCTGTAACTGTTTCCAGCTGCTCCCCTTTGATTAATCAATCAAAACAAATTTATAATGGTTCTCCTGTGGTTCGATACTGCTAGGAGCCTAGCATGCCTGAGATGAAGACAAGATGACTACGTGCGCTTAAAAGTCCAGGAAATAGGCTGGGCACAATGGCTCACACCTGTAATCCCAGCACTTTGGGAGGCTGAGGCGGGCGAATCACCTGAGGTCAGGAGTTCCAGACCAGCCTGGCCAACATGGTGAAACCCTGTCTCTACCACAAATACAAAAATTAGCCAGGCATGGCGGTGGGTGCATGTAATCTCAGCTACTCGGGAGGTTGAGGCATGAGGACTGCTTGAACCTGGAAGGCGGAAGTTGTGGTGAGCCAAGATCACGCCACTGTACTCCAGCCTGGGCGACAGAGCAAGGCTCTGTCTCAAAAAAAAAAAAAAAAAAAAAAAAAAGTCAGGGGAATAAGGACTGGAGTGGCCAAAGCAAGTTCAGCATTGGAGGATTAGGTGGGCTTTAAAGGAGAGACAGTGACTCACGCTTATAATTCCAGCACTTTGGGAGGCTGAGGTAGATGGATCACTTGAGGCCAGGAGTTTGAGACCAGCCTGGCCAACATGACAAAACTGCAACTCTACTAAAAATACACAAATTAGTAGGGCATGGTGGTACATGCCTGTAATCCCAGCTACTCGGGAGGCTGAGGCACGAGAAACACTTGAACCCAGGAGGCAGAAGCTGTAGTATGCTGAGATCGTGCCACTCTACTCCAGCTTGGGCAACAGAGCAAAACTCTGCCTCGAAAAAAAAAAAAAAGGACAGACAAAAGAAAAGTTATTTCAGACCCAGGTAAAAAGAGTAAAGGCATGATAGTGTCAATTTCTAGCTCTCATTTCCTTTTGTGCCCCTTCCTCTGGAATGTTCCTCTTACAAAATTTTGTTATAGTAGTACTAATGATACTACTACCACTTACAATAATTACATAAGTACTTAACAAATAACCAGCAGAAAAGGGGCTATTGGATTTCTCAGCGATGCTTGTGTCCCTCTCAATAGCACATTCCTTATTGCTTGTGATAAACAGCAGAACACGGCTGACAGGACAGCATGTAAATAATATATCATTCCCACTTCCGAGTCTTTTGCTCCCTTCTTCCATTGTTTGCCAGGACAGCTCTGGCCTTTCTATTTTGCTTAGTGTGGGCCATTGCTTTCTCCAAGCTTTCTAGAGCCATCCTAGCAATCTGTTAGCTTTAACTCCTGGAGTCCTTGCCAGAATGTAAATACATTTACATTGCTTATATCCATACACTCTGCTTTATTTAGCATTATTTTCTCCTCCCTCCCCATTTCAGCACACTGGGGACCCCTTCCCCATTTCTCCCACCTTCTGCAGATGTATATATAAGTTGGGCAGGTTTTTTTGAGACGGAGTCTTGCTCTGTCACCCAGGCTGGAGTGCAGTGGCCCGATCTAGGCTAACTGCAAGCTCCACCTCCTGGGTTCATGCCATTCTCCTGCCTCAGCCTCCAGAGTAACTGGGACTACAGGCGCATGCCATCACACCCGGGTAAATTTTTTTTTTTTTTTGTATTTTTAGTAGAGACGGGGTTTCACCATGTTAGCCAGGATGGTCTCAATCTCCTGACCTCGTGATCCACCCGCCTCGGCCTCCCAAAGTGCTGGGATTACAGGTGTGAGTCACTGCGCCCAGCATAAGTTGGGTAGGTTTTTTAGCTCCTTCAGGATATAGTGCCTCTCCTCCCTTAGCAGGTCTAGCATTTTCTTAATGGGGTTATCTGTGACTTGACCTTAGTTACTGGTCTGTTACACAGGTGGAAAAGTGCAGGTAGATCCTGAGGAGAGTGTGTGTTGCCTTGCAAGGTAGATAATACTTCTTGATCTTCAAGCAAGGGGGTTGGGGTGCTAGTTTCTAGAGGGAGGAGTGGGACACTTCTACAAACCCATAGCACTCAAGGTGACGTGGGTTTTGACGTTCTCAAGTGCATTGACCCAGATGCCCCATCTAAAGTGTTAGGGTCCCACTTCTCAACTATGCCCCTGACCTTGGTATAGTAGACTCACTAGGGCTGAAAACCTTTTCAGAGTTCTGCTGCTCTTATAATTAAATCTTGAGCTTGATCTTCTGCTTTTTCTGCCTTATGCTGCTCCTACTTCCTTTATATGCTGCTAAGGAGGCACTCTGGCTTTCTTCCTTAGCCTTTAATTGGTGATTAATCATCCTCAACCTTTTATTGTCTTTCTCCAAAGCACAGGTTTACTCCATCAGTAGCTATCCAATTTCATTGTTCTTCAACTACTATTTGTCCCATATTGTTAAAATGCCTGATAGATTGCACCTATGAGTGCATTGTTCCACTGATGTTACATCCCACCCATTCCAGCTCTTCACCATTGCTGAAAGTTTTAACATTGTACTGCTATGGCAAGCCAGGGCCTGTCTGGGCTGCTCCTGGGGATCTTACTGCTAACTGGCCAGGGAGATGTTTCAGCTCCACTGGATCAGACCACATTCATGGGACATTTTTGTCTGTTTTGAGACAGGGTCTTGCTCTGTCATCCAGCCTGGAGTGCAGTGGTACAAACACGGCTCACTGCAGCCTCTACCTCCTGGGATCAAGCAATCCTCCAGCCTCAGCCTCCTGAGTAGCTGAGCTGAGACGACAGCTGCTCACTGCCATGTCTGGCTAATTTTTTTATTTTTTGTAAAGATGTGGTTTTACCATGTTGGTCAGGCTGGTCTCAAACTCTTGGGCTCAAGCGATCCACCTGCCTCAGCTCCCAAAGTGCTGGGATTACAGGCCTGAGCTATGGTGTCCAGCCACACTCATGGGACTCAGTTGCCCTTGGAATCAACTTCGTGCAGGAGAGAAAGGAGTAGGATTGAGCAGAAAGAGAAGCTGAACTAAATGTAGTCACAGGAAATGCCTCAGCTTCCAGATCCTAAGGGAGCTCTGGAGCAAGGAGAGCCCTTCAGAGCAGCCCCACCCTAAGCCCTGCATCTGCCAGCCAGTGCAGATGGACCTAGTGAGAGGCAGCTTTCTTCAGCTGAGGGCAACTCCTGGAAAGGGATTTAACTGATAGCTGTTGGCAAGTAATGCACCCAGCAGCTGAAGAAATGAGCACCTTAGTCCTGAAGAGTGGTGTGCTCCTTGGTATGCTGTGATGGTTGGTTGTGCCACTGGAGATGGGGGCGGTGGGTAGAATGAAGGGAATGCTACTGTAAAAGCTATTTATTTATTTATTTATTTATTTAATAAGACAAGGTCTAACTCTGACGCCCAGGCTGGAGTGCTGGAATGCAATGGCACCATCACAGCTCATTGTAGCCTTGACCTCCTGGGCTCAAACGATCCTCCCACCTCAGCCTCCCAAGTAACTGGAACCACAGGCACATGCCACCATGTCCAGCTAATTTTTAAAAAACATTTTTGTAGAGATGAGGTTTTGCCATGTTGCCCAGGGTGGTCTTGAGCTCCTGGGCTCAACTGATCCACCCACCTTGGCCTCCCAAAGTGCTGGGATGACAGCATGAGCCACGACTCCCAGCTTGGAACAAGACTCTTGAAGAAAATATTGGCAGAGCTTGTTGCCTGACCAAAAAACAGAGGCTGAATGAGAGAGATGCATTTAAAACAATATGAAACACTAAGGGTTCCCTGAATACTGTTGGACAGTGCAAAATGGGGAAACTTAGGATACAAATCTAATTCTGTTCTACTCTAAGGCTCATGCCTTTTCACTAGACTAGAGCTGGTCAAACTGGTGTTCCATGGGCTAAATTCAGACAGCAGACGTATTTTGTTTGGCTGCACAGCATTTAAAAAATGTAAATTGGCTGCCACTATGTAAAAATTGGAAGAGTTTATATGTAAGTTCAGATCTCTAGCTTCTCTTGAGTAACTAGAAGATCTAGCAACACTGGGTCAACATTCCTGCATGGCAGTAACTGGAGTTGAGTGACAGATACTCTTTAATTGGAGAGAATATCTCTTATCTGGATAAATAGAAGTGGGCATATGCTCCTTAGTTCACCACAGTCTCTATGCATTACCTTCTTTGGCTTTTTTTTTTTTTCTTTTTTCTTTTTTGAGATGGAGTCACTCTGTTGCCCAGGCTGGAGTGCAGTGGCACAATCTCGGCTCACTGAAACCTCGGCCTCCTGGGTTCAAGCAATTCTCCTGCCTCAGCCACCCTAGTAAGTAGTTGGGATTATGGCTATGTGCCACCATGCCCGGCTATTTTGTATTTTTTAGTAGAGATGGAGTTTCACCATGTTGGCCAGGCTGGTCTCAAACTCCTGACCTCAGGTGATTTGCCTGCCTTGTCCTCCCAAAGTGCTGGGATTACAGGCATGAGCCACAGCACCCAGTCTTCTTTGGCATTTTTGTTTAGAATTCCTGCCATACATACTATGTATGATCTAACAAAGTACATAATGTGTAACAGGCATTTGGATACTTTTATTTTTATTTTTTAGAGACAGGGTCTTGCTCCATTGCCTAGGCTGGAGTACAGTGGCAAGATCATAGCTCACTGCAGCCTCGACCTCTCAAGCTCAAGTGATCCTCCCATCTCAGCCTCCCAAGTTGCTGGGACCACAGATGCACACCACTATGCCTAACTAATTTAAACAATTTTTCTTTGGTAGAGGCTGGGGTCTCACTATGTTGCCCAGGCTGGTCTTGAACTTCTGGGCTCAAGCAATCCTCCCACCTTGGCCTCTAAAAGTGCTGGGATTATAGGCGTGAGCCACCATCACTGGCCCATTTGGACACTTGATACTGGTTCAGCAGAACTGAATGAATTTAATTGGAGAGGAAGTTGGGGTGAAGTCTAGGCCTCTGACTGTAATGAGAGGCTTGGCACTCAGGGGAAGCAACAGAACAGGGAGTACAAATTAGGATGAATTAATGACATGCTGGCAGGAGCTTGAGTAAAGGAAGAAGAGCAGAGGGCCAGCAGAAGTTTGGGTGTCTTACTACAGAGCTAAAGAAGAGTGGGCAATGGTGGAAGAAACTAAAGAGGAAAGAAAGGCACAGAGGAACTTCAGCAACGGAATGCCAGGGAAGGCAAGGGAGCTGAAGGTTTGGGCAGTGGCGTCCAGTGTAGGGAAGAAGATCAGGGAGATAGACAGGCAAAAAGCCATGGCAACAAGGAAGTAGTTAGGGACTTTCAGAGTAAGTACGAGAAAAGGAGAGGAAGGTTGTGGGTCTGAAGTTTAGCAGTGCAGTAGGGGCACTGGAATACTATTGTGGGGGTATGAGTGAGTGCTTTTTCAGGGGTCCTACTTGGGAGAAACATAGACATTCATTTAATATTCATCCGTTTCTTTCCAGCATTGTCATTCTGACAACATCTAAAAGAAATTGGTATCTGCATTGCATCCTTAAAAGAAGAAGGGACCAAAGACATGTCCAAACTATCTTTTTGTTCTAGTGGAATAAAACATTTATTTAACATGTATTTTGGACAACCACCAACTGAGAGATTGGAAACTTTTCTCAAGGATGTATCTCTCTGTACGTGGGTTATTGGCTTTGTGGATTTTCTGTAGTAAAATTAAAATTCTAGTTTTGTTCTCCCTTATCACCCAGTGTCTTTCTTTGTGGCCTAACTGGCTGATTAGCGTGTGCTTGGAATGTGTAAATTCATTTTAACATTAGCCTAGGGGCCTGTGTGGTAGCTCACCCCTGTCATCCCAGGACTTTGGGAGGCCGAGGCAGGGGTATCACTTGAGGCCAGGAGTTCCAGACCAGCCTGGGCAACATAGCAAGACTGTCTCTTCCACAAAAAAAAAAAAAAAAAAAAAAAAAAAAATTAGCCAAAGCAGGGTGGCACTCACCTGTAGTCCCAGCTATTCAGGAGTTTGAGGTGGGAGGATCACTTCAGCCCAGGAGTCTGGGCTGATTGAGCCACTGCACTCCACTGCAGAGTGAGATCTTGTCTCTGAAAAACAAAAACATTTGCCTAGGTAAAATGTATCTAGGAAGACAAATTTTAAAATTACTCATTCCAGGCCAGGCGCAGTGGCTCACACCTGTAATCCCAGTACTTTGGGAGGCTGAGGCAGGCGGATCACAAGGTCAGGAGTTCAAGACCAGCCTGGCCAATATGGTGAAACCCCGTCTCTACTAAAAATACAAAAATTAGCCAGGTGTGGTGGCGAGTGCCTGTAGTCCCAGCTACTAGGGTGGCTGAGGCAGAATAATCACTTGAACCCGGGAGGCGGAGGTTGCAGTGAGCCGAGTGCACCTCTGCACTCCAGTCTGGGTGACAGGGTGAGACTCTGTCTTAAAAAAAAAAAAAAATTACTCATTCCAAAGTCCAATGTCAGACATAGATAGATTATCCATTGTTTTGTATGTAATCCTCTTCCTGGAAAACTGACGCAACCAATTACACATGAAATCCTTTCAACTCTGGTATTGGAGTTATAGGGAAGGACTTTGTTTTAGGAGAGCCATAGTCTGCCTCTATTGTCCCTGGAGTTAAACCACGTAGGTTTACATCCTGACTCTGCCACCTGTCAACTCTGTGACCTTGGGCAAATCAAGGGTCTGAGGAGTGCAGGCTCCCAGCATTCCCACGGGGGTGGGGAACGTGACCTATTCATCAGTTAGATGAGGATAATGATATGTATTGAAAAGGTTTGTTGAAATATTTAAATAAGACGATGAATATATTGAATTAATAATGAAAGCGAGGCCCTAAAGGTGTTTTGAGGGTGGTGAAACTTGAATCTATTATCAACTGTGCAAAAGTTATATTAACTTGGGTGGCTATGAGTTTTGCAGAGGAAAGCTGAGCTTAAATCCCAATGCTAGACCCGGTGGCTAGACCTTGATTGCCACTGGGTCTAGCATTGGGATTTAAGCGACCTCCAAAAAAAAAAAATAATAAAATCACATAATCTCTCTTTGGCCTGCCTTTTTTGTTTCTCAGCAGTCTACAAAGCTAAGAAGAACCTGAAAATCGGAGGGTGTGTACTCTATTTTTTCTGAGAACTTAAGGCTGAGAGCACAGCCTCCCCAGGAGATTAGCGGCAGAGATCCGCGCGCCCGGAGAAAGGCTAGCCCCAGGGCGCCCTAACTTCCAACTCCGGGAACAATCCAAACCCGGAGGCCGGCCGGGGAGGGGACAGCCCTAGGGGGCGGTGGGGATGGGAGCGGATGCTCCGGGGTCAGCTCTGGCACTCGCCGGCTGAGCCCAGCGCCAGTCTAGGTGAGCCCCACGGCAGTGAGGGACGCTCGCCAGGCGGCCCAGAGGAGTTAGATGACGTCACCTCCAGGAGGACTCGCTTTTTCATTAATGAAACCGGCCGGCGCGGGCGCATGCGCGTCAGGCCCCCTTCCCTCTCGCTTCCCCCCCTTTCCCAGCCGCGCTCTCAATCTCTAGCTCGCTCGCGCTCCCTCTCCCCGGGCCGTGGAAAGGATCCCACTTCCGGTGGGGTGTCATGGCGGCGTCTCGGACTGTGATGGCTGTGGGGAGACGGCGCTAGTGGGGAAAGCGACCAAGAGGCCCCCTCCCCTCCCCGGGTCCCCTTCCCCTACCCCCCCTTCCCCCAGCCTCTGTGCCAACGCCCCCTTTCCCTCTCCCCCTCCCGCTCGGCGCCGACCCCCCATCCCCACCCCCGTGGGAACGCTGGGAGCCTGCACTCCTCAGACCCTCTCCTCGCCTCTTCCCTAACCTCAGCCTCCGCTCCCCGCCCTCTTCCCGGCCCAGGGCGCCGGCCCACCCTTCCCTCCGCCGCCCCCCGGCCGCGGGGAGGACATGGCCGCGCACAGGCCGGTGGAATGGGTCCAGGCCGTGGTCAGCCGCTTCGACGAGCAGGTAACGGGCCCGTAGCTGGCGGGAGGTGGGAGCGGAGTGGGGGTGGGGACAGAGTGGGTGAGGGGAGGTAGGAGCGGCCGCCTCCCCCGCGGCTGCCTCTGGCTCTGGAGGAAATGAAGGGAAGAGAAGGGAAGGGGGGATAAGTGGGGGTGGCCAAGGCGGGAGGTGAGGGGTAGGAGGGGACAGCTGGGAGCTTGGGCTCCCTTTCCCTCCTAAGTCGGGGGGTGGGGCCTTGTCCCTGACCAGCCTCCGACCCTCCGTACCCTTTATCCCAGCCCTTCCGCTTGGGAATGGGGATGAGTGACCTGGGGGCCCCTTTAGGGGCGCGCCATCTGGATTTAATAATTACCCCCTTACTTTTGTTTCTGAGCAGAGATGGGTAACGTTTGGGGGTTCTCTCTTCCTCTTCCCTCCGTGACCCTCCTAACTGGGGACGAGCGAACCCTAAGGCCTATCTTATGTACCCACAATAGGAGAACGATAACATTCCGCCCCTCCCCCAGTTTCTTCAGCTTCCTCTCCTGGAGGGGGAAGAGCAGAAGAAAGCAAGGAAGGCACAGGTTTTCTTACTTTCTGCTCCATCGTCTCATCCTGCCCCGAGAGCTTCAAGTGCACACTCACTGCACATCTTTGTGATGCCCCAAAACGTCGTCCCCCATATCCTGATGACACAGACTGCCTTTTTTTTTTTTTATTGCTGTTTGCAGTGGAAACCGTGTTTCTGAAATATATTCCCCTTCCTTGATAATTGTAGTCTCTCCCCCCGCCTTTTTTTTTTTTTGCCAGCGGTCTGAGGATGTGATGTATTCTCGAGTGAGGATGTTGGGGAGTAAGGGGAGAAGGGTGAAAGGAAAGTGAGAAACTGCTTCTGAGCCACCAACAACACAGAGCAAAGCCAGCTGGGATATGGTCCCGGAGCGGATCATTCTGCTAGTGTTTGTGGTTGTTTTTGACTCTCTCCTCCTGGTTGACAAGAGAACTTTCATTGAGAATATTTGGGATGAAAAAAAAAGTTTTGTAGCTTGAGGAGGTGACTTTTTATCTCCTGAGTTTCACACAATAAATCCTGGGGCTGATTAGAATGAATTCACGCAGCATAGCCTTTTGTAAGTGGAAATTAGTTTAACTTTGTGTTGCTGTAGGTAGTTGGGGATGGTTTAAGGGATACTTTCTGCAGCTGTGGTTGCAGTGGGCTTCCTGTGATGGGAGAATTGTTTTAAGATTGAGTCAATCTATTTTGTTTACTGGATATAATGGTAAAACATTGTGGGAGTTGAAGGGGTGGGGGAAGAGCTCTTCCCTTATTTGATCCATAAACATTTCTTTACGGGACTCAAAGTGTTTCAGACCTACCTGGAAAATATCTGGGAATAGGCAGAGGAAGTTGAGAAGAAGCTATGTAGATAAAATAGAATTATGAAGCTGTCAGAGACTTGAAGGAATTGTTTTATCCATTCGTATGCTTCCAGACCCAAAGGCATCTAAACCAAACTATACTAATCCATCTGTGGTTTAATGTTACTGCATATAAAATATTGCATTATTGATGGAGTGTTAGATTTAAAACTTGGTAGAAAAGACTCTGTAATTTTAAGAAAGGATTTAAAAGGCAAATAGAAGAACCCCAAAGCTGACCCTTGCGGACCGCAGAATCTGGATGTAGGAATTTGAAGGATTCATACCACAATTCTCCTTAAATTTTAAAAATTAAAAATTTTTTTCAGTTTTTTCTTAATTTTATTTTTTTACTTCTTACCTGTTCATCTCTAGGCTTATTTACCGTATTGGAAAAAGATATTTTAAAGAGGAACGATTTTGGACTGGGCGCGGTGGCTCACGCCTGTAATCTCAGCACTTTGGGAGGCCGAGGCAGGTCGATCACCTGAGGTCAGGAGTTTGAGACTAGCCTGACTAACATAGTGAAACCTCATCTCTACTAAAAATACAAAAATTAGCCTGGTGTGGTTGCGGGCGCCTGTAATCCCAGCTACTCAGGAGGCTGAGGCAGGAGAATCACTTGAACCCAGGAGATGGAGGTTGCAGTGAGCCGAGATCATGCCACTGCACTCTAGCCCAGGCAACAGAGGAAGACTGTTGTCTCAAAAAAAAAAAGGAATGATTTTGATTATATGCCCATTAATCCAAGAAAGTGTTTCTCCTTCTGTCCCTAGTGTTAAAAGACCTTAAAGCTTCATTGTTATGCATATTGTGGAATCAAACTCACCACCATCTGTTAAAAATTAAGGACATAAGTTTTTAAAACAGCATTTTTCTGCATTCCTTATGTTGTAATTAAGAGAAAGATATATAGGAGAGATTATTCCTCACTTTTTTTTTTTTTTAATTGAGACAAGGTCTCACTCTGTCGCCCAGGCTGGAGTGCAGTAGCCTGATGTCGGTTCATTGCACCCCTGCTTCCCGCATTCGAGTGATTCTCCTGCTTCAGTCTCCCAAGTAGCTAGGATTACAGGTGTGCACCATCATGCCCGGCTAATTTTTGTATTTTTAGTAGAGACGGGGTTTCACCATGTTGGTCAGGCTGATCTCGAACTCCTGACCTCAGGTGATCTGCCCTCCTCGGCCTCTTGAAGTGCTGGGATTACAGGCGTGAGCCACTGTGCCTGGCCTATTCCTCATGTTTTTCTCTTGGAAAGTTAGTCTCTGACCTTGAGATGCAAAAATGTAAGGGTTTTCAGTGTTTAACATAAGGTGCTTACATATATTAATTTATTATAGAAGTGATAAATGTTTAATTCAAATTAGAGTTCATCTTAAGGTTGAAAATGTCCTTTAGTCAGAAAACTGAGGCATAGGGAGGTTAAGCGACATAAATGTATTAACAAGAGCTTCAGTATGAAAAGTAGTGAATGCTTGACCATCAGGGAGATACTTTTCCTAAGTATCCCACAGAATTTGTTCTAATCCATTAAATATACTTAGAAGAGTTTTTTTTTTTTTTTTAAATTTTTGAGACAGAGTTTCACGCTTCTTGCCCAGGCTGGAGTGCAGTCATGCAACCTTGGCTTACTGCAACCTCTGCCTCCCGGGTTCAAATGATTCTCCTGCCTCAGACTCCCAAGTAGCTGGGATTACAGGCGCGCATCACTACTCCTGGATAATACTTGTATTTTTAGTAGAGTTATGAGATTACAGGCGTGAGCCATCGCTTACATTTTTATTGAGGGGAGAAAAAGCCCTGCATGTACTGAGAGATATTTGTATAAGAATCTTAATAGTTTGGCCGGGCGTGGTGGCTCACACCTGTAATCCCAGCACTTTGGGAGGCCAAGGTGGGTGGATCATGAGGTCAGGAGCTTGAGACCATCCTGGCTAACACAGTGAAACCCCGCCTCTCCTAAAAA
The DNA here is from genome assembly GCF_007565055.1 of Rhinopithecus roxellana. Classification (NCBI taxonomy): domain Eukaryota; kingdom Metazoa; phylum Chordata; class Mammalia; order Primates; family Cercopithecidae; genus Rhinopithecus; species Rhinopithecus roxellana. The sequence goes on from NC_044567.1 coordinate 47,816,025, forward strand.
TACAAAAATTATCTGGCCGTGGTGGCAGGCGCCTGTAGTCCTAGTTACTCTGGAGGCTGAGGCAGGAGAATGGCCTGAACCCGGGAGGTGGAGCTTGCAGTGAGCTGAGATGGCGCCACTGCCCTCCAGCCTGGGCGACAGAGCGAGACTCTGTCTCAAAAAACAACAAAAAAGAATCTTAATAGTTTCAACTGTTAATAAAACTTTTGAATTTTGGATTATATTATCTGTACTTTGCTCTACTGGGCCCAGGGGAAGTTAAGCTTTCCTTCTTATTACACCTAAGAGTTTGCATGTTGGACCACTTACGCCCCCAGGGAGCATGTGTGTGTCAGAAGATGGCAACTCTGTTTATGATTGCTGTTTTGGTTGGATTTCTAATATTCGGTGTGATTAAAGGAGAAATGCATTTCTAGCCACTGCTGATTACAGACATATTGCAGTCTGATGGGTATTGCTTAGCAACTTAGTGCAGTAGACTCAGTTAAAAGAAGTGGATGTGTGCCATATTGACATTTTGAGCTCACATTCTTGTGGGTAATATAAAATTCCTTAACCTGATAATATTGCAGTTAAACCTAGTATTTAGGGTCTAACTTGAATGCGTATTACCAATTTTAGAAGTAATCACCTCCTTGGTTAGGGAAATGACAGTTGCAAAGGTGGACAGCCAGAAAGCTGAATGTTATCGGTTACATCTTATGTCTCTCCTTAGCCTGCCTTTATGGTGCCAAATAGCAAGTTTCTAATTGAAACTGACAAATTGTAGGTGTGTAGCTTTTTTTTTTCCCCCCCTTGAGATGGAGTTTTGCTTTTGTCTCCCAGGCTGGAGTGCAATGGCGAGTTCTCAGCTCACTGCAACCTCTGCCTCCCGGGTTCAAGCCATTCTCCTGCCTCAGCCTCCCGAGAAGCTGGGACACACTTGGCTAATTTTTGTATTTTTAGTAGAGACGGGGGTTTCACCATGTTGGTCAGGCTGGTCTCGAACTCCTGACTTAAGGTGATCCACCTGCCTTGGCCTCCCAAAGTGCTGGGATTACAGGTGTGATCCACTTCGCCCGGCCAGGTGTGTAGCTTTTAATTGTGGTTCATTAACCCAGTTTCTAAGCAAATTAGAACCTTCTGTGTATCTCACCTAGTTCTGTATGCCCCACTGGTCCCTGTAGAGCTTTATTTCTGAAAGGAAGTATGGGAAAACTATGGATATTTGAACTTGAAAAAGAAGTCCATCCCAAAATGATTTGTTGTAAATATGATTATTTAAAGCAATTGTATTTTCCATATCTGATCAAGCAAAAGCAGTATATAAAAGCCAAAAAAAAAAAACCTCATTTAAATAACATGTTACAGAATAAACTCTGATTTTAGAGGTTATAATGGCATATCTGTTCTCATACATTGAGTGTTCATCTGAATGTACTTTGAATATATAGTGAGAGGTTCACAGTATAAAATGATTGGCAAGTATCTTCGAAATTACAAACCACATACTAATTAGACAAATAGATTTGCAAAACTTTGAAGCTTTTTGGATTTAAAAAATACCTCCTAGCTTCATTCTTCAAGCCTGGTCTGTAATTTTTATAAGGCCTTATAATAGTTGAAAATGAGTACTCTTTCATGATGAGGAATACTTTATGGTGAGTGAGAAATAATGCTTATTCTTCCAATTTTAGTATATGTGGTGCTGAAGCGAGCACAATAATGCTTATTCTTTACTTTGGAATTTTTTTTTTTTTTTTTTTTGAGATGGAGTCTTGCTCTGTCGCCCAGGTTGGAGTGCAGTGGCGCGATCTCAGCTCACTGCAACGTCCGCCTCCTGGGTTCAAGCGATTCCCTTGCCTCAGCTTCCCAAGTAGCTGTGACTACAGGCGCGTGCCACCATGCCCAGCTAATTTTTTATTTTTAGTAGAGACGGGGTTTCACCTTGTTAGCCAGGATGGGTCTCAATTTCTTGACGTCATGATCCGCCTGCCTTGACCTCCCAAAGTGCTGGGATTACAGGCATGAGCCATCGTGCCCGGCCCAGAATTCATCCTTTAAAAAAATTTCTTCCAACTGTTCCTCAGTTCTCTGCACCCCTTACACTTTCCACCTTATCTGTCTAGGAACTAATTTAGTCTTTATGTGGGCTTCTTTCTTTTTCACTTTTCAGGCTAAGATTTCCTTTCTCTTGGAAATCAGACGTTTACTTGGTCCTGCAGCTCTTTCTGTGGACCAGTCTTTTTTGTTGTTGTCAGATACCCGCCTCTACTGTTTATCCACCCATTTCCTTTATAACTCTGAAAAGTAGCTCCTGCTTCTGCTTTCCTTCTTGATTGCCGTTTTCTTGAAAGTGATTCCTTCTGGCAAAACATAGTGGTCTTTGCTTAGTTGTAATGCCACTGTGATGTTCCAGTGCCCACTGGAAACCAATCTCTTCTGGTTCCCAAGGCACAATACCTTTCTGCTGAATTGGAGTTCCTTAGTGGTGGTCTTAGTTTTGTTCTGTTATTCACTGCCTTTGTCCCTATCCTAGCCATTAGCTTTCCTATAGATCCTTGATTTCCTCATCTGTTGAAAAAGAAGTGGCTAGAAAATCTTTTAGATTCTTTCAAGTTTAAATATTCAGTGATTTTAATATTCTAACAGCATATCTCTGTGACCCAGCAGTCTACTGGGAGCTGACCCCACTTAATTTACTAAACTCTTTCCCATTATGCCTCTGCATGCACGTATGTTCCAGGCAGGTCACCTCAGTCTCTTCTGTATGTATCTTGCTTCTTCCCACTTCTTGGTCTTTGTTTCTGCCAGTCCCTGTCTGAATGCTTTAATTCCTCCTTTGTGCTTTTCTAATTCCTGTCCATCCTTCAGTGTTCAGCTCAGACTTCATTTTTTTTTTCCCATGAGGTTGTTTCAGACTAAACTCTGCTATCTCACTTCTTGGTATCTTTGTCACCTGGAGTTTTACAGAACCACACAGTAAGTTTTCTTCCTTTAGGAGGGTTGGTTGAACACAACTTGGCTTTGTTTTCTTTTTTTCTTGTCTTTTTATCAAATGGAGTGTATACTTTCTGAAAAACAAGGAACCCCATTTGAATTCTCTTCTAGTCACCCCAGTGCCCAGCACAGTCTTAAGCACACAGAACATTGATGGAATGTTTTTGAAATGATTCCTGGTTGAAGGGTAGACTGGCTAAATAAAAAAAAAGTGGTACTTTTGGCTTTGTTTTACTGAATTTTACTTCCGTGTTTGTAATAGCCTAGGTTTGATAAGTGATATTTTAACTAAGAATAAGAAAATTAGCATAAAGAAGGAATTTATACGTATTTATATTTCCTCCCATAGAGCAAACATGTATTTTGAATCAGGTTTCAGATCTGATCAACTACTTTGGTAATTTTGGATTTGTCACTTACTGTTAGGACATTTTGCAATGGTCTGATAGGATATGAATGTGAAGCACTTTGAAAAGTCTAAAATTTTTCTAATACAGGATTTATATGTTTTCTTTATAGCTGATTACTTTTTTTTTTTTTTTTTTTTGTGACAGAGTCTTGCTCTGTCGCCCAGGCTAGAGTGCAGTGTAGCTTATTACTGATTATTGTGTTTTCACTAAATAAGGGAGAGTAGGCCGGGTGTGGTAGCTTATGCTTGTAATCCCAGCACTTTGGAAGGCCCAGGTGGGAGGATTGCTTGAGGCCTTGAGTTCAAGACCAGGCTGGGCAACATAGTGGGATGCTGTTTCTAAAAAATATTAGTTGGGGCCGGGCGCGGTGGCTCAAGCCTGTAATCCCAGCACTTTGGGAGGCCGAGACGGGCGGATCACGAGGTCAGGAGATCGAGACCATCCTGGCTAACACGGTGAAACCCCGTCTCTACTAAAAAAATACAAAAATCTAGCTGGGCGAGGTGGCGGGCGCCTGTAGTCCCAGCTACTCGGGAGGCTGAGGCAGGAGAATGGCGTAAACCCGGGAGGCGGAGCTTGCAGTGAGCTGAGATCCGGCCACTGCACTCCAGCCCAGGCGACAGAGCGAGACTCCGTCTCAAAAAAAAAAAAAAAAAAAAAAAAAAAATTAGTTGGGTGTGGTGGCATGTGCCTATAGTCTCAGCTACTCAGGAGGCTGAGGCAGGAGGATCACTTGAACCCAGGAGTTCAAGGATACAGTGAGCCATGATTGTGCCACTATACTCCAGCTTGGGTGATAAGAGTGAGACCCTGTCTTCCAAAAAAAAAAAAAAAGGGAGCGCGACTAGTCTCTGGATATTCCTTTGTATGTACCTTGGCCAATATATACCTTACTTTAGTATCCATTGACAAGTTCTCTTTTTTTCTTCTTCTTTTTTTTGTTTTTTTGAGATAGAGTCTCGCTCTATTGCCCAGGTTGGAGTGCAATGTCATGATCTCAGCTCACTGCAAACTCCACCTTGTGGGTTCAAGCGGTTCTCATGCCTCAGCCTCCCAAGTAGCTGGCATTACAGGCATGTACCACCACACCCGGCTAATTTTTGTATTTTTAGTAGAGACAAGGTTTCGCCATGTTGGCTGGTCTCAAACTACTGACCTCAAGCGATCCGCCTGCCTCAGCCTCCCAAAGTGCTGGGATTACAGGCATAAGCTATGGCGCTGGGCTAATATTGTTACATTTTATTTTAAATGTTCCTGTTTTTTGCCCTACTCTTTTTATTTGACTTTTTAACTATTAGGAAATTAGATTCTTTTCTTAAATCTGCATTATTATTATTATTATTATTTTGAGACAAGGTCTCGCTTTGTCGCCCAGGGTGGAGTGTAGTGGTACAATTTTGGCTCAATGCAACCTCTGCCACCAGAGTTTAAGCGATTCTCCTGCCTCAGCCTCCCAAGTAGCTGGGATTACCACCACATCCAGCTGATTTTTTTTGTATTTTTAGTAGAGGCGGGGTTTCACCATATTGGCTAGGCTGGTCTTGAACTCCTGACCTGAGGTGATCCACCTGCCTCGGCCTCCCAAAGCGCTGGGATCACAGGCTTGAGCCACCATGCCTGGCCCTATTTTTGTATTTTTACTAGAGACGGGGTTTTGCCATATTGGCCAGACTGGCCTCAAACACCTGCCTCAGCCTCCCAAAGTACTGGGATTACAGGTGTAAGCCACTGTACCTGGCCTTAAGTCTGCTTTTAAAAAATGTTTTGGCTGGGTACAGTGGCTCATGCCTATAATTCAAGCTTTTTGGGAGGCTGAGGTGGGAGGATCACTTGAGCCTCAGAGTTTGAGACCAGCCTGGGCAACAGAGTGAGACCCCATCTCTACAAAAAGTGAAAAAAAAAAAAAAAAAAGAAAAAATCAGCCAGTGTGCATTGGTTAAAAGTAAAGAAAAAGCAGACAGAAATTAGCCAGATGTGGTAGTATATGCTACTTGGGAGGCTGAGTCAGGGTTGCTTGAGCCCAGGAAATTAAGGCTGCAGTGAGCCATGATTGCACCACTACACTCTGGCCTGGGTGAGACTCTGTCTCAAAACAAATACATTTTTTTAACATGGAGAAAGTATTTTTGTTTTTCATTTTTTATTTGAGTATAGGCCACTGCACCCAACCAAAAATTTTGTCCTTAAAAGTTTGAGTCATATAATACAGTAGTCAGAATGCCTTATTTTTCACATCTTTGTTGTTTAAATTACTCAGATTGCTATGGGGCTTTTTTGTCGTAGCTTTCAAATTTGGTGTTCTGGGGTTCTATGTAGACTATATTGTTGCATTCTAACAACATACTTTCAAGAATAAGCAGTGTATTAATTAAAAATGTGTTTTCTGCTTGTGTTCTTTAGGTCTGCGTCTGTTTTGGAGGTGTGTGTATATATAAGTCAAGGGACAGGAGGTATCGGAAGGCTCTAAAGGAAGTTTAAGGAGGAGAATGTTCTGTAGAAGTGGAAGGGGAGATTTGTGGTCCGCTTAAACTGTTAAAAGGCTTGGGATCAATACCAAAGCAGAATATGAGCATCTTAATCTGTTTCTTTGCAAAGGATTGACTTGTGTTTATAAAAGCATTGGCTTGTTTCATCTGACATCTTTTAGAATACCTCATTTTCTTGGGGGTGGGAAGGGAAAGATGAGACCATTTGTTTTGATCTTGAAGGACAGAAAAGTGGTTTTACATCGTAGTGACTGTGAATTAAGTTTAAGGTTTCAGCAAGTTGTAAATTTCTGTATCATACTATGTGGTAGAGCCTTCAGTAAACAGAGTACTCTCAGGTGTTTAATGCTATAGGATATGAATTATAACTGCTATTTATAGTACCCTCACTAACGTCTCTTAAAGACGATCCATTTGATCACTTCAGATGTTACATGCCTGTGATATATGATTATATTCTCCACATATAACTGGTTTTTAAAAATTGTTTATTATTCATTTGTTTTAGAAGTGAGGTCTGTTTTTGTTCCTCAGGCTGGAGTGCAGTGGTGTGATCATAGCGCACCAGAGCCTCCAACTCCTGGGCTCAAGAGATCTCCCATCTCCTGAATATCTAGGAATATGGGTGTGCGCCACCATACCTGGCTATTATTTTAATTTTTTTTGTAGAGACGGCATCTTGTTATGTTGCCCAGGCTGGTCTCAAACTCTTGGCCTCAGATAGTCTTTCCACCTTGGCTTCCCAAAGCACTGGAATTACAGGCGTGAACTACTGTGCTGGGTCCTGAGTGGCTTTTGAGCCATGGACTATATCATCAAAAAAGCTTCTGTTGAGACAAAGCTTCAAGGGGAGTTCATCCCACTAAAATGGAGAATTGGCATTACATTCGAAAACTTTACATATTCTTACCATAAATGGTACTAATTACTTTGCAGTAGCAGTAACTTGAGGTGCAAACTTCCAGATTGCATATTTTATTTAAACCATAGTCTGGCACTCATGGTTTGGCTTAGGGTTGCCACTGCAGTCCATAAGCTGTCGCCTGCTCTTATTCATATTTTATAGCTTTGAATGTCTTATGCTGTTGAACTTCAGAGAACTTTTTTTTTGAGACGGAGTTTTGCTGTTGTTGTCCAGGCTGGAGTACAGTGACGTGATCTTGGCTCACAGTAACCTCCGCCTCCCAGGTTCAAGCGATTTTCCTGCCTCAGCTTCCCAAGTAGCTGGGATGACAGGCATGTGCCACCACGCCCAGCTAATTTTGTTTTTTTAGTAGAGACAGGGTTTCACCATGTTGGTCAGGCTGGTATCAAACTCCCAACCTCAGGTGATCTGCCTGCCTTGGCCTCCCAAAGTGCTGGGATTACAGGCATGAGCCACCATGCCCGGCCGAGAACTTAACTTTTTCTGATGAAATTCTTTCCTGTTCCACCTCATTCCCGTGTCCCACCCCCACCAACAGAGTAGTGTATCTAGCACAAGAGGCATGAAGTTAATTTAGTAAATAGCAGGACTGCTAGAAACTTTTAAGGATTTTATTTAACTTATTTTTAATCAAAATTTTATACTCAGATAATGACCTTTTGGGAAGTTATATCTCTTAATGATCTCAAGTGGTGACTGTTTTCTGTTGACACAGTTTCTCTTGGGTAGTTCTCATAGTAATTTGGGAATGAGAAAACAACTTTTACCACTTTAGACTTGTGAGGGTAGGCTACTATGTAGTAAAAGAAAAGCTTTTGACTGTGCAATTTGCAGTGTGGTCTTGGGGAAGTCTCTTAATCTCTCTGAACATCACTTTTCTTTCTTTCTTTTTTTTTTTTTTTTTGAGGCGGAGTCTCGCTCTGTCGCCCGGACTGGAGTGCAGTGGCCGGATCTCAGTTTACTGCAAGCTCCGCCTTCCGGGTTTACGCCATTCTCCTGCCTCAGCCTCCCGAGTAGCTGGGACTACAGGCGCCCGCCACCTCGCCCGGCTAGTTTTTTTTTATATTTTTAGTAGAGACGGGGTTTCACCGTGTTAGCCAGGATGGTCTCGATCTCCTGACCTCGTGATCCGCCCGTCTCGGCCTCCCAAAGTGCTGGGATTACAGGCTTGAGCCACCGCGCCCGGCCTGAACATCAGTTTTCTATGTTTTCATATGTAAAATGGGCATGATACTTAACCTACTTACATCATGGGCTTGTTTAATGACTTAGGTATGAATCTTACATGAAAGGAAGCTGTAAATAGTCATAAAAATGTATTAGCATCTGTGCACTATTTTTTCCTATCCATTCTTTATAATTTGGTGATTATTATTTCTATTCTACATGAGAAAAAAGTTACAGAGGCAAAACAACACATTCACAATCATATGATATCTAATTAACTGAGTTAAACTAGAGTATGGATGTCTTAATCCTTAGATCACTAACTTTCCAATAAATAGTCTTAAAAATTCTAAATTTTACTAACAGGTAGTACAAATATGCAAAATGAGGGATGTGTGATTGCCTCTTCACTCGAAGATGGTATGTTATGTTTTTCCTTTTATGTTCATGTTAGAAGTATCTGAATCTTTTTAAGTTGGTTATATGTTAGAAATAGACGTAAATTTTAAAATTATATCCTTGATTTCATTATGTATTCTCCTGGTCACTTTATCAAAACTTCTTGAGCTGTTAGAAGTTGTAACATTGTTTCCCTTTTATTTAGTTATATACTCTCTGTACGTTCTTAAGTGAGAGAATAGAATTTGTGAGAATACCAACAGAAATACACATACAGCTATAAATATGAGATTATCATTCTTTGATGTTGGCATTGCACAGTCTGTTCGTAAAGTTGGTTTTGTATTCTAAGAACATTTTACTTAGAGTTTGATTACATTTGAGGCAAACTTTTAAACTTTGGTAGTATTTGAATGAAGATTTCTGGATGTGGTTTTTTTAATTGTTACATCTACTTTTTCAGTTTTTCTTTTTCCCTAGAACAACTCTCAAATCCTTCATCTTGTCTTTTGGAGTATTTTTTCTACTCTCCTGTCTTTATCAATGCCTTCTATTCCTGTCCCACCATGGGTCTGGGAAAATGTGCCTTTATGTTCCATGTGAATCTTCTTCCTTTTGGGTAATGAGTGAGGAGGAAAAAAAGGAAAGTGTTTATTTCTCTGTTATGTTTCAGTTTTTGGCCTCTGGTAAGTGAATCTGCAGTAGGGAATGACAGTGATGGTAGGTTTTGTTTTAGTCATATATTAACAACAAAGATCAATGAAGACCTGAAGCTCTTGTTCCTCTCATGACACAAGCTGCCTTTGTGGCTCAGAATTCATAAAATTAAAAAAATCTCCATATAAGGTCAAATTTTACAATTCTTAAAATGGATTTTTTGTTTCTTTTTTATTGAGCCAGCCCTCTGGCTGAAAAAATAATTCCAGTCAGTAATTGACTAGTCACAGATTCTTAGTTAGAAGGAATCTGAGATTATTTAAGTCCTACTTGTACAGTATCCCTGACAGCTGATTGTCTAATCTCTATGTGGACATTAAAAATAAAAAAAAGTAGTAATTCATATCCTAGTAGTATGGAAAATGCAGCAGAATCACAAAAAGTAAATATCATTACTAATATTGTGACTCAGAACCACTGTTAAGATTTTGGTGCGTGGGTTTTTTTTTTTTTTTTTTTTTTTTTTTTTTGACAGAGCCCCACTCTGTTGCCCAGGCTGGAGCTTGGTGGCGCAATCTCACCTCACTGCAACCTCCACCTTCCAGGTTCAAGTGATTCTTCTGCCTCAGGAGTAGCTGGAATTACAGGCACGTGCCATCACACCCAGCTAATGTGTGTGTGTGTGTGTGTGTGTGTGTATATCTTTATATATATATATATATTTTTTAGTAGAAATGGGGTTTCACCATGTTGACCAGAAGATGGTCTTGAACTCCTAACCTCAGGTGATCCTCCTGCCTTGGCCTCCCAAAGTGCTGGGATTACAGGCGTGAGCCACCACGCCCAGCCAGTGCATGTTATTAAATGTGCTGATTCTGAAATCAGACTGCTTAGGTTTGAATCTCTGCTCTCTGCTACTGCTTTTAGCCCTTGGACAAGTTACTTAACCTCTTCAAACTTCAGTTTATTCACTTGTAAAATAGAGTTAAAAGCACCTATTTCACAGAGGTGGTTGTGAGATTTGATAAGGAAATGTATGTAAAGCATATGACACAGTTTCTGGCACATAGGAGCTCAATAAATGTCAGTATTATTGTTAGGGTTTTGGAATTGAATGACTTAAATTGTTTTATAATCTGTTCTTTTAATATAAACACTTACCATATGATTACATTTTCTTTTATATTGTTTTAAAATTTAAAGGATTATATGTAATGTTTTTTCTTTTCTTTTTTTTTTTTTTTCCCTGACCTCAAGTGATCTGTCCACGTTGGGATTACAGTGTGCTGGGATTACAGGCGTGAGCTGCTGTGCCTGGCAGTTTTTTCTTAATATTTAAAAAATTTTGAATTTTTTACATTGAACATATGTTTTTGTAATCAGAAAAATAACAGTAAATGTTATTTAAAAATGTAACTAGAATGTGTCAATGTAAGAAATTATACTCTCAATAATTTCTAGTACTGTAAGGTTAACATAAGAGCAGGATCTAAATATGAGGTGAATATAATAATAAGGTGATTAAAGTCTGAGAACTTCTTTTTTTTTTTTTTTTTCTCCTGTCATCCAGGCTGGAATGCAGTGGTGTGATCTTGCCTCACTGCAACCTCTGCCTTCCAGGTTCAAGCGATTTTCCTGCCTCAGCCTCCCGAACAGCTGGGATTACAGACGTGCACCACCATGCCCAGCTAATTTTTGTGTTTTTAGTAGAGACAGGGTTTTTCCATTTTGGCCAGGCTGGTCTCGAACTCCTGACCTCAAGTGATCCACCCACCTCGGCTTCCCAAAGTGCTGGGATTACAGGCATGAGCCACCGCATCTGGCCTCTTTTTTTTTTTTTTTTTGAGACGGTCTTGCTTTGTCACCTAGGCTGGAGTGCAGTGCCATGAACACGGTTAACTTTGGCCTCGACCTTCTGGGCTCAAGTGATCCTTCCTCCTCAGCCTCTGGAGTAACTGGGACTACAAGTGTACACCACCATGCCCAGCTAGTTTTTGTATTTTTCTGGTAGAGACAGGGTTTCACCACATTGCCCAGGCTGGTCTTGAGCTCCTCAAGCGATCTGCTCACCTTGGCCTGCCAAAATGCTGGGATTATAGGCGTGAGCCACCTTACCCAGCTGAGAACTTGTTACCATACCTTTGGCCCTGTTTAGGTAAGAGGGAACTGTGAACTGCCATATAAGAGCAGTCTGCTTGACAGGTCTTTGGATTTTAGTGTTTTCAAGGATGGTTAAATGATTGTGCCACACAAAATTTAACCGTTTCCATTAAAAGACATCAGGGCAGGTCGTCATTCTTTTCTTGTGCTATTCTAAATACTATGATAGGCAGTCTTATTTTGACCTCTGGATGACCAGGTATACTATAGCTCAAGGTAACTCTTTCCATTTGTAGACTTGTAATTGTTATAAGCTCTTCCCTTAAATTGAGCCTCATCTGTCTAAATCTGATCAGCAAACATTTAAGTGCCTTCTATTTGTTATAGATGCTGGAACATTGTGGTAAATGCTAGGGAAATAATAATAAGATGTGGCTCTTGGTTTCCAGAGATCCTAAAGCTAGTATGGGATAAATAAAATAAAATTATAGTTAATATTATGATGGATGCATAAAGTACAATGGGAGTATGTAACAGGAGCATTTGATTCAGATGGGGCAGTTTGAGAGAGAGCTTGTCAGAGAAAGTGATACCTGAAATGAGTTGTGAATCTCATAGCTTCTTATATGCCATACTAAGATGTTCAGATTCTTTTGTGAAGGCTTTGGGCATTCATTGAATGGCGTATCCTTTAGTGAGAGAAGTTGACAAGTATAAACAAGGGAAATGATGAAATGGAGAACCATAGGACATTGAAGAAGTTAGAGATCCAAATTAAGGTGAAATTTAGAGACTGAATGGTAGAGAAGGAAAGAATGTGTTTGATTCATAATAGCTTTGGGGGAAATGAAAGAGTGGTCTAAGGATGCTTAACAATATTGGACACTGTTAAAAACTCAGCTGAATTTGCAGACCCTTTCTTTGTTACGGTCATAGTCATTGGAATTGAGGAGATAAGGAAAATTGAGGACTAGATGTTGGATAAGTGACATTGAAGTCACCTAGATTAGGGTTGTCAGATTTGGCAAGAAGAAATATAGGATGGTCCATTAAATTTGAATTTCAGATAAACAATAAATTTTTAGTGTAAGTATTTCCCAAATATGGTATAGGGCATACTTCAAATATAAAAATTATGCACGTTTATCTGAAATTCAAATTTAACTGGAAGTCCTATATTTTATCAGGTAACAGTAACCTAGATGCTATCTAGATGATGGTGGATGTGAGGTAGAGGAGAAACTGAGCCAGGAACCAGTTTCTTTTGATGAGGGGGAAATAGCTAGAAAATTGGTAGGTAATTATGACAAGGTTTGGTAGTGAGTATATGAGTCATAAGCCTTAAAGAAGTGTGGGTTTTTATAAAACAGTAGAAAAGTTTAGAATTTGGAGTCTTTTATCCATTGTTTCTACTTCCACCCTCTATAACTCAACAGAATAAATTTGTCCTTTTACTTTAACAGATTTGAGGCTGGGCATGGTGGCTCACACCTGTAATCCCAGTGCTTTGTGAAGTCGAGATGAGATGATCGTTGGAGACCTGGAGTTTGAGACCAGCCTGGGCAACATAACGAGATCCCATCTCTACAGAAATTTTTTTTTTTTTAATTAGCTGGGCCTGGTGGCGCACGCCTATTGTGTCAACCACTTGGTAGGAGTTCAAGGCCGCAGTGAGCCATGATCACGCCACTCCAGCATGGGTGACAGAACAAAACTCGTTTTTTTTTTTTTGAGACAGGGTCTTGCTCTGTCACCCAGGCTGGAGTTCAGTAGCACAAACATGGCTCCCTGTGGCTTCGACCTCCCTAGCTCAAGCCATATTCCCGCCTCAGCCTCCTATGTAGCTGGGACCACAGGTGCATGCCACCATGCCCGGCTAATTTTTTAATTTTTTGTAGAGACGAGGTTTCACCATCTTGCCCAGGCTGGTGTCGAATTCCTGGACTCAAGCTATCTTCCCACCTCGGCCTCCCAAAGTGCTGGGATTACAGGCATGAGCCACTGTGCCCAACCGAGATTCTGTTTCTGAAAAATAAATAAATAAATACAAATAAATACATACAAATAAAAGAAAAACATTTGAAGACATCTTAAGTACACCCTAGATTCCCACCCCCACCAAAAAATTTCATTCATTCTTCAGCCATTTCTCAAAGGACATGTTTTCAAGACACCTTACTATCCTAATTGTTTTCCTTTTGGTGCAATGGTGGTCAGTACTCAGGCATACCATTTTTCATCTTTCCTCTCAATGTTGTATGAGGGCATTATATGAAAATTAAATGGATTTAAAAATGCTGAGCTTGCTGGACATGGTGTTAACACCTGTAATTCCAGCACTTTGGTAGGTGGAGGAGGGAGGATTGCTTGACCCCAGGAGTTTGAGATCAACCTGGACAACATAGCTAGTGTACACAAAAAAATCTGCACAAAAAAATCAAAAAAGTAGCTGGATGTGGTGGTGCATGCTTGTAGTCCCAGGAACTTGGGAGGCTGAGGTGGGGGGATGGCTTGAGCCCAGGTGGTGGTGTTTGTGCCACTACACTCCAGTGAGTGGTGTTTGTGCCACTATACTCCAGCATGGGTCACAGAGTGAAACTCTGTTTAAAAAAAAAAAAAAAAAATGCTGAGCTTCAGGTACATTGTATTTTTGGTATGCATTTGATTACCAGTACAGTGTACCTATCAAAAATGTTAATTACATTGAGAGGTGACAATGGCTAGCAGCCCTCACTCTTGGGGCCTCCTCGGCCTCCGCGGCCACTCTGGCAGCGCTTGAGGAGCCCTGCAGCCTGCCATTGCACTGTGGGAGCCCCTCTCTGGGCTGGCCGAGGCCGGAGCCGGCCCCTTCCACCTGCGGGGCAGTGTGGAGGGAGAGGTGCGGGCAGGAACCGGGGCTGCGTGCTGTGCTCACACCCGGACCAGCAGCTGCGGTAGGTGCGCTGGGTCCCGCAGCAGTGCTGGCCGCCGGCGCAGCTGCCTCCCCGCGGGGCAGGGTTCGGGACCTGCAGCCCGCCAGGCCAGAACCCTCTCCCCGGCAGTGGGCTCACGCGTGACTCGAGCCTCCCTGACGAGCCCTGCCCCCTGCTCCGCGGTCTCGTCAACTGCCCAGGGGCTGAGGAGTGCAGGCACTGCTTGGGACTGGTGGGCAGCTCCGCCTGCCGCCCCAGTGCAAGATCCACTGGGTGAAGCCAGCTGGGCTCCTGAGTCTAGTGGGGATTTGGAGAACCTTTATGTCTAGCTAAGGGCTTGTAAATACACCAATCAGCACAATGTGTCTAGCTCAGGGTTTGTAAATGCACCAATCAGTACTCTGTGTGTAGCTCAAGGTTTGTAAATACACCAATTGGTACTCTATCTAGCTAACCTAGTGGGGCCTTGGAGAACTTTTCTGTCTAGCACTCCGTGTCTAGCTAGAAGATTGCAAATGCACCAATCAGCAATCTGTGCCTAGCTCAAGCTTTGTAAATACACCAGTCTGTACTCTGTATCTGGCTAACCCAAGTTGGGACTTGGAGAACTTTTCTGTCTAGCACTCTGTCTAGCTAAAGGATTATAAAGGCACCAATCAGCACTCTGTATAAGTGGTCCAATTAGCTCTCTGTAAAATGGACCAATCAGCAGGATGTGGGTGGGGCCAGATAAGGGAATAAAAGCAGGCTACCCAAGCCGGCCAGCAGAAACCCTCTCGGGTCCCCTTCCACAGAGTGTGGAAGCTTTGTTTTTTTGCTCTTTACAATAAATCTTGCTGCTGCTCACTCTTTGGGTCTACACCGCATTTATGAGCTGTAACACTCACCGCGAAGGGTCTGCAGCTTCACTCCTGAAGCCAGGGAGACCACGAACCCACCGGAAAGAACCAATAACTCCAGATGCGCCACCTTTACGAGCTGTAACACTTACTGCAAAGGTCTGCAGCTTCACTCCTGTCGGCGACACCACGAACCCACCAGAAGGAAGAAACTGCAGATACATCTGAACGTCTGAAAGAACAAACTCCGGACACACCATCTTTAAGAACTGTAACACTTAACCGCGAGGGTCTGCGGCTTCATTCTTGAAGTCAGCGAGACCAGGAACCCACCGATTCCGGACACAACATGTTTTAAAATGAAAAGTTTCAAACATGAAAGTAGAGAGTTGTTGTTGTTGTTGTTGTTGTTGTTTTCTGAGACAGAGTCTTAACTGTATTACCCATGCTGGAGTGCAGTGGCACGATCTTGGCTCACTGCAATCTCTGCCTCCGGGGCTCAAGTGATCCTCTGTCTCAGCCTCCCGAATAGCTGGAATCGCAGGTGCACACCACCACGCCTGGCTGAATTTTTAGTATTTTTTGTAGAGACAGGGTTTTGTCATGTTGTGCAGGCTGGTCTCAAACTCCTGACCTCAAATGATCTGCCCGCCTCAGCCTCCCAAAGTGCTGGGATTACAGACGTGAGCCGCTGTACATGGCCTAGAGAGATGATTATAAATTAACCCTTTTGTATCCATTACTTAATTTCTTCCTAGTCTTATTTCATCCATTTTCCTACCCATTTCCTGCTCACCACTTCTTTATTATTTTAAAGCAATTCTATATATTATTTCAGCATGATTTATTCTTATACTGACTTTAAGAGCTGTGTAATATAAAAGGAACGCAATTAGAAATCAGGGGACTTCACTTTGTCTTAATTTTCTACTGGAGTGAGTTAACAGTGGGGCAAGCCAAGCTGTATGAGCCCTGAATTCCTCATATGTTGAAGAGAGTAACAGATGGTGGAGGGAACATAATGTTACCTGCCCTTTTTCACAGGAATGTATGAGAATCAAAGATAGGAGGTAATATGCATGAAAGTATTTTGTCTATTCTGAACTCAAGCAAAAGTGCTTTACAAAGGTAAGATTTTATTAGTAAATGCTGCTTCCCTGTATAAGTGCTAACAACTCATGCATAATCAATCTTAGAAATATTTGGATGCTGACATTAAATTAAGTCCATAGTATTAAAGTCACCCTTTCATCTTTACCCATTCTTGCATTTTGACAATTGCAACATTTTCTCATTCCCAATCTGGCTCCTGTCTACTTTTCATGACTTCTGCATTCAGTGACAGCATTTCTCTTAAACCGTATTTCTAAATTTTCATCTGTACCTTGGATTCATGTACACTTGAGTTTAGGTAAAGCAGGGAGGTGGGCTCTTCATGCTTTATGTATCTAAGTTCTGATGACTCTCAGCAATGCTCTTTTTCAAATTTGAAGATCATTTTCTTTTTTTTTTTTCCGAGATGGTGTCTCTGTCGCCCAGGCTGGAGTGCAATGGCACGATCTCATGGCTCACTGTAACATCCACCTCCTGGGTTCAAGCTATTCTTGTGTCTTAGCCTTTTGAGTAGCTGAGATTATAGGCGCCTGTCACTATGCCCGGCTAATTTTTGTATTTTTAATAGAGACGGGGTTTCACTGTGTTGTCCAGGCTGGTCTTGAACTCCTAACCTCAGGTGATCTCCTGCTTCGGCCTCCCAAAGTGCTGGGATTACAGGCATGAGCCACCATGCCTGGCCTCATTTTGTTTTCAACTAGAGCGATTAGAAATAAAAATTGAGTTGAATAGTTCTGCTTTTAATGACCTATTGGTGCTGGATCATGGACTCTAGTGATTCTTGTTCTTCTTTCCTCATCTTTTTGATCCTAATGTATTTTAAAAGCCTTTACATATTTTTGTCTTTAACATTTCTAGTTATTCTGAACTTTTGTTTTAACTCTTCTGTTAATTTCATTCATTGTGTGTAGTGTGTATTTTTTCTTAAATGTCCTTATAAATACTGAGCTATGGGGGAGGGGAGAGGAGGGGCAACTGGTGCAGGCAGGCAAATTTCTTTAGAAATGTCAGCTTTGCCAGATCACTTAAGACTTGTTAAAAGGACAGATTTCCTGGCTCTACTAAACATCTTGTGATTTCTAGAGGTCCCAGGTCATTTTGACATAAAGCTGGGTTTGTAAACCACTGCTGTGTGATATACAGGGAGAATTTAATTTCTGGGTGATATTTAATAGGTCACAGTACAATCGTATATATCACTGCAACAAGTTAGAAAAAAAAATCACAATTGGATGAACTTTAACAATCAATATTAAAAAAAAATACTGGAGAGCTATGACTGTAATGAGGACTAGATGAATTAGAATTCCAGAGATAGAAGAGATCTTTATAGGTGAGCAGAGGATTGCTGACGTTTGCTGATTCAGGAAACACACTCAAGGAGAAGGAAACTAGAGAGGAAATGCATTTTACTAAAACTGCAGCATATCCCTGGCCCAGTTCAATTCCTTATTGGACTGAGGTGACCAGCCTATCTTATCCCTTTGTCTAATAGAGGAAATAGACAGCTCTTACTGAGAAGATATATTCTGGAGTTTCTATGATTCTTTCATTTATAATACTATCATACTATTAACTATTTCTAGAGATGTGAAAGGGTGGAAAAATTCAAGAGAAAAGTAAAACTGTAGAAGCAGACTCAGAAAATTGAAGTTCATCAGACAAGGGCTTATTTTAAAATATAATATACTTAAGAAAATAAAGGAAAATATGGACAAAATGGATGAAAATTTTCAGAGAATTGGAATCCACAGAAAGAAATCAAATGGACATTCTGGGAATCAAAAACACAACATTGGTTGCTTAAGGTCTTTATTTGTAGTTTGATTAGAAACTTTGATGCAGGACTCTAGGACCTCATTTTATTGTTCCCCCATTCTTTATTGTTCTTTAAAAAAAAAAAAAAAAAAAAAAAAAAACAGGTAAATTGAATATATACTATTTGAGTTCCACGAGAGCAGGGCCTATGTCTGGTTTGTTCATTGCTGTACTCCCAGGGTTTGGTAACTGCATGCCACGTTAAAAAAACAAGACAGAACAAAATCTTCCTTAACACCACCACCACAAACCCCCCCATTAATAATTAATTGACATTAATCTGATATTATTCATTGTACTGGTTCAGTAGCAGACTGTACACAGCAAAAGGCAAGACTAGAGAACTTGTGGACAGATCAATAGAAAATATCTAGATAAAAGCACAGGAAAAAAAAAGAATGGAAAGAGTAGAACAGAGCCTAAGAGACATGTGGAGCACTTGTAAAAAATCTAATGTGTAATTGGAGACCCAAAAGTAGAGACATTAGCATGGAAGCAAATACTTGAAGAAGTAATGATAAAATATTTTCCCAAACTGATGAAAGGCATCAACCTATAAATTCAAGTACTTTAGCAAATGTACTTGCTAAAGTACATTTAGCAAGCAGGATGAACACAAAGAAAACTACACTTAGCATATCTTAATGGAACTGTTGAAAACTAGAAACAAAGAGAAATTCGTTTTTTTTTTTTTTTTTTTTAGACGGAGTCTTGCTCTGTCGCCCAGGCTGGAGTGCTGTGGCACGATTTCGGCTCACTGCAAGCTCCGCCTCCCGGGTTCACTCCATTCTCCTGCCTCAGCCTCCTGAGTAGCTGGGACTGCAGGCACCCGCCACCACACCCAGCTAATTTTTTGTATCTTTTAGTAGAGACAGGGTTTCACCACGTTAGCCAGGATGGTCTCGAACTCCTGACCTCGTGATCCACCCACCTTGGCCTCCCAAAGTGCTGGGATTATAGGCATGAGCCACCGTGCCCGGGGGAAACAAAGAAAGCAGCCAGAAGAGGGGAAAAAGGGCACTGTGTTCAAAGGAACAATATAATATAACTGATGGCTGACTTTTTAACACAACTGGAAATTGGGAAATAACAGACATTCTTTAAATGTTGGCAAAAAATCCTGCCAAGCTAGAATTCTGCTTCCAGCAGAAATATCCTTCAAACAAGAAGGCGAAATAAGGACGTTTTTAGACAATCAAAAGCTGACAATTTATGGCCAGCAGACCTGCACTGTAAGATTACTGAAGGAAGTTTTTTAGGCAGAACGAAAATATCTGAAGTGGAAGTACAAAACTGGGAAATAATGAAGAGCACCCACTCGGGTAAGTGTATGAGTGTATAGACAAGACCTATTGCCTCTTGTTTTTGTTGCTGCTTTTAGGAACTTTATTGCTTTTTGCTATTCTAGAATAATAGAATTTCTACAGCTTTTAGGTTAAGGTAAAATTGCCATCCAATCAATAAACTGCACATATTTAAAATGTATAATTTGATGATTTTTGATACACACATAAATAAGCCTTTGATACCATTACCACAATCAAGATGAAAAACGTACTTTACCAGCAAAAGTTTTCTCCAGCCTCTTTATAATCCATTCCTACCTCCATCCCATCCCTAGGGAACTCTTGAGCTGTTTTTGTCTCAGTGAATATATCATAAGTCATTTATCCATTCACTTGTTGATGGATAACTAAAGACAACCCAAATTTTCACCATTACAAATAAAGTTGTCTTGAAGATTCATATACATGACTTTCATTTCTCTTGAGTAAATACAAAGGAGTAGAAATGGGTGGATCATATGGTGGATGTATATAATAATGATATGTTATAGGATATTATATTCTGTAATTTTTTAAGAGGCCGCTAAGCTGTTCCTAAAGTGTACCATCTTACAGCAGTATATGATTGTACCATCTTACAGCAGTATATGAGAGTTCCAGTTGTTCCACATCTCTGCCAACACTTATTTAATCTTTTCTTTTAAATTATAGCCATCCTAGTGGGTATGAAGTGGTGTCTCTTAGTGCTTTTGATTTGCATTTCCCTAATGACTAATGATATTGAGCATGTCTTCATGTGCTTATTTACCATCTGAATATTTTCTTTGGTGAGCTGTTTATCTCTTTTGCCCATTTTAAAAATTGGGTTTTACTAGAATTTTGAGAGTTCATAATGTATGCTGAATACAAATTCTTTATCAGATAAATGACTTGCAAATCTTTTCTCCTAGTTTTTGCTTGTTTTTTGTTCTCAAAGTTTTTAAAAAGCAGATGTTCTTAATTTTTCTGAAGTCCACCTTATCAATTAAAAAATGGATCGTGTTATTGGTGTATCTAAGATACCTTTTTCTAGTACAAGGTCACAAAATTTTCTCCTGTGTTTTCTATAGAAATGTAGGATTCATACTCAGGTTTGTGGCTCATTTTTAGTTAATTTTTGTATTTGTGCTATATGCCTGTTATGCCAATATCACATAATCTTAACTGTAGAAGAGCTTAACTATATAAACTATATAATAAAATACCAAGTCAGGTAGTATAAGTCCTCCAGCTTTCTTGTTTCTTAGAATTATTTTGGCTAGTCTAGACCTTTTGTTATCCTTATATGGTTTCGGATTGGCTTGCCAATTTATATTAAAAAGCTTATTTTGATAGAGATTGTCCTGAGTCCATGGATCAATTTTGGAAAGATTGCCATTTTAACAGGTATTGTTTTTTAGCTTCAATTTTTGGTTGTTGCTAATATATAGAAATACATGGATGTTTATTGATCTTGTTTGTTTTTATTTAGGCCATAGATTTTTTTCTTTTTCTTTTTAAAGACGGGGTCTTGCTCTGTCCCCCAGGCTGGAGTACAGTGGCATGATCATAGCTCACTTCAGCCTTGAACTCCTGAGCTGAAGTGATTCTCCCAAGAAGCTAGGACTACAGGTACACGCCACCACACTCGGCTCATTTTCTTATTTTGTGGAGACAGGGTCTTGCTGTGTTTCCCAGGCTGGTCTCAAGCACCTGGCCTCAAGTTGTCCTCTTGCCTCGGCTTCCCAAAGTGCATGAGTCACTGAACCTGGCCAGGCCGTAAATTTTTTTGATACAGGGTCTTGCTCTGTTGCACAGGCTGGAGTGCAGTGGTACAATCATGGCTTACTGCACCCTCGACCACCTGGGCTCAAGTGATCCTCCCACTTCAGCTTCCTGAGTAGCTGGATCTATAAGCACTCACCACAATGTCTAGCTAATTTTTGTAGAGACAGGATTTCACCATGTTGGCCAGGCTGGTTTCGAACTCCTGACCTCAGGTGATCCACCCGCCTCGGCCTCCCAAAGTGCTTGACCACTCAGCCTTTATACAAATATTTCATCTTGTTTACAAGAAGAAAAACACTCTTGAGCTCTTGCCTAAAAAGATGAAAATGTTCTTTGTAAAAATGAGGATGTCCTCACCCTCTTCCCAAAATTAGGAGCAGAGTCTCATAATTGTATCGATTTCTGGGTGACATTCACACTATCCATTTCTAGGCTGCGTTAATTATGCCTCAAATTCATAGTCCCTTCTGAATATCCTGTTACCTAGGGACTAAATTGTAAAGTTAATCTTTAATAAAGTTTGAATAACAGAGAAGAAGAGAGAAGGAATTGATTTATAAACTCGCCCGATTCCCTGTAATAAGGAAGAAAATATGTATAGCTGCTGTAGACCTTGCTTCTGTAACTGATTGAGAGATTGTAGTTCATATTTATAACTACTTCTGCTGTGCATTCCATATTTCCTTTGTTCTCATTCAGGATCACAGCTGGTGGGGTAACCTAAATATTCATTAATAAAGAATATGGGTTTGGGAGGCCAAGGCAGGCAGATCACGAGGTCAGGAGATCGAGACCATCCTGGCTAGCACAGTGAAACCCTGTTGCTACTAAAAACACAAAAAATTAGCCGGGCGTGGTGGCGGGTACCTGTAGTCCTAGCTACTCGGGAGGCTAAGGCAGGAGAATCGCTTGAACATGGGAGGCAGAGGTTGCAGTGAGCTAAGATCACGCCATTGCATTCCAGCCTTGGCAACAGAGCGAGACTCTGTCTCACAAAAAAGAAAAAAAAAAAAAAAAGAAAAATGACTATGGGCCGGACATGGTGGCTCAAGCCTTTAATCCCAGCACTCTGGGAGGCTGAGGTGGGTGAGTCACAAGGTCAGGAGTTCGAGACCAGCCTGGCCAACATAGTGAAACACTGTCTGTACTAAAAATATAAATACTAGCTGGGCGTGGTGGCAGGTGCCTGTAATCCCAGCTGCTTGGGAGGCTGAGGCACAAGAATCACTTGAACCAGGAGGTGGAGGTTGCAGTGAGCCAAGATCACACCACTACATTCCAGCCTGGGCAACAGAGCAAGACTCCGTCTCAGAAAAAGAAAAAAAAGAATACAGATCCTCGGTGGTCCTGCTTCATGTGTGTGCATGCCTGTGGCTGCAGTTTTCCATTAACTTTTGCTCTTATATATATAGGTTTACAAAAGCATTTCAGGGAATCCTCAGGGTTCCAGACATAGTCCTCTTTTTCCCCATTATGTAGCAACAGTACAGTATCACCTAGTAATAGGATTGAATTATATCAGCTAATAGAATAACCCCCTTCTTTGACTGTTGATGTAGTGTTGTGGTTCTTAGGACAATTTTGCTTCCCAGAGGACATTTGGCAATGCCTGGAAACATTTTTAATTGTTACAGCTTTCGTGGGGGTGGGGGAATGCTACTGGCATCTAGTGGGTAGAGTTCAGGGATGCTGCCAAGCATCCTGAAATGCACAGGACAGCCCCCAAGAGTAGAGACTGATCCAGTCCAAACTGTCAGTAGTGCTAAGGTTGAGAAATTCTGATTTAGTGGTATGGAGGCAGTAGTGGTCACGAGGTCGTTGTTACTTCCAGTTCAGTGGAACCTGGTGGAATCATTCCCTGCTTGGGAACCAAGGCCTCCAATCCAGCAGATATCAAAGTTGTAGGTACTTGAAACAAAACTTCTGCTATTGGAGTTTTTAGGAATAATAGAGGAACTACTTCTACTTCTGCCCGTTGATTTTCAGGTCTTTGTATTCTAGCTATAGGGAAAACAACATTGTATATTGCTCATTGATCCAAAGCAGTTAGTACATGTTGTAAGATAGAACCCTCATTCTTGAGGATTTAGTCTCCCAGCCAGCACTGTAACTGAGTGAGTCTTCAGTAGGCCATTCTGTTAGACCGGCTGCTTCTGGGTGATGGAGTATGTGGTAAGACCAGTGATTTCCAAGTTCCATAACCCATTCCTACATAACCCTTTTTCTGTGAAATGAGTTCCTTGATCAAAGTCGTGTTGAGCAGTATACGTTGGTGATGAACAAGGTGTCACCCATGTCCTTGATGGTGATACTGGCAGAAGCACTGCAGGCAGGGAATGCACATTCATATTCAGAATATGTTGGTGCCAGTGAGGAGAAATTCCTGTCCCCTCCATGTATATAGAGTTTTTATTTTGTTTTCTTTTTAAGGTATGGTACTATCCACTATCATTAATATTTTCTGAACATTTTATTTCCACATTAAAAAAGATCAAAATAGGTAATAAGTATCTCACCAAGAAATGTTTTAAATAAATCATAGACTTTTGACAGCTATATCATCTATCTAAAAACCTTGGAGTAACTGTAAAGCAGTGAGTTTTGAACTGTAGACTTGACTGATGCAGGTATCTCACTAATTTTGTTGAAATCTACCAGATAGAAATCCATTGTTGTAGGTTGTATGGTTGAAAACTTTCTAGGCTGTCATTTGTTTCGAGATACAGATTGACTTGGTATACTTTAACACTTCTCATAGTTGACCAAATTTAGGTAAAACTATTTAATTTCATTGAAAGTTTTAGAGAAAATGCCTAAATATTAATAGAGATAGGATGAATTAAAGATCTTACCCTTTGAAAAATTGTCAGGGTTAGCAATTTTTATGTGTGTAGTGGTGTATATGTTTCAGAGGAATAATATAAATGTTCAGATAAGAGTATCTGCCAAATCTAACTAGGACCTGTCTAACCTACCTGCTTAAGGATAGAGGAAATCTTGAGAGACTTGAAATTGAAGAACTTAAAATTTTAAGTGTTCCCTTTCAAGGCCCTATCAAAACATCATGACCACATCTTTAAAAACTTATTATTTAATATAGTTAGAAAATTTTATTTTTAGAACTCCAAAATCATTTTATTTTATTTATTTTTTTTGAGATGGAGTCTCGCCCTGTTGCCCAGGCTGGAGTGCAGCCTCTTGGCTCACTGCAAGCTCTGCCTCCTGGGTTCACACCATTCTCCTGCCTCAGCCTCGCGAGTAGCTGGGACTACAGGCGCCCACCACCATGCCCGGCTAATTTTTTTTTTTTAAGTAGAGATGGGAGTTTCACCGTGTTAGCCAGGATGGTCTCGATCTCTTGACCTCGTGATCCACCCGCCTCAGCCTCCCAAAGTGCTGGCATTACAGGCGTGAGCCACCATGCCTGACCCGTTTTATTTTTATTATTATTTTTTGAGATGGAGTCTCACTGTCTCCCAGGCTGGAGTGCACTGGCGCTCTTTTGGCTCACTGCAACCTCTGCCTCCTGAGTTCAAGCAGTCCTCCTGCCTCAGCCTTTGCAGTAGCTGGTACTACAGGTGTGCCACCACGCCCGGCTTAATTTTTGTATTTTTAGTAGAAACGGGGTTTTACCATATTGGCCAGGCTGGTCTTAAACTCCTGACCTCGGGTGATCCTCCTGTCTTGGCCTCCCAAAGTGCTGGGATTATAGGTGTGAGCTACTGTGCCCGACCTCCAAAACCGTTTTTATTCATTATATTCTTTATTAAGTATATGTTTGATAAAGACAAGCATTTTTCCATTTTTCACTGTTACAGTCTTTCTGTTTAGAATAGTGATTTGCAGCTGGGCACAATGGCTCACTCCTGTAATCCCAGCACTCTGGGAGGCCGAGGCAGGCAGATCACAAGGTCAGGAGATCAAGACCATCCTGGCTAACAGGTGAAACCCCGTCTCTACTAAAAATACAAAAAAATTAGCCAGGTGTGATGGCAGGCGCCTATAGTCCCAGCTACTCGGGAGGCTGACACAGGAGAATGGCGTGAACCCGGGAGGTGGAGCTTGCAGTGAGTCCACATCACACCACTGCACTCCAGTCTGGGCGACAGAGTGAGACTCCATCTCAAAAAAACAAACAAAAAAAAAAGTAGTGATTTGCACATAGAAGGACTCAATAAATATTTGTTGAATGAATGAATATACGAAATAAAATCTTCCATGCTCTTGAAGAGTATTTGTCATATAACTGGTCTTATATGGCAGAGTGTCCCTTGTTTACCATTCTTATTCCCTTCTAAGCAAATCATGATATGTATTTTTAGGTATTCTTTGGTATTTCTTTTTGAACGCCTGGAAAATGTTTACACCTCAGTGTTTGTGAATTAGGGGTTAGGTGCAGCCTGACTTAAGGGATAGGGCTGAATTATAGAGAAATTGAATTATGCTTTCAAATATGGTACGCATATGAAACTAATACATGGTTGTTTTTTTTTAAAAACTGGGTTAAATGTGGTAAATGCACTCTTTCAATTCAGTGTTTCATTAAATTTTGGTATATGTTGTGTTATAAGCATAAAAGTTTCTAAAAGGATTTTTGGGCCTAGAAGTTGTGGGAATTGTTACTTTCTTTAACTTTTGGTTTGAAACAATCACAAATTACACTGGATTCTTAAAAATGTTGTAGGATCTTTAGGAATCTCAACTGCAGTCCAGATGCTGAATTTTTCTTTTTTTTAATACTTTAAGTTCTGGGGTACATGTGCAGAATGTGCAGGTTTGTTACATAGGTATACTCATGCCATGGTGGTTTGCTGCACTCATCAACCCATTGTCTACCTTAGGTATTTGTAATGCTATCCCTCCCCTGGCCCCCCCACCCCACAACAGGCCTGGTATGTGATGTTCCCCTCTGTGTGTCCATGTATTTTCATTGCTCAACTCCTACTTATGAGTGAGAACATGCAGTGTTTGGTTTTCTGTTACTGTGTTAGTTTGCTGAGAATGATGGTTTCCAGCTTCATCCACGTCCCTGCAAAGGACACGAACTCATCCTTTTTTATAGCTGCATAGTATTCCATGGTGTATATGTGCCACATTTTCTTTATCCAGTCTATCATTGATGGGCATTTGGATTGGTTCCAAGTCTTTGCTATCATGAACAGTGCTGCAATAAACTTATGTGTGCATGTGTCTTTATAGTAGAATGATTTATAATCCTTTGGGTATATACCCAGTAGTTGGATTGCTGAGTCAAATGGTATTTCTAGTTTTAGATCCTTGAGAAATCACCACACTGTATTCCGCAATAGTTGAACTAATTTACACTCCCACCAACAGTGTAAAGGCATTCCTATTTCTCTCTCTTTTTTTTTTCTTTCTTTCTTGAGACGGAGTCTCGCTCTGTCACCAGGCTGGAGTGTGGAGTGTGGTGGCATGATCTTGGCTCACTGCAACTTCTGCCTCCCAGGTTCAAGCAATTCTCCTGCCTCAGCCTCCCCAGTAGCTGGGATTACAGGCACGTGCCACCACACCCAGCTAATTTTTTGTATTTTTAGTAGAGACAGGGTTTCACCATGTTGATCAGGATGGTCTCGATCCTTGACCTTGTGATCTGCCTGCCCCGGCCTCCCAAAGTGCTGGGATTACAGGCGTGAGCCACCTGCGCCTGGCCTTAAGAGTTCCTATTTCTCCACATCCTTTCCAGCATCTGTTGTTTCCTGACTTTTTAATGATCGCCATTCTAACTGGTGTGGGATGGTATCTCGTTGCGGTTTTGATTTGCATTTCTCTAATGACCAGCGATGATGAGCCTTTTTCATATGTTTGTGGGCTGCGTATATGTCTTCTTTTGAGAAGTGTCTTTATATTCTTCACCCACTTTTTGATGGGGTTGTTTTTTTCTTGTAAATTTGTTTAAGTTCTTTGTAGATTCTGGATATTAGCCCTTCGTCAGATGGATAGATTGCAAAATTTTTCTCCCATTCTGAAGGTTGCCTGTTCCCTCTGATGATAGTTTCTTTTGCTCTGCAGAAGCGCTTTAATTTAGTTAGATCCCATTTGTCAATTTTGGCTTTTGTTGTCATTGTTTTTGGTGTTTTAGTGATGAAGTCTTTCCCCATGCCTATGTCCTGAATGGTATTGCCTAGGTTTTCTTCTAGGGTTTTTATGGTTTTAGGTCTTCCGTTTAAGTCTTTAATTCATCTTGAGTTAATTTTTGTATAAGGCATAAGGAAAGGGTCCAGTTTCAGTTTTTTGCTGACACCATTTATTAAATAGGGAATCTTTTCCGCATTGCTTGTTTTTGTCAGGTTTGTCAAAGATCAGATTGTTGTAGATGTGTGGCATTGTTTCTGAGGTATCTGTTCTGTTCCATTGGTCTATGTATTTGTTTTGGTACTAGTACCATGCTGTCTTGGTTCCTGTAGCCTTGTAATACAGTTTGAAGTCATGTAGTGTGACTGTAGTGTCATGTAGTGTAGTCCAGCTTTGTTCTTGTTGCTTAGGATTGTCTTGGCTATACGGGCTCTTTTTTGGTTCCATATGAAATTTAAATTTATCCCCCATGATCAAGTCAGCTTCATCACTGGGATGCAAGGCCAGTTCAACATATGTAAGTCAAGAAGCATAATCCATCACATAAACAGAACCAATTCTGCGAGAAAGAAATAAAGGGTATTCAAATAGGAAAAGAGGTAGCTTGATGGGAATAGTATTGAATCTGTAAATTACTTTGGGTAGTACAGCCATTTTCATGATATTGATTCTTCCTGTCCATGAACATGACATTTTTTTCATTTGTTTGTGTCATCTTTTATTTCCTTGAGCAGTGGTTTGTAGTTCTCCTTGAAGAGGTCCTTCACATCCCTTGTAAGGTATATTCCTAAGTATTTTATTCTCTTTGTAGCAATTATGAATGGGAGTTCACTTATAATTTGGCTCTCTGTCTGTTATTGGTATATAGGAATGCTTGTGATTTTTGCACATTGATTTTGTATCCTGAGACTTTGCTGAAGTTGCTTATCAGCTTAAGGAGATTTGGGGCTGAGATGATAGGGTTTTCTAAATATACTGTCATGTCATCTGCAAACAGAGACAATTTGACTTCCTCTTTTCCTATTTGAATACCCTTTATTTCTTTCTCTTGCCTGATTGCCCTGGCCAGAACTTCCTTATACTATGTTGTATAGGAGTGGTGAGAGAAGGCATCCTTGTCTTGTGCCAGTGTTCAAGGGGAATGCTTCCAGTTTTTGCCCATTCACCATGATATTGGCTGTGGGTGTGTTATAAATAGCTCTTATTATTTTGAGATGCTTTCCGTCAATACCTAATTTATTGAGAGTTTTTAGCATGAAGGGGTGTTGAATTTTATCAAAGGCCTTTTCTGCATCTATTGAGATAATCATGTGGTTTTTGTCATTGGTCTGTTTATGTGATGGATTATGTTTCTTCATTTACACATATTGAACCAGCCTTGCATCCCAGTGATGAAGCCGACTTGATCATGGGGGATAAGCTTTCTGGTGTACTGCTGGATTCGGTTTGCTGGTATTTTAGTGAGAATTTTCACAGATGCTAAATTTTTTTCTGGGAAGAATTTACTATGACTTTTTCATCCTACAAAAATTATTCTGGTTCCGAAGGACGCAAGTGTTTCAGTGGTGTCTCATTAATATCCCCAGGCCTAGCACAGTTCTTGCTTGGTTATAATAGGCAATTAACTGTTGAATGAATGAAAGAATTTTAACTTTATTCTGTGGGTTCCAGGGAGCCATTGAAGAGTTAAGCAAGTGAGTGGCATGCTCACATGTGTTAAAGAGTGTTTCCTGGTAGTGATATAGAGGATGGATTTGAAGGGACACTAAAGGCAAGAATAATAATTAAGAAATTGTTATAATAGGGATGATGTTCTGAGCCAGGGTACTGATTATAGGAAATCAGGGGCAACCTGGACATGAGATTTGTTTAGGAGATGAAATTGGAAGGCTTCAGATGGACGATAGGGGTAAGGAGGAAAGGAGGAGATTTAAGTGAATAAGAGTTGAGGAAAGGGAGGAGTTGTAAATGAGAATTTTCTTGTTTATTGTTTTGAACAAAGGGGAACATTGTTTTCAGGTATTCATAAAGGACTTAAAAATGGACTTTGATCCCAAAAGTTGTTTTGAAATTATTTCCTGCTTTATCTTTGGAGATGCTTCCCACCCCCACATCAAAGCAAATCCCCCCAACTGCTTTAGATGCAGTCTTGCATTGAAATAGGTATCATGTTGTTTTATTTTGCTTGAATGAGTGCTGTTGGCTTAAACATCTAATTGCATCTGCTTTGTCTTCTTTAATTATTGTCTACTTATGGGCCAAAAGAGCATTTCTGCCTCTGTAATTTCATTTGCTTATTGGTTTTCAGATAAATTGAAGATTAATTATACAAAGTATATGGTTTGTAATATCAATTGAAGGTGAATTTTTTATTTTCCTGGTTGAATATAATGGAATCATTTTGGTATGGAGAAGAAATGGTTAAAAATAGACTAATGGGTCATCTCAGTATGACAGCAGGAGGACTTCTAAGCTTAAGCCTGGTAGCTAAATTTCTATTGGCTCTACCCTCTTCTTGATGAGTCCAAGTTTATTTTGATCTGCATCTTTCTTTTTTTTTTTTATGAATGAAATTCTCCTTCATTCAGCCTGATAAGTAACCTGGCCATTAGTACATGACTAAATAGCTCAAGCTTCTGGCTTGAATTAAGTTATAAACTTAGCACAGTGGCAGGTGCTTGAACTGCCATGTTAAAAGTAGCACATAGAATCTTTGTCATTCAAAAACTGTTTTCTCAGTCCCATGAAGGAGATGAAGCCTACATGGGAATCTTCACTGATTGTGCTGACTTTTCTTCTACAATTTTTAGTTTATTACATGTATAGTTTGTGAATTGTGCTAGGATATTTTGTTAATATGTTCTTAAAAATTCAAATCCCAGGGGTAAACATCAACTAATTTAATTGTTCCTACACACACACACACACACACACACACACACACACACACACAGTTAAATGCGTATAATCTTCATTCTTAGTCTTTCAGAATCCTTATTTTCCATTTTCATTTTTAACATTAGCTGCATTATTTCTTTATATAACTAGGAAAAGGAATTATTCAGAAATTTGGTTGATGGCTTTTTATTTTGTAGAGACAGGGTCTCTCTCTGTTACCCAGGCTAGTCTCTAATTTCTGGTCTCAAATGATCTTTCCACCTCAGCCTTCCTGGTGTTGGGATTACAGGCATGAGCAACTGCAATGTCCAGATGGCATTTTAAAGAGTAGTGTTAGGAAAATAATTAATTTTTGCAAGTGAAGATAGTTGAAATGTTAGCTAAAATGATGACCTAGAGGCAGCTCGTTTTGATAAATATCTTAGTCAGTTTAGGCTGCTATAACAAAATACCATAGATTTGGTAGTTTATAAACAACAGAAACTTAGCTTTTCACAATTCTAAAGGCTGGGAAATCCAAGAATAACATTCCTTCAAGCAAGGTTGAGTGTACCAGCTTGGGCGATAGTGGCAAGTAGCCTCCTATTCTATTGTTCATTACATTTGTTCTAGAAAGCATTTTTTCTCTTTTCTATTATTTTTCTCTCTGTGTATGTTTATGTGTTAGGGAGAGAAGGAGAGAGAATATTTTTATATTTTTCTTTTGGGGGGATATTTTTATTTTTAAATTATAAATACTTCTAATTTGCAAATGATCCCAGATATAGTTGAAGCTCTCTTTAAACCCCTCTGAGATCCCATTCTGTCCTCTCTGTTAACTACTATTCTGAAGTTAATTTGTGTTCTGTCAGTTTTTATCCTTTAATTACATATGTTTGTGTTCATAAAACAATAATTATAGTTTAACATTTTTACATAAAAAATACTTGTAAATATTCTGAAATTTGCTTTTTTTAATTTAATTTTTAATTTTTAATTTTTTTTTTTGTAGAGCCAGGGCCTTGCCTTGTTGTCTAGGCTGATCTCAAACTCCTGGCCCCAAGCAATCCTCCTACCTTGGCCTCCCAAAGTGCTGGGATTATAAGTGTGAACCACCACTCCTGGCCTTACAGCTTGCTTTTTAAACTTATTCTAAGACTTGATCCCTATTTATACATGTGTATTGAGTTAACTCACTTTGACTGCATGTATAATATTCTATTATCAGTATGTCAGTTTATCCATTTCTGGTATAGGAGAACACTTATTTTCAGGATTTTTTTTTTTTTTTTTTTTTTTGCTTGTGTTTTTGTTTTGCTTGTGTTTTGTTTAACTTGTTTTGTTTTGTTTTAACTTATTATAAACAATGCTTCAGGAAGCATGTATTTGTATTCTTGAATTTTTTTTTTTTTTTTTTTTTTTTTTTTTTTTTCTGAGACAGAGTCTCGCTGTGTCGCCCAGGCTGGAGTGCAGTGGCTCGATCTCGGCTCCCTGCAGGCTCCGCCTCCTGGGTTCATGCCATTCTCCTGCCTCAGCCTCCCGAGTAGCTGGGACTACAGGCACCTGCCACCACGCCGGGCAAATTTTTTTTTGTATTTTTAGTAGAGACGGGGTTTCACCATGTTAACCAGGATGGTCTCAATTTCCTGACCTCGTGATCTGTCCGCCTAGGCCTCCCAAAGTGCTGGGATTACAGGCGTGAGCCACCGCGCCGACCTTGAATTTTTATTTGACTTAAAACATACTGTGAAACTTGTAAGAATATATGAATCATGTTTGTACAATTTATACTTAAAAAAAAACATAGTGAACTCTTATCAATCCACAGAGTAAAAAACAACATTCCCAGTGCTGTGGAAATGCCTCTATGGCCCAAATCACAGTTCTTTTCTTACCATTCCCCCTACCACTATCTTGAATTGTATTTTAAAATTTCCTTGCTTTTCTTTATGTCTCCATGAACAATGTATTGCTTTGTTTACTTATTTTGATCTTCATGTAATGGAGTAATAAGTATTCTGATTTCTTTTATAAGCATCATTTTTCTTTTGAGCGTCATCTCTGGTATTGTGTGCACTTCATTCAGTTTTACTGCTATACATTAGTTCATTATTTGTATATATCACTATCTGGGCTATTGATGCCTATTTGGATTGTTTCTAGTTTTTTGCTATTACTAACAATGCTGCTTATGAACATTCTTATTCATGTCTTTTGTGCATGTGCGGCAATTTAGAGCGTATATCTGGGAGCAGAATTTTTCATTTTATGGGGTATGGGTTTGTTTAGTTTTAGGTAATGCCAAATTTTTCTAATTTTTAAAATTTTTTAATTAATTATTATTATTTTTTTTTTGAGATGGAGTTTCTCTCTTCTCCCGCAGGCTGAAGTGCAATGGCACGATCTGGGCTCACTGCAACCTTTGCCTCCCGGGTTCAAGAGATTCTCCTGCCTCAGCCTCCCGAGTAGCTGAGATTACAGGCATGCGCACCACGCCCAGCTAATTTTTGTATTTTTATTAGAGACAGGATTTCACAATGTTGGCCAGGCTGGTCTCGAACTCCTGACCTCAAGTGATCTGTCTAACTCAGCCTCCTCAAGTGCTAGGATTACAGATGTGAGTCACTGTGCTCTGCCACCAAATTATTTTTTAAAGTGATTGAATCAGTTGACACTCCCAACTGCAATGTATAAGTATTCCTATTGCTCTGTGTCCTTGCCAATGCTTAGAATTGTCTGTTTAAAAAATTTTATGGGGCTGGGCACGGTGGCTTACACCTGTTCAAGACCAGCCTGGCCAATGTGTTGAAACCCAGTCTCTACTAAAAAATATAAAAAAATCAGCTGGACGTTGTGGCATGCGCCTGTAGTCCTAGCTACTCGGGAGGCTAAGGCAGGGGAATTGCTTGAACCTGGGAGGCGGAGGTTGCAGTGAGCTGACATTGCGCCATTGCGCTCCAGCCTGGGCAATAAGAGTGAGACTTCGTCTAAAAATAAAAAAAAAAAAAAAGAATTATCTATCTGGTGGGTAAGAAATGTTGTTTCCTTGTAATCTGAATCTGTATTTTCTAGACTACCAATGAGGTTTAGTTTCTTTCAGGTATTTGTAGACCATTTGTGTTTCTTATTCTGTGAAATGTATTTGTGTTTCTTATTCTGTGAAATATCTGTATATGCTTTTTTGCCCATTTTTCTGTTTGGATTGTTTAATTTTTCCTGATTGATTCATAGCAATTTTTGTATGGCTTTAGATCTAATTCTCTTGTTTTTTGAGACAGGGTCTGGTTCTGTCACCCAGGCTAAAGTGCAGTGATGCAATCTTGGCTCACTGCAACCTTGGCTGGGCTTAAGCTATCCTCCCACCTCAGCTTCTTGAGTAGCTGGGACTACAGGTATGCACCACTGTGCCTGGCTAATTTTTATGTTTTTTGTGGAGATGGGGTTTTGCCATGATCCCCAGGCTGGTCTTGAACTCCTGAGCTCGGTTGATCCACCCACCTCAGCCCGCCCAAGTGTTAGGATTGTAGGTTTGAGCCACAGTGCCTGGCCTAGATCTAATTCTTCATATTTACGTATGTTGCAAATATCTTTTCCAGTTTATGACTGGATTTAAAAAAAACTCTGGTGATTGAAGTTCTTGATCTTACTGCAGCTGAATTTATCAGTCTTTGATGATTTATGTTTTAAAATTTTTTGTGTGTCTTTTCTCATATCATTAAGATAATTCTCTATTTTCTAAAAGTTGTTTGCTTTTCACTTTTACATTTAAGTCTCTAATCCACGTGGAAAGACTTTTTTTGTAAGGATCCACTTTTATTTTTTTCCCATATGATAACAGATACCTGATTGTTCCAGCCTATTTATTGAGTAGTGCATTTTTTCTCCTGTGATCTCAGTGCTTGCTTGGGTGAATATTAAGTGTCAGTATATGCACAGGCTCAGTTTCTAGGCTCTCAATTCTGCTCTCTTCTGTGGTGCCAGTAATCCACTTGATTATTTGTCCTGATTGTGGTTGCTTTATAATAATTCTTAGTATAAAGTATGGCAAGTCTCCAAAAGACTCATAGTAATGCCTTTTCATATTGATTTTAGAGTCAGCTTATTGATTTCCACAAAAAAAGATACTGGGATTTTGAATGGTACTGCATTGAGTCTTTGGATCAAGTTGGGAAGAATTGATTGACATTGTTATGATATTGAGGCTTCCTATTTAAGAACATAATATGACTTTCTATTTATTTTATGTTTTAAAAAATCATTCCAGTTTTATAATTTTCTCCTTATATAAAGAACTTGTGCGTCAAATGTCAGTTTTTCCTAGAATATTTTTATTATTTGTACATGATATTTAAAAAATTATATTTTCTGATTGTATATAGAAATGAAACTTGTATTTTGTCTTTATACTTTTTTTTTTTTTTTTTTTTTTTTTTAAGGAAATGGGGTTTTGCTATGTTGCCCAGGCTGGTTTTAAACTCCTGGCCTCAGATGATCATCCTCTGGTCTCAGCCTCCCAAAGTGCTAGGATTACAGGTGTGAGCCATCACATCTGGCCTGTTTTTGTGCTTTTATTGACTTATATCTAGGTTCTTTGGGGTTTTCTGTGTAGACAGTGGATAATCTACAAATAGTTGTAGCTTTGTTTCTTTATCTTCAGTCTTTTTTTTTTAATCTGTGCATCTGTTGAGGGCTTTTAATGTTGAATAGGGGAGATGACATTGGGAAGCTAAGTCTTGTTTTTAATTAATTTTTTTTTTTTTTGGTACATTGACCTCTTCTGTACCTTGCACTTCTTTTTTGTTTTGCTTTGTTTTTGGAATGCAGTGGCACAATCACAGTTCACTGCAGCCTTGATCACCTGGGCTCAAGCCATCATCCCACCTCAGCCTCCCAAGTAGCTGGGACTACAGGCGTGTGCCACCTTGCCTGGCTGATTTTTTTTTTTTTTTTTTTTTAAGAGATGGGGTTTCGGCCGGGCGCGGTGGCTCAAGCCTGTAATCCCAGCACTTTGGGAGGCCGAGACGGGCGGATCACGAGGTCAGGAGATCGAGACCATCCTGGCTAACACGGTGAAACCCCGTCTCTACTAAAAACTACAAAAAACTAGCCGGGTGACGCGGCGGCGCCTGTAGTCCCAGCTACTCGGGAGGCTGAGACAGGAGAATGGCGTGAACCCAGGAGGCGGAGCTTGCAGTGAGCTGAGATCCGGCCACAGCACTCCAGCCTGGGTGACAGAGCGAGACTCCGTCTCAAAAAAAAAAAAAAAAAAAAAGAGATGGGGTTTCATCCTGTTGGCCAGGCTGGTCTCAAATTCCTGAGCTCAAGTGATTCATCTGCCTCGACCTCCCAAGGTGTTAGGATTATAGGCATGAGCCACTGTACCCAGCCCCAGGGTTGTTGCTTCTTTATTGAGCTTGCCACTCAGTGCCTTTTAACTGGGGCATTTAGCCCGTTTACATTCAAGGTTAGTATTGACATGTGTGGATCTGATTCTGTCATTGTGTTGTTAGCTGGTTATTATGCCGACTTGTTTGCGTGGTTGCTTTGTAGTGTCACTGGTCTGTGTACTTAAGTGTGTTTTTTTTAGTGTCTGATAATGTTCTTTCTATATTTAGTGCTGCTTTCAGGAGCTCTTGTAAGGTAGGTCTGGTACTAACGAATTCCCTCAGCATTTGCTTGTCTGAAAAGGATCTTATTTCTCCTTTGCTTATGAAGCTTAGTTTGGCCGAATATGAAATTCTGGGTTGGGATATCTTATCTTTAAGAATGTTGAATATAGGCCTCCAATCTCTTCTGACTTGTATAGTTTCCGCTGAGAGGTCCACCGTTATTCTGATGGGCTTTCCTTTATAGGTGACATGTCCTTTCTCTCTAGCAGCCTTTAACATTTTTTTCTTTCATTTCAACCTTGAAGAATCTGATGATTATGTTTCTTGGAGATGATCTTTTTGTGAAGTACTTTGTGGGAGTTCTCTTTATTTCCTGAATTTGAATGTTGACTTCTCTAGCTGGGTTGGGGAAGTTCTCATGAATGATATCCTGAAACATGTTTTCCAAGTTGCTGCCTTTCTCCCCATGTCTTTCAGGGATACCAGTGAGTCGTGTATTTAGTCTCTTTATGTAATTTCATATTTCTTGGGGGTTTTGTTTGTTCCTTTTCATTCTTTTGTCTTTATTCTTGTCTGTCTTATTTCAAAAAGCCAGTCTTCAAGCTCTGAGATTCTTTTCTCAGCTTGGTCTGTTCTGCTGTTAATACTTGCGATTGCATTATGAAATTCTTTTTTTTTTTTGAGACAGCGTAGTGAGGCGATTTTAGCTCACTGCAACCTCTGCCTCCTGGGTTCAAATGATTCTCCTGCCTCAGCCTCCTGAGTAGCTGGGCTTACAGGCGCCTGCCACTACACCCATCTAATTTTTTGTATTTTTCATAGAGACAGCATTTCACCATGTTGACCAGGCTGGTCTTTAACCCCTGACCTCATGATTCGCCTGCCGTGGCCTCCCAAAGTGCTTAGATTACATGCGTGAGCCACTGCGCCCGGCCATGAAATTCTTGTAGAGTGTTTTTCAGCTCTGTGAGGGCGTTTATGCTCTTTTCTATACTGGCTATTTTGTCTGTCAGCTCTACATCGTTTTATTGTGGGTAGCTTCCTTAGATTGGGTTTCAACGTTCTCCTGAATCTCAATGATTTTCATTCCCATCCATATTCTGAATTCTGTTTCTGTCATTTCAACCATCTCAGTCCAGTTCAGAAACTTTGCCAGAGAACTAATGCAGTCATTTGTTTTAGAGAAAAGAAGATGCTCTGGCGTTTTGAGTTATCAGAGTCATTCTTGTGCTGGTGCTTTGTCATCTTTGTGGGCTGATGTTCCCTTAGTCTTTGAAGTTGCTGGGTTTTTTTTTTCTTTTTTTTTTTCTTTTACCCTATTTGATGACCTTGGATGTTTGTGGTACAAGGTGGGTTCAGTTAACTGGCTTCATTACTGGAAGGACCAGGGCTCCTCTCAGGACTCCCAGAGTACGTGGGTCCTCTAACTCTGGGGGACTGGTATTGGACACCAGTCTTGTTCTCTGGTTCTTCAAGGTTAGGAACTTGCTGCATTGGAGGGGCCGAGGTGCTCCTGGACCTCTGGTCACAATATTAGCATGGGTTGTGCCAGGCAAAGTGTAGGGGGTGGCAGTGGAATCCATTCTTGTTCTCATGTGCCAGCAACAGTGGCAGCAAGGCAGGGTGCCAGGGTGTTGGCCTCCATGTGGGCATTGGCAGCAGCAGTGGCAGTAAGGCCAGGGTGGGGGGCCACTGGTACACATTTGCACTGGTGGTGGTGTTAGCACCCACTGGTGGGTGCAGGACTGGGTGTGCCCTCTGTGCACGTTCATGCTAGTGGCAGTGGCCGCTAGAGGGTAAGGGTGGGTCCTCTGTTTTCTCTGCCTAGTTTCATGTTGGTACAGGGGCTGGGTTCTGGTGGGGATGGCACTGGTGGACTCTGTAGCTGTCAGTGCTCCCTTGACAATGGCCGTGGGGGGATGGGCAGGGTGTACTCATGCTGGCCGCAGTGGCGTGGGAGGGTGCCTGCACACATGTGTGCTGGCGGGGAAGGGAAAACAAGGTACACCTGTGTGCACGTGTAGGCAAAGCATTTGGGGGGTGGCCATGGGCGTGTGCCTGCAGGCAAAGCAGCATGGACCAGCCTTCAGTGGGAGGAGGGTATTGGCAGGCTGGTGCTTTTCCACAGGGATCACTCTGGTGGAGCACTCTGCCTGTCAGCACCTCGCCAGTGCAGGAGCTGGTATGTGGCCCCCCCCAGAGGTACCAGGGGGCAGCACTGCAAGCATCCTGGCCAGGCTGGGGCCCCATGAAAGGCCAGCAGACTAAGGGTACTCAGGTCACACCGCCCCCACCTTCTGGGGAAGACTGCCGTGCAGAGTTCAGGTCTGGCAGTTCCTCTAGGGCTAAAGTCTCCTATGGGAGCAAGTCGAGCCTTAGGGGATGGACATTCCTGGCCCTGTTCCACTACAGGTGCCCCAGCACCAAACCCTCTGAGCTCTGCCCTGGCTGGAGTTCTGCCCTTACCACTTCTCTAAGCAGCTTTCCCAGCCAACTCAAATGTCCTTGGTGGTTGAGGGGTCTCCTTGTGGTGGAGGAGTCTCCTCCTG
Organism: Rhinopithecus roxellana; assembly: GCF_007565055.1. Lineage (NCBI taxonomy): Eukaryota > Metazoa > Chordata > Mammalia > Primates > Cercopithecidae > Rhinopithecus > Rhinopithecus roxellana. The sequence continues at coordinate 47,854,050 of NC_044567.1, forward strand.
CAGGGATTCCAGAGTCCCCTGGTGAAGGTGGCTTGCTCCTTTCCTGTTCAACTCAACTGCCTCTTCAGGAGTCACTGGGGGCCAGGAAAAAGTCCCTGTTCAGGGTTCCTCGCTTCTTCCCTCTTCAGCATCTGTGTCTTCCCTCTGTCAGCACTCAGTGCTTTCCCTCTGAAGATCTGCTAGGAGTGTGCCAGTCATCCTAGTCCTTTGGGAGATGTTCCTACTGGCTGCAGCTAGTTGGCCATCTTGGAGCCCCCTCTGTGTGGCTTTTCATGATTTCTAGTAATTACGTTGATGTTACATTCTGTGGGCTGTTCTTATTGAAATGTATAATTTTAACAAATCAGTTGTTGGTGTAAACTTGCTGATATTTTGTTTAGGATGTTTGCATCTATGTTTGAGTAAGATTGGTTTGTAATTTTTTTATATAGCCCGTGTCTGGATTTCATATCAAGGTGGTTCTAGCCTTATAAAATCAATTGGGGAGTTTATATAATCTATTTAATCTCTGTGTTAACTGAAGTTATGTCTTATTTTTCACTTCTAATGTTTATTTCTGTATTGTTTCTTGATTTTTTTTTTCTGTTTGTGTATTTCATTTTATTTTTATTTTTTTGAGACGGAGTCTCACTCTGTCATCCAGGCTAGAGTGCAGTGGTGTGATCATTGTTCACTGCAGCCTTAACCTCCTGGGTTCAAGCAATCCTCCCACCTTAGCCTCTCAAGTAGCTGGGACTACAGGTGCATGCCGCCACCGCTAGCTAATTTTAAAAGGTTTTTTTGTAGAGACGGGGGTCTCACTTTGTTGCCCAGGCTGGTCTTGAACTCGTGGACTCAAATGATCTTCTTGTCTTGGCTTCCAAAGGTGCTAGGATTACAGGCGTGAGCCACTGTGGCTGGCCTCAGTGTATTTTTAAAGACTCATTTCTAGGCTAGACTCGGTGGCTCACGCCTGTAATCCCAGCACTTTGTGAGGCTGAGGTGGATGGATCACTTGAAGTCACAAGTTTGAGACCATCTTGACCAACATAGTGACACCTGTTTGTACTAAAAAATACAAAAACTAGCCAGGTGTGGTGGCAGACGCCTGTAATTCCAGTTACTCAGGAGGCCAAGGCAGGAGAATCGCTTGAACCCAGGAGGCGGAGCTTGCAGCCAGCGGAGATTATGCCACTGCATTCCAGCCTGGGCAACAGAGCAAGACTCCATCTCAAAAAAATAAAAAGACTAATTTCTTAGCTTTTTAAACTTTTTCTGTTTTGTTAATTTTGTTATCGTTTTCTTTTCTTGGGTTTATTCTGCTATGCATTTTTCCCTTAACTTTTTAATATTATTTATTTTTTGAGATGGAGTTTCACTCTTGTCACCCAGGCTGGAGTGCAGTGGCGTGATCCCGGCTCACTGCAACATCTGCCTCCCAAGTTCAAGTGATTCTCCTGCCTCAGCCACCCAAGTAGCTGGGATTACAGGCGCTCGCCACCATGCCCAGCTAATTTTTGTATTTTTAGTAGAGATGGGATTTCACCATTTTGGCCAGACTGGTCTCGAACTCCTGACCTCAGGGGATCCACCTGCTTCGGCCTCCCAAAGTGCTGGGATTACAGGCGTAAACTACTGCGCCTGGCCTTAATCTTATTTTTAAGTGTGGAAAAATGTACATAACATAAAAGTTACCATCTTAGCTGTTCCTAAGTGTATAGTTCAATAGTGTTAAGTACATGCACATTGTTGTGTAACCAATTTACAGAACTCCCTTCATCTTAAAAAACTGAAACCTTTTCTTGTTAAACTAGAACTTCCCATTCTTCCATGTTCCCAGGCACTGGAAACCACTGTTCTACTTTCTGTTTCTATGAATTCGACTACCCTGGATACCTCAAATAAGTGGCATCATACAGTATTTGTCTTTTTATAACTGAATTGTTTCAGTTAGTATAATGCCTTCAGGGTTCATGCACATTGCAGCATATGTCAGAATTTCCTTCCTTTTAAAGGCTGAATAATATTTTGCTATTTATGTAAACCATGTTTTCTTTATCCATTCATTTATCGATGGACATTTGGGTTACTTTCACCTTTTGGTTATTGTAAATAATGCTGCTGTGAACATGGGTGTGCAGATACCACTTCAAGACCCTGCTTTCAGTTCTTTTGCATATATACCTAGAAGTAGGGTTGCTGGATGATACAGTAATTCTATTTGTAATATGTTGAGGAACTGTTTTACTGTTTTCCATAGGTAAATGCATTATTTTACTTTCCCATCAATAGTGCACAAGGGTTCCAATTTCTCCATATCCTCATTTACATTTGTTATTTTGTGGGTTTTTTTGTGTTTTTTTTTGGGGGGACAGAGTCTCGCTGTATTGCCCAGGCTTGAATGCAGTGGTGTGATCTGGGCTCACTGCAACCTCCGCCTCCCGGGTTCAAGCGATTCTGCTGCCTCAGCCTCCCGAGTAGCTGGGACTACTGGCATCCGCCACCACGTCTGGCTAATTTTTGTATTTTTAGTAGAGACGGGGTTTTGCCCTGTCGGCCAGACTGGTCGTGAACTCCTGACCTCAAGCGACCTGCCTGCCTTGGCATCCCAAAATGTTGGGATTACAGTCATGAGCCACTGTGTCCGGCCTTATTTCATGTCTCTTTTCAACAGTAGCAATCCTAATGAGTGTTACGTGGTTTTATGATTTTTTTTTTTTTTTTAATGGAGACAGGTTTTTGCTCTGTCATGCAGACTAAAGTACAGTATCATGAGCATAGCTCATTGCAACCTCAAACACTTGGACTCAAGCAATCCTCCTGCCTTAGCCTCCCCAAAGTGCTGGGATTATAGGTGGAAACCATGGTACCTAGCACGTTTTCTGACTTTAAAAGTTAGATTTAAGCTCATCAATTTTGAATATTTCATTTGATTGAAAGTATTCAAAGTTATAAATTTATTAAATGCTGCTTTAATTGTATCCTACAAGTTTCAATATTTGGCTTTTTATTTTTCAATTCTGTATTTCCATATAATGTTTTCAATTATGATTTCTCCTTTCACCTAGAGTGTTTCATATGAATATGAAACATGTTATGGTTTACATGTTACCAGTAATTTCAAATTTGAAGTTAGCTTTGTGACCTTGAGCATATGTATTAGTTATTTATTGTTGTTATAAATTATTCCCAAATATAGCAGTTTTGTACAGCAAACATTTATTATCATATTAGTTTCTGTCCATCTGAAATCCATTAGTGGCTTAACTGAGTGTTTCTGGCTCGGAGTCTTTCATGAAGCTACAGTGACAGTCTTGACTGGGTCTGTAGTAATCTGAAGGCTTGACTGGGGGTAGAGCATTTGCTTCCAGGTGAATTCACTTACATAGCTTTTGGCAGGAGGCCTCAGTTCTTTGCTGGCCATTTGTAAGAGGTCTGACTTCCTTTCTACTTGGGCTTCTCCGTCGGGCTACTTGTAATGTGGCAGCTGACGTCTTGCAGAGTGAGTGATCTGAGAGAATCAAAAGCCACTTTCTTTCATGATCCTTAGAAGTTACATACCTTTCTGCTTGCCATATAATATTGGTTATGCAAAACAACCCCAATACCAGATGAGAGAGGATGACACACAGGTGTGGATATCAGAATGTAGGAATACTTGCAGACCATCTTGGAGTCTGGCTACCGTAAGCATACAGTCCATTTTTATAAAGGTTTCATGTCTTCTTGAGAATGATATGTATTCCCAAGTTCTTGAGTGTGATTTTTACATAGGAGTTTGATCACGTTTATTAAGCGGTTCAACTCTTCTAAATTCTGATTCTTTTTTGTCTGCTAGATCTTACTACTGAGAGAGGTAAGTTAGGAAATCTTTCACTGAATTAGTATGTTTATACTTATTTCTTGCAGATGTGTCAGTTTTGTGTGTGTGTTATTAGGTACATAGAGGCTTACAGTATCTTACAGTTGATTTGAGTCCTGTATCATCATGTAATGCGCCTCTTGATCTCTAGTCCTTTTTGTCTTAGTCCTCTCCAGTTTTCTCTTGTTTCTATTTGCCTAATAGATTGTTTTCCATTTCGTAACTATCAATATGTCTGTGCCTATATGTTTTATGTTTGTCTCTTACAAACAGTATGTGGGAAACCAGTCTGATGGTTTTTTTCTTCTAACTGGAGTGTTTAGTTCATTTACATTCATTGTGATTACTGATATATTTGGATTCCTTTCTGCCATTTTCTTTTTAAAATTTAATCTAATTATTACTATTTTTTTGAAACACGGGGATCTTTCTCTCTGTTGCCCAAACCTGAGTCCAGTGGTGTGATCATGGCTCACTGCAGCCTCTGTCTCCTGGGCTCAAGTGATCTTCCCAGCTCAGCCTCCCTGGAACTATAGGCATGTACCATCTTGTCCAGATAATTTTTTTTTTTTTTGAGACGGAGTCTCGCTCTGTCGCCCAGGCTGGAGTGCAGTGGCCGGATCTCAGCTCACTGCAAGCTCCGCCTTCCGGGTTTACGCCATTCTCCTGCCTCAGCCTCCCGAGTAGCTGGGACTACAGGCGCCCGCCACCTCGCCCGGCTAGTTTTTTTGTATTTTTTAGTAGAGACGGGGTTTCACCGTGTTAGCCAGGATGGTCTCGATCTCCTGACCTCGTGATCCACCCGTCTCGGCCTCCCAAAGTGCTGGGATTACAGGCTTGAGCCACCGCGCCCGGCCTTGTCCAGATAATTAAAATTTTTTTTTTTTTTTTTTTTTTTTTTTTGTGGATACAGGGTCTTGCTATGTTACCCAGGGGCTAGTCTTGAACTCCTAAGCTCAAGCAATCTGCCTGCCTCCTCCCAAAGTGTTGTGATTACAGGTGTGAACCACCACACCCAGCTCTGTCATTTTCTTATGTGCCTTTTATTCAGCTGTTTCAATTTTTTACCCTTTGAATCTCAGAATTTACTTTTGGGTTCATTTTACTTCTGCTTGAAGCATGTTTTTTAGAATTTCTTTTGATGAGGGTCTGTTGCAGTAATTGCTCTTAACTTTCCTTTCTTTGAAAATGCAGTAGCCCCCACCGCTGCCCCCCCAACTTATCAGCAGTTTTGCTTTCCATGGATTGTTGCCCACAGTCAACTGCAGTGTGAAAATGTTAAATGGAAAATTCCAGAAATAAACAATTCGTAAGTTTAAACCTGCATGCCGTTTTGATTAGTGTGATGAAATCTCACACAGTCCTGCTTCGTCTTACTTGGGATGCGAATCATCCCTTTGTCCAGTGTATCCACACTGTGTATGGTACCTGCCTGTTAGTCCTTAGTAGCCATTTCATTTATCAGATTGACTGTCATAATATTGTAGTGCTTGTGTTCAATTAATCCTTATTTTACGTATTAATGGCCCCAAGGAGCAAGAGTAGTGATGCTGGCATATTGTTATAATTGTTCTTTTTTTAAAGTTAGTTATTATCGTCGATCTCTTACTGTGTCTTATAAATTAAACTTTTTTATAGGCATGTATGTGTAGGAAAAAACATAGTGTGTATATAGGGTTCGGTACTATCTCTGGATTCAGGCGTCCACTGGGGGTCTTGGAATTTATACCCCATGGATAATGGGAGACTACTGTATCTTTGTTTCTCCCTTATTCTTGAATGATAGTTTTGCTGGATATATAGAATTCCAGACAGTTATGTTTCCCTCAGTATGTTAAAGATACTATTTCACTATCTGTCTGCTATCATAGCCGTTGAGAATTCAGTTGACATAATTGCCTTTATTTTATAGGTGATATTTTCTCTCCAGTTGTTTTTTTTTTTTTTTTTAGGTCTCCTTTTTGTTGTTAGTTCTGTAGTTTCACCAAAATGTTTGTAGGTATATAGATCTCTATTTATTCTGCTTTGAGTTTTTGGACTTCTTGGGACTGACATGTGTTGTTGTCTAACAGGTCTAAAAAATAGCCATTACCTTTTCAAATATTGTTTCTTTTCTGTATTTGTATTTTCTTCTGGGAGTACAATTAGATGTATGTAATATTGTTTGAGGCTGAGCCAAGAACTGTACTGTGATTAAGTTTACTTTCTGGTACAGCTTTTTGTGTCTCCTAAATTTAATAAGTCTCATTTAGTCTGTCTTTTTTTTTTTTATTTGCTTCAGTTTTTGTGTACCTATTGTTATTTCTTTACATCATTAACACGTTCTCAGTACAGTTTTTCACACAGGGTCAAACCTGTTAATCTGTCCAATGTGACCGTTTTCCTTGAGGATTTCCTCCCATGCTCCTGTTTAGAATTGACTGCTTGCTGTGCCAGGTGTGCGGCTATCCTCCTGGGTTCTCCCTTCAGCATCATTTTGGAAATTCCCATTGCTTGTCTCCTGTGTTTATTTCCTTGTTTTGTGGATCCCATTCATTTACAGCACACCTTCCACTAGCTTGCTCAGAAAAAAAAAAAAAAGTACAAAGGAGATAAATTTTGAGACCTTTAATGTTTGCAAATGTCTTTATTCTGCCTTTTTTGAAAAAAAAAATTTGATAATTTGTCTAAGTATTCTAATATGAAAAAATTTTTTTCCCCAGAATTTGGAAAGAATTCCTCCTTTGCCTTTTAGTTTATCACTGAGATTATTGCTAACCCCAATGCCATTCTGATTTCTGTTGCATTGTCAGCAATCTGTTTATTTTTTCCTTTCTAGAATCCTTGGAATTTTTTTTCCTTTGTCCTTGCTGTTCTGCAGTTCAGTAATAACATACTGGGATACCAAATGGGTCTTACTTAGTTTAGAGACTCTTCAGGTCTGGAAAAATTCTTGTATTATTCTTTGGCAATGTCTTCCTATCTTATTTATTAATTTTTTCTTTTTTTCACATGTTGGAATTGATTACTCATGTAATTTTTTACATGTTTTTTCTTTTATGGTCTTTTTTTTTTTTTGTAGAAAAATCTTGACTATCTTCCAACTCCTTAATGTTTTCTTTCTTTCCCTTTTCTTTTTTTTTCTTTTCTTTTCCCTTGTCTTGTCTTGTCTTGTCCTGTCCTGTCCTGTCTGTCTGCTTTTTTCTCTTGAGACACAGTCTGGTTGTTAGCCAGGCTGGAATGCAGTGGCACGATCTCGGCTCACTGCAACCTCCACCTCTCGGGTGCAAGCGATTCTCCTGCCTCAGCCTCCCAAGTAGCTAGGACCACAGGTGCGTGCCACCACGTGCAGCTAATTTTTGTATTTTTAGTAGAGACGGGATTTCACCATGTTGGCCAGGATAGTTTCAATCTCCTGACCTCGTGATCCGCCAGCCTTGGCCTCCCAAAGTGCTGGAATTATAGATAGGCGTGAGCCACTGCGCCCGGCCTGTTTTCTTTTATCTGTGCAAAGTTAACATAACAGGCCTTACGACTATTATCTTTAGAAAGGCGTGCTCCGAAGCTTGGCGATTGGCTGATATCTGGGAGCTTGGATTTTGAAAGGGTTCCTGCCATTCCCTGATAAGAATAGCTCATTGTACTTAAAATGGTATGTGTAATGTAGTTTATGCTGAATGCCTGTTTTCCTTCTGGGTGCCTGGAATTTGGTATGTTTTAGGCAGAGGATGCCCCTGGTGAAAACCCTGAGCACTAAGTATCTAATGAACTTACCTTGTAAGCAATATTTCACATGTGTTGTCACAACTCATTGTTAAAAGAATTTAGCATGTTCTGTGTGGTCCCACTGGGAGATAACACTTGGAAGCTTGCACTTGGTTTCTTCTGGACCTTGTCCCATTTTTAGCTTTTCATTTTGCTGATTTTGCTTTGTATTATTTTGCGTAATAAATCATAGCTATGAATATGACTGTATGCTGAGTCCTGGTGAGCCCTTCTAGAGAACACTGAACCTGTGGATGATCTTGGGGATTCCCAACATATTGCACTGTATATTTAACATTCCGAATGTTCTCTTTTGTTCTTATGCTCTCTTAATTTTAATTTAATTTATTATTTTACTTTATATTTTTAAGACGGAGTCTCACTGTGTCACCCAGACTGGAGTGCAGTGGCACGATCACGGCACTCTGCAACCTCCACCTCCCGGGTTCAAGTTGATTCTCCTGCCTCAACCTCCTGAGTAGCTAGGATTATAGGTGCCTGCCACCACACCTGGCTAATTTTTGTATTTTTGGTAGAGACGAAGTTTCACTATGTTGGCCAGGCTGGTCTCGACCCCCTGACCTCAGGTGATCCGCCTGTCTGGGCTTCCCAAAGTGCTGAGATTACAGGTGTGAGCCACTGCACCTGGCCTGCTCTCTATTTTAAAAATAGTATTCTTTAATTTTTTTTTTTTTTTTTTTTTTTTTTTTGAGATGGAGTCTCGCTCTGTCGCCCAGGCTGGAGTGCAGTGGCGCAATCTCAGCTCACTGCAAGCTCCGCCTCACAGGATCACGCCATTCTCTTGCCTCAGCCTCCCAAGTAGCTGGGACTACAGGCTAATTTTTTTTTTTTTTTTTTGTATTTTTAGTAGAGACGGGATTTCACCGTGTTAGCCAGGATGGTCTCAATCTCCTGACGTCGTGATCCGCCCGCTTTGGCCTCCCAAAGTGCTGGGATCACAGGCAGCATTCTTTACATTTTTAAGTATTTTTTAAGATACTAATAATTTACCTTTTTTTGAAGTTTTCTTCTCTTTCCTCATTATCTTTTTTCTCAAAATTAATTGTGTTTTCTTGGTTCTTTTTCTTTCATGTTAATAAGGTTTACTTATACCTGATGATTCTGAGCTGTTTTCACTTTAAATATCGAAGTTTTGTTTGTTTGTTTTTTGAGATAGCGTCTCAATCTGTCACCCAAGCTAGAGTGCAGTGGCATTATCTCAGTTCACTGCAACCTCCACCTCCTGGGTTCAAGAAATTCTTGTGCCTCAGCCTCTCAAGTAGCTGGGATTACAGGCATGTGCCACCATGCATGGCTAAATTTTGTGTTTTTAGTAGAGATGAGGTTTCACCAGGTTGGCCAGGCTGGTCTCAAACTCCTGTCCTCAAGTGATTGGCCTGCCTCAGGCCTCTCAAAATGCTGGGGTTATAGCATGAGTCATTGCACCTGGCCTAGTCTTAGATCTTAAATGTTTTACACACACACATGCACACACAGTAACTGTGATGATGGATGTGTCGATGGTGGTAATCATTTCAGAATGTATACATTTATTAAATTACCATGTAGATCTTAAATTATAATTTTTGTCAATTATACCTGAAGCTGGAAAAAAATGCAGATCTACTCTTTTTTTTTTTGAGAAGGAGTCTCGCTCTGTCACCCAGGCTGGAGTACAGTGGCGCGATCTCGGCTCACTGCAAGCTCCGCCTCCTGGGTTCACGCCATTCTCCTGCCTCAGCCTCCCAAGTAGCTAGGACTACAGGTGTCCACCACTACGCCCGGCTAATTTTTTGTATTTTTAATAGAGACAGGGTTTCACCGTGTTAGCCAGGATGGTCTCGATCTCCTGACCTCGTGATCCACCAGCCTCGGCCTCCCAAAGTGTTGGGATTACAGGCATGAGCCACCGTGCCCGGCCTCTACTCTTAAATGTGAGATAATTGGAAGCTCATGTGCATGGGGTAGGGTAAGTTGGTGGAGAACTAACTTTATTGTTGGAGGCTTTCTAAATGTCTGTCTTTTCTTTGAATATTAGTTTGTTCCAGAAAATATTGCGGGGTTGGTTGCCTGGGAAGACATATGTCTGATTGTCGGACTTGGAAGCAAGATAAAGGAAAGAGGCTGCTGGTTTATGTTATAGAGATTTTCACTCGTTAAGGAAGTAATGAAGTAAGGAAGTAGGATTATTGTAGAAATACTATTTTACAGTTCAAGTTTGTAAAACACAGGTGAAGGTAATCGTTGATGGGTCTCTTCCTCTGAGATGACCAAACTATCTGTAGACTGGTTGGTAGACTCGCAGAGACCACTTGTTCTTGGACAACAGTTAGAAGCATAACTGCCCTAGGCAGTAAAAAGGTGGTTGTTGAGGGCAGCAAGAGGCTGTGCGTTTTTCTTTCCTTAGCAAGCGTGTACTAATTGCCTTTTAAAACTCCTGACCATAGGGGATAAAATGATTACAAGAAAGATACCTGCCCTGCTCCCATGGAATTTACATTCTAGCACAACAGTGGATTTTAAACAACGTATCATCTGGTTATGTAATTACAGTAATAAGAATCATGTAGGGGAGGTCAAGGCAGCTTACTGCTATGGGGTTCAGGATGGCATCTCTGAAAGTATGAATAAGGAAAGTGGTGGGAGAATAAAAGGAGAGTGGCAGAGACTCAGACTGAGAGATTAATTGAGATAATGACAATTGTGGGATTCAATGAGGTGTATAATGTGTTTAGTGCCTGGTACTTGTGCTCAGTAAGTGCTGATTAGTGATTGTTTATAGCAATATTGTTATCTTGGATGATCAAATAGAAGATCCCTAGCAAGTAATTTTATAAAGACAAAAATTTTGTGTCAACTCTATAATAAAACAATATATCCTTAGAATCAGTTATCACTTAAAAATCCTTGTTTTATAGAAATTTTTGTGTTTCAAAAGTATAGCTAGGGCAAGTCCCCCTTCAAGGTGGATACTTGAAGGAGTTGAAATCACCTCATAAAGGTGTCTGCACTCCCGTGTTCATTGCAGTGTTATTCCCAAGGTAGCCAAGATATGAAAACAGCTGAAATGTCTGTTGATGGCAAATTGATAAAGAAAATGTGTATGTGTGTGTTTATACAATGGAACGTTATTCAGCCTTTAAAAAGAAGGATATTCTGTCATTTGCCACAATATGGTTGGACCTTATGCTAAGTGAAATAGACTACACACAAAAAGAAAAATACTATATAATCTCACTTATGGGCCGGGCGCGGTGGCTCAAGCCTGTAATCCCAGTACTTTGGGAGGCCGAGACGGGTGGATCACGAGGTCAGGAGATCGAGACCATCCTGGCGAACACGGTGAAACCCTGTCTCTACTAAAAAATACAAAAAATTAGCCAGGCGAGGTGGCGGGCGCCTGTAGTCCCAGCTACTCGGGAGGCTGAGCCAGGAGAATGGCGTGAACCTGGGAGGCAGAGCTTGCAGTGAGCTGAGATCCGGCCACTACATTCCAGCCTGGGCGACAGAGCGAGACTCCGTCTCAAAAATAAAATAAAATAAAATAAAATTAAATTAAAATAAAATAAAATAAAATAAAATAAAATATAAAATAAAATAAAATAAAATAAAATATAAAAAAATAAAATAAAATATAAAAAAAATAAATATAAAAAATAAAAAAAAATAAAAAAAATAAATAAAATAAAATAAAATAAAATCTCACTTATGTGGAATGTTTTTAAAAAGTCAGATATACAGAGATAGAGAATAAAACAGTGGTTACCTTGGGCAGGAGGAGGAAGAAAATTGGGTTATATAGATAACAAAATAGCAGATATGTAGAATAAAGAAGTCTGGAGAGCTTAGGTATAACATGAAGACTATAGTTAATAAAATTGTATTAGGGATTTTTATTAAGTAATTTAACTGCTCATAACACACACACACACACACACACACACACACACACACTGATATGTTTTCACTATAGTAACCATTTTACTGTCTACACACATCCCATGATATCATCTTGTAAATCTCATATGCACAAATTTTTTTTTAAAGGTATTGTTGGGGCAGAGATCAGGCTTAACTTTATGGTTGTATCTGTAGTACCCAGCATAATGCCTGACACATAGAAGGTGTTTAGTCTTGTTTTTTTTTTTTTTTTTTTTTTAAAGTATCTGAAATATTTACCAGAAATTCTATTCTCTCAGTTGAGAGACATCTAGGAAGGATAGTGATTTTAGATATTAATAAAATAAATATTCTTCCTTTTTTTCTTACTGCAGTGTTGGTATTGGTGCTGTTTCTTCAGGGACATTATTGATGGCCTTTTAGTTAGAATTTAAATGTTATCCTTTCTGTAGCCAGCAGGGATCTGTTGGGATAAAGTCTTGTTTTTCTTTTCTTGGGAGTAATTGGTGCTTTCTGACTCTCCAGCACTTAGACTTGCAGTGTGTTAGTTATCTATTGCTGCAAAACACATTACTTCAAAACTTAGCAGTTTAAAACAACAGACATTTATTATCCCACAGTTTCTATGGGTCAGGAAGGATAGGAGTACCTTAGCTGGATGCCTGTGGAGCAGGGTCTCTTGAGGTTGCAGTCAAGCTATTGGCTGGGGCTATATCTGAAAGCTTTACTGGGGCAGGGAATGATGTGCTTCCAAGTTCACTCCCCTGATTATTGGGAGGAGGACTTAATTCTGTATCGTGTGGGCTTCTTCCTGGTTTATGTTTGTTACCTGGTGTCTAGAGCTGATGTACTTGGGCACTTTCCCCCAGCATGGTTATTTTCTTTGTTTTTTCTCTCATTTAGATGAAAACTTATGTGAATTTTAATGTAAACCCCACCCTCATTATGGTCTAAGGGGCCTTTTAGAAAATGAGTAGAATGTACACAGGGGCAAAAATTTTAGCCTGTGACCTTTTGAAGAATTTTCTAAGTGAAACTAGAAACAAATTAACCATTGTTCACAGAGTGCTTTGCTTAATGTTATGCCTTCTTTTGCTAAATCCTCTTGTTTCTTGAAATCTTATATCTTAAGTTGCTGATAGTTTGTTAACAGAGATGATAATTATATTTCTTCGTGCAGTTTAGCTTTACATTTCTTCCATTATACCCAAAGATTTCTATAATATAGCAAGAAATGTTTTTAAAAAGGGGTTTTCCCCAATTGTGTGAAAGTAATGTATCTAATTGAAAAGAAGAGAAACTCATAAAAGTAAAAATTTTTAAAAATCATCTTATTCTTACCTCTCAAATACAATGACCTCATATTTTTAATTTGGCTCTAGGTTTTTTCCTCCTCATTCTAGGCATAATTATTTTCTTATGTGTGTTCCAATATTACCTTTTTGTGAAAAATGTGGTTACAAATGTGGTCTAATTTCATTTTGCACTTTAAAAATTATTAATGAGGCTGGGTGCAGTGGCTCACGCCTGTAATCCCAGCACTTTGGGAGGCCAAGGTGGGCGGATCACGAGGTCAGGATATCGAGACTATCCTGGCTAACACGGCGAAACGCGGTCTCTACTAAAAATACAAAAAACTAGCCGGGTGTGGTGGCGGGCACCTATAGTCCCAGCTACTCAGGAGCCTGAGGCAGGAGAATGGCGTGAACCTGGGAGGCGGAGCTTGCAGTGAGCCGAGAGCACGCACTGCACTCCAGCCTGGGCAACAGAGTGAGACTCCATCTCAAAAAAAAAAAAAAATTATTAATGAGATGGTCATATTTTTATATATTGACCGATCACTTATCTTTGCATTGCCCCTTATTTCTTGAAGTTTTTCCAATAAATATTCTTATTAATAGACAAGACAACCTTATCTATTAGTTATGTAAACTTTTTGGTAGCTAATTGTACATTCTTTTACCTCCTGTTTGTTTCTTTATTAGCAGTGTCTTTTTGTTATAGAATTTATACATTTTCTTGTAGGCAAATATCATTGTTTTTATTATAGGTGCTGTGTGTTTGTCTTGCTTAGGAAAATCTTTCTCACTCCAGTATTATTAAATTATTCTTTAGTATTTGTCCTAATAGTTTTATGGCTTTGTTTTTTCTTAATCGCACGCACGCACGCACACACACACACTCTTTGAGACAGGTCTTGTTCTATCGCCCAAGCTGGAGTGCTGTGGTACAATTACGGCTCACTGCAGCCTCAACCTCCCGGGCTCAAGATATCCTCCCACCTCAGCCTCCCAAGTAGCTGGGACTCCCGGTGCATACCACCACCCCCAGCCAATTTTTAAATGCTTTTTTTTTTGTAGAAACAGGGTCTCACTTTTTTGCCCAGGCTGGTGCGAAACTCCTGGGCTCAAGTGATCCTCCTTCCTCAGCCTCCCCAAAGTGCTGGTTTTACAGGCATGAGCCACCACACCTGGCAGCGCCCATATATTTTAAAATTTGGTGTGAATTAATTAGTCTTTTCTTTTTGATGTGGCATCATTGTATTGACTGATCCATTCTTTACCATTGATTTGAAAAGCCACCTTTATTATATTAATTTCTGTGTAAATAGGAGTATCTTTTCTGTGACTGAAATTAATTTATACTTGTACAGGTTGTGTTATAAGAGCTTAACAGTATATTTCAGTGCTTGGTCATGTCTCTTGTTCTTGTTTTTCTTTTTTTGCTTTGTTTTGTTTTGTTTTTTGAGACGGAGTCTTGCTCTGTCGCCCAGGCTGGAGTGCAGTGGCACGATCTCGGCTCACTGCAAGCTCCGCCTCCCAGGTTCACGCCATTCTCCTGCCTCAGCCTGTTGAGTAGCTGGGACTACAGGCACCCACCACCATGCCCGGCTAATTTTTGTTTTGGATTTTTAGTAGAGACGGGGTTTCACCGTATTAGTTGGGATGGTCTTGATCTCCTGACCTCGTGATCTGCCCTCCTCGGCCACCCAAAGTGCTGAGATTATAGACGTGAGCTACCGCGCCTGGCCTTGTTCTTGTTTTTCAAAAATTTCTTTGATATTCACACAGGTTTATTCTTCTAAATTAACTTCAGAATCAGCTTACCGTTTTAAATAAACATCCCCCTTCTAAATCTATTATAACATCTCACTACTTTCTCTTCTGTTCTTACCTGCTTAACTAAGCTACCATCCTCCCTTGAGTAAGACTGTTTTCTAACATAGAGCAACAAGAGGGTCCTTTTAAAAACATAAATCGGATTATGTCATTCCTTTGCTTAAATTCCTTCAGTGCCTTCTTCCCGTCTTTTGGTTATCTATTGCTGTATAATAAGCTACTCCAAAGCCTTGTAGCCTAAAAACAACCATTTTATTGTGCTCACAATTTTTGGGGGTCAGGAATTCATGACAGGTTCAGCTGGGCAGTTCTTCTGTTCCATATGGTGTTGCTGACACTGGAGAATTCCTTCCATTATGGCTTCTTCAGTCACATGTCTGGCCCATCAGTGCTTCTTGGCCTCTCTCTCCAGAATGGCATCCCATTCTTCAGAATCTTTGTGTGTGGCCTCGGCTTCTCACAGCATGCTCATCTCAGAGTAGTCCCATTTTTTACATGGCAGCTGACTTCTAGGAAGAGGGAAATGAAAACTGTCAGACCAATTAAGGGTTGTGGCCTGGAACTACACAGTGTGCCTTTCAGCCGTATTTTACTGGTCAGAATAGTCACGGGACCTGCTAGATGAAAGGAGGTAGAAAAATAAATTTCTTTTCCTAATGAGGGAGTGGCAAAGTCTTATTTCAGGAAAGCAAGTGGGATGAGAGATACTTGACAGTTGGAAAATATAATCTGCAACATCATCAAATTCAAAATAAATTCAAAGTTCTTAAAATGGCCTATAAGGCTTTTCATGATCTGACTCCTGCTTCTTGAATCTCTGACGGCATCCCCTAGAAACTCTTTTGTTGCCTTTGGGTTAACCACATTGGCCCTCTTGGTAGGCTTTGAACATGCCACACCCAACATCAGACCCATTTTACTTGCAGCTACTGCCGTGAATGCTCTTCTTTAGATCTTTGCATGGGTCTTCCCATTCTCATTCATTCATTCGTTCATTCATTTATTTTGATACAGGGTCTCACTCTGTTGCCCAGGCTAGAGTGCAGTGGTGTGATCTTGGCTCACTGCAACTTCTGTCTCCCAGGTTAAAGCAATTCTCCCACCTCAGCCTCCTGAGTAGCTGGGACTGCAAGCATGTACTACCACGCCTGGCTAATTTTTGTATTTTTTGGTTTCACGAGGTTTCCCCATGTTGGCCAGGCTGGTCTCAAATTCCTGACCTCATGTGATCCGCCTGCCTCGGCTTCCCAAAGTGTTGGAATTAGAGGTGTCAACCGCTAATCCCATTGCTGGTCTTCCCATTTTTTTTACTACTTTTAGGTCTCTGCTCAAATGTCACATCTTCAGAGAGCTTCCCCTGACCACCTCATCTGATAAATTCTTGGTTACTTAGAACTCCTTAATCTTGATTTTTTTTTTTCTGTTTCATAGGATTTGGTGCTGTTAGTAGGAGCCTGGTAGATCTGAGTACCACTTTTCTTCCTTCCCTGCCTGGCTTCTGAGCAAGTTGAGAAATTGGTAAAGGTGGAGGCCAAAATATATTTTTAAAATTCCTCTGACTAAAGGGAGATGAAGTAAAGGGAACAAAGTATCATGAAGATTCTCAGATGTCCAACATGGGACATCTGAGAGAACAGGTTCAGCTGGGCAGGTCTTCTGTTCCATATGGTGTTGCTGACACTGGAGATTGTGGTATTATTTACTAAGACAGGAAACATGGTAGGAAGATTATGAATTAAGCTTTGGAAATGTTGAGTTTGAAGTGCCTACAAGTTATCCATGTGCAGAAACCAAATGGACATTTGGATAACACATCTGAAGCCCACAAGAGTTTACATTACAGATTCAGGTTTGGTAGTTGTTCTAGTTTTCTATTGCCGTGTAACAAACTACCACAAACAGTAGCCTAAAACTCACAAAATTACTATCTTACAGTTTCTGTGGGTCAGGAGTCAGGGCATTGCTTAGCTGGGTTCTCATCAGGCTGAAATCAGGGTTTTGGTTGGGGTCTCAATCTTATCTGAGGCTTGGGGTTCTCTTCCAGGCTCACTGGTTTTTGGCAGAAGGTTCAGGAATCTGGGGAGACAAGATTTTTGGGAGCGCCAACCCAGATGTTTCCATTCCATGTGTCAGAATCTTGTTCTTTCCCAGCCGGGTCCCTGATCTGGGCATAGGTGACCTGCTGCCTTTGGGAGTTCAACCTTTGAAACTCAACACATATAGATTTAGATACCTAATCTATCTGTCTGTCTGTCCGTCTGTCGGTCCTTCCGTCCATCCATCCATCCATCCAACCTGTATATCTCTGAGATATAGAAGTATAATAAATGAGCGATAATTTAAGTGCTGGTTCTGGTCCTTAGGTCTCTCTGCCCTCCTGCTGCAGGAGAGGAGAGTCTCTGTTTTCAGAGGTTCTCTAGCTTTCAAACTTAGTCTTCAATTGGAAGTTAATCAGCTTTTTTGTTATCTTTTTTTCTTTGAAATCAACAACTGGGAGTGAGGAGCACTGGGCAAATGCAGTGGAGGCCCAACACCAGCTTTGGCCAACCCCCACTGGGAGCCTGGAGCGAGAATGGGAGCCTGGGGCAAGAATGGCTCTTCTGAGTTGCCCAGAATTGCGGTGGCTGAGGTGTCCAGGCCTTTATATTGCCATATCAATTAGTCCTTGGATGTGGGTTATCTTGGGAAGGATATGACCTTGAACAGGGTTGTTGCCTATAGGTGAGGCATTCCCTGAAGGGGCTGACTGACAGCAGTCCCAGCATTTAAGGCAAGTCCTTTTTTGAAGGAGGAACTGGGTAGCACCTCAGTGTCTACCACGATTTCTCTGTATCCACCAAATGGCCAATTTGTTTTTGTTTTTTATTATCATTATGCATTCATGGATTTAAGCATATATTTAGCAAACTTTTTGTTATGTGTATAGAAAAGGGCACAAATTGTAAATACACAGCTCAGTTAAATGTTCACAAAGTAAACACACCAGTGTAAACAGTATCCAGAGCAAGAAATAAAACAATGCTGTGAATCTAGAAGTCCTCCTCGTGTTTCCTTTCAGTCACTGTCTTCCAGGGAGCTATCCTGACTTCTGAAATCATGGGATGAATTTAGCATGGTTTTGAAATTTATGTAACATCATACAGTATATCTTGTTCTGACTTCTGTCAGTATTGTATTTGTGAAATTAAGCTCACAATTGTAGTGTATTTTTTCATGGTATGACTATACCAGTTTTTATAAACCATTTATGCTGTTGACATTTGGATTGTTCCAGTTGTTGGAAATTATAAAACATGCTGCTATAAAACGTTGTGCCTGTCTTTTGGTGAAAATAGATACATTTCTGTTGGGTATATATATCTAGTGAAATTGCTGAATGTGTGTGTGTGTTCACTTTTAACAGATAATGCCAATTTCAGCAGATAATGCCAGTTTCCAAGGTAAGTGCTGAGTTACACACCTACTAGTAGCTCACCAAGGTTTCCAGTTGCTGTAATTTGCTCCTGTTTGTAGAAGACACAGCCTTCCAGGGCTTATCACTGAGAACTGTATTTACTAAGGTCTCCACTAGCAGGTTCTGAACTCTTTTGTCGTCTTGAAGCTGCAAAGCTTTCAAATTCTGCTTTTCAGAAGTTTTTAGCTTAGCCTTTTTACACTCTTCCACTCATGGGGGCATTTGAGATTCCCTCACGTCTTCAGTTTTGTCAATCTAGCCCTCAGTGAACACCAGAATCTCTGATGGTTTCTTCTTCCAATAGAGATACATTGCCTGGGAAAAAAAGCCTTATTTCTCAATCTCTTTTCCTGACCAGAATCTGCAAATGTCCCAGGGGAAAAGCAGCTGCAGAAGATCCCCTTATCTCGTTATAGCTCACTCTTTTTGGAATCTTAGTGTTACTAATCCCTATTCCTTCAGTAGCTCTCTGAATTCTTCAAACAGATGATTTTTATATTTCATCTTGTGTTAGAAATTAAGTTTGTGGTGGGAGCTATTGTTTTGCAGTAAATTACTCTGTCCTACTTGGAAACAGTAGTATGGATTTAAATATATTTAATCTGTTTCAGTAAATTGCTATCCTTAACAATGTTCAAATTATTACACTTTTGGCCAGTGGGGACCTCTTTAAAATTCATTCCTAACCATTTTTGACTTGACCCTTATTAGTCAGTGCTGCTGTCTGGTATGACAAGATGTTCCAGGGTCATTATGTCCTTTGTGTGTATGTGTGTATGTGTGTGTGTTTTTACCTCCAGACGTAGAAGCAGCCATTTCCTAAAGGAGTTCAGATTCCTTTTACTGGGAAATGGTAGTTCAAGATTACAACTGAGTGAGGATTACTATGGGATTGGTCATTAGTCATTACTGTGGGATTGGTCATTGTTTCTAGGCATTTTCAGTGGACAGAAGTAGAAGTATATGTTTTAAAATACAAAATAAAATATCTTGACTTCATATAGATACTTCTATTTCAAATTCAAGACTACAGGTGCTTTACTTTACCATTACTTTTATTTCCCATGCTGAAAGTCTTGGGTTTTTAGAGACACTAGGAGTGATGGAATTAAAATACCACAGAATTATTTAGTTCCTTTCTTTATGATTATACCATTAAAGAATTAGATACAGATTTCAGTTCATTTGTTTATTTTTGATTTCTAGACTTCTTAAAATTTTAATTTTATGTTTATGTAAGTTACATAGTTCTAAAATGAAATCTACAAAAACAATATGTATTCCATATAGAATATGGATTCTATCCTTGTCACTTCTACTTTATTTCCTTTCATTTCCTAAAGGCAACCACTAACTTTTTTGAGCATTTCATTCTTCTGCTGTTTTGTTTTGTTTCTTAATATAAGAAACATATATTTCTATCTCCTCCCTCTTCTTAGATGAATGGGACATACTGTGTATATTTTCTCCATCTTGTTTTTTTTTTCTAACTTAAGATATATCCTGGAGATTATTCTATCGTTTAATGAATTTTGATTCATTTTTTGGTTTTACATTACATTTAATTTTATACATGTCTTTTATTTAAGTGTCACTGTGTTCATGCTATTTGCTCTTTCAGCATATATAAATACATACACATATATACACGTACACACACACACACACACAGACACACACACTTTTTGAGACAGAGTCTTGCTCTGTTGCCCAGGCTGGAGTGCAGTGGGGCTTAGCTCACTGCAGCCTCTGCCCCCTGGGTTGAAGCAGTTATCATGCCTCAGCCTCCCAAGTAGCTGGGACTGTAGGTACGCACCACCATGGTCGGCTAATTTTTTTGTATTTTGGTAAAGGTGGAGTTTCACGATGTTGGCCAGGCTGGTTTCGATTGTGTGCCTTGGCCTCAACGTATATTTTTGTATTTAGAAAGATTTATTCAGACCAGCATTCAGACTGTGTAATGATAAGGAATTTATTGTAGAAATTAGATTGTATACAGTTTTGAGGGGATTAAGTGAGGTGAGTATCTAGAACGGGGAATTGGAGGATCAGGGGAGTCCACTAACCAGATTGTCCAAATCAATGACAATGGGTAGACAAGTTGGAGGGGTTTGGGAAGTCTGAGAAGTTAAGTATATCCAGCCACTGAAGTGAGATTATGAAGGAGAAGCTTGAAGAGGGCACTGTGGGAAGCTCTTGCCATGTAAGGTTTGTCTTACAAAGCCCTGTAGGTTTGCACCCAAGCATCTGGTGGTAGGTTTGGGCTAGTATTGGTCAGCAAAGTGACCACTGGTCCAAAGAAAGAGCTGGAGGTAGAGTGAAAGAGAGTAAAAGCTGGAACTTTCTGGGTGCTTTGTATCTGTCTCTCATTGTATCTTAGTGTGAAAACCTTCAGAAAAATAGCTGCTGCTTCACTTCCACATTTCAAACAAATTTTATACAGGTTGAGAATCCCTTATCTGAAATGCTTGGGACCAGAAGTGTTTTGGATTTCAGATATTTTTGGGTTCTAGAATATTTGCATTTTACTCATCATGATCATCCCTAATCTGAAATGAGCATTTCCCTTTGAGAGTCATGTTGTTGATCAACATGTTGTTGAGAGTTTGGAGTTTAGAGTGTTGTAGGTTTCAGATTTTTGGATTAGGGATAGAAAGCCTGTACAAATTACCCTTTAGACCAACTCTAACCCAGAACCATACAGTGAATGGGATCTGGGAAAGTAGTTCCCAACTTAACAGTTAACACACCACGCACCACCAGTACAATTTGTGTTTTTGTTCTGGTGGTTACCATTATATTAATACCTTTATATGGTATTCTAATTTCCTTCTCTTTTGGGGTGGAGGGGTATTATGTGTTGGTTTTTTACTCTGAGCAATAATGAAATGAACTAGAAACCTCCTTTCCTCATCATCTTTTTTCCTAGCATTTTACTCTCAGTTAATAACAAGACAAGAAACATAATCTGCTATTTATATGCTGTCACCACCCTCCCTCTCCTCAATTTTGATAATTGTATCTATATTATCAAGTACATAAAGCAGTCACCTAATATACTTTCTCTCTTATTACCACCATTCTCAGTTCTTTTAGAAAATACAGTGATGCTCCAGCTGGGCGCGGTGGCTCACGCCTGTAATCCCAGCACTTTGGGAGGCCGAGGCGGGTGGATTACCTGAGGTCAGGAGCTCAAGACCAGTCTGACCAACATGGTGAAACCCCGTCTCTACTAAAAATACAAAAAAGATAGCCAGGCATGGTGGTGCACGCCTGTAATCCTAGCTACTAGGGAGGCTGAGGCAGGGGAATCGCTTGAACCTGGGAAGCAGAGGTTGTGGTGAGCCGAGATTATGCCACTGCACTTCAGCCTGGGTGACAGAGCAAGGCTGTCTCCAGAAAAAAAAAATACGGTGATGTTCCACATAATGACATTTTGGTCAGTGATGAACTGCATATGTAATGGGAGTCCCTTAGTATTATAATACGGTATCTTTACCTTTTCTATGTTTAGATACACAAACACCATGTGTTAAAGTTGCCAAGAATATTCAAAACAGTAACATGCTGTACAGTTTTGTACCCTGTATACCATATAGCCTAGGGGTGTGGCAGGCTATACTATCTAGGTTTGTATAAGTACACTGTGATGTCACATGACAGTGGAATCATGTAAGGACACATTTCTCAGAACATACCCCATCATTAAGTGACACATGACTAAATATATTTCATGATTCTTATTAATGTGGATGTCTCTCGAGGTATTTTGGTCATCTGAAGCATATGCTCTAGTATATCCTCCAGGAAAAGGAAAAGGGAACAAAATTTCCAGGGTTCTTGCAGTTGAGAACATTTTGTCATTGCTATACAATTGTCCCTCAGTATCTGGGACATTGGTTCCAGGACCCCCCATGGACAGTGAAATCTGCAGATGCTCAAGTCCCTGATATGAAATGGTGTGGTATTTGCATATAGCCTACACGTATCCTTCTGTGTACTTTAAATCATCCCTTGATTACTTATAATACCTAATACAATGTAATACTATGTAAATAGTTGTTATTTATAATACCTAATACAATGTAATACTATGTAAATAGTTGTTATACACTGTTATTTAGGGAATAATGACAAAAAGTCTGTACATGTTCAGTACAGACATTAAAATTTTTTTTTGATCTGCAGTTTCTTGGATGCGTAGATGGAGAACTCATGGATTCAGAGGGCTGACTATTTGAATTCAGTTTGGCTATATATGAAATCCTTGGTTTATGTTTTCTTTAAATATCTTACATTTATTTTACTTTATTGTTTTCTGACAAAATTTTGTCAAAGTCTGATGAGAGTCTGTCTAATTCTTTTTTTTTTTTGTATAAATAATTTCCTCTTTCTGCCTGTAAGTTCAAAAGATTTTTTTTTTCTTGTTCACAGAAGTTCAAAATATGTTCAGGTGTTGGTCATTCTGGCTCACTTTTTCCAGGTGTGTGGTATGCGCATTAAAGATACGGTTTCAAGTTTTTAAAAATTTCGATAATAATTTCAGCAAAGTTTTCTTGAATTCTAGTTTCTACTATCCATTTTATTCCATTGGTTTGGTTTCTTTCTTTGGTGATTCCTGTTATATGTATGTTGGATCTTCTTTTTGTATCTTTTTTGTCACTTTATTGCAAATCCTTATGATCTCATATGTAATTACTTTTTTATATTACAACTTTCCTCCTTATTCCTCCTTTTTTTTTTCAGCATTCGTTTACTCTTAAAGCATTATCTTCTGTGTTAATTCGTTCTTGTGTATCTTCTGGTTAGTCTTCATTTCTGAAATGATTTATCTTCTAATTATTTCTTGAGTTCTACCAACTGATTTCTATCTGTAATTATTTCTTATTTGTGTTATTCCACATCTTTTGTATTTTTCTTAATTTCTCTTGGCTCACTTTGAAATAATAATTTACAGTTTTCATCTCTTGGTGGATATGTCTTTTTGGATACTTTGATTTTCTGTTGTTTAGATCCTTATTCTTATGTTTTTCTGTTTTGTATTCTTTTTTCTTATAATAACTTTACATATTATTTGATCATAGTACTTTTCTGTTGGCTCATTTTTATGTGAAATTAATTTTTCTGAATTGGTAGGAGAGATTTGTAGGCCAGGATAGCTTTGTAGCTTTATGGCTCTAGAGCTTATTCTTTTTTTATTTTCATGAAATTAAAAAAAAAAAGGTCTCATTCTTTCAGAGCTCTCTTGTTCATCTTTCTGTTTTTCATCTTTATTTGGACCTTTTTCCTTTTCTCCCTTTACCCCTGTTTTCAGTTTGGAGTTTATTCTCAGCAGTTTCTTCTCAGTGTGGGCTAGAACTGTGCTGTCCAGTCAGATCTAATAATTACATGTGTGGCTACTTAAAGCTAAATTGAAATAAACTTTATTTAATAATAATTTAAATAAACTTTAAACTTTTGATTTCTCATCTATACCAGCTATGTTACAAGTGGTTAATAGCTACATGTGACGACTAGTGGCTATTATATTGGGCATTGCCCATACAGAGCAGTATCATTACCACAGCAAATTCTATTAGACAGTGATGGTTTTGAATGTGCTCCATTCTCTTCAGACTTTATCATAGGCCTTTTTCACTCATCTGCAAATTGCAATAAGCATAACTACCCTCTGTTTTGGCTAATATTCCTAAATTGGGCTGCTGTGCTTTTTATTAAGGATGTAGTACATTGGGGAATCTCCTCTTGTCAGATCCATTAGACATTCTCCTTCTACCTGCTTTCTCTTGCATAGATGCTTATACCACACCAGTGTTTTTGTTTTTTGTTTTCCAGAGACAGGATCTCGCTCCATTGGCCAGGCTGGAGTGCAGTGGCTAGATCACTGCAACTTTCTGGGCTCAAGCAGTCCTCCTGCTTCAGCCTCTTGAGTAACTGGATTACAGGCACACACTGCCAAGACTAGCTTTTTTTTTTTTTTTTAAAGTAAAGATGAAGTCTCACTCCGTTGCCCAGGCTGGTCTTAAACTCCTGGACTCAAGCAGTCCCCCTGCCTCAGCCTCTCAAAGTGCTGGAATTATAGGGATGAGCCATTGTGCCTGTTCCCAACCAGTTTTGTAACTGTAAATGGTTTGTTTCTATTTGTTCACTTCTCTGGGTTTGGGAATGAGGGGCCTTGTCCCTTCATTTTCATGTAGATGTTCATCAGTGTGTGGTTTTGCTAGAAAAATTCTAGTGTCTCTGATTTTTTTTTTTTTTGAGACAGAGCCTCTGATGCTCAAGCTGGAGTGCAGTGGTATGATCTCAGCTCACTGCAACCTCCACCTGCTGTTCAAGCCATTCTCGTGCTTCAGCCTCCCTAGTAGCTGGAATTACAGATGTGTGCCACCATGCTTGGCTAATTTTTTGTATTTTTAGTAGAGACAGGGTTTCACCATGTTGGCCAGGCTGGTCTTGAACTTTTGACCTCAAGTGATCTGCCTGCCTCGGCCCCCCAAAGTTCTGGGATTACAAATGTGAGCCTCTGCACCTGGCCGTTTCTCTGATTTTTACGGGATACTTAGGGAGATTCACAAGCTGTATTTTAGCTCCTGCCATCTTCTAAAAGTCCTATTTTTGGCCCTTCAGGTTTTTTTCCTCCATAATCTTTATAATTAACATTACAAAGTTCTGTAGTTTCTGTTCTGCCCACTCCTTTACACTCTAAAAATGCCCCCCCCATTTCATTTAATTTTTTTTTTTTTTTTTTTTTTTTTTGAGATGGAGTCTCGCTCTATCACAAGGCTGGAGTGCAGTGGCGTGATCTCGGCTTACTGCAATCTCTGCCTCCTGGATTCAAGCAATTTGGCAGGCCTCAGCCTCCCAAATAGCTTGGATTACAGGTGCATGGCACTACACCCAGCTAATTTTTGTATTTTTAGTAGAGTCTGGGTTTCACCATGTTGGCCAGGATGGTCTCAATCTCCTGACCTCGTGATCTGCCTGCCTCAGCCTCCCAAAGTGCTAGGATTACAAGCCTGAGCCACCGTGCCCAGCCTATTTAGTATTTCTTTACTATCAAGATAATCGTCCATTATTAACTGATTTAGCAAACTTGGGCATGCCCCTCGGTCTCTTTCCACCTTTAGTTGTACTGTGTTAAAAATGAGAAAGTTATATTCAGGTTTATTTTTTTCACAGAGGAACATTGCTAGGTTTCTTTGTTAGCATTAGCAGGGTTTAATATTAACAGGAAGTATGTCCATGATGCTTTTGCTATTTTTGAGCAGAGTAGAGATGAACTTCTAAACAGTGGAACTTAACTCATTCACAGAGAAATGTAAATGTGATCTTCTCATAGAATATTTTTTCTCATGGGATTTATCTGCTTGTGTTCTGTTATCCCTTCAATTGTGTAGCTGAAGGTGCTTATCTTACTGAGTCAGTCTTACTGTGTTTTTTCCAGGTTTTATAGTTTGTTCTTGCTTCTGAACAATCAGCAGTTGTTTGCCATTATTGACTAGAGGTCTAGGACATAGATGTTCTTGGTCTGTTTTTCTTGTAATGTCTGAGTTCAATGGATAAGGGAAACGGTTGTATGCATTTTATTGCAGACATTCTCTGAAATAATTTTTAGCCACAAGGAAATAGCTCTATTTCTGTGAGTCATCATTTCTTCTTATATAGTTCTGGGTAAAGAATTTAATTTTGTAGCTAGAGATTTAAGACTTCCAGAAAGAAAGCTGCAAAAGTGAAAGTTTCCAAAGAATTTAAGATTTGCTATAATAAATGCTATCATATATTGGAGTTTGAGATTCAAATATAGTTACCTCTGTATCATATATTGGAGTTTGATTGAAAATTGGAGTTTGAGTTGCAAATATAGGTATCTGTGATTGATACAGTTTTCCTAAAACATCATGATTTTCAATGGGAAGTAAGTTATTTATAGTCATTTTTAAAGGATAAACTCTTAACATGTTTTTTTTTCTTTTTTTTTCAGCTTCCAATAAAAACAGGACAGCAGAACACACATACCAAAGTCAGTACTGAGCACAACAAGGAATGTCTAATCAATATTTCCAAATACAAGTTTTCTTTGGTTATAAGCGGCCTCACTACTATCTTAAAGAATGTTAACAATATGGTGAGTATTTGGGTTACTGTGTTTCGGGGAATTTGCTTTCTTTTGTTTTTGATTAAAAAGTTTAGAACAGCATATTTTGAAATATGGAAAGGGATTTTCTGTGGACTTTGGATATAACCATTAATCTTATTTTGTTTACAAGCACAGAGAACCTTTTTTATTTTATTTTTTCAAATTTTTAATTAGCTGGGTTTTAGATTCAGTGAGCACAAGTAACTAACTTTCATTTTAATTTATTATTTCCCTTAGAAACGTCTCCTATTCTTTGTGACCATATTTCCTTTTCCAGTATTTTTCTTGAATTAGGATTTCATACAGCTTTTGTGTCATACACGAACTGACTACGGTAATCTATTACGCATATTTTTCTTCAGCATCTTATTTCAATTTACATGATTGTCTCAGCCCTAAGTAGATGATAGAATATGATCTCATAGTCCTAAAATGTGGATTGATTTTTTAATGAAGATATTAATGTGTTTTTTCTACCTTCTGTAACCTGTGACAGATTCTGTAGTAGTTAGCCTGTTGTTGAAACAGTTTTTCTCAAATACCAGTTTCATCAAATAATTCTGCTGTTAAAAGCTCGTTTCTTTCTTCTTCCCGTTTTCTAAAATCTATTGACGTTTCCTAGACTTCAGAGTACTCCAGCTGTTCTCCCACTGTACCTTTGAACATACGTCTTTTGTCTCTCAAGTGATCCCTTCCTCTCTCTAAATTCCTATTTAATGTCTCCATTCTAAGCTGTTCGAAACTAACATACTCAGTTCATGGCAACTGATCTGGATTTTTCTTGAGTAACTCTGAACTGTCTGCCAGTCTTTAGCATTTATTTATTTATGAATGAATGAATGAATGAATGAATGACAGGGTCTCATTCTGTCACCCAGGCTGGAGTGCAGTGGCGCAATCTCGGCTCACCGTAACCTCCCCCTCCCTAGTTCAAGTGATTCTGCTGCCTCAGGCTCCCCAGTAGCTGGGATTACAGGCATGTGCCACCATGCTCGGCTAATTTTTTTGTATTTTAGTAGAGACAAGGTTTCACCATTTTGGCCAGGCTGGTCTCAAACTCCTGACCTTAGGTGATCCGCCTGCCTCGGCCTCCCAAAGTGCTGGGATTACAGGTGTGAGCCACTGTGCCTAGGCTGCATTTATAATCCCAATTTGTATTTGTTTGTATTGAGTTGTGAAACAACTGGTTATAGGTTGTGAAGATCATTCCCCCTCCCTTTTTTTTGAGATGCTCCTTAGGTTTATTAGATAATGTTCTAGTATGACATCGAAAAGACATGACCTTTTTGCCTTATTTCCATATTTTAAATACTTTTTCTCTTGTTCTATTTTTTAATTGATACACAATAATTGTACATGTTTATGGGTACATTGATGTTTCAATACATATAATACATAGTGATCCCACTAAGGTAATTAACATATCCATCATCTCAATATTTATCATTTCTTTGTGTTGGGAATATTGAATATTCTCCTGTTATTTGAAACTATGTAATGTTAACTATAGGCCGGCGCAGTGGCTCACACCTGTAATCCCAGCACTTTGGGAGGCTGAGACGGGCAGTGAAACCCTGTCTCTACAAAAAAAAAAAAATACACAAACTTAGTGGGGTGTGGCGGTATGTGCCCATAGTCCCAGCTACTCGGGAGGCTGAGGCTGGAGAATGGTGTGAACCTGTGAGGCGGAGCTTGCAGTGAGCCAAGATGCGCCACTGCACTCCACCCTGGGTGACAATGAGACTCCATCTCAAAAAAAAAAAGTTAACTATATAATGTTAATGTAGTCATTCTACAGTAGTATAGAACACTAAGTCTTATTCTTCCTATAAAGCTGTATTTCTGTATCCTTTAACAAATCTCTACCCACCCCGATTCTCCCTACTCTACCCTTCCTCCCTCTAGTGTCCTGTCTTCTACTTTTTACTCTTTTTAGCTTCCACATATGAGTGAGAGCATGTGGTGTTTAACTTTTTGTTCACATCATCCTTGGTGTGTTTCCTTTTAAGAAAATTGCTTACACAATACCCTAAACGTACAAAACTAATAAACTGGAGGTGTAGAAAATCATTTACCTTCTTTATGGAAAAAATTAGTATTTTCCCCCCAAAAGTAGGACCATTTATAAATATATAAAGAGATTTACCGAAAGATATTTAATATTTTTTTAGCTCCTCTGTTGCAGTGTGTGGGGCAGTTTAGTATTTGCACATATGAATATATGGCTGTGTTCCCAGTTAGATTGAAATATTTTAATATTTGGGACCCTCTTTTCAAAACAAAACAGCATTGTTATATTGGCTTTCATTTAGTGCTTATTAAATAAGTTTTCAAAACCATAGTCTCTTGTTAATACATACGTAGTATTCATTTTGAGGATAGTGAGTACTTAAAATTCGCTATGGTGCTGTAGCATTTTTTTGCTATAAAAATTAAGACTTTGATTATTTCTTGGCATAAAAGTGTAGTTAAATCCCTAATTCAAGATTCTGGTACAGATCTATATGTGTGTCTAAATCCTACGTATTTTTAAAACATGAACCAAAACAGCATCTTTTACTGTTACAAGGTTAATGGCGGACTCTTAATAAATGCCATTTCTGTTTGCCTGAGAATTTAGTTTTTATGAGGATTAGGATAAAATCAGAAATAATAAATTTAAGTATAGTATAATCTGGGAGATAAAATAGAAGATTATTGTTGATCTTTTAGTCTTTCACTTTTCAGATATGTGTTGATTGGTAGCAGAGAGTGAAACTAACTTTTATGTTCTGAATATCTTTTCTGTTAGAGAATATTTGGAGAAGCTGCTGAAAAAAATTTATATCTCTCTCAGTTGATTATTTTGGATACACTGGAAAAATGTCTTGCTGGGGTAAGTAAATTGATCTTAAGTAGGCAGGCTTTGTGAATTCAATCCTGAGAATGATCTTATGTACCAAAGTACAGATGTGGATCAAGAGGACAGTCATACGGACTTTTGTCTAAGACATATAAATACGAGTTTTGTTAATAATAGCTGACCTGGTGACAATTTTTCGTGAGAAAATTCTCTCATCTTTTGTAAATTAAACAGATGTTAAGTTTACTTATAAAATGTTATGTTTCAGCCACGTATCTGTGTCTCAGGTTTTTAGAAAATATTTTATGAAGAGATCACTATTTAATTTGACGGATCTCTCAGAGAGTTGTTGGAGAATGTGATTCAGAAGACCAAGAGTAATCTTGTATTTCCTCCTATATGAATATGATTTTGATATTCTACTTTTCAAATTTATGTAAATGAGAACTTAAAAATTAAACCTATTAAGGATAGATACTACCTTGAGAACACTTGTTTTATGTAGACACACACACATGTGATAGGTATGTGGAGGAGGAGAGTACCAAACAATTATTTCTCTGGTTTCCTATAAGTTGTTACCACAGTGTATTTCAACCATTAATTAATTTGAACTTTTTCAAGACTATTTCTATTGTGTAAAGAAAGTATTTCTATATGTCAGTATCCTTAATTCTTCCTGGAACATGGTAAGAGTTTATATAAATATATAAATTGAATACCTCCGTTTTAATGATCTGCCTAGTCCATGTGTATTGAAATTAACTCATTTCTTATGTTCTCTCTTCCTTTGGCTCAGAATTCAGAATTTTGTTTTTATTCAGAATTGCTTCCCTCTTCCACATATGTTGCAGTTCGCTATAGTAAAACTAGTTGAAAGAGACCTTAATATTATGAGGACTGATAGTGTGGTTGAGAAGCATTGGTGGAAGCACTGGGATAGGGAATTGAAAAAAAAAATTATATTGACACAATTGTGTATCCCTAGGGAAGGCTGTAAGCCAAAAAATCTAAGCAAAATATGTATGTATACACACACATTATATATATTTATATATACTATATATTGTGTATATGTAAGTATATATAATGTATATATATAGTATATATATAGACATTTCCAGTATATGTATAAATATATATATATAGTGTGTGTGTGTATATATATATTTTGAGACAGAGTCTCACTCTGTGGCACAGGCTGAAGTGCAGTGGCACTCTCTTGGCTCACTGCAACCACCACTTCCTGGGTCCAAGCTATTCTCATGCCTCAGCGTCCCGAGTAGCTGGGATTACAGGCATGCACCACCATGCCCAGCTGATTTTTTTTGTATCTTCAGTAGCCGTGGGGTTTCCACTATTTTGGTCAGGCTAGTTTGTCTCCTATCCTCAAGTGATCTGCCCACTTTGGCCTCTCGAAGTCCTGGGATTACAGATATGAACCACTGTGCCTGCCCTAAGCATAATATTTTAAATTTTCTTATTGACCCTTGACCATATTCCAAAATTGTGGAGACAGTGTTTGTAAGTTTTCTACTTAAAATCGAAGGTGAGCTAGTTGTTTTAGCATGGTATTTTCTGTTAACTTATGATGTGCTATTGTTCGTGTAAAATGGAGTGAAAGAGCTAAAGAGCTGTTACATAGAGTGATGGAATTGGGAAGGTGGGCAAATTTTAAACTTCTTGAATCAGTTTTTTCCAGTGGTCTTACTACTTTGACTGCAAATTACGAGTATATCAGCCACACCCATGATTGAATGATGAGGTGTGGGGTGGTTCATTGCCTTGTTCAGTTTCACAGCTTTTCTCCATTAACATTTGTAATTGAGAGGTAATGATAAATGTATTTTGGAGAATGATACTGATATTATTGGCCTCTGTTTGATTTAATACTCTTTGAAGATAGCCTAATTGAAATGCTAATAAGTGGACCTGGTATAACTTATATAATGCATAAAATGTATATTACCTTGCCCTGCTCTACTGTTGAAAAATGTGTATGCTTTTTCATTACATTTACAATTTAAAAAATGATGCTATTTATATTATTGAACAATTGTTTTCTTTATTTCTTTCAATGATTTTACAGATGTTTCTTGATTCTTAGTTTTAAATCAAAGTGTAAATTGAGGCAGTTTAAGAAGAACTGAGCTCATAAGTACATGTTTGTCATATACATAGTTGGAATAGTTAAGTGAAAGAAAAATACTTACCAATATGTTATGAGTGAAATTTTGTAGAATTTGAGGAATCTTAAGTATTTTTGTTCCTGTGAATATGACTTATTTAAAAGATTTAATACTTCTCAGATTTTTATGTTAGAGTTAACATCTGTGTTATTTGGTTAGCCTGTAAATAAGAAATAGGCATTGTAATGTGAATTCACAGGTTTTTATGAAGTCTGTTTACGTATTGTCCCTATGTTTCAATGTATTTGCATCTGAGAGTGCTTGGATTGCAGTTACAGAATTGAGCGTAGCACACAATTGTACAGATTTTTGTTCTTTGCCATCTTGCTCAGTGTTATTAAAATTCTTATCCACATACAGATATCAAGACTGTTAGGTGAAATAGTAATGTGGAACAGCATACCTGCAGGATAACTTATCCATTGATTGTTAATTGTAAAGTATATATTTACTTTACAAAGTAGAGATTTCAGTGTTAACACCAAAGTTATCAAACTTGGTGTCGTTAGCGGGACAACCTCACTTTATGTGCTCATGGTACGATGTAATATAACCTGTAGTGAATCCCCTAAACTATTTAACCTCAATCTAATCAGACCATTAGGTTTAAATTTTAGCTTACAGAAAATATACAGGCTGGGCGCCATGGCTTGCACCTGGAATCCTAGCACTTTGGGAGGTCGAGACAGGCGGATTGCTTGAGGTCAGGAATCCAAGACCAACCTGGCCAACATGGCGAAAGAAACCCCATATCTGCTAGAAATACAAAAATTAGCCAGACTTGGTGGCACATGTCTTTAGTCCCAGCTACTCAGGAGGTTGAGGCAGGAGAATCACTTGAAACCAGGAGGCAGAGGTTGGAGTGAGCCAAGATCGTGTCACTGCACTCCAGCCTGGGCCATAGAGCGAGACTCCATCTCAAAAAAAAATAAATAAATAAGAAAATACACAATACAGTAACTAGAAGAGCAAATCAACCTATGTCACTGGAAAATAATTAAATCAAGGATATAGAACATTCTGTAAGGCAGCTGGCCCACTTAAAGTCATGGGAAATGAGAGTGGTGAATATGGGCTGGGGGTCGTGGCTCATGCCTGTAATCCCAGCACTTTGGGAGGCCAAGGAGGGTGGATCACTTGAGGTCAGGAGTTTGAGACCAGCCTGGCCAACATGACAAAACCCCGGCTCTACTAAAAATACAAAAATTAGCTGGGCATGGTGGCGGGCGCCTGTAATCCCAGCTATTTGGGAGGCTGAGGCAGGAGAATCACTTTAATCCTGGAGGTGGAGGTTGTAGTGAGCTGAGATTATACCCTTGCACAGAATAATGAAACTAAGGAAACATCCTGTTGCAATCTGTGAACTTTTTTGGATCCTTATTGAATAAAAATGGCTATGAAAGACATTTTGGGGGGCAGTGGTGAAATTTGAATTCAGACTTGGTGTTAGATGACACAAGGGAATTGTTTATTTTTCCTTGGTGTGTTAATTGTACTGAAGTTACATTAGAGAAAATTCTTACTTTTAAGAGATGCCAGGTCATATGGGATGAAGTATTACATTTATAACTTACTTTGAAAAGATTCAACCAAAATAAAATTACTTTGAGTAAGTAGTGTCTGTTTTGGTCAGTCTGCACAAAAGCAAGTGTGATGGCTCACCCAGGAATTTACTTAAATGTTAAGACATGACACAGTGCACTCATCAATTAGTATGAGTTAAGTTGATTCTGTAATTGTAGAACTCACAACAAAATGGGGATTCCTAGGGAAGGGCTCATTTGATGAACAAGAGAGCAAGCAGGAATGGGAGAACTAGTAAGGATGGCAGGGGGATTGAACTTTAATTGTGATTATGGGGTCAGAGATGGAACCATCCTCTTTGTTAAACTATCTTTAGACAGATGTAGCAAATATGATGAAATGTTAACAGTTGTTAAATCTAGGAAGTGTGTATATAGGTGTTCATTATTTTTGTTCTGTGTGTTTGAAAATTTTCATAATAGAAGTGTTTACAGATCAAATTAAAGTTTTAGAATAATGTGATTATTTCTATTTTAGCAACCAAAGGACACAATGAGATTAGATGAAACGATGCTGGTCAAACAGTTGCTGCCAGAAATCTGCCATTTTCTTCACACCTGTCGTGAAGGAAACCAGCATGCAGCTGAACTTCGGAATTCTGCCTCTGGGGTTTTATTTTCTCTCAGCTGCAACAACTTCAATGCAGTCTTTAGTCGCATTTCTACCAGGTTAGTGTGTAAATCCACATGGGACTAAAGTAATATGAATATTAGAAGTCTTGATTTTGGCTACATAAAAAGTTAACAGAAATGAGGATTTTTGTTTTTGAGACAAGTTCAGTTGCCCCTCACAGCAGCTTCAACCTCCCAGGCTTAGGTGATCCTCCTACCTCAGCCTCCGGAGAAATGAGTTTGTCTGGGCTTTCATAGAAATTGTATGCATTAATATCTTTGACATTTTAATTGTGTAATATTGTGATATTGATATGTGCAATTAAATAAGAGCATTGTTATGAATGTGAAAGTCTAAATTTTACATTAAAATATCTGCCATGAGCAGGCTTTAAAAAACAATACTAGGTATGAACTTTTGGTTTGGCTTTTTAAACATGTTATTCCTTTAAATGAAACTACCCAATCAGATGGAATAATTGATGAGAGTGGTCAGAATTCGAATACTTTCACAACTCTACCCTTTATCACAAGATCTTAGGTTACCAAAAAACAAAACAAAAACAAAAAAAAAACCTAAGTGATGTGGAAACACAAGGAAGTGAATAATTGCAAAGTAGAATTCTCCAGAAAGTGGACTGGGTTTTAAGTGTATGTAAAATACTGCCATTTATTGAGTATTTACAGCATTTCCTTTGCTGTCTCATCCTCACAGTAACCCTGCTGATACTTCCCCCATTTTACAGGTGAGCAAACTAATAAAAAAGTTAAGGTGATGTGTCAAATAATGGAGGACCCAAAATTTCTAAGTCAGACTGGCTTCAGAATTCATATTAGTTTCACTATACCAGATTGCTTCCCTATCTATTTTAGCCACATTTTGATGAAATCCTTCTTATAAAATATACTTCTGTTTTTAAAGATGTATCAGAAATATAATTTAAGCTTTTATTCATGACTCAAAATTATCCTGAGCATTAGTTGTGATATGCTACATACAGGTGGAGAAATTAGTATAGGTAGTGCCCTATGGGATAGAATTATAAGTGACAGTAGCAAGTAACTCTGCACATTGTTGTTATGCAAATGATTTGCCTTTCTCAGGCAAGTAAAGTCAAATGGGTTGTTAACTTAATTAGACACTATAGCACAAATTATTTAGTGATTCATGGATCGAAAACTAATACCGAATAGAGAAAAACAGTCCTCTCTGTTGATGCCTGCATCTTTGGCTTGTCAGTGTTGTATGAACAGTGGACTTTATTAGTCAGATTTACTGATTCCTTTGTTGTTTTCCAGCAGGTGTGAATGACAACATACATCACCATTTGAGAATTTGTGTTATGTTTTTTTGGGGGAATTGATTAACTTCAAAGTCCTGCAATCTTTTTAATCAACAATGACATTTCTGTAATTAAGATCCTAGGCAGCAATATTTTTCAACCTCAACGCAATTCTTGATCCAAAGAAAATTAAAGTTTTATTTAATGGTATATTACTGATAATCTTGGGTGATATATATATGATAGAAAAATATTTTCATGAAATCTTTTGAGCAGTAACATTTTATATTCTGAGTAATAATACAGTGGTTGAGTCAGCAAGGTAATAGATACCTACAGAATAGGAGGGTGGAAAATTGTATTTAATAAAAAATGCAAACTGTTTTCATTTAGGTGACTGCTAGGCCAGCCTTACTATTTGAGACACCTGTTACATTGAAGTTTGAAAATGATACAAAAAAGCCCAAGTGTCTTTTAGTCTATCAATGCATGAGCTGCTTTATAGAACACAACAAATGTGCCACCTTGGAAAATTCTAGAAAATTTCTAGTCACCAAAGGTTTTACTTTATGGGATTTTGCAGCATTAGTACATGTAAAAAATAAGCAACTTTTGTTTATTTCCTGAATCTAGTTCACTGTTGCCAGAATAGAAACCAAGTGTCTAAAATTTTATTAGCTTTTAGAGGACAGACCGCTCAGAAATGGCATCTACGAAATAACATTGTTTCAGACAACTGCATTTGCAGTTTCATTTAGCTTGTGTCAGAAATAGGAGCTGATCTTGTTAAAGGATCACTCATCTAAAAGACCATTATGATGGTTTACTTTAAGTGGGAACGATGGTTTACTTTAAGTGGGAACATCTTACGCTGTCATAGTATTAGGTGACTTAAAATATGCATGTGGCTTGAATGGCAGTTCTTTCTAAAGATTGATTTTATGTTTTATATACAATAGATGAATCAGTATCATGAAGATGTTTCCTGTTTGTCCATTCTCCCCATCAATGTTTCTCCTTTAATATTTGGTTTTTATATTTCTGACCTTTATTTTTCTTTAGGGGAAGATAGGCTATAGATTTATTTATTTATTTATTTTTTGAGACATAGTCTCTCTCTGTCACCTAGTCTGGAGTGCAGTGATGTGAACATGGCTCACTGCAGCCTCGACCTCCTGGGCTCAAGAGATCCTCCCACCTCAGCCTCTCGAGTAGCCAGGACTGCAGGCACGTGCCACCATGCCTGGCTAGTTTCTTTTTTTTGTAGAGACAGGGTCTTGCCATGTTGTCGAGGCTTGTCTTGAACCCCTGGGCTCAAAGGATCCTCCTGCCTTAGCCTCCCAAAGTGTTGGGGTTACAGGGTATGAGCTACCAGGCCTGGCTGGCTATAAATCTTAAGATAGCTTCATTTTTCTCCTGTACTATACCATTTTCTGTGGTTCATGGTACTATTTTATGTAGAGGAGTAGCTGCTTTCTCCACAGAATTACTCCACAACTGCAGTTGATCTAGTTGTTTTGTAGTGAGATGGTACTTCAGAATATCTAATTTGATATACCACCAGAAGCAGAAAACCCAATGACTTTAAACGTCATTGGGTTCTTTACAGTTTACTATTTGGTTCTATGTAAATCTGTTCATTATGGTTTCTTACTCCTTTTATAAAAATAGTTTTCAGTTTTTTTATATGTTTCTGATCATTTAAAACGTATTTTACATTCTCTTTAGTATTGTTTAATATTGATTTGTTTGTGCTGATTCATTCATAGTGAATTGTTTCATCTCAGTTTTGGAATCCTTGATTGGAAAGTTATCTTTAGTGGGGCCTATATTTTCTTTGAGAATCTTTTGTAGGCTTGGGTGAGGGAGTGTTCTAGTGATGGTTTTGCATTTGCATTTGCCAGGTGCCCAGTTCTGGAACTATTTTTTTTTTAATTTCTCAGTCCCAACCTATATGGGCAGTATAAATTTGAACCCTAAACTCTTAGAAGGTAAATAGCTCTAGATGACTTTTTTCACTTTATCCAAAGTTTAGACAGAGCAGGTAAGCTTCTTTGTGCTGGTAGATTTTTTTTCTTTTTTCTTTTTTTTTGTGAGGGGTGGTGGCGGCGGGGGAAGTGCATTGTTCTTTCTAGTTCATATTTTATGCAGGGCCCCAGTTAGAATCCTGAATTATTAGGTTACAAGGCTTTATATCCAGTCTCCAAGTGGATGTTAAGCCCCAAGCTTCTAGGTTAAGGAGAATCAAAAACCTCACTCATCTTTCCTTTGTTGCAGGGCCGGACCATGTACTCATGCACTTAACTCTCTGGTTTTCAGTTTTCTTCTTTTCTGGACCTATACATTTAAAGTATCTTTCAGTATGCCTAGTCTTTCTAGATGGTTTAGTGACGGGTTTTCTACTCTTCATTTATTTTGCTCAGAGTACCCTTTATCTGATTTCTCTGCTTCAGAAATGATGTTTAACCTTCACAAAATACCTGCTCCTGATAAGAGTACCAGACTACCTTTTATAAAGGGACAAAATTTTTCTTCCATTTTTCACAAACACAAGAGTCAGCTTTTGAAAAGTTGGTGTTGCTAATCTATGATGTTGTGTTTTCTAAGGAGCCGTACTCCATATTTCTATGCTCTTTGCAGCAGCTGTGGAATTTTTAGCATTGAGGACAACCTCATTCCCAGCTTGAAATGCTGAGCTTTTCTTACCCTGATGATAAGAAGAGTGTTCATGTAAGTGCTTAGAATAGTTTTACTGTTAGTTGTAGGCTAATTAAAGCTAAAGTGAGTGAAAGGAAAATTTGAGAAGAAAGAATAGGATTGATTACATTCTTACCAACTGAAGGTTTAGTGTAATGATTAATAACTCAGTTGCAAATTGCACTAAATGATTAAAATTCAAGTTAATTCTTATAAATTATAAGACCACATAGTATTTGTGCCTTTTCACCATATCTGTATTGCTGCATTTATAAAAGTTAGCAATTTAATTGTGCTGCTTATGTTTTTGATGTCTATTAATATGAATAATGAGTATGCCTCATTAGGTAGCATAATTTAATAGGTTAGCAATACCAACTTTTGAAAATCTGAGCACTGTGGTTTTTGATGTAAAATGGAAGAAAAGTTTAATTGCTTTTATTAACATTTAGGCTAAGTGAATTTCTTTTATCAGTTTAAAAGTATCTACATATTTGTTAAGTGTTAAATTTTTCTACATTTGTGATAACCTCATATTCAGCATAAGAGAAGCTTTGGTTTAAACAGATATTCCTGTCCTTATAAGCTTACATTCTACTGTGAAGAAGGGATATTAATCAAATAATTACATAAACACATGTACAAGCTGAAAAGTGCAATGAAAAAAGGCTTACTCAGTTTTCAAATACAAAGTAAATGTACCCTGTGAATATAAAGTTTCATTCATGTTTCAGAAATCTAGTTGATATAAGTAGAAGTTAGTAAAATCCAGCTTACTTATTATAGTTTTACTTTTAATTAAAATTATACTTATAATTTGAAATATGAATTTTTAAAACTGTTCATTGTAGAAAAATTAAAACATACACATGGCAGAGAGAACAG
The DNA here is from genome assembly GCF_007565055.1 of Rhinopithecus roxellana. NCBI lineage: Eukaryota > Metazoa > Chordata > Mammalia > Primates > Cercopithecidae > Rhinopithecus > Rhinopithecus roxellana. Next base: position 47,892,336 of record NC_044567.1, read on the forward strand.
TACTTCAGTTCCCCATGCATCTCTTACCCTGCTTTAACTGTTTCCAGCATGCTATGATTTCTCTTCCTCCCTTTTCAGTAATTTAAAGCAAACCCCAGACGTCATTTCACCTGTAAATATTTCAGTATATATCTCTAATAAATAGATTTTTAAGCATTTAACTATAGTATTGTCATACCTATCAAGAATCATAATTCCTTAATATGTATTGCCAAATTTGTGTTTTTTTTTTCATTATCTCAGAAATGGCTTTTTTATTTGTTTTGTTCAAATTAAGATACAAACAGGATGCATACTTTGCAATTGGTTGATATTTCTCCTGAGCCTCTGTTCATCTGTATCATTTCTTCATTTCTTCACCTTGCTCTCCATTTTTTCTCATGCCGTTTATTTGTTGGACTGTGTTATTTGCCTTCTAAAACTTTCTACATTCTGTATTTGGGTTTCACTGGATTCAGGTTCATTTGGCTGGGAGGACAAGAATACTTTACTGATGATGCTATGTGGTTCCTAAAGCATCACATCAGGAAACATGTCCTATTACTGACTTTTAATGTTATGATCAGTGGTTGGATTTCGATGTTATCAGCGTTATGCATTCATTATACAGTTTCCCATAAATTTTTACCTAATGTTTTTGGTAATCACTGATGATAACTGCCTGGATTCCACTTCACTGGGGGCTACAAAATGAAGTTTTCTATTCTGTCATTCATTCTTTATTTTAAAATTGTGACTTCTATGAAAGATTTTTGCTTCATTTTGTGTTTAGTTATCTTGCAATACAGTCCATGCAGGATACAGACTTGACTTTCATTTTTCATTATCAGAATGAGTTGGTACCCTAACAGTTGCGAAAGGTTACCCATGAAGTTTTTTCTTTCAATATTATAACAGGCTCGTGTATTTTAATTTATTGTATGTATTTCCATTGTAGACATAATTCTTTTGATCCTCAGATTATCCCATTTTTGACAGTTGAGATGCCTAAAGTCCATACCTGTGTGATATTTGACATGACTCTGATAGTTGTTGATAGTTTCCTTGTTTTCAAGCCCAGGGTGACCTGCCCTCATCTTGTAGATCACTTGCCCCCATCCTGGAATTAAATAATTTTCCCAAAGAACCCTGGCCGAAAGGTGGAAATGTCATTTAGACACCTCAGTCTTACGGATAAGGATGCTACAATGCTATGTTTACTGGATTATCATGGTTTCTTTTATCATATCCTTTAAGTTAGTTATGTTCCTTTAGGTTTTTATAAGAAATATTTATGGCCTTATTTTTATATGTGTTTTTACTCTTATGAACTCATCTTTGGGGGAAGAATCTGTTGAATTCAGAATTTAGAGATACCCTAAGACTTTTTTGTTTTTTTTTTTTTTAAAGAGACAGGGCCTCACTCTGTTACTCAGGCGGGAGTATAGCGGTGTGATCACAGCTCATTGCAGCTTCAAACTTCTAAGCTCAAGAGATCCTCCTCCCTTAGCCTCCTGAGTAGCTGGACCTATAGGTGTGTGCCATCATGCCCGGCTAATTTTTGTATTTTTTTTGTAGAGATGATGACTTGCTATGTTGCTCAGGCTGGTCTTGAACTCCTGGCCTCAAGTGATCCTCCTGCCTTGGCGTCCCAAAGTGCTGGGATTACAGGTGTGAGCTACCACACCTGGCCCCTAATACTTAATTTGATAAGTTATTTTTGGTTTTTACTTTTTAGGTTACAGGAATTAACTGTTTGTTCAGAAGACAATGTTGATGTTCATGATATAGAATTGTTACAGTATATCAATGTGGATTGTGCAAAATTAAAACGACTCCTGAAGGGTAAGTTTAAATGTATAATATATCTAAAAAAAAATCACTAGGTCAAAAACCAATATCATGAATGTACTAATTATATTAATTGTGCTGAACTAGAACACCAAACTGGATTTCATAATGACATTTCCTTGTGAAATAGCCAGTAATACATATGGTTAATTATTTTTCAATCTTTGAAAATAATGCAGTAGAGAAAATGAGCATTTTAAATCTTGGCAATGGAAAGTTTTGCTTAACTACAATTTTTGTTTTCAATACAGAGAATGCAAGGGTGCTCTTATTTCATTTTTCCGGAATTTGATCTCCCAAGGGTGGCTATAGGTTATAGAAGCTATCTGTTTAGCTATTATGGTGCTTTACAAAGATTGTCTATAGTAGGATATCAAAGTTTTATTGCAGAATGGAACGAGGAGATTGTGATGTTACGGTGAGAGGATGAAGTGAGCCAGAGATTTCATTTCTGACATTTCTGTTTTCAGCTCTCTTACTGACTTTACAGTATTACAAAGTCCCTTAACCTTCCATTGCCTAGTTTTGTCTCCTTGTTAAACATGTCAATAGTAGTTCCACGTATTATAACACCTAATATGTGACTTTAAAGCTTTGGAATTACTTTACATGATTGTGTGGATTGAAATAAACTATCAGAAGGAATTGAGATAAATTCTTTGGTAAGCAGTGATGTGTTCATGTAAATCAGATATCAATGAGTATTCATAAACTGAGTATGAATATCTAAATTTCATTTTACAAAAAAATGTTTTTTAGTTTTTGGCATTATTAGACCCTGGCTGATTTAGATATGAAACCTTATACAGTTCACACATATTTTTATTTGTAACTTAAGGAATGTCAAACAATAGTATTTTTAATATCTGACCTAAAACAGATAGAATGTTAGCTTCAAAAACGTCAGTTCTGCAATATAATTTTCAAAATACCTGGTTTTGTTTTCTTAATATTTGCTTTAAACTCAATAACTATCTCACCAGAGATGTAAAAAGGGAATACCTGTATAGAGGAATAATATAAAGCTGTGTTCTATTTATATTACCCTTGTTCATAATTTATGATTTTAGGTCATTACCATTGTGAAACCAAGCAGCAATTAAATCAGTGTTCAGTAACTTTAATAAAGGAAAATATAGGGATGATTTTAGCTGTTATACCAAGATACGAACATGTGGACAGCAATTATTTTAGATTATAATAAACCACCATTGAATTAATAGTTAAGATTTGTAACATTTTAATATCTATTATTAAGCATTGAGCAGTTGAGGAACTGAATGGTAAAATTTAGAGATCTCTCTATAAGTTAAAGTTAAGAAGTATTAGTGGGATTTTATGATTTTTCATAACTCTTCAGTGATGTTTTGGAAACAAGTCTAGCCCAGGTTGCCTGTGAATAGATGTTTAAAACAATAGAAATGTTCAATCCATAATAATTAATTGAAATGGCTCTTCTGTCCAAATAAGAGAAACTAATTGAATATGTAGATAAATGACTTTCTTTTATACTGTAGTAACTTTCCCATTGAATGCAGCTCCCTCATGAACATAAATTTAGAGTATATGCTGATAAATACATGAAGTGTAAAACCAATATTAAATAGGTCAGCAAAAGATGGCTCTTGGTGACAGTGATAAAAGGAATGCACCCTTTCAATAATGAGTAGTAAAGGTAGTAATGTGTTTTAAATACAATTCAACAAGCTTTTGTTGAGAAACTGTGTATAAGAAGCCATGCTAAGTGCTGGGATTACAAAAGTTAATAAAATAGGGAATCTGTCCCTAAGGAGCTCATGGCATGGTTTATGAGACAAATGATATCATTATCAAATTATTTGCAAAAAAAACTATGATAAACTCAAATAGGGTGAGTGTGAAGTGAGAGAAGAAGTATATATTTGTTTGAGGGGATGGGAGATGAGCAAGATGTGAAGGTACAATAATAGGTCAGATCATTTTAATAAAAATATGGCCAGGCCTGGTGGCTCGCACTTGTAATCCCCACACTTTGGGGGAGCCAAGGCAGGAGGATTGCTTGAACCTTAGCAACATAGAGAGACCCCCATCTCTACAAGAAAATAAAAATATTAGCCAGGTGTGGTGACACGCACCTGTAGTCCCAGCTACTTGGGAGGCTGAGGTGGGAGGATCACTTGAGCCCATGAAGAGGTTGAGGTTGCAGTAAGCCGTGATCGTGCCACTGCATTCCAACCTGGGTAACAGAGTGAGATCCTGTCTGTATGTCTGTCTCTCTGTCTGTCTCTCTCTCTCTCTCTCGATATACCTATCTGTATATAGATGTATCGATCTATATGTATATATCCAGATCTATCTATGTATACTATATAGATCTGGATATATAGATAATGTCTATATCTCAATAGATATATCGAGAAAGAGAGGGAGAAAAACATTTGTTACATTTTCAGTCTGTGCTGGGCCTTGCACTATACAGTTTGCATGCCTTTTCTCATCAATTCTTATAATAACCCTGTGAAGCAATACTAGTATTATCATCTCCTGTGTGGATGAGGAAACTGAGGCCTAAGTGAATTTCCAGAGTTACAGAGCTAGTAATCAATCAGTAAAGATTGAGTTCACATCTGTTCATCTCTAGAACCAAAATACTTGACTGCTGCACTGTTGTGCTTATGAGTTATGAAGCTTTGTTTTAGTGGCCATGGGAAGTGATAGAAAGGCTTTGAGGTGGGGAATACCTTAATCAGTATTTTATTTTAGATATACCACTTTGCTTGAAATTTGCAGGGTGGCTTGGTAGAGGGTTACCTGACCTTCTGGAACTTGGTTATGCAGTAATATAAGTAAGAAATAATGAGAGTTGTGGAGATCCAGATGATGGAAAGGGGTAGGATGGGGATGGGGACCAGTTTGATAGCTATTCAAAGAAGTGGAGGCCAGGCTCGGTGGCTCACGCCTGTAATCCCAGCACTTTGTTAGGCTGAGGTGGGCAGATCACCTGAGGTTAGGAGTTTGAGACCAGCCTGGCCAACATGGTGAAACCCTGTCTCTACTAAAAATACAAAAAATGGGCCGGGCGCGGTGGCGCACTCTTGTAATCCCAGCACTTTGGGAGGCCAAGGCGGGCAGATCATGAGGTCAGGAGATTGAGACCATCCTGGCTAACACGGCAAAACACTGTCTCTACTAAAAATACAAAAAATTAGCCAGGCATGGTGGCAGGTGCCTGTAGTCCCAGCTACTCCTGAGGCTGAGGCAGGAGAATGGCGTGAACCTGGGAGGCGGAGCTTGCAGTGAGCTGAGATCCTGCCACTGCACTCCAGCTTGGGCAACAGAGCGAGACTCCGTCTCAAAATTGAAATAGAAATAGGAATAGAATAGAATAGAATAGAATAGAATAGAATAGAATAGAATAGAGAATAGACTAGACTAGACTAGACTAGACTAGAATAGAATAATTAGCCGGGCATGGTGGCCCACGCCTGTAGTCCCAGCTACTCAGGTGGCGGAGGCACAGGAGAATCACTTCAACCTGGGAAACGGAGGTTGTAGTGAGCTGAGATCACGCCATTGCACTCCAGCTTGGGCAACAAGACCAAAACTCCATCTAAAAAATAGGAAAAATAAATGGAATACATAGCATTTGGTAGTTAATTTAGATATATGAGGTTAGATAATCACCAAATAGTACAGACTAAGCTGATTAGAGCAAAAAAAGGAAGGAAAGGTTGATGGCAGACGAGAGGGTTTGACCAGGAAAATGATAAATTCAGTTTTAGATCTTCTGAGTTTGAGGTATCCGTAGAATATCCAACAAGAAACTTGTAGAACTGGAAGATACTTTGGCTTTGAGAATAGATTACAGTATATAACCCATTTAAGATGTCATAAAGGTAAAGTTGTTGCTAAAGAACACTGTGAAGTGTAATGTCATTATTTGGAAATCAGTGGAGGGTGAGAGCAAAGAGAATTCAAAGGGGTACTTTTAAAAACTGATTTGGAGAGTAACTTATTTGCACATCCAGAAAAAAGACTCATCTCTCTCTTAGACACTTATATAGATGTAATAAAAATCTTTATCACTTCATTAAAAGTCAACAGGAGAAGTTCTTTGCAGAGGGACCATTGCCAGTAAAATTATTTATAGACAGGTCATTTTCTCCAGACATAAATCTTTTTCTGGATGTAGACTATAAACTTATAGAAGAAGAAATTAAAATACCCAGTATATTTATATGGAGAAATGTTTACTGTTACTTGCGTTAAAATGCAGTCTACTATTCTGAGCAATCCAATTAACAAAATAAAGAAAATGAACATGCTTTTGTGATGACAAAGATATGATGAAGGCACTTTCGTATGCTGCTTGGTGATAGCATTTGGCTCAACCCTAATGAAAGGCAGCTTGGTAATCTTTATGAAGGGCCTTAAAAATATTCATCTCTTTGACTGGACACTTCTAGAGATTCCTTATCTTAAATAAGCAGTGATATGGGAAAATATTTTGATAAAAAAGTATTTATTAATGTTATTTATAATAGTGAAATAACAGAAATAACTTCAGTGTTAAAACTGGAAAACATTTAAATAACCAGTAACTTAATACAGTGACTTAAATATTATAAGAGACATCAAAGCATACTGAAAAGACCTTGGTATTAAAGCCCAATTCAGTCATTTATTAGATCTGTAACCTTAGACACACAGTTTGCTCATCTGTAATATTCTGAAAGCGTTATTAAGATTCCAAAAGAATTAAGTATATCATACTAAAAATAACTGGTATGTTTTGTTTGTGTAATAGTTACTATTGCATATAGAGCCATCAAAAATAGACCAGGTAGGGTGACCTCACGCCTGTAATCCCAGCACTTTGGAAGGCCAACGTGGGTGGATCACGAGGTCAGGAGTTCGAGACCAGCCTGACCAACATGGTGAAACCCTGTTTCTACTAAAAATACAAAAATTAGCTGGATGTGGTGGTGCACGCCTGTAATCCCCAGCTACTAGGGAGGCTGAGGCAGGAGAATCACTTGAACCTGGGAGGCAGAGGTTGCAGTGAGCCAACATTGCACCATTGCACCCCAGCCTGGGCAACAGAGCGAGACTCCATCTCAAAAAAAAAAAAAAAGTGTGTGTGTGTGTGTGTGTGTGTGTGTGTGTATATATATATATATATATATATGAAGAGTTTTTACTGACATAGAAAAAATTAGGGACACTGTGTAAAAAGAACGGGTTTGGTATAGCCTACATGATCTCAATTATGTTAAATATATTTGTTTTCTACATGCATAGGAAAAGTGATGGAAGAAAAACCACCACCAGATGTTAACTGTGATTGTCTCCAAATGATAGAATCATTGATGGTTTTAAAAATTTCCCTTGAACACTTATGCTTTTGCTTCCTTTCTTTTTTTCTTTTTTCTTTTTCTTTTTTTTTGGCGGAGTCTTGCTCTGTTGCTCAGGCTGGCATGCAGTGACGTGGTTATAATACACTGTAGCCTTGAAATCCTGGGCTCAAGCTATCTTCCCACTCCTGCCTTGCAAAGTGCTGAGATTATAGGCGTGAGTCATCGGGCCTGGCCCTGTATGTTTTAAAAATTTTTTTATTATACTTTAAGTTCTGGGGTACATGTGCAGAACGTGCAGGTTTGTTACATAGGTGTCCATGTGCCATGGTGGTTTGCTGCACCCATCAGCCCATCATCTACCTTAGGTATTTCTCCTAATGCTATCCCTCCCCTAGCCCTCCACCCCGCAACAGGCCCCAGTGTGTGATGGTCCCCTCCCTGTGTACATGTGTTCTGATCGTTCAACTCCCACTTAGGAGTGAGAACATGTGGTGTTTGGTTTTCTGTTCTTCTGTTAGTTTGCCAAGAATGGTGGTTTCCAATTTCACCCATGTCCCTGCAAAATACATGAGAACTTGTCCTTTTTATCCTACTGCATAGTATTCCATGGTGTTTATGTGCCACATTTTCTTTATCCAGTCTGTCATTGATGGGCATTTGGGTTGGTTCTACAAGTCTTTGCTGTTGTGAACAGTACCACAATAAACATACGTGTGCATGTGTCTTTATAGCAGAATGATTTATAATCCTTTGGGTATATACCCAGTAATGGGATTGCTGGGTCAAATGGTATTTCTAGTTCTAAATCCTTGAGGAATCGCCACACTGTCTTCCACAGTGGTTGAACTAATTTACACTACCATCAACAGTGTAAAAGCGTTCCTATTTCTCCACATTCTCTCCAGCATCTTTTGTTTCCTGACTTTTTAACGATCACAATTCTAACTGGTGTGAGATGGTATCTCATTGTGGTTTTGATTTGCATTTATCTAATGACCAGTGATGATGAGCTTTTCTCTATATGTTTGTTGGCTGCATATATGTCTTCTTTTGAGAAGTGTCTGTTCATATCCTTCATCCACTTTTTGATGGGGTTTTTTTTGTGTGTGTTTTTCTGGTAAATTTTAAGTTCTTTGTAGATTCTGGATATTAGCCCTTTGTCAGATAGGTAGATTGCAAAAATTTTCTCCCATTCTGTAGGATGCCTGTTCTCTATGATGATAGTTTATTTTGCTGTGCAGAAGCTCTTTAGTTTAATTAGATCCCATTTGTCAATTTTGGCTTTTGTTGCCGTTGCTTTTGGTGTTTTAGTCATGAAGTCTTTCCCCATGCTTATGTCCTGAATGGTATTGCCTAGGTTTTCTTCTAGGGTTTTTATGGTTTTAGGTCTTCCTTTTAAGTTTTTAGTCCATCTTGCGTTAATTATTGTATAAGGTGTTAAGGAAAGGGTCCAGTTTCAGTTTTCTGCATATAGCTGGCCAGTTTTGCCAATACCATTTATTAAATGGGGAATCCTTTCCTCATTGCTTGTTTTTGTCTGGTTTGTCAAAGGTCAGATGGTTGTAGATGTGTGGTGTTATTTCTGAGGCCTCTGTTCTGTTCCATTGGTCTATGTATCTGTTTTGGTACCAGTACCATGCTGTTTTGGTTACTGTAGCCTTGTAATACAGTTTGAAGTCAGGTAGTGTGATGCCTCCAGCTTTGTTCTTTTTGCTTAGGATTGTCTTGGTTATGCAAGCTCTTTTTTGGTTTCATATGAAATTTTAAAGTAATTTTTTCTGATTCTATGAAGAAAGTCAGTGGTAGTTTGATGGGGTAGTATTGAATCTATAAATTGGTTTGGGCAGTATGGCCATTTTCACGATATTGATTCTTCCTATCCTTGAGCATGGAATGTTTTTCCATTTGTTTGTATCCTCTCTGGCTGGCATCTGGCAGGTGCCCCTCTGGGACAGAGCTTCCATGGGTAAGAACAGGCAGCAGTCTTTGTTGTTCTGCAGCCTCCACTGGTGATACCCTGGCAAACAGGGTCTGGAATGGACCTCCAGCAAACTCCAGACCTGCAGCAGAGGGGTCTGACTGTTAGAAGGAAAACTAAGAAAGGAATAGTATCAACATCAAAGAATAAAGGTAGGTAAATCCACGAAGATGGGGAGAAACCAGTGCAAAAAGGCTGAAAAAAAAAAACCAGAACGCCTCTTCTCCTCCAAGGATCACAACTCCTCACCAGCAGGGGAACAAAACTGGACGAAGAATGAGTTTGACGAATTGACAATAGTAGGCGTCAGGAGATGGGTAATAACAAACTCCTTGGAGCTAAAGGAGCATGTTCTAAGCCAATGCAAGGAAGTGAAGAACCTGTAAAAAAGATTAGACAAATTGGTGACTAGAGTAACCATCTTAGAGAAGAACATAAATGACCTGATGGAGCTGAAAAATACAGCATGAGAACTTCGTGAAGCATACACAAGTATTAATAGCCAAATCAATCAAGCAGAAGAAAGGATATCAGAGATTGAAGATCAACTCAATGAAATAAAGTGAGAAGACACGATTAGAGAAAAAAGAGCAAAAAGAAACGAGCAAAGCCTCCAAGAAATATGGGACTATGTGAAAAGACCAAATCTATGTTTGATTGGTGTAACTGAAAGTGACGGGGAGAATGGAACCAAGTTGGAAAACACTCTTCAAGATATTATCCATGAGAACTTCCCCAACCTAGCAAGGCAGGCCAACATTCAAATTTAGGAAATACAGAGAACACTATGAAGATAATCTTCAACAAGAGCAACCCCAAGACATATAATCGTCAGATTCACCAAGGTTGAAATGAAGGAAAAAATGTTAAAGGCAGCAAGAGAGAAAGGTTGGGTTACCCACAAAGGGAAACGCATCAGACTAACAGTGGATCTCTAGGCAGAAACCTTACAAGCCAGAATAGAGTGGGGGCCAATATTCAGCATTCTTGAAGAAAAGAATTTTCATCCCAGAATTTCATATCCAGCCAAACTAAGCTTCGTAAGTGAAGGAGAAATAAAATCCTTTACAGACAAGCAAATGCTGAGAGATTTTGTCACCACCAGGCCTGCCTTACAAGAGCTCCTAATGGAAACACTAAGCATGGAAAGGAACAACCGGTACCAGCCATGGCAAAAACATACCAAATTGTAAAGACCATCTATACTATGAAGAAACTGCATCAACTAATGGACAAAATAACCAGTTAGCATCATAGTGACAAATTCACATGTAACAATATTAACCTTAAATGTAAACAGACTAAATAACCAGCTAGCATCATAATAACAAATTCACACATAACAATATTAACTTTAAATGTAAACAGGCTAAATGCCCCAATTAAAAGACACAGACTGGCAAACTGGGTAAAGAGTCAAGACCCATCAGTGTGCTGCGTTCAGGAGACCCATCTCACATGCAAAGATACACACAGGTTCAAAATAAAGGGATGGAGGAAGATTTACCAAGTAAATGGAAAGCAAAAAACAGCAGGGTTGCAATCCTAGTCTCTGATAAAACAGACTTTAAACCAACAAAAAAGATCAAAAGAACCAAAGAAGGGTATTACATAATGGTAAAGGGATCAATGCAACAAGAAAAGCTAACTACCCTAAATATATATGCACCCAATACAGGAGCACCCAGATTCATGAAGCAAGTCCTTAGAGACCTACAAAGAGACTTAGACTCCCACACAATAATAGTGGGAGACTTTAACACCCCACTGTCAACATTAGACAGATCAATGAGACAGAAAATTAACAAGAATATCCAGGACTTGAACTCAACTCTGGACCAAGCGGATCTAATAGACATCTACAGAACTCTCCACCCCTAATCAACACAATATACTTCTCAACACCACATTGCACTTATTCTAAAATTGACCACATAATTGGAAGTACAACACTCCTCAGCAAATGCCAAAGAATGGAAATCATAACAAATAGTCTCTCAGACCACAGTGCAATCAAATTAGAACTCAGGATTAAGAAACTCACTCTAAACCACACAACTACATGGAAACTGAAGAACCTGCTCCTGAATGACTACTGGGAAAATAACGAAATGAAGGCAGAAATAAAGATGTTCTTTCAAACCAATGAGAAAAATACACAACGTAGCAGAACCTCTGGGATACATTTATAGCACTGTGTAGAGGGAAATTTATAGCACTAAATGCCCACAAGAGAAAGCAGGAAAGATCTAAAATTGACACCCTAACATCACAATGAAAAGAACTAGAGAAGCAAGAGCAAACAAATTCAAAAGCTAGTAGAAGGCAAGAAATAACTAAGATCAGAGCAGAACTGAAGGAGATAGAGACACAAAAAAACTTTCAAAAAATCAGTGAATCTCCTTATCTCGTGATCTGCCTGCCTTGGTCTCAGTGAAACCCGTCTCTACTAAAAATACAAAAAAATTAGCCGGGCATGGTGGTGGGCGCCTGTAGTCCCAGCTACTCGGGAGTCTGAGGCAGGAGAATGACGTACATCTGGGAGGCAGAGCTTGCAGTGAGCCCATATCACGCCACTGCACTCCAGCCTGGGTGACAGAGCAAGACTCCGCCTAAAAAAAAAAAAAAAAAAAAAAATTAATGAATCCAGGAGCTGGTTTTTTTGAAAAGATCAAGAAAATAGATAGATCACTAGCCAGACTAATAAACAAGAAAGACAGAAGAATCAAATAGATGCAGTAAAAAATGATAAAAGGGATATCAACACTGATCCCACAGAAATACAAGCTACCATCAGATAATACTATAAACACCTCTACACAAGTAAACTAGAAAATCTAGAAGAAATGGATAAATTCCTGGATACGTACACCCTGCCAAGACTAAACCAAGAAGAAGTTGAATCCCTGAATAGACCAATAACAAGTTCTGAAATTGAGGCAATAATTAATAGCCTGTCAACCAATGAAAGTCCAGGACCAGATGGATTCACAGCCAGATTCTACCAGAGGTACAAAGAGGAGCTGGTACCATTCCTTCTGAAACTATTTCAAACAATAGAAAAAGAGTGAATCCTCCCTAACTCGTTTTATGAGCATCATCCTGATACCAAAACCTGGCAGAGACACAAAAGCAAGAGAAAAGTTTAGACCAATATCCCTGATGAACATTGATGGGAAAATCCTCAATAAAATACTGGCAAACTGAATCCAACAAGTACATCAAAAAGCTTATCCACCATGATCAAGTTGGCTTCATCTCTGGGATGCAAGGCTGGTTCAACATACACAAATCAATGAAAGCAATCCATCACATAAACAGAACCAACAACAAAAACCACATGATTATCTCAATAGATGCAGAAAAGGCCTTTGATAAAATTCAACACCCTTTCATGCCAAAAACTGAATAAACTGAATGCCAAAAACTTGATCGAACGTATCTCAAAATAGTAAGAGCTATTTATGACAAACCCACAGCCAATATCATACTGAATGGGCAAAAACTGGAAGCATTCCCTTTGAAAACCGGCACAAGACAAGGATGCCCCCTGTCACCACTCCTATTCAACATAATATTGGAAGTTCTGGCTAGGGCAATCAGGCAAGAGAAAGAAATAAAGGGTATTCAGGTAGGAAAAGCGGAAGTCAAATTGTCCCTGTTTGCAGATGACATGATTGTATATTTAGAAAACCCCATCGTCTCAGCCCACAATCTCCTTAAGCCGATAAGCAACTTCAGCAAAGTCTCAGGATACAAAATCAGTGTGTAAAACTCACAAGCATTCCTATATACCAATAACAAACAGCCAAATCATGAGTGAACTCCCATTCACAATTGCTACAAAGAGAATAAAATACCTAGGAATACAACTTACAAGGGATGTGAAGGACCTCTTCAAGGAGAACTACAAACCACTGCTCTAGGAAATAAGAGAGGACACAAATGGAAAACCATTCCATGCTCATGGATAGGAAGAATCAATATCCTGTATGTGTTTTATACTTTTTTTGAAAAAGCAAGTTATTAAAAACAAAGGAAGAAGCTCACAATCATTGAGGTCCAAGGCATATTTGTTGTTTTGGAATTTTTCTCTCCTAGCAGACAACTATCAAGTTTTGGGTTTGTGTTAGGTGTCTTTACCTTTCATTGCTTACAGATAACATTGGAGCAAAAGTAATAAGTGAATGGAAAGTTATTTTGCTCTGAGTTGTATTTGTGTTAACTTATTCTAGAGTTAATTTTTAAAAATTGTGTTTTTTCCAGAAACAGCATTTAAATTTAAAGCCCTAAAGAAGGTTGCACAGTTAGCAGTTATAAATAGCCTGGAAAAGGTAAGTTACAACCTCTCTGGTATTAAAATTTTGTTTTTGGTGATAAAATTTGCTGTTGTTAGCATCCTGAATCAAAAAGTTATGACTTGAGTGACAGTTGCACATTAATTTTCAGGAAGAATACATTGTAATATTATTATGAAGGAAGTTAGAAGTTTGTGGCATTTTATTTACTATATTACAAAAGATCACTGCTTTCATATAAGGACATGTGTTTCTTTATTTATAGGCATTTTGGAACTGGGTAGAAAATTATCCAGATGAATTTACAAAACTATACCAGATCCCACAGACTGATATGGCTGGTAAGGATAAGATTGATTTTTTTTTTTTTTTTTTGTCTTTTAAATGCCTACTTGTGACATAAAAACCTATCATTTTCTAAGTTATTTTTGTTATAAAGGTGCTTTTACATCTTCTATTGTCAACTGGTGTCAAATAGGAAATATTGTTTTTCTCTTACATTTCCAAATTACGCCCAACCCTCTTCCTTTCCTTGGAGCAAATAAAGTAGTGTGAAATGAAGGTCAGATCTTTAGAGTTGTGTTAGGATGGAATGTTTGGCTCTTTGTTGTAGAGAAGCATGTGCTCCAAAGCTTTATTTTGTATTTAGGGAGATGTGTATAAAGTAGTAATATTCTTACCTATGATGTAAGACTCAACTGTAAGGCAGAGAATACAGACTCCTGGAGAACTTTGGTGATTATTTTGGGGAAACTGTTCAGTCTTTGTTGCTTGGGTACATCACACTTTGCGTAAGGGCCTGCACAGTGAGACCAAATACATGATCATCCATTCTAAAATGTGGGCTTTTCCAGGATAGATCAAGATAGCTCTGCTAACACATAGACAGTATTACATTGCTTGTCTACTTAACAGAATGCATTTGTGTAGTTGCTTAAATGAAGTTCCATGTTTATCTTTTAAAAGTGTTGCCCTTGGGTTTTTTTGTTTTTTTGTTTTTGTTTTTTTGAGATGGAGCCTTGCTCTGTCTCCTAGGCTGGAGTGCAGTGGTGTGATCTTGGCTCACTGCAAGCTCCGCCTCTCAGGTTCATGCCATTCTCCTGCCTCAGCCTCCTGAGTAGCTGGGACTGCAGGTGCCTGCCACCACTCCTGGCTAATTTTTTGTATTTTTAGTGGAGACGGGGTTTCACTGTGTTAGCCAGGATGGTCTCGATCTGCTGACCTCGTGATCCGCCTGCCTTGGCCTCCCAAAGTGCTGGGATTATAGACGTGAGCCATGCCCTTGGGTTTTTACATAGTGTCAGCTTTTACTTTAATGCCAGGGATTTTGTTCCTATCTAATAATGTCATTTAATATATTTTTCATGTAGAATGTGCAGAAAAGCTGTTTGACTTGGTGGATGGTTTTGCTGAAAGCACCAAACGTAAAGCAGCAGTTTGGCCACTGCAAATCATTCTCCTTATCTTGTGTCCAGAAATAATCCAGGATATATCCAAGGATGTGGTTGATGAAAACAACATGAATAAGGTAAGGAGGGCAGAATTATTTCCATTATATCTAGATGTGAAGCAGTTTATTTTACTCGAGGTGTGTATTACTTTAGGCTTATTATTTCAGCAAACTATTTCAGGGCACCATTTAAATTATTTTAGGTTTCTTTGTTTGATGGACTTAGAAGAGACATACTAATACATAATTTTATTTGGCAGAGGGATAAATAATACCAGTCAATGATCAAAGATTTAAAATAATCCCTTAGTTTCATTCTTTTATCTGAGAAGACTAAATGATACCTCTGTTAATATTAAATGTAATTTCTCTAATATTGACTGCAAGGATTGCCCTACTTGACTTTATCACTTTTATAGTGTGTTATTTGCATGTACTTAGGTGTGTGTCCATATGGTGCTACTGAAATTATGTAGTAACTCATTTTAGGTATTTTAGAACAGTTTTCAAAGTATTTTGCCAGGAAGGTAAGGCTCTCGCATATACCATCTATAGTGAAATTGGCACCGTGACACCTGGTAATTCTAGGAGGCTCTTAACATTTTTTTAAATAATCACCTAGGCGATTGAAAAAAAAAAAGAACTGAGTATTAATCTTACAGTTTTACTGAAATTTCAATATGCAGTTTGTTTTGCAAATAATTTTTTTTCATTTTTTGCTGCTTTTGGAGAAATACTCTTAGCTGGCTAAACATGAGATGGGTTCCTTCATGGTTTGCCTGTAGATGGAGATGTTCAGAATCAGGTCAATGATTTATTACTTTGCAGAAGTATTGGGTAGGGAATGTATACATTAAAGGGTAAATAAATGAACCAGGTAATCCTTGAGAGTCTGTGATTGAGTGTTACTCCACTTAGGTGTATATCTCAACTTTTCCGTTATGAGGACACCATTTTTCATGGTAGATTGTTTTGGAGCCCTTCAAAATAGTAGGTATGATGATAAATACTGAGTGTCAACTTGATTGGATTGAAGGATACAAAGTGTTGATCCTGGTGTATCTGTGAGGGTGTTGCCAAAGGAGGTTAACATTTGAGTTGTGGGCTGGGAAAGGCAGACCCACCCTTAATCTGGGTGGGCACCATCTAATCAGCTGCCAGCGTGGCTAGCATATAAGCTGGCAGAAAAATGTGAAAAGAGAGATGGGCCTAACCTACTAGCCTACATCTTTCTCCTGTGCTGGATGCTTCCTGCCCTCAAACATCAGACTCCACGTTCTTCAGTTTTGGAACTTGGACTGGCTTTTCTTGCCTCTCAGCCGCAGACATCCTATTGTGGGACTTTGTGATTGTGCGAGTTAATACTTAATATCCCATTTATATAAATATTCTGTTAGTTCTGTCCTTCTAGAGAACCCTAATAGAGATTTTGGTACAAGGAGTGGTTCTAGAGGAACAGAATATTAAGGATGGAGTTTTTTAGTTTGGAGATTTCTAGAGTTTGCTGCTTAATATGATTAGACCCCCAAATGCTAAGGACTCTGCTTCTAATAGTGTAGAGAACACTGATAGTCGTCGGCATGAACTGTTGAGAGAATTATGCAAAATAAATGCATTTGACACTCCTGATTCACCGCTAGTAAGAGGCAAGGAGTTTAGTGACTCTATGTATAATACCTTTGACCATATATGGAGAACGAAACAACATAATGGAGCTGGTTGGTTGCTCCTAAATTCAGTGGGCAAAGTGATGAAAGAAAATTATGAACTCAGGGATTCTATGTCCCGGCTTCAGAAGCAGATACTACTCAGATTGCCCTGAGTGAGAGTCTTAGCTCCTGTAGAGAAATAACTGAAATTGTGGAAAAACAGATACAAGCTCTTACCGTGCAAGTATCTGACATACAATGAAAGGTGCGTGCACAGTCTCGCTAGGTGTCTACTATTAAAGTAAGGGCATTGATTGGAAAAGAATGGGACCCTGCAACTTGGAAAGGGGATCTGTGGGAGGACCCTGATGAAGCTGGGGACTCTTGAGTTTGTAAACTCTGATGAACCTTTTTTGCCAGAAGAAACAGCTTCCCCATCCCCAGTAACAGCAGCATGCCCTCCTGGAGCCATGGTGCCATCAGCCTTTCCACCTTTGTCTGAAGAGATAAACCCTGCGCTGCCTGAGGCAACAGCAGTTGCCAGGCAAGATAATGTTGATTCTCCTCAGGAGCCACCCCCAACATCCCTGTTTGCTTCTAGACCTATAACCAGACTAAAGTCCTGGCAGGTCCCTAGAGGTGAGGCTGAGAGTGTGACCCATGAGGAGGTGCGCTACACTTCAACAGAACTGCTTGAGTTTTCTAATTTATATAAACAAATCTGGAAAACAGGCATGAGAATAGATAGTAAAGGTGTGGGATAATGATAGAAGGAAAATAGAGTTGGATTGGGCTGAATTTATTTATTTGGGACCACAAAGTAGGGACTCTGCATATAATGTTGCAGCTCGGGGAGTTAAAAAAGGTTCTAATAGATTATTTGCTTGGTTAGCTGATATATGGATTAAAAGATGGCCCACTGTGAGTGAGCTGGAAATGCCTGATCTCACTTGGTTTAATGTGGAGAAATGGATCTAAAGGCTTAGGGAGATTGGGATGGTGGATTAGTCATTTTAGACCTACTCATCCCAACTGGGAGGGTCCAGAAGATATATCCTTGACCAATGCCTTGAGAAATAGATTTGTGAGGGCAGCACCTGCATCTCTGAAGAGCCCTGTAATTGCTCTTCTCTGTATGTCAGATCTGACATTGGGAACCGTAGTCACTCAACTACAACATTTAAATACAGTGGGAATAATTGGCTCCTGAGGTGGCAGGAGCCAAGTGGCAACACTTGACCGTCAAAGGCAAGGTGGGCGTAGCTGCCTTAATGGACAGCACAGGCAAAGCCGCAATCAGAATAGTCTGACTCGTGTAGAGCTCTGGCATTAGCTAATTAGTCACGGTGTTCCTAAAAATGAAATTGATAGGAAGCCTGCTGCATTCCCACTTAATTTATACAAGCAGAAAACTTCTAGGTCAAATGAACAAAAGACTGATTTGAATTATAAAAAACAGAATTATGACCCCTCAATCGGTTTCCAGACTTGAGCCAGTTTACAGACCCAGAACCTCCTTGAATGAAAGGGGGCGTCGGGTCCCCTTGAGGAAAGACCCCACTATATTAATGACAGTTTGTGCGGTGAATCTTTCTCCCATCCTTCCCCAAGGAGAGACCTCTGGCCTTTTACCAGGGTAACTGTGCACTGGGGAAAGGGAGATGATCAGACATTTTGGGGACTACTGGATACTGGCTCTATGCTGACATTGATCAGGAGACCCAAAACGTCATTGTGGTCCTCCAGTTAAAGTAGGGGCTTATGGAGGTCAGGTAGATTAATGGAGTTTTAGCTCAGGTCTGACTTAGAGTGGGTCCCTGGACTCATCCTGTGGTCATTTCCCCAGTGCCAGATGCATAATTGGCATAGACATACTTAGCAGCTGGCAGAACACCCACATTGGCTCCCTGACTGGTAGGATGAGGGCTATTATTATAGTGGGAAAGGCCAAATGGAAGCCATTAAAGCTGCCTCTAACTAGAAAAATAGTAAATCAAAAACAATATTGCATCTCTGGAGCGATTGTGGAGATCAGTGACACCGTCAAGGACTTGGAAAGACTCACAGGTGGTGATTCTCCCCACGTCTTCGTTCATCTCTTCCATTTCGCCTGTGCAGAAGACAGATGGGTCTTGGAGAATGACAGTGGATAATTGTTAGCTTAACCAAGTGGTGACTCCAATTGCAGCTGCTGTTCCAGATGTGGTTTCACTGCTCGAGCAAATTAACACATCTCCTGGTACCTGGTATGCAGCCATTGATTTGACAAATGCCTTTTTCTCCATTCCTGTCCATAAGACCCATCAGAAGCAATTTGCCTTCAGCGGAGGTAGGATATACCTTTACTATCCTACCTCGGTGGTATATCAGCTCTCCAGTTCTGTGTCATAATCTTACTTGGAGAGACCTTGATCGTGTTTCACTTCCACAACATATCACACTGGCCCATTACATTGATGATATTATGCTGATTGGATTCAGTGAGCAAGCAGTAGCAAATGCACTGGACTTATTGGTGAGACATTTGGGTGCCAGAGGATGGGAAATAAATCCAACTAAAATTCAGGGACCTTCTGCCTCAGTAAAATTTCTAGGGCTCCAGGGGTGTGGGGCCTGTCAAGATATTCTTTCTAAGGTGAAGGATAAGTTGCTGCATTTGGCCCCTCCTATAAAAAAGAAAGAGGCACAACGCCTAGTGGGACTATTTGAATTTTGGAGGCAACATTCCTCATTTAGGTGTGTTACCCTGGCCCATTTATCCAGTGACCCAAAAGACTGCCAGTTTTGAGTGGGTTCCAGAACAGGAGAATGCTCTGCAGCAGGTCCAGGCTGCTGTGCAAGCTGCTCTGCCACTTGGGCCATATGACCCAGCAGATCCAATGGTGTTTGAAGTGTCAATGACAGATAAGGATGCTGTTTGGAGCCTTTGGCAGGCCCCCATAGGTAAATCACAGCGGAGGACTCTAGGATTTTGGAGCAAAGCCCTGCCGTCTTCTGCAGATAACTATTCTCCTTTTGAGAGACAGCTCTTGACCTGTTACTGTTGGTGGAAACTGAACGTTTGACTGTGGGTTTTCAAGTCACCGTGTGACCTGAACTGCCTATCATGAACTGGGTGCTTTCTGACCCATCTAGCCATAAAGTGGGCCATGCACAGCAGCATTCCATCATCAAATGGAAGTGGTACATACAAGATTGGGCTCAAGCAGGTCTTGAAGGCACAAGTAAGTTACACAAGGAAGTGGCTCAAATGCCCATGGTCTCCACTCCTGCCACCCTGCCTTCTCTTCCCAACCTGTACCGATGGCCTCATATGGATCGAGTTCCCTATGATCAATTGGCAGAGGAAGAGAAGACTAGGGCCTGGTTCACAGATGGTTCTGCACAATATGCAGACACCACCTGAAAGTGGACAGCTGCAGCACTACAGCCCCTTTCTAGGACATCCCTGAAGGATAGCGGTGAAGGGAAATCTGCCCAGTGGGCAGAAATTTGAGCATTGCACATGGTTGTGCACTTTGCATGGAAGGAGAAATGGCCAGATGTGCAATTATGTACTGATTCATGGGCTGTAGCCAGTGATTTGGCTGGATGGTCAGGAGTTTGGAAGAAGCATGATTGCAAAACTGTTGACAAAGAGATTTGGGGAAGAGGTATGTGGATAGACCTCTCTGAGTGGTTAAAAACTGTGAAGATGTTTGTATCTCATGTGAGTGCTCACCAGTGGGTGACCTGAGCAGAGGAGGATTTTAATAATCAAGTGGATAGGATGACCTGTTCTATGGATACCACTCAGCCTCTTTCCCCAGCTACCCCTCTCCTCGCCCAATGGGCCCATAAACAAAGTGGCCATGGAGGCAGGGATGGAGGTTATCCTTGGGCTCAGCAACATGGATTTCCGCTCACCAAGGCTGGCCTGGCTACTGCCACTGCTGAGTGCCCAATTTGCCAACAGCAGAGACCTCAACGCTGAGCCCTCGATGTGACACCATTCCTCGGGTTTATCAGCCAGCTACCTTCTGGCAGGTTGATTATAGTGGACCTCTTCCATCATGGAAAGGGCAGAGGTTTGTCCTCACTGAAATAGACACTTACTCCTGATACGGGTTTGCCTATCCTGCACGCAATGCTTCTGCCAAGATTACCATCCATGGGCTCACAGAATGTCTTACCCACCGTCGTGGTATTCCACACAGCATTGCCTCTGACCAAGGCACTCACTTTACGGCTAAAGAAGTGTGGCAGTGGGCTCATGCTCATGGAATTCACGGTTTTGTGTTTTTGTTGTTGTTGGTGGTGGTGGTGGTGGTGGTTTTTTTTGAGACGGAGTCTCGCTCTGTCACTAGGCTGGAGTGCAGTGGCGCGATCTCAGCTCACTACAACTTCCGCCTCCTGGGTTCAAGCGATTCTCCTGCCTCAGCCTCCCAAGTACCTGGGACTACATGCGTGTGCCACCATGCCCAGCTAATTTTTGTATTTTTAGTGGTGATGGAATTTCACCATGTTGGCCAGGATGGTCTCGATCTGTTGACCTTGTATCCACCCACCTCGGCCTCCCAAAGTGCTGGGATTACAGGTGTGAGCCAGTGTGCCTGGCCACACTGGTCTTACCATGTTCCCCACTGTCCTGAAGCAGCTGGATTGATAAAACAGTGGAATGGCCTTTTGAAGTCACAATTACAACACCAACTAGATGACAGTACTTTGCAAGCCTGGGGCAAAGTTTTCCAGAAGGCTGTGTATGCTCTGAATCAGTGTCCAATATATGGTACTGTTTCTCCCATAGCCCGTATTCATGGGTCTAGGAATTACTCACCATCACCCCAGTGATCCACTAGAAAATTTTTGCTTCCCGTTCTTGCGACATTACGTTCTGCTGGCCTGGAAGTCTTAGTTCCAGAGGGAGGAAAGCTGCCACCAGCAGACACAACGACGATTCCATTAAACTGGAAGTTAAGATTGTCACCTGGACACACTTTGGGCTCCTCCTACCTTTAAGTCAACAGACTAAGAAGGGAGTTAACAGTGTTGGCTGGGGTGATTGACCCTGACTATCGAGATGAAATCAGTCTACTGCTCCACAGCGGAGGTAAAGAAGAGTGTGCATGGAGATCCATTAGGTCGTCTCTTAGTATTACCATGTATTACCATACCCTGTGATTAAGGTAAATGGGAAACTACAACAGCCCCATCCAGGCAGGATTGCAAATAACCCAGACCCAGAGGAATGAAGGTTTGGGTCACTCTACCAGGAAAAATCCACCACCTGCTGAGGTGCTTGCTGAAGGCAAAGGGAATACAGAATGGGTAGTAGAAGAAGGTAGTCATCAATACCAGCTGCAACTGCATGACCAGCTGCAGAAACCAGGACTGTAATTGTCATGATTATTTCCTTTTCCTTTTGTTAAAAATGTTTGTGCATGTATACACCTGTACTAAGAAAATATCTTCATTTTATTTCCTTTTTCTTTTATCATATGGCTTAAGATTTATTGACTTCACATCAGCATTTAAGTATTATTAACTTTTAGTATTTGGGTTGGGATAGATGTGTTTCTGGTTGTACGAAGGATAGTTGTATTATGTTAGGCGTAATTATGACCTTATTGTCTTTATTTGAAGATCATGTATGATCTCAGGAGATGTGTATGGGTTCAAGTTGACAAGGGGTGGACTTGTGATGGTTAATACTGAGTGTCAACTTGATTGGATTGAAGGATACAAAGTATTGATCCTGGGTGTGTCTGTGAGGGTTTTGCCAAAGGAGATTGACATTTGAGTCAGTGGACTGGGAAAGGCAGACCCACCCTTAATCTGGGTGGCTACCACCTAATCAGCTGCCAGTGTGGCTAGAATATAAGCAGGGAGAAAAATGTGAAAAGAGAGACGGGCGTAGCCTCCCAGCCTACATCTTCCTCCTGTGCTGGATGCTTCCTGCCCTCCAGTGTTGGACTCCAAGTTCTTCAGTTTTGGAACTTGGACTGGCTCTCCTTGCTCCTCACCCTGCAGCAGCCTATTGTGAGACCACGTGATCGTGTGAGTTAATACTTAATAAACTCCCCTTTATATAAGTATCTATTCCATTAATTCTGTCCTCTAGAGAACCCTGACTAATACAGTAGGGTGTTTTGTTTTGTTGTTTATTGGAAAAATAGAAATAAATAAAAAGCTATAAATTCAGTAGTACTCGAGTGAATTTACATTTTAATAATCACAACTGTAGCTTGCTAAGTGTTTATTGGTTATTTGTATATCTTCAGGGAATTGCTAATTTTTCCATTGAATTGTTTGTCTTTTTTTTTTTTTCTTTGAGATGGAGTCTCACTCAGTCGCCCAGGCTGGAGTGCAGTGGTGCGATCTTGGCTCACTACAAGCTCCGCCTCCCAGGTTCACGCCATTCTCCTGCCTCAGCCTCCCAGGTAGCTGGGACTACAGGCGCACGCCGCCACACCATGCAAAATTTTTTGCATTTTTAGTAGAGACGGGGTTTCACTGTGTTAGCCAGGATGGTCTCGATCTCCTGACCTCATGATCCTCCCACCTCGGCCTCCCAAAGTGCTGGGATTACAGGCATGCGCCACCACACGAATTGTTTGTCTTTTATTGATTTGTGAGGGTATATGTGTACATTTTTACTTGGTTTCGTTTTTAAACTTTATGAGTTCTTTTTACTATATAGATATTTACAATTTGCATGTAGTCACCTCAGCCTTGTTCTTTTTTGTCTCCTAGCTTTTTTGGTCAGACTTCTCTTCCCACAAGATATTAGTCATTTTATTGAGATATAATTCACATACCATAAAATTTATGTTTTTGAAGTGTAAAATTCAGTGATTTTACTACATTAACAAAGTTGTATAATCATCACCATTGTTTCTGTGCAGAACATTTTCATCTTCCCAAAAAGAAACTTGTTAGTAATCACTCCCCCCCGTTCCTCTCGCCTCACTCGCAACTAGTAATCTAGTTTTTTGTCTCTATAGATTTACTTATTCTAAACTAGACATTTCATATAAATGGAATCATTAAGCATGTGACCTTTTTGTCTGGCATGTGCCAAGATTTTTGAAGTATGCTTTTTAATATTTCTCTGGTATGTTCTAGATTTAAAAGTTTAGATTTTTATATCTTTCTGGATTTAAAAAAAAAGTATTATTCACTTATTTATTTATTTTGAGACGGAGTTTCACTCTTGTTGCCCAGGCTGGAGTGCAATGGCACGATCTCGGCTCACTGCAACCCCCACCTCCTGGATTCAAGCGATTCTCCTGCCTCAGCCTCCTGAGTAGCTGGGATGACAGGCATGCACCACCATGCCTGGCTAATTTTAATTTTGTATTTTTAGTAGAGATGGGGTTTCTCCATGTTGTTCAAGCTGGCCTCGAACTCGTGACCTCAGGTGATCCGCCTGCCTTGACCTCCCAGAGTGCCGGGATTACAGGCATGAGCTACTGGGTCCGGCTAAAAAATGTATTTTTAAAAATGTATTACAAAAAAAAATAGCTGGATGTGGTGGCAGGCGCCTACAATCCCAGCTACTCTGGAGGATGAGGCAGGGAGAATTGCTTGAACCTGGGAGGTGGAGGTTGCCGTGAGCTGAGATCCGGCCACTGCACTCCAGCCTGGGTGACAGAGCGAGACTCCATCTCAAAAAACAAAAAAATAAAAAATAAAATAATAAAATAAAATAGTATTCTCACCCTTTTCTACTCACATTCCCTCTAAGCTAGTGTTATTGGCTGGTATGTATTCTTCCACTCACATCTATTTACCCATACATTCAAATGCAAAGTACACATACATACGTAGGGTGGTGGTGGTTGTATTTTAAAATGAAATTATTTTATGCACATTACTCTGCGTCGTTATTTAAGAAAATGTTTTAGCTGTTCCTCAAAACAGTTGATAGAGATCTAACACATTCCTTTCAATATTAGGTAACATTCTGTTACACTAATGAGCCTCATTTACTCAGCCATTTTACTGAATGGGTGGATATTCAGATGTTTTCAGTTTTTTGACACTATAGGTAAGCCTTAAGTAAATATCTTGTTCGTATATTCTTGTTAACTGATGCTCTTAATTCTATAGATTAGAGTCCAAAAACTGGGGGTTCTTGTGTCAAGAACATTTGCATTTAAAATTTGTAATAGTTATTACTAGATTTACATTCCCCAGTAGTTGCAGCAGGTCACAGTTTCATCCCCACTGAATTGCCTATTTTCCTGCATTTTTATCAGGATTAGCTGTTGTTCAGTCTTTTTTTTTTTTTTTTTAGCTGTTGTTCAGTCTTTAAAATTTTTGCCACACTAATAAGGTAAGATAGTATCTCATCTCAGGTATTCCTACCTTCTCTTTCAGAGGTAAACTGTGTGATGTGATGGATATGTTAATTACCTTGATTGTGATACTTATTTTAGAATGTATAAGTTTATCAGAACATCATGTTGTACACCTTAAATATATACAATTTTTATTTTTCGATCATACCTCAATACAGCTGAAAAAATGTCATTCAGAAAGGAAGCAAACAGTACATTACAAATATGTTATAAATTTTCAAGCATAGAATGATAACAAGATTAGGAACAAGAATATGCATATAGATTAAACATTTATATCTGTGAATATTAATCCATAGATACAAATGTTGAAGGCAAGTTACAGTCTTGAAGAAAATGAAAATTATGTTGTGTACCTATAATACGAAAATAAAAAAATCACACAAAGGCATATACCTTCACTCAAGGATGTATACTCGAGTATACCTATTATTTATAGTAGCCTAAATTTGAAAACAGCCCAAATGTCCATCAGCTGGTGAATGAATAAACCAATGGTGATGCCTTGAAACCATGGAATACTATTCAGCAATAAAAAGGAACTAACTACTGACTCGGCAACATGTGTAAATCTCAAAAATATTATGCTAAGTGAAAGAAGCCAGGCTCAAGAGATGACATACTATGTGATTTCTTAAAACTTCTAGAGAAGACAAAATTCAGGACCGAAAGCAGATAAGTGGATGTCAGGAGTGGGAGTTAGGGGAGGAAATTTATTGCAAAGGAGCAGTAGGTGATTGATTGTGGTGATGATTGAAATGTTCTATGTCATGATTGTGGTTGTGGTTACATGACTATTCTGAAAGTTCGTATTTAATAAGTGATATAAAAGAAAAAAGTATTGATGACCTAAACATTAATTTTCCAAATGAGAGCACTAATTAAAATTCTCAGATACTGAGAACAAAGATAGTATCTCATTGTAATTTTTATTCTTTTTAAGGTTACTGAGGTTTGAAAACAGTTCATATGTTTCTTTGCCATTTGCATGTTTTCTTTTGCAGGTGTCTGTTGACTTCCTTTACCTATTCTTCTGTTATGTTGCTTCCAGTTCCTTATGAATTTGCAGAACTTTTTGTATATTAAGAGCAGTAATCCTACATTTTAGTCTGTAAATATTTTCCAATCACCTGTTTCTTTTGACTATTGTATCTTTTTTAAAAAAGAAATATTGGACATGTACAAAGAATGTAACAGTTCCCCATACTCCTATTAACATTTTTATATTTTGCTCGTCTTTTGAGAAATTTATATATGTGTCCACGAAAAGAGTCAAACTCTATAAAATATTTTAAGAGACTTATTCTGAACCAAATACAAGTGACACAGCCCTCAGGAGGTCCTGAGAACATGTGCCCAAAAGTGGTTGGGGTACAGCTTGGTTTGATATATTTTGGGAAGGCATGAAGCATCAATCAAATACATTTAAGAAATATATTGGTTTGGTTTAGAAAGGTGTGACAACTCAAAGTGGGGGCTTCCAGGCTATAGGTAAATTTAAACATTTTCTGGTTGACGGTTGAGTTCGTCTGAAGACTTGGGATTAATGGAAAGGAGTGTCCAGGTTAAGATAAAGGATAAAGGATTATGGAGACCAGGTTTTGTTGCGCAGAGGAATCTCTCAGCAAACTTCAGAGAGCAGGTTGTAAAATGTTTCTTACTAGACCTAAAAGGGTGCCTGGCTCTTAGTCGATTATCTCCTCGATCTGGAAAGGAAGGAAGGAAAACAAAGGGAAAAGGGGATTCTCTATAGAATGTGGGTTTTTTTCCCACAAGAGACCTTGCATGGCAATTTCAGGGTATGGCAAGAAAATGTATTTCGGGGCTAAATATTTTGTCCTTGTCTCATAATGTTATGCCAGAGTCAGATTGAAAACTAAGTTGCCGGGCGCGGTGGCTCACGCCTGTCATCCCAGCACTTTGGGAGGCCGAGACAGGCGGATCACGAGGTCAGGAGATTGAGACCATCCTGGCTAACACGGTGAAACCCCGTCTCTACTAAAAAATACAAAAAGCTAGCCGGGTGAGGTGGCGGGTGCCTGTAGTCCCAGCTACTTGGGAGGCTGAGGCAGGAGAATGGCGTAAACCCGGGAGGCGGAGCTTGCAGTGAGCTGAGATCAGGCCACTGCACTCCAGCCCGAGCGACAGAGCGAGACTCCGTCTCAAAAAAAAAAAAAAAAAAAAAGGAAAAGAAAAGTAAGTCACAATATATAGGGTCAAATAAAACCCATCTGATGAGAACTTAATGGTTTGTAGGGCATGCCTCCCTTAGACCCCTTAGGTAGGAATTTGGGCAAGTTAAAACATCAGAGCTTAGTCCTTATATGGCTTTTAAAAGTTGTGAACAAGTAATACTTCCATAAATTCTCACTTAATTACAAATCCCACTAATTTCTTTTTCTTCTTTCTCAGGGACAGCCACTGCAAAGGGTTAAATGTGTATTCTTCCAGTCTAGCTTTTACATTTTTATGACGATGGGGAGATAGACAGATAGGTATATAGTTCAGTGTTTCTCAAAGTGTGGTCTTTAGACCAGCAGCATCAGCATCACCTGGAAACTTGTGAGAAATGCCAGTTCTTAGTTTCTAACTAAATATTTAGTGTCTCACTAAAAACAGCAGTTTTTATTAAGTCCTTTCAAGTGGTTGTTAATGCACATTGAAATTTGAGAACTATTGTTCATCTAGGTCATTGTCTTTAACTGCTGTAAGGTGTTCCCCAAATTAAACATACCATTTTTTTAAAAAGAGACTAAGTCTTGCTATTATGTTGCCCAGCCTGGTCTCAAACTTCTGGGCTTATGCGATCCTCTTCCACCTCAACCTTCAGATAGCTGCAGCTATAAGCATGCGCTACTGCACCCAGCTTGAATGTACCGTATTTTAAATTCCATATTGTCAAGCATTTAAGTTACTTTTCTTTAAAAAATTAACATTAATGCAAAGGAAACAATTGGCAGAGTGAGAAGACAACCTACAGAATGGGAGAAAATATTTGCAAAGTATGTATCCAGCAGAGGATTAATATCCAGAATATACAAGGAACTCTGACATCTTGACAGCAAAAAAAAAAATCCAATTAAAAAATGGGCAAATGACCTAAATAGACATTTCTTAAAAGAAGACAGACACATGACCAACAGATACATTTTTTTAAAAAGCTCAACATCACTAGTCATCAGGGAATGCAAATCAAAACCACAGTGAGGTATCATCTCATCCTGGTTAGAATGGCTACTGTCAAAAAGACAAAAAATAGCAAGTGCTGGCAAAGGTGTGGAGATACGTGAACTCTTAAATGTGGCTAGTGGGAATGTAAACTAGTACAGCCACTATGGAGAAAAGTGAGAAGGTTCCTCAAAAAACTGCAACTAGAACTACCATGTGATCCAACAGTTCATTACTGGACATTTATCCAAAGGAAGGGACATCTGCATCCCCATGTTTATTGCAGCACTATTCACAATGGCCAAGATACGGAATCATCCTAAGTATCTAACAACAGATGAATGCATAAAGAAAATATGGTATATATACACAGTGGAGTAGTATTCAGCCATAAAAAAAGAATGAAATTCTGTATTTTGAGGCACATAGATTGAATTGGAGGACATTATATTAAGTGAAATAAACCAGGGACAGAACGTTAAACACTGCATGTTCTTGTTCGTACATGGAAGCTAAAAAAAAGTTGATCTCATAGAAGTAAAAAGTAGAACAGAATACTGCAGGCTGGGAAGAATAGGGCGCAGGAAGGGTAGGGAGCGATTTGTTAAAGGATTCAAAGTTACAACTAGATAGGAAGAGTAAGTTCTAGTGTTATATACCACTGTAAGATGACTGTAATTAACAATATGTTACACAGTTTCAAAGAACTAGGAGGAGGATGTTGAATGTTCCCAGCACAAAGAAATGATAAGAGATGATGGATATGCTAATTACCTTGATTTGATCTCTGTATATCTCTGGAAACCTTACTATGTTCTTCGTAAATATTAATACATCAAAAAATTTAAAATTAATAACAAAAGATAAAGGGCCCTGAACTCTAGTTTTAGAGCTGAATTGTATCCAGTCAGTTAGTTTCTATGTTATTTAAACATTCACTTTTAATTTGGAGCTGAAATATATTTGGAAATCCTTACTTTTAGTATGTTCATTTGTGTGTGTGTGTGTGTGTGAGGTAAACTTGGTTGGCTATTGGCAAATGTATTGGGTAGCTACTTAATAAAACATTTCCTTCCAGTGCTTCAGTTTTCTGATGCTTAGAAAATGTGTATATTTAACATAATATGCATTATCACTTTTGAAAGTAACTAATTATTCTAACAATTATTTGTGCCAAATTAATAATGTGAGTTCGAGAACTATCAGTCTTTTCTATGGCCTGGAATAATTTAAATAATAGAAATTATCCGATTAGATAGAAATCATTATAAAATCATCAAGGTTAGAAGCTGTTAAGATTTCCTTTGACTTTTGCTTATCATTAGTTTTAAAGAAAAAAAAACTGACATAATGGAAATTTTCACTGTACATCAGGAAGGAAATTCAGTGGAAAAGTAAGCTTCCTGTTCAATCTTGACCTTCAGTTTATACTTTTCTTTTTAAGTACTGCTACTGGTTTCTTAACGCTATTTCTAGAACTAGCCTATCTATTGCCTATTTAAAATAAGTCATTAATCACCTTTTATTTGAACTTCCATAAATGGATCTATGTAGGTTTTCTGTCTCTTTTTAAAATTTTGTATGCAGTAAAATACACACAAAATAAAATTTACCATCTTAGCCATTTTTAAGTATATAGTTTAGTAGCACTATCTTTCACATTGTTGTACAACTAATCTCCAAAACCTTTTCATCTTGCAAAACAAATTCTGTGTCTATTAAACAGCTCTCCTTCCTTCCCTACCCTCAACTCCTGGCAACCATCTTTTTACTTTCTGTCTCGCTGAATTTGACTACCTCATATAAGTGGACTCATACAGTATTTGTCTTTTGGACATGGGCTTATTTTACTTAGCATAATGTCCTCCAGTTCCATTCGTGTTGCCATGAAAGACGGGATTTCATTCTTTTTTTAATGGCTGAAATAGTATTCATCCATGTTGTAGCATGTCAGGATTTCCTTCTTCTTTAAGGCTGAATGATATATTCCATTATATGTGTATACCAACATTTTATTTATCTAAATTTATCTGCCAGTGGAGTTTTCGGTTGTTTCCACCTTTTGGCTATTATAAATAATGCTACTGTGAACATGGGTGTACAAATAACTTCAAGACCCTGCTTTTAATTCTTCTGAATATATATCCAGAAGTAGAATTGCTGGATCATGTCGTTATTTTATTTTTAATTTTTTGAAGAATTTCTGTCGTTTTTAAAGTCACTTTTGATGGTTTGTTCTTTGCTAGAAAATATATTTTTCAATTTTATCAGTGCAGAGTTGTATATAATACTTATATATTTTACTTGTACAATTATATAAAGGTTATATTTCCATATTCTCATGTAATTACCTTTAGTATCCATGTTTGTAACTGTTTACTCATTTCTCTTTTTCCTTGTTCATGTTTACTATTTTATTGGTCTTTAAAACCTAGGCTTTGATTTTGTTTCCTAGCATTTAAATTTTTCTGTTTCATTAATTTTAGCTTTCATTTTATTTATATTGTTATTTCTTGAGGCAATGGCTTGGTTCATCTATTTTCAGTTTTTTAAAACAAAGTATTTGTAAGGCTCTAAATTTTATTTTATTTTTTAGTTATAGGAATTTTTAATATATTCTGGTTATTCATCCCTTATGAGATATGTTATTTGCAAATATTTTCTCCCACTCTGTGGATTGTTGTTTCATCTTGATAGTGTCCTTTGTTATACAAAAGTTTTTATTTTAATGAAGTCCAGTTTATCTGTTTTTTTTTCTTTTGTTGCCTGTGCTTTTTTGGTCTCATATACAAGAAATCTTTGCCAAATGCAATGTTGGAAATTTTTTTTCCCTAAATTTTCTTTTAGGAGTTTTATAGCTTTACTGTTAAGTTTTGGTCTTTGATCTGTTTTGAGTTAATTTTTGTATGTGATGTAAGAGAAGGGTCCATCTTCATTCTTTTGCATGTGGATAATCAGTTTTCCTAGCATCATTTGTTGAAAAGACTCTCCTTTCTCCATTGAATAGTCTCAGCACCTTTGTCAAAAATTGGTCACATGTGTGAGAGTTTCTTTCTAGGCTCTCTATTCCATTGGTTTGTATGACTGTGCTTATGCTGGTACCACATTGTTTTGATTACTGTAGCTTTGTAGTAAGTTTTCAAATAAAGTGTGAGTTATCCAACTTTATTGTTTTTCAAGACAGTTTTGACTATTATGCAGTTCTTTGAGATTCCATATGAATTTTAGGATGGGTTTTTCTTTCTTTCTTTTTTTTTTTTTTTGCAAAAAATACTATTGGGATTTTGATAGGGATTGCATTGAATCTGTATATTGCTTTGGGTAATATTGTTACCTTAACAATCTAGGAATGTGGAATATCTTTCCATTTATTTATGTTTAATTTCTTTCAGCAGTGTTTTGTAGTTTTTTATTGTGTAAGTTTTTCACCTCCTTAATTCCTGTATATTTTATTTTTGATGCTATCATAAGTGGAATTGTTTTCTTAATTTCATTTTTGTATTTTTCATTGCTAATGTATAGAAATCTAGCTGATTTTTGTGTGCTGATTTTGTATTGTGACTTTGAATTTATTAGCTCTAACAGATTGTTTTTGGTGTGTATGTGTCATCTTTAGGGATTTCTACAGATATATCATCTGTGAATAGACATAATTGTGCTTCTTTTTGTCCAATTTGAATGACTTTTCCATCTTTTTCTTGCCTACTTGCTCTGTCTAGAGTTTCTAGTATTATGCCGAATAGAAGAAGAAAAAGTGGGCATCGTCATCCTGTTCCTGATCTTAGGGGAAAAACTTGCAATCTTTCACTATTGAGTATGTTGTTAGCTATTGGTTTTTACTATATGGGTTTTATGATGTTGAGGAAATTTCCTCCTATTCCTAGCTTGAGTGTTTTTTATCATAAAAGGTGTCGAACTTTGTCAAGTGGTTTCTCTGTATTGATTCAGATGATCATGTGGAATTTCTTCTTCCTTCTATTAACGTGGTGTATTACATTGATTTTTTTGTTGTTGAATCATCTTGTGCTCCTGGAGTAAGTTTCACTTGGTCGTGGTTTGTCATCCTTTTAATAGGCTGCTCATTTTGTTGAGTTTTGCATCAGTATTCCTAAGGTATATTAGCCTGTAGTTTTCTTGTAGTATTTTTGTCTGGCTTTGGTATCAGGGTAATGTTGGACCATATAACTAATGAGGAGAAGTGTTCCCTTCGCTTTTATTTTTTGGAAGTGTTTGAGAAGCATTCTTTAAATTTTGGGTAGAATCAACCAGTGAAAGCTATCTGGTCCTGGCCTTTGGGAGCTTTGTGATTACTGATTTAATCCCTTTACTAGTTATAGTTCTATTTAGATTTTCCATTTCCTCCTGAGTTAGTTTTGGTAGATTGTGTGTTTGTAGAAATTTGTCTATTTTGTCCAGGTTATCCAAATTGTTGGCATATAGTTTTACATAGTATCATCTCATAATTCTTTTTATTTATGTAAAATCAGTAGTGTCACCACTTTGTTTCTTTTTTGGGGGGAGGCGGGGGTGCGGGAATGGAGTCTTGCTCTTTCGCCCAGGCTGGAGTACAGTGACATGATCTTGGCTCACTGCAACCTCCGCCTCCTGGGTTCAAGCGATTCTCCTGCCTCAGCTTCCCTAATAGTTGGGACTACAGGCATGCACCACCATGCCTGTGTAATTTTTGTCTTCTTAGCAGAGACGGGGGTTTTACCGTGTTGGTCAGGCTGGTCTTGAACTCCTGACCTCAAGTAATTCACCTGTCCTGGCTTCCCAAAGTGCTGGGATTACAGGCATGAGCCACTGCATCTGACTGTGTCACCACTTTCATATCTGAGTTTAGTAATTTGGTGTTCTTTCTCTCTGTCTCTCTTTTATTTATTTATTTTCTTGTTAAACGATCTAGCTAGAGTTTTGTTGACTTTTTCAAAGAATGAACTTCTGGTTTTGTAATTTTTCTCCATTGTTTTTCTGTTCTCTGTTTTCTCTCTAATCTTTATTATTTTCTTTCTTCTGCTAGCTTTGGTGTAGTTTACTCTTTTTCTAGTTCCTTGAGGTGTATGGTTAGGTTATTGAATGAGAACTTTCTTATTTTTTAATGTTTACAGCTTTACATTTTTCTTTTAGCCCTGCATTCACTGCATCCTATAAGTTTTAGTATGTTGTGTTTTCATTTTCATTTGTTTCAAGTTGGTTTCTAATTTCCTTTGTGATTTTTTCCTTTGATCTGTTAACATTCACAAATTTTCACGTATTTGTGAATTTTTTAGTTTTTTATCTGCTGTTGGTTTTTCATTTCCATTATGATCAGAAAACATGGTTTGTATGATTTCAATTTCTTTAAATGTATTAAGACTTATTTTGTAGCCTAACATATGGTCTGTTTTGGAGAATGTTCCATGTACACTTGAGAAGAATATATTACGCTGGTGTTGGGTGAGTTTAGTTCTTGACTTGTTACATTTGAGCATACATGTAGGTGGAGATGTGAGATACTCATTTAGGAGAAAAGCCAAGGGAAGAAATTTGTTAATGAACTGTAAAGAGGGATTGACATCACAAGAGTAGGTAATTTTTTTTTGAGAAACAAATTTAGAGCAACAGAAGAGCCTTGAATATATTCCTATTTAGAAGGCTGAAGGTTGAATATAACCTGGTGTGTTAGAAAAGGGTGGAACAGTTTATCATAGACCAGAGCCAAGATAGTATAATATTTAGACTTTAAATATCAAAAAGAAGATATGATCAGCTGAATTCAAAGTTGAAGGCTAGGTGTGGTGGCTCACGCCTGTAATCCCAGCACTTTGGGAGGCCGAGGCAGAAGCATCACTTGAGCCCAGGAGTTCAAGACCAGCCTGGCCAACATGGTGAAATCCTGTCTCTACTGAAAATACAAAAATTAGCCAGGCATGGTGGCAGGCACCTGTAAACCCAGCTACTCTGGAGGCTGAGGCAGGAGAATCGCTTTGACCCCGGGAGGCAGAGGTTGCAATGAGCCGAGATTGTGCCTTTGCATTCCAGCCTGGGTAACAGGAAGACACCATCTTGGGGGGAAAAAAAAAGTTCAGAAAGCAGCTTGTTTGGGAAGGACTGTTTTTTGTATTCATTTAATAATTCAATAAAGAAAATAGAAAAAGCATGTTTTTTTTTTTAATTTGAGAAACATTTAAATGATGACTACTACTTAAATTATGAAATTGAAAACCACAAATATAAATTATGCATTCTTTATAGTATGAGTTTTAGAGGCTGTTAATTTGCTATAATATTAGGTAAATCTGGAATAGAAGAAACTTCATATATTATTGCTATATTTGAATTCTGTAGAAGTTATTTCTGGACAGTCTACGAAAAGCTCTTGCTGGCCATGGAGGAAGTAGGCAGCTGACAGAAAGTGCTGCAATTGCCTGTGTCAAACTGTGTAAAGCAAGTACTTACATCAATTGGGAAGATAACTCTGTCATTTTCCTACTTGTTCAGTCCATGGTGGTTGATCTTAAGGTAACATGCTTATTCTTTCTCTACTACAAACTTTAAGAAAATGAAATGAATTTTCTAGCATAAGTATTTTGTCAAAGATAATTGCTAACATTAAAGTTCTGATTCTTTGTTGATAAGTTCATAGGACTTTCTTTTGTTTTTTTCTGTGTTCATCAGCCTAAATGGACTGAGAATATGAAGAAAACACCATTTTCTTAAATGAGCATAAATATACAGACTTAGGTTTGAAATAATGTGTCTATTAGGGCCTGAAAGGAACCTATATATAGTATAGGAACAGTTGTATCAGACTGATGAACTACAGTATTGGTGCTTTGTGCTTCTTCTGGCAACTGAATTTTACTGCCATCTGTGTGGGTAATGTGTTGATGTTATTACATGTTAGTAAAGAAATACTGCATGAGTATTTAAAGGCTTTTGTTTTCTGTTGGGGTTTTTATAGAACCTGCTTTTTAATCCAAGTAAGCCATTCTCAAGAGGCAGTCAGCCTGCAGATGTGGATCTAATGATTGACTGCCTTGTTTCTTGCTTTCGTATAAGTCCTCACAACAACCAACACTTTAAGGTGAGAGCATTGGTTTTTATCTAACTATGTTTACTGATGCTGTTATCCTTTATAAACTAAAAGACTAGAGAGATTAATAGGTTTACTTTTATCGGTATTTCTCACTATTATGTATTGATGTTCATTTCAAGACCTTAAAAACTTAGTGTTTTTTTTTTTTAAAAAAAGTTCTATTTGCTGTTCTTTTTGACTTCATTTGTATTACTGAGTATTTTTCTCATAGAAATAATCTGCTTTGTTTTTCTTTTTCTATAGATCTGCCTGGCTCAGAATTCACCTTCTACATTTCACTATGTGCTGGTAAATTCACTCCATCGAATCATCACCAATGTAAGTCCAAAAGGTATTGCTAAATTACTAAAAAAAATTTTTTCTTTCTTTTCTTTGCATATTTCTTTTTAAGAAATGCACTCTTGGTTTTCAAAAAGGTTCTGAATTTAGATGTATGAAATAGGAAAATTTCTCCACAGTGATTATATTTGATAATTGATAAATTTTTGTATTTTTCATATTAAGTGTTGACCGAAGGGACCATATTAAGGAACATGGAGTTAATAAGATGCTTTGGAAAGATTTAATCTAAAATGTTTTACTCAGATCAGAAGTCCTTGAGAAAAATGCCACTGAAAATACTATTTAAAATTTTCATCCCAAAGCTTTTCAAACATGTTATTTGAATACTCTTAGCCCTTTCACAGCATTTGATACATTTACTTGCCACCTTACCATTTAAATTAATAGTATTTATGTTGTAGTCTAGTATAGCACATTGACAAAGTGATGGGACTGTATTTGATGGTACTTTTAAATCTTTTGATCCTAAATTCATTCATAGTGTAAAATTTCATTTTTCTTAAACAAAATGAAATATTAACATACTTTAAAGTAGGTATTCACAAGATACAAAAGCATGTCAGGCAAAGTAAGTGAAATCATTAAAAGGTACTTGTGAAAGCTTCAGCTCTAATGTGGAGACATTAAATAGACAGCAAAACTTTATCAGATTTGGACTGTGGATTTTAAAAATTCTGTTCTTGTAATTATGAACAACCCTATTTTGAAAGTTCTCAGGTGTTATTTTCCATTGTTCCACTTTTATCAAATGATAGATACTCACATTTATGGGTAAAATGGTCAACATTTTCCTTCCTTAAAGGAGGCTTTAATCATTGATAACTTAGTATATTTGTCCTGTTTATAATCAAATTCCATTTTAAGACTGTGCCTCTGGTGAGTTGAAAATAACTCTTCACCCTCATTTGCCCTGAATGTTGTATTTATTTAAAATAAATGCCGCCCATATTCTATCCATTCCTGCAGTGGAAAATTAACTATTGATAAAGCTATTTGGTGACGCATTTAATTTTTCTCAGCACGTGTTTAGTGAGCATTTTGGGAGGACAGTCCTTTGTTGTGCAGGATGCCTTGGGCCTTGCAGGACCTTTAACATCTCTGGCCTCATTTCATTAAATGCCAGTTGTGCTGCATCTCCCTCATCCCTAGTCATTATGAACAAATAAATATGCCTGAAGGAATGATACTTCCTCCCTTAGTTGAGTATCACTGAGTTAAATTGTAGGTAGAAGTAACATTGAATATGCTTTGTTCCAAAAGGGAAAGTTTAATGAAGATTGTAAATAAGGTATGTTTGTATTAAAAACTTAAAAAAAAATTACTGTACTTTTGTCAGCATAATGAGCCAGGGCATTGTACCTTAAAGGTTTACTTTCAAGGCCATTGAAAAAAAAGATGATTTCCACCCTGAAGTTTATGTTTAACTCAGAAATAAGACATTATTGCTTTTTTCTGCTGTGTCTCAGAACACTAAAAATATTCAAAGAGTGGATAGCTTTACAGAAGTGCTTAAAATTTGTATATAATAAACCCAAATATATACTTTTTTGATACTTTGTGGCTAGTTACTTTAATTGTGAAATATTTTTGTCTACAATTGACTATATAGAGCACTTTCAAGCATGGACTTGGCACTGCTGTAAGTGGCTGAGCTGCTCCTTTCTGGGTTCCAAGCATGCCTGGAGTGGTGCTTCATGCATGTCTCAGTGTACTTGGTGAAAGTGGCTGTGCATCCTATTCTACTCTAATGAGTACTGCATGTGTGGAGGGTGGAGTGTGTCTGTATCAGAGATCAAGTTATATGAAAATCTGTTTTTTAAAAAACTACATTGATTTTTAAATATTAAGTATCAGTAGCTTTTCAATGAAGTAACTTGAAAAGGAACATAAATATTAGTTCAAAGTATCTTTTTAAATCATGCCTTGGGTAGTGATACTTTTTTATTATAGATTGTGTAGGAAATTGTTTCTCCTTAGGATATTTTCCCCCTTGGTTTGAGGCTAATCACTATTGAATCTGAAGTACTTTTTTGGTTGAAAAGGACTATGTATAAAGTGAATATACAAATTTATGAGATTGACTATTTTAGAGTTTCATTGAAGACATTTATTATGGAAATATTTTTGTCGTGAAAAGTCACATGAAATTATTCTTAGATATTTGGACTTCTGATCTTAAATTCATTCATAGTGTAAATTTTTTTTCTAATGATTCTTGGTTCAATGTACCTCATAAGTTCTCTTCTCCCATGGTTCTTTAGCCAGTCCACACATTTTTTTTTTTTTAAAGTATCACCTTCTCAAATAAGATAAAAGTTTTACTGATGTGTATTGAGGGTTTGTGTAGAAGTAGTAAGATGTTTGGAGTTCTACTTTTGTAAAATGTACTCATACTCAGTTCATAAGTACTGAGTTTAGATCTAAAATATTCCAGTGTTTCTTCTTAGAAAATCTTAAAATATATCCACTATTTGATTCTTATTGTAATGCAGGTTCCTAGCAGTTGCTAAAATAGTAGTAGTTGTACTGTCCTCTTTTTTATTATGATGTGCCATAAGAGAGGAATTATAGTTGTAAGATCTATGTTATATAATCTTCATAGACTTCTTTTAGGTTAAATTAGATATGTAATTGGGAAATTTAAAAAGTAGTATACACACTTATGAACCAATTATCTTAGCCATCACTGGTACATGCTATAGCTGGTATATTACGTATTTGTTTTTTTCCTTATGACACTTGATCATAATTTACATATAGATCACATACTGAAAATGAGATGATTTCTTTCTACTGAGAGGTTGTAGTTGAAAGGAATTATTTCCAAGGCATTTGAAAATTATTTAAATCTCTTGAGGAATTGCCACATAATTTGTTCATATTATGTCAGGGTTGCCATTTGGCTATAAACATGGTATTTTCTTTTTTTTTTTTTTTTTTTTTTTTTTTTTTTTTTTTTTTTTTTTTTTTTTTTTTTTTATTATACTTTAAGTTCTAGGGTACATGTGCATAACGTGCAGGTTTGTTACATATGTATACTTATGCCAAAACATGGTATTTTCAAGGAAAAAAAGAGTAAGTCTACTTTAATTGACTGGTGTTCCGGAAGGACACATTTAGTAACTGCTCAAAATACTAAACTTTTTTACCAACCACATGATGTCTAGTTTTTCATGCTGATTTTATTTGAAAATGTATCTTTTACTTTAAAATGAATATATTATGAAAAATGAAAACTATGAAAATTACTAAATCTTAAGCCTAAAGTTATTTTATATGGTGCACCTGGTACCACAATACAGTTTAAAAGCTATTTTTAAAATGACACAGTAATTTGAATAGGATGTTATATGGGATGCCTTTTTTAGTTTATCAGTTTCTGACAAGATCTTATGAGATGTGCTGGGTGAGGAAGACCCTTCACTCAATGTACCTTGCTATTCAGCTTTTTGTTACTTTAGGCTGATTAACACAAGCTGTATAATTTAGTAAGTATAAGGAAATCAAGTTGCATTGGTTGCTTTGGGCAAGTCAAAATTGCAAAGAGTTGGAGGAATCCATTATACTATCAGACTAAAAATTGATCATGTATAGGAACTAGATTAAATGAAGTAGGAGTTGAGGGAAAAGTGTAAACAACCATACTGTCCCAAAAAAGCATTTCTTCCCTCCCAGTTTTGGGATTCCTCCTTGAATGGATTTCAGTATTCAAAATGTGTATCATAAGTTGGTTTTACATTTTACTATCTGGCGAACAGGATTTGTAATCCACAGTTTGGGTTAAGGTAATGTAACTTGATGCTATTCAAAATATTCTGAGAATTCCAAGTGAAGAAATTAAAATGTTGACACTTGAATTAGCTTAGTTTTGAATAAGAAAAAATGTGGGAATGAGACGTGAGAGATGTGAGGCTATTAAATCTCTCTTATCTACAATTTGAATGTGTTATTCCTCTAGATTTTTTTATAAACATCTGGAGTATTATAAATTAGAAGCCTACATTTTAGGTCATTTCATGCATACTCTACATATGTAGTGAAAATTCATCCAGTCAGTTTTGTATTAACTGATAGACTTTAAAGATAATAGTGATTTTCATAATTGTCATTTTTTAATAATATATCAAGTCATTCATTTTAAAGTTAAAGATACACTTTCAAATAAAATAGGCATAAAAACTAGACATCAAAGCAAAACAGGTTAAATTGAAATAGAAAATACACGAAATAATTTTTAAAAAAATATTTCGCTAGGATCAGTTTGTCTTTGTTTATGGTAATTGTTAGTCTCCCATGTATCATGTCATCATTGCATATCAATTTAAGATTATAGATTTACTTAATAGTTTTATTTCATTTACTAATTTCATGTTGTAATTATCATTGTTTTCTGTAAACATATAAGTAATGGTTTCCTACATACACTTTTAATATTGTGTCGAACCACTAATCACTTTTAAAGCTTTGATAATAGCATTCTTACCTGGGAAAATATATGCCATTTATGCATGTGTTCCAGAAATTGTAAAACTTGAAACTTAAAAAAACAAAGGAAGAAGATCGGCTACAGATTAGCTCTCTGAAGACTTTAGTTTTCAAATTCACTGGCTTATCATTGAGAAAAGATAGTCTCGGCCGGGCGCGGTGGCTCAAGCCTGTAATCCCAGCACTTTGGGAGGCCGAGGCGGGCGGATCACAAGGTCAGGAGATCAAGACCATCCTGGCTAACACAATGAAATCCCGTCTCTACTAAAAAGTACAAAAAACTAGCCGGGCGAGGTGGCGGGCGCCTGTAGTCCCAGCTACTCGGGAGGCTGAGGCAGGAGAATGGCGTGAACCCGGGAGGCGGAGCTTGCACTGAGCTGAGATCCGGCCACTGCACCCCAGCTTGGGCGACAGAGCGAGACTCCGTCTCAAAAAAAAAAAAGTCTCACATGCACATGCTCATGAAGTGGGCAATTTGTCTCTTGCTCACTATTATGTTTTATAATATAATGTGTATGAGTTAGTGTTTGAATTAAAGACGTTGTTTGAAGACTTTGGAAATCATGGTGTGTGTTTGCATGGTCTTAGAAACTTCCTGACAAAAGGATAAAACTTAAAACTACAGTGATAAACACAGTATACAACTCATGTAATTTTGTGCTTTCTCTTCCTTATGGTCTTTGTTTTTCTCTAGTCGGCATTGGATTGGTGGCCTAAGATTGATGCTGTGTATTGTCACTCGGTTGAACTTCGAAATATGTTTGGTGAAACACTTCATAAAGCAGTGCAAGGTTGTGGAGCACACCCAGCAATACGAATGGCACAGGTAAGATAAATCATGAATTTTGAATCTCACCTCCTTTCTGTTGCATTTTTTAGTGTCTTTATCCCATTCCTGCTGCTTTGATTATTTTAGAGAATTGAAGGGGTCCTTCAGTTCTTCTAAATGTTGTGGTATGTTGTATGTAGAATATTGTTGAATACTAGATAATAATGTTTATTTTCCACTGTTTCCATGAGTTGAACTTGCTTTTCTTAGATAAATGTTCTCGCAAAACACTGAAAGTCTTAATGAATGTCACCTTTTTTTCTGTTTTTAAAGTTTCTTTCTCTTTAAAACTTTTGAGCAAAAATATTTTGATTAGCTTCTCACCTTTTGGGGATGAGTAAGGGAAGCTGACTCCTGGGTTAGAGTGAATGTTACTGCTAATGCACATTTTAACTCATTGAATAGTGACTATTACATATAGGAAATGAATAAAATTTAAGAGTTTTTGTATATAAAATAAAAATATTTTATATTTCAACAAATATGCTTTGAGCCTTTACAAATGATAGGTACTTTGATACT
This sequence comes from Rhinopithecus roxellana, assembly GCF_007565055.1. NCBI lineage: Eukaryota > Metazoa > Chordata > Mammalia > Primates > Cercopithecidae > Rhinopithecus > Rhinopithecus roxellana. The sequence goes on from NC_044567.1 coordinate 47,933,643, forward strand.
GACATTTGACTCTAAACTTAATAAAAAGCAGACTTAAAATTGGGTATTCTCACAGATTATTACTCTTAATATGGAATTTAAAAACTCCTATGGAATAAATTTAAAAAGATAATTATAAGATTGTGGAAGTCATTTTTTGGTGTTTATGTATAGCAAGAGTATTATACATGGCAACTCTTGACATTGATTGGTGGTGCTTTGTCTTCTGCTTCTTATTTTCTATTCTTATTGGCTGCTGTCGCTCACATGATCAGATGCCAACCAGTCACTGTTTTGCATGGCAGTGGGCTTCTGTGGCTGTAAGTATGACCCATTGTAACTACCTCAGAAAAGTCCTTGGTTTCTTTGACTTTTCTGTGTATAGTTACCATTATAGTCACATTTTGTCATTTCAACTGAAAATATAGCATGTCTTCACCTGTTGGTTTTATCTAGTAAATTAGTCATTTCACAATTAGGAGAAATTTAAACAGCTTCCTCCCTGGCATGCTTCTCTTTTTCTAAGATCCCTTAGTCAGTGAAATAATTTGGTTTTATACAGTTGTGGTTCACTCTTATCCAGTTGTCAGTAATTATTTCTGAGGATAGTTTATCTTAGATGTTCAAATACAGAAGTTTTTTTATGTCATATATTTTGGGATTATTGAGCCTAAAAAATATAGCCAAAAGATCATGACAGTCATGTTTCCTTAAGTAAACTTTAAAATGCAAGGTTACCTTTTAGTTGACTTTTTGTAATGCCAAGTACTTCTTTTTTTTTTTAAGTTGAAAAAATTTTCAATACAGGTATAAGTTAATTGGAGGTAAGCATAAATAATAGCTGCTTAAATGTTATTTAACAAGACACTTTTTAAAAATCTTTAAAAACTACTCGAAATAAGTTGTTTAAAAGTTATTTATTGACCTGTTTATTCCAGAGACCTTCTGGGAAATTAGAAGTTTATTTCACTTTTTTGTTTTAAGTTTACTACCTTTTCTGGTAGAAAATTAATGGCCCCCAATAATAGGGCTTGGTGGGAGGTTAATATTCACTTCCTATTTAACTTCAACATCCACTTTACCAGCTGCCCATAATTTTCTGTGAATAAGGACTAAAAATGAAACTAAATGATTATTTTGAACAGAGGTAAAATTTGATTGGTAGTCTGAATATGTTCTCTACACTTAGAAGTTATTTTACTTCTTAGCCCTAGTTGTAAGCGATTCTCAGAGCTACATATTATTTTACTGAAAAACCATAACTAGAGAGGATTTCCTCTTTTGGCCCAAGGACCCCTGTAATAAGAATTTAGTTTTTATTTCTAATTGTTTTCTGAAAATATCAACATACATTTAATTTTCAAAATCATTCTTAAGCTGTTTATGTTTTTGAAATGTTATATGTATGTATATTTGTACATAATGACTAAAGGACAGCTTTTAGGCTGATATATCCAGGAGAGAAAATAAATAGCAAATTTAATATGAAACAATTTTTAGAATAAGAAAATTTTAGGTTTTGAATGGCTGTTAGAGTAAAATCTCACCCTTCATAAACTTGGTGAGTTAACAGTCACATAACTAGTATGGAAGTATTGACCTTCTATTTGCCAGGCAAATGTGCTAATGCCAGGGAAGCATGACAAACTAAACATACACAGTACTTCCCCTCACCGAGATTCCAAGCAAAAGGCTTGTAGCTTTTGCTTGAAAATGCCTAATGAAGAACTCACACCGGGTACAGTGGCTAACGTCTGTTAATCCCAGCACTTTGGGAGGCCAAGGTGGGCAGATCATCTGAGGTCAGGAGTTCGAGACCAGCCTGGCCAACATGGCAAAACCCCATCTCTACTAAAAATACAAAAATTAACCAGGCTTGGTGGTGCATGCCTGTAATTCCAGCTACTCAGGAGGCTGAGACAGAAGAATCGCTTGAACCCGGGAGGCGGAGGTTACAGTGAGCTGAGATGGCGCCATTGTACTCCAGCGTGGGCAACAAGAGTGAGAATCTGTCTCAAAAAAAAAAACCAAAAAAACTCACTACAGGTGGCATGGAGTCTGGCAACACAAGCAAATATATATAATAAATGGTTTACAGATAATACCTAACGTCAGAGTTTCTTACTGTTGGCACTATTAACATTTTGGACTGGATAACTCTATTATAGGGAGCTATACTGTGCATTGTGGGATATTCAGCAGCATCTCTGGCCTCTACCCACTAGCTGCCAATATTTCCTTTACCCCCCAGCCCTCCCCATTATGAAAACCAGACATGTCTCCAAACATTTCCAGATGCCCCCTGGGGGACAAAATGACCCCCAGTTGAAACCACTGTATTACAGAGTATGTTCAGTGGGTTGTCCCTCATTTGTATTGCCTCAAATGATTTGAGACTCTGATAAACCTGAGCCATTAGCTTGCTTCAGAAGTAGCAATCAAGGAGTTCTATTGCAAAACAGTGAAAGTAAAATAATACCTGCTTCAAGGTTTTACTAACACTTTGTATTTTGGAGAGACAAATTACTTGTTGGAAGGAGCTAATTATTTGAAAATTTTCTCTTCGACCAAGATAGAATCCTGTCTCTGTCACTTCCAGCCATCATTGATCCTCTTTCTTTTGGAACTCTGGAATACTTCTGATTCTTCCACAAGGTGTCCCTGCAGATATTTGAATAAGATTATTCTGTACTCCTAGAATTATTTTTATTTTTATATAGTTTCGGCGTTTTATTCGTTTAGCTCTCTCTTTTTTTTTTTTTTCTTCTTGAGACAGAGTCCCACTCTGAATCCCACTCTGTCACCCAGGCCAGAGTGCAGTGATGTGATCTTGGCTCACTCCAACCTCTACCTCCCAGGTTCAAGTGATCTCCTGCCTTAGCCTCCCGACTCGCTGGGGTTACAGGCACCCACCATCATGCCGGCTAATTTTGTGTTTTTAGTAGACTATTTAGCACCATTTTGGGCAGGCTGCTCTTGAACTCTGACCTCAAGTGATCCACCTGCCTCTGTCTCCCAAAGTGCTGGGATTATAGGCATGAGCCACTGTGCCTGGCCTCTTTTAGCTGTCTTTGAAAGTGTATGTGTGTTTGTTGGGTCTGTTTTTATAGCTAAGGAAACTGAAGCTTAAATAAAGTTATATTAATAACAAATGCATGGTTAATGAATAGTCAACCAGAGTTAGTTCTGAGGTTTTTTGACATTCAGTTCAGCGTCTTTTATCAGGTTCTTTAGTTGTTCTTCTTCATTAGCAAGTTAGCTTGATGAAAGCATTAGCTTTGTCTGGCTTATTCAACACTGAATCCCTAACTTTTGAACAACATCTGATACATATTGGGCATTTAGTACATGTTTGCAGAATGAATGAAGGAATGAATTTCTTACTTGATCTGGTTTCAAAATCCTCCTCCAGGCCGTGCGCAGTGACTCAACGCCTATAATACCAGCACTTAGGGAGGCCGGGGCAGGCAGATCACTTGAGACCAGGAGTTTCAGACCAGCCTGGCCAACATGGTGAAACCTTGTCTCTACTAAAAATACAAAAAAATTAGCCAGGCGTGGGGGGAGGCGCCTGTGGTTATAGCTACTCAGGAGGCTGAGGCAGGAGAATCGCTTGAACCCGGGAGGTGGAGTTTGCGGTGAGCCAAGATTGTGTCACCACTCCAGCCTGGGCAACAGAGTGAGACTGTCTCAAAAAAGCAAAAACCAGAAACCAAAAACCCTCCTATATCTGATTTGCTTCTCTTCTGGAAAGACCCACCTGACAAAAATTTTTAAAATTAAAATGCCATATTAAGATCTGATGTTAGTGATACAGATGTAATACTATGATGTAATAATTGATAAAAGCTATTAAACTGTTGTGTTTGTATACCCTGTTTCTATTAATACAACCTAAGATAGTATTATTATTTTATATTGACATTTTAGTTATTTAAACTCTTTGGCCATTTTTATATGAATGTTGAGCCATAACTTCTCTTCCTTTGTACTTTTGTAGTTTTTTTTTTTTTTTTTTTTTTTTTTGAGACGGAGTCTCGCTCTGTCGCCCAGGCTGGAGTGCAGTGGCCGGATCTCAGCTCACTGCAAGCTCCGCCTCCCGGGTTCACGCCATTCTCCTGCCTCAGCCTCCCAAGTAAGCTGGGACTACAGGCGCCCGCCACCTCGCCAGGCTAGTTTTTTGTATTTTTTAGTAGAGACGGGGTTTCACCATGTTAGCCAGGATGGTCTCGATCTCCTGACCTCGTGATCCGCCCGTCTCGGCCTCCCAAAGTGCTGGGATTACAGGCTTGAGCCACCACGCCCGGCCTGTAGTATTTTTTAATATTTGAAATGTTTGTCTTAGCACTAATTTTACTATTTGAAAACTAACATGTCCTGCTTTCATAAAATTCAAAACTGCCCATAACAGATGTATGAATTTTCACAAATATTTGTTATTTCTCAACATTTTTTATCTTAAATGGCATGCTGGCTTACCAGGTCTTTCTTACATGCCTGTTATTCAGTCACATGGTCTAAATTAACAAGTGGTTTGGGCCTTTAATAGATACCTAAAGACTCTGGTTCATGAATTTCTTCCCAGACATGATTGCCTCATCTTTGGCCAGATCACATGTACCAGCTTGTATTCCTAATAATACCTGCAATATAGAAGATCAACTAATGAATGAATGAATTTTTTTCTTACATTTCTAATTAAGAAACATATTGCTTCTTTAGCATTTTGTTCCTGACGTTCTGTAACCCACTAAAATTAAAAGGTATTTGAGATGAATTATATTTATTGGAATTTCTGAAGTCATACATTTCATATTAGGCAGCCATGTTGGAACAGAATTTACATGTTGATACTTGGGATTAAGAGGTGACATAATTAAACTAATATAGTCCTACATCACTTAATGACAGGGACATGTCTTGAGAAATGAGTGCATCTTTAGTGATTCAGTCATTGTGCAAACATCATAAAGTCTACTTACATGAACCTGGATGGTTATATAGCCTGCTACATTCGTAGGATATATGGTCTAGCCTATTGCTCCTAGGCTACGAACCTAGGCTAAACAGCATGTTATTGTACTGAATACTGTAGGCAGTTGTAGTACAATGGTAAGTATTTGTTTATTCAAACAGAAAAGGTGCAGTAATAACACAGCATAAAAGAAAAAAATGTATAGGACACTTAACACAAATGGAGTTTGCAGGACTGGAAGTTGCTGTGGGTGACTCACTGAGTGAGTGTTGAGTGAATGTGAAGCCTAGGACATTACTGTACGCTACTGTAGACCTAAAATTTTTTAAAATTTATTTTACTTTTAATACTTTTGCATTTTTCTCATACTCAGGATCTATACTGTAGACTTTATAATCACTGTACACTTAAGCTATATCAAATTTATAAAAAATTTTTTATTTGATAATTAACTTTACCATAGCTTTTAAAACGTAAACTTTTAATTTTTTAAATTTTGACTCTTGTAATAACACTTAGCTTAAAACACATGGTACAGCTAGCTGTATAAAATATTTTTCTTTATATCCTGTAAGTTTTTCTATTTGAAAATGTTCTGTTTTAATTTTTGTTTTGAAAACTGTTTTAAGATTTGAGACAGAAACATACTCATTAGCCTAGGCCTACATGGGGTCAAGATCATCAGTGTTACTGTCTTCCACCTCCACATCTGCTCCCATTGGAAGGTTTTTAGGAAATAACATGTGGAGCTGTCATCTGTTGTGGTAACAATGCCTTCTTCTGGAATACCTCCTGAAGGACCTTCTGAGGCTGTGTTTCATAGTTAACTTTTTATCTTTAAGTAGGAGTATAACAATACAAAGTATACTATAGTATGCTGGGCCTGGTGGCACATGCCTGTAGTCCCAGCACTTTGGGAGGCCAAGGTGAGTGGATCACCTGAGGTCAGGAGTCGAGACCAGCCTGGCCAACATGGCAAATCCCCTTCTCTACTAAAAATACAAAAAAATCAGCTGGGCGTGGTGGTGTGCACCTGTAGTCCCAGCTACTCTGGAGGCTGAGGCAGGAGAATTGCCTGAACCCGGGAGGCAGAGGTTGCAGTGAGCCGAGATTGCGCCACTGAACTCCAGCCTGGGCAACAAAGTGAGACTTCGTCTCAAATAAAGTATATTATAATAAATATATAAACCGGTAACAGTTATTTATTCTCATCAAGTATAGTATACTACACATAATTGTATGTGCTGTCCTTTTTTTATATGACTAGAAGTGAAGGTTTGTTTACACCAACATCACTACAAACAAGTAATGCATTGTGCTTGGACATCATGATGGCTATATCACTAAGTGACAGGAATTTTTTAGTTGTGTTACATATTGTCTATCATTGACTGAAATGTTATGTGGCCTATGACTGTAGTTTTTTTGGAAATGATTCTTAACTAAGGAAAAATTCTGATACCTGCTCATTGTTCTCTGATCTTGTGTTCCTGTGTAATGGCTGCATCAGGGAAGAGCTGCTTGATAGTTACACTTAGTTACATCAAAGTAAATAAATTTGTTTGATCAAAGTTTCAGCTTGATCTAAGGTGAAACACCTCAACTTAAAGTGAGGGAAAAATACAGTTGAAAGAGAGCAAACAGTAAAACCAGAATTTATTAAATCATTTAGTAAAACATTTGCTTTGGGGTCAGGGGGCAGTTATAAAAGCAAACTATTTATAAGTTTTGCTATCTGTCTTCTGTAGTGACATTCTTGAGTATAAATGTATGCATTAAATAGCTAGTCTTCCCCCCTGAGGACTAAAACCCTTCGGTGTTCTTGGGTGTAATAACAAATGCATATTTCACTTAAACATTGAGGATAGTTCGTTTGTGTTGTAGATATGCATGTCTGCTTCTTAACTTTGAAAGACAACCTGTTTACTTGGACATTTGTATTATGGGTCCACAGTTGGTACATAGTCTATTATTTCTATGTTACATATATGTTTACATAAAGGCATTCATGTCAAAAGCAGATAGTTTTGTGTTATTTCAAGAAAAAAGGAAGGAAATGTTTTATAATAGGTGATACTAGCTCTAGAATATAATTGTTGGATTTTTGGTTGAAAAACATCTATAATTATTTTAGTGCATCATATGTCTCTATAATTGAAACATATTTTCTGTAAGTTTACCTTTCTCAGAGTTCTTTCTGTTTCGTGAATGTTCTTTAGGCAGAATGCATGCATTCTGTAACTTGAAAGAGGTGGAGTACCATCAAAGGGAAAAGCAAATTTTACAATTAAACTAGTAAATATAGAGTAAATTGCCTACATAACATATTTCATTAATTCTAAGAAGCACTTATTTTTACTCTTCTCTAAAATTGGGAGTGTATCTTATTTAAAATGTTGTCCTGTAATTGACAGCAGTTTTTCAGTCCTTTTGGGACATCAAATAATGATGCATCTTACAATTGATAATGTTGTAGAGTCTATGAAATACTTGTATATATGTGTGGGGAATGTTTGTTAAATGAATTACCCAGTAGTTATATTTGTGAGGACTTTAGACCAAATATTTTTTCCCTTATGTTTTTAGATTTTGGAAAATAGTTTTTCACATAGGTGTTTTACAACCTGATATTAAGCTTTTAGTATTGTAATATATTTTCATTGTTTTATTAGATTGATTTAAAAAATAACATAAATGGTGCAAAAACAGTTTTCATTGTTTTGTTAAGCTTAATGATACTGATCTTATGTTTACTATTGAGTGTTTCTACTTATACCACACATTTGGTAGTATAAAAAATAGCTTTTTTCAAAGTTTTTAAATAATTTATTTTAAAAGGTTGGATAGCTATTATCCTGAGTCTTAGGTCTGATACCATGTTTTTGTTTTGTTTTTAGACTCTTACATTTAAAGAAAAAGTAACAAGCCTTAAATTTAAAGAAAAACCTACAGACCTGGAGACAAGAAGCTATAAGTATCTTCTTTTGTCCATGGTGAAACTAATTCATGCAGATCCAAAGCTCTTGCTTTGTGTAAGTATTTTTTTATGAAATGTCTCAAAATGATCACACTAAGTTAATTTGGTTTACCTGAAATGCCAAGACCTTGAGGATAATTTTTAGCTCAAGAGCACTTACTGATCCTTTCTGATCATACGTGAAAACTAAGACATCGCTAAGAAAATTAATGTATAATGAATGCTAACATAATTAGATCAGATTCTTAAGTGCCCTTACCATTTCTTAACATTTCTCTTTCTTCTTAATTTCCCTATCATTATACTAACGTACTTTGATGAGATCTCTCTTCTCATCCTATTACTAGGTTATATATTATTCAGGTATAATCCTGGTATGGGGGATAGAAGTGACCATCAGTCACAGTGCTGTCTACATCTACACCATTGGTTTAAAAAATCTCCAGTTGCTGTTGCCAGTTTAGCTTTTCTATCGCCCTTTCCTCCTGTTATCAGCTTTCTGTTATTGGCTCTGCCTACAAATACTGTATTGGAAAGAGAATGAGGTGAAAATGGGTGTGGTTAGTACTTGAATTATTGTTATTATTATTATTATTTTGAGACAGGGTCTCGCTCTGCTTGCCAGGCTAGAGTGCAGTGGCACAGTCATGGCTCACTGCAACTTCAAACTCCTGGCCTCAAGCCATCCTCCAGCCTCAGTCTCCCCAAGTGCTGTGATTACAGGCATGAGCCACCGTACCTGGCTAGTAATCAGTTATTGTCATAACTACTCTTATTGCCTCAGATGGTATTAAATTTCTGAGAATTGGCCGGGCGCGGTGGCTCAAGCCTGTAATCCCAGCACTTTGGGAGGCCGAGACGGGCGGATCACGAGGTCAGAAGATCGAGACCATCCTGGCTAACACGGTGAAACCCCGTCTTTACTAAAAACTACAAAAAACTAGCCGGGCGGCGTGGCGGCGCCTGTAATCCTAGCTACCGGGGAGGCTGAGACAGGAGAATGGCTTAAACCCGGGAGGCGGAGCTTGCAGTGAGCTGAGATCCGGCCACAGCACTCCAGCCTGGGCGACAGAGCGAGACTCCGTCTCAAAAAAAAAAAAAATAAATAAATAAATAAATAAATAAATTTCTGAGAACATCACTCTGGTACACAGAGTAATTAGGAACAATGCAAAATAATAAAAATTAGTCATGGTGAAGTGATTAACAGCATGGACGCTGGAGACTACTTACTAGCTATATGATTTGGGTGACTATTTAATCTTTCTATGCCTTAGTTTTCTCATCTGATATATTGGGATCATAATAGTTCCTATCTCAGAGATACTGTTAAGAAAATTGAAATAGTACATAGAATGCTTTTAGGAACAATGCCTGGTACATAGTAAGCACTAAATAAATGTTAGCTATTATTGCTATTAATAAGATACAATTTAACACTAATATTATTAATGCGCCAAATGTAATAGTTCTGTATTGTGACTTTCATAGGATGACATGTTGAACCTTTGTTGAGCTTCTTGAGTCCCTGGAGAACAGCATCAAGCGAAGTTTCTTATCGCTTTGCTCAGTAACAGGCTTTTAAAAAAGTGTTAAGGTGCTTTTGATTTCGGTGGCATGTTTTTCAAATTACTGTAATACAGGGAGTTTATAACTACATACCTATGGTTCCAAGAGTTCTATGAAACTTCATGAATTTTTTAAAAATGTGTATTTATAAGTAATGTTTCTTGGAGAGTGGAGAGGAGAGAAGAAAGAAGGAAAAAACATTCCCAAAGGCTCAGTGACCCTAAAAGAAGGCCTATGATACTTTGACCCTGAAAAATCCATTCAAATTTGAAAGTCTGATTAGAATAAACAGATCTTTGGCATGAAAAAATTCCTTAAAACCTGTCAGTGAAACTCTATAAAAATAATGAAATTACCTTTCTCTTCATTCCTCTATTATGTGTCACAAGCTGTTTGTGGCATTATTTCATCATGAAGGTCACATAATACTAGCACCACTCTGTTTACATGGCAATAATTCACTTTCAAAGCAGGCACCAAACTCACCAATGCCTTTTCTACTTGCTGTTTTCCAAGGATCTTTTAAAATGGAAATTATTTGCTTTGCTGCCATCTAGTGGTTAATACGTTTTCTCAAAGTAACGATGAGTACATTAAAATAGAAGATTCATTGTAAACATTTGACCGTTTTATCTTTTACATAAAAATTCTGAGTCTTAGTAATTTAGGAAGAGTGCAGGAATAATTATTAAATGGTCTCAATCATGGTATTTTTAAAGTAATATGATTTTGTCTTATTTTAGTACTCTCAATTTCTCAAGCCTCCTGATTACTCAGCTTGCATCGTTTCTTAGATCCCCCTGATCATTTCTCCACACTGAAGTTACGGCAATCTCTTTAAGAAGCAAATCTTATTATGCCCCCAATCAGCTCGAAACCTTTTAGTTGAAATTGCTTTTGCTTATGAAGACCAAACTCCAAATAGATTTGCAAGGTCGTGCAAAATCTTTCTCCCATCTGCCATTTCTTCCACATGTAGCATTACATTTTTTGTCTTCCTTTACTCTACTCATGATGGTCTTCCTTTCAATCTTTCTAACCACATGCCTTCATGCCTCCCTTGCACTTGCTTTTCCCTCTGCCTAGAATCTGCCTACTCTTCACATAGTAATTCCTACTCATTCTAAGCTGTTGTCACTGCACTAAGGAAGCCTTCCTGACTAGGACACTTTCCCATGTTATAGGCTGTCATAGCAGCATGTACCTTTATAGCTCTTATGTGATTTGCATTTTTATACTTGTTGATCTGATTATTTTATTGATGATATCTTCCCCCATGAGACTACATGCTCATGGAGGATGGGAAACACATCTTCTGTTTTTCATTGTTGTGTCTTTGGCATTCAATAAAAATTATTTGATTTTGAATGAATTTATATGAATGTCAGAAAATAAGCTAACAGTTTTGAAATACAGATATATTGGAGTGAGGGCTTACCTTAGTCATTATAATGGGGAAAAATCTATAGTTAGCAAAATAAAATATGGGACACAAGTTGCATTGGCTTCTATATTCTTTTTTTTTTTCTTTTTTTTGAGACAGAGTCTCACTGTATTGCCCAGGCTGGAGTGTGGTGGTGTGATCTCAGCTCACTGCAACCTCCGCCTCCTGGGTTCAAGTAATTCTCCTGCCTCAGCCTCCCCGGTAGCTGAGATTACAGGCATCTGCCACCACACCGGCTAATTTTTGTAGTTTTGGGAGAGATGGGGTTTCTCCATGTTGGCCAGGCTTGTCTCGAACTCCTGACCTCAAGCAATCCGCCTCCCTCGGCCTCCCAAAGTGCTGGGATTACAGGCGTGAGCCACCATGCCTGGCCGAACCATATATTCCTGAAGTGCAAATATATACTTCCAAGTTAAGAGAAACATTTTAGTCTGTAAATAGGTAGGCATTTGGCAGGGCATGGTCACTCACACCTGTAATCCCAGCATGTTGGGAGGCCGAAGCAGGTGGATCACCTGAGATCAGGAGTTTGAGACCAGTCTGGCCAACATGGTAAACCCCGTCTCTAATAATAATGCAAAAATTAGCCACACATGGTGACGCACACCTGTAATCCCAGCTACTTGGGAGGCTGAGGCAGAAGAATCTGTTGAACCCAGGAGGCAGAGGTTGCAGTGAGCCGAGATCATGCCATTGTGCCATTGCACTCCATTTAAAAAAAAAAAAAAAGTAGGCATTCACATTTATACACAAGGTTAATTTTCTTTGCTTAGTACACTATATTTTTCCACAACGTAAAGGACCAAAGTATGAGTATTTGGCGATGTGAATTCTAGCCTTTGCTTTGTCAACAGCTGTGTGGATTTGGGCAGGACCTTTGTATGGGACAAGAGGGCTATACAGGATAATCATGTGATCCTTATCCAACATGTGTGTCCTTTGCCTTTGATCACAACCATGTATAAGCTCAAAACCAGTAACTTCCAAACCAGAGATACGTTCTTAAGCCAGTTTGCTATTGTTAAACTGGGAAAAAAAATTACTCCTCATATTATTGATGTAATTTTCAATGGGAATTAGTGGTTTTTGTTCTCCTTAGGATTTTCCCTGGACATTGTTCACATTAATGAACAAGTATAGACATGGATTAAAAGAATCCCTAACAAAAGAAGTTTTGTTTTAACAAAATTTTTATTTTATTGAGATAAAAATACCATACCCACATACCGTAAAATTCACCATCTTAAAGTTTACAGTTTAGTTGTTTTCAGTATATTTACAAGGTTCTGCAACCATTACCACTGTGTAATTCTAGAATATTTTTTTTCTTTTTCTTTCTATTTTTTTTTTTCTTTTTTCTTCAGACAGAGTCTCACCCTGCCACCCAGGCTGGAGTGCAGTGGTGCAATCTCGGCTCACTGCAACCACTGCCTCCCAGTTTCAAGCAATTCTCCTGCCTCAGCCTTCCGAGTAGCAGGGACCACAGGCGCATGCCACCACACCTGGCAAATTTTTATATTTTTAGTAGAGTTAGGGTTTCACCATATTGGTCAGGCTGGTCTCAAACTCTTGACTTCAGGTGATCCACCTGCCACGACCTTCCAAAGTGCTGGGCTTATAGGCGTGAACCACTATGCCCGGCCTAGTTCTAGAACATTGTTATCACCCCTAAAAGAAACCTGGTACCCTTTAGCAGTCACTGTCTATATCTTCCTCCTTCTAATCTCTCTCGATTTATTTTTTTTAATTGAAGTTTCCTTTTTCTCCTTGCAGAATCCAAGAAAACAGGGGCCCGAAACCCAAGGCAGTACAGCGGAGTTAATTACAGGGCTCGTCCAACTGGTCCCTCAGTCACACATGCCAGAGATTGCGCAGGAAGCAATGGAGGTAAGGGGAAAATGAATTCCAGGTTCTTGAAGGAAAGGTTGTAACTATGTACATTCATGATCCTTTGGTGTATGGTTTCTATCAGTAATAGGTAGATGTCATTTCTGGAAATGGTATGTTTATGTCTATACATTGTTTTATAAAACTCCATGGAGAAAGAAGGGGTTTACTTGCTTTATATCACATAACAACAACATTGTACAAATTCTGATGCTTAATAAAATAGTTCGAGATTTTCTAATTGCAGTTGACTTTAAAATTTTTTAAAATATTTTTACTAAATATTAAAAATACTGATTTTTAAATTGAGACATAATTCACATACCCTCAAGTTGAACATTTTAAGTAGTTCTTATTCACACAGTTGTGCAACTATCACTACTCTCTAATCCATAACATTTTTATCACCCCAGAAAGAAACTTGACTCCCCATTCCCTTTTCCCTACCGACTACTAATCTATTTTCTGTCTCTGTGGCTTTGCTTGTTTTAGATATTTCATATAAATAGAATCATAGAATATGTGGCCTTTTATGTCTGGCTGCCTTGACAATGTTTTCAAGGTTCATTTATGTTGTGGTATGAATCACTATTTTCTTCCTTTTTATTTCCAAATATTTCATTGTATGGATCTCAGTTTTGTTTATCTAGTTATCAGTTGGTGGACGTTTGGTGTTTCTACTTTATGGCTATTATGAATGATGCTGCTATGAACATTTGTGTAGAAGTCTGTATGTGGACATATCTCTTAAGTATATAGGAGTGGAACTGCTAAGTCATGTGGTAACTCTGTTGAACTTTTGAGGAACTGTCAAACTCTTTTTCCAAAGCAACTGTATCATTTTATATTCTCAATAAGAAGGTATGAAGGTTTTAATATTCTGCATCCTTGCTAATACTTGTTATAATGTGCCTTTTTGATTATAGCCATCCTAATGTACATACTATAAAAATGTTTATTCATACCCAGTAAAACTATTTATAAAAAATGTTTTAGCACTTATTATGTAATCATTGGTTCCATTTGTGTACATTGCTATTGGTACCATAAATTGATACATTTCTTGTAGTCTTTTTGGAAGGCTATTTGGCAGAAGCTATACAAACATTTCATTTTTTGTACAAATAATTCAATTTCTAGCACTTTAAAAATCTTGTGAATATAACTCAAAAGGAAAAAGCTGCACACATAGGTACTTATTGCTCTGAATTATAATACAAGAATATTAGAGCTTTATTTACTGGGAGGAGAATGGGCTAATATTCAATAATGAGAATGGTATTTTAACTTGGTGAGCTGTTAAAGTTTTATTAGAACATATAGATCACACAGCAATATGGAAAAATATGAAATGTCAAGTTGAGTATACTGTGTTTATGGCTTTGTTAAAACATGGAAAATACAAAAAAAGAAGGCAACATAAAAAAAAATTAAAGCCTGGAAAAGGCTAACACGTTTTCTTTCAATATATATATATTTTTAAAGTTTTATCAAACAAAAATATAGAGAATTTGTCACTTGAAAAAACTACTGACAATAAATTGTACCAAGTTTTTGTACAATAGTAGCAAAATTGAATTTTAATTTGTGTTGTTTTTCCTTGATATGAGAGCTATAAATTATATAGCTTTTTAAGATTCTCACAATTAATTGCAATTTTTATTAAATATCTCAAAGTACTTACAATAAAAATGTTTGAAATAAGATAATGCGGGTCTGGCCTTTATATGTTGATATGTTGACCAAGGACTGAAAGAAATGTCCAGAGCTTCAGTGTCTGCTGGGTTGGGGGTGGAGGGGTGTAGGAGGAATGTAAATTGGGATTGTAGAATTGGAGTTAAGATAGGATCCGTTTGAAGGAAGAGTTTGTGTTTTATTTTTTATATCTTTGATGGTTTTATGTAATAATCTATTCATATGTTATATATTGTAAGTGAATTATTTAATTCCTGTTAATGTTCTCTGAGCCAGATTCCAATTTCAGTTCTGTGGTCAATTGAAATACTTTAGAATGGATAATCTGCTATGAAATACAAAATCCATTTTGCTTCCTCTCTCTTGATTTTGAAAAATAATTTCTCTTTTCTGTTACAAATGACTTTGTGGCAAGTGAGACAATATTTACTTATCTTTTGCTGTGTGTATTAATTTTGGCAAGCCCTTCTTACTTGGGGATTAACTTTTTGTTTCATAGAGTTCTTTACTATCTATTGAAATTATTTTGTTTCTTAAAGCAGTTTTTACAGTTATATATTGTTCCAAATTCATCATTTAGCTTTATATGTGCATGCCAGTTAGAGTCAGGATGATGGGAATAAAATTATTTCATTCTGCCTGTGTTATTCCCTAGAGGTTTGTGTTCACCAGACTTTCTCTCTTAACCTTTTCCTATATATTGAAACTACAAATGAAATAGCTCAATTTCTTAGCATTTATAAAATAAGTACTCCAGTGTTATGTTTACCAAAAATGTTTGAGTGAGTCTTCTGTTTGTCTTTCTCTTTTTTAAAAAATTCAGGCTCTGCTGGTTCTTCATCAGTTAGATAGCATTGATTTGTGGAATCCTGATGCTCCTGTAGAAACATTTTGGGAGATTAGGTATATGTACTTCTATTTTTTAAATTCAATTTTTAAATTTTATTTTGTATTTTTTCTCTTGAAATATTAACTCTGTAGTGCTTACTATATTGTAAAACTGGGTTTTATGGTTTTGTATTTTATTTGACTTTAAATTATTAGAATTTCTTGTTTAAACTCTAAGAAAAGTATCATAGCAATTTAGAAAATAAATTTTAAGAATAGTGCTAAATTTTGTCACCCTAACATAAGTACTGTTGTTTGATATATTACTTTTTTCAGATTTTAATGTGGTTACTACTGTATTTTAATAGATTTTCATAGTCATAAGCCTAGAATGATAAAATTTTGTAACAATACTGTTTTTTCAGTTTTTTAAACTATGATCTTTTGTAAACTTTCTGTAATACCAGTGCTTTTAATGAATGAATTAATAATGGACACCTGCTTAGAAGAAAAAATATATACAGAATTTTGTGGTCTACTTCCTAGATTATATAAATCATTACATTTTAATAAGCATGAAGTCACCACGCTGAGGAAAATGTAAATATGTAAACCTCACGTTTGCCATTATCTTATAGGAATGGGTGTGCTCAGTTACTTGGCAGCTGAATTAAACCTTACTCTAGAGTAGTGCTCTCCACTAGTAATATAATGAGAACCCCATATGTTAAAGTTTTTTTACTTACTACATTAAAGAGTAAAAAGAAGCAGGTAAAATTAATTGTAATAATGTTTTATTTAATCCAGTGTATATTATCTATAATATAATTTTAACATGTAATCAATATAAAAGTTTTTAATGACATTTCATTCTCTTTTTTTAATAAAGTATTCAAACTCTGGTGTGTCTTTTATCCTTACAGCACATTTCAATTTGAACAGGCCACACTTAAAGTGCTCAATAGCCATGTGTGGCTGGCTAGTGGCTACCATGTTAGACAGTGCACCTCTGGAGTAGGGATCAGAAAATTTTTCTCTAGAAGACCAGATAATAAATATTTTAGGCTTTGTGGGTCATACAGTTTCTGTCATAACCATTCAGTTCTGCCTTTGGAGCATGAAAGTTGCCACAGACATGTGAATGAACGGGCATGGCTGTGTTTAACTAAAACTTTATATACAATAGCAAGTGATAGGCTGGATTTGGTCTGTGGATGGTAGCTTGTAGACCCCCACTGTGGAGCACTGGGTTTATAGGCAGTCTCTGCTGTGCATATGGTTTATTGTTTCTTCTTATGTCCACTGCAAGGATGAGTTACATGGATAGAAACACTGGGAGTTTAATGAAACATAGGGAGCTTATAAATAAATACTTGCTTTTTTTCTATAAGCTATGGACATACTTCCTTTGATTATAATGCTGTTGACACTTTGATAACTGTTTCTCTAAAGCCCTACAAGGGAAACTAAGCTTCTCTAAACTTGTATTCGTTATGAGAGAATGCCATTCTTATGTCTGGTTATATCTGCATTAAGTTATTGGTGATGCTAGTAACAATGAACTTTATGTTACTGCAGCTCACAAATGCTTTTTTACATCTGCAAGAAATTAACTAGTCATCAAATGCTTAGTAGCACAGAAATTCTCAAGTGGTTGCGGGAAATTTTGATCTGCAGGAATAAATTTCTTCTTAAAAATAAGGTAAGCAAAATGACATTTAAAAAATGGAAGAATATTTGGAATGGTAATGGTGAGAGATTAAGAAAGTGTTTTATAGCCAAATTAGGTTCTATTTCAGCTCCTCCTTCTTCCCAATGTTCTCAAAAGGAAATATATGTGCAGAGGACAATGGCTGGCAAATCAGCATTTTAAAAATTATTCTGAGGCTTTAGCCTTACAACCACACTGTTGATGAATTCTAGTTCTAGTTGAGTTAAATAGGTCTCTATGGGGCAGGCCTAGGAAAAATGGGGGCTGCTATAACTAAAGTAGCTGGTGAGGAGCATATTCTGTCTCTACTCTCAAGTTCATACATAAGACATAATTCATACATAAAATTTATTTTAACATATAGCTTCTATAATTTAAGAATTCTATTATGTCATAGATTTGGGAGTACTTGATTTAATTAGTTTTTGTCCAGTTCTAGAATAATAGCTCTGAGAGATCGTAAAGGCCTAGATCTCATGGCTAAACTAGTCCAGAGAATTATCTATCAAGAACCAAAAGGGAAACAGTTGAGGGTTCTCAATCTAGATTTATTTCTATTCCTCCAATAAGGGTTTCACTTCTTGAAAGTATCAGGAGACTTCTTCGTTGGGGTGGAGTGAAATGTTTTGATTCTGAACTATTGAAACATGGTGAGGTTGTGGAGGATAGAGAAGAGCCTTAAATTTCTTTTAAAATATAGTTTCCGTAATTAATCAATTTAGGAATTCTGTTATGGCCTAGTTTTCAGAGTACTTGATTTAATGAGGTTTTATCTGGTACTAGAAGCATAACTGTGAGAAACCTTAAATGTGTGAAACTCATATCCTTTTCAGTGTTTTACAGCTTATTATTAATAAATTGCCTCTTCGGAAATAGACTAATAGTGAAGTGGGTTTATCCACATATGGCTTATTTGATGTGTTAATGTAGTGGAATTTGGCATTATTCCAAAGATACGGAAAGAGATTAGACTTCAGACTTTCATGCCCTTGCCTATGGTGTAATCTCCAGAATGCGAGTATGAGGAATCCAGTAATGAATTCCTAGTGCCCTGGTAGGCGCAGTCACTCTTGTGACATACTTGGTGTATATACCAGGGTTAATTACTGGTCCAGAAAAACTTAATCTCAAGAGTCAATTTCTGGTTATCCCAACATGGCATAGTATAAAATCTTATGGAAAAAAAATATTTGTCATTGAGATGGAATTACAGTTTTCATACAGTAGTTTTACATTGTTGATGTTTTATTTATGTGAGACTTAATTTATATTTGTAGAATCTACTGTTTCTGATGATTTAGAGAATGGGAAACTGAAAGAAATTTTAAAGACATTAAGTAAACCTTATTTGTTCTAATGGGTTTCTAGTGAATCTCCTTCAAGTTGGGGCATAGACATTGAGAGGAGAGGTTTTTTAGGAGAGTCTCAAACAGGAAGACAACTCAAATAAGTGTTTATTCCTCTTGGTTGTCAGTGCTTCATTAAAGCTTATTTATTTCTTTTTTTCTAGCAGGCAGATAGAAGTTCCTGTCACTTTCTCCTTTTTTATGGGGTAGGATGTGATATTCCTTCTAGTGGAAATACCAGTCAAATGTCCATGGATCATGAAGAATTACTACGTACTCCTGGAGCCTCTCTCCGGAAGGGAAAAGGGAACTCCTCTATGGTCAGCTTCTTCTGTACTTTTCCTGTATCAGTTTATGTGCTCTGTTTATTTTCTGAATGAACTTCGGTAAATTTCATCTAGGTATATAGTGTAATAGTGAAAAACTGCTTAGAATCTAGTTCTATTACTGCTCTTTGGGGAACTTTGGGCAAGTTCTTAACATCCTTATTCCTCAGTTCCTCAACTTTAAAATGGGGACAGTAATAGTTCCTGCCCCAGAGTTGTTAAAGAGGGGTAAATAAAAGGATGTGTAAATAGCACTTGACACTTACAAGCTATATCTGATAATTATAATTGTTATAAACCTCCACTCCATAAAAAACCCATTCATACAACAGAAGTATAGAATTTGTACCAGCTAACAAATGTACAGATTTACAGGGATAAAAACAAAGTATTTTGCTTCATGTTAAAGATAAGTGTTTCTGTGATTTGTGTTTGTGTGTATAATTTCTTTTAAATATAAATCATATTTCAAGTGAAAATATCAGATCATTACAGAAGAGTTTATTTTCCAATCCAAAACTTTTTTCATCTCTAATTTTTAACATAACCTTGTTAGGGAAAAAAACACCTAAGCAGTATGGTATTTACTATTGTCTGTTTTACTTGTAGAATTTGCATTGTTTTTACCAATTATCTTCTCCACTTCATGTTTGGGGAATAAGTAATTCAGAATCAAGTATATCTTCTACAGCTATATTTAGTTCTTGTTTATGCCCTTGTTTCAATGAGGGCTACAGTGTACTTATTTTATTACTTCCCTATAGCAAGTAGATAGAATTTCCTGTTACTTCCTCTGTTTTTGTCATTTCTAATTGACTGGGAAGTACATTATATTGTTACTGCAGTAGATTTATGTTATGGTGTTTTACCTGTCCATGTTAGAATCAGTTTACATTTCTGGAATCTGGAATCTGGATTAGGATAATACCTATTTTATTTGAAATTGAATAGATAGTAGCATTATGTTGGTCGACATAATCTCATTTCTCATTTGGACAAGATATCTTGGGGTTTGAAAAATTCCTATAATTATTAAAGGAAAAAGCTCTTGTGATTTATTGTATGCTGAGACACACACACACACACACACACACACACACACACAGTTGATTGCGTTGTGGGGTTTTATATATAAAATTACCCAAGTTGCAAATATATGTCTTCCACCCTTGACTGTCAGGATAGTGCAGCAGGATGCAGCGGAACCCCCCCGATTTGCCGACAAGCCCAGACCAAACTAGAAGTGGCCCTGTACATGTTTCTGTGGAACCCTGACACTGAAGCTGTTCTGGTTGCCATGTCCTGTTTCCGCCACCTCTGTGAGGAAGCAGATATCCGGTGTGGGGTGGATGAAGTGTCAGTGCATAACCTCTTGCCCAACTATAACACATTCATGGAGTTTGCCTCTGTCAGCAATATGATGTCAACAGGTAAATGTGAATAGTGGTTTTTTTTACTCAGTCTGCCTCAAAGCACATGGCATCTGATTGTGAGAATGTATTTAAGGTCACTACTTTGTAAGTTTACAGGGGAAATTCAAATAGCTTACTTGAAATCCTTCTCTGAACAAAGTAAGATGAAAATAAAAAGCATTTGAAATAAATTGTTAGTCTCCTACTGAGTTGCTAATATGCTATACATTTTAAAAATAATTGGCAGTGTATGTTACTATCAGTTATGATTATGTAATTTACTCTGCCTAAGTTGTAGGTAGTGAAGTTTTATGAACATTGGTATATGTTTTGAGTAAATTATAGGTGGGAATAGTTATTTTATTCTGTGGACATTGTAGAGTCCAAGATAAGTACCTTTCCTCTGAGGTTAGTGAAAGGAAGTTTTCGGCTTTATCATTTGAAGCATTTGCTCTGCTTTTCCTACTCTGCCTTTTGGGTGGGGCTTATCAGGTTCTCCATTGACAGGCAGGGCTCTAAGTGCAGTAACTTGATTTGCTGTTGTATTTGCTTAGGAAGAGCAGCACTTCAGAAAAGAGTGATGGCACTGCTGAGGCGCATTGAGCATCCCACTGCAGGAAACACTGAGGTATGCCCTTAGCAACAGAAACACCCCTTCCAGGTGCCCACCCTCAATTTTGGAAGCCTCTTGTTACATACATGTGATCAGGAATAGCTTTTGAAGTGAATCTAAGATATGTGCATATTACAAGTATAATATCTGAGTAATAGGCATCAAGTTTGAAACTTGGCTGTTGCTCATGGATGTTTAGCTCTAGACTTAAAGTTGCTTTCAAGTGATAACTGCCTTCATTTTAGGCTTGGGAAGATACACATGCAAAATGGGAACAAGCAACAAAACTAATCCTTAACTATCCAAAAGCCAAAATGGAAGATGGCCAGGTAAGTTTGTAAAGTTGACTTTTGTCTATTAATCTGCTAAATATATGTACTTCACTTTGGTAATCTTTCATGAGTCACTCAGTAAAGTAAGCATATAGTTGTCTGAAGACTGATACTTAATTGTGGTTTATCTAGACCTGTACTTTGTAATATGATAGCCACTAGCATGTGTGACGATTTAACTTAAATTTTAACATAATTAAAATTAAATAAAATTTAGTTCCTCAATCATAGAGTAGCCACATTGCAAGTACCCAGTAGCCACATATGACAGTTGCTTACTCTATTGGACAGCAGAGAGAGAAAATGTTCCCATCATCACAGAAATACTGGGCAGCATTGCTAGAGACTATTTGTTTCAGAGACCATTTCTTTACCTTTTCTTGCTCTTTCTCCCTTCATCAGAGTGTTTCACAGAATTTTCAGAAAAGAAGCAACAGAGGTAGAGAAGAATTAACATGGAAACAATTCATTTTGCTATTTTGTTAGGTATTCTAATTAAGGAATGTCTTAGGCAGTAGATTGAGCCCATAGAGTAAATGAAATTTTAAAATGTGGACAGTTCATTCAACTATTACTATTCACTATATTACCTGTTACTTTGGAAATTAATGATCAGTTGGTGTTTGTGTGTACTTGATTTGTAATGTTCATATTGCTCTCATTATTAGGTGATTTGTAAAAACTGGTTATTCCCCCATTTTTTTGGTCATGCTTAATTACAATAAGAAAAAAGTTACATTTTTGTGAAGCAAAATTATGTACCTAATACCTTTATTTGGAGGGGACATGTAGCTTTAGAATGAAAGCTTTTGGGGGGTTTAATATAATATGTAATTACATACCATACAATTCACCCATTTAAATTATCCAATTCAGTGACTGTTTTTAGTATATTCACAGAGTTCTGCAACCATCACCACAATCAAGTTTTAGAACAATTTCATCAATTGAGAAAAAAACCCTGTACCCTTTAGCTATCTCTGCCTCTAACCACCCTCCACCCATTTTCTTGCCTCTCTTCCTCCAACTTCTCCAGCCCTAGGCAACCACGAATCTACTTTCTGTCTCTGTAGATTTGCCTATTCTGGATATTTTCTGTAAATGGAATTATAGAATATGCGGGCTTTTGTGATTAGCTTCTTTCGCTTAGCATAATGTTTCCAAGGTTCATCCATGTAAAATCAAAGCTTTTTGAAAGACATTTGATACTCGGGTGATTATATTAGTATATGATAAAAATAAATCAGTGGCTCTTTAAAAATGTATATGGTAATTTTGGGGGTTGATTTTAATGTATTTTTTACATTTTTGTACTTTTGTCATGAAATAAATGTTGGATGAAGAATAATTTGTCAAGTCTCAACTAATTAAGGTTTAATTCATGCTTTGCACAAAAATTTTGTGTTTAGGCTGCTGAAAGCCTTCACAAGACCATTGTTAAGAGGCGAATGTCCCATGTGAGTGGAGGAGGATCCATAGATTTGTCTGACACAGACTCCCTACAGGAATGGATCAACATGACTGGCTTCCTTTGTGCCCTTGGGGGAGTGTGCCTCCAGCAGAGAAGCAATTCTGGCCTGGCAACCTATAGCCCACCCATGGGTCCAGTCAATGAACGTAAGGGTTCCATGATTTCAGTGATGTCCTCAGAGGGAAACGCCGATACACCTGTCAGCAAATTTATGGATCGGCTCTTGTCCTTAATGGTGTGTAACCATGAGAAAGTGGGACTTCAAATACGGACCAATGTTAAGGATCTGGTGGGTCTAGAATTGAGTCCTGCTCTGTATCCAATGCTATTTAACAAATTGAAGAATACCATCAGCAAGTTTTTTGACTCCCAAGGACAGGTAAAGTGTTCTCTTTTTTATTTTTAACCTTTCCCTATGAATAGAGTGACGTGTTTGAAATAAGCCTTTTTCTTTGAGATTATTTAAATTAGGTTCTCACAGTTTTTAAAAATTTCCAAAAAATTGCAGAAAGTAGAGTCATCTCAATGTAGGGGTCAGCTTGCCTCTTAGGAACTCTGGTGTGTACATGTGCCTGAGGGTATACGTGCCTTGTGTATGGGTACGAGTGTCTTCTTATATCTGTATGCTTGTTTGGCTCTGTGCTTGTGGGTGCACTTACTCTGTGTGTTTAGATCAGTCAGTTTCATCTCTCTAGGGGGTCTGTCTTGTGGGCATTGATGGCACATCTTTAATATATTTATTCTTTCTATAGGTTTTATTGACTGATACCAATACTCAATTTGTAGAACAAACCATAGCTATAATGAAGAACTTGCTAGATAATCATACCGAAGGCAGCTCTGAACATCTGGGGCAAGCTAGCATTGAAACAATGATGTTAAATCTGGTCAGGTAAGCGTTCTACTGAAATATAGCAGAAACATTTTAAGAGATAAGAAAAACCTCTTACACATTGATATTGGTGGTAATTGATAAAATAATTTGCCATTCTTTACTGCACACAAACTAGGGTGTGACAATAAGGTAACCAGAAGTTGTGTATGTTCTTTTCTAAGTAAATATCTTATTGTTTTCAAACTTAAATTTAGTTCATTTTACTTGATGACTAAAGTACTTTGAATGCCTTCTCTTTTGTCTATATCTGATAATTTTTTTATTGTTTCTATGTCTATATAGGTATGTTCGTGTGCTTGGGAATATGGTCCATGCGATTCAAATAAAAACAAAACTGTGTCAATTAGTTGAAGTAATGATGGCAAGGAGAGATGACCTCTCATTTTGCCAAGAGATGAAATTTAGGTGAGTTCTCAAAAGAGCAGTGTAGGGTCTTGTAAATCTTAATATGTTCAATGAAGTATAGGAAAAGAGTAGATATGTGGTTATTGGTAGAAAGGAGGACATGAAAAGAGAGCAATTTACATGTTTGTTTTTCTCTACTTCTCTTCTCAAATTTCCCTAAGCTTTGTGCCTGTGACAGTGCTCCCTTTTTCTAAAACTGTGCTATAATTGAGCTAAGAATTTGATTCTGTTTCCAATCTGATACCATAACTAAGGGCCAGAATGGAGGGTAAATATCCATGTTGCTTGTTCCCTTCTGGCTTTTATGTCTGTGATAGCAGTATCTCTTTTATAAAGTCATCATGTCACTTAGGTTATCTGGCAAATTATCTGCACTATAAGAAATCTTACATGACTAAAGGTGTGTGTGTGGCTTCAAAAAAATTGTTTGCTGTTTCTCTTTTCTCCACCATTCTATAGGAATAAGATGGTAGAATACCTGACAGACTGGGTTATGGGAACATCAAACCAAGCAGCGGATGATGATGTAAAATGTCTTACAAGGTAAAAAAGAGAATGACCTTCAAGTATTAGTGGGTTTTACTGTGAGAATTATAACTACTTCATTACAGCTTTATACTTGTATTTTATGTGTATTTAAACTTTTTAGATGTCAAACTTTTGTGTTTGAAATATGTAAAGATACTAATCTTTATTACTGCTTTTTTTTTTGACTGATAGACTTTCAGTAAAAATAAATGTGAAAGAGCGATATGTTTGGGAAGTTAGTGTTGCTAGGTTATGAAGAATAGTGTAGCGTTATTGGGAAATAAGATACATAAAGCCTCAGATTGCATTTATGTTATGATTAGATAGATAAAGGTATTACTTGAGGAACTCATTGTGTTGAATCTTTCTAAGAAATAATTGATTTCCTGATTCAAGCACCAGAGACGGAAAAAAAAGGAAATAATTAAGTCTGCTTTAATGATAAATACTTATTGACACATATCAGAAAGTGATTAAACACTATGGACTGTATAATAAGCATTCACATATGTTTCTTTGACCAAGCCTCGCTTTATAATACAGTCTTCTCTCAGTATCTGTCGGATTAGTTCCAGAAACCACTCCCCAAACCCCTCCCCACATCTCACTCCCTTGAACACTAAAATCCACAGATGCTCAAGTCTCTGACGTAAAATGTCATAGTATTTGCATATACACTATGCACATCCTCCCATATATTTTAAATTATCTTTGGATTACTTACAATATCTAATACAATATAAATGTTATATAAATATTTGTTATATCATATTGTTTAGGGAATAACAACAAAGAAAAATCTGCACATGTTGAGTACAGATGAAACCCTACTTTTTTTCCCCCAACTTTCTTCAGTCCATGGTTGGGTGAATCCATGGATATAGAACTCACTGATACAGAGGGCTAATTGTACATTCTAAATTTAAGGTAATCATTTTGCCAAGATTACTTTGTAGAAAGTATTACCTTATCCCATTTGAGATGATTTTGTATTCTGGGATCTGCATATTAACTCAAATTATTCGGGTTGTGCTAATAATTTGTTTAATGAAATAGATATTTCCTAAGGCTTATATCTGTTAGTAAGAGGTTTATTTGAGGGGAAGCAAAAGAGCCTGAAAGATTTATGGTCTCTAAATTTTTTTTTTCCAGAGATTTGGACCAGGCAAGCATGGAAGCAGTAGTTTCACTTCTAGCTGGTCTCCCTCTGCAGCCTGAAGAAGGAGATGGTGTGGAATTGATGGAAGCCAAATCACAGTTATTTCTTAAGTAAATTTCGGTCACCAAAGAACATAAAGCAAAAAGCAAATAAAGCCCCCCACCACACACACAAAAACAAATAATCCCCATGACAGGACTAGGATAGGAAAATAACTGTGTTTTGTGATTTTTTTAAAGAAAATAATATGATCAGTGAAATTTTACTTATAATAAAACCCAGATTGCTTCATTAAGTCATTTACAAAAGTGACATTGTCTAAGCTGTTTGGACCACTAATTTTATATACTAAGCATTAAAAGTGACACATTTAACCAGGTAACATTGCATCTATTTGATGCTTATGTTATGAAGGGTATATACTAGGCTATATCAACTAAAATCATGTCCAACATAGCACACTTCATAATGAGCCACCCTGGCTGATTATCCTGAGAGAGGAAAGAAACAGTTAACCCAGGGCCAGTCACACCATGCACATATGATTGTTTTGGAATGTCTGGTTAGCTTTCTAGTTGATACGGCCTTCCCTACGTAAAGGTCAGTCTTTTTATTTCTCAGATACTTCACATTATTTATGAACCTTTTGAATGACTGCAGTGAAGTTGAAGATGAAAATGCACAAACAGGTGGCAGGAAACGTGGCATGTCTCGGAGGCTGGCATCACTGAGGCACTGTACAGTCCTTGCAATGTCAAACTTACTCAATGCCAACGTAGACAGTGGTCTCATGCACTCCATAGGTGAGATCAAAAGAAAGTTTCATATAGAAATACAAAACCTAGAGAACTGGCATGTAAGATAAGCAAAAATTACTTCAGCAAGGCCATGTTAGTAAATTTGCATCTGTTTGTCCACATTAGGCTTAGGTTACCACAAGGATCTCCAGACAAGAGCTACATTTATGGAAGTTCTGACAAAAATCCTTCAACAAGGCACAGAATTTGACACACTTGCAGAAACGGTATTGGCTGATCGGTTTGAGAGATTGGTGGAACTGGTCACAATGATGGGTGATCAAGGAGAACTCCCTATAGCGATGGCTCTGGCCAATGTGGTTCCTTGTTCTCAGTGGGTAAGTGCATAGAGTAAGCGGGAAAGAAAAGTGCCTGGCATATAGCAAATCCTTCAGAATATATTTGTTCAGTAAGTGTTTGTTGAATAAATGGGTAAAACTTTAGGGCCAGAAGAAATCTTTTTTTTTTTTTTTTTGGAGATGGAGTCTCGCTTTGTCTCCTAGGCTGGAGTGCAGTGGCCCAATCTCGGCTCACTACAACCTCCGCCTCCCGGGTTCAAGCGATTCTCCTGCCTCAGCCTCCCGAGTAGCTGGGACTACAGGCGTCCGCCACCACTCCCGGCTAATTTTTTGTATTTTTAGTAGAGATGGGGTTTCACCATATTGGCCAGGCTGGTCTCGAACTCCTGACCTTGTGATCCGCCCACCTTGGCCTCCCAAAGTGCTGGGATTACAGGCTTGAGCCACCGCACTCGGCCCAGAAGAAAGAAGATGTTTAGTTAGGTGATTTTTCAGCTGTAGGGAAGTGGTTGCACCGCTAGAGCTGACTGGTGTTCTATATCTTTCCATCCTACTAAAAAGTTCCGTTTAAACACTGATTAAAAATCGCTGATCTACTCTGGTGTCTTCATATATTTGATAAGGTAATTAGGTTAAACCTAATTTTAGTTAGTTGTTGCAACACTGGAGCTCGAATCCACGATTTGTGCCTGTGTACTACCTCCAGTTTGCTATTCTTTTCCCCAGAATGTCTTATACAATTTTTTAAAAATTTAAGTACTTTTTATTTGCATTTGATATTATGATATTTGTTTTAAACACTGAAAACATCATATGGCTATTAGGTCTCTCTCTTAATTTAATGAAAAATTTTCCTAAAATCACATCATTCTTAATACATGCTAAAACGTTGAGAAGGGTTATTGTTCCTTTCCAGTGTTAAAAAGCTATTTGCTTTTTACTGTACCAAAACTGATTTCAGTTATAGTAAATTATGACTAATAAGGTAATCTGTCATTGTTATACCTGTACTTAAAGTAAAATTTTTTATACCTGTACTTAAAGTAGAATTAAAACTCCTGGCTGGGCGCGGTGGCTCACGCCTATAATCCCAGCACTTTGGGAGGCCGAGACGGGCGGATCACGAGGTCAGGAGATCGAGACCATCCTGGCTAACACAGTGAAACCCCGTCCCTACTAAGAAATACAAAAAAACTAGCCGGGCGAGGTGGCGGGCGCCTGTAGTCCCAGCTACTCCGGAGGCTGAGGCAGGAGAATGGCGTGAACCCCGGGGGGCGGAGCTTGCAGTGAGCTGAGATCCGGCCACTGCACTCCAGCCTGGGCCACAGAGCGAGACTCCGTCTCAAAAAAAAAAAAAAAGAATTAAAACTCCTTATCCTGTCCTACAAGGCTCTACCTGATCTGGGCCCTGCCTCAGAGATCTCTAACATCATCTTAAGCTATTTTCTTTCTTGTTCACCAAAGCCACACCAGCTACCTTTCTGTCCCTCCTTGTTAGACTTGTTTCTGCCTTAGAGCACCCTTGCTTCTGCCACCACCTGAAATGCTTCTCCTCGATATTTTATTTTGGTGAGAACACGTAGCATGAGATCTACCCTCTAACAGATTTTTAAGTGTATAATACAGTATTGCTGTCTGTAGGCACAATGCTGCACAGCAGATCTCTAGAACTTACCTTGTATAACTGAAATTTTACACTCATTGATTAGCAACAGCCCCAAATTATTGAAACCTTCTTGAAGCCTAAAATTAGTTCACAG
The DNA here is from genome assembly GCF_007565055.1 of Rhinopithecus roxellana. NCBI lineage: Eukaryota > Metazoa > Chordata > Mammalia > Primates > Cercopithecidae > Rhinopithecus > Rhinopithecus roxellana. Next base: position 47,962,051 of record NC_044567.1, read on the forward strand.
ATGTTCAAATGTTTTGAAAATGGATGTTCTGAATTATCTTATTAGCACCTATTTATAATTGGCACTGAAAATACTCAGTAATTTTTTAAATTAAGAATCAGTTAAGGGCCGGGTGTGGTGGCTCACACCTGTAATCCCAGCACTTTGGGAGGTCCTAGGTGGGTAGATCACAAGGTCAGGAGATCGAGACCATCCTGGCTAACACTGTGAAACCCTGTCTCTACTAAAAAAAATACAAAAAATTTAACCGGGTGTGGTGGCAGACGCCAATAGTCCCAGCTACTCGGGAGGCTGAGGCAGGAGAATGGCATGAACCTGGGAGGTGGAGCTTGTAGTGAGCCGAGATCACACCACTGCGCTTCAGCCTGGGTGACAGAGCGAGACTCTGTCTCAAAAAAAAAAAAAAAAAAATCAGTTAAGTTCAAGTAGCTTTAATTCGTTGAGTTTTATATTATATGACTTTGAGAAGGAATTTTCTGTTAGGCCAGATCTCACCTATCACATTATTGTAATCCTAGGATCAGGCAAGAATTAGAGAGCTATGGGCCATAATCCTGGCCTTTGTTGTTAGTGCTTGAGGATTGAGGCATCTTTTTATAGCTACCCCATTCTCTATAAATTTCTTCTTATCATGTGATTAAACAGTGGTTTACCATTAGATCATTTTTTCTTGAGTGTACCCCAAACTGCTTTACTACAGGGAGTTATAAAGGATGTCATTTAGGTAATAGATAGGAATTTCAGCCCTCATCCTTACACCCCTAGCTTTGTATGTAAATCTGACTGATCTCTAGGTTCTGAATACCCAATTCCTTTTCTTCCTGATTTCTCAAAAATCCTATAGTCTCTGTTTTTGTCATGTCTCTGCCTAGTATATATTCAGTATTCACTGAGTTCCCCTGACTGTATGAGAAGAGAGTAGAACTCTTCTGATCTTCAGTCTTCTTTCTGCTCTGTGCAAATGCTTGTACAAATCAAACTAAATTCTTCACTGTCATCTTCTGTTTCTGTTCTCTTTCATTTTGTGATGTAATTTGAGCTGAATCTTGGAGGTTTTGTCTCCTGGTAAAGCCTAGGCCTCTCTCAATAGCTTTCACCAGTTAATCCTTGGAATTAACAGCTATCGTAGGCATGGTATATAGTCATCTATCATAAACAATGTACACAGTTAAATCTCAGGATAAATATTAATCAGTCACCATTTGCCTTAATTTAGCAAGTGGTTGTCAACTTTGGGTTTACATTTTTGCTACTCTTTAGCTTTCTACCTAAGAACAAAAATGGGATTGTTTGCGCTAAGCTGATTGTGTTTTGTTCTCAGGATGAACTAGCTCGAGTTCTGGTTACTCTGTTTGATTCTCGGCATTTACTCTACCAACTGCTCTGGAACATGTTTTCAAAAGAAGTAGAATTGGCAGACTCCATGCAGACTCTTTTCCGAGGCAACAGCTTGGCCAGTAAAATAATGACGTTCTGTTTCAAGGTTTGTATCATTCATTTTGTGTGCATGTGTGTGCTGACGTATGTCAAGTAATGATTATGTACAGAATGTGCAGGACTGATTGTCTTCTTTTAAGGTAAAATATATGGAGCAGGCATAATCAACTCCTACTCATGCATTTCTGTAGGTATATGGTGCTACCTATCTACAGAAACTCCTGGATCCTTTATTACGAATTGTGATCACATCCTCTGATTGGCAACATGTTAGCTTTGAAGTGGATCCTACCAGGTTTGTCATCTTTTCACATAGAACTGCTCTGGTTTTTTTTGTTTTCTTTTGTTTTGTTTTTTACTAACACTGCATGAAGCAAGGCGCCTTCTCCCCTTGAACATTAAAATTAGTTTTTAATTATAAAAGTTATATGCAAATACACTTTAATGATATCTGTAATTTTTTTTAAGGTATCCTTTTTTTTATTTGCCTTAGATCCAGGGACAGACTGGAGAAAGGTGTCTTTGATTTCCACCTCCAGAGACTGTTACTAGTTAAGTCTATTCCACTGTCCTTTATCCATGCATTTGCATATTCATATACAGTCACTTGCATGCATACTCTTTTTCTAACTCACTTCTCCTATGATGAGGAGTGACTTAGGAGAAGGGAAAGAGGCTAATAGGTAATGTAGGGTGCAGTTTATTTATTTGTCATTTTTTTTTTAATTTGAGACAGTCTCATTCTGCCATTCAGGCTGGAGTGCAGTGGCGCAGTCTCGGCTCACTGCAGCCTCCGCCTCCCAGGTTCGTGTGATTCTCCTGCCTCAGCCACCTGAGTAGCTGGGATTACAGGCGGGCACCACCACACCCAGTTAATTTTTTTTTTTTTTTTTTTTTGTATTTTTAGTAGAGATGGTGTTTCACCATGTTGGCCAGGCTGGTCTCAAACTCCAGACCTCAGGTGATCTGCCTGCCTTGGCCTCCAAAAGTGCTGGAATTATAGGTGTGAGCCACCATGCCCAGCCCAGAGTACAGTTTAAACCACCATTTCTGTGAAGCTTTCTCTGCCTGTTACCAGGTACTACCCATGAACAAAGAAATATGCTTTGTTCTGTGCCTCACACCACCATTGTAACAATTGGGACGGTTTATGAGTTTATCTCCCCTCTAGACTGTTGGCTCTTACACATTTTTACATCTTTATATCCTTCCATGAGTGTTTAGCATGGTGTCTGCCTTATAGTGAACATTTTATAAATATTTGTTAAGTGAATAAATTTTAACTGATTTTCTTATGCTTACTTTTTATAAGCCACATGTTAAGATATTCTTGTCTTTCAGTTAGGACTTTATTTGCCATATGTATTCTTTTTTTTATTTTTTGTTTTTTTTTTTGGCTTTTTTTTTTTTTTTTTTTTGAGACACAGTCTTGCTTTGTCACACAGGCTGGAGTGTAGTGGCACAATCTTGGCTCATGCAACTCTGCCTCCTGGGTTCAAGTGATTCTCCTGCCTCAGCCTCTTGAGTAGCGGGAATTACAGGTGCCCACCACGTTGCCTGGCTAATTTTTGTATTGTTAGTAGAGACGGTGTTTCACCATGTTGGTCAGGCTGGTCCCGAACTCCTGACCTCAAGCAATCCACCCCCCTCAGTCTCCCAAAGTGCTGGGATTACAGGTGTGAGCTACCACGCCCAACCATGGAATATCTTTTTTCTTTCCTTTATTTTCAGTCTGTGTTTTTCCTTATAGGGTGAAGTCTGTTTCTTGTAGGCAACAGATTGTTGGGTCATGGGGGTTTTTTGTTTGTTTGTTTGTTTGTTTTTAATCCATTCAACCACTCTTACGTCTTTTGATTGGAGAATTTAGTCCATTTACATTCGATGTTATTATTGACAAGGACTTACTCCTGCTATTTTGTTACTTGTTTTCTGGTTGTTTTGTGGTCTTCTCTTCCTCCTTTTCTTCCTTCCTGCCTTCCCTTTAGTAAAAGTGATTTTCACAGGTTGTATGTTTTAATTTCTTGCTTTTTATTTTTTGTACATCTGTTGTATGTTTTTGATTTGAGGTTACCATGAGGCTTGTCAATAATAGTTTATGAGCCATTCTTTTAAGCCAATGACAAGTTAGCACTGATTGCATAAAGCAGCAAACAAACAAGCAAAAAGAAAACTAATAAAAACCCTACACTTTAACTTTATCTCCCCACTTTTTAACTTTTTGTTGTTTTTATGTATACCTTATTATACTATCTGTGTCTTGAAAAGCTGTAGTTATTATTTTTAAAAGGTTCATCTTTTAGTCTTCTCAAGATAGTAGTTCATACCACAATTACAGTGTTCTAATATTTTGTGTATTTACTATTACCAGGTGAGTTTTGTACCTTCAGATGATTTCTGATTGCTTGTTAATGTCCTTTTCTTTTTGATTGAAGAACTCCCTTTAGCATTTCTTCTGGGACAGGTCTGGCATTGATAAAATCCCTCAGCTTTTGTTTGTCTAAGAAAGTCTTTATTTCTGCTTCGTATGTGAAGGATATTTTCACTAGATACACTGTTCTAAGGTAAAAGTTTTTTGTTTTTTTTTTCTTTAGCACTTGAAATATGTCATGCCACTCTCTTCTGGCCTCTAAGGTTTCCACTGAGAAGTCTGGGGCCAGATATATTGGAGCTCCATTGTATATTATTTCTTTTCTCTTGCTACTTTTTAGGATCCTTTCTTTATCCTTGACCTTTGGGAGTCTGATTATTAAATATCTTGAGTTAATCTTCTTTGGTTTAAATCTGTTTGGTGTTCTGTAACCTTCCTGGACTTGAATATTGATAAATATCTTTCTCTAGGTTTCATAAGTTCTCTGTTATTACCTCTTTGAATAAATTTTCTACTGCTCTTTCTACCTCCTTTTTTTTTTTTTTTTTGAGATGGAGTTTCTCTCTTGTCGCCCAGGCTGGAGTGCAATGGTGCAACCTCTGCCTCTACCTCCTCTTTAAGGCCAGTAACTCTTAGATTTGCTCTTTTGAGGCTGTTTTCTGGATCTTGTAAGCATGCTTCATTCTTTCTTATTCTTTTTTGTCTCCTCTGTGTATTTTCAAATAGGCTGTCTTCAAGCTCACTAATTCTTCGGCTTCATCAATTTTGCTTTTAAGAGACTCTGATGCATTCTTCAGTATGTCAGTTGCATTTTTCGTCTCCAGAATTTCTGCCTGGTTCTTTGTAATTGTTTCAATCTCTTCATTAGATTTATCTGGTAGGATTCCCATTCCTTCTCCACATTATCATGGATTTCCTTGAGCTTCCTCAAAACAGCTATTTTGAATCCTCGGTCTGAGAGGTCACATATCTCTCTCTCTCCAGGATTGATCACTGGTGCCTTATTTAATTCGTTTGGTGGGTCATGTTTTTCTGGATGGTCTTGATGCTTATGGATGTTCATTAGTGCCTGGGCATTGAAGAGTTAGGTATTTTTGTAGTATTTGTAATCTGGGCTTGTTTGTATCTATCCTTCTGGGGAAGGCTTTCCAAGTTTTTGAAGGCACTTGGGTGTTGTTATCTAAGTCTTTGGTCACTGCAGCTATATCTGCTTTAGGGGACACTCCAAGCTCAGTAATGCTGTGGCTCTTGTATACTCTTAGCGGTACCACCTTGGTGGTTCCTGGAGAATTCCCTGGGTTATCAAACAGAGACTCTTGTTCTCTTCCCTTACTTTCCTCTAAACAAACAGAGTCAGTCTGTCTCTCTCTCTTTCTCTCTCTCTCTCTCTCTCTCTTTCTGTGTGTGTGTGTGTGTGTATGTGTGTGTGTGTTGAGCTGCCTGTAGCTGGGGGAGGGGCAACACAAGCATCCCTGTGGCCACCACCACTGGGAGTGCACTGGGTCTTGCCCAAGGCCTGCAGTTCTGCTGCCTGACTACCACCTATGTTCACTCAAGGCCCAAGGGCTCTACAGTCAGCAGGTGGCAAACCCAGCCAGGCTTGTGTTCTTCCCTTCAGGCAGTGAGTTTTCCATGGGTCCAGAGATGCTGTTCAGGAGCCAGTGACTAGAGTCGGGTACATTAGAGATCTACGTAGTGCTCTATTCTGCTGCGGCTAAGCATTAAGCTGGCACCCAAGCTGTAAGACAAAGTCCTTCCCACTCTTCCCTCCTGTTTTCTCAAACAGAGGAGTCTTTTCCTATGGCCGCCATTGCTCCAGGCCCATGGTGAGAGCTGCCTGGCTACCACTGATGTTCACTCAAGGCTCAAGGCTCTTCATTCAGCTTGTGGTGAATGCTGCTAGTTCTGAGTCTCTCCCTTAAGGCCATGGGGCTCCCCTCTAACCCAGGGCAGGTCCAGGAATGTCTTCCAGGAGCCAAGGCCTGGAATCTGGGACCCCAGGAACCTACTTAGTGCTCTGCCCCACTGTGTCGAGCTGGTACCCAAGTTGCAACACAGAGTCCTCTTTATTCTTACCTCTTCTTTCCTCAAGCAGAAGGGGTCTGTCTCCGTGGCCACCACAGTTGGCAATGTGCTGGGTAACACCTGAAGCCAGCATGTCTCCCAAGTCTCACCCAAGGACCACAGCAAGTACTGCCTGGCTATCCCTGCTGGTTATTCGGGGCCAAGGGCTCTTTAGTCAGCAGGTGATGCGTTCTGCCAGGACTGGGTCCTTCCTTTTAAGACAGCAGATTCCCTTCTGGCCCAGGGTTTGTTTAGGAGTGTTGTCTGGGAGCTAGGGCCTGGAATGGGGTCCTCAGGACTCTGCCTGGTGCCCTCTCCTACTGTGGCTAAGCTGGTAGTTGCAAGACAAGGTCCTCTTTACTCTCTCCACTCTTGTATTTGAACAGAGGGAAGGTGTCTCTGTTGGAGCTATGAACTGAGCTGAGCTGCCTGGGTTTGGGAGAGGGGTGATGTAAGCATTCCCTTGGCTGCCCTGGCTGTCTCACTAGGTCTACCCCAAGTCCACTGGCTCTGAGCCCAGCACAGCACCAGGACTTACCCAGAAACTGCAGTCCTTATGTGCCTAGACTGCCTTTCAAGTTTATTTAGGACCTCAGGGCACTTGAGCTCTTGGTGGTGGGGCTTGCTGGAACTCAGGTTTCAACAACTGGGATGGGTGATTTACCTCTGGCTAGGTCTGTTCTAAGTTCTCCATCCGTGAGCAGTAGTTGAGCTCTGCCCTGTGTTGCTTTCTGCTATGACAGGGCGGCATTGAGTTCTTATGCAAAGTTCCATAATCACTGCACTGTCCGTCCCCCAAATGCAGATTTTCTTTGCACACCATGGGGCCACTGCCAGGAGGTGAAGGAAGGGTGATATAGGTAATTCAAGACAGTTTTTCCTACCCACTTCAGTGCCTCTTTCCTTAATATGATGTTAAGACCAGGTATTTTGTTTACTTACCTGATTTTCAGTTCTTATGAAGGTGCTTTTTTTGTATGGATGATTGTTCAGATTGGTGTTCCAATAGGGGGGACGATCCCTGGAGGCTTCCATTCAGCCATCTTGCTCCACCTCCAATTCTGAAGCTGGTTCTTTGAAAATCAACTTGAGCGAAAAGTTTTATACACAGGAACACTTGAATAATTGAACACAGATGTTCGTTGTAGTTCAGAATTACTAGAATATTCAACAGGTTACCATTGGACGTGTGGGAAGCAAGAGAGCACTGTGGCTAGAACATATTGTTTTATAGGGAAACCTGAAATGGACTGCAGTGTTCCTGCTGCTATGCTGACTCAAAAAAAAAAAAAAAAAAAAAAAAAAAAAAACGCAATTGTCAGGGTTTCTAGCAGTCTCTTTGAGCCTTGTTAAAGAAATTGTTAATCTCATTCATACCCACCAATTCCTAGGCCTCCATATCTAAGATTTGGATTACTGTTGTATCTTAACGTTCTACCTGCATATAATCCCCATATTTAGACAGTCTCTTCAATTAGCCACATATTGCAGGTTCATTTTCCTCCTCTGGCTTCCTAACAATCATCAGCCATTCTCCAATGGATACCAACCAGGTGTCTGTGTGATTCAGTTCAACCGTGACACTGTTTACCTGGAGTGAGCATCAGATTTCCCACAGGATAAGGGCTGAGTCACATTGCCACCACTAAAGATGCCAATTACAAGCCACAGGTTGTTACCTGTGCTTCTCACAGCCTCACCTTGAATTGGATTAATTTGCTAGAATGGCTCACAGAATTCAGGGGCATACTTTACTTTCGTTTGCTTACTTACTATAAAGGATATCACAAAGGATACAGATGAACAGCCAGATGGAAAAGATGCACACAGGGCAAGGCATGTGGGAAGGGGCTTAGAGCTTCCATGCTGTCTCCAGATGCACTATCCTCCAGGCACCTCTTTGTGTTTGGCAACCTTTAAGCTCTTCAAACTCTGTTCGTTGGGTTTTTATGGTGGCCTCATTACATAGGCATGATTGATTCAATCATGAGTGGTTGGTGATAAACTCAACCTTCAGCCTCTCTCCTCTCCGTGGAAGTTGGGGAGTGGGGCTGAAAGTCTCAACCCTCTAATCATAACTTGGTCCTTCTGGTGACTAGCCCCGTCTTGAAGCTCCCTAGGGCCTCCCAGCCACTGGTCATCTCATTATCATACAAAAGACACTCAGCACTTCCAGAGATTCCAAGGGCTTTAAGAGCAATGTGTCAGGAACCAGGAGCAGAGACCAAATATATGTTTATCACAATATCCTTGAGTTATTGTATTGAGTACTTAGTGTGGAATATCTGGTGTATATGTCTTTCTCCTTTTTGAAAAGGTCGAAAGGCAATTATTGTTGAATCCTCAGCACCTGACACTAAGATGGCAAATAGTAGATGTGCACTAAATGTTTATTGGATTGAACTGATTACCTGCCCTACGTACTTTCTTTTTCTGAAATACCCTTACTTCTTTTGTCTATGCAAATTCTGTGCCTCCTTTGGAACTCCACCTGTTCAATGAAATATTTCCTGCTTTGCAGTCCATGCTAATTTCTGAACTCTTACTGTATTCAATGCTGTACCACACAGCAAACTCTTAAGGAATCTAGAGCAATTACATAAGTGTCCAAAGCATTTCTGTAATACGTTAATTAGTATAGAAACAAAATTACTAGTTAATCTGTTAAAACAAATATTTACTCAGTACTTGCTGTGGTAAGGCACTGTGCTAGTCTTTAAGGGGACATAAGTAAACACTTCCTTCAAGGAGCTTACAGTTTAGTAAGAGGGATAAAACACATAACAGATAAGTGGTGAGTTTCATAAGGGATGTATTTTGAGACTTCAGATTAGGCTAGTTAGAGAGTAAAGGTTTGTGGATTTGATTGCTATTGGGTAAAATTTAAACTACATAAAGCAGGCATTATTATTCCTGTGTTATTGATGAGAAAAAATGACACCCAGAGAAATTAAGGATTGCGACCAAGCTCATAATGATCGATAACTGATAGAGCTGAAATTTAAACCTAGTAAATCTGCCTGCAGAATCTCTTCCTTTAATCGCAACACCAGAGTTTAGAGGTGGTACTGATAAGAGTTAGCAACACTGAGGTGGGCCTGCTGGCTCATGCCTATAATCCCAGCACTTTGGGAGGCTGGGGCAGGCAGATCATGAGGTCAAGAGATCAAGACCATCCTGGCCAACATGGTGAAACCCTGTCTCTACTAAAAATACAAAAATTAGCTGGGCGTGGTGTTGGTGCTCGACTGTAGTCCCAGCTACTGGGGAGGCTGAGGCAGGAGAATCACTTGAACCCAGGAGGCAGAGGTTGCAGTGAGCCGAGATTGTGCCTCTGCACTCCAGCCTGGCAACAGAGCGAGACTCTGTCTCAAAAAAAGAAAAAAAAGCAACACTGATTGGATATGGGGAATAATGAAGTAGAGCAGGAAAAAGTGACATCAGAGATGGCCTGAATGATGTGATTAAGAAAGTGATAGTGCTATTGATAACATAGGGCACAGGATAAGACATACGAGTATGAGGAAAAATCGGTTAATTTGAGGCATACTGATTTTTAGATATCAGTGGGGAGGGGACATCTAGCAGTTAGAAATGTCAGACTGGATGTGAAATGCAGTTCAAAATAGGGGAAACCTGAATGGCCACAAAATATCTAAAAGCATATCTAACCTTAGTAGGAACTGTGGAAATAGAAGTTAAAAACATGAACTACCTCATCATGTTTTTCCCACCTACTAGTTTGGAGGGGAATAAGAATTCTTATACAGTACTAGTTTTAGAGCTATTTGGCAGTTATCTAGTAAAGTTAAATCTGCATATACTCAATAACTCAGAAATTTCATTTTTAGGTAGCTGTCTTAGAGAAACTCTTATGTGCAAGAATGTTCATTGCAATGGTGTCTATAAAGGTGAAAACTGTTTAATGTTCATTAATTAGAGAATAGATAAATCATGGTATACAATAGACTATTATGCAGTAAAGTGAACTATATCTTCATCTGTCAACATGGACAAATCTCAGAAACATGATGTAGAGTGAAAGATGAAAGTTGCATTTTGTTACTATTGATGAAAAAATTAAAAACCTACATCATTCAGCTGGGCGTGGTGGCTTATGCTTGTAATCCCAGCACTTTAGGAGGCTGAGGCAGGTGGGTCACTTGAAGTCAGGAGTTCGAGACCAGCCTGACCAACATGGTGAAACCCCGTCTCTACTAAAAATATATAATTAGCCGAGTGTGGTGGCGCATGCCCGCAATCCCAGCTACTTGGGAGGCTGAGGCAGGAGAATCGCTTGAACTCGGGAGGCGGAGGTTGCAGTGAGCTGAGATTGTGTCATTGCACTCCAGCCTGGGCAACAAGAGTGAAACCCCATCCTCCAGACCCCTCCACCCCCCAACCCCCCCAAAAAGCCCTGCATCATTCATATGTGTGTGTTTATTTTTTCATATGGGCATATACACATAGAGGATTGTGAATTGGAAAAATATGTGCTATTCTTGTTTTATCTGTCCCCTCTCTCCCCCTTTTGTTGCTTGGGTATTTTAAAGCATATCTCAGAGATGATGTTCCTAACCGGTACAGACTTAAACACACACGTGCGTGCGCAGCCTGAGTATTTCCACACAAATTAAAGTTAGTAATTCTGAATAATATATCTAAGACTAGTTTTCTGTTAAATGTTTTTCAGTTATCTCAAAGTCGTCTTTTTTTTATTTTTATTTTTATTTTTGAGATGCAGTCTTGCTCTCTCATCCAAGCTGGAGTGCAGTGGTGCAGTCTTGGCTCACTGCAGCCTCCACCTCCCAGGTTCAATCGATTCTCCTGCCTCAGCCTCCTGAGTAGCTGGGATTGCAGGCGCCTGACTAATTTTTGTATTTTTAGTAGAGATGGGCTTTCACCATGTTGGCCAGGCTGGTCTTGAACTCCTGACCTCAAACGATCTGCCAGCCTTGGCCTCCCAAAGTGCTGGGATTGCAGGCGTAAGCCACCGTGCCCTGTCAAAGTTATCTTTTTTATAGTTGGTTGTTTAAAGATTCCAACGAAGTCCACACATTGCATTTGGCTTAATGTCTCTAAAAGAGTCTCCTTTAAGGAGTGATTTTTGTTATTTGTTTGAAACAAAAGTATTAGGATTTTTATTTTTTTGTAGGTTAGAACCATCAGAGAGCCTTGAGGAAAACCAGCGGAACCTCCTTCAGATGACTGAAAAGTTCTTCCATGCCATCATCAGTTCCTCCTCAGAATTCCCCCCTCAACTTCGAAGTGTGTGCCACTGTTTATACCAGGTATGCTTACAGTTAGAGATTACCATTATTAATCTAAAGTTAAATTATGAAGAATGCTTTATCAAAGAAGGATCTAGCTGCTGATGGTGTGTGGTTAACTATAATACTGAGGGAGTTTGGATGAATAACACATTGAGAATTGTTGTTGGAATTGTCTTTGTTACTTAGGCAACAGTTTGAAGTAAGAGAAGACTTTAAAATACTAAATTTTCCTTGCATTGGGAGCAAGTTTAAAATGCAGTGAATCCATTGGATGTGATGGGTGTGACTGAAATGAACATATTATGGATTTTTGTTGTTATCGTCTATTAACCTAAATTATTTACAGGGTGTTTCACACTTAAGGCGGGTCTCCTCCTCGCTTTTTTTGCCTTGTGAATTGCTTGATCATCTGTGATTTTGGTTTCTTCATTAATGTATAATTAGTTTGTGTCAGGTTTTCCCAGGATAGACTGATTGTTCTGTTTATTTTATGTAGCATGTTTCTTAAAAGAGATATTGCATCATCATCATTCAGACCAAATTATTAGACTTTCTAACATTAGTACTGCAAGTAATGCATCTGAATTCAGAAGATAACCATAGTCATGGCCTTCTTTTTGAGGGAATTAGGTCTATGTTCTTTTATGCCTTCTACTGTGTTTTTGAATTGCACATTGCAGTTTTAGGAATTATTTATTCCAAGGGAGATCCTGCAAATGCACATTAGCCTTTTGGAAACTATGATTCTGGAAGAAACAGTAGTGGGTCTGGAATTTGGGGTAGGGGCGGGTATAAGGGAAATACACAGTTATCAAAACCCATGTCTTTGTGTCTCTCTCTTTGCAGAGTCATCGCAGCCGTTTGCTTTTTTTAGCGCACGGCTTCAGTTGCTTAGAGACATTAACAGCATCATTGAAATCACCATTTTAAAAGCTGTTTGAGGCTGCTCTATGTGAATTTTTTCCCCATTGCTATTTTTAAAGATGTATCTGTTCTATCTGTAAAAAAGCTTTTCACAGTATACATAGATGATAAAACATACTTAACATTGTCTCTCTTAATTTATCATGACTTTTCTGTCTTTACAAAAAGACTCAAGGAAACTTAGGAAAATCCTACATCATTTTTTCAGCTAGTTAAATCTGACTCTAAAGGTGGTTTAGTTATAATATGAAACTTAATACAGTGAATATCTTCTCTTAAGTTTGGGCTGTATTCAGGTTTCTCTTTAAATTTTATTTAGTAATTGTTCTATTGATGAAACTAGGCAGACGGGAAATAGCACATATTAAAAATAGTCTGGGTTGACTTCTTGGTTGGCCTTGTAGTAACTGGTGTCAGAGAGCAAGTGGGTTTCTAAAATGACAGTGGCTTTGACTTTAGCTGGTTAAAAGTGAATGGGGACTGACTACATGATTACATGGTCTAGGAGATTGTAGTAGAATTTCTTCATGTGGTTGTCATCCTAAAAGAAAAATCTTTTTGTATCATCAGCAAACTTGGAGACCATTTCCAGACCATGATTCTGATAATGTAAAAGGAAGAGGTCTTAGCACTTATTTAGTACTTAAGAAATATTTAATGAAGAAATAAATTTCCCCATCCCTCCCACCTAAGTAAACAAGATTCTTGCCAGCTTTCATAGCTGAGAAAGGAGGAAAATAATGAAAATAGAAAATAGATTATTAAACACTGTATGTGGTGATTATTAAACAGTATGTTATGCTTTTTAGAGCACTTCACAATAAAATATCCTATATTAATAACAAACCTAGATTATTATGTTAAAATTTCCCATAAAATTATTATCTTTAAAAACATGAATTAAATGTGGTATCAGTGCATTGTTTGAGTATTGGGTAAAAGCATTGTTGAAGAGCAGAGACAGTATGCTGTGTTGTTATTAAATAAGGCTTTGTTTTTTAATTAGTAATTGGTAACAGGGAATGTTACATTTACTGATTAGAAAGAAAGATAGGGCCAGGCACGGTGGCTCAAGCCTGTAATCCCAGCACTTTGGGAGGCTGAGACGGGCGGATCACGAGGTCAGGAGATCGAGACCATCCTGGCTAACACGGTGAAACCCCGTCTCTACTAAAAAATACAGAAAAACTAGCTGGGCAAGGTGGCGGGCACCTGTAGTCCCAGCTACTCGGGAGGCTGAGGCAGGAGAATGGCGTAACCCAGGAGGCGGAGCTTGCAGGAGGTGGAGCTTGCAGTGAGCTGAGATCCGGCCACTGCACTCCAGCCTGGGCGACAAAGTGAGACTCCGTCTCAAAAAAAAAAAAAAAAAAAAAAAAAAGAAAGAAAGAAAGATAGGAAAAAAGCTTTGGTCTCAAGATAGTATTTTATTGAGTCTGCTCCCCAAACCTAGTTTTTTTCCTTTTCATTCGCTCTTTTGTTTTTATTTGTCTTCCCTCTTCTGACTTCTTGCCCCTTTGCCTTTGGCAGTAGCACAAGTGTACCTTCCTGCTCTTCTGTGTTCTGCCTGGAGGGATAGTAGTCCCTTGGCTCCTGCTTTGGGACCTACTGGGGAAATGTTGTAAGGGAAGTGAGTATATTGCTAGCTAATAAACTTCCCTGGACTTTAGCCCCTTTTTTGAGTTCATATCTTGGCCTTTAAGCCTTTTAAAATCATGCTTTAATCAGCTGTATTACTTTATATACCTTCCTTCCTTAGTTGACTGGATTAAGGTTATATAAGAATAGCCAACTGTGAACATGTGTCAGATTTATAATTAAATCATTTTCTCATGTGTTGTTTTCACTTCTCCTGATGGTTTTAGAATAAAGATAAAATAATTCCCAGAGTGCATATTCTCTTGTGGTGAGAGAATTCTAAGAACTAATTTATGATTCTAAATAAATCTCACCTTTTTTCAGTAAATCTCCTTCTCCAAACTGAAGTAGTTTACACAAATTTTTAAGGCTGTAAATGACAGTTATATACCATGGTTACTAATACATTCGTATATAGTCTAAAGTTTGAAACAAAGCTCGGTGAGCTAAGGGGCTGTGTCTTCTTGTTTTACTGCTATTTCCCAATGCCTAGAATGGCATTTGACATTTAGGTGCACAGTAACTGCTTGGATGGATGAATGGGTGGGTGGATGAATGGATGTCTAACTAACTTAAAGCCCAAGTTATGGGTTATGGTGTTGGATGCCCAGAATTCCAAAATAAGATGCCATCTATTTGTGGATTAAATAATTCTGACATGGTTTTTGAAATATTTTAAAAGTAATTATTCTGCCTAGGCTAGTCCTATCAAGAGTGTTTTAATTTTGAAAGAATTCTTTGGTCTAGAAAGAGCTCTGAGAGATGAAGCCAATATGTGTCTGGAGTTTTGGGATTTTTTAGGTGGCTTTTTTTTTTTTTTTGAGATATTTTGATCAATGGTCAACTGTAATATGTGAAGTTTTAAGCAGGCCTACAGTTTTGTTCTGTAATTTTCTCTGCAGTTTCTTCACTTTAATAATATTAATGCTTCTTACTAGTTGAGCTGATAACCTTCTTCTCCCAAATGTTGCAGAGCTTTTAACCTCCTCTGATTAGAACCATTTCAGGAAGTAGCCTGCAAACATTGAAAAATATGTGAAATGATAAGAGTAATCTTTTTTAGGGAGAGAGAGGTCTTTAATTCAGAGTTTCTAAAGTGCATTTTTATGTTTATCCATATAATTTTTATTTCTTTATTCAATAAGATCTTAATTAAATGCCAGGTGTTGGAAAAAGAACTTAAAGTCAATTGAAGGATACACAGAGAAGAATTTTACATATCAAGAAAAAATAATGTAGACACAAATGTTTTTAGTGTGTGATCTACTTGTAATGAGTATTTTATATTAAATTTCTCAAAAGCTAGGAATTAACCAAAATGTAAATATTTAATATCCTCAAATTCACTTGGGGAGAGTTTTTCTGTGATTCATAGCCAGAAATAGTAGACATGATTGGGTCTCAACATTTCTTGCTGTTTTAGTGCTTGGCTTAAAAATGTAATAAAAATTAAAATCCAGAATTAAAATTCATTCCTCAAAATTCAGTTGATTTCTAATTTTTTGTTGATTCCATTTGTGTTACATTTTATGGTGTAATTTTATGTACAAGCCAACATTGTTTTTGTTGCTGTATGTAGTCGGTGCTGTGACTTGTTTGTGCTCATCTCTGTTCTGTAGGCAACTTGCCACTCCCTACTGAATAAAGCTACAGTAAAAGAAAAAAAGGAAAACAAAAAATCAGTAAGTTTGGAGAACTTTTTATTAGCTGTTTCTTTCAAAGCAAAACAAAAATCTTTTGCTGTTTGTTAAGAATATCTTCACTTCAGCCTATTTGACCTTCACTGTAAAATCATTCTACTAATTCTGGCACAAAATAGCTTTCATTTCAATTAACCCTGGAATTAAGTTACATTGAAACATTCTCTGTGTTCCTTTGGTTTGATTTATCCCAAAGGCAATTTGTGGGCATTTGTTGCATTGGATATCCTTGGTCTAATTTTATTATTGTTACTTTTTAAATTATAAATGAATGCAAAGAAACTTAATTTCAAGGCCTTAGGAAATGCTGACTCTCTTCATTCTTGCTTCTTGTTTGAAGGTAATGTGAGTGGTTTCTTTTCCCAGAGATGACAGTGTTTCTTAATTGTTAGAAGTATATGGTGGGAAAGTGTCACTTTCTAAATCTTACCTAAAAGTTGCTAAATTTTATTTTTTTACTCTTCATATTTTTATCTAGGCAGTCTCAGGCATAATTTAGATATTTGTGCATAGTTTCCTAGAAATTTTAATGGTAAAACTACTTTTACCTCAAAAAAAAAAAAAAGAGGTAAATGATAAGATAGTATTTTTGAGATAAAAGAAAACTGAGTTCATATGTGTAGAAAAACACATCATTCTGCAAACATAATGTGAATATACTCTCTGCTTCTATGAACTTGGCCTGATTTATTTAAAAGGAAGAAAATTATGAGAGTCATAATTATTTTCTTCCAGTGAATGGAATTTGTACAAAATATAACATGCATTCATTTAACATTTGCCATTATTTGTCAGAGTGACTTATCAGGCTGAGCCCTGTCTTTGTTCATATAATCCAAATGATTGTAGAGTAAGATGTAAAGAAAACTTTTAGGAGTCAAGTAGGTAGTTTTCTTAAAAGGGTGTAATTTAGAATACAGTGTTCATCTGGTTTCATCTTTCATTCCTTGTCTAAACTTTACATATAATAAAGCTTTATGGCGGGGCACAGTGGCTCATACCTGTAATCCCAGCACTTTGGGAGACCAAGGTGGGAGGATCTCTTGAGCCCAGGAGTTCAAGACCAGCTTGGGCAACATAGCAAGTCATCTCTACAAATAATTTTTTTTTTTTTTAATTAGCCGAGCGTGGTGGTGTACTCCTGTAGTCCCAGCTACTCGGGAGGCTGAGGCAGGAGGATTGCTTGAGCCCAGGTGGTTGAGGCTGCAGTAAGCCATGATTGTACCACTATATTCTACCATGAGTGACAGAGTAAGACCCTGTCTCACAAAAAAAGAAAAAGAAAAAGCTTTACATATGTTTCTAAGCTTTACATATAAATTGTCTAAGCGTTAAATATAGATTTTTTAAATTCAAATCAAAATTTAAATTTATAGACATACTTTTGTTGTATCCATTGAAGATTTTATTTTTGAGTATATTAAGTAAATTTGACTAGCTATGATCAAATTGATAGGATTATAAAGACGTTTCTAATGCTTCAGACTTCTAATTATCAGTATATGTGAGTTTAACATAATGTACACCATCATCGTTGAAATTAATTTGCTGCTTCTAACACTCTTGTTCAGTGTTATACTAATGCCATTTTGTAGTGTATCACATAATTAAAATTCAGGCTTTCTGTGTTTCTCTAAAGCATGTTTTCTAGCCTTCCTAACACTGCTTTATTTATTAAGATTTTGTTTAAAATTGTTTCTTGAAATGTTTTTTCTACTAGAGTTGTTTTCAAAAAAATTTTTTTTAATTTCTGAGTAATACTAAGTTTTGGAATGTATTTCTTAGTACAGGTAATATGAGCTCCTCATGGAAACAAGGGAAATGTAATTGGTAATTTGAGATATTTTAGAGTACATTCCAAAGTATGAAGACAGTATACTCATAAATTTAAAATGTTGTTTTATGGAGTTGTGTGCTTTAACAAAATCTAGTGATCTTTAAGAGCTGACTTTCTTTTTGGGTGTATGTATCATGGATGGAATATGTAAAATATAGAGAGGTGTGGCTTCTAGTATATAGCTGTGTAGTCACATTACAGATAACTGTTTATTCGCAAACATATAGTGTATAATGAGGTTTACTTTGAAAGTTAACTGTCTGCCTAACTCAGGGAGAATGCAGTAACTAAGCATATATGGGTAGTAACGCTCTTGCTGAAGTGTAGTTTGTGACTGCATTCATTCACATTGTGTAGTCAGCTTTTACCAAGGGAAGAAAGGGGACATTTGGCTGATAACGAGTCTCAACACACAGACTGGCCCAACTTTGACCTTTTATGCAGAATGTCTTTTGGATCCAAATTAGATTTTTATGAATTAAAAAACCAATAGAGCATATATGTATTATGAGGTAAAATTGCACTGGTGTCAATTAGTGTTGAATGAAAAAAAAAGTCCTTTTATAAGTTGACTTATGTAAACTTATAACTTGTTTATATAAGTTATCTATACTTATAACATAACTTATATGAAACTTGTTATATAGCATTTTTATTGATTTTTAAAATCAGTTTTTAGTTCCAAAATTATATTGATTCTGCCATCAGTGTGATACATATTTATATGATACATGAAACAGTATGTGTTCCTGAGGTGTGGATATTTTGGGTTTTGACATGAATTATTTTTAAAGATGTGGAAGATGGTAAAACTGTGGTACTTTTCGTAAATTTTACAATATTCTTTTGGGAAATCACTTAGTTTTTCATTAAATTCTGATGCTGAGTACCTTTAAGTATAAATCAGGTATAAATATGATTCACACTTTAAAACTTCTTTGTCCTAGAGAAAACCAGTAAATAGCTACTTCCAAAAAAGTATTTTGTCTAATTGATGATAACCATTACAAATTTCCTTGTTCCTTCTCCACTCCCAGTGCTTCATTTTACTAGCGTAAAAAATGAAACAGTATTCTGAAAGCTGTCTATGTGTTTCACAGCAGGTTAACATTTTATAAACTAACTGGTTCTTTGAAAATTAAACTATGGCTTTTAGTTTTTAAAAAACCATTTTAGAATTTTAATGGGTTAAACTTATTAGATGCTAATTCTTTTAAAATAATCTATTTTAAAATAATTATAAAGCAATTTATAATCCTTTTCCCTCCTGCCAACTCACTCCTTAAGGGCTTTAAAATGTTACAGGTTTGTTTTGTCTGCCTTTATTTATTTATTTATTTATTTATTTTTGAGACAGAGTCTCTCTGTATCACCCAGGCTGGAGTGCAGTGGCACGATGGCTCACTGCAACCTCTACCTCCTGGGTTCAAGCGATTCTCCTGCCTCAGCCTCCCAAGTAGTTGGGATTACAGGTGTGCGCCACCATGTCCAGCTACTTTTTGTATTTTTAGTAGAGATGGAGTTTCGCCATGTTGGCCAGGCTGGTTTTGAACTCCTAGCCTCAAGTGATCTGTCTGCCTCGGCCTCCCAGAGTGCTGGAATTACAGGTGTGAGCCACCACACCCAGCCAGAGAGTTGTCTAAGATTAAAATTTGGGAGTTTTAGAAGAACCACTTAGTAGCAATGATGATCTCTGAATATTCTAAAATTATGTGAAGAATTTTGTGTGTGTGAATGCATACATTCATTTTTCTAACCTTGATCAGATTTCAGAGAGGTTCCTCATCCCCAGAAGGTTGAACACCGTACTGGAATAGTTGAAGCACTCGAATTTTTTCTTAATTTTACATCTTTCTATAGTTTCAGCTAAAACTTCTGTGTCTAATTCTAAATTTATATATTTGAGCTAAAAATAAATGGTATTTAGGTTTTAAAGCCATTCTAATAAAGCAGCTATATTTAGTCACCTTCACCAGTTTCCGCTTATTTAAGAGTTAAGGTTGTTCTTCATGCAATAAACACTGTAACATAAAGAAAGCTTCCTGAACTACGTGTAGTGTAACTGAAGGTGGGACTATATTAGTTACAACTGACCTCTTTTTATCACCTCTTACAAATATTTTTTTCTCTAAAATCTAGTTTTTAACTTCCTATTAGAGATTATAGAAAGCTATTTTGAGATTATAAGCAGTGATAACGCGTTTAAAATGTGGACTGCTTAAAGCACTGCATTGAACAGGGTGAAGGGAAATAATCCCGATTCTTTCCAGAGTCAATCTGGAGTCAGCCTGTCATAATTTATGTCATAATTTCCTATCATAACTTATGACAGGAAATATTTATTGAGGCATTGTGAAAAAAATAGCTACATAATATTCTGCATGTAAATCTGGGACCCCCTCCCCTCACCAATATCCTTTGAAATGAAGGTTTATCCTTGGAATCACAGATTATTGAGTGGAATGCTACAGTTTTGTAGTCACTGCTACTTTAAACAGCAGTTAGCCACACTAAGCAAAAATAGCTGTAGAGATTAAAATGTTACATTAAGTGTTCTTTAAAAATAAACATATATAGTATATATAAAAAATGTAAATTGCAAAATATAATTTTCATCTATAACATGATTCAAAGTAGGGGACACTGGGAAGGGATGGGAGCTGAACCAGTTTTATAGCACTCTTCCCAAGCTAAGGTACCTTTTACTTTATCTTAATGTAGAATGTTTTATAAAGGGAAAATAACCCATTTTTAATATTGAGTTCACATTGCTTTTCAGGCTGGACAACCATTTCTTGAGTTCTTAAATTATTTTTATTTGACAGAATTATAAATTGAGGTAGATATAGGGATTCTCTCTTCTGGTGAGATCCTTTTTTCTTTTAGGTCCCCAAGAATTCCCATCCCTCCATGGTTTAAATAATAGGTAGGTTCTTATATTATAAAGGAAGCTATGAAGAAAAGGAACTGGCAGTAACATTACTTGTAAGTAAGTTTTTTTTTTTTCCCCTCAGGAATCTAAGATTTTGTTTTGTATATGGCCAGCATTTTTTTCTTAAATTCAGTTGTAACTGGTACACAACAAAATGTAAACATGTACTATCAGGTATAGGATGTTTTGGGGGTGTGCTGTTGAAAATTTAGTTTCGCCTTATAAAGTTGACCACACTTTCATGTCTGTTAATCTTAGTAAATTATGATCATCTTTGTGTGAAAATTTGGTCTGCTTTTATTACTCATCAAACTTGCGGTACAAGTGATGATATAGTGAAGATTTTTTTTCAGGTTTCTTCTACCCATCTCATCCATGAGGTTTTTCTTTCCTCTGAGATACCTTAATTGTACTTTAATATGATACAAGACTAGAATTGAGAGGAAACTTTATTTTCTCATGTTTTGGGAGAAGAAAAAAATAGAAATATGTCATTCATGAGGACTGATTGATTCAGAGTTTTTGTGCGAAGTTTGACCTTTGAACTCTTTGTTTTCATGTCCTTATTTTAATTCAAACCTTATACTCAATTCTCAACTCCTTGTTTTTAGGTGGTTAGCCAGCGTTTCCCTCAGAACAGCATCGGTGCAGTAGGAAGTGCCATGTTCCTCAGATTTATCAATCCTGCCATTGTCTCACCGTATGAAGCAGGGATTTTAGATAAAAAGCCACCACCTAGAATCGAAAGGGGCTTGAAGTTAATGTCAAAGGTGAATTATTTTGATAATCTAGCTATCTTAAATTCCCTTTGCAACTAAATTTTCAGCTTTTCTTATAGTACTTCCTCTTACATTTGTATTTGAAATACCCTATGGTTTTCAGTTATGTGTTTTTGTTTTATTTTGTTTATATTACAAAGGAATTCATTAGGTACCTGATGGACCTTATTTTCATGAGAAAACATGTTGTTATAGCAGATGTATTGTGTTATGAAGATCATTTTTTGCCTAATCATTCTAGACATTCTGAAACAGACTAGAATGTAGACTATAGGATTTTTTTAAAAAGGCATTGAACATTTTTAATATGTATTTTTACATGTAAATATAATAATTATATTTGGGAAGGATAGAAACACTACCTAAAATAAGTTATAGAATGAGGAATGATTAATTTTTAAGTACTAGCAGAAATATCAATGAGAAAATTCATGCTTTTAAAGAATATATTAATGTATAGACTTCATACAATAAATAATCTGATTATTTATAACCCTGTTTTATTGTATAGATACTTCAGAGTATCGCCAATCATGTTCTCTTCACAAAAGAAGAACATATGCGGCCTTTCAACGATTTTGTGAAAACCAACTTTGATGCAGCACGAAGGTAATTTACTTGCCACTTATTCAGTTGCTCTGTTTGAATCAAATATTTTCAGTTTCACATAAGTCCATGTACCTGTTTTACATGAAGTTCCAGTGTAGGTGTTTTTCTTTTCCTGCTTAGGTCAAGACGTAACTTGTCTTATTTTATTTTACTATAAAAGACAGTCATGAAGCAAAATAATATTTTTTATAATTTGGTAGTGATTTTCATATTTGAAAACCAAGAGGGATTTTTGACATGTCTAGTTAAATAAAGGATTTGAGGATGGTACAATATGGGGACAAGGAAGAAGTAGGATTCTTTTTATTTAAAACTAAAACCAAAGTGGTATCAATAATACATAACAATGTTTAAGAAGGTTTTTTTGATGTTAGAGTATTTGTGGTACTTAAATTTGGAAGTGTATCTAAACTAAAATGTTATTCTTTAAACCAAGTAAAGCAAACACATAAGATTTTGTTTATGAGAAACTGAACTTTATGATTGTAGAAAACTTTTCTGCTAGATTTCCATAACTAGTTATTTCACTTTATTTCTCTGAGTTACTGGTTTATCTGTAAAGTGGGAATAAAGTCTTTGCCTGAGTTGTTTTTAGAGGAAAAAAAATGAGATAATTCATAAGAAAGTGCTTTGTAAATTTACGTCTGGAATTCTGCTTTTCATGTAGTATGAATCTAATTGATCCTCGTCATCTAAGCTAGGCTTGTACAACTCTCTCTTCCAGTCTATCATCATTGTAGTTGTTACTGACTGCTTTTCTGTTAGGGAAACTGGAGTTTAAAAGGTATATTGCTGAATGACAAGCCTTGTTGGAAAGAGAGTGAATGTCAGCATAGGATTCATATTCTGGCACTCTGAGTACCCATACAAAGTTAAAAGGATCAAAGTTTTAATCCTGGCTCTGGCAGGCTATGTATCTTTGGGGAAGTCTTTTGTCTGGACCTTCGTTTCCTTGTCTGTAAAATACTAGCCTCTTTCCAGAGTTTTATCCATCTCAATTTTGTTGTTGTTTAACTTCAAAGCCTACTTTGAAGCTGAATCCATGTATCAGAAATGGAAAGCCAACTTTCTTCTTGTCCTTTTTGCTTTGTCTGATGTCGAGTCACATTTTGGGAACAAGCCCTCCATATTTGTAATCTCAGTTACTTCACAAAGTTACTTCATATAAATTTAATTCAAACATAAGTCTGGGTGTATCTGGTGTTGAAAATTCTAATGACTTTGCATTTTTGAAGGTTTTTTCTTGATATAGCATCTGATTGTCCTACAAGTGATGCAGTAAATCATAGTCTTTCCTTCATCAGTGACGGCAATGTGCTTGCTTTACATCGTCTACTCTGGAACAATCAGGAGAAAATTGGCCAGTATCTTTCCAGCAACAGGTAAGATTTCCCAGTCATGGGGATAGTGAATACTCTCCGTTTAAATTTAGATTAATATAATTATTGGTCATGAATAGTGCTTTTTACTTTGCATCTTCTTGGACTAAGAATTATGGTTTAGAAAGAGAAAGATTCTTTTTTTCAAAAAAATACAAACAAAAGGTTAAGTCATATTAAATAATCAACAAACCTACCTAGGTTCCAGTGGTTATTATTATTATTTTTTTGTCAAGTTAAGAAATCACAGATTCACTCTTTGGGTTTTTATGGCTTGCAAACTGTCATAGACCCAAAGAAGTTCAAATTAGCGTTGGCATTTGAATCTGAAGAACAGCTAATTCATAGGAATTCAGTAATTAAAATATTGTCAGCATTTTAATTCTATGATAAACTCATTTGTGATACTTTAAGTATATGCAATAAAGCTTTGTATAGAAAATATCGGCCTGACATGGTGGCTCATGCCTGTAATCTCAGCACTTTGGGTGGCCTAGGCAGGCAGATCACCTGAGGGCGGGAGTTCGAGATCAGCCTGGCCAACATAGTGAAACCCTGTCTCTAGTAAAAATACAAAAATTAGCTGGGGCTGGACGCGGTGGCTCAAGCCTGTAATCCCAGCACTTTGGGAGGCCGAGACGGGCGGATCACTAGGTCAGGAGATCGAGACCATCCTGGCTAACACAGTGAAACCCCGTCTCTACTAAAAAAAATACAAAAAACTAGCCGGGCGAGGTGGCAGGCGCCTATAGTCCCAGCTACTTGGCAGGCTGAGGCAGGAAAATGGCGTAAACCCGGGAGGCGGAGCGTGCAGTGAGCTGAGATCCGGCAACTGCGCTCGAGCCTGGGCGACAGAGTGAGACTGTCTCAAAAAAAAAAAAAATTAGCTGGGCATGGTGGCAGGCGCCTGTAATCCCAGCTACTTGGGAGGCTGAGGCAGAAAAATCGCTTGAACCTGGAGGCAGAGGTTGCAGTGATCCAAGATCGTGCCATTGCACTCCAGCCTGGGCCACAAGAGCTAAACTCCATCTCAGAAAAAAAAAAAAAAAAAAACTTAAAAATTGAAATTGTTAATTTGGGCATTGTTTCATTAATCTTAGTAGTCTCTTGTGTATCATAAATTACTTGCTGTCTCATCTAGTTATATAAACTTGTAAAGAGACCAAATTTCTATGTATGAGGAGTCCCTAACAAAGGAAAAATGAATTCAAATTATTTTTAAATGCCAATAAAAATGGTTAGCATATTCACGGGAAAAGTAGTGGACTGTGAAGCTAAGGGTAAGCAATTGGGAGATGGGAGTTTAAATGACAGGGCATTTTCATCTTTTATGAGTTATTAATGGATTGAAGTAAACATGGTCCTGAGGTCTTTTTGGTGCTGTTTACAAATCAGCAGAGACCACCAGCTGACAGTAAAAGGAAAAGCAACCAGTTACAAGTTAAAGAAATGTGTAGCGCAAAATGTGAACTGCTAATTTTTTTTCTAAGTAGTTTGCTGTATCTAGGGATCATAAAGCTGTTGGAAGACGACCTTTTGATAAGATGGCAACACTTCTTGCGTACCTGGGTCCTCCAGAGCACAAACCTGTGGCAGATACACACTGGTCCAGCCTTAACCTTACCAGTTCAAAGTTTGAGGAATTTATGACTAGGTAAAGTACAACCTTGAAATAGTTGATTGCATTCTTTTTGTTTGAGAAGCAGAGTTTGCCCACCAGGCCACTTGTTAGATATGATAGAAAACTATGAGGAAAGATGTATTTAATAATCACATTGCCATGTTTGGAGATCCAACTATATATTATTTATATATATAGGGTGTGTTTTTTATATGTTGATTGTCATAACAATAGTAACAAATCATATTTTATCATCTTGCTTTCATAAGTTTTCACATTTAGTACTTACCAGGGAGTGAAGACAACATTATTTTCAAATTATAGTTAAGGAAGATGCAACTCAATGTGAATAATTGACTTGCTTAAGATTTCACACCTGTTTCATAGGTCTTTTGGTTTTAAGTGCAGGACTTTTCTACTACACTGTAACATTTTTCAGAACCCTCATAAAGGTTAATGGTTTTGACTTCTTTTAGATAAAGGTCCAGAAAATATAGTATACTTCAGTATTGCTATAAAATTTCTGTGGACTTTTGTTTGAATCCCATTTAGTGGGATTTAGTTTGTGAACCAAAGGATCCTTATTGTTAGACACTTACTCTATGGTGATACAATGAGAGTAGTTTGCTGAATCTTTTAAAGTACCTTTCACAGGACTTGATGCTTAATAAGTGCTCCTTGGTGTCTGTGAGTTGAGTGTTATGTTCATAGTATGTGCCAAAACAGAAAAAACAGAATCTGATGATGAGAAGTTAAAGATTTGTATATAATATGCCTTGAATTGTAAGTGCTTGTTGTTAGTTGTGTTGCATATAGGTCATGGTTTTGTATACATAAACCCAAACCAATGATACTGTTAAAAGAATATATGAATATATGCAAGAATGTATAAACATAAGAATGTATGGGTATATAATGTCCTTTCCAAATTAATTTTTATTTTTAGCTCTATGAGATTTTTCTCAGTGCAACAAATGTTTATTCCTGTGTAATTAAGGGCATATTTTCCATACAGAATATTCACATTACGTAACTGAAAATTATATACTACAAAAATATAATACTATTTTTAGGCCAGGCATGGTGGCTAATACCTGTGATCCCAACATTTTGAGAGGCCAAGGCAGGAGGATTGCTTGAGGCCAGGAGTTCAAGACCAGCCTGGACAACATAGCAGGACTCTATCTCTACAAATAATAGAGTATTAACCAGGTGTGGTGGTGCGCACCTGTGGTCCCAGCTACCTGGGAGGCTGAGGTGGGAGGATTGCTCGAGGATGCAGTGAACTGTGATTGCACCACTGCATTTCCAGCCTAGGTGACAGAATGAGACCTTGTCTATGCATAAAGAAATAAGTAAAAAGAAATATAAGTAAATATAAATATAAAAATGAATGAATCAAAACAAACAATTTTTAAATATGACATCACTGAGGACATCCTAGCTGTTTTTCTAGGAAACTATTTTTATTACTCCTTTCTTTCTAAGATCCTACCTTCCCTTACAAAGCAATCTTTTGTGCTTTTGAAGATTAAGTGATCCAATATGTATAATATACTTAGCGTACTATCTGGTACTTGTAAACTGTTTAATAAATGTTAGATCTTATTTTTGTTCTGAATTCCCACTGATGCTCTTGGAGACCCATTTTCTTTTTAAAAAAAAATGAAGGTAGCTTTATAATATTTTCAGTTATTAAAAAAATTATTAAATTACTCGATATAGAAATCTAAAGAAGAAAGTAAAAAAAATAAAAATTGTTTATCCTCCCTGTCAGAAGTAATTCAGTTAACGTTTGCTGAATAGTCTCCCAGTCATTTATCTATGCACATGTATAATTATTTCTCCTATCAAATGATATCTAGGTTGTTTCCATTAATATTTTTAAAATTCTGACCTGGTACCAGCAGCATGATGGGCTGAGCTAATGCAATCTCTTTCCCAAGACATAAGACTCATAGAAATACTAGGTGTAAAAGAAAATATGTATAGTTTAAAAAATTTAGGCCGAGTGCGGTGGCTCATGCCTATAATCCCAGCAGTTTGGGAGGCCGAGGTGGGTGGATCACCTGAGGTCAGGAGTTTGAGACAAGCCTGGCCAACATGGTGAAACCTCGTCTCTACTAAAAAAAAAAAAAAAAAAAAAAATATATATATATATATATTAGCTGGGCGTGGTGGTGGGCACTTGTAATCCCAGCTACTTGGGAGGCCAAGGCAGGAGAATCATTTGAACCCAGGAGGCAGAGGTTGCAGTGAGCCGAGATCACACCACTGCACTCCAGCCTGGTCAACAAGAGCGAAACTCCGTCTCAAAAAAAAATAAAATTTGTAGCTGAAGCTAGTTTCTAAGCAAATTACCTAGCATACAGTCAGTACAGACAGATAAATGGAAAATATGAAAGAGGTTAAGAGATGCAGAAGATAGAATGAGAAGGTCCAGGATATGTCTAGTAGGTGTTCCCTAGAAACTGAGCTCAGTGAGAATGGGGAGAAGTAATATTTGAAAGGCTAATGGATGGATGTTTTCTGGAGTTGATGAATGACGTGTATCTTGAGGTTAAAGAAGCACACTGAGTCTTGAGCAAACTATATAACAATTAAACCAGGCTTTAATACATATGGGAACGTAACATATGATATAACTGGTATTCAAAATCTAGATTAGGATGGACTTTCAATAAATGGTGTTGATACAACTGAGTAATGATCTGGAAAAATACTTTCATACCATTTATGATAGACTCCCATAAATCAAAAAAACATGAGCAAAGCTAAGGCCTTTTTCATCCATTCAAAATCCATAAACTAGAAAAGATTGATAAAATGAATTCATTAAAAAATCATAAACTTCTGTCTGGGACAAAAACGTCATGAGTAAAAACAATCCTATGGTTAATATCCTTGTCCAATAGTTCTCTTAGAATAGTCCTAAAAGTTCTTTTGTGGTTCAAAGAGTAATACCTTGAAATTTTTGGTGCATGTTGCCAAATTACCCTTTAGAATGCCTGTTGCTTTTAAAATATTTTTTCATTTTAGTGTTTTATTGTTTATCCAGTTATAGACTTTTTTTTACATACTCAGACGACATAAACCCTCATAGTTACTCTGTTCTTTTTCTTTTAGGCATCAGGTACATGAAAAAGAAGAATTCAAGGCTTTGAAAACGTTAAGTATTTTCTACCAAGCTGGGACTTCCAAATCTGGAAATCCTATTTTTTATTATGTTGCACGGAGGTAAGACATACTATGTTTTGGTGTCTCTTAACGGAATTTTTTACATTATAGCAAATATAAAGAGATGGCAAGTTTGGTTTTTCCTAATTGACTTAACAGGAATTGAAGACAAGTTTACCTGGGAGCATATAGCAGGATAAATAGCCTGCCTTTCCTAAAATGATGGTCAGTATCTAGTAGCTGCTTTTGACACTACCCATTTCATACTGGTTTCTCTGTCCTACATCATTTTTTAAAATACTGCTTGCAATGGATTAATTACCAAGAGTTAAAAACCCACAAAGAATATGTTGTTTTCAAGTATATTCTGATTAAATAGTACTCACAACATGATAACCGGGAACTTTTTTTAAAGGAAGAAATAAAACTGTAAGAGCCTATTTCTGAGAACTTTTAAAAATATGCTGTGTAAGATGGCATTAGGGTGATTTAGAAAATAATTCAAAGAAGTGGTGGAAAATATCTGTGAAGGTGGTGCAGGCGGTGGCCTGGAAAATGGTTCTTGTTCATGCTGCCCTCAGTTGAGGCTAGTTCCTAGAAAGCCTTTCTGGAAATGTTGTGAGCTCTTCTTTAATAATAGGTATGATGCTTGCCTTGCTTTCCCTACCATTGTCTTTTCTTTCTTGCCTCGTTTTACCTTCCTTTTGAAAACTCATCTGTGACATTATTTCGTCAGTTTGACTTCTTTGCATTTACCATGACATACATTCATGGTAATTGAACCTTAGAGACAACATGATATGTAGAGAAACCACTGACTTTGGAATCTCAAGGACCATGTTTAGACTTACTTCTGCTACTCATTAGTTGTAGACTTAATCTTTACCAGTTTCCTGAATTTAACAGTATTTAACATCCATAACCATTAAGTTAGTAGACTTACATTGTTAGTCAACTTACTAGCCACAGGTGGCAGTGTGTGGGAAACAAATTGAGGTTGAGAAATAGTAAAGAGATGGTGAAGGAAGATCAGTGGAAGATGGGAAACTTGTCTAATTGGGTAATTCAGATAGCCTTAAGACCAAGAAGTCCAAACTGAAAATTGCATTGAACCTCCCCTTGCACCCCCCTGCCCTTTAACAACTCTTAAGTAACCCCTCCTCACCTTCCCATGAAAGGCCTCTCTCCAGCTCTCATCTCAGTTGCCATTTCTAAATTGCGTAAGATCATTTTAATTTTCGTTTGCACTTGAGATGAACCATATTTGTATTCTAACCCCAACCTTTAATACAACCAGGATATTTTTACTTTCCCTTTGTTGTCTAAGTAAAAAGGAAACATTGGTAAGGGAGGTAGAAGATGTGTATCCCCGTCTTCTTTAAAATCTTATTAGTTTACAAATAGCAAAGCTTTATGGTAAACAAAGCTGGGTTTTTTTTCAGGATCAGAAACTGTTATATTTGTATTCTTGCTCTGTGGTGATCTAGCAAAAACTAAAGGAAAGCAGATTGGACCTGCTGCAGATCCCTTAGTGAGATTCAATCAGTTTGGTTTCCATGAAAGCTATTGAGTGTTGTGGCTTGAGAGTGCTAAGAATTCTCAGCTCTGCTGCTTATTAGCTGCATTTTTTTTTTTTTTTTTTTTTTTTTTTTTTTTTTTGAGATGGAGTTTCACTCTTATTACCCAGGCTGGAGTGCAATGATGCGATCTCGGCTCACTGCAACCTCCACTTCCTGGGTTCAAGTGATTCTCCTGCCTCATCCTTCCGAGTAGCTGGGATTACAGACATGCACCACCATGCCTGGCTAATTTTGTATTTTTAGTAGAGATGGGATTTCACCATACTGGCCAGGCTGGTTTCGAACTCCTGACCTCAGGTGATCTGCCTGCCTCACCCTCCCAAAGTGCTAGGATTACAGGTGTGAGCCACAGCACCTGGCCTTAGCTGCATAATCATAAATAAGTTTATTTTTCCAAATCTGTTGCTTCATCCGTTAAAGCTGGGGTGTGTGCTTATAAAAACTGTCTACCTCCCCTATAAAGTGTTTTTTTCACCTGTAAAGTTATGTAAGGAGTAAATTTGAGATTTTCTTTTTTTCTTTCATTCTTTTTTTGGGGAATATGGCACTGTCAGTTTCAGATTTTCAATCCTTTTAGTTTCTTTCTTAGACCTACTGGAGCTCCTCCTGGCCTTCATTTTTACCTGGTGTGACAGATGAGTACACAGTACATCACAGCAGAGTATCCATGTACTCCATTATGAAGGTCTTGTCTCTCTGTATGCCATCAGTTTTGTCAAAGAGCACTTGGATTTGACTTCTTTTGATATTCCTGCGTTTCTGTGGCTTAGACTACCATGTGTTAAGTAATGCTTTTTGAATTGTGGATTTTCTAATCTCCTTATAGATAGTCCACAGATGTTTCAGACTTGAAATGTCCAAAACTTAATTCAGTATATCTTCAAATCAACCTCCTCTTCACACCATATTTCTCTTTCTCAGTAGCATCATCATCCCTTCTAGTTCCCCATCTAGAGACCCTAATCATTTTAAATTATTTCTTCTTATTTCTTTTATCTTTCTCATTGTTAGTCACCAAATCTTGGTTTTACCTGTGAGATCCTGGGCAATCAATTAAGTTATTTTAGTTATTATTGCAAAGCAGTCATTTGTATTTTCTCAAGAATAGCTTTTAGGAAAAGCATGAATTAGAGCAGAGCCTACCCAGATAAAGAGAACTAGATGGCTGTGGTGCTGGAACTGGCTACGCTCTTTGACTCTCTTAGTTTTGTGTTCAACTCTTTCTCATGATTTTCATCTTTCTGTATTCTTTCAGCTTTTGCCCCAGATAGTAACCCCTTCATTGTCTCGTACTGCACGTCTGAAATTCCAGAAAGAAAATATGATTCAGCTAAAAAGTATCTCTGCTTGGCAGAAACTTTAATGTTAGGTTCTGGCCAGCCAGTTGATTTCTGGCTGCCCCTACGTCCAGTATGTGCTCCTGGCCCAGCAGTCATGTGATTCAAAATGTGACTACTTGGCTGTGTGCACAGTGGCTCGTGCCTGTAATCCCAGCACTTTGGGAGGCTGTGGCGGGCAGATCATGAGGTCAGGAGATCGAGACCGTCCTGGCCAACATGATGAAACGCCATCTCTACTAAAACACAAAAAATTAGCTAGGCATGGTGGCACGCACCTGTAGTCCCAGCTACTTGTTAGGCTGAGGCAGGGGAATTGCTTGAACCCGGGACGTGGAGGTTGCAGTGAGCCAAGATTGCACCACTGCACTCCAGCCTGGCGACAGAGCAAGACTCTGTCTAAAAAAAAAAAAAAAAAAAATGACCACTCAGTGCTGTTTCTTCATCAGGGGCTGTTCTTAGGTATGTGTTTTAATTTTTTTTTGTTTTGTTTTTGAGATAGGGTCTCACTCTGTTGCCTAGGCTGGAGTGCGGTGACACTATCATGGCTCACTGTAGCCTCTAGCTCCCAGGTTCAAACAATCCTCCTGCCTCATACTCCCAAGTAGGTGGGAAGACAGGTGTACGCCACCACAGCTGGCTAATTTTTCTTTCTATGTTTTTGTAGAGATGAAGTCTTGCTATGTTGCCCAGGCTGGGCTTGAACTCCTGGGCTCAAGCAATCCTCCTGCCTTGGCCTCCTAAAGTGCTGGGATTATAGATGTGAGCCACAATGCCTGGCCTAATTTTTTTTTTTAGTTAGACCTTAATGGACTAATATTACTATTAGGTACCTTGGCAATGTCTTTCGAAACCATTTTCTCCCACTGCATTACTGGAACTCTCACTGTGTCTTACCTATACTAATGTAGCATTATTCTCCTCCTCCTTCATCCCCAGATGACTACTTCTAGGTAATCTTAACATTTCTTCTGGAGCCAGTTTCCAGTAGAAAGCTTGTCTCTCCCATTGACTCCCTGCATAAAGTCCAAGTTCTGTAGTCAAACATGCAAGGTAATTTTGGCCTAATTTACTTTTCTAATCTTTTCCTTCTATTCCATCCTATATACTTACGCTCTTGCCCTGTGGTAAAGTAGCATAATACAAGGACATTGTTGCAACACTGTTTATATAGTGGCAACAAAAAGGAAAACAATAGAGCTGTGTTTCAAAAGGGGGATTGTTGAATAAATGATGATACATTTATATTAGTGAATAATGCAATGTGTTGATTTTGCTTGTTACAAGTGACAGAAATGCAATTCAAATTTATGTGTGCCAAAAAGGAATTTACTGACTCATATGCCTAAGAAAATCAAGAGATGTACTAGTTTCTTGCATGACTAGATGCAGAGCTTTGAACAATATCATCTGCAGAACATCTGTCTTCTCTGGCTCTTAACTCTACTTTCTTTGTGTCGGTTTTATTCCCAAGCAGCTCCTCCCAAGTTTTGGCCAGTAATGGTTTGTGTTCTCCTAGCTTAACAATCCCAGTGGAAAAACACCTCTTTCCTAGTTTTGTGGTTTCAGCAAAAGTGGTTGGTCTTACTGGCCTGGTGTGAGTCACATGCCAATTCCTAAGGCAGTCACTATGGCAAAGGGGATGGAATTTCTTGGTTATCTAGACCTGGATCATATGCCCGTTCCTGGAATGCAGTGGTAAAGCCAGCCCTATCCAAATTGCATGAACTAAAAGGAGGGCATGGGGGCAGGGTTTTCACAAAGGAAAATTGAATTGCTGTTACCAGAATGAGGAAAAATGGATACTGGACAGGCAGAACTAGCAGAAGTCCTCTACATCCAGCTTTTAAAAGGCCCAGAAAGATGACTCTTGACACTTACCTTACAAGGTAGATGACAATGTGTGTGTGTACCTGCACATGTGTATGTGTAGACTGAGAAATGTATGAAATTATGTATATTAACTGTTCACATTGCTTATCTCGGAAGTGTGATTGGAGGAGATAGAGGACTAATTTAATATTTCTGTTATTTATCTCTATGTTGTTTGGCTTGCCAGGAGCATATATTGTTTTTGTAAGAATAATTAAAAATATAAAACCCCAAAGTGGCTGGACGTGGTGGCTCACACCTGTAATCCCAGCACTTTGGGAGGCCAAGGCAGGGAAATCACTTGGGCTCAGGAGTTTGAGATCAGCCTGGGCAGCATGGTGAAACCCTGTCACTGCAGAAAAATACAAAAATCAACCATACGTGGTGGCATACACCTGTAGCCCCAGCTATTCAGGAGGCTGAGGTGGGAGGATCACTTGAGCGAGCCTAGGAGGTCAAGGCTGCAGTGAGCTGAGATCATACCTCTGTACTCCAGCCTGGGCAACAGAATGAGGCCCTATCTGAAAGAATAAATTTAAAAAAACACAAAACAAAACCCAAGTTACAAAGAAGAGTTTTCCTCTTAGGAATATTGTGATACCTGGCAATTGCTTTTTGGGTGGTAGTAGTAAACAATGATAATAGCTAACATTTCCTAAGTGCTTTCCCTGCGTCAGGAAACTGCATATTACATAATTTCTCATTTAATCCACATAATAACCTTCTGAGATATTATTAACAATTAATTGATATGCATATAAACTGAAACCCAAACCTGGCTATCAGAATGATCTGAAACATTAAAACAAACATGTCTCCAGCCCTACTTCCAAATCAAAATCTCAGGGGCAGGGCCTTATTTATATATTTAACAGGCACTGCAAGTGATTCATTTATTACTAAAGTGTGTTTGGGAATCTCACTGGGTCATGTATTTAATCCATGGTAGCATGACTAGTAAGAATCAGAAGTGGGTTTCAAACCTAAGCCAAAGCTCTTAACAAATGCACTATTAATCACATGCTTATTACTATTAAAATTTTATGCTTGGGTAAATCTTTGTAGATGAGCATGAAAACCTAACCAACAGTTATGAGATATATTACTCTGGGGAAAATAAGTTTTCAATTCCAGGCATCTGATTTACAAATGATTTTTTGAAACATAAGACAAGGGTTTACTCAGTATAAGATAATCTTGTCATTGGCGCAATATCATTATACATTACAAAAGTTAGGAGAATTGGCACCTTTTCTTAGCGAAATGACATACTACTATTAACACATTCATGAAATATGTTCAGATGAATGTGTTATTTTGTAAAGCACTTTAGTTTATCAGATTAGCATTTTTTGTCTGTTTAAAAAAAATATATATATAGACCGGGCTTGGTGTCTCACACCTGTAATCCCAGCACTTTGGGAAGCCAAGGCTGGTAGATCACCTGAAGTCAGGAGTTTGAGACCAGCCTGGCCAACATGATGAAACCCCTCTACTAAAAATACAAAAAATTAGCTGGGCCTGATGGTGCACGCCTATAATCCCAGCTACTCTGGAGGCTGAGGCAGGAGAATTGCTTGAACCTGGGAGGTGGAGGTTGCAGTGAGCTGAGGTCATGCCATTGCACTCCAGCCTGGGCAAAAGGAGTGAAACTCTGTCTCAAAAAAATAAAAATAAAAAGGAAATACAAAAACAGCTTCCCCCATACCACTCCTTATCCCACACCCCCATCCCCTATCCCCTATCCTTCATCTCTTTCTGTTTCTCACTCGCTCTCTCACTGTCATATGTGTGCTCTCTCTCTCACACACACACCCCCCACCTACATAATTTCTTCTCTTACACCTTTAATATAAATATCTGAGTTTCAATTCAGTTTTGCAAACATTTAAAAGGCAAACATGGTATTTTGCTTCTTTCAGCATTTAATAATAAGGTAGTAAGTACGTACTTTCTTCATATGGAAGGAAACCGTCATATTAAGTTAATATTTGAACTTACACAATTATAATTTGCAAAAAAACAAATCAAGTTAATAATTTCTTAAGTAATAAGTTGAAATAAATGATATTTTCCTAGCATGCTTGTCATTCAGCAGATAATAAGAAACTGAGAGAAGAATGCAGGCAGTTGAAGTTCACTTCAGCCCAAGTGCAAGTGTACACAAAACAGCAAAAATATTACATAGAAAATAAAGTGAATGTTGTCCATTGGATTGAGTATGGTCCTACCATTTGTCACAGTGCACATATTCATAATTATGGCTATCTTTGGGGTCACTGCTGTATTCAGACTTGTGTTGGAATTTGGAATCATCTTGGGACTTGAGGTCATTTTGAGATCTGGGCTTGTCCCAAGATTGGGGTTCATTCTGGGATTGCTGCTACCATTTGTCACAGTGTTCTTATTCATAATTATGGCTATCTTTGGGGTCACTGCTGTATTCAGACTTGTGTTGGAATTTGGAGTCATCTTGGGACTCGAGGTCATTTTGAGATCTAGGCTTGTCCCAGGGTTGGGGTTCATTCTGGGATTGCTGCTACCATTTGTCACAGTGTTCATATTCATAGTTGTGGCTATCTTTGGGATCACTGCTGTATTCAGACTTGTGTTGGAATTTGGAGTCGTCTTGGGATTCGAGGTCGTTTTGAGATCTGGGCTTGTCCCAGGGTTGGGGTTCATTCTGGGATTGCTGCTACCTTTTGTCACAGTGTTCATATTCATAGTTGTGGCTATCTTTGGGATCACTGCTGTATTCAGACTTGTGTTGGAATTTGGAGTCGTCTTGGGATTCGAGGTCGTTT
This sequence comes from Rhinopithecus roxellana, assembly GCF_007565055.1. NCBI lineage: Eukaryota > Metazoa > Chordata > Mammalia > Primates > Cercopithecidae > Rhinopithecus > Rhinopithecus roxellana. The sequence continues at coordinate 47,997,379 of NC_044567.1, forward strand.
TGAGATCTGGGCTTGTCCCAGGGTTGGGGTTCATTCTGGGATTGCTGCTACCTTTTGTCACAGTGTTCATATTCATAGTTGTGGCTATCTTTGGGGTCACTGCTGTATTCAGACTTGTGTTGGAATTTGGAGTCATCTTGGGACTCGAGGTCATTTTGAGATCTAGGCTTGTCCCAGGGTTGGGGTTCATTCTGGGATTGCTGCTACCATTTGTCACAGTGTTCATATTCATAGTTGTGGCTGTCTTTGGGATCACTGCTGTATTCAGACTTGTGTTGGAATTTGGAGTCATCTTGGGACTCGAGGTCATTTTGAGATCTGTACTTGTCCCAGGATTGGTGTTCATTCTGGGATTGGTGCTCGTCCTGGGATTAAATGTGGTCCTGGGATTCAGGCTTGATGCAGTACTGGATACTGCCGTAGAATTTGAGGTTGTTGATGTTGAAGTTGTTCCCGGAATGTTAACAAACATGAAGAGCAGGCCGATCAGTGATAGCTTGAACATCATCCTCCTCTGTTTCACAATAATTAGATAATTTTAATTGAACACATGGATCACAAATAGGCAAGCATATATCCTTAATTGTGTTTATCAGTACATGTATGTGTTATGTAAATGTTTGCTTTTTCACTGTTAGTGAACAAATAAAAAGCTTCCCTTTCTTTGTTGTCAACATCTGCTGACAGACGACCTATTTTCTATTGAGGGCTACCAGCTGAAGGCAAAAACAATCCAAAGACTAAAAAAGAGCTTAATTGGCATTTTTCTATTTAAAAAAGGAAAAAAAAACACTAGACATTCAATACAATAAATATGGGGGCTTGAGATCAGTATAGAGTAGGATAGGGGCAAAGGCTGAGAGGCAATTTGGGACAGTAGAGCAACAAAAGAAATAATGAAATAAATATTGGTATTTTCTTGATTTCTCATGACCTTTATTCCAACAATTTAAGGTTTTAGTTTAGGTCACAAATTAGGATATTACTTCTAAATATTTACTCCAGAGACTAAAGAGGTTAAACCATAGGATTTCCCCAGTGCTGGGATGAGGTTTTCTTTGTTAAAACAACAACAACAACAACAACAACAACAACAACAACAACAAAAACTAGTTAGAGAAGTTCATAGTTTTAAGATTTAGAAATGAACACAACCAACTCCTTCATTTTGTAAATGGGCTCAGACAAGGGGCATAACTTGTCTGAGGGTGCATATCTAAAAATGACCCAAGCTAGAACTTAAGTCTGTGACTTAAAGCCCAAATTTTAACTGTAAAACTCTTAGCATATATAGTAAAAGTTGTATTTGGCTCTAATATGTAATTGAGAACATTTCAAATTAATGTTACCTTTTGATATTTTTCTTTGAAGAGTAAGAATTCAGTCTTTCTCCAGTGTCTATGGGGAATCTGATTTCTCACTCACTGCATTCTATTTAAATATAATTAGTGAGGAAGTCACGTGTTCTAACCTTGACCTGCCATTTGCTGTTTGGAAGTATCCAACTGAGTGTTTCCAGACAACTACGTATAAACAGATAGACTTTGGCAGAGTTTAAAGAACTCAAATAAAGTTCTAAAATCTGCTTGCTTATTTAAAGAATCCAGTGAATAGCATTTGTTATTTCTCTTATCCATGTATACATTAATGAATTGCTTCACTGGATTGACTCTAACTAGATGAATTTACTGTTTTGCCTGCTGTGATTATTATGATTTTAAACCAAGTAAGTGTATTAAAGTTGTCTGCTTTTTCCTTAGAACATAGGGTAGTTTCTACCCATGGTTATTTTGAAGTTTAAAAAATAATTCAGTAATACAACATTTCAGGTATTTAATTTTTGGTAAATAAAGTAACCTTGGAAAAGAAGTTAAACTTCATTAATATGAAACTTAAGTAAAGGACTACATATGAAAGTGATACTTTTTCATACTAAGTTTACAAACTTTTGTGTGTTTGTGTATGGTTTTTTAATGTATTAAACCACTCACCTTGAAGTGCATAAAGTAAATTTTTTAAAGGAGTTTTGTCTTTTGGTCAGCCAAAAGTTTTCCATGATAACTAGCATATAGGGAAGTTGAGTTGTATTGTGCTAATGTTTTCACCACATTGGCCAGCATACTTTAAAAATTGCAGGGCTGTGAACAATGGTGTTGACATACAAGGAAATTACAACATAAACGGCAGAAATACAAGCCAGTACATGTTCCTTGCTTGTTTTACTGTGCTATGAAGATCGTTTTTCCCCTGAATGAATAAACCATGAATAGAACTTTGCTTGGTAAATCTTAATTTATGTGGTACATGTAATAACTTCACTTAACCGGAGGTTAATATGGTCAGATCTAAGAAGTAAACAAAAAAAGTTTCTTGGCAACCAGAGTAGATATTATAAATCAGAGTACCACAGTAATTTACAGGAGTTTGTCATTGTCCTCTCTCTGCTCACTTGCTCATTCTGTGGATTTCTTTAGGGGTATATAGTTGATAATAGTAATAGTAGTGTTTTGAACTTGAGCAAACTGTGACTTACCCTATTTTTCTAATCCTGATCTTTTGAGTACTACACTTACACAACTCTTTATTGATGCTTCAAACACCTCAGTCTCAACTTGTTTAAAATTCAAAAGGTAGCATTTTCTTCTTCCTATTTTTGTATCTACATATATTCTTCTCATAATCTCTTGGTTAATTGTATCATCAACTAGCCAAATGTTTCTCCACCATTGGGTTTCTCATTATCTTCTCTTTCTTATTTCTCTTAAGCTCCCCAGGCCTCTTGATGATGATTAAGTAAAATTTAAATTCTGTTTAGCACTGAAATGCTCCCAAACAAACAAAAATCAATTTGCCGTTATTCGGGTCTTCAAATACCCACCAACTTTGTATCTTTGTGCAGCCTCCCCAACTTGCCCAAAGTGTAGTAATAGCCCCCTCTTATCCTAAGTTTCACTTTCCATAGTTTCAATTACCCATGGTCCACCATGGCCTGAAAATACTGAATGGAAAATTCCAGAAATAATTCATAAGTTGGATGTATCATGAGAAGGTTAATAGCCCAGCACTATGTCACAGTGCTACATCAGTCAACTCACTTCATCTTACCACATAGGCATTGTGTCATATCACATCATCACAAGAAGGGTGAGTATAGTACATTAAGATATTTTGAGAGAGAGACCATGTGCACATAGCTTTTATTATAGTATATTGCTATAACTTCTATTTTATTGTTTTTAATCTCTTACTGTGCCTAATTTATAATTAAACTGTATCACAGGTATTTATGTATAGGAAAAAAACACAGTATATATTGGGTTCAATACTGTAATTCTCTGGTTTCACGTATCCCTGAGGGGTCTTGGAACATATCCCCCACAGTTAAGGGGGTACTACTGTACTTTCCTCATTCAAAATTGTGTTGTTTCTTCAAGTTCCACTCATGTCAGCACCTTTTATAGGATCCTTCCCTAATTCTTCACATCAGAGTCAGTCATTTTAGTACTTTATACTTATCAGAGTCTCCTTTTCACTAAAGAAACTAAATCTTCCACCATATTCTGGCTTTTTTGTGGTAAGATACCACCTCTTATTCCTTCTATTCCCTCTACCTTCTGAAATATTGAGTGCTTATAAAGAATAGGATACAGGGCCAGGTGCAGTGGCTCATGCCTGTAATTCCAGCACTTTGGGAGGCCAAGGTGGGCAGATCATGAGGTCAGGAGATCGAGACCATCCTGGCTAACACAGTGAAACCCTTTTTCTACTAAAAATACAAAAAATTAGCCGGGCATGGTGGCGGGCGCCTGTAGTCCCAGCTACTCGGGAGGCTGAGTCAGGAGAATTGCTTGAACCCGGGAGGCGGAGGTTGCGGTGAGCTGAAATCGCACCACTGCACTCCAGCCTGGGGCACAAAGCAAGACTCCATCTCAAAAAAAAAAGGACACAGTAAGTATTGGAATTCATTGAAATACCTCCTGTTTCACCATGTCGGAGGGCTGGTATAATTAATGTCTAAAATAAGAGTAATTTGGTTATTTGCAGTTTTCCCTTCACATTAGCATAAATTTGGAAGGCATAGGCCTGAGTTTAACTTTCATCTCTACTTTCCTGGCTGCTGTTTTGAGAGGATTTCTTCATTTGTACAATGTGGATCATAATGCACATAATCCCTTGTCTGTAATCTGAAATCCAAAAATCCTCCAAAAACTTTAAGTTTTATCAAAAATAAAAAAGTTTGACACCACAATTTATTTGGTGCAAATGCCTTATCTGCATTGGTGTGAGGTTTTTAGCTATCTTTATTTGTTTCACTTAATGTGGATAGTAAATGTTTCACTGCAGAAATATTGATGAGATTGATTTTGGGGTGCTGTTCCAGTTTTTACTGGAGTGTTACATAATACATGATAGTAGTACTTAGCATATTCATATTCCTCTTCCTTCTGGGCACAGCACCATACCAGTCTTAGCATTCTGATAGTTAGGTGGTACCATCTGACTGAGTTCTGGCCACTAAAATGTCAGTTCCAGTGATGTACAATCGACCCTTGAACAACACTGGGGTTAGGGGCACTGAATCTCCATGCCATTGAAAATCTACGTATAACTTTTGACTCCCCAAAAACTTAACTACTAATAGACTGTTGATCGGAAACCTTTTGATAACATAAACAGATTAACATGTTTTGTAAGTTAATGGTGTATATGCTGTATTCTTAGAGTGAAATAAGCTTGAGAAAAGAAATTGTAGCTCAGAAAATCATGAGGAAGAGAAAATATATTTACTATTCTCTGAGTGGAAGTGGATTATCATGAAGGTCTTCATCTTCGTTATCTTCATGTTGAGTAGGTGGAGGAGAAAGAGGGATTGGTCTTACTGTCCCTGGGCTGGCAGACGTGGAAGGATTAGCACAGTTCAAACCTGTGTTGTTTAAGGGTCAACTGTATATCATTTTTAAGCCTGATGTCTTAACTTCTCACCAATCTTCCATTCTTGCTTTCTTCTGTCATCGCCTACTAGAAACAGACAGTTCAGTGGAGGGGGTCTCCAAGACCCTAGAAGATGGTGAAACCATTAGAAGACATGATCTAAGGGAAATAAACTTTTGTTGTCTTAGCCAGTGATATTTTGGGATTATTTGTGACAGAAATTAGTTTGTGCTGACTGACATAACTACATACTGGACATCTTGCCTTTGCCTCTTCAAATCCACTCTGTTCTTTACCCTGCTCTGTACCTTAAAAGGCTGATCTGTGCAGAGGGTATCTTTGGGCTCCTCTCCTCTCTGGCTTTCAGCTGGCCCATAGGGAATACAAGCAGAAGATTGGAGGGAAGAAAGAGAGTAAGGTTAGGATGTATATATTTTTGGCTCCCTTTCTGTAGGGTCCCTGTGGGCTGGCTGCATCCCTCCACGCAGTATGGTTTTTGTTGGGTGACCCTCTCCACACAACCTACTCTGTGTCTACTTTTTGCTAACTGCTTCCTGCACTCACTACTTTAGGTGTAGTATCACACTGTCTCTTAGAGTTTCCTTAAAACATGCCTTCTCCTTTATACATAATCTCTAATATCTCAGTTTGAATGTGCCAGCTGTTTCCTGCTAGAACCTTAATTGCTACAAACAGTGTGTACACTGTATCATCTTCCTAAAATCAACCAGGCATGGTGGGATGTGAGCTATAGTCCCAGCAACTCAGGAGGCTGATGTAGGAGGATTGCTTGAGCCCAGGAATTCAAGGCTACAATGAGCTACCCTAACCTGGGCAACAAAGCAAGACCTTGTCTCTAAAAAGCAAAAATTAAGTTTAAAAATAGTGTCTTTTTTTGTATACTTACATTGCTACTTTCAGTTGATCTGTTTTTGTTATATACTTACATTGCTACTCTCAGTTGATCTGTTTTTGAAATGTTTCCAGAACTGTCTTCCCTCACGTATTGATTCTTCCAAAATTCTTAAGAAAATGGAAAAAAGTAATTTCTGAAAATCATGAGAATGATCATAAATTTCCTACAGCACTTTCCTGAGAATTTCAAATTGCAGTTTAAATATTTTACTTTAGAAACAGGTCCAGTTTTCTCTTCTGTAATTTTTTTCTTTGGTCTTTTTGGATTTTTTTTTTTTTTTTTTCCCATGAAAAGAACACAGAGATCTTTTCTTGAATGATATTTGCGCAGACATTACCTTGGCAATTTTTTTTTTTTTTTTTTTTTTTTAGAAAACCCTATTAAGTTTTATGCCATGTCTATGCTCATTGCACCTGTGCCTCATGTCTCATTTATTTATTTATTTTACAATTTTTTTTTATTTTGAGACGGAGTTTCGCTCTTGTTGCCCAGGCTGGAGTGCAGTGGCGCGATCTCGGCTCACTTCTACCTACGCCTCCTGGATTCAAGTGATTCTCCTGCCGCAGCCTCCTGAGTAGCTGGGATTACGGGCACCCCCCACCACGCCCTACTAATTTTCGTATTTTTAGTAGAGATGGAGTTTCACCGTGTTGGCCAGGCTGGTCTCGAACTCCTGACCTCAGGTGATCTGCCCACCTCGGCCTCCCAAAGTGCTGGGATTACAGGTGTGAGCCACCGCACCTGGCCTTCATATCATTTAAATAGGACTTCTAAAGTTTGAAATGAGGCCAGCTTCAGTGGCTCATACCTATAATCCCAGTGGTTTAGGAGGCCAAGGCAAGAGAATCACTTGAAAACAGGAGTTTGAGACCAGCCTGGGCAACAGCATGAGACCCTGTCTCTACAAAATATATTTTTTAAAAAATTAGCCAGGTGTGGTGGCACACACCTGTGTAGTGTTAGCCACTTGGGAAGCTGAGGCAAGAAGATCGCCTGAGCCCAGGAGTTCAAGGTTGCAGTGAGCTGTGTTCCCTCCACTGCAGTTCATCCGGTTATGGGGACAGAGTGAGACCCTGTCTCAAAAAAATTGTGTTTTGAAACGAATTTATGTATGTTTGGTTATTTCTGAAAGCAGTCATACCATCCTGAATGCACCTGATCTTGTCTGAAAGCAATTCAGGTTTTCAGGATTAAAATTTTTATGCTACTAGGTTTTTAACCTATATTTAAAACTAGAACATTTAAAATATTTTAGTAGTATATAGCACTGAAAAGTGGACTTTTAGTGTAGGTAGTTGTTTTTCAAAAAACTATTTTGTAATCCTAGCTACTTGGGAGCCTGAGGTGGGAGGGTCGTTTGAGCCCAGAATCCAGTTTGGGCAACAAAGAATTCCAGTCTCTTAAAAAAAAGGAAGAAACAATTTGGAAGTTTTGTGAACAATAGATATGCAAAAAGGACATTGTTATGATAGGCCTAATTGTGAGTACTTTCTAGAATGTATATAAGCATGATTCTCTTCAATAGTAAAATGTCAGCCTCTTCATTTTAGAAATCTAATATAGGAAAAAGAACACATTTCTCCTTAGTTATGAAACACAGGTTCTCAGGGTGAATGCCCATCTTTGAGCAAGTTTGTCTTCCTAATGATATAATACTGTAAGTCTGTTATCTAATTTTGGCTTGTTGTCACTTATTTTTCATAATCAAAGAAAAATGATTTAATTTTAAAAAGATACTCTCCTTTCTGTTTTCTTCTCTTGGATGATAGTATCTGTCATGCGCATCCATGTGAAGAGACCACCAAACAGGCTTTGTGTGAGCAACATGGCTGTTTATTTCACCTGGGTGCAAGCAGGCTGAGTCCGAAAAGAGAGTCAGCGAAGGGAGATAAGGGTGGGGCCGTTTCATAGGATTTGGGTAGGTAAAGGAAAATTACAGTCAAAGGGGGGTTGTTCTCTGGCAGGCAGGAGTGGGGGTCACAAGGTGCTCAGTGGGGGAGCTTTTTGAGCCAGGATGAGCCAGGAAAAGGAATTTCACAAGATAATATCATCGCTTAAGGCAAGGACCGGCCATTTTCACTTCTTTTCTGGTGGAATGTCATCGGTTAAGGCGAGGCAGGGCATTTGCACTTCTTTTGTGATTCTTCAGTTACTTCAGGCCATCTGGGTGTATACATGCAAGTCACAGGGGATGTGATGGCTTGACTTGGGCTCAGAGGCCTGACAGTATCCCTATCTGTCTGAGTTTATAGAATCTTAATTTTTACCTGCTCTTACCACATACATCTGATTAGTCATTAAGTCGTGTTGATTCTGCTTCAGAAATTGTGTTTTATGCTTCACTCTCGTGCTACAAACTTATTTGGTAGCTTCAGCAGTTATCTAAGCTGGGGGTGGCAAACTTTCTCTGTAAAGGACCAAATAGTAAACATTTTAGGCTTTATAGACCATGTAAAGTTTTTTTTTATTTTTCTTTTCTTCTTTTTTTTAAAAAAAACAATGCTTTAAAAATGTAAGAACCCACACCTGTAATTGCAACACTTTGGGAATCTGAGGCAGGTGGATCATGATGTCAGGAGTTTGAGACCAGCCTGGCCAACATGGTGAAACCCTGTCTCTACTAAAGATACATTAGCTGAGCGTGGTGGCTTGTGCTGTAATCCCAGCTACTCAGGAGGCTGGGGCAGGAGAATCGCTTGAACCTGCGAGGCAGAGGTTACAGTGAACTGAGATCGTGCCACTGCATTCCAGCCTGAGTGACAGAGTGAGACTCTGTCTCAAAAAAAAAAAAAAAAGTAAGCACCATACTTGGCCTGGAGGCCATACAAAAACAGGTTACAAGCAGGCTGTGGGCAGGATATTGCAAGTGGGCCATACTTTGCAGACCTCTGGTTTAGGCTATTACAACAATTTCCTAATTGGAGTATTTGTCACTGGTATTTTACCCCATCACCTTCATCTTACACATCACTGCCAGAATCATCTCTCTGAATTGTGACCATCTCACTTCCAGGTGAAATCTTTATGTGCTCCTTTTAGCTAAGTTTTCATGCTTAAGACATTCATGTACCGGTTTGGGGATTTTTTTTTTTTTTTTTTTTTTTTTTTTTTTTGCCATTTCTTCATAACTATCTATATTATCTATTCAGTATTTTTATAGACTTTTTTCTTAAAGGAAAATTTATACTGTAAATGGAAAATCAATATTGATAGCCATAACTAGAAAACCAACAAAAGTTAACAGTAAAAGGAAATACAGAACTATGAAATGCCTGTTTCATGTAGCACCCAATCATATATGTACTACATTTCAAAAAGCCCCACTGGCTTATAAAAATATTTTTTAGCGTCTCATACAAGTCTCTTCATAATCTGTTATACTGCTCACCTAACTTGCACAATTGCTGAGCCAAAGCAGATCAAAAGTCATTTTGGTAAGAGGCTAGATGCTGACCTTGTATTCTGAAAATCTGATGATTCTATTGTCATTGTGATGTGATTCCAAGTAAGCCTGTGTGAACTTCTGGACTATTATCAGGGAAGTGTTTATGATACATTGTTGAGGGTATAATCAGGGCAGTTGATCCAAGAAGACTCTAGGAGCTGGCAGAGCCACAAAGTCTGCCCAAAAAGCTGAGAATGACAAATGAATGTTTTGTACATTATCTCCACTATAATAGTAGAAAAAAAGTCTTAAAACCATTTGTCTCAATTGATCATTTATATGGAATAATAGAAGACTGGTTAATCATCTTAAATCATCATAGTGTTTGGTAATGTCTGTAGAAGGACGCTTTAAACTACTGTGTACTTCAGCTATGCTGACCATCTCACCATTGCCCCCTATGCCATGCCCTGACATCCTCACATGACTCTCTGCTTTTACATACTCTTTCCATCTGGTTTGAATGCCCTTCCTTTATCATGGGACATTATCTTTTCCATTTAATACCCATCTTGATAACCTGACTCTGACTCCTCTAGGCAAGTTTAAAAAAAAAAAAAAAAAGAAAAAAAGCTTCATTGAAATGAAATTCACCCTTTCTGAAGTACAGTTGGCTGGGCACAGTGGCTGACACCTGTAATCCCTGCACTTTGGGAGGCTGAGGTGGGAGAGTCACTTGAGCCCAGGAGTTCAAGACCAGCCTGGGCAACATAGTGACATCTGCCTCTACAAAAAAATACAAAAATTAGCTGGATGTGGTGGTTCATGCCTGTAGTCCCAGCTACTCAGGAGGCTGAGGTGGGAGAATCACTTGAGCCCGGGAGGTTGAGGCAGCAGCGAGCCAAGATCAAGCCACTGCACTCTAGCCTGGAAAATGGAGAGAGACCCTGTCTCAAAAAAAAAAAAAAAAACTTTCTTTTTAAGTATACAATTTTGCATATTCGGAGTTGTGCACTCATTACCACTATCTAATTGTAAACATTTTCATCACCCTAAAAAGGAACCCCATAGCCATCAACAGTCACTCCCCTTTCCTCCCACCCCACCTCAGCCCCTGGCAACCACTAATCTACTTTCTGTCTCTATGAATTTGCACAGTTTAGATATTTCATGTAAGTGGAATCATACAGTATGTGCTCTTTTGTGACTGCCTTCTTTTACTTTAATGTTTTCAAGATTGATCCATGTTGTAGCATGTATCAGAACTTTATCCCTTTTTACAGCTGAATAATATTCTATTATATCATATAATATGTAAGTTTTTGTGTGGATATATGCATTCAGTGTTTTTAGATATATATCTAGAAGTGGAATTGAACCATATGGTACCTCAGTGTTTAACTCTAGAGGAACTGCCAAATGATTTTCCAAAGTAGCTGCATTATTTTACATTGTCCCCAGCAGTGAATGAGAGTTCCAATTTCTGTATATCTTCACCCAACACATGGTATTGTCTGTCTTTCTAGACGAATTTTGATAAATCCCTCCTTTTCTAAACCATAGAAACATTAACATTGTTAAACCACTGTTTAACAATGACCATCTTGGAGCATAAATTTTCTGTTCACACTTTGAACTTTAACTTCCAGGTCTTAGATGTCTTTATTTGGATATACAGAGAATCTAGGTTTTGTATGTAATCGTTCAGTGATAGTATTAAAACTAAGGCCAGACACAGTGGCTCACGCCTGTAATCCCAGCACTTTGGGAGACCAAGGCGGGTGGATCACGAGGTCAGGAGACTGAGACCATCCTGGCTAACACGGTGAAACCGCGTCTCTACTAAAAATACAAAAAGTTAGCCGGGCGTGGTGGCAGGCGCCTGTAGTCCCAGCTACATAAGAGGCTGAGGCAGGAGAATAGCATGAACCTGAGAGGTGGAGCTTGCAGTGAGCTGAGGTTATGCCACTGCACTCCAACCTGGGTGACAGAGTAAGACTCTGTCTTAAAAAAATAAAATAAAATAAAACAAAAAAAACTAATTACTAGTATTTTTGTTTTTGTTTTTTTGGAACAGGGTCTCACTCTGTTGCCCAGGCTGAAGTACAGTGGTACAATCACAGCTCACTACTGCCTCAGCCTCCCTGGGCTCAAGTGATCCTTCCAGCTCAGCCTCCTGAGTAGCTAGCTGGAACTACAGGTGTGCACCACCATGCCAGACTAATTTTTGTATTTTTTTTTTTTTTTTTTTTTAGAAGCACCATGCCTAGCTGATTTTTGTATTTTTTTTTTGTAAAGACAGGGTTTGTCATGTTGCCCAGGCTGATCTCAAACTCCTGGACTCAAATGATCCGCCTTGGCCTCCCAAAGTGTTAGAATTATGGGCATGAGCCACCTCACCGGGCCTAATTACCCTTTTTAATTATAGACCTACATGACTACAGTTTGAAGGAAAAAGACTTGATTTAATACTTGTGATTAGAATTGGAATTCTGAATTGAGCCAAAAGATTTCTTGAGTGGTTTTGTTTTCTCTGATAACTTGGTTTATGTAAGTAAAGTTGTCTTGGGTGTTAGTGGTAAAGCAAGTCTTTGACTTGTACAACAAAGATAATTTAGTGATTGATACATTCTGAATAATATGGTGGTTATGACTTGACACATACAAAAAATGATAGTGGTTGCAATCCATCTGTTGCTCTGTAAAAAGATTTTTGTTATTGTTTGTTTGCTTTGAGACCAAGTCTCACTCTTATCACCTAGGCTGGAATGCAGTGGCACGCTCTCTGCTCACTGCAAACTCTGCCTCCTAGAAGCAAGCAATTCTCCTGCCTCAGCCTCCTGAGTAGCTGCGATTACAGGCATGCACCACTACACCTGGCTAATTTTTGTTTTGTTTTTTCTTTTTTTTTGGAGATAAAGTCTCACTATGTCACCCAGCCTGGAGTGCAATGGCGAGATCTCAGCTCACTGCAGCCTCCGCCCCACCAACGTTCAAGCGCTTCTCCTGCCCCAGTCTCCTGAGTAGCTGGGATTACAGGCATGTGCCACCATGCCCAGCTAAGTTTTTTATTTTTAGTAGAGATGGGGTTTCACCATGTTGGCCAGGCTGGTCTTGAGATCCTGACCTAAAGTGATCTGCCTGCCTTGGCCTCCCAAAATGCTGGGATTACAGGCATGAGCCACCGCGCCTGACCTAATTTTTGTATTTTTTTATAGAGATAGGGTTGGCCAGGCTGGTCTCATAGAACTCCTGACCTCAGGTGATCCACCTGCTTCGGCATCCCAAAGTGCTAGGATTACTGGCATAAGCCACTGTGCCTGGCCAAAAGTTGTTTTCTTGAATCAACTGTGGTTCATTTATTTCAGTTTAAGTGTTTAATCCTCAAAGGAAATAATCCATTGAGATGTAATTATGAAGTTTAAGTCTATAAAACAATGTGGAGGCAGGGCGTGGTGGCTCACGCCTGTAATCGCAGCACATTGGAAGGCCGAGACGGGCAGATCACTTGAGGTCAGGAGTTCGTGACCAGCCTGGCCAACATGGCAAAACCCTATCTCTACTAAAAATACAAAAATTAGCCGGGCATGCTGTGCGCGCCTGTAATCCCAGCTACTCAGGAGGTTGAGGCGGGAGAATCACTTGAGCCCGGGAGGTAGAGGTTGCAGTAAGCCAAGATAACACCACTGCACTCCAGCCTGGGTGACAGTGTGAGACTCCATCTTAATAAATAGCCAAGCGTGGTGGCACATGGCTGTAGTCCCAGCTACTTGGGAGGCTGAGACAGGAGAATCGCTTGAACCTGGGAGGCGGAGGTTGCAGTGAACCGAGATCGCACCACTGCACTCCAACCTGGGCAAGACAGAGTGAGACTCTGTCTTTAAAAAAAAAAAAAAAGTGAAAAGATTCTGAAACAAGCATGTGAGAATAAATGCATCCAAATGAATGTTGTTCATCTCAGAAAAGTCGCCATTGGAGGTAATGCGCTGAATTCAAACTGTGCCACCTTTGAGCACAACATTTTAGGGAAATGATTTTTTGGAAGTGTTGTCAAAGTCTGAAATACATTCTTGTAGAATGTGGAAAATCTTCACACTTGAAATTTTTTGATAAGCAAGACAAAATGTCACGTTTAGTGATACTGTTTTTTGTTTAAGATAAGATTTTTCTGCTGGACATGGTGACTAACACTTGTAGTCCCAGCACTTTGGGAAGCCAAGGCAGGTGGATTGCTTGAGCCCAGGAGCTTGAGACAAACCTAGGCAACATGATGAAACTCCATCTGTACAAAAAATTAGTAGAGTGTGGTGACGAGAGCCTGTAGTTTCAGCCGCTTGTGAGGCTGAGGCTGGAGAATCACTTTAGCCTAGGAGGTCAAGGCTGCACTTCAGCCTGGGTGACAGTGAGACCCTGTCTTTAAAAAAAAAAAGTTTTGTTATATAACTTGTAAACTAGCTCTTAGTGGTATTTGAAAGGAACGGCCCCAGAGTTGTTTTCAGTAGTGATGGTATCATTGAAGTAAAAGTATAGCGATCCAACATGACTACTTTGAAGAAATATACAGAAAATGAGATGTATCATGTATGACATTTATGTTTAAATTTAAAATCAGTTTATAGTCAACTCAGTTAATATATGAATTTTTTTACTAATTTCAAGTGATTCCTTGATACTTTTAATATGCTTTTTTGTTGTTTTTTGTTTTGAGACGGTGTCTTGCTCTGTTGCCCAGGGTGGAGTGCAGTGGTGTGATCTCGGCTCCCTGCAACCTCCACCTCCTGGGTTCAAGTGATTCTCCTGCCTCAGCCTCCTGAGTAGCTGGGATTACAGGTGCATGCCAACATGCCTGGTTCATTTATGTATTCTTAGTAGAGACAGGGTTTTGCTCTGTTGGCCAGGCTGGTCTCCAAGTCCTGACGTCAGGTAATCTGCCCGTCTTGGCCAGCACTTGGCCAAAGTGCTTACAGGCATGAGCCACTGCGCCCAGCCTATTTTAATATGTTTTAAAGAGACTTTAGCTTTTACAAGGTGTCTCTAAGCTCATATTCAATGACCTGCACCTTTTTTTGTAGAATTTAAAGTTGAGGCAAGAGACTCATAATACTTTATCCAAGTATATTTTGTTAAAGCAAAAAAAAAAAAAAAAAAAGTCATGTGATCTTGTGGAAAAGCCATAGCATGAGGAAATTTTAGATCCTATAAATAGGTGAAACTCTTTTTAAACAATTGTTTGCTTTCTTAGATTATTTGTCATTGGTATGAGGAAATACAGCTGAGTATTTAATGTCTAAATAATAGAACTCATAAATGGATGTGGTTGTATGCCAGTTACTCTTACACTACATAATATCTCAAATGTGATAGTGGTCGCTGAGGCTTTGGATGGCAAATTAGGGCTTTTCCAGTGGTTATTGTGGTGTATGGCATCTTTGTCTTCCCTTACTTATGTTTTGTTTTTCTTCTTTCTCAATGAAAAACCATTAAGTCTTAGTTTATTTTCTGTTGAGGCAAGCATTTGACATTCATTCGAATTCCATCAGCCTTCCAGAAGCGTTTAGTATGTTTCACCTGTGACTATACGCAACAAAATAATACAAAGTGAAAAACTGCATTTCCTGGTGTATTTAATTAGATTTATTGATCTTTGGCCTTCTGGTATCTATGTGAAATATTCAGACATCTAATTTTTTACTGCTAAATAATTTTTTTCTGGGGATAAATAGCAAACCTTGTAAATTAATTATTTGAAGCATAACTGAAGATGTTGGATATGTGGGAAACTATTTACTATTACTGTTTCAGTCATTTTCACTTCTAATCTTGTTAATTATCCAAGAATCTCTTGCACAAAGGATAGTAATCATTAAAATGGCTATATAGCACCCACGAAGTGCTTTAATATACATGTTTTAATCTGTTCCTTAAAACACCTCTGGAATATATGTTCTTAACCATATTTTTTATCAGAGGACACATTTAATCACTTGCCCAAGGTAAAAACACACACAGGTGATAAACTTTATGTCATGCTTTGCTGTTAAACCACCAATATAGTTAGAATTATTTTGATCAGACAGGAGCGAAGCAGTTTTCCTGTTTTTAGTGAGTGTGTATGTATGTATAATTTCTGTGCTTTGATCTCATTCATAACTTTGTGTGTGTGTATGTGTGTGTGTGTGTGAGACACAGGGTCTGGCTCTGTCACCGAGGCTAGAGTGCAATGGCATGATCTCAGCTCACTGTAACATCTGCCTCCTGGGCTCAAGCCATCCTCCCACCTCAGCCTCCCAAGTAGCTGGGACTACAGGCACACGCCACCACACTTGGCTAATTTTTGTATTTTTTTTTATAGAGACAGGGTTTGCTGGGCTCAGAGCTCAAGCAATCTGCCCACCTTGGCCTCCCAATGTGCTGGGATTACAGGCATGAGCCACTGCTCCTGGGCTCATCAGTAACTTTCCAGAAATTTAGATTCAGAATCTCAGGCCAGGCTCTCTAGATAAGGATAAATGGGTATGTTGAGCATGCATCTCACCTGGCTCTTAAATATTTAATGAAGTTGGGGCTATTGAACCAAACTGGCATTTCTTAAAAGTTGAGCTTCTTAAAGACCTCACTTTGCACCACAGTTTTCTAAGTGTGAAATGTACTAATCTGCTTAACACATTAGTGACGCCTTAAGGTGACATTTGTTTCTACTTCTCTGCTAACTTCCCTCGAACAATTTTCTATACTGAATTGTTCACAGGTATCAGAATTAACCTTTCTCTAGAATTGTTCCAAAGGTAACTCCACATTGCCCAAAACTAGTTGTTTTTTTGTTTTTGTTTTTTTTTTTTTTTTTGAGGGAGAGACAGAGTCTTGCTCTTGTCACCCAGGCTGGAGTGCAGTGGCGTGACCTTGGCTCACTGCAACCTCTGCCTCCCAGGTTCAAGTGATTCTCTTGCCTCAGTCTCCTGAATAGCTAGGATTATAGGTGCCTGCCACCATGGCCAACTAATTTTTATATTTTTAGTAGCTATAGGGTTTCATCATGTTGACCAGGCTGGTCTCGAACTCCTGACCTCAAATGATCCACCCACCTTGGCCTCCCAAATTATTGAGGTTACAGGCGTGAGCCATGGTGCCTGACCCAGAACTAGTTTCTTTTTTTTTTTTTTTTTTTTTTTTTTTGAGACGGAGTCTTGCTCTGTCACCCAGGCTGGAGTGCAGTGGCTGGATCTCCGCTCACTGCAAGCTCCGCCTCCCGGGTTTACGCCATTCTCCTGCCTCAGCCTCCCGAGTAGCTGGGACTACAGGCGCCCACCACCTCGCCCGGCTAGTTTTTTGTATTTTTTAGTAGAGACGGGGTTTCACCGGGTTAGCCAGGATGGTCTCGATCTCCTGACCTTGTGATCCGCCCGTCTCGGCCTCCCAAAGTGCTGGGATTACAGGCTTGAGCCACCGTGCCCGGCCCCAGAACTAGTTTCTTATATGACTAGTAGTAGCCTAGCCAAATCCTCCCTCATTCTTACCTTTTCTTTGATCTCTCTTTTCTCAGGACTTTGAAGCTGTAACTTTGAAATAAATGAAAGAAACTTAGACTCTAGAATAAGACTAGCAGGTTTGACTTGGTCTGTCCTAAGTAGGTCATTGTTAGCCCACTAGTCACATCTTTGATCTATGTTAATTCATTATTTTATTTATAAACGCGGATAAAGATGGTCAAAAAAACAAACTTCTAAGGGCAAGTGAATGTCTAAGTTGAAATCAAAAGGATGAGTAGGGTTCTAGAGGGCAAGAAGAGGAAGAGAGGACATGCAGCTTCTCTGAAAGCCTAGTGGCACGAAACATGGTGATTGAGGGACAGAGGATATTTTGTTTGTTTGAACTATAAAATGTTAGAGAGCTGGAAAATTTTAAGATGATACTCTAAAGGGAAACAAGACCCTGATCATGCAGTAAACCATATTAAGAGTTTAGATTTTATTCTGAGATACGAGAAATTATTGAAAGGGAAGGATTGGTACACAGTTCATCTGTGTCTTCTTATTTCTCTTATTTTCTTACTCAGTCTGGATGCCCTAGACAAACATTTCAATAATTCTTTTCTTAGATCTCTTGGCTATTTCAAGGACAAGGCAGGTAATAATATATGCTTGGTCTGCAGTGTTAGCATTTTGGCATGTTTCTTTTTGTTACTTTTTAATACATGGCTCTATGTCCTGTAATTTTTTCTTATTTTTCTAATATTTGCATTTTCCACATTTCACACTTTAAAAAACTCTTCATAAATATTTTTATTGGCCACATATTCTGGTCAGTGGGTCATCGTTTACTTAATTTCCCAATGGTGGATATTTATCATTGTTTCAGTTTTTCTTGTTAGAAAGAATGCTGTGATTTACCTATAGGCAAAAGTTTAAATACCTTCACTGTAGACAAAAGTTAAAATATCTTACTTTTTTTAAATTTCATTGCCAGATTGCTTTCCCAAAGAATTGTGCCAATATGTGAACGTGGCCATTTCATTCTACCTTCCCCATCGTTGGTTTTTATTTTTTTTAATTGCTTGCTATTTTAATAGTGAAAAATGATATAACATTTTTATTGCATTTCTCAATTATGTGGTTGGCCATATTCCTATATATTAATCATAGTGTTTCATATCTTGTAAACAGTCTTTTTATGTCCTTTGTCCATTTATTTATTGCGAATTTTAAGATTTTTTTCTCGTCAATTTTATGAGCTCCTGATTAACAACCTCCTTTACACCATTTTATTTGAATATTTTTATCAGGCTGGTTGTTTCAGCATAATGGGGATTTTGTATAGACCAATCTATTGATAATTTCTTTGTGATTTTTTTTTTATAATTAAATAGCCTTCCACCTGAAGACTTACAAATATTTTTAAATTCTTCTGCTGGTTTTATGACTTCCTTGTTCATGTTTTCTTTCACTTTGTCAGTGTATCACATGAAGTGAGTGTTAAACTGAACTTTTTTCCAATTTCCTCATTTATTGAGTCTTTCCCTTTCCCTTTGGTTTCTGATTTTTCTTTCCACAGCAAACAATGTTTGAGAATTTACTATGTGCTAGGCAGTGTTCTAAACACTTTATCTGTATTTTCTCATTTTCTTCTCACAACAACCCTGTAAGGAAATAGAGGCACGGAAACCTAATTTGCTGAAGTGACACAGCTAGTAAGTAAAGCGTGGTCACATATTCAGTTCTTCTGTGTACCTGTGCTCTCATTGTGCTGTTGTTTCTGTATTGTGGTTATCTTTCTATTTTTATGCCACTATCATTCTGTCCTAATTATTATGGCTGATATATGTTTCTCTCTCAAGAAAAGCTAATATCGGCTGGTCATGGTGGCTCACGTCTGAAATCCCAGCACTTTGGGAGGCCGAGGCAAGTAGATCACCTGAGGTCAGGAGTTCAAGACCAGCCTGGCCAACATAGTGAAACCCGATCTCTACTGAAAATACAAAAATTAGCCGGGCGTGGTGGCACACACCTGTAGTCTTAGCTACTCAGGAGGCTGAAGCAGAAGAATTGCTTGAACCCAGGAAGTGGAGGATGCAGTGAGCCAAGATCGCACCACTGCATTCTAGCCTGGGTGACAGAGCAATACTCTGTATGAAATAAATAAATAAATAGGCTAATATAACTGTAGTGTTTACTTCTTTTTCTATTCTTGCTAATGTTTCTAAGTGGATTTAAGGTTCCAAAATGTTTCTCATTGGAATATTTTTCAGAATTGCCTTAATCTATAAACTATACTGGAAATAATTGCAACTTTATAGTATCCCACCGAAGTCCTCTGTACCTTAGTGTTCGATATGTTCCAGGTGCTGACTAAATATTTGTTGAGTGAAAAAATGAATGAATGGAGAGACCTTAGTTTGTCATCTGCATCAAGTCTTAGTTTATACTTCTCATTAATATTTTTCAGATTTTTCCCTTTTGATCCTGCGTATTTCATGTTAATGTTACTTCTTGACATTGTATATTTTTTCCCATAATTTTCTAATTATTTGTTGCCAATATCTGTTATTTCTGTTTTTTTGTTTTGAAATTTCCCAAATATTGTTAAAAAGATTGGCAATAGTGGGCATCCTTGTTTTGATTGTCATTTTAATAGAAATATAAGTTACTCTTCACCAGCAAGATGTTGGGTGGTAGTGTATAATACATTCTTTTATCTAGTTCTTAAAATATATTTTATAAGGAATAATTTTATGAAAGATTTTAGGTTAACTCTTGTCTGACATTTTTGGGATTAAAGGAATTTGCTGTTGTTTGATAACATCATTATGGAAGATATTGAATAGCACATATTTGTGATCTTTTAAGTTAGCCATAGAAGACATCTTCTCATTCTGCTGTGATAAGTGAATGTCTCTCTGACTTTCTTCTGGGTCCCTATTTCACTGATCTAAACCTGGTTTCTAGCAGAGAAGAGACTAAAGCAAGCACATCCTTGCATTCCCTTGCTTTCAGTATGTAGAGCTGAAATGTTTCCATATATGGGAATTTCTCATAGCATTGGGTTTGGACATACAAATGTCATAATAATCCTCACAACAACAACATTACTGCATCTAGGAATGTAGGTGAGCCAAGACACTTTGAAGGGTTTATGTGAATTATGTTATTTAATCTTCAGAAAAAAAAAAACACTGTGAGTTCTGCTAGCCCATTTTATAGATGAGGAAACTGTGACTTAGAGCAGTGAAATAACTTGTCTATGGTCATACAGCTGAGAAGTGGCAGAGGCAAATTGCCTGTAAAGTAGAGCCAAGCCTTAGGGATGGCTGGGTGGAGATAGATATAGATATATGTGTATATAGGTATGTGTATATCTGTATACATATGCATACATATTTGATGTGCTTGAGAGATAGATGCTGAGGACTAATACATTTTGAAATTTTTCTGGAGCCAGTAATATAGTAGTACTTAGTGGCAAATAATGAGCCTTTTTCCGTTGATAATAAGAATACAATTTCTTTGGAAGGGAATACTATCTAATTATAGTTTCCCTCAGTATATCTCGGGGGTTGATTAGCAGACCCCTGTGTATACCAAAATCTGCACATATTCGAATCCCAAAATCGGCCCTGAGGAACGTGCTTCCTTATGGAACCTATTTATACAGTATGTATACTATTTATACAGTATTTATACATCCCACAAATACTGTACTTTCAATCTGCGTTTGGTTGAAAAAAATTATGTATAAGTGTGCCCATGTTGTTCAAGGGTCAACTTTTCTTTAAGGCTAGATAATACTTCTGTCTAAGGACTTAGAGTCTGAGTAGTTGACATATATTGTACTTGTAAATTTACCAAGTTAGACTATGCATTTTGCAGACATGTCTGTAGGGTTGACATAATCCATAGGTGCTCCTAATGCAGTAGTCCGTAATTTGACTTTCTTATTAGTTTTCTCCCTAAAAATTCTAAGACAGCATTGAATTTTTGGTATCCTCAGAGGAAAAGACAATTACTTCTAAGAAACCTACTTTCTGGGCGGGCACGGTGGCTCATGCCTGTAATCCCAGAACTTTGGGAGGCCGAGGCAGGCGAATCACCTGAGGTCAGGAGTTTGAGACCGGCCTAGCCAACATGGTGAAGCCCCGTCTCTACTGAAAATACAAAAATTAGTCGGGTCTGGTGGCAGGTGTCTGTTATCCCAGATACTTGGGAGACTGAGGCAGGAGAATTGCTTGAACCCGGGAGGGGGAGGTTGCAGTGAGCCGAGATTGCGCCATTGCACTCCAGCCTGGGGGTAAGAGCTAGACTTCGTTTCAAAAAAACAAAACAAAACAAAAAAACTACTTTCTGTGGAAGTCGGTGTATATTTTTTTCAAATAATACACAAATATATGGTAGAGTAGGGATTATCTAAGCAATTAGTCCCTATCATGGATGGTGAAGGTACTAATCAGTGTTTGGGAGGGAGTGGAGATAGCTTCCCCATATAGAGAGGTAATGCATTTTAAAATCATTTAGGGGACTTTTTCAAATTATCCTGTTTCTTCATGGTGAGATTCCCTGACACAGTGAGCCAATCAGGTTTGCTAGGGCAGAAAATGTTCAAGAGCCACTGTACTAGACAGCATAAAAGAGGACTCTTTTGTTAAAGCTTGATGGTAATTTTTCCATAATCCTGGTCTTTAAAAAGCAAAAAAAAAAATAAAACCACATTAAAATGTTATTACTTTTCTCTCTCTCAATAGAAATGTTCCTAAACCAGCAAAGGAGGCTATCTGAATTTTTAAAAGTTTTTATGAAGGAACATAAAAATTCCTTTCTATAGTTTTTTCCCACCTCTAGAAATGCTTGAAATGAGATTCTGCCTTACGTCTCACAAATTAAATACCACAGTTGTGTCTCACCCATCTCAGTTATCCTATCTTGCATTTTAATCTATCCTGTTTCAGGACTTCTTTTGCTGCCTTGTAGCTGTTTCTTATGTTTGTTACTAATTCATAAGGTGGCTAACTTTCATATTTGTAGAAAATTTCTCAGTGATTATCTTTTAGTTGGAGTTCCAGTGTCTTTTGATGTGGAGTGTCAAGATCTGTCCCATGCCTAGCCTTAGTCCTCAGTCTGTTTTATTGGGTTCACCACTTGGTTGTAGTACCAAATGCCCTTTTCCCTTTCTCTCTCTCCTTCCTCTCTTCCTCCCTCAGTACTGCCCAAGTTGGTCAGACTCAATGATTTTATTCATAAGCTAATCTTATGTTTAATTTAGGTAAGTCACATTCTGATTTCTGATTTGCAAAATACAAATTTTCTTCTCCTTCATGTAGTAGGATTTTAATTTTATAAATATTTAAATTTTCCATTAATGGTGTGTTAAATCTGCACTAAAACTGCTTCTTTACATGTTTTTAAATTTTTTCATTGTGGTTTTAACACTTTTTTTTACATGCAAAAAACAAAACCGTTAAACTTTTCTTATTAAAATGCAAAGCCTAGTGTCTTCTAGCTTTTTGAAGAGCTTTTGTCCATTATATAATCTGTAAAGTAGCCAAGAGTTCCTCAGAAGCAGGACATCATTTAGATTTAAAACAATTATGACTTGTCTGTAAAATAATAATGTAGTATAACCATTCATGGGATGGCAGCTGCGATTTTACTTCAGTGACAAAATCCTTGGATACCAGCACCGTTTTATTTACCTTAAAGATTTTACCAAGGTACCCTAGAACAAAAATAGTGAGGTCATTTTGATTCTGCTAAAGTTGGTATGACTAGAAAGCCAAATGACACAGTTATGAGCATAGACCTTTTATTTTCCAGATGTTTGACAGTGTAAACATACATAAAATACATATTAAAGTTTAGATGCTTTATATTTTGTGCAATAAATTGAAGCCTTAAAAAGAAAACATTTCTTTTTTTTTATAAAAGAAACTCATTAGTTTACTTAATTGAGACAGTAAAATAGCAGCAAGTACCAAGGCATTGTGCATTTCTTTTATTTAAGACAAGTTACTTCATTTACATCAGAGTCAGAAATGTTAAGACTGGCTTTCTTGAATACTTAATATAGCTTGAATCACTGGTTAGATATGGACATATTTTCCCAACTGTACATCAGGGAGGAGTGCTTTCATGAGTTTCAGAAAATGCAGACCCTCAGACAGCCAGCATGACCACAACATTGAGCATTAAGAGAAATGAAGCATTTACTTTCCAAGCATTTGCCACAGAAGGTAATTGAGTCTTTACGTTTGTGGTTGTCTCTTCCCTCCGTAAATTAAGGGTTGTGCTTTGTTGAGGCATTTCAGAGAAATTATTTGGCATGCCACTAGTGATACTTAGGGTCATGGGTGTTGGGGATGATTTTGTTGAGCTAGTGAGGCTTGTGTTTGTAACCATTCCATCTTGGAGATGAATAGTTAGAGTTGCAGCTGCTGCTTCATGTGAATTGATAGTCTCTGTGGATGTATCTTCTGGATAGGGCACAAAAGCCTTATCAGTGCTAGTAAAGGTGGTGTCTTTGCTTAGAGTGGCACCAAACGTTGTTTCCTTTGTTCGATATTGTTTGGGGATTTTGGTCACTTTGGGTTGAGTTACCACACTCAGAGAGTTAATGGTGTCCACTGTCTGCATCCCACTTACAGTGAATAAGCTTGAGGTAAATCCAGGAGGTGTGGGATATATGTTATGTTCCTTTAAAGATGATATTTGGGTAGAACATGGAGTCCCTATCACTTGGGCTTTTGTTTCCATCATCCACTTCAGTAAGTAAGTAATGTTTTGTTTATGGTCACATGACCACCTGTTATTGTAAAGGGTTATCTCTTGCAACTGAAAGAGTTGGTCAAAAGATTGGTCTGGAATGAATGTGAACTTATTGTTGTGCAGGTAGAGATGCGTGAGATTTGTCAGGTTTATTAATGTACCTGGAAGGATTTGTGTCAAAGAATTATTAGACAGGTCCACGATATGTAGTTTGAAGGGCATGTTGGTTGGAACTGTCCAAAGTTTGTTACTACTGAGGTTGAGAACCTCAAGACTTCTTAGTGTATTTTTAATGAGGACAACCTTTTCCAGCATATTCTTAGAAACATCCAGATATTTAAGATTCCACTGATAAGCAGTATCAGATTTGTCAAGAAGTTTAATGTTGTTGTTAGCAGCAGACATGTTCCACAGAGACCGAGGTAACTGAGCAGGCAGGCTTTCAAGCCTGTTGTTTGAAATGTCCAGGGTCCTCAGATTGGTATATTGGGTTAACTGGTTATGCAGATCAGTAAAGTGGTTATAAGACAGGTTTAAATGTATAATATTCTCTTGCAGTCCAGATGGTAATGTAGTCAAGTTTCTGCCTGAACAGTCCACATGCCTGTGCCTTTCTGTGCATATACATTGCAGAGGACAAATGCATAAAATACCAGGTGTGAGAAACAGAAGGATGAACAGGCAGAGAGACATTTTCAATATCTGATATTCCATCAAAGCCTAGAAACAAACAGATACACCCTTCTTTTAATATGCAAATACAGTTTAGGCATCTGCATGGGTCACTTAGCATTAGGCAAAATTTTCAATAAACCTCGTTGTTGTTGAGTCCTTTTATAATTGTTCCAGTGATTAAACTAACAAAGCTCCCCTTCATTTATAGTCCAAATGCTTAATCCTTCAATTGGGCTATGTGGTAGAGAGAGACTCTCTCCCTACTCTCTCCTGCATTTTCTCCTTTATTTTCTCTCCCCCTCCCCCCTTTTCTAACCATGTTCTTTCTTTTTACCTTTCTAGAGCCTTAATATGATAAAATAGCATTCTTTGCAAAGAAAGAGTTGCAGTTGTAAGCTATTACTATTTTTGATGATATGCTTTCTTACTCAGATCAGAAAAAATGGCTGTCGTGTCTTTTTTTTTTTAATCTCTGCAGTAATGTAATTCAATGTGTGTGTATAGGGTAGATTTTATTTAGATATTAAAGCAGTTCTTCGAAATGTTATCTTTGTGTTTTTAGGATAAATATATCTTTGTAAAAGGCACTTGAAAAATCCAGACCAACACTGTACCTATTAACCTCACATTTTATAAAGTGATTTTTTTCTGTATATTTCAGTGCCCATTTTAAAGGAAAACAATATATTTACAAGGTGAATGAATATATAAAAAATATCCCTCAACTGACACTGCAGCAAATTTCTGGTGCATGCACTTGCTATTGAATATATATTTAATCTTAACATTGACTTTTTCTTAAAAAGGAAAAAGATTCCAAAGTCAGCCTTTTGCTGATTTAAATAACATCTTACCGTAGTGTCGTCTTCAACATCAGCATCTCATTTTCTCCGGGAAACTTAAAGCTTAAAGGTCGTCTTGTTCTGGAGAGTCGGAACTGTTTCTGGCTGTGGGC
The DNA here is from genome assembly GCF_007565055.1 of Rhinopithecus roxellana. Classification (NCBI taxonomy): domain Eukaryota; kingdom Metazoa; phylum Chordata; class Mammalia; order Primates; family Cercopithecidae; genus Rhinopithecus; species Rhinopithecus roxellana. The sequence continues at coordinate 48,022,488 of NC_044567.1, forward strand.
TGTGCTTGCCTGCTCAGCTGCATTGTGTTGCTGTGAGCTGAAGCTCTGCAACCACCTGATCAGTACCACATAGGAGGACTGCAGAGCTGTCGCTGGTGCTGACTCAAATTGATGGTGCACACGCAACAAAATGGACAATTTTTTAAAAAATTTACGGCATCAAGTGTACCTATATATCTGATTTGCTATAGGATGGGATACCTTATGCATATTAGAGTTGGCGCTTACTCCTTTCTATGTATTTGTCTGAGATTGGGTTCCGTATTTTAACATTTGTCTCATTAAGAATCTTTTAAAATACCTCTACTCTTTATCCTTTTTACATGTTGAAAATGAATTTGACCTTCCTCATGGATAGTTTTCTATTATATTAGTCCCACTATTTTTAACTCTTGCCTTTTTATATTCCTTTCTAAAATGGTATAATTTTCGTGTCACATTTTTAATATTAAAAAAATCTGTTCTCCGATTTTTATGTCTTCCTCCAACATGGTGATTATTATGTTTAATCAGCTTTTCAAATTTATCAACCACTTAAATGTGCCATCTTCCCTTTTAGGATGTATAGAATTACTGAAATATGATTATTTTTTCTTTATCTTTCTGATACAATGGATCATTTAACCAAGGCTATACACAAGCCAGGATACATTTGGAAATTAGCATCTTATACTTTAGATTATCAGTTCCTATGGTAAAATAAATGTGTTTTATTTTATATATTTAGGTTAAAGTTTTTTTTCTTTATGAAACCTTGGATGGTAAGTAGGTATGAGTATTGTTTTTTCCAAAGACATTTTTGGTGCTATATGAATGATCATTTATTTGATTTTATGTTTTAAGAATAACAGTATCAATTTAGGTGATTTCAGAGTATTGCACATTTCAACTTTCTGGGAAAGTAGTTTATGGTTTTAAAATTACATGAAATAATGTAAGAGGAAAATTTTTCATCATGAGTTTTATAAAATGAGGTCAAATTTATGATAAATTTTGCTCCACTCTTCAGTGGACTGCTTGCGTAAATCTGTTAAAACACAAATCTGATTTCCAGAATGGCCAGTTTACTTTAAAGCAAGCAAATAAAGTTACGGTATTTTCGTTACCAAGTGGCACCATTTAAAAACGAGTAATATTTAGCATATTATATGTAAGGAAAATCCCTTTATGCCTTGTCACTAAATCCTTTGTTTTTTCTCTAAATTGTATTAGCATTATTTAGATTATACCACAAATAGAATTTGTTGTATTAAAATTTGAAGTTTATTTTCTTTTTTTTTTATTATACTTTAAGTTCTAGGGTACAGGTGCACAACGTGCAGGTTTGTTTCATATGTATACATGTGCCTTGTTGGTGTGCTGCACCCATTAATTCGTCATTTACCTTAGGTATATCTCCTAATGCTATCCCTCCCCCCTACCCCCTCCCCACAATAGGTGTGTGATGCTCCCCTTCCTGTGTCCAAGTGATCTCATTGTTCAGTTCCCACCTGTGAGTGAGAACATGTGGTGTTTGGTTTTCCATTCTTGTGATAGTTTGCTGAGAATGATGGTTTCCAGCTGCATCCATGTCCCTACAAAGGACACGAACTCATCCTTTTTTATGGCTGCATAGTATTCCGTGGTGTACATGTGCCCCATTTTCTTAATCCAGTCTGTCACTGATGGACATTTGAATTGATTCCAAGTCTTTGCTATTGTGAATAGTGCCGCAATAAACATACGTGTGCATGTGTCTTTATAGCAGCATGACTTATAATCCTTTGGGTATATCCCCAGTAATGTGATGGCTAGGTCAAATGGTATTTCTAGTTCTAGATCCTTGAGGAATCGCCACACTGTTTTCCACAATGGTTGAACTAGTTTACAGTCCCACCAACAGTGTAAAAGTGTTCCTATTTCTCCACATCCTCTCCAGCACCTGTTGTTTCCTGATTTTTTAAATGATTGCCATTCTAACTGGTGTGAGATGGTATCTCATTGTGGTTTTGATTTGCATTTCTCTGATGGCCAGTGATGATGAGCATTTTTTCATGTGTCTGTTGGCTGTATGAATGTCTTCTTTGAGAAGTGTCTGTTCATATCCTTTGCCCACTTGTTGATGGAGTTGTTTTTTTCTTGTAAATTTGATTGAGTTCTTTATAGGTTCTGGATATTAGCCCTTTGTCAGATGAGTAGATCACAAAAATTTTCTCCCATTCTGTAGGTTGCTTGTTCACTCTGATGGTAGTTTCTTTTGCTGTGCAGAAGCTCTTTACTTTAATTAGATCCCATTTGTCAATTTTGACTTTTGTTGCTGTTGCTTTTGGTGTTTTAGACATGAAGTTCTTGCCCATGCCTATGTCCTGAGTGGTATTACCTAGGTTGTCTTCTAGCGTTTTTATGGTTTTAGGTGTAACATTTAAGTCTCTAATCCATCTTGAATTAATTTTCGTATAAGGAGTAAGGAAAGGATCCAGTTTCAGCTTTTTACTTATGGCTAGCCAATTTTCCCAGCACCATTTATTAAATAGGGAATCCTTTCCCCATTTCTTGTTTTTGTCAGGTTTGTCAAAGATCAGATGGCTGTAGATGTGAGGTATTATTTCTGAGGGCTCTGTTCTGTTCCATTGGTCTATAGCTCTGTTTTGGTACCAGTACCATGCTGTTTTGGTTACTATAGCCTTGTAGTATAGTTTGAAGTCAGGTAGCGTGATGCCTCCAGCTTTGTTCTTTTTGGCTTAGGATTGTCTTGGCAATGCGGGCTCTTTTTTGGTTCCATATGAACTTTTTTTTTTTTTTTTTTTTTTTTTGAGGCGGAGTCTCGCTCTGTCGCCCGGACTGGAGTGCAGTGGCCGGATCTCAGCTCACTGCAAGCTCCGCCTCCTGGGTTTACGCCATTCTCCTGCCTCAGCCTCCCGAGTAGCTGGGACTACAGGCGCCCGCCACCTCACCCGGCTAGTTTTTTTTGTATTTTTAGTAGAGACGGGGTTTCACCGTGTTAGCCAGGATGGTCTCGATCTCCTGACCTCGTGATCCGCCCGTCTCGGCCTCCCAAAGTGCTGGGATTACAAGCTTGAGCCACCGCGCCCGGCCCATATGAACTTTAAAGCAGTTTTTTCCAATTCTGTGAAGAAAGTCATTAGTAGCTTAATGGGATTGGCATTGAATCTATAAATTACCTTGGGCAGTATGACCATTTTCACGATATTGATTCTTCCTATCCATGAGCATGGAATGTTCTTCCATTTGTTTGTGTCCTCTTATTTCTCTGAGCAGTGGTTTGTAGTTCTCCTTGAAGAGGTCCTTTACATCCCTTGTAAGTTGGATTCCTAGGTATTTTGTTCTCTTTGAAGCTATTGTGAATGGGAGTTCATTCATGATTTGGCTCTCTGTTTGTCTGTTACTGGTGTATAAGAATGCTTGTGATTTTTGCGTATTGATTTTGTATCCTGAGACTTTGCTGAAGTTACTTATCAGCTTAAGGAGATTTTGGGCTGAGATGATGGGGTTTTCTAAATATACAATCATGTCATCTGCAAACAGGGACAATTTGACTTCTTTTCCTACCTGAATATGCTTTATTTCTTTGCCTGATTGCCCTAGCCAGAACTTCCAACACTATCTTGGATAGGAGTGGTGAGAGAGGGCATCCCTGTCTTGTGCCAGTTTTCAAAAGGAATGCTTCCAGTTTTTGCCCATTCAGTATGATATTGGCTGTGGGTTTGTCATAAATAGCTCTTATTATTTTGAGATACGTTCCATCAATACCGAATTTATTGAGAGTTTTTAGCATGAACTGCTGTTGAATTTTGTCAAAGGCCTTTTATGCATCTATGGAGATAATCATGTGGTTTTTGTCTTTGGTCCTGTTTATATGCTGGATTACATTTATTGATTTGTGTATGTTGAACCAGCCTTGCATCCCAGGGATGAAGCCCACTTGATCATGGTGGATAAGCTTTTTGATGTGCTGCTGGATTCTGTTTGCCAGTATTTTATTGAGGATTTTTGCATCGATGTTCATCACGGATATTGGTCTAAAATTCTCCGTTTTTGTTGTGTCTCTATCAGGCTTTGGTATCAGGATGATGTTGGCCTCGTAAAATGAGTTAGGGAGGATTCCCTCTTTTTCTATTGATTGGAATAGTTTCTGAAGGAATGGTACCAACTCCTCCTTGTACCTCCGGTAGAATTCGGCTGTGAATCCGTCTGGTCCTGGACTTTTTTTGGTTGGTAGGCTATTAATTATTGCCTCAATTTCAGAGCTTGCTATTGGTCTATTCAGGGATTCAACTTCTTCCTGGTTTAGTCTTGGGAGAGTGTAAGTGTCCAGGAAATTATCCATTTCTTCTAGGTTTTCTAGTTTATTTGTGTAGAGGTGTTTATAGTATTCTCTGATGATAGTTTGTATTTCTGTGGGGTCGGTGGTGGTATCCCCTTTAGCATTTTTTATTGCGTCTATTTGATTCTTCTCTCTTTTCTTTTTATTAGTCTTGTTAGCGGTCTATCAATTTTGTTGATCTTTTCAAAAAACCAGCTCCTGGATTCATTGATTTTTTGGAGGGTTTTTTGTGTCTCTATCTCCTTCAGTTCTGCTCTGATCTTAGTTATTTCTTGCCTTCTGCTAGCTTTTGAATGTGTTTGCTCTTGCTTCTCTAGTTCTTTTAATTGAAGTTTATTTTTTATTTTTTTTTATTATACTTTAAGTTCTAGGGTACATGTGCATAACGTGCAGGTTTGTTACATATGTATACTTGTGCCATGTTGGTGTGCTGCACCCATCAACTCGTCAGCACCCATCAATTCGTCATTTATATCAGGTATAACTCCCAATGCAATCCCTCCCCAATCCCCCCTCCCCATGATAGGCCCTGGTGTGTGATGTTCCCCTTCCTGAGTCCAAGTGATCTCATTGTTCAGTTCCCACCTATGAGTGAGAACGTGCGATGTTTGGTTTTCTGTTCTTGTGATAGTTTGCTAAGAATGATGGTTTCCAGCTGCATCCATGTCCCTACAAAGGATGCAAACTCATCCTTTTTTATGGCTGCATAGTATTCCATGGTGTATATGTGAGATCTGAGAAGGGACAGACTGCCTGCTCAAGTGGGTCCCTGACCCCTGAGTAGCCTAACTGGGAGACATCCCCCACTAGGGGCAGTCTGACACCCCACACCTCACAGGGTGGAGTACACCCCTGAGAGGAAGCTTCCGAAGTTTATTTTCTTACAAGAGAAACTACACTAGAGGAGCCACCTTTTGTATAAAACTAATATTGCTCGAAAAGTGTCTGTATTTTAAAAGTCTGCAACATAGAAATTTATTGTTGATTAGGTACTTTATTGCCACTTTACTTTGAGGGTTCAGTTGAACTCTTAATGAGATTCTTACTGTGGATTTAGGAAACCAGCCATCAGTTGTAGTACTTAAAAGTAATATGTTAAAAATACTACACTCAGCAATATTGTGGAAATAGAGAATGCATTGACATTTCGAGTTCTGTTTAAGCTCATATATACACTGCTGCACTTCTAAAGATGTGACTGAGGGTCAATTTACCGACCACTTAAATCTCTTAATTTTAGGAAATCTCATGAAGTCAGTGTGGAAGTAGAGTTATGCATTTTCATTACACTTAACAGTACTTTGTTTGAAAGAAAGAACATGTTACTTCATTAATGGATTCAAATGAATTTGGGTTTAGGCTGTATCAAGTTTAGTTTCTGTTGCATATAATAGAAAATTCCAACACAGTAGTAGTGGCAGTGTTTCTCATTTCAAGTTTGGGGCATACCAAATTGCTTCATATTATTCAAAGATATTGTAAAATTCTCAAAAAGAAAAAAGGAGATCATTTAAACATATTTGAATTGTAACAGTCTCTTACACTTTTAGAAATTCTCATGAAATAAAATAATACTATATTACTGTTACTCAAAAAAAGAATATTTTTAAGAGGTATAAGTATTTGTTACAACTTATTTTAAGTAGTATTCAGACTCATTACATTTTATATTAGTCTGTCTAGGTCAGTAATGATAGCTAGTTAGGCAACTTTTACATTCTAGGTTAAGCAGTGAATTAATTTACATATTCTTTTGTGTCCTAGGATATATTACCCCAACATTGTGAAAGGTATCACAAAGCATCTGCCAGGGAATAACTATCCCACGCTAATCACTGGTTTCAGTTTTCCATTATTATAGATAACATTTGCTATGCTTGAGCGTCAGATATTGTTTATTTTTGGTAATATGGTTGGCTATTTAGAGTGATTTTCCTGCTGAATACAACTGAGAGTACTCAATATAGTATTTTAAAAGCATGAAAGAAATAACAACATAGAAATTACCAAGTCAAAATCCAAGTGAATCAGTTTCTTTGCCCACCTCCCTACTCCTTTTTTACTTTATGCCACTGGCTTGTTGCTAAAACTCAATCAATTATTTCCTAAAATGTCTCTCATCTTGGAGTTTTCTCTTTGCCTCTTTGGGAGGATATAATTCGTTCTTCTGTCCCCCATATTTTCTCTAAGTGGTTCCTGATATCATTGATATAATTGCTTATTTGCATCATCTCACAGTAATTTCAAAATAATACCAGTATTGACTGCTACAATTAGATTATAGACTACCGAATAAAGTTTAAAATTTTCTTCATAGCTCTGCTTGTTTTATTTTCCTAAAAGTGTAAATTCTGTGTTCTAATGCAGTGTGAAATAATTCTTTTCTCTATATTTTTGTATCACCAACTTGATATAAACTTTTAGTTCTCAGCTTTTCAGGATCACAAGTCAAAATTATATAACAAGGTATATTCAGATAAATCTTGCCTCTCTGTCTTTTCCATCCTGTTTCCTTCCTTCTATTAGTGACTTTTTATTAGCTTTTCATTGTATCATTAACCTCTCTTTTTGAAAACCTAAAAAGATGTATTTAAGCATATGTATGGTATGTTCTTATCCCCCCTTCTAATATACAAGGTGACATATATACATACTGTTAGATATCTTGTTCTTTTTTTCTTACTGTATCTTATCACTCCATATCAGTATATAGGTATCTGATTCATTTTTTGATCCATAGTACTCCATTTGGGAATGTACCATGGCTTATTCAACCAGTCCCCTATTGGTGTACATCTAGGTTTTTTTCAGACTTTTGCTATTACAAATAATGCCACAGTGAATACCCTTGTACCTAAGTAATTTTATATGTTTGCTAGTAAACCTTTGAAAACGATTCCTTGGCTAACCTGGTGAAACCCCGTCTCTACTAAAAATACGAAAAATTAGCCGGGCGAGGTGGCTGGCGCCTGTAGTCCCAGCTACTCGGGAGGCTGAGGCAGGAGAATGGCGGGAACCCGGGAGGCGGAGCTTGCAGTGAGCTGAGATCCGGCCACTGCACTCCAGCCTGGGCGACAGAGCGAGACTCCGTCTCAAAAAAAAAAAAAAAAAAAAAAAAAAGAAAACGATTCCTACAAGTAGGATTGCTGGGTAAAAGGGTAAATGCATTTGGAATTTTTCCAGACATTACTAAATTCCTCTCCATTGATTATACCATTTTGCAGTCCCACCAACAGTGTAGCGGGGTGTCCAGTTCTATACAGCCTCACTGTATCCTTTGTTGTTGAACTTTGGGATTTATTGTCCATCTGATAGTCAAGTATCTCCGTCTAATTTTAAATGCATCTCTGTAATTATGAGGGGGAGTGTATGTTTTTACATATGTTTAAAGACCATTTAAATATTTTCTCCTGTAACTATCTTTTTTATGTTTTGCACTATTAAAAGTTGTGTTTTGGGTCTTCCCCTTCCCGCCCCATATTAGGAGCATTTTAAATTTTAGAAGTATCAGCACTTTGTCTTGATTTAAGTTTTAATTTTTTTTCCAGTTTGCCGTTTATCTTTTGGCTTTGTTATGGTGAGGTGTGTGTGTTTGTTATGCTCACGTGCATGTGTATGACATTTAAAAATTTCGTATAATTTGATTTCCCTTTTTACTGCCTCTGGATTTTGAGTCTCAGCTAGGAAGGTTTTTTCCCACTTCCAGATTATAAAGGAATTCACTCATATTTTCTTCTGTTACTTGGATAATTTCATGATTTATGTTTAGAACTCTGGTCCTTGGTGTTTATTCTAATGTAATGTGAAGTATGGATCAAATTTTCTCTTTTTTCCAGATGTCTATCCAATGCTTGTTTCCACTGATTTGATATTTATTTCTGGACTTTTTCTTCTGTTCCATTGATCTGTTTGTTTAGTCATATACCAGTACCACAATGTTTTAGTTATAGGTTCCCAAAGGTGCTACTTTACCTTTTGATCAGAATTAGGTAACAACAACAGTTAAAAATCACCTGCATTGGATTCATTTGTGTCCCTCACCATTCACACCAAATAGAAGACTTACGTGATATATGTATGTTTCAGTGCATGATGTAGGTGCTCTTTGGTCCTATATTAGTGAAAAGAGTGTTGAACCAGTAGTCAGGGAGCAAACTCAGCTTTTAGTACCGCTTCTAAGCATGTCACTTACTTTCTCTGGTCCTGTTTTCTCAGTAGTTAGCAAACAAAAGGAGTTGAACAAAATGCTCTTCAGGATTGTGTCTGACTCTGGTTAATGCTGTTCTGGTTAAAAGCACCACTAGTATGTGGTGTGAACTTTAATCTACCTTTTATTCCCCTGTGCCTTGTTCTTTTGCAGTATTCATGAAATAGACTTTCTCTTCTGGATCTTAGTTCTTTAATCTTTTCTCTAAAAGATTTTTCCTCGTTCCAGCATTTTCTTCTGTCCTGTATTTATTAGTTTGTATCTCTTCCTGCTGATTAAGCAAGGATTGCCACTGTTTGGCTACTCAGCTTCCACTGACTTCATTGGGGAAAATTACATGCAGTTAAATGTGAATTATTCTTCCCCCAGCAAAGAATTTCTTTAAAAAAGGAAAAAAGACAACATAAAAACCCAGCTGCTGCCAGTAGTCTGTCCTGTTATACAAAGAACAGAAAGAGAAAAGCTCCCGTTAAAGTACTTAAAGATACCAGACAAGACTATGATCAACTAATCAGTTCCTGTTTAATCTAAGAAAATCGGTATTTCCCTATTTTTCCCGGTATTTCTTTCAGGAAAGAAGGTGGTAAAAAGGGACAAAAATGTGGAAAGAACCCATTAAGTAACTGTCATAAATGTAAAATGACAAGAGTTATGATGATTTAAGGCATGTCAAAGACTTGGCCAAGTATAAAAATATGTCTTATTTACCATAACAAAAATTCTTAAAATTCAAAAGAATAATAGGAAATTATCAACTCCAGATTGCTGCTGGGGAAATTAGCTTTAAAAGTACAAAGTTTGGGCCAGGCACGGTGGCTCACACCTGTAATCCCAGCACTTTGAGGGGCTGAGGCAGGTGGATCACGAGGTCAAGAGTTTAAGACCAGCCTGGCCAGTATGGTGAAACCCCGTCTCTACTAAAAAAAAACAAAAAACAAAAATTAGCCAGGCGTGGTGGTGCACACCTGTAGTCCCAGCTACTCAGGAGGCTGAGGCAGGAGAATCACTTCAACCCAGAAGGCGGATGTTGCAGTGAGCCAAGATCATGCCACTGCACTCCAGCCTGGGTGACAGAGTGAGACTCTGTCTCAAAAAAAAGTACTAACTTTGAAGAATACATGAAAGAAACTTTTTAATGAGGAAGACAAAAGATGTAATGTAATATGACAGTAAGTATTATGCTTATTCAGGAAAAGAAGCTCAAGGAAGTGTTTCTACAGATTAAAAAATTAATGGTCAGTAAAGATGGCTTGAAAGATTTTAGGAAAAACATTGTACGTAAAATTCCTGTGTCCAAAACCCTACTGGTTCTTATTAAATATGGAGCTTTGTTAATGTCACGAATGCCAGTGCTATGAATAAATGCTGTGTTCTATTCTGAAAATCCCAGAACTCTGAGTGATTCTCCAAGACTGGGCTACCATTTTATTCTAAGTGCTTGTTTCCCCCTGGAGTTAAATGGGACTAATGAGGAAGAGGATGTGCCTGTTGGGCAAAGGAGCACTTCTGCAGACACAGGCTGGCATCCCCAAAATCTCAGGCTGATGACCACTCTTGACAAAGATTGGGCCCATTCCTACTCTAATAACTCAGACTTACCAATTGTCAGATAATGGATAAAGATGAAATTCTGTATAAGAAAGGTGATTTAAGAGTGGATAGCATCAGAAAGTATAAGTTTAGTAAAAAGTTGCGAATCATCTGTGTTTTGATAGTCTTTTTTTCCTGAAAAAAAATCACCCAAAATCACCCGTATTTAGAATGAAACCATAGTCTTCTTTTTCTTTTTCTTTTCTTTATAAAACTTGATTTTGTTTGGGTGTTTATAAAGAAGAAACTTTTTAAAGATGCTAGTTTTAAAATTTGTGCCTCCCCACGACATGATAGGAAAATATTTACATTTAATGATGTATCCTCATATGTTTTTCAGGGTAAATGTCTTTAACCCAACCCTTCAGTTGATGTTTTAACATGTTTGCTTTACTCTTTGTGATGAAACCAAGAAGAAAGTTTCTCTATTCTCAGACATGCATTTTAATCTCCCATTCCCACAAACTTGGAATATTTATTTAATACTTGAGGTATTAATTTAAAACTTGGAGTGTATACTTAGTCTCTTATTCCTCTCCACCCCAGTCTTTGAAATGGAAACATAAAAGTTTATTCACAATAAGTTTATACACAGCTTTTCAGGGAAAAAAAAAACTGTACTGGGGTAATAATAAGTATATGTAGATTGTTTCAGAGGTATTAAATTATTGAAACATATACCATTTACATATGTAAAATATACTTTAAAGATAGGTACTATAATTAGTAAATAGATTACTGTTAAATAACTTTTTAAAAAAATGTTTCATCTATGCACATGGGCTCTGAGTAGATTTCAGATAGTTCCTGAATAAAAATCAAAATTGACTATCAGTTGCCATTTTGTATATGTTAACATATAAAGAAAAACAAAAGAGTCATTTGAGGATGGAAGATCAGCTAAAAAGCAAGTTGTAATATTTAAAACAGCTCTGCAGGTGGAGGTGGCAGAGATTCATTAAGATCTTGATCAGAGTTGGGAGGAATAGAGAACTCCTGACACTGGATCTCAAGGTTGGAATCTTCTTGATTTTTCGTAAAATCTACCGGTGGCATGGGCAAGTTAAGTGAGTCAGGCGGGGGTGGAAATGATTGTATTATCTCAGATTTATGATCTCCACAATCTTGATTGAGACAGTCCAGAGATGGAGGGAAACTAGTAGAATCATTTGGAAGAGGAGATACAATTGTCATTATGGGTTTGTCAGATTGGTTACTTTCCTGTCTTTCCAAATCCAGAAGGGGAGGTGGTGGAGGCAGATCTGCATCATCTGAAGAAGAAATAGCAGTTCCAATTGTTGATCCATCAGCACTATCTTCTGATGTAGCATTTACTTGATCTTTTGTTTTCTCTGTTTTGGGGTTGTTGGAGTCTTCAGTGTTTTCACTTGATTCAGACAACTTAATTTCTAAGTCATCTGCTAAAAGTGTGCTTTTGCTTGGTTTCCAGGGTGTAAGTGAAATGATTGATGTATGTTTTGTGGATGTTTCATTTTCTCTGATGTTATCGATACAAATGTCAGGGGTTTCTCCATCAGCAAATGGAGATCTACCTGCCCAATTTGGATCATTTAAAACTGGTTTCCTTAAGCATTTCCAAAGTACAATGATGATTATAGCTACCAACATGGAAGTCAGAAGTACACCAATTAGTATGGCAGCTGTTGAATTATAATTGTTTTTTTGTGGAGTTTGTTTGTTACTGGTAACATCTAAGATAAATCCTGGTGTACTCCTAGGTGAATTTTTGACAGTTGATATTGGTTGTGTAGATGGATTATGAACCGTTGGTGGTATTAGTTTTGTAGAAGGGATCTGGACAGTTGATGATTGTTGAGTGAAAGTGTAGACAAATGGCGTTGGTGGTTGTGTGGTAGAAGTATGGGCAGATGGTAGTTGTCTGGTAGAGGTGAACACAGCTTGCTGGGAGGAGGTGTTGGCCATTGGTGTTGGTTGTTTGGTGTTATAGGCAAGTGGTTGTCCAGCAGAAGTATGTGCTGCTGGTTTTTCAGAAGAGATATAGACAGCTGGTGTTGGTTGTCCAGCAGTGACTTTGGCAGGTGATACTGATTGTCTAGAAGAAATGTCATTGAATTGCATTGGTTGACCGAAAGGATTCCCTGTTGTGTTTTGAGAATTAGCCAATACATGTGACATTAATGATGTGACTAAGGTAGGCTGTGACTGCTTCTCTGTTGTAATCGTCTCTGTCTTTGAAAAAAATGTATTGTTCAGGTGTCCACAAAACAAAATTAAGATGAAATATTTGGGATCCATTTCAGAATATTTCCTCCTTATCTATAGTGGGTTTAAAATGAAAGAGAAAGACAGTTAGGCGTCATTGGTGTCTAGTTAAAAATTTGACTTTTCATTATAATGCCTGGCATAAAGTAGGTAGACATTATTCCTAATTAGTAGTAGTTGATTAGTAGTTATTATAATTTAGACTTGATACACTGTAGGCTTGGTGTAACAACTCTTGGGTATACTCTAACCCATCATACAGCATTTTGACTTCATAAGCAGGGTCTCTCTTCTTTTATTAATACAAGTTCTGCACTTGGCTCTGCTGCCCCTCTAGCTTCATTATATTTCAGTACTTCACTTCAGTCATACTTCTCAAAACGCGTAGGCTCTATATGCTGGATCCATGTGCTCTCTACCTTTTTTCACCATTTACTACTAGAAATATATTGATTCTCCTGCCTTGAAGAACACCAGTGACCATCTATTACCTAATCCAATTGTTTTTTTATTTCTTCTCTCCCCTCCCCTCCTTGACCACATTAGTCACTACTGTTCCTTCACTAATATTCAAGTAGCTTTTTGTAATCAGTCTTCCTTTCATGTTACTCTCACTAGCTCTTTTTCTTCTGCCTTCTAAATATGGTTAATTGATATTCAGTCCTCACCCTTACCTACTTCTCTTTTTTCCTGATTCTGTAAGATTTTAGTTCTCAGCTTTATGCCACAATTCCCAAACTTCTACCTCCAGTCTACATCTTCTTTGTCCTAATTCTATTTGTATGACTTCTTGGTGGATGTTTTTATATATATATATACACACATATATACACACACACACGTATGTATATATGTGTATATGTGTATATATATATAAACACATATATATATATCTCCATCCCACTATCAGGAAATTTAACATATTTAAAATGGAATTCATCTTTACCCTCACAACTGACTCTTCTTCCGACTTCTCTTTATCTGTTAATGGTACCATTAAGTTTCTTAGGCACAGACACAGAGTCTATTAGTAATCTTTGCAGCATCCTCAGTGTCTCTGTAGCATGGTAGCCTGATGTTAAGATTGCATATTTTTAAAGGATTCAATTCAACTCAGAGTCCTAGGCTTAAAATCCTAGAGTGATCTCTGAATCTGGTGGAATAAATTCAATCCAGTTGGTCAAGTAGTCCTGCTGCTGCTTTCATTCATTTATTGGTAAATGCCACATTTGTGTGGAGCCCTGTTCTAGGTTTAGGAGATTTAAAAAAATTAAAAAAAAAAAAAAGATAGTTACTGCCTTCAAGTGTTTCTGATTCTAGTGGTAGAAGCAAACAGTAAAAGCCAGGCGTGGTGGCTCATGCCTGTAATCCCAGCACTTTGGGAAGCCAAGGTGGGAGGATTTATTGAGGCCAGGAGTTCAAGAACAGCCTGGACCACATAGTGAGATCCCATCTCTAAATACAAAGAAAGAAAGAAAAAAAACCTAAAAAATAATTACAATAATTTTTCTTTCTTTCTTTCTTTTTGGAGACAGTCTTAACTCTGTCGTCACCCAGGCTGGAGTGTAGTGGCGTGATCAGGGCTCACTGCAAACTTCTCCTCCCGGGTTCAAGTGATTCTTCTCCCTCAGCCGCCAAGTAGCTGGGATGCATCACTACGCCCGGCTTACTTTTGTATATTTAGCACAGACGGGGTTTCACCATGTTGGCCAGGCTGGTCGAGAACTGATCTCAGGTGATCCGCCCGCCTCGACCTCCCAACGTGCTGGGATTACAGGTGTGAGCCACCATGCCTGGCCCAATTACAATAATTTGATAAGCTTTCTCATAAAGGTATGCAGGAGAGGTACAGAGAAGTTAACCTAGCCTGGGAAGGCTTCAGTGAAGTAAAACTGGAACTGAATTTTAAAAGGTCTGTAAGAACTAATTAAACAAATTTCCAGCCAGGGAGAGCAACAATGTGGGCACAGGAAAATAAGGCACATATGAAAGTTTGGCAGGTAGGGCTTTTTCTGGGAAGTGGTAGATGCTAAAACTTGGAGAGTTAAGTTTCAGTTCTACTTCTCCCATCTAACTACCTATCTAACCATGAGAACTAGTTGCTTAACCTTTCCTGTTCTCAATTGCCTTTTCTCTAAAGTTAGGAGTTCTACTGAGACAATTTGCAACTTTTAGTATAATATACTTGTTTTGCACATCATCAAACACAATGGCAACCATTTGGTTATCTCTTAACATTAGAGAATAGAAAATCTTAGGGTGTTAGATATTGGTATACATGATTAGAAACTATAGTTCTTCTCATTCATAAGCCTATATTTAGAGAGATTTGATGTTCTGTTGGAAGGTGCAGTAAAGGTTTTACAGATTACCTTCTCAGCGTATCTAAATAGTTTTCATTGCTTACTCCTCTACCACTTGGTACACAGTGAAGATAAATGACCCTATTTTAGTAGAAGAAAAGGTATGTCATTTTTTTTCCTATACGAATAATTTAAGTCTAAATTTTAAAACAGTTCTCCTTTGAACTCTCCTGCACACTGCTGAATTAATCTTAAAAGCATGCATGATCAGGTTACTGCTCCCTTGCTTGAGGGTTTTCTCTTTCTGTTAAGATAAAACTTCCTTTTTTTTTTTTTTTTTTTTTTTTTTCTTTTGAGACAGAGTCTTGCTCTGTCACCCAGACTGGAGTGCAGTGGCATGACCTTGTCTCACTGCAACCTCTACCTCCTGGGTTCAAGCAATTCTTGTGCCTCATCCTCCCGAGTAGCTGGGGGTACAGTAGGCATGCACCACCACACCTGGCTAATTTTTGTATTTTTAGTAGAGACAGGGTTTCACCAAGTTGTCCAAACTGGTCTCGAACTCCTGACCTCAAGTGATCTGTCCAGTTCAGCCTCCCAAGATGCTGGGATTACAGGCGTGAGCCACCACGCCTGGCCTGTTAAGATAAAACTTCTAAATTGAATTTTCTTCCTTCTTGCTTGAGTTAACCAGTCCAGATTCACATATCATGACTGAAACTTCTTATCCAGCCAAATGCATCCCTTTCCCACCTTGCATACTTTCTAAACACACGCTTTCCCCTGCCAAAACAGACACTTTTATGCTGTTTTTTACCATGCTCAATGGTGTTTTTTTTTTTGTTTTGTTTTGTTTTCCTTCTTCCAGACCTAGCCTCTTCCTCTTTCTGGCTGCATATCTGAATCTGTCCTCATCTTTCAGACCTCAGTTTAAATTCCCCTTCTTAACCCAAGTTCTCGGTGACTGACTACAGCCCAAACAGATCAGTCATTTACTGAATTCCCCCTAGCTCTCATTTATTGTTTTTAATGGTTCCTTACATAATTCATGTATGTCCGTCACTCACACTTCTATTCTCTTAAGTAACTGTGTTTATTTTTTATTACTTTTCACATTTTCTTATACCTACTTCCCCGAACAAGATTATAAAGAACCTTGAAGAAGGCAGAAAGGAGAAAGAAAAATACTTATCTAGAGCATACTATGTGTTATACTATCTCAGCTTTGCATACTTTATTTCACCGAATCTTGACTTTATGAGGAAGGTAAGGGGATCTTTTATTTACAGATAAAGAGACAGCGTCAAATGAGTTAAACAGTTTGCCTGATGTTATACCACTGTAAGTGACAGATTGGGAGTTTGTACCCAGGGCCACCTGATTCCAAAGCATACGTTCTTCTTACTACTCTTTATTGCCTCATGTTTTTAGGTTTTGATTTCTTTGTAGTATAATGCCTTATATATTAGGAGTACAGTAAGCATTTAACCTGTATTGGGCTTCTTGATTCCTTTCCATTTTATTTTTTTGCTTTTTACTAGTACTTCTACCAGAATATAAGCAGAGGCAGTGAAATCTAAATTAATAAATTCTGCTTTTTATCCATTTTGCAAAAGATTTAAAAGGGAAAACGTGAACACTTTTGGCACAGATATAGGGATCTGAATCATCTTTAGATGGTCATCATCCATGCAGTTCCTACCCATTATTCTTATAGATTACAAAAAAAAAAGGGAGGGGGCTTCTTTAAAAAATGGAAAAAATTCTTATTCTTCTGAATTTCATTTTTAAAATGTGTTTTAATACTATCCAAAGCATCAGAAAATACAAGCCATGAATTGTCTTTAGCCAAAAATGTTTCCTCTTTTGTGACTTTGCTTAAAATAAGGAAACCATACGGTTCCTCTTTTCAGTTAGCTGAAAAAGGAATTAGAGAAGGAAAGAGCCCAAACCGGAACATAATTATAAATCCAAGTTAGTTTGTAAGATCAATTTTGATAGGCTCCTATCCTCTAATGTCAGTAGTAAGCTGGTGGAACCCTCCATGTGTGAGATTTTCACTTGTCAGTTAACGGTTATGGCAATATTAAAACCAAATTCCATTTTTTGCCTATCCTAACACTTTCTACCACTCTTCAGTTAGCTTTTTATCCTCCTAGGATCTGCTACATCAGAATACTAGAAACTGTATTAGAATTCTATGATGGCAGTTCAGCATAGTCCAGAGAAGGAGGAGAAAGATTTAAAAGAAGAAGAAATAGGGAATATAGTAGTGGAAAAAACTGACTTTTTTCTCAGAGGTAATGAGGCCAGTGTGTGGAAGGTTATTTAGCATACACATTTTAAAATATGTAAGTGGTGTGTACCTGAAATACCAACATTTTTCTGTAGGGAAAGGACAATATTGGGCAGGGGAATAAAAAGGAGAAGAAGATTTAGAGTAAGATAAAAGGCAATGCAAAGAAATACGAATAACACAAAAGAGAAAAAAAAAAAACTCTAGGAAGCAGCAAACAGAAAAGAGGAAGGTCAATTGACTAGAGAAGATACAGAAAAGAAGAAAAGTTAATAAACAGCTGAAAAAAAGCAGTGGTTATATAATTAGCAAGAAGGCAGTGTAGATGATTGAAGCAGGCAAAATGAAGAAGTTGGGGGTGGGGGGAGATGATTGAAGTAGATGAAAGAAGCAACGGCAAAATGCTGCTCTGCCGTGGCTGGCCTGTGTTTCTGAGTGTAGGGAGCCAGTAAAGAGGAGCTTGCTTTCTAAAATGGAGGACCAGAATGAACCATCCGTTCAAATTCATTTACCTTTCATTTCAGGCTCTCCTGTCTGCTGTGAGTATCCTTACCATCCTTTCCCCCACCTTTTTTTCCTGACACTATCCAAAAGTATACCTAGCAATTACTCCAAAGAACCCGTGTACGTGTGTACATTTTATATAGAGTTTTTCTAGAAATCCCTTAGTCTGCTGCTCAAGCAAATACCAAATTTGTCAGCCCTCATATGCCAGTATTTTACTCATTATTATAGGCTGGCACTTTGATGAGGTTTAAATCTGTGATTTTGGTTCTTTTTCTTTGCTGAATATTTAGAGTATTTTAAAAAGAAAAACATAAATGTAACTAAACATTTTAAAGATAGTTACAGTGAAGCAAGATTCCCCATGTATAAGACATGTTCTTTTTTTTTTTTCTTTCTTTCTTTCTTTCGGAGACAGTCTAGCTCTGTCACCCAGGCTGCGGTGCAGTGGTGCAGTCTCAACTCAATGCAACCTCCGCCTCCTGGGCTCAAGCGATCCTCACACTTCAGCCTCCCTAGAGAAGCTAGAACTGCAGGTGCGTGCCACCATGCCCAACTAATTTTTGTGTTTTTTGTAAACATGGGGTTTCACCATGTCACGCAGGCTGGTCTTGAACTCCTGGACTCAAGTGAACTGCCCACCTTGGCCTCCCAAAGTGCTGGGATTATAGGCATGAGCCACCAAGCCAGGCCATAGACATGTTCTTATAAATATAGTGCATAAGTACTTAAAGGGTCCAGCATTTAAAATTGATGCTGTTAAGTTGGATATGATAGGAAGTATGCCATTGTCTTTTAAAGAGAATCAGGATTTGGAGAGTATGTCCTAGACAAAAGGCAAATATAGATAGCTGTATCAATTACTTTGATATAATAAAAGTTGTGATGCAAACATAATAGATTAAAATTTAGCAGTAGTATTATCTCTGACTAGTGAAGTTTTGAAACGATAAAGGAAAAAACCAGCCATTCTGCATCTTGAGGAAGAGTGGAAAGAAAAATTGATCTTCACCTACAGTAGGAAGTATTTGATGACCATCTTGTATCGTGATAGTGACCATTTACTGAGCACCCACCAAAGGTTAAGCAGTGTCCTATTTTAATTAGCTAGGTGGTGGTTTTTTCATCCTGCAGATAAGGAAACTGAGACACCAAGATCTTGGGTAACTTGGCAGTATCACAGCTCTAAGTAGTGGCACTAATACAAAAATCATGCTAATCTTGTGCCAGAATCCTTTCTTTCTATCACATTTCACTATATGTGCTATACTGTCTTTCATAGAAAAGTTATGAAATAGAAATGCTTTATGAAGGAAGGAGATGTGAGTTGGCGGGAATTATATGTAAAGTAATTAAAGTAAGTTTACTGAAAATTTTTTTTCTCCTTTTTTTAGTTTATTGAAAATTTTATGGTGATTTTTTTAAAGCTTGGATGTCGAAAGGCATCAGATTTATATTTCTCAATTCAAACTTAATCAGAATTAAAGTTCCCTTCTAAATAGAATTATGTAGGAATTAGCTGGAAAACACAGGCACTACTAGTAAACTTTAGTTTTGGGAATAATCCTTTAAAAACATGTATGGGGCCAGGCGCAGTGGTTCCTGCCTGTAATCCCAGCACTTTGGGAGGCCGAGGCGGGCCGATCACTTGAGGTCAGGAGTTTAAGACCAGCCTGACCAATATGGTGAAACCCTGTTTCTACTAAAAATACAAAAATACAGGCATGGTGGCGGGTGCCTGTAATCCCAGCTACTCGGGAGGCTGAGGCAGGAGAACCTCTTGACCCTGGGAGGCAGAGGTTGCAGTGAGCCAAGATCGTGCCACTGCACTCCAGCCTGGATGACAGAGGGAGACTCCGTCTCAAAAAAAAACAAAACAGCAACAAAAAAACAAATGTATGGGATTCTATGATGACAAAAACACACCGTAAGGATTCATGGGAAATTTTTTAGTTTAATTTTATGAAATATGATAGTGAAAAAAATTTAATAAGATTTTATGACTTAATATGCATAATGAAATAAACTAAATATTAGAAGCAGAAAAATACATAGACAAGCCTAATCTGAAAAAGAGATAAATATCTTTATTTTCTGACTTCCACAATAATTACTTGGAAGAAATCCTTCTAAGAGAAAGTCATGAGTATTTATTAAGTGTTGAAATGGGATATCACCCTCTATGAACATATTATTCCCTAAAATTACAAGTGTGTGTAAAATACTCTTTGCAGTTTTTATTTGCCCATTTTACCCACAGCAAGCATCTTTTGTGCATATTAACAATTTTCTATTGTTTATTCTTTGGGTTTCTTCTATCTTATGCTATGTTCCAAAGTCTCATAATATGACATAAACACATAGGTGATATTAATATATGCATGCATGTTTGACTATTGACTAACACTTTTGGCTTAGTAAGCTTTCAAAATGAACCATAATGTTTTCATGTCATCATTATTAAGTATAAAAATCTATATGTAAAAAATAAAGCATGTATAATAATAATGAAGCACATATAATAATAATAATATTAATCAAATAGCACATCTGATTTCTTTTTCTTTCTAAACTAAGTGAAGGTGACCATTCTTACTATGCAAACTAAAGGGGATACAAAAATTTTAATTTATGGATTATATTATGTACAGGAAAATTTTATAAAAAGTACCTTAGAACTTTTAACAAGTAATATTTTGGAGGTTATAAATTCAGTCATAGCCTGTGGAATCTAGTTATGTTTCTAACCCTTACCTTTATCTGCCATGACCATAGTTTATTTTTAATTATAAAACTAAGGTTAACAAATATGACTATGGCTGGAGGCAGTGGCTCACTCCTGTAATCCCAGCACTTTGGGAGCCAAGGTGAGCGGATTACCCGAGGTCAGGAGTAGGAGACCAGCCTGGGCAACATAGTGAAACCCCATCTCTACTAAAAATACAAAAAAATTAACCAGGCGTGGTGGTGGGCACCTGTAATCCGAGCTACTTGAGAGGCTGAAGCAGGAGAATTGCTTGAACCCAGGAGGTGGAGGTTGCAGTGAGCCGAGATCATACCACTGTACTCCAGCCTGGGAGACAGAGTAAGACTCCGTTTCAATATATGTCTCTGTGTGTGTGTGTGTGTGTGTGTGTGTGATTAAATAAACTTAAAAGGTCTTATACAAACCTAGGTGAAAATGTTTTTCTGAGGCAAGCTGAACACTGAGTATTTTTTAATTCTATGCAACAAAACCACAAAAACCTGTTATAGACATCTTTAGATTGATTATCAGAGTTTAAGTTTCAAACACTAATGACAGTTTTTAAAATAAATTTTATATAAAGCAAGATCAAACCAAATTGTGTGAAAATTTTCTTACCTCAGCTGTTAACTTCTTTTGCAGAATGCTAAATTCTTGTTCTAACTGCACATTTTGGTGATTTGACTAAGAAAGGAAAATGGGTGGTTCAATTCAGATTTAAAATGTTCCTCTAGCAAACTGAAATAGCTTCTGTAGAAAAAGAGGAAGTTTATCAATAGCTGGTTCCGGAAGTGCAATAAACCACAAAGTGACTAAGAAATATATTACTTTAACAGAACTTATTTTGAAATACATTTTGGAGCCCTATGATTTGAGTGCTTTTAATTAATCTATGTAAATAAATATTTGAGATGCTCTAGTAATATGATTATATAAATTAAATATTTAGGATGGAGTCCTGAAGAGAAAATTACATGTTCTAAGAAGAAAAGCTGCCATTTGGGTTATAGTGAGATTTCTTCTCATAAGAAGTGAGTGATGTGTTCTGTTTACTTGTATGACCTTAGGCAAGACTCTGCACTTCTGAGTCACCATTTCTTCTTCTAAAGGAATATTTTATTGGGTTATTGTGAGGATTAAATAAGATAGCATAATATAACATGTATAAATGCCTCACCCACTGTAGGTAACCACTAAATGTAATGTTATTTCCTCATAATATAAAAAGTCCAGGGTAAAAGTATAATTACATTATTTTGCAAATGACAGGATTTCATTCTTTTTTATGGCTGAATAATACTCCATTGTGTGTATGTACCATATTTTCTTTATCCACTCATCTGTTTATGGACACTTAGGTTGCTTCTAAATCTTGGCTGTTGTGAATAGTGTTACAACAAATATGAGAGTGCAGGTATCTCTTTGTACTGTTTTCCTTTCTTTTGGGTATATACTAGCAGTGGGATTGCTGGATCATATGGTAGCTCTATTTTTAGTTTTTTGAGGAACCACCAAACTGTTCTCCATAGTGGTTGTACTAATTTACATTCCCACCAACAGTGTACGAGAGTTCCATTTTCTCTACATCCTTGTCAGCACTTGTTATTGCCTGTCTTTTGGGTTAAGCCATTTTAACGCAGGTGAGATGATGTTTCCTTGTAGTTTTGATTTGCATTTCTCTCATGAGTGATGTTGAGTACCTTTTCATATGCCTGTTTGCCATTTGTATATCTGTAATTAAATTATTTTGACCAAATATTTTACTAATGACTTTTGAGTTCAAGTTCATAACCATTTATTTAGTTGCCCACACAGTAGTTACTTCTTACTTCTCAGTGGAAAATAAAATAAATTGGGGATCATTTTTTAAATAAGAATTTAACTAAAATTAACTTGTTACTAAAGGGTAGTGAGGAGATGGGGAGATGGTGTTACCAGTTAATTAATGGGTACAAAAAACAATAGAAAGAATGAATAAGACCTATTTGATAGCACAACAGGGTGACTATCATTAATAATTATATGTTTTTAAATAACTAAAAGTGTAATTGGATCCTTTGTAACACAAACGATAAGTGCTTGAGGGAATGGGTACCCCATTCTCCATGATGTGATTATTTCACATTACATGACTGTATCAAAACATCTCATTACCCTTTAAATATATACACCTACTATGTACCCACAAAAATTTAAAATACAAAAAATTTTGAAGTTAACTAAACAAAGTATATTGAAAAGAGTGAGTCCATCTGAATAAAAATTTCTTTGGGTAAGTCACCTTTCCTCTCTTGAGAAATGGAGATCATAATTCCTAATTTATAAGCTTATGGTGGAATTAAATAAATGTAATGTGCCTTGCATGGTGCATATTATAGTAGATATGGAATGTGTTAACCCATGCACTGCTTTTTCCTGGTCACTGCAGGAAATACAGGTTATTATGACCTGGTTCTTAACTTCAAGGTACTTACAGCTTGGTGCAAAAAGAATAGATTTTTTTTTTTAACGGGCTCCTACTATAAAGCATAATATACTCAAATGCTATATAAAGCTTTTGATTCACTGATTTTTGGAAGTATTGTTGTTTTTAGAGACAGGGTATTGCTGTGTTGCCCAGGCTGGTCTCGAACTCCTGACCTCAAGCAATCCTCCTGCCTCAGCCTCTCGAGCAGCTGGGACTACAGGCACATGCTACTATGCTGGCTGGCTGACTTATTTATTTATTATAAAGATGAGGCTCTTACTTTGTTGTGCAGGCTGGCCTTGAACTCCTGGCCTCAGGTGATCCTCCCACCTTGGCCTCTGAAGTGTTAGGATTATAGGTATAAGCCACTGTGCCTGACCTGATTCATTATTTTTAAATCTCTGAATTAAGCTGGTGAACTGTAATACCCAGGGATAGGGAGTGTGTTTTTGTTCAAAACTAAATGTCTTTTAAATTTTGAACTCAAAGGTATCTTACCTACGATTTTTAAATACCTGTCATTTGGAAAGGAACCACTTCTGTTTGTTCAGTAACTATCATTGGATAGTATCATTCTGAGAATATATGTTTAGTAGCCAAGATAGTAAGTGGTGAATTTTAAATATTCTTTTAAATATCCCTGTGGTAGAAGCTGTCTGGTGAGAAAATGTTTGACTAGTATGTTGAATATGAAAGTAATTTCCTAGTTTTATAATGATACTAATTTCTTTTAATTTTCTCTGACAAGTATTTATTTACGACCCTTGATTCAAGGAGTGCTTTGTGTTATTACTGGATGTGTTGGTGCACAATCTCAAATTTTCAATTTTTGCACAGAATGGGAAGTCTGTCCAGTTTCATTTCTAATCTGGGTCATTTTTCCGCTCAAAAGATAACCTGATTTCAGTCACCATAACTGGCATGAATATTCTTATGCTTTCCTTTTTACTTTGTTGACACTTAACTTTGTCTGGAATAATATTTTTATGATTTCTTATTTAGAGAATAGATTTGGTTTTTACAAATTACTAATAAATTGATAATAAAAATGATGCTTTATTTTTTTCCTCTCATTTTAATAATACCTAGACGTTTGAATTTGATGACCAAGAGCAGTTATCACCTTGAGAGTTACGTAAAAATTACCAATGCCTAGAGTTCACCCCATTCCAGTTGCATCAGAAGGAAGACATGGGGATTAGGCATTGGTGTTTTTAAAAAACTTTTCAGGTGATTCTGACATGCAGCCAGGGTGAGAAACACTAGCTTAGAACTAAGGGAGAGTAAGGTTGTAGTCATACTTGGGAAAAAATGTATAAAAAATATTTTTAAAAATGGTTAGTATATTGGCCAAAATAAATGCCCAATAAGGGATGAGTTTTTGAAATGCGGCCTGATCTTAGCCCTGTGTTAATTTCAGTAGATATTTGGAAAGTCTGTCAAACCAATTTTTGTAATATATTTAATTGAAGATGGGGGGGGTCTCAACTTAAATGTAAGTCATTATTTTACTTGAAGCCAGTTTATTGAAAGGTTAAATAATAACCTGAAGTATCCAGTTTTCCAAATTTGAACATACACACACACACACACACACACACACACACACACACACGCAACCCCCCAAATCAATCATTAGGCTACTTGGCATCCTTGAAGTCCAAATATTAATCAACCCTTGAGTACTTGCTGTTAATGTTCCAGTAAGTAGTATTTATAGAAAAGATGAATATTATTAATCTTAAACAGTAAAAAATACTTTGCATTTACACTTAGCCTATTAGTGTGGCTATAAATCTTATTTATTTTAGTCGTGCTCTGTTTCTTACTGATCTTTACAACGTGTTCTCTAAAGTAATAAAGTGAATGGAAATATACATAGTCACAAGTTTATTCTGAGTTTTAATTTATTATACAAAATTAAAGGTTTTAATTTAATATTAATAGTAGAAAAACACTTCCTCACGTGTGCCATATGAAAGATAAAAGCATCTAGGCTAAAATTAGCTGTGTTGATTGATAAGCTGGTATGGATTCTGCCACATCCAGCAAAGAAGGTACCATTAAATTGCACAGTTTAGCTCTATCTTTGCATTAGGAATTTGACTTCCATTTGATGTTAAAGCATATATTTGGCTTTAAGGACACTAAAACTCTTCAAAGTTTAATTACATTCAGACAAAGGTCGTCTAACCACTATTGCTACATAGGGAATATTTATTTAATTATCCCTTGCTATCTCTGTTAATCAGTTTCCTCAATTTATCCTTAAAACTTTCCTCAAATGCTTAGTTATTTTATTATTTGCTTTTTAAAATATTCAGTGTCAAAACGAAAGTACACAGTTTAAGTAATTAAGCAGGCATACTTCTCCCCGTCTCACCCACTTGATTCTAAATTGCAAGGTCTGCCTTGTCAAATTTTAGATCATCAGAACAACACTTTGGGATTAAATACCAACTGACTTCATTTTTACTCCATAACCCTTCTCATTGCTACTTTGCATTTTTCTTCACTAACCCATCTGTTCGTTAGTAAGTTTTTCAGTTCCTTCTTCATCTTTTCTTTCTCTTGTAGCTGTGAGCACTCCAGTAGATTGCATCACTAGGTTGGGTCCTGTGAGCTGTTTTGTTCTTTTCCAAGTGTCTGATTCAGCAGGCCATAGACCGCTTGCCAGAAAATCACCATTGCTTCTAGGCTGACGCTTGCCTGCTTGTTTTGATCGTCTGAGAGATGAGACTTTGTTCGCTAAAACCACAGTTGATAGAAATAGAAAGGTACAGATAAGAAAAAGCACTGCAATTATAATTAAGCAAATTAGCATAGCCATGTTGTTGTTGTTTTCCGCACAGACATCCTTTTTGAAAATTTCACCATGACTTTTGCTTGTGTTTTCAGTGCTCTGTACTGTTGAAGGACTGTTGCTGACGACAGAAGGTATATAAAGCTCCCGTTCAGATTTAGAAGTTAAAGATACGATGTGAGATGTTTCAGGCATGTTTGTAGAATTACCTTTATAATCTGCTTCAGGAGTTATAGGGTTTGTGTTAATGTTTTCATTTTGGTTTCTGACTGTCTTATTTTGAATAACTGAATCCCAGGAAGTAGTACTGTTAGCCCACAGATGGGTATAGTTTGCTTTTGTTCCAGGAGACAAAGAAAAAACTGTTGTCATCAGAAAGGCAAGATGTAGGTAATGTCCTGTGTGTTCCATGTCCGTGGGCATACTGGTAATCTGTTGGGATAGCAATATAATTTGTTAGTTTGTGAAAGAATAATGGATCCTAGTTTTGGTAACTGTAGTTAAAAGTAGTGTTGAGATGTTACGGGTAAACTACAAGTTTATGCCTAATATTCACTACCCTGAATTCATTCTCAACTGAATTTCTTCCCTATTCAGCTATGTGTGAAGAAGCATTTTACTTTCTATTACACTTTTAGATGCTAGAAGTTAGCATTACAAATAAATATTAATCATTTTAAGTGGAATATCATGACTTTATATGGTTTTCTCCCTTTGAAGCATGTTAGACTTCTTCTTTGAGTCAGTCAGTTCTGCTTTTACTTTTCTGATTCCTTCTTTAAAAAAAAAAATTAAGGATCATTCTTGCAGAAACTACCCACCCTCTAACCTGTCACCAATCTTTACAGAAGAAATGTGACCTTGACCTTCTTGCTTCATGTATGAAATAAAAATGCAAATTTTTTTTTGGTGGGAAGAGGGGAAGTTTGGTAGCAACCAAAAGAAACTGAACTTCTAATAGGAATTCAAGGTGTTCTTTTTCCTTCTTGGGTGTTCATCTTGAAGCTTAGAATAAAGCTGGTACTTAGAAATACATTTGTAAGTATATTTGTGAACACAGTTTTACTGTTGTGGTTGTCTCTTTTCATTTCTATTTCCCTGGACTGACTGTCTTTCTGAAGGCAAAGGCATACTGGTTTTTCTCAACCTAAAAATCTGAAAAAAAGCAGCAGATTTCCTCTGAATAGACTTAAAAGTTCAACAGAAGTTGTTGGGTTTTCTTTTAAAGCATCATTTATACTTAGCATTTTTTCTGATTTTGACGTAATTGTAAAAAAAAAAAAGAAAAGAAAATGTGTAATACAGTAGAAATAGAGCATCAGGATCTTGTTTTGGGATGAAGGGGCAGATTCTAAGCATCTCAACATATAATTGAAAAAGTTGAATTTCCACTTTGGCCCTGAGCTTGTTGGAAACCAGAACAAAAAGGAGACAAGTTATATTATAAGTTTTTATTATCTACCATATAATTGATTTATATGGAAATGGCATATCTTAGAATTTAACAGTTTCATGTACCGCTAACCCAGCAGGAAAGATTTATAATCATTATTGAGGTATCTTATAATAATATACCTGTTTGTCTTGAGCTACTTTTGAAAGGAGTATTTTATTGTTAGCATTTATTTGAATGAACTAAAAGCAAAACTATATTGTTCTCCTGAGATTTACTAAATGAAATTGCCTGGTTAAGAACCCTATGTGTGCTATAGAAATTCTTCTCAAATGTACATAGGAGTCCTTTTTAAAAAAAAAAAAAAAGAAAGAAATAAGCAGATTCTTACCTAGCTAGTATAGGTAGGGCCTGAAAATCTTTGTTTCCAAACCAACTCCTAAGCAACATGGATGCCACTGCTAGTCAGGCTTTTGAACATCAAGGTTTTATAAGAAATGGTTGTTATATGTCATTGGCTAACATTTGTATACTATTAAAATAAAGAAATTGAAAATAAGAAATGTGATATGTTGAGTTATACAAACAAAAGTAGCATGTAATAAACAATGCTAACTGGAGACTATATTTCATATTAATAGTAGGGAGGAAAAACTATTATTAAATAGTTTAGGATTAAGATTACTTTTTAGATTATGACTTTTAGTAGACAGTTAAAGGCACAAGTCACTGGCTTTTGTATAATAGTGTTCATCTTTAATTTTTAAGTTTAGTGACATAAATATTTGGATATTTCATGATTATTTCACAAAAAGAAATACTTGAAATTGGATTAGCAAGTAATTTCCTTCTTTTTATACTAGACTGGACTTCTGTATTAGATGCTATAATGATTTAAAGTGGATTATTCTTGTCACATTAGTTCATTAACAGTGTAGTATACATCATAGTATTGGTACACATTTTAACAGTGCTTACCACGGGACAGATAATAGGCCTGCTGTTGATTGTCTTCAGCCAGATGTACTGCATTGCCCAAATAAACAAACTGTATGACAAAATGAGACTTTCTCTTGCCCTTACAAATGCCTGAGAATTGAGGACTGTTTTTACACCAGTTTATGCCTTGGAGGCCAGGTTGTGTTATCAAAAGTTTTCTTACCTCTGATCATTTTCGGTAGAATTTATTTTCAGTAGAATTTGTAATGTCCAAGCATTAGTGAAGAGAAATTTATTTTTTAACTTTTGAAAAATAACAAAACATTTGTGGTTTACTTGTGGAATCCAAACTTAAATCCTTCCTAATCCTAATTTAAAACTCCATGGTGATGGTAAATTTTTTCATTTCTAACTTAAAATTTATGTAATAGGACAGAAAAAAAAGTATACATTTTCGGTCACGATTCTAGTTTGTTAGTGAGATTCTTATACATTTTGATAGCATTTCCTCGAACACTAATCTGTCAAAAGTTAGAAGTGAAAAGGCATAAGAAAAGCCGTATATATATATGACCTACCTTACAAAATGCTTGGTCAAAATCTGATTATAACGTGATTTTGATAAACCACTTCTTTTCTTGTCTTCTTATTTAAAGCAGAATAGACTTGGAGAATATGAGCCTTAAAGTAAATCTGCAGTAAAAAAAAGGATATGTGCAGCTAGTTTTCCACTTTTAAAACCAAACCACAGATGACACATTTCCTTTCCACTGCAACTAAAGCACATGTCACGGGGGAGGGGGGGGGAACGAAAAAACTCCAACTCGTCTAGTTGGCCGCTGGCATGACAGAAGGCTTTGTAGAACAAATCCCCGCCTCCAGAACAGGGAGGGTTTTCCACTTAATGCCGTTTGACAGTATGCTCATTCTATAGGCCTGCTACATGCTTTAGTGTCATTCGAAAGAGGTTTTGAAATGGTATCTTCCATTTCAAATCTTCTCTAAAAGATGTATTTGAAATCTACAGACTGATTTGAAAATGTGAGTTTGGAGTCCATGGGATACTGGTCAGATAATATACAATTGTGGAACTGCATCAATTATTTGAGAAAATATCTAGTAAGCTTAGATTATATGGGACAGAAAATGCTTTTGTGTGGTGTAGTCTGTGTATACACACACACACACACACACACACACACACACAACTGTCAAACATCCTGTCATCACCTCAAGTTTAACATGTCTGAAACAGACTTTAAGAACTGGATACGGGCTGGACACGGTGGCTCATGCCTACAATCCCAGCACTTTGGGAGGGTGAGGCAGGCAGATCACTTGAGGCCAGGAGTTCAAGACCAGCCTGGCTGACGTAGAGAAAACCTGTCTCTACTAAAAATACAAAAATTAGCTGGGCCAGGTGGCGTGCACCTGTAGTCCCAGCTACTTGGGAGGCTGAGATGGGAGAATTGCTTGAACCCGGGAGGTGGAGGCTGCAGAGATCATGAGATCTCGGCTGCATGAGCTGAGATCATGCCATTGCACTCTAACCTGGGTGACAGAGTAAGACTCTGTCTCAAAAAAACAAAACAAAAAAAACTGGGTATGGCAGCACCTATCTGTAATCCCAGCAACTAGGGAGGCTGAGGTAGGAGGATCACTGGAGCCCAGGAGTTCAAATCCAGCCTGGGTAACATAGCAAGATTCCATCTCTTAAAAATTAATTAAGTTAATAAAATAAAAAGAACTTTATTTTTTCTTTAAAAGAGACTGCCTGTCACAGTCTTCTTGTTTCTGTTCATGATAACAACATTCTAATATCAGAGGCTTAGTATACAACACACCATTTTAATTCAAGTCCTCTCAGTCCTGATCAGACTTTGAATCATGTTGGTCCTTCCTTCATATTCTTGGATCAGTTTCTTTTTCCCTGTCTTTACTGTCTACAGTAGTATTTTAGATCCTTATCAGGTCATACCTGGACTCTACAGTACCTTTTCGGTAGCCCTGACTCCTTCATATATCTTTTGTACATCACTGTCTTTGGTCATATCACCCCTTTCTTTAAGGGAAAATAAAACCGGTTGAACATTCCCTAATACTTACAGTAATGATTCAGAAATGTTTGTGTACTTAAACATCAGATGAGAGGATTGTTTAAAAACAATAAAAGCAGGACATGGTGGCTCACACCTGTAATCTCAGCACTTTGGGAGGCTGAGGCGAGAGGATTACTTGAGCCACAGAAGTTCGAGACCAGCCTGGGCAGCATGGCAAAATCCTGTCTCTACAAAAAAGAAAAAAAAAAAAAAAACACTAGCTGGTCATGGTGGTGCTTATCTGTAGTCCCAGCTACTCAGGAGGCTGAGGTGGGAGGATCACCTGAGCCTGGGGAGGTCAAGGCTACAGTGAGCCGTGACCATGCCACTGCAGTCCAGCCTGAGTTAAGAAAAAAAGAAAGAAAAAAAAAAAAAAAAAAACACGATAAAAATGTCCAGGCCCCACTACATAGATTCATATTTAGTAGGTCCAGGTTGGGACCAGAAAACTGCGTTTTTATCAAGCATCACAGGTGATTCTGATGCCAGTAGTCCACAGAACATATGCTGAGAAATGATGAGCCCCTAGGAGAAAACCTAAGCCCTTTGGTTTTGAGCAGTTGTGGTCTCTTCACAATTTGACTATTCTGTATTTTCCCAGCTTTATCTCTCAAAACTTCCCTACCTGAATCCTCCATTCTGGCTAGACTAGCTGTCTCTTCAACACATCTAGTTACCGGTGTCTTTTCCTTTTTGTCTTTCTCCATAAGGCGTGCCCAATCCTCTTGCTGAGTTCTGCATTCCTCTTTACCCGATTCAGCCACTGTATCTTCTATGTAGCTTTCACTGACTGCCCAGTTTGTGTTGATCTCTCTCTCTCTTTTGTCTTAATAACAGTATTTTCTCTGCAGTTCTTTGACAAGTGATTACATTCTACCTCACATCGTTTATCTTGAAATATTTGACTTGTTTTAAAATCATTTGACTTGTCATATTTTTATCTTATTTTCTCCCAACAAGATTAAAAGCTCTGAGGTGGGGTTTTTTATTGATACATGATAATTTGTACATATTAGTGGGGTATGTGTGATTTTTTTTGTTTTGTTTTGTTTTTGCTTTTTTTTTTGTTGGAGTCTCCCTCTATCGCCCAAGTTGGAGTACAGTGGCGCAATCTCAGCTCACTGCAAACTCTGCTTCCTGGGTTCAAGCAATTCTCCTGCCTCAGCCTCCCAAGTAGCTGGGACTACAGGCACGTGCCACCACGCCCAGCTAATTTTTGTATTTTTAGTAGAGACGGGATTTCGCCATGTTGGCCAGGCTAGTCTTGACCTCCTGACCTCAGGTGATCTGCCTGTCTTGGCCTCCCAAAATGCTGGGATTACAGGTGTGAGCCACCATGTCCTGCCTGTATGTGTGATATTTTGATACATGCATTTAATGTGTAATGATTAAATCAGGGTGATTAGGATATCCATTGCCTCAAAGAAAATAAATTGTTTCGTCTAGCTGTTTTGAAATATACGTTACTATTAACTAGTCACCTTACTATGAATAGTAGAACTTGTTCCTTCTATCTAATTATCATAATACATATTTATATATATATATATATATATATATATATTTTTTTTTTTTTTTTTTTTTAAGACAGTCTCACTGTTGCCCAGGCTGAAGTGCAGTGGTACAGTCTCAACTCACTGCAGCCTCTGCCTCCCAGGTCCAAGTGCTTCTTGTGCCTCAGCCTCCCAAGTAGCTGGGATTACAGACATGCACCACCATTCCTGGCTAATTTTTGTATTTTTAGTAGAGACAGGGTTTTGCCATGTTGGCCAGGCTGGTCTTAACTCCTGGCCTTATGTAACCCACCGGCCTCAGCCTCCCAGAGTGCTGGGAATACAGGCGTGAGCCACTGTGCCAAGCCCTAATTATATTTTTATATCCATTAGCCAACCTCTGAGGTAAAGATATTTATTTTAACTTACTTAGTAGTATTATCACCAGAATCATCACATACAGAAAACTTTGGGCCTAAGTTAATATAGATTCTTTTGATTTGAAACTTTGGTACCATTACTTCAGGGCTTTTTCATGGTCCTCACTGTGGCTGCTCACATTTATTAGTATTCTTTTGGTTTTAAGCAACATATGACCTAATATGGCTTAATCAACACACGGTATTTATTGGCTTATATAACTAAAGTAGTCCTGGGATAAATTTGACCCCAGGAGAGGCTTTATCTAAGACACAAATGATATGGCCAAGGCTCCAGTTTGTCTCTTTATTTCTCAGCTCTTTCTCTTCAGTCTTTTGGGAAGCTCTTCTTTTATATCTCAAAATATGAGCTAGCAACTCCTAGGGCTATGTATTCCCTTGTTTATAAACACCAGGAAAGAAATATCTCAGATCCCAACAATTCAAGCTAAAGTACCTGAACTGGGCCTCTTTGGCCCTGGTTGTCCTGGTTTGAATCATGTGTTCATTGCTGAATCAGTCTGTGATCAAGGTGGAATAAATGGATTGGCTAAAACCATCTCACTCCAGAGCTCCAGATGGGTCATTCCTACCAGACTGTTTGCCTAAGGAGTTTGGTGAGCCTGCAGGCAACCTACTAATTCCCACTGTTTTCTTCCCTTCTTGACTATTGAGCAAATTTTTTATTGTTGTTGTTGCTCAAAATTTTTGAATTGGAGATTTGTCTCTTTTCTTAGCCTTATTTCTCAGTGTTCAAAAAAACAACTGATTTAAAAAATGAATCTAGACTTTGAAGAATTGTTTTATATGATTCTCTCTAGAAAATGAATCATAAAATAAAATCGATGAGTGGCATCTGTATATTTATTTAAAACACTGTTAATAATCTTTGTCTTTTTTGTCATTTTCCTTAGGTTCAAAACTGGTCAAATCAATGGTGATTTGCTGATATACCATGTCTTACTGACTTTAAAGCCATATTATGCAAAGCCATATGAAATTGTAGTGGACCTTACCCATACCGGGCCTAGCAATCGCTTTAAAACAGACTTTCTTTCTAAGTGGTTTGTTGTTTTTCCTGGCTTTGCTTACGACAACGTCTCTGCAGTCTATATCTATAACTGTAACTCCTGGGTCAGGGAGTACACCAAGTATCATGAGCGGCTGCTAACTGGCCTCAAAGGTAGCAAAAGGCTTGTTTTCATAGACTGTCCTGGGAAACTGGCTGAGCACATAGAGCACGAACAACAGAAACTACCTGCTGCCACTTTGGCTTTAGAAGAGGACCTGAAGGTATTCCACAATGCTCTCAAGCTAGCTCACAAAGATACCAAAGTTTCTATTAAAGTAAGTTTTAGTCTGTGTTTTGTAAATGATTCATTGCTTTTCTTGACTGACTAGACTATATCCTGGCCTCCCTAGGTGTCCTACCCCCATAGTGGTGTATAAAATGTCACGTAAGGCCATTGTGGTGGCTCACGCCTGAATCCAAGCACTTTGGGATGTCAAGGTGGGCAGATCACCTAAGGTCAGGAGTTCAAGACCAGCCTGGCCAACACGGTGAAACCCCGTCTCTACTAAAATACAAACATTAGCTGGGCATGGTGGTGGGCACCTGTAATCTCAGCTACATGGGAGTCTGAGGCAGAAGAATCGCTTGAACCCAGGAGGTGGAGGTTGCAGTGAGCCAAGATTGCGCCACTGCATCCCAGCCTGGGCAACAAAGGGAGACTGTCTCAAAAAATAAAAGGTTATGTAAATCTAGATGTAGGAAGACCAACATTTGTGTCATCATGGAGGTCCTGTGGAGGATATGAAATGTATACATTTTATTCTAGGTTAGGCTGGAAGTAGAAGAGTGTTTTGGAGAGGGCAGTTTGTTATGTCATTCAAATCGTAGGAATGTGTGGAGAGTAGAAATTACCTAATGAGAGTTCTTCTGATTATTGCATGCTTTTTGCAAAGTGAGGAACATGAACCTTCAGGATAAAATTAGTACTTTTCTGTAAGATTCTTTTTTTTTTTTGGTATGGAATCTCACTCTGTCGCCTAGGCTGGAGTGCAGTGGCATGATCTTGGCTCACTGCAACCTCTGCCTCCCGGGTTCAAGTGATTCTCCTGCCTCAGTCTCCCCAGTAGCTGGGATTATAGGTGCCCACCGCCACGGCAGGCTAGTTTTTGTAGTTTTAGTAGAGACGAGGTTGTTGGCCAGGCTGGTCATGAACTCCTGACCTCAAGTGATCTGCCCACCTCAGCTTCCCAAAGTGCTGGGATTACAGGTATGAGCCACTGTGCCCGGCATTCTATAAGATTCTTGACCTTTTTAAAAAGAAAAAATAAAAATTTTGTAAATGTTTATTTCTTTTGAGAACATTTATCATAACAATTACTGAACCATTTGAATATACAGTGGTGGGAACTCTTCCTTAAATGGCATAGTGTTTTGTTTGGTTGGTTGGTTTCTGGAGCCTTTTAGAATTTTATGTAAAATAATTTAATTCTTCTCCACTTCACCCCCTCACCACCACTTTCCAGGTTGGTTCTACTGCTGTCCAAGTAACCTCAGCAGAACGAACAAAAGTCCTAGGACAATCAGTCTTTTTAAATGACATCTATTATGCTTCGGAAATTGAAGAAATCTGCCTAGTAGATGAGAACCAGTTCACCTTAACCATTGCAAACCAGGGCACGCCACTCACCTTCATGCACCAGGAGTGTGAAGCCATTGTCCAGTCTATCATTCATATCCGGACCCGCTGGGAGCTGTCACAGCCCGACTCTATCCCCCAACACACCAAGATTCGGCCAAAAGATGTCCCTGGGACACTGCTCAATATCGCATTACTTAATTTAGGCAGTTCTGACCCGAGTTTACGGTAGGTTTTTTAAAAATTCACTTCAGTTTTATTTGGGGTTTGTTGCTTTTAAAATGATACCATTTAATGAATTTTAAAACAGCCCCTACCTTAATATTGTAAATTTGGGAAGGTATGCAGTGTTGGTTAACCACTGTGACATCATCAAGTTGTGGGATATTCACATGAACTGTGGAATTCCAAACAGGGTGATTCACACTAAACCAATATATGTCTTTTCTCCAGGAAACTTTCATGTAAAACAAAACGACATAGCAGATTTTTTCCCCCAAAGTATCCTAAATTAAGTTTTTCCTCCTCTAAGTCCTCTAATTTTTTTTTCCATTTTCAGAAGTATATCACGATTTAGTTTAAAAGTCAAGTCAGATTATCGTTTGACAAAAGAAGGCCTAATGTTCAATAACTTGGTAACAGTATTGCATACTTTCCACCTACATCACTCTTAACAAAATTCTCAAAATAAATCTTAAATACATCATCTGAGCAGAGTGTAATTGGTTCCATTTAGGCTTAATAATTTGAATATGCATGTGGAAAGAGCATGGCTGTGGAGTGAGTAGATTTGGTTTGAACAGGTATGCCACTTTCTAGCTATGTACTTTGAGCAAGATACTGAAGTTCTCAGAGATCTAGTTTCCTCATTTGTAAAATAAAGCTAATTGCCTTCCTCATATACCTACAAAAGCTTAAAAAATAGTATGTGTAGTAGTATAGTATGGCAACCTAGCAAATAGTTTATACTTAGTAAGTAGTATTTTCTTATCTTACCTTTTCCCTCCCTGCCAGCGTCTCCTTGCACCTCTCCTTACCAAGTTAGGATAATTATTTGTCTCAAGTACCTTGAGACTTTGAAGATTTTTACAGATGTAAATTCTTCTGAATATTTTCCCTGAGGATAACATAGCCCAGGTTTTATAGTGGGCCTTTTAGGATTCCAAATTCTCCTTTACTTAAAAGGAAAAAGAAAAAAAAAATCAAGATTTATTTACTTGGACGGGCTTTAGAAATTGCAAGATTTTGTGTATGCTTTGCTTCCTTTATCTCATAGGTGTCTGTGACACCTATCCTGGGTTGAGGAAGTCCAATTCTTTATAAGTGTTGAAATACACAGGATAAAAGTTTTGTCTAAATTGTATAACTTAGAATTCCTGGGAATTAGTAAAAGATACAAGCTGAGCACCGTGGCACACACCTGTAGTCCCAGCTACTCAGGAGGCTGAGGCGGGAGGACAGTTTGAGCTCAGGAGTTCAAGGCTGCAGTGTGCTGTAATCATGTCTGTGAATAGCCAATGCACACCAGCCTGGGGAACATAGTGAGACTCTGACTAAAATTTTTTTAAAAAGAGAAAAGATATATAAACTTAGAAACAATAACACTAATATTCACATTTTAGGAACATGGAGCTGTAAGCCTGCCTTTAATTTCTAATTCAAAGACCTTCATTGAAAAATACAAACAACCTTTTAACAGTTATTAGCCTGGGTAAACCTGTATTCTTCTCTAGTGACCTAAAGCAATCTCTTACAACTTCTGCTTTTTGCTGAAGCATGTCATCCCAGAGAAAAAGCCTTTAGGCGACTTAAATTCTAGTGGCTTTGTTCTCCTATATGGTTGTTGCATAAATATAGTAGCATGATAAACATTCAGAGGTAAGGAAAACCTGACGTTTACTGAGCAAACTATTTCCTTTACTGGACAGGGAAGAAAATTAAAATTTTTAAATTGAGTCTGAGTCTTTTAGGCTGTCTCCTAAATTGCTTAAATATATTTTCAGATATTTGTAAGTGATGTTTGGTCTTAATGAAAACTGGATATTACAGTTTTTTTTCGATATTGGTGGTTGTATATGATGTAATGAGGTCATAGAGGGAAAAATGGGAGGACTTAATTATAAGTTAATTTTGTTTTTAACCGTCAGTTTGTAGGGTAACTTTTAGGACACCCAGAAAGAAGTTCAGCAGACCTGATTAAAGATTTTCACATTCTAATTTGATGAAGGGAAGGGCCATCTGATACCTGTCTTTACGCTCCCCATTATAACTGATCTAGTGGGAAAGGGAACCAGAATTTGAGTTTTGGCTTTACTAAAAATGTATTGTGTGCCTTATTCTGACTTAATTTCTGTTGGTCCACCTTAGGACCATAAGTCCTTTCATATTTTATGTCCCAGTGAGATTTATTTTAGGAAAGCCTGCACCTCGCCTCTCTGTCGTAGGAGCCTCACAGTGCTCTTATGGTTATATCAAGTGTCTCCCTTTTTATAAAATCCCTAAATGATTAAGGGGTATTTTGGTTTTACTGTGGAATTATAACATCTTATTTCTAATTGATCATAAAACTTAAAAATAGTTGATCATACTTTGTAATAGAATCACAAATTGTATGTTATGAAAAAATTTTGGAACTATAAGGAAAAATATGTTTTAAAACAACTTCATTTGTGTTTTCTTCTAGGTCAGCTGCCTATAATCTTCTGTGTGCCTTAACTTGTACCTTTAATTTAAAAATCGAGGGCCAGTTACTAGAGACATCAGGTTTATGTATCCCTGCCAACAACACCCTCTTTATTGTCTCTATTAGTAAGACACTGGCAGCCAATGAGCCACACCTCACGTTAGAATTTTTGGAAGAGTGTATTTCTGGATTTAGCAAATCTAGTAAGTAATGATAATTTTCTTTAATACTAACAATTATTCTAAGAGAATTCAAAGAAACCCCTTTCATTTCAGAATTTGCCAGTGAAGCCTTTCACTTATATTTTTACTTTTTTTCCTCTTCTGATTTTATATCTGTGGTACCCTGTAACTGAAGGAACTTTTTGGTAGGCCACATTGAGAAATCCACCAAAATTCTGACAATAAAAGCAAAGTGGCAAGAGTTTGGTACTTTACATACCTCTGGACCACTACTTTTCTTCACTGTTACAGTTTAAGTAGCTTCAGCATTTCTCTTCTTTGCAGAAAAGTTCACATAAGTATCCATGTTGCCTCCTTAATTTTAGAGAACTAATCATTTTCTCTTTTCTTCAGGTTGACTTTGAACAATGATTTTATTGTACATGTACAGTTCATGGAGAGCAAGCACAGTGGCACATAATACAGGGCCCAGAGTCAGTTCTGACTTGGTATTAACTAAGTCTCATAAATTTAACATCCACTCTTTATCTTTGTCCATCTTTATATCCAATTGCTTTATAAATGTTGATCTTCTCCCAGCATATTTCCTGACCTTTTCTTCCCTTTCCTTTCCCAGTAATACATAAAACTTTTTTTTCTGCATTCAAACATATTTCTTGATTTTTCTATATTAGATAATTAAAAGCTTCAGCAATTCACTAAGACTCTTTTTCAGGTAAGAGATGTAGGAATATGACCCTAACAAAAAAAAATGTGTAGGACAGACAAAACAAGGAAAGTATAAACTTTAGTGATAAATATTAATATGAGAAAAGATTTGAGTGAATGTAAAGGCATATTGTGTTCCCGCATGAACAGTTCTTCCCAGATTATTACAAATTTAATATAATTTCATCAAAATAACCATGGGATTTGAGGATTGAGAATGGAGATAGAACTTAAATGATTCTAAATTCTACATAAAAGTGCAAAA
Organism: Rhinopithecus roxellana; assembly: GCF_007565055.1. Lineage (NCBI taxonomy): Eukaryota > Metazoa > Chordata > Mammalia > Primates > Cercopithecidae > Rhinopithecus > Rhinopithecus roxellana. The sequence continues at coordinate 48,060,801 of NC_044567.1, forward strand.
ATAGCTAAGAAAATATTGAAAGGAGACTTGAGACTTGATAGTACAGATGTCTGAACACTTTATAGCAGTACAATAATTAAAACATACATGTGCAAGAATCAGCCATCAGATGAGTTTAAGAGAAACAGATTGATAAAGAAGCATCACAAACTGATGTGGGAGAGATTAAGTCATTTAAGAAATGAAGTTGGGAAATGACTTAAATTAGGTCTTCATCTTCACCGTACACCACAGGATACCAAGTGTGTTCTGCCTGTATTTAAGAGTTGAGTAGGACTGTGTGTGGTGGCTCATGCCTGTAATCCCAGCACTTTGGGAGGTTGAGGCAAGAGGATTGTGCCTGGAGGATTGCTTGAGCCCCAGAGGTCAGGGCTATAGTGAGCTATCATTGTACCACTGCACTCCAGCCTGGATGATAGAGTGAGAGCCTGTCTCTATTTAAAAAAAAAATAAAAATAAAAATAAATTTTTAAAAGTTGTATATAAAAGCTTGGAACCATTTTAAAAAGAAGAGGAACAAGTGAATATTTAATTGCTTTCTAGATGAGTAAGGACATATGAAGTAAAAAAGGGATAGAATGAAACAAAGGAAATAGCGAACAGATTTGACTACATAAAACTTCAAAACAGGCCGGGCGCGGTGGCTCAAGCCTGTAATCCCAGCACTTTGGGAGGCCGAGACGGGCGGATCACGAGGTCAGGAGATCGAGACCATCCTGGCTAACACGGTGAAACCCCGTCTCTACTAAAAAATACAAAAAACTAGCCGGGCGAGGTGGCGGGCGCCTGTAGTCCCAGCTACTCGGGAGGCTGAGGCAGGAGAATGGCGAGAACCCGGGAGGCGGAGCTAGCAGCAAGCTGAGATCCGGCCACTGCACTCCAGCCTGGGCGACAGAGCGAGACTCCGTCTCAAAAAAAAAAAAAACAAAAAAAACAAAAAAAAACTTCAAAACATATCTACTAAAAAATAAACACAAGTGAAGATAATTAAAAACTAGGAAATACACTTGGAGCAAATACGATAAATGATTAATATCCTCAATCGGCCGGGCACAGTGGCTCATGCCTGTAATCCCAGCACTTTGGGAGGCCGAGGTGGGTGGATCACAAGGTCAGGAGTTCGAGGCCAGCCTGGCCAATACGGTGAAATCCCTTCTCTACTAAAAATACAAAAATTAGCCGGGCTTGGTAGTGCATGCCTGTAGTCCCAGCTACTCAGGAGGCTGAGGCAGGAGAATTGCCTGAACCCAGGAGGCGGAGGTTGCGGTGAGCCGAGATCACTCCGCTGCACTCCAGCCTGGGCAACAGAGGGAGACTCCGCCTCAAAATGAATGAATGAATGAATAAATGAATGAAATCCTTAATCATGAAGAGTGCTTACAGATTAATAAAAAGTGGATTAACAGTAACATACAAATCATGTTTTTAAAAAAGAATATTTGTACAAAAAAAGAAAAAAGCCAGGCACCATGGCGCATGCCAATAATCCCACCTACTCAGAAGGATCACTAAGTCCAGGAGTTTGAGACCAGTCTGCACAACATAGTGAGACCCCCATCTCAAAAAAAAAAAAATGTATTTGTATTTTAAGAAATTCACTAATAAAAGCAAATTGAAAGAATAGTGAGATAATATATTTAGTTATCAGCTTGGCAAAGTTTTTTTTTTTAAGATCTATTCCTGGTGGTCTGTGGAATTGTGAGTAGGGGCAATTTTTCTAGAAAGGCATTTGGAAGTGGATAACAAGACCTTAAGACTATTCATACCTTTTGTCCTCATAATTCTGCTTTTTAGCGTTTATCCTAAATAATGTTAAGATGTTTATTATAGCATTATTTTTACGTAGATTTTTAAATTGAGGGTATATCTTATCAGTAAAGTGCAAGATCTTAAGTCAACAGCTTGATGAACTTTTATATGTAAATACATCATGAAAGTATCTCCAGATCAAGACTGAACATTTCTAGCATCCAGAGGGATATACTCAGTACCCTCCCTTCAGCAAGAGTAAACACTATTATGACTTCTATTGCATAGATTTATTTTGCCTACTTTAGAACTTCATATGATATTATTTATAATAGCAAAAAAATGAACAGGCCAAAAGTCAAAGAATAAGGAACTGATTAAATTATTGGTTCTCCATCTGATGCAATAATATGAAGCCATTAAAAAATGGCTTTGTTATAGAATTTCAGTTTGGAAGATGAAAAGGTTCTGGAGATGGATGGTGGTGATGGCTGCACAGTGATTTGAATGTACTCAATGCCACTGAACTGTGCCCTTAAAAATGGGTAAAGCCATGGAACTGTACATTTAAAAATAGTTAAAATGGTAAATTTTATGTTGTATACATTTTACAATCTTAAAAATTCTTTGAGACTTTAGGTAAAGCGTATAAATTTTTGTACAATTTTTGTCTTATAAATGTGAAGCTTTTTCAAGTAAGTTAAAAGAAAGTTCGCAGAATTTGTAGTGTTGAATAAACAATCTCAGTATAGGTCAGGCACAGTGGCTCACTCCTGTAATCCCAGCACTTTGGGAGGCTAAGGTGGGCGGATCACGAGGTCAGGAGATCGAGACCAATCCTGGCTAACACGGTGACACCCCTGTCTCTACTAAAAATACGAAAACAAAAAATTAGCTGGGCGTGGTGGCAGGTGCCTGTAGTCCCAGCTACTCGGGAGGCTGAGGCAGGAGAATGGCGTGAACCCGGGAGGCGGAGATTGCAGTGAGCCCAGACTCTGTCTCAAAAAAAAATAATAATCTAAGTGTAATCAGTGAAAATATTCAGAGCATAGTGCATGTATAACATAATCCCAGTTTTTGTGGGGGAGTGGGAGTGAATTATACTTATGTACACACGCATAAATGTACATTAACTCTACATAAATTTGAAAGCCTGAGGAGAGATGAGATGATACACCAATGTTAATACAGTTTTCATTTTTGTGGTGATGCTTTCCTTTTACCAAACTTTTTGTGATTACCACATTTTCCTTTTATAATGAGAATAAAACAACTTTTTAAGAAGAAAGGACTAAAATGGAGGAAAATAAGACAAAACTTTTCAAAAATTGGCTTACTGGCTTTTAAAATTACTTTCTTCAAGGACTGTTCTTTCTTCACCTCTACAAAAATATATTTGCCAAGTCTCTTTTCTCCAGGCCTGATTCTAGGTAATGGTCTTTACCTTTTACCGTTTTTTCCCTGAATTCTTAATATGAAATAATTGTTGATGTGATTTTCATTGACCATCACATGCTAATAGTGTATTTTTTTCCAGGTATTGAATTGAAACACCTTTGTTTGGAATACATGACTCCATGGCTGTCAAATCTAGTTCGTTTTTGCAAGCATAATGATGATGCCAAACGACAAAGAGTTACTGCTATTCTTGACAAGCTGATAACAATGACCATCAATGAAAAACAGATGTACCCATCTATTCAAGCAAAAATATGGGGAAGCCTTGGGCAGGTATTGAGTTTGCTCAAATATTTATCTAGTATCTCCTTTATGCAGGTATTTATCTGGTGCCCATGTTGGGCAAAGCACTGCCCCAGATACTAGGGATAGAGTTGTAGAAAGCACAATTTCCTCCTTCAGAAAGCATGTAGACACTCACCCAGCTCTTCATCTGATTCAAAATTGTAAATGTCTAGTGCATATCTCAGAGCCAGAGAAAAGCTAGTGATTTGCACAGTCTCCTTCTTGGCATAATTATAGACTGTGTGTGCAAATAACTAGCTTATATATATATATTATATAGAATTGTAGAAATCTGATGACATTTCTAGTAAATAGTGCTTTATTCTAGTTCTCTACATTCCAAAGGTGTCAGTAGATGTTTCTTCTTATTGATGCTATTTGGGACATCTGCTTTCATTTATAATTCTACATAAGAATGCCAGTATTAAAATAGGATATAATGTAAATTTTATTTTTATCTGACAAGAATTAGGCATATCATTTCTTCAGAGTAATCTATTAAGGAAATAACGTCCTCACTCAAACACTGCTGCTGCTCTTCCAAATAATTTGAAACAACCTTAGAGCCAGTGTTACAGCCCTAGAAAACATCTTGGTACTTGATGTCATTTCCTATATTTTATTTTTTTTGAAACTGGGTCTCTCTCTGTTGCCCAGGCTGGAGTGCAGTAGTGCAGTTTCGGCTCATTGCAACCTCTGCTTCCCAGGCTCAAGTGACTCTTCCACCTCATCCTCCCAAGTAGCTGGGCCTACAGGTGCACACCAACACACCTGGCTAATTTTTGTTTGTTTTTTTTTGTTTTGTTTTGTTTTGTTTTGTAGAGATGGGTTTTTGCCATGTTGCCCGGGCTGGCCTTGAACTTCTGGCCTCAAGCAGTCCACCTGCCTCAGCCTCCCCAAGTGCTGAGATTACAAGCGTGAGCCACTGCACCCAGCTCTGTATTTTCAAATAATTATTTTATATTGATCCTACATTACTGTCTTAGAAAAGCACAGAGATACTTTGCAAGTGACTGAAGGTAGTATTGATAGAGTTTTAAAATTTTTGAATGCTAATCTCTTAATCTCTGAAGAAATCAAATAAATATACTCATCCTTTCCTGGATATTTTATAATAAATTGTATTTACTGACAGGTCTGTAAATAAAATCTAGTATTTTTGAGGCCTCAAGTAAAATAGAATTTTCATATTGATTAGGCTGTTCCAATGAATATTTTTAAATTGAAAATTGGTAGAGTGATTAAAAACATGTTATTTTCCTTCTTCAACTAGATTACAGATCTGCTTGATGTTGTACTAGACAGTTTCATCAAAACCAGTGCAACAGGTGGCTTGGGATCAATAAAAGCTGAGGTGATGGCAGATACTGCTGTAGCTTTGGCTTCTGGAAATGTGAAATTGGTTTCGAGCAAGGTAATCACTTTTCTTTTGCCCTCTGTACTATAGTATATCTGTTTTATCATCAGGAGGTTTTTTGTTTTGTAATTACTTTTAAATTAAACTGAACTTTTTTGTGCTAAAACTTTTAGTCCCATGTTTTTTTTTTTTTTTTAAAAAAATCCTGCTTCTTTACAGGTTATTGGAAGGATGTGCAAAATAATTGACAAGACATGCTTATCTCCAACTCCTACTTTAGAACAACATCTTATGTGGGATGATATTGCTATTTTAGCACGCTACATGCTGATGCTGTCCTTCAACAATTCCCTTGATGTGGCAGCTCATCTTCCCTACCTCTTCCACGTTGTTACTTTCTTAGTAGCCACAGGTCCGCTCTCCCTTAGAGCTTCCACACATGGACTGGTCATTAATATCATTCACTCTCTGTGTACTTGTTCACAGCTTCATTTTAGTGGTAAGTTCTCGGAAAGGAATTTGTGTTTACCAGTTCCTTTCTCCATTTACTTCACCTGATCAATATGGATTATCTTATTTATGTTGGTGCCCTAACACCAAGTTGCTAATTTAAGCCTGTGGTAATGATATGCAATATTACCAAAAAGAAAATAAATTACTTCCATTCCATATCAAGCTATAGTAAAGCATACTTGTCATGTAGACCCTTGTAGTTATCCCATAAGCAGAATACTCAGTGCCAGTTGACCGTGTTCCATTACCAGCACTAATTTGTAGATAAATGAAGCAAGAAGCATTAATACAATGTATCTAGAGGTTTGATTTAGGGAGCATGATTATGTAATTTTTATATGGTATTCAGATTTTCTAAATTCAAAATGAAGCATGGAACTTTAGAAATTAAAAAGTAATATTTTGTCTTTACTTGTTCCTTTATTCTCTTACAGAAGAGACCAAGCAAGTTTTGAGACTCAGTCTGACAGAATTCTCATTACCCAAATTTTACTTGCTGTTTGGCATTAGCAAAGTCAAGTCAGCTGCTGTCATTGCCTTCCGTTCCAGTTACCGGGATAGGTCATTCTCTCCTGGCTCCTATGAGAGAGAGACTTTTGCTTTGACATCCTTGGAAACGGTCACAGAAGCTTTGTTGGAGATCATGGAGGTAGAGAAGGCAAAATGATAAGAAACTAAGTTAAAATTTTTTTTAAGAAATATGTAAATACTATATAGAAGAAATACTGGTTTATTGTGCTATTTTGCACTTAATGCTTAAATAAAACACTTGATGGACTGTGTTATTGGTAACAGATAGGTCACTTAATGACATCACAATAAACATTTAACAGTTCTAAAAACATTTATGTACATATGTATTCAGAGTATCCCCTTTTTTAGGCATGCATGAGAGATATTCCAACGTGCAAGTGGCTGGACCAGTGGACAGAACTAGCTCAAAGGTATGTCCCAAATTAAATATAAGTTGTAAAAATATATGTATTGTTGAAAATATAGCTGTTACTGTATGATCAATATTATAATTTATTATTTATTATTTAGTATATATAAACACAAAGGTTTTTATAAGTTCTGTGGATCTTTTAATTGCAGATTTGCATTCCAATATAATCCATCCCTGCAACCAAGAGCTCTTGTTGTCTTTGGGTGTATTAGCAAACGAGTGTCTCATGGGCAGATAAAGCAGATTATCCGTATTCTTAGCAAGGTACCTGTTCCGCCCCCACTTCTCCCAAATATTTATGGTTCTCAAGTTGTAAAGCATATCTTTCATTTTTCTAAAAGACATTTAAATTTGAGGTCAGTAAAATATATGTTACTTATTAAGCCTTTAAAATGTATTTTGATTATTTATTGTAATTATTGGAAGTCTTCTCTAAAGAAGCTGTCTTTATTTGTAAACTCTGATTACTTCAATAAGGAAGATGTCTTTAAAATAAAATATGTTGCCTCTTTTGCTAAGCAGGTACACTTAGTCTTTTACCAGTTTTCAAAGTATTTAATTATATGGTAAGACTATAGCCTTGTATAAAATTATTTAATTTGTAATTACTATCATAATGTCTGACTTTTATAATGTAGAAATATCAAAACATAAGAAAACAAATGTACATTAAGCTAGCTACGAAGATCACCATAGCATTAGAAATCATTCTAGCATTTATTAAATAAGTAAATGTTCCTGAATTCATTCTGAGATTCAGTTTAGGAGTTAATGTTTTATTTCAGTGAAAGTAAAATAAAAAATTCTGTTTTCCTAAAAGGCACTTGAGAGTTGCTTAAAAGGACCTGATACTTACAACAGTCAAGTTCTGATAGAAGCTACAGTAATAGCATTAACCAAATTACAGCCACTTCTTAATAAGGTAATTACTGTACAGAAAATGAGCACATTCATTTTGGGTATCAGTGTTGAATGTTACTTTCTTTCAGAGAGTTTAGAAAATAAGATGAGAATAAGTTATAAAGAAAAAGCTATAGTTAAAGTAGAACCTCTTAGTTGTTTGAAGTAGTTATATTAGAAAAGTATTGCTAGTATGTTCTCAAGTGCTTACAAGTTTTTTGTCTCATCAGTGCTAAAGGAAAGATAGGTATATATTCTTAATTATTTTATCTTACAAGTACTGATTATCTGCTATTGCCAAGGACTGTTTTAGGTGCTAAAGATAGAGTACTAACAAAGCCCATAAAACTCACTGCTTTCATGGAGCCTACTTTCTGGGGTGGGTGTGGAGGTTGGGGAGTGAGTGGATAATAAAGTAAACCAAATACATAGTATGTTAGTGATTATTACTATGGAGAAATTAGAACTGAGAGAAGTATACTTGATCATCATAAGAGTTTGGGTGCCAAATGAAGATGATATTTAAAAGGAGTAAAATGATGTGGCCACTGTTTTAGGATGGTCTGAGCTTAACCCATTTTTATATTTAATATATCTGGACATCATGTTTTCATATTAATAAAATGAAAAATCTTAGATTAGATAATGGCATGGTGTTACCCTCCAGTTCTAAAGTAGTTTAATTCTGTGATTTGAGTACAAAGGTATGCCAGACTTGGGAGAGATAACAGAGAAATAAATACCTGTTATATTCCTGGTTTGTCTACAAACATCCTAATTTTGTATTATACAAAATGGTTCTCTGGTCCCCATCTTATAAGTGAAAATGAGCTCAGAAGGGCTAAACAACTTGCCCAAGGTCACGTACCTAATAAAAGAACCATGATTCTAATGCGATACTCTTTGACTCTAAAGTCCATGTATTTTCCCTAATATCACAGTGCTAAATAAGGATTGCCAATAATACATGCTTTTAATTCAGAGCAGCAAGAGATTACCATACTGGTTAAGAGTGACAAGAAGTTGAAAAGACAAGAGTTTAAACTAAAGTTAAAGGGAAACATAGGAGTTAATGTAGGTAGAGAGAAGGGGAGAGAGCTGCACAAGAATGCCGGGACAATGGAGGGAAGGTAGGTAGAACATTCTAGCTGTAATGGAGAAACTTTTCAAAGGAATCAAGAGAGGGAAAGTTGTGAGGACTGGATAGACCTCATCTCATATTCAGCATTGTTCAGAAAAGAGTTTGGAAATGTACAGTTTTTAAGCAGACAAGTCATGTGATGAAAGCAGGACTTAGATCCTGGTGATAATGTGCACAGTGGATTGGAGTAGGGAGAAACTGAGGTAAAAAGAATCCACCTTTATAATAAAGAAGGTTGGCATGTGATAATGTCATTAGCAATAAGAAAGAAATGACAGATACAAAAGAGGCTACTCTAGAAGAATCGACAAACCTTGGTGACTGGATTTAGAAGTCAAAGAACAGGAAGAAGTCAAAGGAGGTGCTAAGTAATGTTCTCAGTCCAGCTAACAGTGTCTTTAGTTATACATATGGAAAGGTGAAGAGCTTACCTGTATCTTTATCTTCCCCAAAAGAGAAAACATGGGGAATTTAGGAAGATAAGCTGCTTTATTTTTTACTGCAGTGTGTTTTGAAAGAGACTACGTCATGATTCATCTTACTAGCCTCAAACATATCTCCTTTGCCAGGACTCACCTCTGCACAAAGCCCTCTTTTGGGTAGCTGTGGCTGTGCTGCAGCTTGATGAAGTCAACTTGTATTCAGCAGGCACCGCACTTCTTGAACAAAACCTGCATACTTTAGATAGTCTCCGTATATTCAATGACAAGGTAAGCAAGCTTTCCCTTGAGGTTCCTAGATTACTCAAATTTAGAATACTCTTCCATCTTTTATTGTTGCTATTCTTTTAAAATCACAAGAAGTCCATAACTTAAATATGAATTTCTATAATGTAACTTATTGTGAGTATATTTCCTTACCAGCTCATAAAGAACTATGTAAACTCGAATGCATATTTTTTTATATAAAAATAGCAAAAAAAAACAAAAAAAAAGTACTGGCCTAATACTAGTAGAATTCCAGAATAGGGATAAATAATACATGATTATCCTTACAGAATGAGGATAAATAATACATGGTAATACTATTAATAGCTACCATGCCAGGCTGTATGCTAAGCACTATTATTTTTAATTTTCATAACCTTAAGGTAAAGGTTAGCATTCTCTGCCACCTATTTCACAAGTGAAGAAATAATATAAAAGTAATCTTATTTTTACTTAATAATGCCACTTAATGAAAAATAGGTATAATTCATAGTAGATAAGGAAACTGGAGAGTCTAAAGGAAACTTTTGGGTACTTAATTTTATTAGTTTTTTCCTTCTGTCTAATCTTACTTTAAAATATACCATTAGTGGCCAGCAATTGTGGCTCACACCTGTAATCCCAGCACTTTGAGAGGCCAAGACAGGTGGATCAGTTGAGCTCAGGAGTTAGAGACCAGCCTGGGCAACATGGCAAAACCCCATCTCTACAAAAAAGGCAAAAATTAGCTGGGCATGGTAGCATGCATCTGTAATCCCAGCTACTTGAGAGGTGAGGTAGGAGGATTGCTTGAGTCTGGGAAGCAGAGCTTGCAATGAGCTGAGATCACACCACTGCACTCCAGCTTGGGCAACAGAGCGCGACCCTGTCTCCAAAAAAAAATGTGTGTATACATATATTATACACACACATATATATGTAATGTATGTGCATACATATATAAAGTGTGTGTGTGTGTATATATATATAAAATATATATATAAAATCCAACTCCAATTAAGGTTAATAAATGTTAGGAGGGGTGCTAATGGTGTATGTGTGTGTATGCGTGTGTGTGTGCACATGCGTGTGTGTGTGTGTGTGTATGAACATGGGCAAGTTTGTTGCGGGATCTGGCCAGCAGCCTGCAGTACAACGGGGCTTGCTCTTTGTTTCCAGGCAGATTGGCAGGTCGAGAAATAATAGACACACACAAGATAGTGAAAGCTGGGTCCAGGGGGGTCAACCGCCTTCTGGTCTTGTGATGCTGTCAATGCACTGGATGTACCAGCATTTGTTACTAAGTTTAGTGAGAGTGGGGGTAGGTTAGTGAGGGATTTAGGGTCATTTGATTATGAGGTGAGATGGTCACATGGGGTGAAAGTAATTCTTTAACATAGTATCTATATACAGAAGTACAGTATACAGAGATAAGAATTTATAATACAGTATGTGCATCAGTAATTTCTAACAGAGCCTTAAAACAGAAGCACAGTCTCTCCATAACCTCTGATTAGTAAGATATTAATCAGCAGTAACAGTTGCAGCAAAAGCTGGTTACAAACAATCCATAGAAACAGGACGTGAAGCTAGACAACCTGTTAGACCAGAAATTCTCAGAAGGGAGTATGCCTTAACCCTAAAGAGGCCTAGAAGAGCTGTGGCAAGATGAGGGCATTTATAGCCCTATCTTATCCATATGAACAGGCACCCCTCATGCATCCATTTATAGGCTCTCCACAAGGGTCGCATTACATTCCCAGAGCTATGAACATCTGCTTTTCTGGGATAGGAATCTTGGTGATGTGAAACCTCCCTGACTGACTGCACATCTGTTCATAGGCTCTCTGCAGGGGGAAAGCACATCACATGCTGTTGGCTCATTCTGGCAGTCCATCCTGTCATTGTCTTTACACAATCCTGCATGCAATTTTGTATTTACAATAATCAGGAGCATTTCCTCTTTGATTCTGTAGCAATAGTTTCAGGGGTCTCCCTACACAAGTTACTTCTTAGTTCCTTTCTAATTTGTAAAATGGAGATTTGATTGGGGTTGGATTTTAGTTCATAGAGAATAGAGGAGAGAATAAAATAGTATGAAATTATGTCCCTTTTGTCTTTGGATAAAAATGGGAAGTGTCTAGGAGAAAAGAGGGGAATGTTTTTAAAAGAATGTGTATATACAATGAGATTTGCCTGAAGTGAAATTAACTGAACTGTGAGTAGAAAGAACAGGATTATGGTTTTAAGTGTAAAGATACTTGGTCTAAACATTGTTAGTTCAGACTACCAGATGTAGTGTGAACCTGGAACAGCTATGGGTCTGAGATATATGGACACAAAATTTTAGGGGTAGGAGGTCTTATGGAGTTTATTAATCAGACCTCCATTTTGCAAATTAGAAAAGAACTAAGAAGTTAAGTCACTTGCCCATGTTTGTACATCTGTTTTGGGACTAGAACCCCTCTTTCCTAATTCTCATTGCCCTTTTTCTAGAACTATTTTGGGACAATGGTGGTCAGTGATATCTAGTTGTTGGCTATTTATATGTTAAGAATATTTGCAGATTGGCTGGGTGCAGTGGCTCATGCTTGTAATTCCAGCACTCTGGGAGGCCGAGTTGGGAGGATCACTTCAGGTCAGGAGTTTGAGACCAGCCTGGCCAACATTGTGAAACCCTGTCTCTACTAAAAATACAAAAATTAGCCAGGGTGGCACGTGTTTGTAATTCCAGCGACCTGGGAGGCTGAGGTGGGAGAATCACTTGAACCCAGGAGGTTGCAATGAGCCAAGATGGTGCCACTGCACTCCAGCCGGGGTGGCAGAGTGAGACTCCATCTCAAAAAAAAGAGTATTTGCAAATGGAGCATTGCAAATGGGGCATCTGCCTCGGTATTTTCATCTTCAGAACAGCCCAGTAGCAGGCGCTAATACTGATTCTGGTGCCCTTAGGATGCTAGGCATCAAGAGTTAATAAGCATGTTAAAAGTCACCAGGATGTAAATTGACAGTTATTTATTTTGTATTGTAAATAAAAGTGATTTCATCTTCCACCATCTTCTTATTCATATGTTTGACTGTCTTGCACCAGTTAATTTGTAGTAGCTAAAATGTTCTGTGGTTTTTCTGCAGTCAACTGAAAATAATTTCTCTCAAATTGAAAGGATTACTTATCTTGTCATACTTTTGAACACAAAAACCAATTAAATGAGCCTTTAAAGAAAGCTACTGTGTGAACCTCATCAACTGTCTCATGATTATCTTTAATAGAGTCCAGAGGAAGTATTTATGGCAATCCGGAATCCTCTGGAGTGGCACTGCAAGCAAATGGATCATTTTGTTGGACTCAATTTCAACTCTAACTTTAACTTTGCATTGGTTGGACACCTTTTAAAAGGTAAAAGCCTTATGTTAGAATATTTTTATGAAATAGTATTAAGAAACCAGAAGTAATTCGAGTAAGTGATTACTTGAAATAAATTGAAGTAAGTTAGCCCATATGTCTTACTTTAAATACAAACTAGGCTGGGCGTGGTGGCTTACGTCTGTAATACCAACACTTCGGGAGGCTGAGGCAGGAGGATCGCTTGAGGCTAGGAGTTTGAGACCAGCCTGGGCAACATAGTGAGACTTCATCTCTACAGAAAATTTAAAAATTAGCCAGACACGATGGCACGTGCTTGTAGTCCCAGCTACTTAGGAGGCGTAGATGGAAGGATTGCTTGAGCCTGGGAAGTCGAGGCTACAGTGAACCATGATCACACCACTGCACTCAGCCTAGGTAACAGAGTGAGACTTTGTCTCAATAAATAAATAAATAAATGCAAACTGTATCTGTCCTAATGAGTTGTGTTTTGTTCAATATGTGTTTTATGAGAGCCTCATTTCCATATCAAATATGATATTTGCCTGAAAAACCAAAGAGTTTATTCTGGCTGGGTATGGTGGCTCAAACCTGTAGTCCCAGCACTCTGGGAGGCTGAAGCAGAAGCATCAAGTCTTGAGCTCAGGAGTTCGAGACCAGCCGGGGCAATATGGTGAAACCCCTTTCTACAAAAAATACAAAACATTAGCCAGGTGCAGTGGCACATGCCTATAGTCCCAGCTACTTGGGAGGCTGAGGAGGGAGAATCACTTGAGCCCAGGAGGTCAAGTCTGCAGTGGGCCATGATCATGCCACTACACTCCAGCCCGGGTGACAGAGTGAGACCCTGCCTCAAAAAAAAAAGACCACAGAGTTGATTCCTAAAAAACCTACATACTGAGTCTTAGAATAGCTGTATTATTATTAATAATAACAATACCTAAGTATCTTACTGATTTTTAAAATAAAACAGACTGCAAATCACTGAGTGTTATTTGAATAATTTATATTAGAAAATGTTAAGAGATCTGATCACAGATTTTCGTCAACCTGTTTATAGTTTACTGTTGATTAATACTATTATTTTATACCATTGTATCTCACCTTTCTGGTACCCCATCCTCACCCCTTTCTATATTGCTTATAGCCAGTGATCTCCAGCTATTCCTCAGAGCCAGCTCATTCACTTCCTAACCTGGTTTTACTCCCCATTGCTGACTTCACAGCTTGTTAACTTTGGTTCATTAACATGGGGGAGTCATGGCCAGAGACTGCAGTTAATAGGAACAGCATGTAGTGGTGGGTCAGAAGCAAAGCAGGGTAAAGTAAGACCTGGGAGAAGGAGCTGGCATGAACCCTAGTGGTCTCAGCAGTGGATTTGGCCACAATAGAGATTCAAGCTATAGCTTGAGTCAACAATTTTGTATCAATTTAAATCTTAGGCTTGAGGGACCGTGGAGATTCCCCCAGTTTTTATGAGAGAGAGAGAGAGAGATGCATACACCCACTACTATGAATGTATGCATTTGATTTCACTTTCTTAGGAAATTTCTACAAAAAATATTGACAGTGTTAATCTCTAAGGTCAGTAGGGATTTCTCAAAAAATACTACACTTACTAAAGGATACCAAGATAAGTAATTGCAACTGGGCTAATAAAGTGCTTACTTATTCTTTATATCTAGAAGAATACCAGGCTGGGCACAGCGGCTCACGCCTGTAATCCCAACACTTTGGGAGGCCGAGGCAGGCAGATTACTTGAGGCCAAGAGTTCAAGACCAGCCTGGCCAACATGGTGAAACCCCATCTCTACTAAAAATGCAAAAATTAGCCAGGTGAGGTGGTGTACACCTGTAGTTCCAGCCACTCAGGAGGCTGAGGCACAAGAATTGCTTGAACCTGGGAGGCAGAGGTTGCAGTGAGCCAAGATCCTACCACTGCACATTAGCCCGTGTGACAGAGTGAGACTCTGTCTTAAAAGACAAGAAAAGAATACCAGATACTTTCCATGTTCAAATCACCTATTTTTAAATGGGGGTAGCATTAATGATTAAAAGCTGGCCAAAGATCAAATTTATCCTCTAATCAACCCTATTTTTGGGGCTGTTAGAGCATATACTTCCTATGTCATCAGGTTTTCTTTTAATTAAAAGTGTTTTTGTAAAATAACTCTATTTTCAAAAGAAATCTTAAGGATAATTCTAATACATAGATTTTTTTTTTAATCCCTGTGCTGCTTTAGGGAATAGAAGATCTGAAAGACTATCATGTTTTTTAATTTTCCTCTTCCCGGAGTACTATAGAGTTCTACGGAATATTATTATATTCTACACATTTTTGGTACTTAATCTTATGCATAGTTAATTATTCATATTCACATATGTATGTTTTACCTTCCCAAATGGCTATTCTTGGAAAATAGGAGTTATACTTCTTTTCCTTGCAGAGTTGTTAGTCAGGGAAGAAGACCTCAGATACTTGTTCAAAAAATTAATTCTTATTTGTTTGTTTGTTTTTTTGTAGGGTACAGGCATCCTTCACCTGCTATTGTTGCAAGAACAGTCAGAATTTTACATACACTACTAACTCTGGTTAACAAACACAGAAATTGTGACAAATTTGAAGTGAATACACAGAGCGTGGCCTACTTAGCAGGTAAAAACACAAAATAAACAAAATTAATCTTGCTACAGCTATACGTAAGGATCACCCAAAAAGTGCAAATACCTATAGGTTTTTTGGCGGTTGCTTGGCAGAGTAGAAAGTTCACAATCTAGTCCTTTAGTGATTAAAATTTTGAGAGTTTTGCCAGAACATTTTTCTGTAGGAATAAATTTAATTCCCATTAAAATCTGAAATGTGTTCCCTTGGTCATCTTTGGTTCAAGACACAACAGTGGCTGTTATCCGTCATAAAATCTGAATGCTTCAGTCTAGCATCCTGGGCCCTTAAATAGCCTTCTCAGTTCTGTTATCTTTCTCCAAATTTCATGAGCTTCATTCTTTATTACCACTCCAAATGGATGAGCTATTTTAAGCTAATCTATTTGCCATCTCCTACAAGGGACTGCCTCTTCAGTATTCATTCCTTATGTGATTTTATCTGGAATGTCTGCCCTATCCCCACCATTCCATTAAAGCTTCCTGTTTGCTCTTATCTGATTTTTGTTTCTCTACTCAGCGACAGTTAGCACTTATGTACAATTCTTGAATGTAGTTGTTTGATGGAAAGTGATGATTCTCAGTTTCACAGACTTCTATTTGTTCAACTTTTTTGTTTGAACCATATCACCTTGAGCAAATCATTTAACATCTCCGTATTTTTTCTCACTCAACTTAATAATACCTGCCCTGCCTACTTTGTGTTTGTTAAAATCAAATGTACATTAAAGCACTTGGAAAATAAAAGATGCTTATTAAATCTCTTTGTATATTTCATGTTTTTGTAGTCTTCCAAAATATGTGCACATTTAACAGGTATTCTCTTTAGGAGACTGTAAGTTCATCCTGTTTTAAGTCACACTTGTGATTTGTTAAATTTTTTTAACCTACCACCGTTTTCCTTTTAGCTTTACTTACAGTGTCTGAAGAAGTTCGAAGTCGCTGCAGCCTAAAACATAGAAAGTCACTTCTTCTTACTGATATTTCAATGGAAAATGTTCCTATGGATACATATCCCATTCATCATGGTGATCCTACCTATAGGTAAGTGGATTTACTCTCCTATAATTACATAATGGTAATCAAGTTTCAATTTTCCAACTAATGGAGGCAAGCAGCAGAGTAATCTAGAAGGTAATATGGGAGAAATCTAGAGATGGCCTACGAAGAGTGTGTAAGTCAAAACTCATTTTATAAATGTGTAGTATTTTATGTGGGTTAGTAGGAAAGTTATTCTTCCAGTCTAATTGTGCTAATGTTAACATTAGTTTGCCTCTGAAGCACCGACCAATTGAACAATGAAAAGAGACGCTCTTGAAAATATTAGGTTATGGGGGAAGGGCCTGGGGAAAAAAACCAATGCAAAATATAAACAACACATTACGTGCTTGGATAGAGAACGAATCTATACAGATTTATAAAAATACAGACATGCTAACACGTTTGTTGTATTTACTCATATCACACTAATGTTATTTAAAAGTTTTCTATAATGTAGATTTAGATGGTCAAAATTATATCTGTTATACATGGTTTTGGGTAATATATTTTTCAGTATAATTTGGAGAAATTTCATGAAAATGGCATCATTGGGGGATTTTTCTGTATTTTCAATTTAAAAAAATTTCTTTAAGGTTTAGGGACAGTGTTGAACATAGAAAAGTTATCTTCTGTTTGCAAAACTCATCATTCCATTTATCAACATCCTGCTTTTTTTAGATCTTTCCTGCTTTCTCTTGTGGGCATTTAGTGCTATAAATTTCCCTCTACACACTGCTTTAAATGTGTCCCAGAGATTCTGGTATGTTGTATCTTTGTTCTCATTGGTTTCAAAGAACATCTTTATTTCTGCCTTCATTTCGTTATGTACCCAGTAGTCATTCAGGAGCAGGTTGTTCAGTTTCCATGTAGTTGAGCGGTTTTGAGTGAGTTTCTTAGTCCTGAGTTCTAGTTTGATTGCACTGTGCTCTGAGAGACAGTTTGTTATAATTTCTGTTCTTTTACATTTGCTGAGGAGTGCTTTACTTCCAATTATGTGGTCAATTTTGGAATAAGTGCGATGTGGTGCTGAGAAGAATGTATATTCTGTTGATTTGGGGTGGAGAGTTCTATAGATGTCTATTAGGTCCGCTTGGTGCAGCGATGAGTTCAATTCCTGGATATCCTTGTTAACTTTCTGTCTCGTTGATCTGTCTAATGTTGACAGTGGAGTGTTGAAGTCTCCCATTATTATTGTATGGGAGTCTAAGTCTCTTTGTAAGTCTCTAAGGACTTGCTTTATGAATCTGGGTGCTCCTGTATTGGGTGCATATATATTTAGGATAGTTGACACTCTAACATCACAATTAAAAGAACTAGAGAGGCAAGAGCAAACACATTCAAAAGCTAGCAGAAGGCAAGAAATAACTAAGATCAGAGCAGAACTGAAGGAGATAGAGACACAAAAAACCCTCCAAAAAGTCAGTGAATCCAGGAGTTGGTTTTTTGAAAAGATCAACAAAATTGACAGACTGCTAGCAAGACTAATAAAGAAGAAAAGAGAGAGAGGAATCAAATAGATGCAATAAAAAATGCTAAAGGGGATATCACCACCGACCCCACAGAAATACAAACTACCATCAGAGAATACTATAAACACCTCTACGCAAATCAACTAGAAAATCTAGAAGAAATGGATAATTTCCTGGACACTTACACTCTCCCAAGACTAAACCAGGAAGAAGTTGAATCCCTGAATAGACCAATAGCAGGCTCTGAAATTGAGGCAACAATTAATAGCCTACCAACCAAAAAAAGTCCAGGACCAGATGGATTCACAGCTGAATTCTACCAGAGGTACAAGGAGGAGCTGGTACCATTCCTTCTGAAACTATTCCAATCAATAGAAAAAGAGGGAATCCTCCCTAACTCATTTTATGAGGCCAACATCATCCTGATACCAAAGCCTGGCAGAGACACAACAAAAAAAGAGAATTTTAGACCAATATCCCTGATGAACATCGATGCAAAAATCCTCAATAAAATACTGGCAAACCGGATTCAGCAGCACATCAAAAAGCTTATCCACCATGTTCAAGTGGGCTTCATCCCTGGGATGCAAGGCTGGTTCAACATTCGCAAATCAATAAACATAATCCAGCATATAAACAGAACCAAAGTCAAGAACCATATGATTATCTCAATAGATGCAGAAAAGGACTTTTGACAAAATTCAACAGCCCTTCATGCTAAAAACGCTCAATAAATTTGGTATTGATGGAACGTACCTCAAAATAGTAAGAGCTATTTATGACAAACCCACAGCCAATATCATACTGAATGGGCAAAAACTGGAAAAATTCCCTTTGAAAACTGGCACAAGACAGGGATGCCCTCTCTCACCACTCCTATTCAACATAGTGTTGGAAGTTCTGGCTAGGGCAATCAGGCAAGAGAAAGAAATCAAGGGTATTCAGTTAGGAAAAGAAGAAGTCAAATTGTCCCTGTTTGCAGATGACATGATTGTATATTTAGAAAACCCCATCGTCTCAGCCCAAAATCTCCTTAAGCTGATAAGCAACTTCAGCAAAGTCTCAGGATACAAAATTAATGTGCAAAAATCACAAGCATTCTTATACACCAGTAACAGACAAGCAGAGAGCCAAGTCAGGAATGAACTTCCATTCACAATTGCTTCAAAGAGAATAAAATACCTAGGAATCCAACTTACAAGGGATGTAAAGGACCTCTTCAAGGAGAACTACAAACCACTGCTCAGTGAAATAAAAGAGGACACAAACAAATGGAAGAACATACCATGCTCATGGATAGGAAGAATCAATATCGTGAAAATGGCCATACTGCCCAAGGTTATTTATAGATTCAATGCCATCCCCATCAAGCTACCAATGAGTTTCTTCACAGAATTGGAAAAAACTGCTTTAAAGTTCATATGGAACCAAAAAAGAGCCCGCATTGCCAAGACAATCCTAAGTCAAAAGGACAAAGCTGGAGGCATCACGCTACCTGACTTCAAACTATACTACAAGGCTACAGTAACCGAAACAGCATGGTACTGGTACCAAAACAGAGCTATAGACCAATGGAACAGAACAGAGTCCTCAGAAATAATACCTCGCATCTACAGCCATCTGATCTTTGACAAACCTGAGAGAAACAAGAAATGGGGAAAGGATTCCCTGTTTAATAAATGGTGCTGGGAAAATTGGCTAGCCATAAGTAGAAAGCTGAAACTGGATCCTTTCCTTACTCCTTATACGAAGATTAATTCAAGATGGATTAGAGACTTAAATGTTAGACCTAATACCATAAAAACCCTAGAAGAAAATCTAGGTAGTACCATTCAGGACATAGGCATGGGCAAGGACTTCATGTCTAAAACACCAAAAGCAACGGCAGCAAAAGCCAAAATTGACAAATGGGATCTAATTAAACTAAAGAGCTTCTGCACACCAAAAGAAACTACCATCAGAGTGAACAGGCAACCTACAGAATGGGAGAAAATATTTGCAATCTACTCATCTGACAAAGGGCTAATATCCAGAATCTACAAAGAACTCAAACAAATATACAAGAAAAAAACAAACAACCCCATCAAAAAGTGGGGAAAGGATATGAACAGACATTTCTCAAAAGAAGACATTCGTACAGCCAACAGACACGTGAAAAAATGCTCATCATCACTGGCCATCAGAGAAATGCAAATCAAAACCACAATGAGATACCATCTCACACCAGCTAGAATGGCAATCATTAAAAAATCAGGAAACAACAGTTGTTGGAGAGGATGTGGAGAAATAGGAACACTTTTACACTGTTGGTGGGATTGTAAACTAGTTCAACCATTATGGAAAACAGTATGGCAATTCCTCAAGGATCTAGAACTAGATGTACCATATGACCCAGCCATCCCACTACTGGGTATATACCCAAAGGATTATAAATTATTCTACTACAAAGACACATGCACACGTATGTTTATGGCAGCACTATTCACAATAGCAAAGGCTTGGAATCAACCCAAATGTCCATCTATGACAGACTGGATTAAGAAAATGTGGCACATATACACCATGGAATACTATGCAGCCATCAAAAAGGATGAGTTTGCATCCTTTGTAGGGACATGGATGCAGCTGGAAACCATCATTCTTAGTAAACTATCACAAGAAGAGAAAACCAAACACCGCATGTTCTCACTCATAGGTGGGAACTGAACAATGAGATCACTTGGACTCAGGAAGGGGAACATCACACACCGGGGCCTATCATGGGGATGGGGGAGGGGGGAGGGATTGCACTGGGGAGTTATACATGATATAAATGATGAATTGATGGGTGCTGACGAGTTGATGGGTGCAGCACACCAACATGGCACAAATATACATATGTAACAAACCTGCACGTTATGCACATGTACCCTAGAACTTAAAGTATAATAAAAAATAAAAAATAAAAAATAAATTAAAAAAATTTAGAAATACTCCAAATAAATAAATAAATAAATAAATAAAAACATCCTGCTTTTTGATAAAAAGACTTCAACAATTTCCTTAAGATTCTAACAATGTATGCAAAAATTTTTCAAACATACTTGGTATTCAATAGTCTTACTTTTCTCAGTCCCATTATTATATTACTTTGAGATATGCCCTTTTTGTTACAGAAAGGGTAAAATAGTTTGCCTGTGTTCCCCTGTCAAAACTATAAATTAATGTCTGATTTTCTTGGTTTTTAAACAGTTGCCCGTTTAGACTTGATTTTTTCTGATTTAAAAAAAAATCAGTGCAATAAGTTCAAGGTCTTTTATCAACATAACTACAGTTAATAACAATGTATTTTATACTTGAAAATTGCTACAAGTAGATTTTAAGTATTCTCACAACAAAAGATAAATATATGAGGTAACACATGTTAATTAGCTTGATTTAGCCATTCTACAATGTAAACATATTTTATTTATTTTTATTTTTATTTATTAATTTTCTTTGAGACAGAGTCTCACTCTGTCGCGTAGGCTGGAGTGCAATGGCAAAATCTCAGCTCACTACAACCTTCGCCTCCTGGGTTCAAGTGATTCTCCTGCCTCATCCTCCTGAGTAGGTGGGATTATAGGCGCGCACCACCATGCCCGGCTATTTTTTGTATTTTTGTAGAGATGGGGTTTCACCGTGTTGGGCAAGCTGGTCTTGAGCTCCTGACCTCAGGTGATCCACCCGCCTTGCCTCCCAAAGTGCTGGGATTACAGGCATGAGCCACAGCGCCCAGCCAATGTAAACATATTTTAAAACGTAATGTTGTACACCAAGCTTGTCAAACCCATGTCCCGCAGGCTGCACCCAGCCCCAGAGGGCTTTGAATGCAGCCCAACACAAATTTGTAAACTTTCTTAAAACAATTACGAGATCTTTTTTTTGCAATTTTTTTTTTTAAGCTCATCATCTGTAGTTAGTGTTAGTGTATTTTATATGTGGCCGAGAATATTCTTATAATTCCACTGTGGCCCAGGGAAGCTAAAAGATTGGACACCCCTGTTGCTATACCTTTTTATTTGTCAGCTTTTAACAATTGCAGTACAGTTCTTTTTGCTCTGCACTTGGTGATTCAGTACTCACCAAATGTACTAGGTACAAGATACTATGGCAAGAAAGTTGATAATTCCTGGGGATACAACAAGAGTTTGTACCCTAAAGCCCTTTAAAGTGCAGTTTTAAAATTGATTGCTGTTGTTAGGAAATAGGACAGCCACTTGGAAGGAGCAAACAATGGTTGTATTTGTCACCATGTTAATTAATTTTTCTCTATTGTTTTAATCTCTCAGGACACTAAAGGAGACTCAGCCATGGTCCTCTCCCAAAGGTTCTGAAGGATACCTTGCAGCCACCTATCCAACTGTCGGCCAGACCAGTCCCCGAGCCAGGAAATCCATGAGCTTGGACATGGGGCAGCCTTCTCAGGCCAACACTAAGAAGTTGCTTGGTTAGTTTATCTAAATTATGTAGTTTTTTTATTATTTAAAAAATAGATATTTTTACTCTTGGAAGATTATTTGAAATTGCAAGATTATCAAAATTTTCCATCTCAATGTAGCAAAGTTTTTGATGCCATTTAAAAGAGAGTTTGATAGATCAGTTAAGCATTATAAGTTGAGATAGAGAAATGAGAATGGGGCCTTGAAACAGTTTTTTCTGCATCTTAGACTAACTATTGTGACTCTCCTTATTTTGTTTTGCCTTGGCTGGTCAGCAGGGAATGGAACTCTGAGACATATTAGATAAACACCTATAAGAAAGCAAGAGTCTTGCTGCACTCAGGGGATTTAATGATATACTGTAATACTTCCCAAAATTATCGTCTGAGAGAATATGTGAATATGGTGTGAAGCTATAATAGTACTATTTGCCATGCTTTCTTTGAAAAGACAATAAGACATGTTTTTCAATTACTGAAAGAAAATAGGATTCTTTTTTTTTTTTTTCTTGAGATGGAGTCTTGTGTTCACCCAGGCTGGAGTGCAGTGGCACAGCCTCCCTAGTAGCTGGGATTACAGGCACACATTACCACATCTGGCTAATTTTTGTATTTTTAGTAGAGATGGGATTTCCCCATGTTGGCCAGGCTAGTCTTGAACTCCTGACCTCAGGTGATCCGCCCTCCTCGGCCTCCCAAAGTGCTGAGATTACAGGCATGAGCCACCTTGCCTGGCCAGAAGATAGGATTCTTGAAATTAAGATTGCTCAGTTACATCAACATTTATAGAATTTTTGTCTCTGAGAAGTACACCTAAAACGCTGCGAGACTCATTTCCATTTTAGTAACTGAAAGTAAATGAATGAAAGAACCCAGTAGGCCAGATGCAGTGGCTCACACCAATAATCCCAGTACTTTGGGGGACTCCGGTGGGAGGATTGCTTGAGTCCAGGAGTTCAAGACTAGCCTGGGCAACATGACAAAACCCATCTCTACAAAAAATACAAAACTTAGCTAGGCATGGTGACAAGCACCTGTAGTCCCAGCTACTCACGAAGATCACTTGAGCCCAGGAGGCAGGGGTAGCAGTGAGCCAAGACTGCACCACTGCACTCTAGCCTGGGTGACAGAGTGAGACCCTGACTCCAAACAAACAAACAAAAACACTGATCTTACATTGCTGCTCAGAGGAAATGCAGAGGTGTTCTTCTGTTCCATTGGGTAAAATTGTAATTGTTACTGGAATACATTGCGATCTATATTTCAGTGGCCAACACTGTGAATGGTTCAACAGATTTCAGTTATCCATGCAAACATATTTAATATCTTTAGATATTAGAAGAATGTTTGTGTTCATAAGGAAATTAGTGAACAAACAACAAATTGTAACATAAATAACCTGCCAGTAAACCATGAAAGAAATAGAAACCGTGAATGTCAATCACGGTTACTAGCCACATAGGTGTGTTACTGTTGTTTGAGTTCCCGTTTGTTAGTACCTTGCCATAAGTAATCTTTTAGGAGTTTCCTGGTTATTTTGCGTTTTGTAATTCTGGATTTTCATGCCAGTGAAGTTGTAAATGAAAAACTAACCTCAGAAAAAAATGTAGTATTGAATTCATTCAACCCATGTACTAAGTGAAAAAGATATGGTAACTGCCCTGGAAGAGTTTGTAATTTGTGTCCAAGACTTACAATCAGCCAATCACAACAGCAATTCCAGGTGCCATTACAATGATACGTCTTAATGGAGGAAACTAGAGATCTGGGGAAATTAGAAGAAAAAAAAAACTGCGGAGAGGAGATAACATTTGAGCTGTGTCCTAAAGATTTAATATATGCTTGCTAAATAGACAACAGGATAAGTAGGGGTGTATGTTTAAGGGCAGTGGTAATAGCAAGAGTAAAGAAAAGGCAGGAAAGCAACGTGATACATCATGGCGTCATGGGGAATGGGGTAGGAAATGAGATGAGAAGAAGGATTAGAACTTGATTGGAAACGACTGTGTGCCATGATAAGCGATTTTCCCCTTATCACACGTTCAGCTGAGGTATTTAAGTAGGGGAAGAACATGACCAAATTTTAATTTTCGCCAAGTTTTTCTAGCAGCAATTCGTTTCTCAGCAATCTGAGAGACGAACAGATTTTTAGCAAGGGAACCATTTAATAAAATTGATATAGCAGTCCAAGTAAAAAAAAAAATAAAAATAAAAATAAAAAAAATGGTGTGGGCCCCGCACTAAGGCAGGAGCAATGAGAGAATGGAGAAGAACCAGCAGGTTTGGAGCTGGGCATAATGGTACACACCTATAGTCCCAGGAACTCAGGAGGCCAAGGCAGGAGGATTGCTTGAGGCTGACCTGGGCAGCATAGTCAGACCCTGTCTCAAAAAAAAACAAAAATCAGGTTTGGATTAGGTTTCTGAAGTAGAATGGACATGACTTAGTGACCAGTTGTTACAGGTGGGGAAGGGGAAAAGATCGTGAAGGATGTCAGAAGTTTTTAGTTTTAAAAACTGTCTGGATAGTGATTCCATTCATAGAGATCAGGACTAATATGTTTACAGTACATGATAAATTTAGGTTGGTTGATTATACTGGAATATTTTCAAGACATCTAGGAGTATATAACTAAGAGATAAACCACAAGATGTACCTGGAATTTAGGAAGAAAGTAAACAAGTAAACATTTAGAATTGATTAGCTCACAGATAGTTGAAGCTATGGAAGCAGAATGAGATCTTCCAGGAAGAATGCAGAGAATAAAATAAAAAGGACAAGTGAGAAAGGAAGGAAAATTAAATGTAGAAAGTAGTGTCCCAATCTCATGTAGTATGGAAAGCACTGACTGGTTTTAGAAAACCTGAGTTTTCATCTGGTCATTGTCTAGATCCCTAGCCATGCTTCCTCAGACTAATTATACTTAACTGCTCATGGCTTCATCGGTGTACATGTGCATGAAATGAAAAAGCTGGACTAGATCCCTTTGGGCTGTTAAATTATTTGGCCTTGGTATTTATGACTATTATGAATAGTTATTCGTATTCTTGAGGTAATAGACTTTGTATTTCTTAAGTGTTAAATTGCCAGATTTTATTATATTGGCTTTAATTCTGGCTTTAAAAAAATAATACTGTTGGCCGGGCCTGGTGGCTCATGCCTGTAATCCCAGCACTTTGGGGAGACCAAGGCAGGTGGATTGCTTGAGCCCAGGAGTTCGAGACCAGGCTAGGCAACATGGAGAAACCCTGTCTCTACTAAAAATAGAAAAATCAGCTGGGTGTGGTAGTGTGCGCCTGTAGTCCCAGCTACTGGGGAGGCTGATGTGGGAGGATCACCTGAGCCCAGGACGCGGAGGTTGCAGTGAGCTGAGATCATATCACTGCACTCTAGCCTGGGCCACAGAGCGAGACCCTGTCAAAAAAAAAAAATAGTGTTAATACATGGTTACATGAATAGAGAAACTAAAAGCCAAGTGGGAGATAATGCTACTTGCTATTTTTGAAGCATCTCCCAGTGTATCTGGTTTTTAGTATTTTCAGGCATGCATATCTTTTTTTCAAAGCTTAAAAAATTAAAATCAAACTCTGCTTTTTTCCTAAGCTTGGAAATTACTCATGTATTAATGAGTAGTTCTTGCCACCAGCAGCATTTCTTAAACTGAAAAGACTGGTCAGACATAGTTGACCTTTGGTACTGAATAATGCCTACCCTTGTATTTATTATCAGTTATCATATTTGTTGATTTACCTCCAGTGTAGTTTGGTTTACCTCCAGTGTACAGAATATAATCTCAGTTTAATTTGCACCAGCAAGGTGCATCCTATCCTGAAACGGAAAGCTGTGGAAACAAAACCCTTTGAGAAGATGGAAAATAAAGGAAAGAAACTGCTCCAGGGATATAATAGAGCTTTCTTTGAGTCCTAAGTAAAAGCTTAAACACTTTATGTCCAAACATTTTCTTTTTAGTATATTCCCATTTATACCATTTATAGACACTGTGGTTAATGAACTTCCGTATTCTGTAACTTTTGTTTATAGGAACAAGGAAAAGTTTTGATCACCTGATATCAGACACAAAGGCTCCTAAAAGGCAAGAAATGGAATCAGGGATCACAACACCCCCCAAAATGAGGAGAGTAGCAGAAACTGATTATGAAATGGGTGAGAAACAAAGTATTGATCTAGATCGTTGAAAATAAGGTGGGAGAGTACGTGAAAGTCATGTTTATTTTCCAGCTATTTCTTAGAATCTTTAGAATGAAATATAGAAACGTTTGCCATTTCTCAAAAGATAAACTCTACCATTCTTAAAATGACAGTTATCTTGAAGCTTGTGTAAAAAATAGTCATATATATTATATACAACATTGTAAATAAGTAACCAAAACTTTTGTATAGGCGAATAGTAATTCTATATGATGTTTATGTTAGTATTTAAAGTATCTACTAAAGAAAGCTGTTGAATTGTAGAAGTAACATTGAAATAGGTGAAGTGATTATCCAGGTGTTTGATTAATACAGCTGATCACATTAATTCCCTGTCTTACTGCAGAAACTCAGAGGATTTCCTCATCACAACAGCACCCACATTTACGTAAGGTTTCGGTGTCTGAATCAAATGTTCTCTTGGATGAAGAAGTACTTACTGATCCAAAAATCCAGGCGCTGCTTCTTACTGTTCTAGTAAGGATTTCCCCTTTTTGAGTCCCCCACCCTCAAATTTTTATTCCAGTCTACTTTTAGCAGGCCCTTAAATATTAGAAACATGAATAGGATACGGTCTTCTACTTCTCACCCAAACAGATAACATTTCAGCCACAAAGTAAAAATGTTGTGTGTTTACTTTTTTGCATCTTGGCAGGCTACACTGGTAAAATATACCACAGATGAGTTTGATCAACGAATTCTTTATGAATACTTAGCAGAGGCCAGTGTTGTGTTTCCCAAAGTATTTCCTGTTGTGTAAGTATCTCCTTTTGGTTTTAATTAACCTTCATGCCTGTCTTTAAGTCAAATGCTTACCCAGTAATGTGCACTGGTTGCTCTTTAAAGAGGGCAAAATGAGATATTGTGATAGTGATTTTAGCTTTGAGATAGTAGATTTAATGAGGGTTAAGATTAGTTTTGACCTATTAGATCTATTAGAAAGTTTATAAGGAAAGACTTTAAAAAAACTGGTTTATTTAAGTGGTTTATTTTGATGATCATTGCTCATTTTCCTCACTTAGAAGCAAACTATTAGACTGCTATATGTAAATCAGCATACCTGTTTTGGTTTACTTTTTAGTAGAGCTTTTGTATTTATCCACAGCTGAGTGAAAATGACATTGACCTTCTGTTTAGGAGGTGAATTTTATTCTCTCTTAAGGACTAAAAATATTAACCTCAAAGTATTCAAATTTAAATAGCTCAGATAAATTCTTTTCCTGATCTAGGCCTTCTACATCATGTCATTATTTTCTTTTTTTTAACCTCATGTTAGAATGTTAGAGAGTTAGGACTCAGTTATTTTTATTAGTGGAGTGTAGCCGGGTTAGAAATAATTTTTTCCCTAAGTTTCAATTGGATCATGTATTTCACTCCCTCTAAACTATTTTGCTTTCCCTATTTGATCTGACTCAGCATTTCTTAAAAGCACTGATTAACATTAAATTTAATTTTTTATTTTTGTTTTGCACAGATCCTAAATTTAGTTTTAACTTCCTAAGTGCATGTCTGTATACAGCAGGTGGAAGTAATACTAAAGCATGCTAAGTAGCAGACAGTGCCAACCTTGTCTTAAGCAAACATTTACCGTATATGGTTACACACGGTTATATGACACTACCAGTTGTTTGTTTTCACCATTTCTTCCTGGTGACTAAAAACAAAAGACAGACAAAAACAGACACACACACATGTTCATTGTAGAAAATCTGGAAAATGAAGAAATGCCCCAGAAAGTAAAAAGCACTCATCTCCCTTCAATTTTAGCACATTATTCTGGGGAATGTATATTATGTTTTCCACTACATAATTTTCCTCTAAAATGTTCCTCTGTTGACTTTTTTTTTTAGGCATAATTTGTTGGACTCTAAGATCAACACCCTGTTATCACTGTGCCAAGATCCAAATCTGTTAAATCCAATCCATGGAATTGTGCAGAGTGTGGTGTACCATGAAGAATCCCCACCACAATACCAAACATCTTACCTGCAAAGTAAATAAATGTATCTGGAGAAGGATGGTTGATGAACTTGCTAACATGCGCACTGTTGTAGAATGCACTGACTACAGAATTCTTTATAAGGGATAGACTTGTTCATACTTTTATTTCCATATTCCATTTTTTTACTCTCTCAATTGTATGTCCAATGTTACAGGTTGACAACTTTTTATACTGAGTGTATTTTAAGTGGGTTTTAGTCGCTTTGACATATTCTAAAAACGTGTTTTCAATGTGTACATAGGGTTTACATATCATCAGCTATACAACTTATTTAATTTCTGTTACAATTAAAAGATATCTTGCTTGTTATAAGAGTGACATTTGATTTGTTACAGGTTTTGGTTTTAATGGCTTGTGGCGGTTTGCAGGACCCTTTTCAAAGGTAAGAAAATATATTTTTCTCTAACTTTTGGCAAAATGAAGGTTTCTGTTCAAATTAGTATACTTGCTTTAAGAACACACAATATGCTGAAAACCAGAATAATAATTCACAATAAACACATATGTTACTTTTGTAAAAAGTTTCTCATCACAAGGTTTTTTTCCAGGAGGCAGCATGGTGTGGGGGTGTGTGTATTCACTTTTACAAAGTCAGCTTATGCTCAACTTTTCAGAAGAGTATCATAAACCTTTGTGATACTTTTCTGCCACAGCCCCTTGTGTATTTGATAATCTTAATGCACACACTTAGATAGCTTATGACTAGCAAGGAGCATTACCATTTTATTTCCAGCCTATTAGATAAGATTCATTTCTCTCTGAATTTGTCCTCATTTGCTCCTATTCAGTTTTTGGGTTTTTTTTTTTTGTGAGACGGAGTCTCACTCTGTCTCTAGGTTGGAGTGCAATGGCGCAATCTTGGCTCACTGCAACCTCTGCCTCCCACGTTCAAGCAATTCTCCTTCCTCAATCTCCCAAGTAGCTGAGACTGCAGGCATGCACCACCACGCCCAGCTAATTTTTGTATTTTGGGTTTCACCATGGTCTTGATCTCTTGACCTCGTGATCTGCCCACCTCGGCCTCCCAGAGTGCTGGAATTACAGGCATGAGCCACCGCACCTGGTCTCAGTTTGTTTTCTGATTGGCATTAGTTTATGTAGTGTTACATAATATGTATATAATCATTTTCTCTGTATGTAGGCGTTCTCCAAATTGATCAAAGTTCCTTGAAGGCAGGATTTCTGTTTCTTCCCTTGAACAGTTCCTGGTGCAGTGTTTTAGATACAGGGGGTGCTAAATCAATATGAATTATATAAACCTTGTTCCAGTTTTTAAGAATTGGGTATTTTGTTTATTTCTTTTCACTATTACTGAATATCTGTTGACATACAAAGGTTGTCACTTAAAAAATGGGCCTGAGGCCGGGCACGGTGGCTCAAGCCTGTAATCCCAGCACTTTGGGAGGCCGAGACGGGCGGATCATGAGGTCAGGAGATCGAGACCATCCTGGCTAACATGGTGAAACCCCGTCTCTACTAAAAAAAAAAAAATACAAAAAACTAGCCGGGCGAGGTGGTGGGCACCTGTAGTCCCAGCTACTCGGGAGGCTGAGGCAGGAGAACGTCGGGAACCCGGGAGGCGGAGCTTGCAGTGAGCTGAGATCCAGCCACCGCACTCCAGCCTGGGCGACAGAGTGACACTCCGTCTCAAAAACAAAAAAAAAAATGGGCCTGAAGTTACAGAAATAAGTATATCATACAGAAGTTTTTGCATTTGGATTGCCAGTAACCCTCTGAGTCCTTTACAGTGTCTAGTGATTAGAATCTAAATGGCAGCTGGAATGATGATGCTCTGCTCATTTTCTCTGTTTTGGAAAATTGGCTAGACATCATTCCTGATGATTGTATTGCCTTAGTATTAAATTCAGTCTGTCTTATGCATGGCTTTCAGAAAATGCAGGTTCATCTGGAAGCTTTAAGTGTAAGCTGAATAGACCTGCCTGTTGTAAGTCCTCTGGTAGTCTATAAATATTACTCCACTCCCCTTTTTTAATGATAAGTAATACAAAGGAAGAAAAATAGTAAATTAAGTCCAAACAAAATTAATACTTTTTTGACTTCAGATGGGGATTTACTTAAAGAAAAGGAGCTAAAATAATTTACTGTTTTTCATTACAGCAAACACAAATTCCAGACTATGCTGAGCTTATTGTTAAGTTTCTTGATGCCTTGATTGACACGTACCTGCCTGGAATTGATGAAGAAACCAGTGAGGAATCCCTCCTGACACCCACATCTCCTTACCCTCCTGCACTGCAGAGCCAGCTTAGTATCACTGCCAACCTTAACCTCTCTAATTCCATGACCTCACTTGCAACTTCCCAGCATTCCCCAGGTCAGTAAATGTGATCTTTACATGACTTTGAGCAACAGTATAAGATACCAACATTAGGAATTCTCTTGTGATCAGTTTATAGCAAATTTTGCTTCTTTTTCTTATGAGATTCACCTTACATTTCTTCTTTACCTTGTAACTGACTTGACTTTCGTTACTCTATAAAGCTTTCTACTTTCAGACAAGTTGTATGTAAGACAGTAAAATGTTAAAATGTCCACATGATATTCCAAGGTTGACAAGTTTCTAGAGTGTGGGCAGGAAGAGTAACTGAAAACACATTATTCTGTAAGTGAACAGAACTATAATTCCTTTACTAGATATACTAACATTGCCCTAAGGGCCTCTTTCCTCTGTCTCTGATACAGCATACTATATCAAAAAACAAAAATAAAAAGAAGAAGAAGAAACACAAAATCTATTAGGTACCTCACTTTCCTGCTGCCAACAATAACTCAACCATCCAGAGACCATCCTGAAAATCTGGAAGTAAATAATCAAAAAAGTCATCTCAAGAAAATAACATCTTAAAGCCCATAAGCATATACATACCAATTCATAATGCAACTTAGATTTGAATACAGTGAGAAATACTAATAGCTAATAGCTCAGGTGGGACTGAGATAAACAAGATGGCAGAAATGGCAAACCTACAGAACTCTGAACTCATTCAGTGTCATAGTGAATGGTTTCATACAACACTGGTTGACCCAGGAGATGCTATTCATTATAGAACTTAACACTATTGTGTGTGTTATGATGACAGTGAGTAATGAAGGCAAAACTTTTGTTATGGTTGTGTTTTCTATTTAGAAAGATACTCTTCTAAAATGGTTAAAAATAAAAGAAACTTTAGTTGTTAAAAGTTCCATTATCTGAAAAGTTCACTTATGAAACACATTCTATAAGGAAAAATTACTATATATAGTTCTTTTAAGTGTTAGCATAAATTAAAAAAAAAAAAATGACCTAACTATTCTGTGATGTTCAAGATCAATAAATGGAATTCCCAGTTTATGATCCCGGTTTTGCATGAACATTTCAATTTATGTAATTTTGAAGGTTCTAAAGAATTTTGCAATACCTAATTCGTATTGTAAACTATTACATAATTAACTGTATTCTATTAAATTCTGATTAACAACAAAGCTTTGCTCAGCAGAGGAAACAAATTTTATTTCAACATTTGTCAGTAGCCTTACAGGTAATCCTTTTCTTCCCCCCAGAAATAAGAGAAGTCTAACTTTTTTCCCCATGTAACAAGGTTTGTTTGCCCTCTGCCTCTAACTCTCTAGTACGATGTTTCTGCAAGTATGATCCCAGACCAACAGCATCATTTGGGAGCTTGTTAGAAATGCAGATGCTGGAATTTCACCTCAGATCTGCACAAAAAATTCCAAGTAGAGCCCAGCCAGCAGTCAGTGTGTTAATAAATACCCCAGGCAATTCTTACGCACCCTGGAATCGGAGAAGCACTGCCCTGGGGGGTCTGCTTCTGGTCTTGCCCATTATCAGCTATCAGCATTTCAGCTGTGAAGGCCAGGGCAAAACTTAAAATTTACTTTTTTTACAGATAACTGCAGTCACTGAATTCCTTGCTTTCTGCTTCCCCGCTGATAAACTCTTTAGCATTTTGGAGCTAGGGAACCATACAGGTAATTTAGTTTTAGGCTCACAATATTGTGTACATTGGGGAGACTGAGTTTTAGAAGAGCTAGGTTAACTGCTTTATATAGTTCTTATCTAGAACCAAGTTCAGGCCCTTTTGTACTACATTCATTGCCTTCCATGTCTGTTGTCTGTCTGATTATCTATCTACTTTCCCTTCCCCTTCTCTATTTCCTTGTTTTTGTTTGTTTATTGCTAATTCATTACTTCTCTCTGCCTTGCCTTAAGCCCACCAGTTCTTTTTTGTCTGTGGGACTGTTTTCTGGGTTATTGAACAAAAGTTGAAAAGTTTTTAAAGTCTGCTCCATTTTAACCAAGCTTTTTGCCTTCTGGGCTACTAAACTTGTGTTAAACATGTCAAAAATGGTTAGTTTTTTTATTAACTTTTTTTACCCAGTCTAATTGTTAGGGAAATTTCTGCCTATCTTTGCCCACTAATGGAGACAATAAAATAATCTGGATGAGAATAAAGAACCATTATAGGTTTCTCTGCTATTTGATTAGTTGCCTATGTCCAGTGTTAATTGGCTATTTGCCAGATCATTTGCTTTGGTAAAACAGTCTTACTCTACAACCTCTTACTTAGAATTGTTTATTAAAATCAGAATAGGTTTTATGACTTTGGTTCCAGTTTCAAACTAATGGTGTCTCCTCCATTAACTCTCCAAAGATGAATAAATAGACTGCTACACCTTGGAAATATCTGACTGTACACAGAAGAGATGAGGAGGTTTAAAAGTAATAGAATTAAGTGGTATCATGGTGTTCAGCTCTTCCTGTCACTCAATTGTGTGTCATTGGTTTGACAGTTTATTTTACTACATGTTTTCAGAGAAAGAGTTAATCTTTTCAAAAGTAACCTTACTCTCCCACAAAACCCATTTGTGTCTCTAAATTGTGGGCTCATGTTCACAAAAGGATCCCAATTTATATGCCCCATCACTGAGTTTTTGTCATTTGCTCTTACAGAATAACTCTTAATGGTAAGAGTTGATCTTTTTGTTTGTAAATAGGTGTATTGCTTCATATCTTTAGCTCCATCTAATCTTATATCCTTATCTCTTCTTTTTTTTTTTTTTTTTTTTTGAGACGGAGTCTCGCTCTGTCACCCAGGCTGGAATGCAGCTGCATGATCTTGACGCACTGCAACCTCCGCCTCCCAGGCTCACGCCGTTCTCCTGCCTTAGCCTCCCAAGTAGCTGGAACTACAGGTGCCCGCCGACACACCCGGCTAATTTTTTGTATTTTTAGTAGAGATGGGGTTTCACCATGTTAGCCAGGATGGTCTCGATCTCCTGACCTCGTGATCCGCCCACTTTGGCCTCCCAAAGTTCTGGGATTACAGACGTGAGCCACTGCACTCGGCCTTTTTTTTTTTCCTTTGGAGACTGTGTCTCACTCAAGTCGCCCAGGCTGGAGTGCAGTGGCACAATCTTGGCTCACTGCAACCTCTGCCTCCTCGGTTCAAGCGATTCCCCTGCCTCAGCCTCCCTAGTAGCTGGAATTACAGGTGCACACCACCACGCCTGGCTAATTTTTGTATTTTTAGTAGAGACAGGGTTTCTCCATGTTGACCAGGCTGGTCTCGAACTCCTGACCTCAGGTGGTCCACCCATCTCAGCCTCCCAAAGTGCTGGGATTACAGGCATGAGCCACAGCCACCTCATTTCTTTATGGTGCTGAGTTTGCTTATATCAAAAAACCAAAAGAAAGTTGTCCAGATTCCTAACTCGGTCTGGCGTTTCAACTTTGCTATTTAGCTGTATAGAAACCAAAACATTATCTCCATTCCCAGCAGCAAAGTCTCAAGAGTAGTATTTTTTTTTTTTTTTTTTTTTTTTTTTTTTTTTTTTTTTTTTTTGAGACGGAGTCTCACTCTGTCGCCCAGGCTGGAGTGCAGTGGCCGGATCTCAGCTCACTGCAAGCTTCGCCTCCCGGGTTTACACCGTTCTCCTGCCTCAGCCTCCCGAGTAGCTGGGACTACAGGCGCCTGCCACCTCGCCCGGCTAGTTTTTTGTATTTTTTAGTAGAGACGGGGTTTCACCATGTTAGCCAGGATGGTCTCGATCTCCTGACCTCGTGATCCACCCGTCTCGGCCTCCCAAAGTGCTGGGATTACAGGCTTGAGCCACCGCGCCCGGCCAGCAGTAGTATTTAAAGAAGTTCTTTGTTACTCCCCAATATGGAGCATAAGTTTGATTTACCATCAAATTACCCAACATCAACCTACACTGAGATTTAAACAGATAAAGTTTCCATTGCCATATTTCAAAAAGCAAATGTTGCTGATCGGCACGCATTCAATCCTTTGCTGCGAATGTTTCATGTCAATGCAAAACTCTTCATTCTAGATCTTTGGTGTTTAGCAGGATCAGTTACTAAGCTGTATTTTCTTTTGTCCAACATTTTCTGCTAGCAAATCAACAAAATAAGAGATTCATGAACCTCATCCTCTTCCCCCCTCATGCCCCTGCATTAGGTCTTACTTAAATAAAACATTTTGGTAGTATTTAATTAGTTACCAGCTTTGAGGAGAAGTGGTAGTCACTTACATAAAGCAGTTGTCTCTGAAAATGCATTCTTCTTGACAAATTAGCATAGGCCTAATTCTACGTCCTAAGGGGAGCTGTTTTACAAGTCCACATATAAAAGTACCTAAATAGTTGTCTTCTGAATCCCTCCCTAGTAGAAATTGAATTTGGCATCAGTGGAGCCAATGACTGCATCTGGGATTCAGTGCATATAGAATTGCATTCACTGTGACCCTTTAGCCAAATGGACGTAAGACTTTGGTTCTTAGGATTTTCTCAAACGCCAATAAGAGCACCCTGAAGAGAATCCATTTACTCTATGATATATAAGAATATTTCAGGTTTGATATTATGATCCTTATTAGGTCCAGTCTAGCTGAGCTGGACATGAATTGAAGAACCAGGATTAGAACTAGAAAATGAAACCCAGGCTGAGTGCAGTGGCTCACACCTGTAATCCTAGCATTTTTGGGAGGCCGAGGCAGGTGGATTGCTTGAGACCAGCCTGGGCAACATGATGAAACCCCATCTCTACAAAAATAGAAAAATTAGCCAGGCGTAGTGGCATGCATTTGTAAGTTTATAGTCCCAGCTACTTGGGAGGCTGGGGTGGGAGGATCACCTGAGCCCGAGAGGTCAAGGCTGTGGTGGGCTGTGATCTTGCCACTGCACTCCAGCCTGGGATTGAGACCCTATCTCAAAAAAAAAAAAAGGAAAGAAAGAAAATGAATTAAATAGGATCCATTTCCAAAGTATTAAAATTTGATATATACTTTATCAGGGTCTCCTGATATTCTTCAGAGGAGAATTGTTGTAACTGAATTCAATAAACATTTGAATACCTATTTTGTAGGTGTATGTTAGGTGTATATTAGAATCCTTGGTCACCAGAGACTTGACAATTTTTGCCCATGGATCTAGGAAGGAAAGTTACTTCCTTCCGATCCATGTTGTTTAACAAATTCTAAATGTGCACTATTTTTTTTATTTTAAATACAAGATTAATACTATAGTGCTCTGTAGAAAATACCAGAATTCCAGATACTTACCCTACATACATGTATTGTTTACTATACGCAAGGGGCTCTTAGACCCAGAGGAGCCGAGGGGCTACCAGGGCATGATACCTGCCTTCAATAGATTTCAGATCAGAACCGGCAGTAGAATGTACATAGATAACTATTTTGACCTCTATTGTGATACCTGTCATGTTGTACCTTGTACTATATAGTATTCTGATAGTTCAAAGGGACATTTGTGTGTAAGGATCATGTAATAATTATGGCAAAAGTTTTATAACACATTTTTCACCTCAAAAATGTTTTTAAACAAAACAAGTAAATTTGTGATTTAATTTTTTTTTTTTTTTTTTTTTTGAGATGGAGTCTCGCTCTGTCACCCAGGCTGGAGTGCAGTGGCGCGATCTCAGCTCACTGCAACCCCCGCCTCCCGGGATCAAGCAGTTCTCCTGCCTCAGCCTCCCGAGTAGCTGGGACTACAGGCACCCACTACTGTGCCCAGCTAATTTTTGTATTTTTAGTAGAGATGGGGTTTCACCATATTGGCCAGGCTGGTCTCAAACTCCTGACCTTGTGATCCTCCCACCTCTGCCTCCCAAAGTGCTGGGATTACAGGCATGAGCCACTGCGCCTGGCCTAAATTCTTTTTTTACTAGGAAAAAGGCTTTACCTTTTTTTTGTTTGATGAGCTCGTTTTACTGTTAGTATTAGTGCATGAATTTTTTAGAACAAGGACATACTTAGTTCATCGTTACTTTAGATTCCTTTCTTCCATATTTATTTCAGGGCTTCGTCCAAGCCTACCAGTCATTCTCTCACTTTGCTTCTGTAATGTAGACCTTCTTCCTGAGAAGCTGGCTAGATCAGGTAGTGATCATAACATTCCTAAACCAATGGTGCTGATAGCTCTGTGTATGGAGGGATAGTTCATCCAAACCATTTCTCTAAACTTAGACTTAGCTCTGAGTCAGTAATACTTCTGTTTACTAGGTTTGAAATATCTCCCTCTTAGCTGGGTAGAGTGGCACATGCTTGTGGTCCCAGCTCCTAGGGAGGCTGAGATGGGAGGATTGCTTGAGCTCAAGAGTTCAAGTCCAGCCTGGGCAACATCATGAGACCCCCCCCCCGCCCCCATCTTTTAAAAGAAAAAAAAGAAATATCTTCCTTTTAGAAGAAACCTAAAGGTCTCTATTTTGAGGCCACTTAAGATCTCTGAAATGATTTTAATGTTTTAGAGAATTGTTTATGGTATTACCTGACCTTTTTTTCGTGATTTGTTTTCTTTTTCTTCATTATTATCCTATGTTTAAGGGAGAAAAATAATTTTAAATTGAGTGATTTCTTGGTATAATTCTTGCTAATTTTTAAATCTAATTTTTAGCTTAATTCTTAATTTAAACTAAAATTCTTAATTTTAATATGTGGTAAAAAAAAATACATCTACAAAGTTGTAAGTTCTGTCATTTATTTACCAATTGTAAAATTTAGGAAATTAATGGTCAGAGTTCAATAATTAAAACCAGATTCCTTCTGAAAACCAAGGGACATTATAATTATCTAGCGTCTAATTGTATTGCACCCTTTTTTTAACCTTATGAACATCACTCACTTGTTTTTTTCTTCCCTTCTTTGTAAAGCTTCTTTGCCTTGCTCTAAATCAGCAGTTTTCATGCATCATCTTTGCACGAAAATACTGCTTACCCAACACTCATCCTGGGCACATAGCATGAGACTTTACTCAACGGTCCCTGTAAGCTCAGTCTGGCTTAGCCACTTTAGGAACTTGTAAAGCCACCACTTTATAAGGTCTTGGTACTTAACAGGAATTGCAGGGCCAGTGTGTGGCCTGAGTTAAGGAGCTGCTGATACCCACCCTGAACAATGAAGATGCAATCCCAGTCCTGGACTAACAAAGACAGATTAATAAGAAACTCAAGAGAGAGTTAATAGGGAAAGAGCAGAATATGTGGTTTGATGAAGTTTTAGCTTAGAAAATAACTTGTTTTCCCCAAATAGAAAGCCAACCCCAATGTTTCCTCAGAAATTAAAGCTGCCTGTCTATTCAATCACCTGTGGTTAAAAAAAGGAATATGACTGGGTGCGATGGCTCATGCCTATAATCACAGCACTTTGGGAGGCTGAGGCGGGCTTATCACTTGAATCCAGGAGTTCGAGACCAGCCTGGGTAACATGGCAAAACCCTCTCTCTACAAAAAATACGAAAAGCTATTCACAGGGCTGAGGTGGGGAGGTTGAGGTGGTGGTGAGCCGAGATTGCACCACCGCACTCCAACCTGAGTGACAGAGTGATACTCTGTCTCCAAAATACATACATACATATATATATATATATATATATATATATGATTTTATATATCTATTTTATATATACATATATTTTATATATATATAGATGCCTTTTCTTTTATTCACCTGTAATTATTATACAAAAAGATTACACCTAAACAGAAAAAGAAGTGTTAGCAGTTGGTGAAAATCGTTTTTAAAAATTCTTTTTTCTTTTTGAGACAGAGTCTCTCTCTGTTGCCCAGGCTGGATGGAGTACAGTGGTGTGATCTCAGCTCACTGCAACCACCGCCTCCCCAGTTGAAGCTGTTCTCCTGCCTCAGCCTCCTGAGTAGCTGGAATTACAGGCATGTTCCACCAAGCCCGGCTAATTTTTTTTGTATTTTCAGTAGAGACGAGGTTTCACCATGTTGGCCAGGCTGGTCTCGAACTCCTGACCTCAAAGATCTGCCCGCCTTGGCCTCCCAAAATGCTGGGATTACAGGCATGAGCCACTGCACCAAGACAAAAATTCTTATAGTTACAATTTGGTATATTTAGCTCAAAATAAAGATATTTCTATGTATTTAATATGCCTCCACAAATGTATTTACTGTAGCTTAAAAACAGGCTGTAGCTACCTTTTCTTCTATGAAGATTTATTCTATTTTGTGCTTATTTATATTAGCTTCACTAATTTTACAAATTCTAGCATAAAATTAAAGTCCTAGTATTTGTTCTAAAACTCCTTTGTATCACCTGGTCTTTTGCTACAGATATTAGGAGCATCTTAATTTGTGGAGTAATTATTTTATCTGTGTGCAAAAATTCTTCACATATTTTGTCTTAACAACCCTTTGAAATAGACAAGTCTGCTGTTACCCTTAACTGACAGATTAAGAATTAGAACTAAATAAGAGTACCAATCCAAACAAGTCTCAAAGCCAGGTCTTCTGTCATGTTTGACTTCTCCTGTACATAATAAGAGTTTTCTAGTAAGTTTGCCATACTGCATATGAAATAAACTAAATGCAGATTAAGGTAACCTACTAGTGCTGCTGCACAGGTGGCAGGAGATTTCAGTTATTATTAGTCTGTCATTTTTGTAGTATAACTTCTCACAAATTACCTAACCCATTTTTCCTTAGCTTTTCAAGAGTTAAAAGTGATTCTGTTCTTTTATTGTTTCATGATACTATTATAACTGATTATTTCAGTTTTGGAAACCAGAAGTG
This sequence comes from Rhinopithecus roxellana, assembly GCF_007565055.1. Taxonomy (NCBI): domain Eukaryota; kingdom Metazoa; phylum Chordata; class Mammalia; order Primates; family Cercopithecidae; genus Rhinopithecus; species Rhinopithecus roxellana. Next base: position 48,100,115 of record NC_044567.1, read on the forward strand.
TTTTTTAAAAATGGATGACTACAGAATTGTCAGGCTGGAGCTACATCACTAGTTGTAAAAATACACAAACCTTGGTACCTGCCTTCAAGGAATTCATGTTCTAGCAGGGAAGATAGACATATAACTTAAATAACAATAATGTAATCTAATGCTTTTCCCCAACTACTCAAATTCACTAAATTTTGGCCAATAACACCTTCTATTTAGGATTCTGTCTTTATCTGGAACCACCACAATTTATTGAAACATAGTACTACTGATACACTGCTGTGCAGAATGTCCAGCTGTTTCTGCTCTGCATGTTTGTAACTGGCTGCATGTTTGACCACAGTGTGTCTGTGGGGTCATTTAACCTAGCAAATCAGGACCACAGAAGTTTAGCTTTATTTCCTTTGTGTGGTAGCCTCTGGGTTTCTGTCAGCCACTTTGTAGTTTTTTCTGTTCGTGTCCACCAAAGGCCAGAAGGGAGAGCCAATGCTTTAGGGGCAAAAGAGAGACTAGAATACAAAACTTTAAAGGGGCTTTGATGAAAAGAAGTGCAGCACCAAGGCCTTCTCACTAACTTAAAATACAGCATATACCAGTGCAGGATGTGTTCCGTCTGCATTGGAGTGGTCTGTCAGATAATCTGAGAGTTTTTCCAATGGGATTTTTGAGGTGAAATCCTTCACCAGCTTCTAGAGAGATTTCTAGATGTAATTTTAGGGGATAAAAAGAAAGAATGCTGCCAAAATTCTTACAAGTGAGAATTACACTTAGAAACTTAAATGCCAGAACTAGATACTATGATCATTCTGTTTCATACTACCTTGGCTTTTTCAAGATATATTTTGGTGTAAATATAATGCATTTTAATTGTTTTTTTAAGTGACTGTCCAAGATTTTTGTTAGTTTCTCCTTTGATCCTTACAATAAAACATCTTTGCTGTGAAGCTGAACTTAGGAATCACAGTCACACCACATTTACCTACATGTGATTTATACAGTTGGGTCACTAAGTAGGAAGAAAACACACATTCCAAAAACAAGAATTTAGATGAAAAGTGAATTTGAGAATAGAAGTAGAATATCAACTTTTGACATAGTGTTGAAGCTTTTGGTTATGAGGGACAGGGCTGACAATTCACTCGTACTTTTACATTTTTAATTAATGTGCTCATTAGGAAAAAATTAGAAAATTCCGAAAAATAAAAGGAAAAAGTTACCCACAATCCTGTCATTCTAAGATAGATAACCACTGTTTATTAACATTTTGGTGCATTTCCTTCCAGTTTATTTTCTTTGTATACTTGAGGTCATAGTATGTGAACAACTTTATAGCTTGTTTTGTACCCTCAACATTTAACAGGACATAAATAAGGCCTTTAAAACTATTTGAGGTTTGACCGTTGTTTGCTTCACAAAACAGAAAGTGGAATGTTCTTAGCACTTCTGTGAAGATATCTTCACCCTAGTGACTTTATCTACATTATTACAATTTATGTAATTTTAATTCTCAAGAATAACACTGTGCCCAAACAGAAGCATTGCCACGCATGTCATGACTGTTTTCCCCTCAGAGTAGGCCATGGTCTAGTAGTAGCAAGACACACAAGAACAAGCCCCAGGGTAGCAGATTGCTGGCAGAGAGCCACAGGGCCTTCCTAGTGGTCATCCTTGCTTCATGCCCGTCCTGCATGCGGACCAGCTCCAAGTAGTTTCAAACCTTTGTCTTTTTAAGGTCCTAGTTTTGCCTGAATCTTACTTCCTGTTAAACAATTCAGAATTACTGGACTTGAAACTTGTAGGCCAAATGCAAATTTAAGGAAATGGAAGGTCAAATACGCTGATAAATTCATAATTTTAAATGGAGGATGCCAAAGGGGAAAAAAAAGTTCTATCTTTTCAACTAAAAATATACTACTCCCTGGAGATCAGGGATTGCATGCTTTGGGGCTCTGAATTACAGGGATCTAGCTATCACATTTTAAAATGGAAGCATTCAGTTCATTCAGTATTAATTGAAAATAATTTTTCAATGTATTGAAAAAATAACTAGATTTTACAGGAAAACAAAAATGAATAATAATGGTCTTTATTTACCCTTCTAGGTGCTTTTACTTAGTAGAGGAAATAAGATGGATATACAAGTTGGGGAATCATAGGCAAGTTAATTTAAAAGCAAGGAAAGAGAAAGTAGTCCTGGCAAGAGACAGAATAATGCATCATGAAGGAAAAGGAGATGAGAAAAAATATGGGTTGAATTTTATCTTGTAGAGATAGGCGAGACAATTAAAAGAACCTGCACAAACAGACATCCCAAAGTTGTTCAAGGCACATTCCAGAGATCATGAGCAGCTTTCTTTCAATTTTGTTATTTCTTTTGTAAATAGCTCTGGAGAGGATGCAAATAAATATACAGAAGAGAATTTAAATTGACCAGAATTCTGTTACCCAGAGAAAAGTTCCATGAATGTTGCTAGTCATCTTTCTATGCATATGATTAGGTTAGATTAGATTAGAACATGACTAGCCTTTAAAAATTTAATAAGGGTTTTTTAAAAAGATTTGAATAGAATAGATTTTCAGTGGCGGTTCAGCTATGCTCACTTCCTGGAGAAATGTCGCTGATGTTTTTCGTTGCACTCATATGCCTGATGCAGTGCACATGTTCATAAACAGTCACTGACAAATGCCCATGTTCCTTTGACAGCCTTTCAGATTTTCAAGACAGCAAATACTGTTGAGCCCGTGTAAACCAGGCCATGTGCTTATAGATGCCTGATACTCTTGAGTTGAATTCTGAGCTGAATCCAAATGAAAGATGAGTGGCTCCTAGAGGGAGGTCATCCCAAGTTCATTTCCACAGTCCTGTTACCCAATTTGTAATCTTTCCTAATGTGATAGGTAAAAATAAATATCTTATTTTAGTTTCTGGTTACTTTTCTGAAGTTACTGCTTAGATTATTTATGAAATTAATTGGGATGGGGTGCAGTGGCTCATGCCTGTAATCCCAACACTTTGAGAGGCCAAGATGGAAGGATTGCTTGAGACCAGGAGTTCAAGACCAGCCTTGGCAACATAATGAGACCCTATCTCTAGACAAAATTTTTAAATTACCTGGGCATGGTAGCATGCACCTGTAGTCCTAGCTGTTTGGGAGGCTGAGGCGAGAGGATGGCTTGAGCCCAGAAGTTAAGGTTATAGTGAGCTGTGATCACACCACTGCACTGCAGCCTGTGCAACAGGGCAAGACCCTGTCTCTAAATAAACAAATAAATAATCATTGTTAGGCCCAGCTTTTGGAGTTTTAATCTCCTCCTCAAGAGAAATAAATGGCATCTGTTTAAGGTTGCAGAATGTGAAATGACTTGCCATAGCTGAAAAGAAGCAAAGATTCTACAGTATGACCTTTGTGATATATTATTTTCTCAGTAAATAGTTTCTTTGGGACAAGCGCTGTGATTTAAAAAATAAAAAGCATCTGAGTTTTCTTTGAAGAGACAAATTTGCTGGAAAGATCAGTACTTTCTGCTGCTGGAGAGTATATTGTTTATAAACATGAATGAGGATATGAATAAGGCTAGAAGCTGACCTCTGCTGGAAGTTTCTGATATGATTTGGAGGAAGGAGCACTAGTCTTCCCTGATGGCTGCTAGCCTTTCATTTAGTTCAAGCCTGCCTGCCTCTGGCTTTTCCTTGCAACTTCTCTTTTCATTTTTCTTGTGCTATTTTCTGCTGTGATAGCAAACTTTGCCTAACAAAATGTGAAGTTTTCTGTGTGACATTAACTTAATAAACATTCTAGCAATTGACTATTAAAATGAAAGTGCAAAAACAATTTGCCAGGTTGTATCTTATCATAAATATAGTCATGTGCTGCATAACAACATTGCAGTCAACAACAGAACACATATAGACAGTGGTCCCGAAATATTATAATACTGTATTTTTACTGTACCTTTTCTATGTTAGATATACAAATACTTAGCATTGTGTTACAACCACATACAGTACACAATATGGTAACCTGCTGTACAGGTTTGTAGCCTGGGAGAAATAGGCTATACCATATAGCCTTGGTGTGTAGTAGACTATGCCATCTAAGTTCATGTAAGTACGCTCCACAATATTTGCACAGGCAAAATCGCCTAATGATCGTTTCCTAGAATATGCCCCCGTTGTTAAGCGACACATGACTGTAATGAAATTCAGTCCTGGAAGGAAGAGAAGAAGTAACTGGCTGTTCTGTTTTTCTCCAGGAATCGACAAGGAGAACGTTGAACTCTCCCCTACCACTGGCCACTGTAACAGTGGACGAACTCGCCACGGATCCGCAAGCCAAGTGCAGAAGCAAAGAAGTGCTGGCAGTTTCAAACGTAATAGCATTAAGAAGATCGTGTGAAGCTTGCTTGCTTTCTTTTTTAAAGTCAACTTAACATGGGCTCTTCACTAGTGACCCCTTCCCTGTCCTTGCCCCATCCCCCCATGTTGTAATGCTGCACTTCCTGTTTTATAATGAACCCATCCAGTTTGCCATGTTGCCAGATGATCAACTTTTGGAAGCATTGCCTAAATTTAATGCTGCCTTTTCTTTAACTTTTTTTCTTCTACTTTTGGCGTGTATCTGGTATATGTGAGTGTTCAGAACAACTGCAAAGAAAGTGGGAGGTCAGGAAACTTTAACTGAGATCATCTCAATTGTAAGAGAGGATAAATTCTTGAATACTGCTACTACTGGCCAGCAGTGAAAGCCATTTGCACAGAGCTCTGCCTTCTGTGGTTTTCCCTTCTTCATCCTACAGAGTAAAGTGTTAGTCCTATTTATACACTTTTCAAGATACAAGTTTATGAGAGAAATAGTATTATAACACCAGTACGTTTAATCTTTTAGTTGTGGACTTTTTTTTTAACCTTACAGAACTGAAAGAACCATAAAGGTCAAGCCTCAGTGACTTGACACCATAAAGCCACAGACAAGGTACTTCGCAGGGGAGGGCAGGGAAATTTCATATAGTGGATTCTTAAGAAATACTAACACTTGAGTATTAGCAATAATTACAGGAAAATAAGTGTGACCACATGTATCTTAACATTACTGAATTAAAACTATGGCTTCTAAGTCCTTATCCAAACTCAGTCATCCAAACTAGTTTATTTTTTTTCTCCAGTTGATTATCTTTTAATTTTTAATTTTGCTAAAGGTGGTCTTTTGTTTTTTGTAAACCAAAACTACACTAAGTATAGTAATTTTATATATATATATGTCTATTTTTCCCTCCCCCTCTTCTTTCCTAAATAATTCTGAGCAGGGTAATCAGTGAACAAAGAGTTGAAAATTGTTCCCAGAAGGTAATTTTCATAGATATTTGCATTAGCTCCATAGCAAAATGGAATGGTACGTGACATTTAGGGTAGCTGATATTTTTATTTTGTTAAATAATTTCCAAGAATAGAGTATGGTGTATATTATAAATTTCTTTGATAAGATGTATTTTGAATGTCTTTTAATCTTCCTCCTCCTCTCCAAAAAAATCGGAAACCTCTAAGAAAACATGTAGGTTATATATGCTAGAATTGCATTTAATCACTGTGAAAAGACTGGTCAGCCTGCATTAGTATGACAATAGGGGGGCCATTAGAGTTGCTGCTATACGGGTGGTATGGATTATCATGGCATTGGAATTTTCATAATAATGCAGATCCAATTTCTTTGTGGTACCTGCAATATACAAAATAATTTTACTTCAGTGAGCATATTGGTATCTGGATGTTCCAATTTAGAACTAAACCATATTTATTACGAAAATATATTAATCCCTCTACTCCCAGGTTCCCTTTATATGTTAAGATATAATGACTTTGAGAGGGGGGAAAAATAAACCTAGGGGAGAGGGGAGTTTCCTGTAGTGCTGTTTCATTAGAGGATTTCAGTAAATTAAATTCCACAGCTAATTCAATAAATAATGGTACATTTAAGTGTTCTGATTTTAATAATATACATTTCACATTTATCCACACAGTAACAATGTAATATGTTAATGTAAATAAAATTGTTTTTGATACTCAGAAATAACAAGAATTTAATTTTTTTAATTTGTTTACAGTCCTGGGAAAAGTAAGAATTATTTGCCAAAATAAAAGGAAGGAAAACCGTAGTGTTCTTAGTGAGTTTAACATAGAATTATTGGAAATACTGAAGACAGGTGCAATTTACTAAACTTTTGTTTTTAAACTATCGTAGAGGCTGCATTAGAAGAAAATGTCTGTAATGACAGAGCAACTAAGCCTATATAAAAAAGCTGAAATGAGAACTGAGTTTAGAAATAGATCAGTAACCCAGTGCCAAGGATGCCAAGCTGCCATCATGGTCTTGGCTCTCCCACAACCCTGTGTTTCTGGGGTAAGTTTCACAGTTTCTAGGCCCTGGAATAGCAGGCAGTGTAAGCCTTTGATAAGTTTAGTTCCATGTTTTTCTTTTTTTTGTTTGTTGGTTTGGTGCATATGATAGTGGGTGTTATGCTATTTTGCTCTTCCATCAAAATAGAGAAACTTGCAGAGGTTTACTGTTAAAAATATTGATATTTCCATAAACAAGTTTACCAAGGTATAGTATTTCATACCCCCTGAAATGATCAGCATTGGCACAAATCAAAATTGAGCCACTTTTGAAATGCAGAAATACCTTTGACTAGTAAGTACATCCTAGGAATTTGAAAACTTACTAAGGTTTAAAATTTACCTTGTTTAAAGAAATTCTGACTTTTGAGGAAAATCTAGCTTTCCAAGTAACTAAAATGTACATGAGATAAACCTCTCACCACTATGTGTCCCCTGAGAAATGCAACATTTTTTTAGTCTTCATACTTGTAATCTGTAAAAGAAATTCTGAAGTTTAGAGCAAGTTGCCCATTTTTGTGTAATTGACATAAGTTCTGTTAAGAATATTATAAGTAATTTGTTTTGGTTTGTAGATGTTTCCCCTGACTTGTTAAAGAGGAAAACAGGAACTCAGTCATGTTTTTGTCCTGGATAATCTACCTGTTATGCCAGTACTCACGTCTGAGGGGCGTGCCCTTAGTTGCCAAGATGCAGATGCAGTTCACTAGATTTGGGGCAAAGTGGCTACAGCTCTATCTTCCATTCACTCAACACCTGTTCATGACTGAGCCAGGTGCCCAGGACACATCCTAAACAGTCAGCTTCTATCCTGTGTCGTAGTCAGGGAGACAGAGTGCCAGCCAGCAACCCTCCCAGGTTTGTAGGTTTTAGGGGTTTTCAGTGTTGTTTGGGGTTTTTGTTTTTCGGTTTTTTTTCTACATCCTTCCCCGACTCCCAGGCATAATGAGGCATGTCTTACTCAATGTTATGCAATGGATTTAGGCAAAAATTCATTCTTAGTGTCAGCCATACAATTTTTTTTTAATGCAGTATATTCACCTGTAAATAGTTTGTGTAAAATTTGACAAAAAAGTATATTTACTACACTGTAAATACATGTGATGATATATTGTATTATTTTGCTTTTTTGTAAAGCAGTTAGTTGCTGCACATGGATAACAACAAAAATTTGATTATTCTCGTGTTAGTATTGTTAACTCCTTTTTGCGACTGCGTTACATCATTTAAAGAAAATGCTGTGTATTGTAAACTAAAATTGTATATGATAACATACTGTCCTTTCCATCCGGGCCTAAACTTTAGCAGTTCCTTTGTCTACAACTTTGTTAATACTGTAAGCAGTTGTACGCCAGCAGGAAAAATACTGCCCAACAGACAAAATTGATCATTGTAGGGGAAAACTGTAGAAATCCATTTCAGATCTTCATTGTTCCTCACCCCATTTTCCTCCTTGTGTATGTACTTCCCCCACCTCCCTTTTTTTAAGTAAAATGTAAATTCAATCTGCTCTAAGATATGAGGAGTTATTTAATTTCTTCACATGTATCAAGCTCTGTTTTCTTACTTCCCCCCAGTCCTCCCAATCTTTTGAAACATTAAGGTCATTTTCTTTAAGGATGTTTTTGGCTCTCCTAGTCCCCATGAGAAAGATCCACTTCCAGAACTTCTCCACACTAAAAGTGAAATATTTTGGTGAAATACTTTTTTAGGGCCTGCCAAACTCAGGTGAGTCTATTCTCTGGGATCGGCTGGCTTCTGTTAAAATGAAGCCAGTCAGAAATGTCCAGGGCATCCCAAGATTGACCAGAGGGCAGTTCTCTCCAATTTTTCAGCTTTCCTGCTGTAGAATCTTCTGTGACACTAAACGTGTACACAGTGTAAACCACCTCCCCTGGCTCAGCTGCCCCATGTTACTATTTCACTTACTTGATTATGTGGAGTACCTCCCCCAATCAGTGGAGAAAGAACACAACCCACACGCAGTGGGCAAGACAGAGCTATCCTCAGAAGGGTAACAGTGTCCGATATTGAACAAAGGACTAAAAAAGACCGTGTGACAGATACCTGCAGGTCTGAGGCAAGTACTGGTCTATTTATGGGCAGGCTTGGAAAGCAGGGGTACCTCACCTAGAGAGCTTGCTAATACACTGGTCCCCATCCCAGTCCCCCAAGGTAAAGGCAAACTCTCCAAAGATGGGCTGTTGGGAGAAAGAGTGTGTGTTTAAACTTCTTAAGCGATTTTACTGAGCACCCGGTGGTTTCAAGACCACTGGAGTAGAGAACTGAAAACTCAAAATACTGCAAATAGCTGCCTTTTCCCTGTAGCCTAAAGCATCTTAGTCCAAACTAGGGGATGTTTTTAGGGGATGTTTTTAGGGTAGTGACCCTCTAGATCAGAGCTCTCCCTTCCTGGACAACAAGCTTCCTAAGGACATGGGCCACTTAGTACATCTTGTATGGGCCTCTCTGCCTGTTGTTTGCTTTGCTTTCTGGGATACCCTTAGGCTAGTCTAGCAATTCCGAACCTGCCTGGCTTGAAGAGCTGATTCCCATGGGATTTTGAGGAGGAGCCAGAGGTTCTGGAATAATAGTAAAAAACCTACAACCAAGTAGTAGCATCTCAGTACTCCTCTTCTTCCACAAAGTAATCCATCCCCACCATCACCAAGGGAAGCCCCTAGTGGTGGCAGGCATCTTGGGAATTTACCTTCATTACTAATTATCCCTTGACTACCAGTGGCACTGGTAAATTAGCACTTGGCTAATCACAAGTTTCGTAAAGTAATGTGGAGTTATAATTTTAATCAGTTGGTTTGGCTTTTTTTAAAAAATTATCTTCTAAAAATCTGTTTATACTGTGTGTGTGCATACATACTACATATGCATATGTGGATGCATATTTTTCTATCCTAGCAATTATAAATGTTTTGAGTCTGGCCCAAAGTTGAAGTAGAAAGAAATTGATGGTAAAGAGATACTGTCTGTAATTTGTGAATGGAAGGCAGCTTGATACATTTTACCTACATTGTGCCAAATTATTTTGTCTTTTAAAATTTTCTCAAAAAGGTCATATTGCAAAATTATTCTAGGTCCTTTACTCTATGTCTTTATGCTGACAGTCAAGCTAGTAGTGATTAAGGGCATTAAGCTTCTGGGGTTACAAGGTTCAGAACTTTCCCCACTGGCCACTTCCTCCATATAAAATAAGACAGTCACATTAGAATCTTAATAGGGCCCTTTCTTGCTGAGAAGTTCAGAAAGCATTGCCTAAATTAATATTTTTAAAGGAAGAAAATGTTGACAGATGTAACGTTAGCTGATTGTTCAAAGAAACATTTTCCGTTGGTTATAATTGTAAATACAAAAGAAGAAAGCTTGGCCTTTGCCCTCTATGACCTCATGACTTAGTGGGGAAAACAGCCACACAAACAATGACCACAGTGTCCCAAGGTGTGGATGGGGTTCTTAGAGGATCATGGAGTGACTGGCATGGTTGGCAACTGAGGAGGTGGGTCTTGAAAAATGACCAAGAAGTTTGTCCAGGTTGAAATGTGTCCAGAGAGCAGCTGAAAATAGAGTTTTGGAGTATTTAATGGACAGAAGGTAATCAAGGCCATTAAGAGACTGGCGCAGAGACGGATCACAAGGTCAGGAGATCGAGACCATCCTGGCTAACACAGTGAAATCCCGTCTCTACTAAAAATGCAAAAAAAATTAGCTGGGCATGGTGGCGGGCGCCTGTAGTCCCAGCTACTTGGGAGGCTGAGGCAGGAGAATGGCGTGAACCTGGGAGCAGAGCTTGCAGTGAGCTGAGATCGCACCACTGCATTCCAGCCTGGGCAGCAGAGCGAGACTCCATCTCAAAAAAAAAAAAAAAAGACTGGCCCAGGGAGGGCAAGTAGCAGAGAAATGTTTAGGCAGAAAGCAGCACAACACAGATTGGCTTCTCGTGTTATTTTTCTCCATTCTTTTGTCCCACGTTGGGGAATGCAGCCTAATTTTCTACATTTAAAAAGTATATGGGCCCTGCGCAGTGGCTCACACCTGTAATCCCAACACTTTGGGAGGCCAAGGCAGGCAGATTACCTGAGGGCGGGAGTTCGAGACCAGCCGGACCAACACGGAGAAACCTCATCTCTACTAAAAATACAAAATCAGCTGGGCGTGGTGGCACATGCCTGTAATCCCAGCTACTGGGGAGGCTGAAGCAGGAGAATCGCTTGAACCGGGAAGCAGAGGTTGCAGTGAGCCGAGATTGTGCCATTGCACTCCAGCCTGGGCAACAAGAGCGAAACTCAGTCTCAAGGAAAAAAAAAAAAAAAAAGGTACATGAAGATATGTCTTAGTCCCAGACCACAAAAATAGCAACACTTTTTCTATCCTAGCAATTATAAATGTTTTGAGTCTGGCCCAAAGTTGAAGTAGAAAGAAATTGATGGTAAAGAGATATTCTTTGCAATTTGGTAATTTGTAAATGGAAGGCAGAAAGGAATTAGTTGATCTGTGCCTTCATTAAAAAAGACTCCACAGGCGGGGCGCGGTGGCTCACGCCTGTAATCCCAGCACTTTGGGAGGCCGAGGCGGGCGGATCACGAGGTCAGGAGATCGAGACCATCCTGGTGAACACGGTGAAACCCCGTCTCTACTGAAAATACAAAAAGCCGGGCGAGGTGGCGGGCGCCTGTAGTCCCAGCTTCTAGGGAGGTTGAGGCAGGAGAATGGCGTGAACCCGGGAGGCGGCGGAGCTTGCAGTGAGCAGAGATCGCGCCACTGCACTCCAGCCTGGGCGACAGAGCAAGACTCTGTCTCAAAAAAAAAAAAAAAGACTCCACAAATACCACCCTTACTCATATCTAGGATTCTACAGGAGACAAAAATTCGTTATCAAAATACCAAGTCTTTTTTAATGTGCAGCAGTCAGTCATTCAGCAAAACATTTTCTGGGTGCCTCGTTGTCACTCAGTTTGAGCACCAGCACCTCTTGGGAAAGATTTCTGATCTCCCATTGGCTGAGAGCCCTTCTATTGCTTCTGTGACAGCTTCTCTATACAACAACGTTGTAATCATCAACTATCTTCCTATGTCCCTGGTTAGGACTATGAGCCTCCCAGTGTAGGGAACATGCATTGTTCAAAGGTGCTCAATAGATAGTTGTTGAATAATACTGAAGGCTTTATGTTATAAAGAACTATATAAATAGAATAATGGGGAAAACAAGACCCCATTCACCATAGCAACCCCAATGCAAAATCCCTAACAAAATAAAGGTGACCTGTGTAATAAAGACCTGTTGAAAATTCTAATCCAGACTTTGAGATTTCACCCATCAGTAAAATTTCCAAAATACATTTCATCAACTTACGCATTTAGAAACCAGAAAAAATATATCTAACATAGTTGTTCTTTGTAAAATGCCATTTCAACTCTGAGTAGCGGGGGAGGGAATCACAGGATAAAGTACAGTTCTTTAAAACGAATTAGTTTTGCTTTATAAAAGTCACTATGTTGTTCTCAATTTTCTCTCATTGCTGCTTATTTTTCTCCGCACAGCACTGCTCAGCACGCAGGCATGTGAGGGGGCTGGGCTGAAAGGAGACTGCAGCAAATGGAGAGACAGACCACAGTCCTGAGTTGGAAAGCTGAATATCGTTGAATGCCAGATCTTCCAAAATAAATGAACTGGCTTAATACAATTCTGATCAAGATGCCAACAAGAAGAGAGTGTATCCAGACAAAATGATCTTTGGAAAATATTCTTCACCTTGTGGAATAAACAGGAAAGCTTGGGTAACAACGGGTAGTCGAAAACTTTCCTTACTAGATAGTAAAACAAATTTTTAAATGCTTAAATACTAATGGTAATTAGAATATATAGAGTGGAACAGGCTAGAAGGTCCAGATTATGCTTTGATTTTTTTATTTAAAAAGAAAAGCATGAGTAATTCCAAAAGTGTATTGGCTTCAAAGCCACAAAAGCTTATTTCTCACCTCTGCTACATGTCCATCACCTGTTATCAGGAGGCTCTGCTCACCCTGATTTCCTGGGACTCCAGACTGAGTGATCAGCCATATCTGATCACTCACTCATTTGATCTACAGATTGCCAGCCATCATGCCAGAGGGAAGGAGCTCAGGCTACACTGTCCAGCCACTGTGATGATGGAAATGTTCTGCTGGAAGCTGAAACAGAAGGGTTCCATTTACATTTGTCACATTAGCAAAGATATACTTAATACTGGTGCAAGTCCAGAGTGTGGTGCAATGAGTTCTTCCTGCACTTGGCCTCATCTTTCTGTATTACCAGTTCCATATGTGCACTGTCCAGGACAGTGGCCACTAGCCACATGTGGCCATTGAACACCTGAAATGTGGTTAGTGAGAATGGGGAACTAAACTTTTATATTAATTAAATGTGAATAGTTAACATGTGGCTATTGACTGCTAGACTGGACAGAGCAGCATCTAGAAGCTCTTGCATCAGCAATTAAAGGCTTGAGGCCAGATGTACAGTCACTTCTCACAGTCACTGCCAGAACTTGACACACAGCTTCACAAAGTCACAAGGGTCAAAAATCACCATCTTCCGGTGGCTCAAGCCTGTAATCCCAGCACTTTGGGAGGCCGAGACGGGCGGATCACGAGGTCAGGAGATAGAGACCATCCTGGCTAACACAGTGAAACCCCGTCTCTACTAAAAAATACAAAAAACCAGCCGGGTGAGGTGGTGGGCGCCTGTAGTCCCAGCTACTCGGGAGGCTGAGGCAGGAGAATGGCATAAACCCAGGAGGCGGAGCTTGCAGTGAGCTGAGATCCGGGCACTGCACTCCAGCCTGGGTGACATAGCGAGACTCCGTCTCAAAAAAAGAAAAAAAAAAAAAAATCACCATCTTCCTCTGTCCAAAAGGAAAAGAGCTGGAAACGCTGGCCAAGAACATTAATGACTCCTACAACTGGGAAGGACTTTGTAAGCTTAAAAGCAGTGTAAGTGCTGGGTGCGGTGGCTCATGCCTGTAATCCTAACACTTTAGGAGACCGAGGCGGGTGGATTGCCTGAGCTCAGGAGTTCAAGACCAGCCTGGGCAATATGGGCCTGTCTACTAAAATACAATACATTTCCGGGCGTGGTGGTGTGTACCTGTAATCCCAGCTGCTCAGGAGGCTGAGACAGGAGAATCGCTTGAACCCGGGAGGCGGAGGTTGCAGTGAGCTGAGATCATGCCATTGCACTCCAGCCTGGGTGACTCCATCTCAAAAAAAAAAAAAGGCAGTGTAAACTTAAAAAGCAGAAATCCTAAGGGTCCTGCATTGACTTCCTAACATTAAAATGTCCCCATGTCCAAGAAAATCACACACAAAATTAAAAGGTCAACCAACAGGGAGTTATAAAGAGTTCATAAAAATCCATCTAAAGAAAACACCTAAGTAGAAAGAAGAATGGGCAAAGGACACGAATGGCCAATCCACAGAAATACTGTACCAACTCCTATTTATGATGGAAAAGGTCATCACACTCATTAGTAAAAAAAAAAATGCTAACCGAAACAATGGGATGCCTGATACAAATTTTCATTGTCACATTAGCGAAGACATACTTAACTAATACTTGGCGCAGGTCAAGAATGTGGTGCGATGAGTTCTTCCTGCACATGGCCTCATCTCTCTGTATTACCAGCCTTAAAAATGTCCATACTGGCCAGGTGCGGTGGCTCATGCCTGTAATCCCAGCACTTCAGGAGGCCGAGGCAGGCGGATCACCTGAGGTCGAGAGTTTGAGACCAGCCTGACCAACACGGAGAAACCCCATCTCTACTAAAAATACAAAATTAGCTGGGGGTGGTGGTGCATGCCTGTTAATCCCAGCTACTCAGGAGGCTGAGGCAGAAGAATCACTTGAACCTGGGAGGCGGAGGCTGAGGTGAGCCGAGATTACGCCATTGCATCCAGTCTGGGCAACAAGAGCGAAACTCCGTCTCAAAAAAAAAAAAAAAAAAAAATTCCATACCATTTGCCCTAGTAATTAGGAATCTAGCCCGGAGAAACAAATGGTAAAAGAGTGAAGATTTTCATCAAAGTATTATAATATCAGAAAACCTGAAGACAACCAAAATATTGGTTAAATTATCTACATTCATCCAGCTCCTTCTGGAGGCTGACCACTTCCTTATGCAGCCTTTAAAAATGGCCTAATACAGGACATGGATGCAGCTGGAAACCATCACTCTCAGCAAACTATCGCAAGAACAGAAAACCAAACACCGCATGTTCTCACTCATTGGTGAGAATTGAACAATGAGATCACTTGGACACAGGATGGGGAACATCACACACTGGGGCCTGTCGTGGGGTTGGTGGGGGGGAGGGATAGCATTAGGAGATATACCTAATGTAAATGATGAGTTAATGGGTGCAGCACACCAACATGGCACATGAATACATGTGTAACAAACCTGCACGTTGTGCACATGTACCCTAGAACATAAAGTATAAAAAAAAGGCCTAATAATATTTAAATTTTGGGAGGGGACTTCCAATAAAATCAAGAGTTTTAAAACCACATAAGAGGGCTAATTCCCAATTACGTAAATACAAACATATGTATATAGCTTTTGCATAGGATAAAGAAAAGGAAATATATTCAATGTTAACAATATGTATGGCTCACTCATTCCTTTTTGTGTCTATTTTCTTTTTTTTTTTTTCTCTCTTTTTTGAGACGGAGTCTCGCTCTGTCGCCCAGGCTGAAGTGCAGTGGCGCAATCTCAGCTCACTGCAAGCTCCGCCTCCCGGGTTCATGCCATTCTCCTGCCTCAGCCTCCCAAGTAGCTGGGACTACAGGCGCCTGCTGCCACGCCCAGCTAATTTTTTGCATTTTTAGTAGAGACAGGGTTTCACCGTGTTAGCCAGGATGGTCTCTATCTCCTGACCTCGTGATCCGCCCGCCTCGGCCTCCCGAAATGCTGGGATTATAGGTATGAGCCACCGCGCCCGGCCTTTGTGTCTATTTTCTAAGCATTTTACAATGATCATTATTGCTTCGAAAACAAAAAGGGTTTTAAGAGATGAGGATAATGCTTAAAGGGTGTTTATGAGAGCAGAGTTTATTTAGGTATTACATTAACTACCACCTCTTGGATGTTTTTACCTTTATCTTTTTCCTTTTATCAAAAGGTTGCTCTTTACCTAATTTGGATTACAGGGAGCTGGGTTTGTTTTCCTTCCTTAGGGGAGTGTCAGCATAACTAGTTTAGAGTGGTGCAGGTGAACTGCTGTCAACTCCGTAGGCCAACCCCAAACCTTCACTGTTGTTTTATAACTTCTACTCAACAGCTTGCAACCTTTCAAGGTTAACAAGGTTGATGGGGAATAGTCCTTGCTCTCAAACAGCTCTCAGGTGGCCAGGCGCAATGGTGCACGCCTGTAATCCCAGCATTTTGGGAGGCCGAGGCGGGTGGATCACCTGAGGTCAAGAGTTCAAGACCAGCCTGGCCAACATGGTGAAACCCCATCTCTACCGCAAATACAAAAAGTTAGTAGCCAGGCGTGGTGGCTCGCATCTGTAATCCCAACACTTTGGGAGGCCGAGGTGGGTGGATCACCTGAGGTCGGGAGTTCAAGACCAGCCTGACCAACATGGAAAAAACTGTCTCTACTAAAACTACAAAATTAGCCAGGGATGGTGGCATGTGCCTTTAATACCAGCTATTTGGGAGGCTAAGGCACAAGAATCGCTTTGAACCTGGGAGGCGGAGGTTGCAGAGAGCTGAGATCGCACTATTGCACTCCAGCCTGGGCAACAAGAGCGAAACTCCATCTAAAAGAAGAAAAAAAAGCCAGGCGTGGTGACAGGCACCTTGTAATCCCAGCTACTTGGGAGGCTGAGGCAGGAGAATCGCTTGAACATTGCAGAGGTTGCAGTGAGCTGAGATCACGCCATTGCACTCCAGCCTAGACAATAAGAATGAGACTCCATCTCCAGAAAAAATACATGGTGAAGGACGTGCATACTTAACTATAATTCAGTCATTTTCCTCACCTCTTTGGGCTTCCAGGCACCTGTTCCCTCTCCTCATACGGCTCTGACAGCACTTCCTACACCTGCCTCTTAACTCTCGGCTCTTTACCCTGTGTCTGTTTTCCTAATCTTGGAATGATCCCATCATCCCTGAGAAGACAGCTGGGTGCCCTGGCCAGGGGAGACAGCCGATGGGCAGGGCATCCCAGTGTGTGCATCATGAACACACTGTAGAGTCTGCGAAGTTCTGTGAGGGCAGAGCAGTAAGGGCAGCTGACTCAGGGAAGGCTTCAGGGGGTGGCGTTTGAAGGATGGCAGTGGCGGTGGTGGAGGGCGGACAATCCAGGCAGAGGGAACAGCATATGCAAGGCAAGCCAGGCATTTCACTGATCAATTCCATGTTGAGTCACTGTCTTGGAGTCTATGCCACACAATGCTTGGGATATAGTAACTGCTCAATAAATGTAAACTGAGTATAGTAGATGATGTTGCTGCTCAGCTGTTTTAAAGAACAGAGCATCAGGCTGTAAAGGGCCTTCCTGCTTGCCACTCACCCTGAGGACTGAGTTTTTCTTTTAGGCAGAAGTGGGCAGTAGAGGAGGCTCAAAGCCAGGGAATGTGAGTGGATTTGACTCACCGAGGACACTGCTTCCTAAGCCAGGAGGGAAATATTGGTGCCCTGCCTGGAAGTTAGTTTCAGGGGCCATTTCTGCAGCTGACAGTAGGATCTGGAGCCCAGTTGGGTAGAATAAGTTAGGTTTTGGCATTTCTTCTTAGAATCCTAGAAGGAATTTTAGCAATCCTGCTTCTAAGGGTCAGAGAAGATTCTGGATACCCCTCACATCAAGAGCTCAGGCAGCAGAGGAAAGATGAGGTCTCAAGATGCCCCTCTTTACCCCAAATGTGCCCTAGTCCAGCCAGGATCGTCAGCACTCCAAAGGTAGGGCTGGCTGTGTCTCCAAGCAGGGGCCTCTCTGCTTTTGCTCACAGAAACATATTTTGGGATCAGTGAAGAAGGAAAATAAGTTCACAGTACCTTCTTCCCCTTCAAAGTGATAATTATTCATGGGTTTAAAAAAAAAAACAAAACCCAGCAGGTTGTGAACAGGAAGTTACTGAATTCTGCCCCATTTCCAGACAACATGGACAACGAAATCAAGGCTCACAGATGAAAATACAGAAATGTTCCCCCTTTTAGACAGGTTCTAAACTGCTCCATACCGACACACATAATCACCCAGGTGCCAGTACTGTGCCAAGCACTGGGCGAGGCATGACACATCTTTTTTAAATTAAAACCCTGGAGGACCTCTGCAAGGTAGAAAAACTGAGGCTTAGAGAAATTAACCTGTCCAGAGTCATGGGGCTAAACGAGCAACAGATGTTGGTGCCCAGCTCAGCTGTTTTGAATTCCAAAGCCTGGCTCTTAATAATCTTTGATAACTTCCACATGGTATTTGTACATCCGTATTCATTTCTCACGGCTGCTGTGCTAGCTCCCACAAACTTGGTGGCTTAAAACACCAGAAATTTATTCTGTAACAGTTCTGGAGGCCAGAAGGTCCAAATCCAGGCGTCAGTAGGGCTGTGGGCCCTCCAGAGGCTCTGGGAGGGATTCTGCTCCTTGCCTCTCCCAGCTTCTGATGGCTGCTGATGCTCCTTGGCTCATTGCTGCACCACTCCAATCTCTGCCTCTGTGGTCACATTACCCCTCTCTTTATGTGTCAAATCTGCCTCTGATCCATCTTAAAGATATGTGTGATTGCATTAAGAGTCTATCTCGCTAACCCAGAATAACCCCCCTGTCTCCAGATCCTAGTTTGTTGTTTTGTTGCTCTTGTTAGTTGTTTTGTTGTTGTTGCTTTTGTTTTGTTTTGGAGACAGGCTGGAGTGTAGTGGCATGATCTGGGCTCACGGCAACCTCTGCCTCCTTGGCTCAAGCCATCCTCCCACCTCAGCCTCCTTAGTAGTTGAGACTACAGATACATGCCACCATGCCCGACTAATTTTTGTATTTTCTAGTAGAGACAGGATTTCATCATATTGCCTAGGCTGGTCTCAGATTACTGGGCTGAAGCAATCTGCCTGCCTCAGCCTCCCAAAGTGCTAGGATTATAGGCGTGAGCCACCGCGCCCAGCCTCCAGATCCTTAATTATTATCTGCAAAGACCCTTTTTCTAATGAGGTAACATTTACAGCAGGGGCCCCAACGCCCAGACCGCAGACCATTACCAGTCCATGGCCTGACGGGAACCACAGCAGGAGGTGAGTGCCGGGTGAGTGGGCATTACTGCCTGAGCTCCACCTTCCGTCAGGTCAGTGGCGTTAGATTCTCATAGAAGTGGGAGCCCTATTGTGAATGGCACATGAGAGGGATCTAGGTTGCATGTCCCTTATGAGAATCTGAAGCCTGATGATCTAAGTTGGAACAGTTTCACCCCTAGACCCTCTTCCCCCGACTTGTCTGAAACCAGTCCTTGGTGCCAAAAAAGGTTGGGGACCACTGATGTACAGGGATTGGGACATAGATATCATTTAAGGGGGCATTTTTCAGGCTACCACACCATATTTGTCCATTCCTTAATTTATTCCTACACAGACCCTAACTATGTGTGTATGGGCATTATTTAGGAGCTACAGAAATCAGGAGAGAAATGGACATAGTCCCTGCCACCAGGGACCTCATGGTCACTCCTACGACCTTCCATACAGTTTCCCAGATACTCCAGTGATAGGCAACAGGGGTAAGAGATGGTAAGGACAGTCACAAGAACAATAGCTGTCACTAACCAGCAGCACTGTTCTGACACTTACATGTATGTACTAACTTACTGACTCTCACCACAGCCTTATCCACACCTGTAAGTGGGCTGCACAGTCTGTACTTTCACCTCTCCGCAGGAGCACATGAGAGAGGTGGTCAAGGGGGCAAGATGAGGGTGGTCATGAAAGGCTTCCTGTAGGAAGTGCCACTTCCACAACACAAGGACAGGAATTAGAGAAAGTGGAATTGGGTGGGAGTAGGATTGAGGCCTCCCACCCACTAAACAGAGGGAGGCAGGAGGGAGCGTGGATGCTCCCACACTAGGGTTAAGGAGTGCAGGAGAGTGTGAAGACACTGCACAATGCCAGCTCAGGCAATGGTGGCCATTGAGTTTTCAGCAGGGGAGGGACCTGATCAAACTTGTTTCTTCCTAGAGAAGGGGCCAGAGTCCCACTGTCCCTTCCATGTATATTTCCCAGTCTATTTCCAGCCTGACAAGGCTGCTGCAGCTGTTGGAAATCCCCTGGAGAATCAGAGGTCACCTGGAGGAAGTGGAGGACAGAAGGGAGGCTCCCCGCCTTCCCACTCTATCCATGGGGACCTCTTGCTTTCCTGGAGCAACCCCCTTCACCCTGAGGTTCCCAGTCCTGCAGCTGGTCCTGACATGGATATTCTCTTGCTGCTTCTGCTCGGGGTTGCACTTTGAGCTCTTCGATTAAGGTGATGGGAGCCCTAGTGGTCCCAGGTCCATGTCCAAGGACCCAAGGACTCCATAATTGCACCATCTCTGAGGGACCTTTGGGTAGGCACTCAGAAGGCCCTCTTGGGCTCCTAGAGCCTGGGACCTCAATGTAGATCACACTGGGCCATGACTGCCCTCATCAAGTTCAGCAAGTGGCTACTCCCCTTTCACTGTCTCCCTAGCATACCTGACACAACATAGGTGCGCCACAAAAACGTGACAACCCCAGAAAGAATGCCTGTGATGTGCTATGCTGGCCCCAGCAGCACAGCGGTGAGCAAGAGACCCAGTGCCACTGGTGGGCGAGGCAGGTGTCCTTCAAACCATCGCCCACCAGAGACAAAACTGCAGAGACCTGGGCAAGGAGAGTTGGGTCGGGGAAAGCTCTCCTGGGGGATTTTTGAATTTGTGATGATCCTATCTTTGACAAGAACTGGCTAATCTGTTGGCGGGATCCTGTCTTGGTTCACTTGGGGTTTGTTCATGCTCAGGCCTGAGGTCCCCGCCTCTGCCAGCTGAAGTGGGTGAGTCTTCCAGCTCCCCTGTCCCCAGTAAGGGGGCATTCAATGCCAGGCAAAGCGCGGAGAGCCACTTCTGCAGCCCCCACCAGGGGGCAGCCCCAGCTCCTGGCCATCTCCTTTCTGTGCTGAGCCCCTTGGGTGAGAGAAAACCGCACAAGCTGACCTTGGACGAACTAATATCGGGGTCCCAGGGGCAGGCAGCAGCCCCCAGCTTCCACTCCCTACCTCCTTGCCGGGGAGCTGGCTGAATCTCCAGCAGCCAGTCTCTCCCTGCCAACCGCCCGTCCTTATTCTCCATTTCCACCTCCATTTTGCAGGGTAGGTCGGGGGAAAGCAGCATTGCTTAGATTCGCTCTCATCTTCAGTCGCCCTAAAAGGAAGGCACTATTATCCCCACTGTACAGGCGAGGAAACCAGCTAAAATACGTTAGTATCCGGCTGAGGGGCATCCAGCTAGCAGAGACGCTCTCACTCAGCCGAATACCCCCACTCCACTCCCAAGGCCTCCCCTTTCCCGCTTTCACACATTTCGGACTCCTCAATCCTCAGAACCACAGGTCTCTCTTCCCAAGAGGTGCTGCCTTTCGAAGGAGAGTAGCTAAAAGCCAGGTTCATTCCAGGAGCCAGGGCTGGAAAGAAGAGGGCCCCGCCCACCATCAGAAGGCAAATGGCAGTCCCTGCACAGGATATATTCAGGGTTGAGCAGGAAAACCACAGAGGTACAAACCGAGGCCCAGCTAGGGGAGGCCATGCAGTTCACCCCGGACTCCCACTACATTGCTCCTGGCTCCTCACACAATGGGCGGGCCCATCCCCTCTGGGTGGGGCTTCCTCTGGGCCCACTCTTGGCTGGAGATCAGGGACTTGAAGGTAATTAAGACATGTCTTGCCCTGGAGGGCTTCCCAGCATGGTAGGGGAAATGGGCACCCCACTAGAGAATGAAGAACAAACTGGGCATCTGGAAGAAGGGCCTAGAACTCAGAATAGAAGACAAGATGGAATGCCATCAGGGAAGCCTTCCCGGAGGAGGAAACCTCTGTGCTGAGCAGGACAGCATAGGTGGAAGTAGCCTCAACCAAAGCCTGTTTTTGGGTTGGGGCCAATCGTTGCCACAAAGACCTGATGTGCCCAGCAAGGAGGTGGAGAGCAGAGGAGAGCCCGGCCGGGTCCTGCAGGGCCCCGAAGCGGGGCTGGGAAGTTAGTACAAGCTGGGGTGGAGGCTCCGCTGAGCACTAATGGGAGGAGGCCAAGGTCCTGACCTGGAGCCTGCAGCCACCAGGACAGAGATTCTGTCCTGGACTCTCTGAGCTTGGGGCACGCGGGCTGCCAGGGAGGTGTGATGGTGGGAACCCGGAGAAAGGGAGGAAGCCTCCTCCAGGCGTGGGGCAGCCTTGGTTGCTGCAACAGGCAGGCCTCTGGAAGGGCCTCGCTTTTCCTCCCTTGGGCCTCATCCTGGTTTTCTCCTCACCTCCCCGTCGCAGGGTCTCGGGTCCAGGCTGGGGTTCAGTTCCCTGCTCCTTCTCTCTGTGCTCTCCCCCCGCCCGATGGCCCCACAACTGCTGTCTTGGAGTAGAGCGCCGGGAGACCGCAGCGCCGAGGTGAAGAGAGGAGTCCAGAGCCCTCCAGAACTGGGAGCGAATCCTGGCCCTGCCTCTCGCGAGCTGTGTGGCCTTAGAGTGAGTCCGACCTCTCTGGGCCTCAGCTTCCTCCGACATGAATGTAGTCACGGAACGCGCCAACGCAGGAGGCACCCAGGACATCCTGACCGCTCGGGAGACGCGAGGCGCGGCAGCGGCCACGGGCAGCGGAGAGGGGCACGACCCCGCGGAATCCTCCTTCAGGGCGGGGCCTTCGGGTGGCTCCGGGTGTCCAGGGGAAGGGGCGGGCTCCGGGACGCGGAGGGAAACTGAGGCCGCGGAGGAGGCGACCGTTGGCAGCGCGCTGCGCCTGCCGGCCCCGCGTGGACGGCCCACTCGGGAGGACGCGGGCTCCTTTTGTCTGCAGCGTCCCCGCCGCCGCTGCCACCTCCCTCTCTCCCTCCCGCTCTCGCCGCGGCCCCCGCCCCTCTCCTCCCCCTATTGCCCCTCCCCTCCCCCATTGC
The DNA here is from genome assembly GCF_007565055.1 of Rhinopithecus roxellana. Taxonomy (NCBI): domain Eukaryota; kingdom Metazoa; phylum Chordata; class Mammalia; order Primates; family Cercopithecidae; genus Rhinopithecus; species Rhinopithecus roxellana. Next base: position 48,122,638 of record NC_044567.1, read on the forward strand.
CCCTCCCCCTTATCCTCCCCTCTCCCCCTCCCCTTCCCTCCCCTCCCCTCCCTTCCCCTCTGGAGCGGCGGGGGCTGCGGCGCAGCTGCTGACACTGATCGGCCGCGGCCGCCACCGGGCGGAGGCTGCGCGGCGCAGACCCAGGCGGGCGGCTCCGGAGGGCGCGCGGCGATGGCGGCGGCGGGAGGGCGGCGGGTGCGGCGAGCAAGGCGTCCGGGCTGAGCTGCGGGCCGGCCTGGATGGCGGGCGGCGCGGGCTGGGCGGGCGCCCCCGCGGCTCTGCTGCGCTCCGTGCGCCGCCTGCGCGAGGTGTTCGAGGTGTGCGGCCGCGACCCCGACGGCTTCCTGCGCGTGGAACGCGTCGCGGCGCTCGGACTGCGCTTCGGCCAAGGCGAGGAGGTAAGCTAGCCCGACCCCAGTCCCGGTCCAGGGACCCCAGCCCAGCCCCCAGCCCCGCCGCCCCTCCCCCAGCTCTCCCGCCGGGTCACCCGCGTGGCCCGAGGCAGTGGCCTCCCTCCCAATCCCCTCCCTCCGCCGGAGCCCAGGACCTCGGTCCCCCGGGTATCCCGGGCACAGCCGGGCCCTCGCTTTCCCCCCCTCCCCGGCGCCTGTGCCCCGAGCATCACGCGTCACGCCCAGGGTGGCTTCTGTGCCCACCTTCCCTCCTCGGCCGTGCAGGTTCTTCTGAGCGGTCTGCACATCCACCCTTGTCTTGGGGAGAGAGCTACCAGAATCCGGTCCCAGGCTCCCCACCCCACCCCCAGCTGCGGAGACCAAGATGCAAGGGTCTGTGTACGCCCTGCTGGGCCGGGCCAGGGGGTGAAAGGGACAGGTAGGGGTGCTCTGCAGCCTTGGCTCCTTGGCTGCACCCACCCTGCCCAGACATAGAAGGAGGTGTCTGCTGGGGCCACCGTGTATTCCCGGCCCAGTGCCGGGTGACCTCTGTCATTCAGGCTCTGCTGGGCAGCCAGGCTGGCAGCCGGCTGTGTTGGCTGCAGCAGGCCAGGCAGAGCCAGGCTCGGGAAGTGGTGGCTGAGCAGAGGGCTTTCATGTGGCATCTATTTGGGAAAAGCAGGACTTACATAGATTGTTAACAGGGCTGGAAGCGGAGGGTCAGTGCAGCCAGTAGGGTGGATGGAGTCATATCACCACACCAGAGTCCTCTGGTGGCACCGGCATGGGGACTGGGGACTGTGTCTTAAGGGGAGGACAGAACACCCACCTGGCTGAAATGGTCAGGGATTTCCCCTGGAGACAAAAGCCCTGAGAAGTGGGTTTCCAAGACCATATAAGGCCTCAGGCCCTGCATGGGGTCCTGGGGCCATGGGCCTCAAATGGGCACTGGCTGGCACTGTGTTCCCAGGACAGGTCAGACCAGGCATTTCAGAACATGGGGGAAGCGGGATGATGGCCAGGTTGGACCCGTGCCTCCGTGTCACCAGGCAGTGAGAGGCAATGGAGAATTCTCTCTCCACCGGCACCTGGGCATGGGCTGGGACCTGTGAGTTGCAGAGAGCGGTGGGCAGAAGAGCGAGAGGCAGCTTCAGGGCTTGAGAACTCAGGTACCCACCCCAGGAAACACCACTGCAGTGCCTGTGAGAGCCCAGGCTGCCCTCTGTGGGGCTCTGCTGAGGGGCACTGCCTGCTGCCACCATGACCTTTCTTCCCCAAAGGCCAGCCACACCCTTCCCTTCTCCCAGTGGCTCCCATCTGGGGCAGGCTGAGCCGACTCCTGGTGTAGGTATAGTCCCGCTCCTTCCTCTCAGAACACAGGCTGCAGGTCGGGTAAAGAAGCCACCAGCTCTGGCTGAAACCTGGAGTCCCCGAACCACAGAGCCTCAGTGGTGGGAAGGGTCTCCCAGCAACCTCTGGCAGGGGCCACCAACCTCCACCATGTGCCCAGCAAGCCTCACCCACTTCTCCCCCAGCTGGATAGTTCCTGCCATTAGAACCTTCTCCCTCATACACTCTAGAGACAGACCTGCTCGTCACTTAGTCATCACCGTTCTGCACAGGGACTCACGTGGGTCTCTCTTCTTTGCCGGGGCCTTTAAATATTTGAAAATAGCACTCATGCCCCTTCTCTCCTTCCTAGCACCTTACTCCCATTTTCCCTTCTCCAGGCCAAATACCCCAGTTCCTGAAGCCCTAGGCCATTTCCATACGACCCAGTAGCCAGACATCTGGCTTCTGGCCCTGGAGCTGCCATCGCCTAATTCTGTGATTCAGTTTTCCTAGCAATAACATGAAAGGGCTGGACCAGCAGACCACCCCCCCGCCCACCCAGGACTCCACTAGCCCCAAGACCTCACACATGCACGCAGCTCAGGGTGGGGCTGCCTCTGCACTGTCCACTCATATTAAGTTTCTGGCCACCAAAACCTCCAGGGATCTGTTTTAGAAATCTCTGCCAAGCCAGGGATTCTCCACCCTTGGGGGAGGGTCAGTGATTTCTTTCTTTTAAAAACATACTCTGAGATTACTACAGAAGCGGTGGATATGCACTGCAGAAAACTGGAAATAGGGACAAGCAAAATAAAACGTATTGTGTCCTATCTCTCCCGCAGCGCCTCAATGACACTTCTGTCAGACCTTTCCAGAGCTGTTTCCATGCTTATATGTCAATTTTCTCCAGAAAATGAGATCATACTGTGCATACTGTTTTGTAACCTGATTTTTTTGCCAGTAAATGATCATCACTTTTCTGCTTCAATAAATTTTCATCTCGTTTAATATGCAGACCTTTTTCAGATTTCCCTATTTGACCGCAAAATGTCCATTTTTGCTGTTTCCTCTCCAGGACTGTGCAGTGTATTTGGTTGTTGTCACCTTTTAGTCTCTCTTACTGTAGCACAATTCCTTTTTCTTTTCTTTTTTTTTTTTTTTTTTTCTTTTTTCTTTTAACAATCCTGGCTCGTGGAAGCATTCGCGCCTGTTATCTGTGTCAATAATTTCTGGAATATAAGCCTGTTTCTTGGCCCTTATTCCCATTTAATTTCGTCTTGTTCATTTCCTCGCATTGTATGTGTCAAGAAAGAGAATCTAGCATCCTACCTCTGTCAGTCTCAGCTGTGCTGCTGCCTGCGGGCTGGAGAAGCAGTGCTTGGTGTGTCTGAATCCACAAGGCTGGTTAAACATGCGGGGCAGGACCATGGACAGGGCCCTGAGGCACTTGTAGGGGTGGTTCTCTGTTCACACTGTATTGACCGAGACCTGTGGAAATATACTTTGCATCTCTACTCACTACCCATCATATCCCCTGATGCATTACAAAATCGGAGCGTTGTTTTCCAGCGGTGGAGGGGGCCTCCCTTACAAAATGCAGTGTACTCTGTTTCTATTTCATTTGCTTTAAAATCAGGCAGTGGCATTGATTTCCCAGCCACTTGGTGCTCTGGGGTGGATAATGCTCATTCAATAGATATGGAGTTCAGTGAACTTACAGCTGATTGTCCAGTTTACCACCTACCCCGAGAATACCAGGGATACCAGGATCAAATGCTTTACAGAAACCAAAATATACTAGGTCGTAAAGTATGAAATAAATATCCATGAGGCCATAATGAAGTATATATAGTATAAATTATTGAACAAATGAATAATAAATAAATAGGAAAATCTCTCGTAGAGAAGAAATCCAAATAACATATGCTAATAATTGTCCCACTGAGGAAGTAAAGCATAATTTCACACCCTGTAAGCATGAGATGTGTGTGGTGGCTTCCTTATAAAGGATAGAGTTTGGAAAGGGGAGGGGAAGAGCAACTGTATAGTGGAGAAACCCAGCAAACACGGTCTCAGAAGGTGATCAAGGCCAACACTGATAGCGACAGGTTATGATGATGGCATATACCCTTGGTGTGATGTGGTGAGAACAGACCTTTTCCTCTGTGGTCTTCCTCCCAAACCGGTAATCCCAGTCTAGCCCTGAGAAAAACACCAGACAAATCCCAACCGAGAGGCATTCTACAAAATGCCTGATTAGCATCTGTCAAATGTGTCAAGGTCATCCAAAACAAGGAAATTCTGAGACACTGTCACGGCCAAGTGGAGACTAAGGAGGCAGATGACCAAATGCAGTGTGGTGTCCTGAATGGGACCCTAGAACCAAGAAGAGGACATTAGGTAAAAACTAAGGAAGTCTGTATCAAGTATGAACGTTACTTAATAATGTTATTTATGGATTAGGTTAGTCCCTGATAGTTCCCTACTTTGTTGACCTAGGTATCACAGCAGAAAAGAGGAGACAATGGCCCAGGTGTGGTGGCTCATACCTGTAATCCTAAAACTTTGGGAGGCTGAGGTGGGAGGATTGCTGGAGCTCAGGAGTTCGAGACCAGTCTGGGCAACATGGTGAGACCCCCATCTCTACAAAAAATACAAAAATTAGCCTGGTGTAGTGGCATGCACCTGTAATCCCAGCTAGTCGGGAGGCTGACGCAGGAGAATCGCTTGAACCCAGGAGGCAGAGATTGCAGTGAGCTGAGATTACATCACTGCATTCCAGCCTGAGTGACAGAGTGAGACCGTGCCACAAAAAAAAAAAAAAAAAAGAAAGAAAAGAAAGAAGGAGGGAGGGAGGAAGAGAGGGAAGAAGGAAGATTTTTGAGGGATGGGGGCATACCACTGCCCTGACCCTGAAAGTCTACAGTGCCAGGGGAGCAGGACTCTGATAAATATGTAACATGATGGCTCAACACCCTGACCCCGCGTTGCCTTCCTGATGTATTGCGTAGTCTCCCTAACCTCTTTAGGCCTCTATTTACTCATCCATCAAATGGAACTGATCAGAGGCCCCATTCCATAGGGTTATTTTGGAGTTTGAGTGAGTTAATACATACAAAGGGCTTAGCCAAGTATCTGCACAGAGTAGGCATAATATCAGAATTGCTGGCGCTCTCCTTGTCATTATTATTATTTTCTTAACACTTGCAAGCATTTTGGAGAGGCTGTTCTAGGCTGGGGATTTGCTAGAAATTGAGGTCAAGATCTGGCACTGGCCTCTGTGTGCTCAACTTACCCTCCTTAACCAGCTGTGGTATTCCTGCCCCTCTTGCGTCCCCTCGGCAATCAGAATGGCAGACATTGAAAGCAGCCAGAGATGTCCTGGACCACACTTCCTTGTGACATGGTCCTCTTCCCTTTCCAGTTTGAAGACCGTCCTTCTTGCTAGAAAAATGGAAATAAGGATCACCAAGTAGGCCTCTGCCATGCATTAACACAGCACCATCTACTCTGGTCAGCGGGCCTGTCCTGCCTGCTTGGAGATGAAATAATGGTCCCCATTGGGCTCCCTGAGTCCTCAGGTCCCCTCTGAGCTAATGCCCGCTATCGGGGAATTGCTAGTGTCACTTGGCTTAAGCCTGGGTCTTTGAAATGGCAAAAGGGTTGGGGTGCTAGGATGGGCTGAGACCAGCCAGGAGCCAGCCCTGGGGCTGGGGTCGATGTCTTCTGAGATACATGGGGCTTCCAGGAACAGGAGCACCTGGAACTAAAGCTCCTCTGCTCATGAGTGGGGATTGGATAATGGGGAAGAAACAACTGTATCCCCTTAGCTGTGGCCGGAAGAGGGGGTGAAGGGGAAGGTAGGGCCAGATCAGTGGTTCCCTGTAGGCAGTGAGGAGACCTAGGCAGCCAAGAGTGGATGTGTGTGGGAGAACAGGGGATGGGGAGCAGGATTGGAGGCAGAAGGCCTCCATGTGGCACATGGTAAGAGAGGAAAAGCAGCCTAACTTGGGCAGTGGCAAGGGGTGCAGAATTGACAGGGGCCTGGAAGGCCGGCAAAGCCCCAACAAGCCACTCCCAAAAGGTGATAGTTAAAGGTGCTCTTTTGAGACCAGGCAGCCTCTATGTACCCCACCCTAATGAGGCCACCATGCAGAGTAACAAGGCTGGCACATCAGAAGGAAGGCCCAGGGGCTCTGAGCCTGGCAGGAAAGGTGGGAGTGCCTGGGACCTGAGGTGGGAGCAGGACAGGACTGGGCCCAGAGAGACCTTCTCTTTCCTATGCTTCTGGGGAACTGTGCTCCTGAGGTTGGAGGTCATCATGGAAGTGGGGCCAAGGCTGGGGTCCCTTGGGCCCTGGGGATGGGCACGTGGCACCACACTCTGCATTGGGGTGGGAGGACGAGTCCTAGCTGGGGCACCCTCTGGCCTCTCATGCCCACCGGTTTGGCTGTGCTGGGAGGAGGCCAGATGCAGAAAGTCTGCTGGGACTCATCTTTCTTGTCAGACACGCCCCTGCCTTTTTTTTTTTTTTTTTTTTTTTTTAATTGAAACAGGCTCTGGCTTCGTAGCTCTGGCTGGAGTTCAGGGCTGCATCACGACTCACTGTAGCCTCGAGCTCTTGGGCTCAAACCGTCCTCCCACCCCAGCCTCCCAAGTAGCTGGCACTGCAAGTATATGCCACCATGCTCAGCTAATTTTTTGTCAGACACTCTTTTTTTCTGTTTTTTTTTTTTTTTTTTTTTTTTGAGGTGGAGTCTCACTCTGTCGCCCAGACTGGAGTGCAGTGGCGCCATCTTGGCTCGTTGCAACCTCCACCTCTGGGGTTCAAGTGATTCTCTCACCTCAGCCTCCTGAGTAGCTGGGATTACACAGCCATGTGCCACCACACCCAGCTAATTTTTGTATTTTTAGTAGAGACGGGGTTTTGCCATGTTGGCCAGGCTGGTCTTTTAACTCCTGACCTCAGGTCATCCACCCGCCTGAGCCTCCCAAGGTGCTGGGATTACAGGCCTGTGAGACACTCTTGATGAAGCCTGAATCCATTTGGCAAAACTTTGCTGAGTTCCAGCATCATTCCCAAGACACTGGAGTTCTAGAGAAGGAAGCGCCAGTGTTGAGGGGCCGTGCTCTGGTTGGGGGGTGTGATCCCTGCCTCCATTGGTGAGACTTGAATGGGGGACGTGTAAACCTGAGTAGGGGGAAGAATCAGCCCTTCCCATCAGCAAGACGTACCCTCTGAGGGGTTTCAGTGGGTAGAGAACCTTGAACCATCCACAAGCTTCCCTTAGGGGCATACAGCCCATGAAGTGGGATGTTCACCCTGTACAGGTAGGACAGGAGGCTGGACAGGCAGCATGGCTTTCAGAGCTGGCCCCGGCTCTGAGGCCTAGGAGCCTTCCCCAGCACCGGGAAGAAAACCAAAGAGGAAAAGAAGAAAGGACTGGGCGGAGGGAGGAGAGGCTGGGCCAGAAGATTCCTGTGTGCTGCCTGGGCTGGTGGGCGAGAAGTAGGGAGCCCAGGAACCTGGGAATGGGGGTGAGGGCTACAAAGCCACCCCTTTTTCCTTTAGCAGGGCCTCCACCACCTTAGAAAGTCGGTGATGGGCAACACTGCCTTGGAGGACAGTGTGTTGCTAGGGTGGGCAGCAGGCTCCTGGACAACGGTGCCCCAGCCTGGGCAACCTGCTGCCAGCAGGAATAGGTCCACGTGGTGGAGGGGGTTCTGCCTCAGTCCTGGAGTGGAGGGTGGAGGGCTCCTTCCCTTCCTGTTGTAGCACCCCTTTGGCCCACCCAGCAGTCGTCCCCACCCCAGCCCTGAGCAGTGCCACCAGGAACAGTGCAGAAGGGGAACCCAGCAGCTGGCTGAGATTGACTCTTAGAGCTGAGTCACGCCAACCTGGGCAGGATGGAGGGGAAATGCCCGCTGGCCTGGAAATGGCTTATGGCTTGCCCAAGTCACTGCTGTCCTCCCAGCCCCAAGTTATTGGGTAAATGTGCTGAAATTTTTTTAGAGTTGATTTTATGCAAGTATCCCTTACATTTACCCTTAACATGGGTCCAGATGTAAAAAAAAAATTTTTTTTTTTTGAGACAGAGTCTTGCTCTGTCACCCAGGCTGGAGTGCAGTGGCATGATCTTGGCTCACTGCAAGCTCTGCCTCCTGGGTTCACACCATTCTCCTGCCTCAGCCTCCCAAGTAGCTGTGACTACAGGCGCCCACCACTACGCCTGGCTAATTTTTTGTATTTTTTAGTAGAGACGGGGTTTCACCGTGTTAGCCAGGATGTTCTTGATCTCCTGACCTCGTGATCTGCCCGCCTTGGCTTCCCAGAGTTCTGAGATTACAGGTGTGAGCCACCACACCCAGCCAAAAATTTTTATTCCTAGGCCAGGTGTGGTGGCTCAACCCTGTAATCCCAGCACTTTGGGAGGCTAAGGCAGTGAATCACTTGAGGTCAGGAGTTCGAGACCAGCCTGACAAACATAGTGAAACCCCATCTCTACTAAAAATACAAAAATGAGCTGAGCGTGGTGGCATGCGCCTGTAGTCCCAGCTACTTGGGAGGCTGAGACAGGAGAATTGCTCAAACCTGGGAGGCGGAGGTTGCAGTGAGCTGAGATTGCACCACTGCACCCCAGCCTGGGTGACAGAGCAAGACTCCGTCTCAAAAAATAAAAATAAATAAATTTTATTCCTAGGCCCAGCACAGTGGCTCAAGCCTGTAATCCCAGCACTTTGGGAGGCCGAGGCAGGCAGATCACCTGAGGTCAGGAGTTTGAGACCAGCCTGGCCAAAATGGTGAAACTCCATCTCTATTAAAAATACAAAAATTAGCCGGGGGTGATGGCGCACACCTGTAATCTCAGCTACTCAGGAGGCTGAGGCAGGAGAATCACTTAAACCCAGGAGGAGGAGGTTGCAGTGAGCCGATTGCACCACTGCACTCCAGCCTAGGTGACAGAGTGAGACTTTGTCTCAAAAAAAAAAAAAAAAAAAAGCCATTTTATTGCATTAACATCGTGGGTACCTACTGTGTGCCAACCCTGCCCTGGGCACTGGGAAACAGGAAACAACAGGGACCTGGGCTCGCATTCTGATTGGGGGCACAGGAAAGAGACAGACAAAGGAATAGAAACAACTGTCAGGTGCGGGTAAGTGGCAGAAAAAAACATTAGTGCCGAAACAAAAGCCAGTGTACTTAGAACAATGTCATAGATGGATATTGAGGTGGTGCCCAGAATGAAGTGGGGGCTGCACCTTGCATATGTCTCAGGACAGGAGCCTGCCCCGGGGCTTAGAGGCACAGTGAGCCCGATGACAAGGGCGGGCCAGTTCCTGCGGTCTTCCCTGCAGGGGCTTTGGCTTTCTTGGAATGAGATGGAAGCCTCCAAATGGTTCTGAGCAGAGGAGAAATAGGATCAGACTTAGGTTTACTGGGGACCACCCTGGCTGCCATGTGCCTCCTCGGAGAGGCAGAAGGGGCTGGGAGAGGCAGGGAGACCAGTGCCAAGGCTGCTGCTTCACCCAGGTGATGGGTGCTGGGGGCTGGGAGCAGAGGAGAAGCTGTGGAGCAGTGGCTGGATCTTGAAAATGGAGCCGATTGGCAGTGAGAGTGAACAAGAGGAGACTTTGGAGACAGGCTGCCGTTGCTGGGTGGGGAGGCAGAGAGGAAGAGGGCTGGGTGAGGACTCAGGAGCTCCACGTTGGCCTGTGAGACCTGAGTGTAATCCCAGCACTTTGGGAGGCCGAGGCAGGCAGATCACCTGAGGTCAGGAGTTTGAGACCAGCCTGGCCAAAATGGTGAAACTCCTTCTCTATTAAAAATACAAAAATTAGCCGGGGGTGATGGCGCACACCTGTAATCTCAGCTACTCAGGAGGCTGAGGCAGGAGAATCACTTAAACCCAGGAGGAGGAGGTTGCAGTGAGCCGATTGCACCACTGCACTCCAGCCTAGGTGACAGAGTGAGACTTTGTCTCAAAAAAAAAAAAAAGCCGTTTTATTGCATTGGACAGGTCTGGGGACCACGCTTCAGCCCAGCCCCACCTGGCACATCTTGGGCTCTTTCTCCCCTTCCTTCTGTCCTGGTCCTTGGGTCTCATCTCACTGCCCACAACAAAGGAGTTTACAGAAGCTGACCCAGGTGTGGCCTGGCCCCCTTTAAAAGCCAGACTTGGACAGGCGCGGTGGCTCACGCCTGTAATCCCAGCACTCAGGGAGGCCGAGGAGGGCAGATCACGAGGTCAGGAGACCGAGACCATCCTGGCTAACACGGTGATACCCCGTCTCTACTAAAAATACAAAAACAAAATTAGCTGGGCATGATGGTGGGCGACTGTAGTCCCAGCTACTGGGGAGGCTGAGGCAGGAGAATGGCGTGAACCCGGGAAGCGGAGCTTGTAGTGAGCCGAGATCGCACCACTGCACTCCAGCCTGGGCGACAGAGCCAGGCTCCATCTCAAAAAAAAAAAAAAAATAAAAATAAGGCTTGCCCCAGCATCTTCAGATTCTTGGAGACTCCCCCGTGGGCCACAGCTTAGGGCCACCAATTCCCTGCAACCTGTCACCCCTGAGGTCACTGCTGAGGACCCATTGCCATAGCTTCTGTGTCCTTGGGGGCAGGATGAGCAGAGCAGCCCCGAATCCTTATAGGTTTCTATAACAACCCGTGACCCAAGATGGGGAGCATACAGCCGTAGCCCAGATTCCAGCTGTGAGGACCTCTGGCTTCCCTGGAGACCAAGGCCTTGAGTCCAACACACACTTCAGTTGCTGTGGCTCAGGGCTTACAGGCACAAAACCCAGAGAAGATTGCCAGCTTCCTCCAAAGTGTTTGCTGGTGACACATGAACCTACAATGGGCACTGTCCCCAGGAAAATCCCAGTCTAAGGCCAGCACCTCGACAGGATAGACAGAGGATTGATTTGAACCAAAACAAAAACCAGAAGGGGAGTAGAGGTCATTCAGTGAGACTCCCATTCAGTGCCTGCATCACTCAGTAGCCAAGAGATAGGGACACGCTGCCTCCCAAGGCAAGCCCATTCTCACCTGGCAGAGCTCTGGCTGAGTTCTTGTTCATATAACGAGCTGAAGTCTATCTCCTAGAGTTCCATCTGCTCACACTTCCTCCACCCATTCATCCAGCCATCTGCCTGCCCGTTCACCTAAGCATCCACTTACCCATCCATCATCCCTTCCGTCCAGCCATATATACCCAACCATGTACCTCCTGATCCATCCGTCCAGCCAACCGCCCATCCATCCATCCATCCACCCATCCACTCATTAGCCACTCACCCCTTAGCCCACCCATCTGTTCATCCACCCTTCCTCCCACTTCCCTAGCCTCCCCATCTGTCCATCCATCCATCCATCCATCCATCTATCCATCCATCCATCCATCCATCCATCCATCCATCCATCCATCCACCATCTACCACTTCCTGAGTATCAGTCATGCACAAGTCCTAAGCACAGACCCAGGGATGGGGACTGGTATTTTCAGGGAGTGACAAGTGTCTCCATGTAGTAAAGGGACAGGAAGGGCAGGGAGACTGAGAACTCAGGCTGGAACAGGGACCAGATGGTGACTTTCGGGAGGGCTCAGGAGCTGGGAGAGTCTAAGTAGCTCAGATGAGTTTTGGATGAGCAGCAGCACCTCATCCAAGAGAAGCATGTCCCTGTCTCTTGGCTACTGAGTGATGCAGGCAGTAATTCCTGCCCTCTACGGAATCGACTCCTTTTATGACTTCTCACTTCCTACACAGGCAATTGGGTCTGGCAAGAGCTGGGGTCTTGCTGAGAAAAGTGAAGGCTCAGATTATTTTATTTTATTTTTATTTATTTGAAACAGAGTCTCGCTCTGTTGCGCAGGCTGGTGTGCAGTGGTGAAATCTCGACTCACTGCAAGCTCTGCATCCCAGTTTCATGCCATTCTCCTGCCTCAGCCTCCTGAGTACCTGGGACTAGAGGGGCCCCCCACCATGCCCGGCTAAGTTTTTTTGAATTTTTAGTAGAGATGGGGTTTCACCATGTTGGCCAGGATGGTCTCGATCTCCTGACCTCGTGATCCACCCATCTCGGCCTCCCAAAGTGTTGGGATTACAGGCATGAGCCACCACGCCCGGCCCTGCCTTTGTATTTCTTAATCCCTTTCATCCTCACGGCAACCAGGAGGCTCCAAGAGATGAAGTGACTTGTCCAGGGTCTTGAGTAAACTGGAGGAGCTGGGATTTGAACCCAGGTCTGTCAAGTTCTAAAGCTGCCTTTTAGCTTCCTACAGTGGGGGTCCTATGTTCTTAGAAGGTCAGAGGAGGGAGAGAGTGACCTGATCTGAGTTCCAGAAATCTAACATTGGAGAAATCTAAAATTTGAGGCTTCCTCTGGCTGGGGAATTTGAGCCTGGGGTGGTCTTGGTTGGGAAATGCACAGATCAGAAGTAGGTCTGGGATCTGCAGGATGGGTGGCCAGGGGCCCTCTCATGGGCACTGCATCCCAGCACTGGGCAGGGAGGGAGGCTGCCAGCGAACTGTGCCCGGAATTATGCATCTGCACCACTTCCTGTTCAAGTGGTGATTCCATGACCCCAGGAGGTGTGCGTTTGTTTCTCTGACTGCTCCGATTTCCTGCCAGGCACTCGTAGGTAATTCTCTGCAGGCCCAGGCTGTGTGGGGCTGAGTCTTCTGTGTCTCCAGTTGGCCACACCGCCATCCCTGGACCACAGGCTCCTGTTCCTGCATCCTCCTCAGCCTGCACTGCAGATCCTCCCCAGTCAGAGGCCCTGCAGCCCCAGCTGGCCTCGGCCCCATCCTGCTCTCCTACCCCTTCCCTACTTCCACTTTTCTACAGCACCTCAGATCAGGCCAGGCCATCTCTCAGGTTCTCTCCCTGCCCTAGGGAAGTGGCTGGGAGCTGGGCCCTAGTGTCAGGCACATCTGGTTTGAGACCCAGCTCTGCAACTTACTTGCTGCGTGACTCTGAGAAGTTACCTAACCTCTTTATGCCTCAGTCTCCTCATCTGTATAATGGGGATAATATTAGCAATGCATGTTAAACCCTCAAAACATAGTGACACGTGACATAGTAAGTGCCACATATATTTGTTAAAATGACCATTACCACCAACTCTAGGTTTTCTGAGTCAGCTCTCTGATCCACTGTTTTACAGATATTTTTGAGGTCTGATTCTGTGTCATGTTTGGGGCCAGAGGGTATACAGATGAGTAAGAAGGGATTCCTTCCTTGCAGTAGGGGAGGGGGACTGACATGGAAACCTTGGTCAGAACTGCGGGAAGGGCACCGGCTTGTGCAGGTGTGGCTGAAGCATGAAGACAGGAGAGTCTGGAAGATGAGAAAGCCTTTCTGGAGTGGGACTCCAGAAATGGATGGTGGGGCTGAGTTTGGAACAGGGTCTGCCAGGGTGGAGGGAAGGATAGGTATGCCAAAGGTGAGACCTACCTGTGCAGAGGCCCACCTGCAGGGGTGGAGGGGCTGACCAGGCAGGCTGGAGGCAGGAGGTGGCAGGGCTTGATTTTACCCCAAAGGTGTCGGGATAAAATGTTGAAGAGGTTTCGGCAGAGGGCCACACTGCTCTAATGCCTTTAGACAAACCCACCTAGAAGTAGCGTGGGTGGGGGAGAAGGGGCTGAGGTGGCAGGTTTCTGTCCCAGTTCAGGGGCAAGGAGAGGGGACCCTGAGGATGGAGAGAAGGGGAGGGTCAGAGGGAGGCTCCCAGGTGGTCTGGAGGCATTCACATGGGTCCTCCATGATTCCCACCTTGGTGACTGGGTGCTGGAGCCCTGGGTCCAGTGCAGGTGGCGCTCATATGCCTGCCAAGCTCACACGGCTCCAGCGCCTGCCCTGGCTCTCAGGAATCATTCCAAGGGCAGCTGCTCTTTTTTTTTTTTATTTTTTTTGAGATGGAGTCTCGCTCTGTCGCCCAGGCTGGAGTGCAGTGGTGTGATCTCGGCTCACTGCAGCCTCTACCTCCCTGGTTCAAGCGATTCTCCTGCCTCTGCCTTCCAAGTAGCTGAGACTACAGGTGTTTGCGCCACCACGCCTGGCTAATTTTTTGTATTTTTAGTAGAGACGGGGTTTCACTGCGTTGGCAAGGCTGGTCTCAAACTCCTGACCTCAGGCGATCCGCCCCCCTTGGCCTCCCAAAGTACTGGGATTACAGGCGTGAGCCACCGCACCCAGCCTGCTCTTTATTTTAAAAACAGAAAAGTTATCAAATATTGTTCTTGATTTAGAAGTTTAAACTACTTTATACCTAGTTTTTCTTAGTTTTCTTTATACTGAGTTTTACTTTTATAGTAGAGAAAGAAAGCTAACTCGCACTAAATTGAATTTCTGTACCTTAAAACCCACATGTGGCTATGATTGCTGAGTGTGAGCTATCGTGACCTTTTTCACCTCGTGGTATTTACTGTGCCTGAGTCTGCTCAAGAGATGCTGGTGTCTCCTCCCTCTCCCACCCCTGCTTCATCCCAGCATGGACTGGCCCTCACACCAGTCACTATTAGTGTCTGCTCTGGGCTCTGCTCTGCCCAGCCCAGCTCACTGAGCCCAGCCCACCTGGCAGGGCACCTGGGCCAGCTGGTCAACCCCTGGACTCAGCCCCTGCTCTGGTGCAAGCAGGGTGGAGCCCAGGGGGCACTTTGCTCCCCAGATGATGCCCTCTAGAGGGCAGAAGGGGGGATGTCTGAAGCCAGGCTCACTGCTGAAAGCCTGGAGGAGGAGTCCTGGGTACCCTGAGCTGAGCTGCACCTCCCTCAGTACCACTGACTGTCCCTTGGGCTCTGCTCCCAGCCCAGGTGCTCAGCTGCCAGCCAGAGGAGTGGCCTCTGGTGTGGGCGTCTCACAACCCCTGACCCCCCAGGGGGCACGTCCTAGACACTGGGTGGGTGGAATCTAGGGCCTGTCTGTTCACTTGTCTGGCCAGAGGCACTGGCTTTGGGCTTCTGGTCACCTTTTCTAAAAATGGTCGCGTCTTCTCCTTCTCTCTCCCCTGCCTCAAGGCAAGCCTTGCTGCAGGCACGAGGGTGCTGTTTCTGCACGGCCCCATCAGCACTACTATTTTCATATATTTGCTTCTGCCAGGTTGATAGGCGTGTGGTGCTATTTCACGGCTTCTTTACACTTGCTTTTTTTTTTTTTTTTTTTTTTTTTTTTTGAAACGGAGTCTCGCTCTGTCACCCGGGCTGGAGTGCAGTGCCCGGATCTCAGCTCACTGCAAGCTCCGCCTCCCGGGTTTACGCCATTCTCCTGCCTCAGCCTCCTGAGTAGCTGGGCCTACAGGCGCCCGCCACCGTGCCCGGCTAGCTTTTTGTATATTTTAGTAGAGACGGGGTTTCACCGTGTTAGCCAGGATGGTCTCGATCTCCTGACCTCGTGATCCACCCGTCTCGGCCTCCCAAAGTGCTGGGATTACAGTACACTTGCATTTTTAATTGCTCGTGAGACTTTGCATTTTCTCCATGTTGCTATTTACTCTTGGTATTTCTTTCTGCATAAACCGTCCTATCGATCTTTTTTGAGCATTTATCAAGGGGAATATTTGTTTTGCCCTTTATTTTAAAGTCAGTTCTATATATCTCAGCACTGTTTGTCATGCCATTTTTTCTTGTTCTGTTGCTTTCCTCTTTCTCTCTGTTAATCATATCTTACTGCTCAAAAGTCTTCCTATGTATGAATATGTTCTTTCAATTGTATCACATCTGCTTTGTTTCTGATTATATTTATCACTTCTTTAGTAGTTAGACACTTATCCATCTCTAACAAGAATAAATGAGCTATTTTGTTTATAACCCCCAGTAAACTCACCAGCTGTTTAGTGTTTTGCCACGTTTGGTTTTTTCTTTCACTCTATTTTTTTTTTTTTTTTTTTTTTTTTTGAGACAAGGCTTTACTCAGTCACCCAGGCTGGAGTACAGTGGTATGATCCTGGCTCACTGCAGCCTCCACTTCCTGGGCTCAAGTGATCCTCAGCCTCTTGAGTAGCTGGGACTAACAGGTGTGTGCCACCACGCCCAGCTAATTTATTTTTATTTTTCATAGAAATGAGGGTCTCGCTATATTACTCAAGCTGGTCTCGAACTTCTGGGATCAAGCAATCATCCTACCTCAGCCTCCCAAAGTGCTGGGATTACAGGCATGAGCCATTGCGGCTGGCTTTCACTCTACTTCTTATCTGTCTGTCTGTCCATCTATCCATCTATCATCTATCTCCATTTCTGTTGTTTTGTTTTGCTTGAACCATTTTCAGTAGATGGAAGACATCTTGACCTTTCTCCTATAAATATTTGACAGTTTCCTGCCCAAATGCAGCGCAGTGATCACCCAAGGATTTCACATTAATTCACCAATGTCATCTAATATTCAGCTCATAATCAGATTTCCCCAGTTGTCATAACATTGATGCTTCTGAGGAGTCCGGGCCAGTTGTCCTATAGACTGTCCCATCACCTGGATGTGCCTGTTTCCTCAAGGTTAGATACACAGTAAGTGTTTTTGGCAAGGACAGGTGGTGGTGTGTCCTCAGAGCATCTCATGAGGGCCACATGATGTTCATTTGTTCTATTTTGGGGATGCTGCGTTCAATCACTTGGTTAAGGTGGTATCTGCCTCATCTATTCAACATAATGATACTTCTCCCCTTATAATTAATAGGTAATCTGTGGGACCATACCTTGGGACAGTGTAAACGTTTGGTTCACAGAATAGTTTTAGCATCCACTGCTGCCCCTTGCCTGAGTAAATTACACTGGTGGTTGCCAAATGGTGATTTTTCTAATTCTCTCATTCTTTCCACAGACAGAGTATTGTTCTGTTAAAAAAAAAGAAAAAAAAAAAAAAAAAAAAAGAAGGAAGTCTTTCCTTCCACCCCGCTTTTCTGAGTATCACTATGAACTCCTGGCTCCTTACCTCCCCAGCCTGTCGTACCTTGTTACCATCATTCTTTTTAATGCTCAACAGTTTTTTGTTTTATTTTTAATGCAACATTATAACATTTTGAGCATTATGACTTGGAATAATATAGTTTTAATTGAAACAAGCCAACCGTTATTACCTTTTAAAAATCCCTCTGATAGTCTTCATTATTTATGGATTTTGAAGAATGTAACACATTTTTCAGGGTCTGTAATTGGTATTGCATTCAGTCTATTAGATTAGAGAGAGCTGCCATCTTTACATTTATATTTAGTCCTCCCAATAGGAGCAAAATATTAATATTTAAAATAAATGTTTTACAAATGGACTAAATACATGTTTAATATTGAATGTGCTTTATTACTGCTGATAATGCAGTACTTTTTTTCCACTGGTTATTTTCCTAGCTGCATGTCACTAGCATATAGGAATACAATTGATTTTTTGTAAATGTTTTCTCTGATCTCACCACTGGTATGAATTCATTTATTATTTCTAGTAGTTTTCTGGTTGATGACTTTGCATTTCCTAGGTAAGCCATCCCATCCAGTTCAAAAGTCATTGTTTTGTGTCTTCTTTTGAGTTCAATTACTTTTTCTTCTGAGATGGGAGCTGCCAGCATTTCTAGAGCCAAGCAGGGTGGGCACAAGAGACATCGCCCCAACTGACATGCACTGGAACATTGGCCACAGGTCCAGCTGTGAGTCAAGGAGAACAGCCGGGGCAGGGGCTGTGGTCTTACAGACAGGGTCCCAAAGGAAGCAGTGAATCCTGAAGAGGTCAAGGCTGGTGTTGGCACAAGAGGTGGCCTAATAGAGAGGGAAGGGGGCCAGCAAGAGGTAGTCAGGCCTCCTGCTATGGATCGAGGGACTCCATCCTCATGGCAGAAAAACCAAGTCCCAGGCAGCAGAGGAGGGATGATGGACCAGGTGAAACATGCGCACAGATGGCCACAGAGTTGATCTGGGCAGCCACACACAGCTAGCTGGGCTGAGGCTGTTCCCTGGTCCCTGTGTGGTCTCAGATGGTGGTGGAGCCAGTAGGGATAAGGGTTGGTAAGGGATGGAGGAGGCAGGACCCCATCATCCTTTCCTTGTAATTTTTTACAGTGGAGGGACAGTAGCTTCCTACCACTAACTACCTTGTCAGTACTTGGGTTTAGGTCAATATTCTTGTGCATATTAATAAAGACCACCCCCTCTCCCCTCCGTTCTCCTTTTGTTAGAGTTTTATTCAAGACCAGATGGTAAATTGTACCAAATGTCTTCCCAGCATCTATTACATGTTTCAATGATGCTTGCTATTTTCCCAGTTGATGTAAAGAATTACGTTTGGAATGGGTGAGTCTCCACTTGGCCAGGCCTCGTCAGGTGCCCATCCTCAGGGGCAGTCCACCCAAATTACAGGGAATGGGGGAGGAGCAGCTTCCCAGAGGAAAATCAGGGTGCACCTACCAGGTGAGGGGCAGCTCAGTGTTGGGTAGAAAGAAACCACAGATGTGCAGGACTACCTAGCCTCTTAGCCCAAGCACTCTTGGTTCCCACCCTGCACTCGAGGAGCAGGGATAAGCATTTATTTCTGTGGTTCTCCTGGCATGAGGACAGATGCTGGGTTTCTGCAGCCCTCTGCCTCCAACACAGGGTGTTGTACTGGTACACAGTACTGGATTTACAGGGCGTACATAGCAGGGGCACAGTGTTACTTAGCCAACTGAGTGAGTGAACACATGCAGTGCAAGGGGACCAGCCCGGAACCAGGAGCCCCAGCTCCTCCTGAACCCTGCCCCAAAAATCTTGTGATTTGGAAGCAAGTTCCTCTCTGCTTCTTGAGGCTGCTAGATGGTTTGGGCGGCAGGAGGGCTTTGTGATCAAGGACTCAGGGTCTGAATGGGTCAGAGGTTAGCTCCCAGCTTTCCAGCTTGCTGGCTCTATGACCTGGGATGGGCCTCACCTGCAAAATTGGGATGCAATACTGTTCCCCTGAGAGGGTTCTCATAATGCTAATGAAAGCAGGTGGGTGAAGCACTTAGCACAGCCCTTGTGCATCCTAAGCCCTTTACCCAGCGGAGTTATTAGGGTGCACTCTGTGGCTTTGGGGATATTTAGAAGAGGAAGTTCTGCACTGGTTATAGATGATTTCAGGCTCTTGGGGGGATAGGGATAAGCATCCAAGTCCGTAAATCACTGAGATTGTGCACTTGCTGCTGCCACCACGTGGTCCCAGGATGATGATGATGATGACCATGATGGAGAAACATACCTGCGCCTCTGGCTGCAGATACAGGGGTAAATTGAAAAAGTGGTATTGCATAGTAGAAAAGAGTGCAAGCTGGGCTGGGTGTGGTGGCTCACGTCTGTAATCCCAGCACTTCGGGAGGCTAAGGTGGGCAGATCACTTGAGGCCAGGAGTTGAAGACCAGCCTGGCCAATATGGTGAAACCCTGTCTCTACTAAAAATACAAAAATTAGCCAAGCATGGTGGTGCGCACCTGTAATCCCAGCGCTGCACTGAGGGGGCTGAAGGGGACAAGGGCATGGTATCACGCCCTCGGAGGGGCTGTGACTGCTGTGGGCTGAGTCTGCCTGGGAAGGGGTGATGACACAACCCCTCTGTTTCCACTGTTGCTGCTGGAAATATTCCCACTGCCACCACCTAACTGCTTTTGTGCTAGCCTCAGAGGGCATGTGCCAGCTCCAAGACCAGGGCCCTGGTTGAAGACCAGTCCCTGCCACTGCCTGCCTGGGTGAGGTCCACCAGCTGCCCAATCTGGATTCCCCTCTCACGGTCTCATCATCAGAATCTCCAGGGGAGGCCCTGGAAAATACAGCTTCCAGGGTCTCACCCTGGTGAACAGGCTCTGCAGATCTGTGTTGAGATAACAGGATGAGAATCCCCCTCCATCCTTCCGCCCTGGACGGCACATGGTTTAATGGACCATGCGTAGGCCCTGGATTGGAATGCCAAGCTCAAACCTCATTTTTCGGGCTGGGCGCAGTGGCTTATGCCTGTAATCCCAGCACTTTGGGAGGCTGAGGCGGGCGGATCATGAGGTCAGGAGATTGAGACCATCCTGGCTAATGTGGTGAAACCCCGTCTCTACCAAAAATACAAAAAAATTAGCCAGGCATGGCGGCAGGCGGCTGTAGTCCCAGCTACTCGGGAGGCTGAGGCAGGAGAATGGCAGGAGAATGGCGTGAACCCAGGAGGCAGAGGTTGCAGTGAGCCAAGATCACGCCACTGCACTCCAGCCTGGGTGACAGAGCGAGACTCCATCTCAAAACAAAACAAAACAAAACAAAACAAACAAGAAAACAAAACAACAACAAAACCTTGCTTTCCTGTCTCCTAGCCCAGAGATCCCGGCCAAGTCCTTGGCTCTCTGGAGCCTTGGTTTTCTGGTTTATTAAGTGAGGCCAGTAACCTCCCTCCAAGGGCTGGCATGAGGATAAACCAGGAGAAGGGTGTGCAGGTGCCACACGCCTGAGTCCTTTCTGATACCCAGGACTCTGTTACACCGGTCCTCCGCCCCAGGCCTCTGAGCCACTTTCTTTTGGGAAAGAGGTTTAAATTATAAATAAGGGCCTCAATCATGGATGAGGCCTCTTGCCTCCTGCTGTGCTTGCTGGAAAAGAACTTTGCCTCTGCAAAGAGTGTCTACAAAATGAGTAGACTCAAGACCTCCCCTGTGGCCCCTGGCCCTGCCGTATGGGCCCTAAAGAATTTGCCAAGCTGCCCAGGGGTGCCTCCCACGAGGCCAGCTACTCAGACTGCAGGGCGTCCTTCCGAGGAGAAGGTGCAGTTGCAGCAGAGAGGAAGCGAGGGCTAGAAAGCCTGAGACATAGACAGCCCCACGTCCTCGCCTCAGTCAGAGCTCTGGGAGGGCCACAGCCAGGCTGGGTAGGCCTGAGCCGCCCAGCTTCTCCACCTGGGGAGCAGCTTGGTCCTGGAAGGACCCAGGGAGATCCCACCAGAATTTCTCCTCCCCAAGTGAGTTCATCAGTGCTGGCAGCTGCACCCACAAGCCGCAGGCAGGGGTGCGGAGCGAGTGAACCTAGGCAGTTTATCCTCTAGGGGTGACCGTGCACACTGCCACCCTCCTCTCACCCAGATGCCAGTTTTGCTGTGGAAATGGCCTGTTTAATGTCCCGTGCAAGGGAGAAAAGCTCTAGACCCCCAGAGCAGGGGTCCCATCCCGTGTCCAGCAGAGAGAGGGAGGAAAGCATATTCCGGTCCAGCAGTTGGTGAAGCAATGTGGAAATGGAGCCTGTTCCCCCTTCACTTTAGTCCAGGAAGGCCTCCGGGGAACAACACTGACTCTGGCCCAGCCTGTCTGGAACTTCCAGAGTTCAGAAACCTTTCTACATGCAACACATTGACACTCTCTAAGAAACGCCATCCTGGTGACCTTGGGTGAAGGACTCACCTCTCTGGGTCCCACTCACTTCATCAGTGAAACTGGAACCATAATCCCCATCCTGCCCTGTCCCATCACAGGGACCACGGATCGGAAGGGGCGGGGCCACCTTAGTCTCTGCTGTCCACACTGGCCTAGGAGCTCCTCTTGTCGCCAGCCCCTGGCTAGGCCTGGCCCAGGAAATGTACTTGAGCACCAGTGAGTCCCAGGGAGCAGGCAGACACTAGGCGCAGGTGGGTTTCGGTCCTCTGCCAGGGCTGCAGGTTGCACCTCCCCCGGGATCCATGTGGGGTTTCTGTGATGGAGAGATTGACCAGTGGGCAGGACCTCACTGCCACCGCCACTGCCGTGGCCCTGCAGCCACCATAGGCGTCTGCCTGACCCCTTCCAGGCAGCAGGGAGGGGTGCTTGGAGGAGGCAGGCGCCAAGGGGCCATTAAACCCCTGAGCAATGTTTCACCTATGGTAAGAGTTCTCAAATCCGTATTCCCTCTGATCCCCATGGTGACGGTATGAGGTGAGGAGCAGTACCTGCCTCATTCACAGGCGAAAAAACTGAGGCTCAGAGAGGTTGGGGTCTGCCAGGGTCTCGTGGTATGTTTGAAATTCCATTATGGGATTCCCAGAACAAGTCGCCCTTCTCACTTGCCATCTTGTGTTGTACTGACAGCAACAACAGTGGAATTTCTGGCTGGAGCCACTGTATTTTGCTTTGTTTCTGTAGCTAAACCTCAATTCACTGAAAGGCCATGAGGTGTCCTGGTGAACTCATTTTCTGGGGAACGGAGGGAGGACTGGTGGGAGATTTTCAGTTTGAGTCTATTTGAAGTGTCAGGCTGGGCAGCTGGGCCTGTTTCGGACAGGGCAGGATAGACGGATTAGAGGAGGCAGGGTCCAGGGACCACAGCTTGGAATGGCCCAACTCCTGCAGGCCAGCACCCCCCTTTGATGAGCAGACATTCCCATGTAACCTTAAATAATGGGTTTGAAGCCAACCAAAGCCCATAGCAAGCAGCACCTTTCAAACTACGCTGAGAGCCAGAGATGTCAACAGAGGGCCTCACACGGAGGGAGCTGTCCTTCCGTGGTCCCCCCGAGAAGAGAGTGTCCTCCCTCTTCCCCCCCACCGTATTTAGCCTCCACCTGCCCTCCAGTCACTCAGAACAGCTGGTGGTTCCTCAGACCCTTCGGGCACCTCTAGGGCCTGGCCTTGGCTACCCTCTCCCTCCTTCCTCCCTTTGCTCACACCAAAGCCCCCCTTCTTGAATTCCCATTCCCCACAGCTGCTGTCAGTTCCTCCACCTGCAGTCCAGCAAAACCCCCTCGTCCTCCAAGGCCCTTCCACATCTCCCAAGCCCTCTGGGTTGTCTCCCCTGGGCCCCAAAACTGCAAGGATTTGGGGTAGCACCTTCAAAGGGGTTACATTGTGATGGATTCTGTCTTATCTTCCCCTACAATGCTGTGAGCAGTTTTTCAAAAGAGTAAAAAGAGTACTTTTTCCCTAAGTTCAAAAATGATCCAGTTCATTTTTTAAATTCAGCCAGTTAAAAATTGCTGGAGGAAGAGGTGCAGTGACCGGCTGTCCCAGCTCATGAGGTTCACGGGTGTCCACAGCTTCCTGACCAGGGTCCAGGCATGCTCTGCCTATGAAAGCCTCATTTATCCCAAGCCCGCTCTGTGTCAGCTGCCAGGCCTGTCTTGATACGCCATTCCCTCTCAGTCCTAACATGTGATGAGGCAATACTGTTGCTCAGGGATTAGTGCTCAGGGAGGTTGAGTCATCCACCACTGGTCACACAGCTGGGAAATGGAGGTGGGACTCCAGCTCAGCAATGTCTACCTCCAGAGCCTGGGAGCCACGCTACCCTGCCTCTGGGCGTGTGGCAGTATTAACAGTCACCTACACACTTTTATGCTATTCCCCAGGCTATTTTTATTTCACTCAAAAATAACTCCAGGACATCTGTTCCTTCCCTGGGAGCTTCCCGGGAGCCTCTCTGTCTCCCCACAGGCCAGTCTGGCTAAAGAGCTGTGGAAACATTTGCGGAAGGAACGGACAGATGGGCAGATGCATGCAGAGGCCAGTCCACTTCAGAGACCACCCAGGCTTCTGTCACTTTCGCTCCTATTCAGACCCCAAACAAAGCCCTCGTGGGTGGCCGGAGGGATTCTGTCAGCCCAGGCTCAGGCTGTGAATGACATCAGGCTGTGAATGACATCAGGGCCGCCTGATGACACTCAGACGGATGGATGTGTTGGCGGTCCCATAAAGGAAGATGTCTCCAGCTGTGGCTGCTGGGACAGCGCTTCCCAGGAGGCGGTAGCCTGGGTACCATGTCACTGGGCCATGGTGCTGGCCAGCCCTCTGGATGTCTAGCCACCCTGGCCAGAGGCGCTCCAAAGCCGCACAGGCCCTCTCCACCTTCCCTCCCATCACCACCTTTTATCTGAGCAGGTCCCTGAGACCGGGTCCTTCATCAGGTAGGGGCCCTCCAGCTTTGAGAACCAGGAACCAACACAAAATGACTTACATGCTGAGGCAAATGTATTCTTCCTTATAACACAAGAGTCCAAGGTAGGGCAGCTCCAGGGCTGGTTCCTCAGGGGCTCAGAGGCATCAGCTAGGACCCAATCCCCTTCCATTGAGCTTCCCGGCGTCGACCCAAGATGGTGTCCATTCTCCAGCAGGGGAAGCAGGGAGGGGAGAGCTTCCTACGGATGGGCGCCCCCTCCAAAGACAGCCTCTCCCAGGGCCCCCTGCAGATGTCTTCTCATGGTTTATTGGCCAGAGATGTATAACATGCCTTTGCCTGAACCAGTCAGTGGCAAGGGGAATGAGTCCACAGGACTGGCTTGGTCCAATCAGAACTCATGCCCCAGGTTGAGTGGCCCCAGGCACCTAGTCAGACAGAAGGTGGGCACCTCCGACCAGGGGGAGCTCTACGTGGACAGAGAAGAGGGGAGGGGCAAGATAGTGGTGACTGACGAATCTGCCTCCGTTCTTGTCATTGTTTCTTGACTATAGAAGAGGGGAAATAAGAGACTCGCAAGAGAGGTTGAGTAATTCCCCAGGACCATACCCTTTCCAAGGTCCCCAAGCCATTTACTTGTTCTGCAGTGACGCTCCAGTGAACGGAGGCATTTTTCTCCCAGTCCTCTGACCCCATTGACTTCTCCGCTCTGGTTTTCTTCTCTTCCTCCTCCCAACCCCACGCCCACCCCAAACCTGCCTCAAAGCATTACGATCACATAGGCTTCAGAGCTGGAAGAGACATTCAATATTAATGTTATCCAATGCTGTCATTTTCCAGATGGGGAAACTGAGGCCTGAGAGGGGAAGGAGCTCAGCGAGACCACTCAGTAAAGCAATTGGTGGTGGAGCTGGGACTGGATGGAGGGCTCAGAAAGCGCAGCATCCCCGATTCTCAAAGGGTCTTGGACCACCCTACTTTCTCACCTCAGCCCCCCTGTGGACGGTCTCCGCAGCCTCCCAGCTGGCTAGTGGCCCCTCTGCCTGTCCCTCCCGGGGGAAGGCTCACCCTCAGGCCCCCTTTATGCATCTTTGCACCTGGCACTTCCATGGCACTCTACAGCCTCTGACGTCCTTGACTCAGTCTGATCTGATCGTCACAGTGGTCCTGTGAGCTGGTCGGAAGTGCATTAGAGATACAGAAACCGAGGCCCAGAGAGGCAAAGGGCTAGCCTGAGGTCATGCAGTGGTACCTTACTGAAGCCCAAACCAAGCCCGCTTTCTCAGCATGCTACCTGTGCAGACACACAGGGATTAGTGCTCTGAGGTTGCTTTCTTGAGATTCGTGGTAATTTTCCCCTTCGCTCTGGGCCCCACTAATTACGGAGCTGGTCCTGAGCCCCGGGCTCCTGACTTCTCCAGGATTCTTTCCACAACCACATGCTGTTCCCCCTCTACCAGTGGCCTACCCAGGGCAAGTCTGACTGATTCCATGGGACAGTCCTTCACATGGAGGGCAGCGGGCTTAGGGATTGGGAGCAAGACAGTCGGATATTTTGGCCTGAGCCCGGGGTGCAGGAACTGGCAGGACCCACTTTGGAAATGCCTCCTTCATCCGTTGTCTCAGGCCGGTGTTGCTGAAGCTCTTGCCTGGCTGCTTTCCCATCCCCGCCTCAGAGTTAATGGAGAGGGCCAGTGGCAGCCTGTGCCCTTTGTCCCACAGGCCGGCCTGGGAGTGGCGGCTCCAGAATACAGGGTCCTATTGTGTGCCCTGACGTCAGGCAGCTGGACTGCCGGGAGTGAGGATAAACAAGCAGCTGGAGCATCTTGCCTGAAGCCCCAGGAGAGGTCTGGAGCCCCTGCAGCAGCAGGAGAAGGAGCCAGTCTGAAGAGGAACAGAGCTAGGGGGAGTTGGACTCCAACCCTGCCTGCTGTGCGGTGAGGCCAGCCCAGCATCAGCGTCCACTGCTGTAAGGGGGGAATGACTGGCCGTTTGCTACTTCATGGGGCTGCTGGGAGTGATGCACTTGAGTGCTTCGAAGGCTGCCTGACACCAGCCAGCTCTGCACTTGCCGCTGTTCTTACTATCGCCCGTATTCAGGATAAAGCACATACAAGCCCTTTGCCTGGCTCATAAGGCCTTGTCTTTCAGACCTGTTCCCTCTCTGTTTGGCCCCATCTCTTGATGACGCCCCCTCCCCACATTCCCTCCATCCACTCCAGACCCCCTGCCTTTGCCAGCATTGCCCCCTCTCGCTCTCCTGTTCCCTCTTGCTGCTTTTCACATCCATCCCCACTGTCCCTCTCATCTTAGCAGCTCCCAGCAGAAAACCCTGCAACTGGTCCTGGGATTTACGATGCCGCCGGTACCCCAGTGTCCCCACAGGTGTCCCCTGAGTGTAAGACCTCCAGAGTGGCCACCCCTGAGCAAGGATCTGGCACCAGCAGCTGCCTCACCTCCTCCAGAGGGTCCCCTCCCCAGAAGCACTGCCAGGGCAATCTAGGTTCCACATGGGGACAAAAGGCACTTCCTGGCCTGCTGCAGGGAGTCTCCAGGTACCCAGACCTGCCACTCTCTTTGTAGGCCCCTCTCGGCCCACAGGCACTGTCCTTTCCCCTCTTTTCCCGTCTGCCTTCTATTGTGGCTGCTTTTTTATGCTGGGGAGTTTCAACTTCACCCTACTCCAAGCCAAGCCCTGAAACTCCTTTTGCGAGTATAGACGGTGTCAGATGCCCAGCCAAGCCCAGGTTACTGCTCAGGGTAGCAGGAATTGCCACTCTCATGCCCGTAGGGGCCAGGAAGGGACGCAGCCTAGGTGGGGCTGCGGTGGGGAGCTACTTGGGATTTTGGGGTTCCCATAGACAACTGGGGAGCAGGACACATTCCCTTTCTAAAGAGTGTGCTTGAATTCAGCTGTTGCTCATTCTTGCTGTGGGGGAATATGGGACCTGTGTTGCCAGATCTGATATTTCAAGAAAAGCCAGGGGCTGGACATGGCAGCCATGCCTGTAATCCCAACATTTTGGAAAGTCAAGGCAGGAGGATCACTTGAGACCGGGAGTTCAAGACCAACATGGACAACATAATGAGACCCCATCTCTACAAAAAATTAGCCAGGTGTAGTGGTGTCCACCTGTACTCCCAGCTACTTGGAAGGCTGAGTTGGGAGGCTCCCTTGAACCTGAGAAGTTGAGGCTGCAGTGAGCTATGATCAATCATGCACTGCACTCCAGCCTGGGTGACAGTGAGACCCTGTCTATAACAAAAATAAAAATAGGCTGGGCGCAGTGGCTCACACCTGTAATCCCAGCACTTTGGGAGGCCAAGGCAGGCAGATCACCTGAGGTCAGGAGTTTGAGACCAGCCTGTGTGGTGAAACCTTGTCTCTACTAAAAATACAAAAATTAGCCAGGCATGGTGGTGGACACCTGTAATCCCAGCTACTTGGGAGGCTGAGGCAGGAGAATCGCTTGAACCCGAGAGGCGGAGGTTGCAGTGAGCTGAGATCACGCCATTGCACTCCAGTCTGGGGGACAAGAGCAAGACTTCATCTCAAAAAAATAAAATAAAATAAATCAAATAAAAATAAAAATTTAAAGCCAGATATCCAAGTTTGTATGTGCAGTTCCCTTGATTTTTTTTTTTTTTTTTTTTTTTTTTTTTTTCCGAGACAGGGTCTCACTGTGTCACTCAGGCTGGAGTGCAGTGGCACAATCACAGCTCACCGCAGCCTTGACTTCCCGGGGTTAAGGTGATTCTCCCTCCTCAGCCTCCCAAGTAGCTGGGACTACAGGCATGCACCACCACACCCGGCTAATTTTGTTTATTTTTTGTAAAGACAGGGTTTCGCCATGTTGCCCGGGCTGATCTAGAACTCCTGAGCTCAAGTGATCCTCCTGTCTTGACCCACTCCCAAAGTGCTGGGGTTACAGGTGTGAGCTACCATGCCCAGCCAGTTCCCTTGATTTTTATTTTTTTATTTTTATTTTTTTTGAGACGGAGTCTTGCTCTGTCTCCCAGGCTGGAGTGCAGTGGCCGGATCTCAGCTCACTGCAAGTTCCTCCTCCCGGGTTTACGCCATTCTCTCGCCTCAGCCTCCCAAGTAGCTGGGACTACAGGTGCCCGCCACATCGCCCGGCTAAGTTTTTGTATTTCTTTAGTAGAGACGGGGTTTCACCGTGTTAGCCAGGATGGTCTCGATCTCCTGACCTCGTGATCCGCCCGTCTCGGCCTCCCAAAGTGCTGGGATTACAGGCTTGAGCCACCGCGCCCGGCCTCCCTTGATTTTTAAAGAAAAATTTTTTTAAATTGTTTTTACTTTACATACAGTAAAATTCACTTTTTGGGAGTGGGGGAAGAAGTGTCACTATTTACATAGATTCCTGTGACTCCCACCACCATCAGGGACAGAACTGCTCATCCCCCAAATTCCCTCCAGCTGCTCCTTTGTCTTCAGTCCCTCCTCCTCACTCTTGGCATCCACTGATCCAACTTTGTCACTATGGTTTTGCCTTTTGCACAGAAATGAAATCGTACCGTTTGTAACCTTTGGGAGTGGATTCTTTCCCGTAGCATAATGCATCCGAGATTCATCTGTGTTGTTGTGTATCGATCATTTGTTCCTTTTTATTACGGAACACTTGCTTATCCATTCAGTTGTTGAGAGACACTGGGGATGTTTCCAGGTTTGGGTGATTATGTGTAATGCTGCTGTGGACATTTTTGTGCAGTTTTGTGTGTGTGTGTTTGAATATAAGTTTTCATTTCTCTAAGCTAAGGAAGGATAAGGAAGTTCCCTTATATTTCTACTTTGTTGAGAGTTTTTTTTTTTTATATCATGAATGGATGTTGAATTTTGCCACTTTATTTCTCTGCATCTTTTGATAGGTTTTCTTCTTTAGTCATGTTTAGATGACAGCCATTAGTTTTCAGATGTTGGGCCAGCTTTGCTGAATAAACCCCATTTGGCTGCTGGTCTTGTTATATTATTCATATGTATCTCCTGGATTCGATTTGCTAATATTTTGCTGAGGCTCATTGCATCTGTTTTCATGAGGGATATTGATTTGTAGTTTTAGTTTTCTCTCTCTTTTTTTTTTTTTTTTTTTTTTTTTTTTTTGAGACGGAGTCTCGCTCTGTGCCCAGGCTGGAGTGCAGTGGCCCAATATCGGCTCACTGCAAACTCCGCCTCCCGGGTTCACGCCATTCTCCTGCCTCAGCCTCCGGAGTAGCTGGGACTACAGGCGCCCGCCACCTCGCCCGGCTAATTTTTTGTATTTTTAGTAGAGATGGGGTTTCACCGTGTTAGCCAGGATGGTCTCGATCTCCTGACCTCGTGATCCGCCCGTCTCGGCCTCCCAAAGTGCTGGGATCACAGGCGTGAGCCACCGCGCCCGGCCGGTTTGTAGTTTTCTTATATTGCTTTTGTTTAGTTTGGGTATCAGGGTATTGCTGGCACCATAAAATGAGTTGGGAATTGTCTCTTCTATTCTCTGAAAGAGGCAGTGTAGAATTTATGTATATTTTCCTTAAATACTTAGTGAAATTATCTGGGCCTGAGGTTTCCTTTTTGGAAGGACATAAATTCTGAAATTAATTCCTTTAATCACTCAAGGACTGTTCACATTATCTGTTTCTTCTTGCATGACTTTTGGTAGTTTGTGTTTTTCAAATAATTGGTCCATTAGTTCATCAAAGTTGTAGAAATTATGTGTGTAGAAGTGTTCCTAGTGTTCCCTTATTAGCCTTTTAAAGGATGTAAGACTGTAATGATATCTCCGTTTTCTTTTTTTTTTTCTAGACAAGGTCACACTCTGTCACCCAGGCTGGAGTGCAGTGGTGCAATCAAGGCTCACTGCAGCCTTGACCTCCCTGGCTCAAGTGATCCTCCAACCTCAGCCAACCCCAGTAGCTGGGACCAGAGGCATGTGCCACCATGCTTGGCTAATTTTTTTTTAAAATCTTTTGTAGAGATGGGGTCTTGCTATGTTGCCCAGGCTGATCTTGAATGCCTAGTCTTAAGTGATCTTCCCACCTTGACCTCCCAAAGTGCTGGGATTACAGGTGTGAGCCACTGTGCCCAGCCACACTTTTTGTATCAGTAATTTGCATCCTCTCTCTCTCTCTCTGTGTCTCTGTCTCTCTGTCATTCTGGTTAGAGATGCATCAGTTTTGTTAATCTTTGTTTTTTTTTTTTTTTTTTTTTGAGGCGGAGTCTCGCTCTGTCGCCCAGGCTGGAGTGCAGTGGCCGGATCTCAGCTCACTGCAAGCTCCGCCTCCCAGGTTTACACCATTCTCCTGCCTCAGCCTCCCGAGTAGCTGGGACTACAGGCGCCCGCCACCTCGCCCGGCTAGTTTTTTGTATTTTTTAGTAGAGACGGGGTTTCACCGGGTTAGCCAGGATGGTCTCGATCTCCTGACCTCGTGATCCGCCCGTCTCGGCCTCCCAAAGTGCTGGGATTACAGGCTTGAGCCACCGCGCCCGGCCTAGTTTTGTTAATCTTTAAAAAAAAACCAGATTTGGGTTTTGTTGATTTTTCTCCATCCGTCTCGTTTTTAATTTTATTAATTTCTGCTCTTAATTTTATTATTTCTTTCCTCCCTTTTGCTTTGGGCTTGAATTTTATGGTAATGTATTTTTATTTTCATTTAGTTTAAATTATTTTTAATTTCTCTTGCGACTTCAGGGCCAGGCACGGTGGCTCACGCCTGTAATCCCAGCACTTTGGGAGGCCGAGGGGGGCAGATCACCTGAGGTTGGGAGTTCGAGCCCAGCCTGACCAATATGGAGAAACCCCGTCTCTATGAAAAAATACCAAATTGGCCAGGCGTGGTGGCGCATGCCTGTAATCCCAGCTACTCGGGAGGCTGAGGCAGGAGAATTGCTTGAACCCAGGAGGCAGAGGTTGCAGTGAGCCGACATCAGGCCACTACACTCCAGCCTGGGCAGCAAGAGTGAAACTCCACCTCAAAAAAATAAATAAATAATATAAAAAACAGTGTTGTACTGGCATAAAAACAGTGGCGCAATTTCAGCTCACTGCAATCTCCACCTCCCAGGTTCAAGTAATTCTCGTGCTTCAGCCTCCCAAGTAGCTGGGATTATAGACACAGGCTACCATGCCCAGCTAATTTTTGTATTGTTAGTAGAGATGGGGGTTCGCCATGTTGCCCAGGCTGGTCTTGAACTCCTGACCTCAAGTGATCCACCTGCCTCAGCCTCCTGAAGTGCTGGGATTACAAACGTGAGCCATTGAGCCCTGTTATTGATTTTTAGTTTAATTATATTATAATCACAGGACTTTTTTTTTTTTTTTTGAGATGGAGTTTTGCTCTTGTTGTCCAGGCTGGAGTGCAAAGGCGTGATCTCGGCTCACTGCAACCCCCACCTCCCAGGTTCAAGTGATTCTCCTGCCTCAGCCTCCCTAGTACTGGGATTACAGGTGCCCACCACCATGCCCAGCTCATTTTTTGTATTTTTAGTAGAGATGGGGTTTCACTATGTTGGCCAGGCTGGTCTCGAACTCCTAACCTCAGGTGATCCGCCCGCCTCAGCCTCCCAAAGTGCTGGGATTACAGGTGTGAGCCACTGCACCCAGCAGGACATACATTTATAATTTCAGTTTTAAAAATGTTGTTGCAAGACTCAGGTGCTCATGCCTATAATCCCAGCACTGTGGGAGGCTAATAAGGCAGGAGGATCTCTTCAGGCCAGGAGTTCGAGACCAGCCTGGGCAATATAGTGAGACCCCCCATCTCTACAAAAAATAAGAAAATTAGCTGGGCATGGTGACATATCCCTGTAGACCCAGCTCCTCGGGAGGCTGAGGTGGGAGGATTGCTTGAGTCTGGGAGGTGGGGGCTGCAGTGAACTGTGATCACACCACTGCACTCCAGCTGAGGTGACAAAGATCCTGCCTCCCCCCCACAAAAAAAGTATTATAGTTTGTTTAATAGCCCAGCATATGATCTACATGATCTACCTTGGTGACAGTTCCATGTTTACATGAAGAGGATGTGTGTTCTGCTATTATTGGGTGGCGTGTTCTATAAACATCAATTAAGTTAAGCTGGTTAGTGGTGATATTCAGGTCTTTTAGATCTCTTGTTGATTTTTCATCTAAGTAGCTCTGTTGTTAAAAATTAGACTTTCTATCTAACTAGTTATATTGTCTAGAGGAGTGTTGAAGTCTCCAACTATGATTGTCAATTTGTCTATTTCTCCTTTCAGTTTTATTAGTTTGGCTTCATGTATTTTGAAGCTCTGTTGTTAGGGACATGTGCATTTAGGATTGTTATGTATCTTCTTGGTGAGTTGACCCTTTTATATAATGTTTGTCTGAATCCTTGGTAATTTTCCTTGTTTGGATTAGGTAATTTCTGGTGTTCTATCACTGTTTTTTCTGTGATCTCCATTCTGCTATTGATCCAATCCAATGAACTTTTATTTCATATATTGTATTTTTTAGTTCTAAAATTTCCATTTGGTTCCTTTTTTCTAGCTTCTATTTTTTTTTTTTTCTGCAAGAATTTCCTTTTTCTTTTTTTTTGAGACGGAGTCTGGTTCTGTCGCCCAGGCTGGAGTACAGTAGCTTTTTCTGCAAGAATTTCCTTTTTCTTTTTTTTTGAGACGGAGTCTGGTTCTGTCGCCCAGGCTAGAGTACAGTAGCTGGATCTCAGCTCACTGCAAGCTCCACCTCCCGGGTTCACACCATTCTCCTGCCTCAGCCTCCAGAGTAGCTGGGACTACAGGCGCCTGCCACCTCGCCCGGCTAGTTTTTTGTATTGTTTTAGTAGAGACGGGGTTTCACCGTGTTAGCCAGGATGGTCTTGATCTCCTGACCTCGTGATCCGCCCGTCTCGGCCTCCCAAAGTGCTGGGATTACAGGCTTGAGCCACCGCGCCCGGCCTTCTGCAAGAATTTCTAAATTTCCATTTATTTCAGGATCGTTCACCTTTACCGAACCATGGAGCATGGGTATAATAACTGTTTCAAATTCTTTGTCTAATAATGGCAACATCTGGGTCATCTCAGCATTGGTATCTATCTATTGATTGTCTTTTTTTTTTTTTTTTTTTCTTTTTGAGACAGAATCTCGCTCTGTCGCCCAGGCTGGAGTGCAGTGATACGATCTCGGCTCACTGCAAGCTCCGCCTCCTGGGTTCATGCCATTCTCCTGCCTCAGCCTCCCGAGTAGCTGGGACTACAGGCTAATTTTTCTTTTAGTTTTTTGTATTTTTAGTAGAGATGGGCTTTCACCATGTTAGCCAGGATGGTCTCGATCTCCTGACCTCATGATCCGCCCACCTCGGCCTCCAGAGAACTGGGATTACAGGCGTGAGCCACCATGCCCAGCCTTATTGTCTTTTGTCTTATACGTTGTTGTCAGCTTTTCCTGTTTCTTTGTATGTCAAGTAATTTTGGATTGTGTCTTGGACATTTGGAATACTATAAGACTATGGGTCCTGTTAAAATCCTCTGAAGAATGTCAGTTTTTTCTTTGTTTATTCATTTGTTTTTGAGACAGAAACTTGCTCTGTCACCTAGGCTGGAGTGCACTGGTGCAATCATGGCTCACTGCAGCCTCAACTTCCTAGCCTCAAGCAATCCTCTTACGTTGGCTTCCTAAAGCATTAGGGTTACGAGCATGAGCCACTGTGCCCAGTCCGTTTGCTTTTTGAATCAGTTAGGTTGATGCCTTAGATCCCAGCCTGCCCTCTGTGAGTTATAGTTTCAATGTGAGTTCAGTTTTCAAAGCCTTTGCAGTGCTATTCAGATCCACCCCAAGTATACATACTCCAGGGGCCAGTCTGTTCGGTCTACACTGTAATTCAGTTCTCAGAGTCTTTGGTAGGTTATTTGGGGTCAGTTCCATGTATGTGCAGCTCAGGAGTAGGCTAGGACCTCAAATACGACAACTTTATGGGATCACATTCTCAAGCTCCTTTCTTTCTGTGATGCTGCCCTATCCAGCTCCCAGGGGTCCCCTTTTCTCATTTTTTCCAGGCAAAAGATTTTCCCTTTCTCGGAGTTTAAGTTCCCCTGTGTGACTGCTACGGCTGCTGCCACCACCTAACCTTTGGGACAGGCTTTACCTTGTAGGGAGGGGGCTTGGAGAGAAAAAAGACCCAGGGCACTGCTCCCACTCGATTTTTCCCAAGAGGCCCCCCTTCCCCAGCTTCTCTTCAGAAAGAGAATTTCTTCTGTAGCTTTTTCTCTGTGCACCTGCTGCACAGTTCTGGGATTTGGGCTCCTCAGTCTAGGTCAGAAAATATGCAAAGAAAAACTAAGAAAGCTCACCACCATATTCGTCTTTTTTTTTTTTTTTTTTTTTGAGACAGAGTCTGGCTCTGTCACCCAGGCTGGGGTGCAGTGGCCGGATCTCAGCTCACTGCAAGCTCCGCCTCCCGGGTTTACGCCATTCTCCTGCCTCAGCCTTCCCAGTAGCTGGGACTACAGGCGCCCGCCACCTCGCCAGGCTAGTTTTTTTTTTTTTTTGTATTTTTTAGTAGAGACGGGGTTTCACCGTGTTAGCCAGGATGGTCTCAATCTCCTGACCTAGTGATCCACCCGTCTCAGCCTCCCAAAGTGCTGGGATTACAGGCTTGAGCCACCGCGCCCGGCCCACCATATTCGTCTTAAAGTTTTTGTTTTCCTCCCCAATTCAACTTCCACTATTCACTTTTCAGAGTCCTTGTGTAGTTGTTTTATGTCTCCTGTCAGGGTTTTTAGTTATAATCAACGGAAAAGCTAGACTGTAGTGTGCTTATTCCATCTTAACCAGAACCGGGAGGCTTGCTTGGCTTTAAATACTGGCATCTAATTTTAAGTCTCTCCACAAGCCACATCTGAGATGCTAGCTGGCCACCTCTGCTTTAGTGGCACAGTGTGTCAAAATTATTCTTCCTTCCTTCCTTCCTTCCTTTCTTTCTTTCGAGATGGATTCATAATCTTGGCTCATTGCAACCTCCTGCCTCCTGGGTTCAAGCAATTCTCCTGCCTCAACCTCCCCAGTAGCGGGGACTACAGGCACGCACCACCAAACCTGGCTAATTTTTTTTTTTTTTTTTGAGACAGAGTCTCGCTCTGTTGCCCAGCTTGGAGTGCAGTGGCATGATCTCGGCTCACTACAACCTCTGCCTCCCAGGTTCAAGTGATTCTCCCACCTCAGCCTCCTAAGCAGCTGGGATTACAGGCGTACACCACCACACCCAGCCTAATATTTGTATCTCTAGTAGAGATGGGGTTTCACCATGTTGGCCAGGCTGGTCTCAAACTCCTGACCTCAGGTGATTCGCCCATCTCGGCCTCCCAAAGTTCTGGGATTACAGGTGTGAGCTACTGTGCCTGACCTAATTTTTCTTTTAATACTCAAATTCTTAAGCAACGGCTGTCAGTACCAATATCAGTTTTTCCAGATGAAAAGAGAGCAGAATACAGATTTATTCTTTCTCTGGTCAGAGCAAGCCTTTAACCTGTCAGCATAATAATAGTGATTGCAATTATTTTAGCAGAAATAATAATAATTACTGGCTAAGGGCATGAACTCTGGAACCAGGCCTCTTGTGTTCAGCCATCTCCTACAAAGTGTGTGACCTTAACTCTGAATGACTTTGCCTCTCTATGTCTCAGTTTCCTCCCCTGTAAACTGGGAATAATAATAGTATTTACTTCCCAGGTGGTGGCGAGGATTAAACAAATTCATATGCATAGAGTGCTCAGAACAGTGCCTGGCACAAAGGAAGGCTCGCTAAGCATTTGCTTTGATTTCTGTGAGTAATGGCTAACGTTTATTAGGCACCTTGCCTTGCAGACAGCTTCACGGCGGCAAGATAAGCCGGCTTATCTCGCTTGCTCAGATGAGGCAGCTGAGATTTCAGAAAGGCAAATGGCTTGCTTTGAGTCCGTCTGGCCTTCAGACCTTGAAATTAGGGAGGCGTGGGTGGCTGGGCATGGGCTCAGGGAGTATCTGGCTGGTAATCAGTCAGACGACAATGGCAATGAAGCTTTTTAACATCATCTGGTCTGAGCTAGAAGAGATGTGACCCAGGGGACTGAGTTCAGGGAAAAAATCAGCTCAAAGAGAAAGGCAACAGAAATAGAAGGGGAAGCCTGGTAATTGAATGGCCCCAAAAAGGAAAGATCAATATTTTACTTCCAGTGAACAACCAATTTCCCTGGCAGCAAGCTGGGGCCCAGCTGTGTGTGCTTCAGCGACAACAGCTGCTCCTGCAACGCCTGCCAGGCCTGGTGAGCCCGTCTCTCCTGGCTGGGGAGTCAGAGCGGGAGCCACGCATGGTGTGTGCGCCAGGGTGGGGGCAGCCCCCAGCTCCCCTGCCTGGGGTGTAGGCTTCCCACGAAGACCACATGGGGTGGCTATTTGCTATACTCCCTGTGTGACCTTGGGCAAGCCCCTTCCCTCCCTGGGACCTGGCTTCACTGACTGTGGAATGATGGGCTGGGTCTGCGGAATGTGTCCAGCAGAGGACCATTTGTGGCAGAAGGTTACCCGATGTCTAGGAAGGTCGAGACTCTTTGTAATCAAAGGCGAGGGGTCCCCACCATAGTAGGTAAAGCTTCTTTGATGCACAGGGCACCAGGGGATAGAAACAACACTTCAGTGCAGACAGCCCCGTGAGAGTCTCCGGCCCAGTAAGGCAACAGGGAGCAGTGGCTGACTCTCCAGGGTCAGTAAGACCTGGGTTCAAGAGTTGCCACTATAGGTGGGCAAAAATTTTAAATTTTAAAAAGAGGAAAAAAAAGTGGGGGGGGATTACCGCTATAGTGACTTTGTCTAAATGTCTTAACCTCTCTGAGCCTCAGTCTCCTCAATTTAAAATAGGAGACTATGATAATAGCTACTGTTAAGGTTGCTGTGAGGATTAAATGAGACTATGTATGAACCCTCCGTGGACTCCAAGCATTCGCAGTACCTCGCCACATAAATGATGCTGTTATTTATTTTAAAAATCATTGAGCCTGTGGTGATGGTATATATTGGTAATAACCAGCATGCCTTGTTCTAATAACTTCACACCTGTTTTCTTTTTCTTTCTTTCTTTTTTTCTTCTTTTGAGACAGCTTCATTCTTGTTACCCAGGCTGGAGTGCAATGGTGCGATCTCAGCTCACCACAGCCTCTACCTCTGGGTTCAAGTGATTCTCCTGCTCAGCCTCCCGAGTAGCTGGGACTACAGGCGTGCACCACCAGGCCCGGATAATTTTTTTTTTTTTTTTTTTTTTTTTTTAGTAGAGACGGGGTTTCACCATGTTGGCCAGGATGGTCTCAATCTATTGACCTAGTGATCTGCCCACCTTGACCTCCCAAAGTGCTGGGATTGGCCGGGCACGGTGTTTCAAGCCTGTAATCCCAGCACTTTGGGAGGCCGAGACGGGCGGATCACGAGGTCAGGAGATCAAGACCATCCTGGCTAACACGGTGAAACCCCGTCTCTACAAAAAAATACAAAAAACTAGCCGGCCGAGGTGGCAGGCACCTGTAGTCCCAGCTACTCGGGAGGCTGAGGCAGGAGAATGGCGTAAATCCGGCAGGCGGAGCTTGCAGTGAGCTGGGATCGCGCCACTGCACTCCAGCCCGGGCGACAGAGCGAAACTCCGTCTCAAAAAAAAAAAAAAAACCACAAATAGAAAAGAGGTGTGAAATTGGGCCAGGGGCGGTGGCTTACACCTGTAATCCCAGCACTTTTTTTTTTTTTTTTTTGAGACGGAGTCTCGCTCTGTCACCCAGGCTGGAGTGCAGTGCCCGGATCTCAGCTCACTGCAAGCTCCGCCTCCCGGGTTTACGCCATTCTCCTGCCTCAGCCTCCTGAGTAGCTGGGACTACAGGTGCCCGCCACCACGCCCGGCTAGTTTTTTCGTATTTTTTTAGTAGAGACGGGGTTTCACCGTGTTAGCCAGGATGGTCCCGATATCCTGACCTCGTGATCCGCCCGTCTCGGCCTCCCAAAGTGCTGGGATTACAGGCTTGAGCCACCGCGCCCGGCCCACACCTGTTCTCTAAAGGGCAAGACATCAGTGTGCCTTGCCTCTTTTTTTTTTTTTTTTTTTTTTTTGTGAAACGGAATCTTGCTCTGTCACCCAGACCCAAGTGCAGTGGCACAATCTCGGCTCACTGCAACCTCCACCTCCCCGGTTCAAACGATTCTCCTGCCTCAGCCTCCCCGAGTAGCTGGGATTACAGGCACACATGACCACACCTAGCTAATTTTTGTATTTTAAGTAGAGATGGGGGTTTCTCCATGTTGACCAGGCTGGTCTTGAACTCCTGACCTCAGGTGATCTACCCACCTCAGCCTCCTGAAATGCTGGGATTACAGGCGTGAGCCACCATGCCCGGCTGGCCTGGCACTTTTGTGGCCATTACTCTGGGGCTGTAGCTCTTTGAAGAGCCCTGTGAGAGCAGCTGTAGAGAGGTCACAGCCTGGGGTGTGCCCCCGGTTGCAGCCTGGGCCATGGCTCGGGTGCTCCGGGGAACATGCAGTGGCCCTCAGTACCCCATCTATCTGCCTGTCATCAAACAACCCCACCCCCACCTCTGTCCAGGTAGGCTTTTGCTGGCAGAGGAATGGACAGCTCACCCCGCCAGTGTCTCCCAGCCCCAGGGAGTTGTGGACACAGAGATTACAGAATCCAAATCCCTGCACTCCTGCTTCCTAGGTGGACTTGAGGTGGGGGTCCTCAGTCAGGCAGCACTCTGTGGCCGACTCCACCTTGACTTGCTTCGGAAATCATGAAGGCAGAGCCCTAACCTTGGAGAGGATTATAGGTGTGAGCATGGGAGGCTGGGGGTAGAGGGTGCCCTGGCCCATCCCCACATTCCCAGACCCCCTATAATGCCAGCGATGTGAAGGCAGGACGAGAGGAAGCAGAATGCCAGCTAGGATGATGGGTGGGCTCCCCTGCAGCCCTACAGGTGGCACCTGGGCATTGCTATTCTCAGAAGTCACGTCATTGCCTGGCAGTGTCAGAAGCTGGCATGGCTTGGGGGAGGGGGCAGCTGCAATGCTGAGGAGGCTGGCAAAAAAACACTTTCCTCCTTCACTGAAATTTTACAGATCTTTCCTGAGAGCCCACTAGGTACCAGGTTCAGGAGGGTTCACGGATAGAATGCGGCACGACCCCGCTGCCCTTCCCTCATCCCAGACTCACACTAGAGTGGAAAAGCAGGGTCAGCCAGAATCAAGATACAAGCACAGAGCCTCCAGGTTCCAGGCAGGGAGAAGATGGTTAGGGTGGGGCCCTCTTTGTCCACTGCTCACCTTCCAAAGCCCACTGGGCACAGCCCCATGGTGCCAGGCCACCGGCAGTGACCAGGGCTTCAGACCCCTGCTGCAGCTGTCACTCTGTGGGCATGCAAGAAAAACATGGTCCCTATAAATAGATGAATCCCCAATGTG
Organism: Rhinopithecus roxellana; assembly: GCF_007565055.1. Taxonomy (NCBI): domain Eukaryota; kingdom Metazoa; phylum Chordata; class Mammalia; order Primates; family Cercopithecidae; genus Rhinopithecus; species Rhinopithecus roxellana. The sequence continues at coordinate 48,161,597 of NC_044567.1, forward strand.
GTTTGGCTTCAGTGCCTGTTATGGGCGGCGTGGTGTGCTGGTGAGTCTGCCTGTAACAGCGCGAACACTGACAACAGTGACAGTGAGCCGTTTCCTGCATGCTGTGCTCTGCAGGCCCCAGGTGCCCTCAGATCCATCATCTGCAGTGCAGCCTGAGCAGATTCTGGAGAGAGCTCATCCTGGCCTGGCTGTGCTATAGATACTGATGGTAATTATTAGGGGGAGCGGCAAGATGCCTGACAAGGAATGTGAGCATGTACACATGTGTGTGCACTATTGTGTATGTGTGGCTAGCCAGCAGAACCAGCACCTACCACCATCAACCCCTGAAAGAGTGCCCGGCATGTAAGAGGTGCTCATTCATCACTTGTTGAATAAGTAAATGAATGAATGAATGAATGAATGAATGAATGAATGCTTGTATGGGTGCTGTGGGAGGGCTGCCACTAAGTTTTAGAAGCAGTTTTAGATTTAGAAGCAGGCTTCTGAGCCAGGCATGGTGGCGTGCCAGTAGTCCCAGCGACTTGGGAGGCTAAGGTGAGAGGATCCCTTGAGCCCAGGCATATGAGGCTGCAGTGATCTATGATCATGCCACTGCACTCCAGCTTGGGCAATAGCGTGAGGCCTGGCTCTTAAAAATATATATTATTATTATTATTATTACTATTATTACTATTATTCCGAGATGGAGTTTCACTCTTGTCACCCAGGCTGGAGTGCAGTGGCGTGATCTTGGATCACTGCAATCTCCGCCTTGAAGGCAGAGCCCTGATCTTGGAGAGGATTGTAGGTGTGAGCAAAAACAAATGTTATGAAGCCTCTACTATGTACCAGTCATGGTGCAAGCGCCCAGGTATACAGTGATGATCAGAACTGACAGGGTCCTTGCCCTTAGAGAGCTTACTTTGTAGAGAGAAGATATAAATTAATCAAATTATCCCACACACATACAACTACATGAAAGAATATGGAGAAGCTAAGGCTGAGACTTTCTGCAGTGAGGTCGGGAGATACTCACGCCTGCTAAAGTTCAAGCCACACAATATCCCAAAAGACTTGGATGCGCAACCGAGGTCATGATCTGCCAGCCTCCAGCATTTCTCAGCTGCGAGTACCGTAACTAGCTCACCAGTCAGAAAGGCTTTGCAGTCTAGGATTTCTGCCCAGCCAATGAGCTGCCTCTGAAAACAGCTTTCTGTAGAAATCCTCCGTAAAAAGTCCTCTCCTGGCCGGGTACGGTGGCTCATGTCTGTAATCCAAGTACTTTGGGAGGCCGAGGTGGGCGGACCACCTGAGGTCAGGAGTTGGAGACCAGCGTGGCCAACATAGTGAAGCTCCCTCTCTACTAAAAATACAAAAATTATCTGGGCATGTTGGCGGGTGCCTGTAATCCCAGCTACTCAGGAGAGGCTGAGGCAGGAGAATTGCTTGAACCTGGGAGGCGGAGGTTGCAGTGAGCTGAGATCGCACCACTGCACTCCAGCTTGGGCGACAGAGCAAGACTTCATCTTAAAAAAAAAAAAAAAGAAGAAGAATTCTCTCCTCTACTTGCCTCCTGGGACGCTCTTCAGGGCTGTCCTGATCCCTTGTACCTTCCACTCTGTTGTGAGTCTGGGATGAGGGAAGGGCAGTGGGGCCGTGCCACATTCTTTCTGTGAACCCCCCTGAACCTGGTACCTAGTGGGCTCTCAGGAAAGACCTGCAAAATTTCAGTGAAGGAGGAAAGTGACTTTTTGCCAGCCTCCTCAGCATTGCAGCTGTCCCCTCCCCCAAACAAAGAATTGCAATTCTTTGTTTCCCAAATAAACCCAAATAAACCCTATTTATTTGTTTCCCAAATAAACCCTATTTCCTTTGACCTCCATGTCAATCTCTTTTTAGTTAGCAATAGCAAGTTGCAACAAATAGTTTGAAGGGAAAGTATAGGATGCTACAAGACAGTATAGCAGCAGGGTGGGTCCTGAATCGATGCAGGTGGTCAGGACAGACCTGTCTTGGGGAGGGATGTTTCATACAGGTACAAAGGGAGACCTGAAGGATGAACTGACATGATGAATGGGGAGGACAGCTGTGCAAGATACAGAGAATAGCATGTGCAAAGGCCCTGGGGCAGAGAAGAGTGTGGTGGTTTGCTTGAGGAGCTGACCAAAGGCCAGTACGGCTGGAGTACAGTGAGTGATGAAGAGCATGGGAAGAGAGGGAGTGGAAGGGGTCAGATCGCATGGGGCCTCATGGGCTGTGCTGTGGACTTTGGATTTTTATCTTAAGTGTGGTGGAATGATACTGGAAGGTTTTAAGCAGAGGAGTGGGCGACATGATCCAGTTAGACTTGCATGGTCCAGGAGAGAGAGGATGATGGCTATGACCAGGTGGGGCCCCTGGGGTGGTGTGGGAAATAGGGAGCTGTGGGATACAGTGGCGGCATGGATTGGACGTGAGTGAAAGTGAGCAGACCCAGTGATGCTGAAGAACCCTGCAGTGGCAGGAAGGGAGGGAGGATGGGGTCAGGGAGTGGGACATTCGGATGGGTGGTATTGGAGTGGGTGATGACTGGGTTGACCAAGGGACTTGGTGCCTGAGGTGGAATATGAGGCAATAAGAAAGTCAAGAATCTGAGAGACCGGGGGTTGATGGTTCATCCACACAGCTGCAGGAACCCCCAAAGATGAGTTATGAAAGCAAAAAGCTGGAAACAACCAAAATGCCCAGCTATTAGGGGTGGTGAAGTAGATTATGATGAACCCACCGGGCAGAATATGTTACAGCCACTAACAATGTGGGTTGTACACACCAAGCAGCATGGAAACTCTTTCTGTCCTACTTACTATTACACGGGAGAGAAACTCCAACCTCAGGGATGTCTGACTCTGCCAGGAGAAAACTTCCTTATTCATTTAACACTCTTTATTGAAGTGCAAGGTACAAATAGAACAGAAAAGTACATCAGCCACCAGTGTCCGTCTCAGTGAGTTTCGCCATCTAGCCAGCGCCTAGAACAAGAGAAACGGTGGGGTTTCTAGGTCTTTTACAATGCGTTTGTGTCCGTTTTGTATGAAAGAAACCAATTTTAAAACATTGGCAGAGGCTTGGCTTTCAGTGTGCAGCCCCTGGGGGAAGGAGGCTCAGCCCCTGAAGCCGTGCGCTCACGGGGGAGCTGCTGTTGGCTCTGCTTTTCCTCGCCCAAGTTGTCTGTCACCATGGGGAGAATAAAGTGGCCCCATGGCCGATACTGACCCCAGGGTGAGGGGAGAGGATGGGGCGGGGACACTGGTGTCCCTCCCTCCCTCTCGGCCTCCCCGTCCCAGCTCCCTGAGTCTTCGGGTGATCCTTGGGTGTCTCACACCTGTCCCTGCTTCCTTCCCACAGGTGGAAAAACTTGTGAAATATTTGGATCCCAACGACCTGGGGAGAATCAACTTCAAGGACTTTTGCCGGGGGGTGTTTGCCATGAAAGGTGAGGTCTTCTGGGGAGGCTTTCCCAGGTGCTTTCAGGTCCTGCCCAGCTGGGGAAGCTGGTGTGGCTGGGGACCCAGCCTGGATTCCTCCCGACAGGGGTCCCAGAGCCCAGGATGGGCCAGAAGTCGGTTCTGCTTCCGGCTTCCCGGGGGGGCAGAGGGAAGGACACAGCTGCCCCAGCCGCGGGGGCTGTGATCTCACCCGTGGAGGTCACTTCTGCCCTTCCCCTTGTCTGCCTGCCTCTGGAAAAAGCCTCCCTCCTTGCTTTTCTGCCCTCTTCCTCTGTCTCCCGCTCTGGGATGACCAAACTCAAGGAGTCTCCTGGGCAAACCTGGACAAAGTGCTGGTCACCCAACTGCCCGCCTCCCTCTGAGCTGCTTTTGTGTCCTCCCTCCTCCCACCTCCTTTTTTTTTTTTTGAGACAGGGTCTGGCTTTGTCACCCAGACTACTGGAGCACAGTACCACTATCATGGCTCCCTTCAGCCTCAACCTCCTGGGCTCAAGCAATCCTCCTGCCTCAGCCTCCTGAGTAGCTGGGACTACAGGAGGTACACCACCACGCTGGGCTAATTTTCGTTTTTTTTTTTTTTTTTTTTGAGACGGAGTCTCGCTCTGTCGCCCAGGCTGGAGTGCAGTGGCCGGATCTCAGCTCACTGCAAGCTCCGCCTCCCAAGTTTACGCCATTCTCCTGCCTCAGCTTCCCGAGTAGCTGGGACTACAGGCGCCCACCACCTCGCCCGGCTAGTTTTTTGTATTTTTTTAGTAGAGACGGGGTTTCACCATGTTAGCCAGGATGGTCTCGATCTCCTGACCTCGTGATCCGCCCGTCTCGGCCTCCCAAAGTGCTGGGATTACAGGCTTGAGCCACCGCGCCCGGCCTAATTTTCGTATTTTAAGTAGAGATGGAGTTTCATCACGTTGCCCAGCCTGGTCTTGAACTCCTGAGATCAAGTGGCCCTCCCACCTTAGCCTCCCAAAGTGCTGGGATTACAGGCATCGGCCTCCATGCCCTGCCCTCTCTTCCTCTTAATTCTTCCTAATTCCTGCCTTTCTTACTTGCTCCCCCTTCCAGCTTTAGGGGGACACTATAAATCCCTCTGTCTTGTCCCAAAAATTCAAAGGCCAGTTGTGAGAAACTTGCAGGAATCAGAATATGGCCACTCACTTACTACTAAGCTGTTTATCTGAGACAGTGAAGGCCAGGCACCGTGGCTCACACCTGTAATCCCAGCACTTTGGGAGGCTGAGGCAGGCAGATGGCTTGATCTCAGGTGGATCACTTGAGTCCAGGAGTTTGAGACCAGCCTGGCCAACATGGCAAAACCTCGTCTCTACAAAAAATACAGAAAAATTAGCTGGGCATTCTGGTGTGTGCCTGTGGTCCCAGCTACCTGAGAGGCTGAGGTGGGAGAATCACCTGAGCCCAGGAAGTCAAGGCTGCAGTGAGCTGACGTCACGCCGTTGCACTCTAGCCTGGGTAACAGAGTAAGACCCTGTCTCAAAAAAGAAAAAAATCTGAGACAGTGGCCTAGATCACCAGCCAGGTGGGCTTGCTAAGACCTCCCTACTAGCTGCAGAGAGAATGCAGTCACATCTGGAGTCCCAGGGTGTCTGGTTATCTGTAAAGGAAGCCGTGGTTTCCTGTCCGTGGCTCAGATCAAGGTGAGCCCTTTTCTGTGGGGTGCCTGTGAACCCTGGGAGGGTGGAAGGATGCAGGGTGAGGGATGAAGGGAAACGAAGACACGGTGCAGGGGCCACAGAACACAGAAGGCACCCAGGGAAGGTTTTCTGCGTGGATTTGACAATGGGCCACTGCAGGCTGTACCTGCCATGTGCCTGTGCCAGGCGTTTTGTCAGGTCCCCCTCCCGTGTTCAGTACAACCTTGGAGCATTTGGTTGGGAACTCAGGAGCGAGGCCAGCTGTGTACAGAGTCAGCAGGAACTGGAGCTGTCCTGGAGCGGCGCTGTCCTGGATGTCCCAGGGTCTGCAGGACGCAGAGGGTGCCCAGCCTCAAAGGAATGGATGTGTTTGCTTTCTCCAGAGGCTGGCAGAGTTGTTAGGAGTCCCTGCGAGCCAAGTGGGCAGCACTAACTTAGGTCCCCTCCCCCAGGAAGGCCTCCTTCTTCCCTGTGTCCCCAGCCTGCCCTCTGCATGTGGGAGTTAGTCCCAGAGGACAAGGGCCTCTTGCAGCTCCCTGCACAGTGCCCTGAGCTGAGTTCCCCACCGCCTGGGCTCCATCCCTGCCTTCCAGTGCTCAGCTGGCCTCCTGGAGCCTCGGGCCCCCACCTCAGCCCTTCCTGCCCCATGCCCATTAGTTAGAAGCAGAGCAGCCGTCCCAGGCTGAGGCTCAACCTCTCACCGTCCCTTGTGTCTGCCTGTCTGCACAGGGTGCGAGGAGCTTCTGAAGGATGTGCTATCGGTGGAGAGTGCCGGGACTCTGCCGTGCGCGCCAGAGATCCCAGACTGCGTGGAGCAGGTAAGGCTTGGGGGACCTCTAGGATCTCCATGGCTCTGCCTCCTCCTTGGTCTCGCCTTTGCTCCACTTTCAGTATCTGGGAGAATCCAGAACCTCCCTCTGAGGACCCTTCTTGAGCATCAAAGTCAAGAAATAGTTTTTGGAAGAGGAGCCCTGAGGCCCCATTGGGAAGCCCCAGCAGAGTGTGTAACAGCTGGGGGTCCCCACCCAGCAACTCTGTTCCCCATCTGTGGCACGGAGGAGAAACTGAGTTCCAGAGAGGGAAAGTGACAAGTGGAGGGGAGGCAGGACTGGAATTGTTTCCTTTTCTCCTGCACCATCGCTCTCTGAGGTGAACGCTTCCTGTTTGTTTTCAAACAACAATGAATTCTCCAATTCTCTGACACTAACTGGTGTCCAGCAGTCAGTTCCACCTGCCACTAACTACCCAGCATTAGCACAGACTTCACAAGTCAAGGTCAGCCCCATGAGACTGCCCCACTTCCCATGCCAGCTGCGGTTCTTCCTGGATAACTGCAAACACAGGGTTCTCAGTACTCCCTCTCTCAGGCTGGGTAATTCACTAGAAACACTTAGGAAATGGTTGTACTTAGGATGATCAGCGTATTACAAAGGGTACAACTCAGGAATAGCCACGCGGAAGAGATGTACAAGACAGGGTATGGGGAGTGGGGGTGCAGAGCTTCCGTACCTTCAGGGGCACTGCCCCCCAGCACATCACCAGCACCCAGGCTCTCTGCAACTCATTGTTTGAGAATTTGTAGGCCTGGCATGGTGGCTGATGCTTGTAATCCCAGCACTTTGGGAGGCTGAGGCAGGAGGACAGCTTGAACCCAGGAGTTTGAGACCAGCCTGGGCAAGATAGTGAGACCCTATCTCTACAAAAAAATTTAAAATTAGCTGGATGTGGTGGTGCACACCTGTAGTCCCAGCTACTGGGAGACTGAGGTGCGAGGAGCTCTTGAGCCCAGCAGTTTGAGACTTCAGTGAGCTGTGTCTCCGGCCAGCCTGGGTGACAGAGCCAGACTCATCTCCAAAACTAAAACAGTTTTTACAACCCGGTCTCCAGCCCGTCTCCTGTGCCTGGAGGTTGGGGGTAGGTGGGAAGGTGAGGAAGTTCCCACCTCATTGTATGCTTGGTCTTTCTGGTGACCAGCCCCATCCTGAAGCTCTGTATCAGGAAGTGGGACAAAGACCACAGTCCCCAAGCCTCTGTTTTACTGTTATCATCACCTGATGGCGTGTTTCTTTTTTTTTTTTTTTTTTTTTGAGATGGAGTCTCGCTCTGTTGCCCAGGCTGGAGTGCAGTGGCGCAGTCTCGGCTCACCGCAAGCTCCGCCTCCCGGGTTCACGCCATTCTTCTGCCTCAGCCTCCTGAGTAGCTGGGACTACAGGCGCCCGCCACCTCACCCGGCTAGTTTTTTGTATTTTTTTAATAGAGACGGGGTTTCACCATGTTCGCCAGGATGGTCTCGATCTCCTGACCTCGTGATCCGCCCGTCTCGGCCTCCCAAAGTTCTGGGATTACAGGCTTGAGCCACCGCGCCCGGCCATGGTGTCTTTCTTATGAAACTTTGAACTAGTTTTCCAAACAGTGCAGCTTCATCCTACAGAGAAATAGTTTAAGGTGCACAAGCTGACAGCCAGCGAGGTCCCTCCTGGTGGCGACACCCAAAACTAGAAGAGAATGATTTTGATTTCTCACCTAGTCCAACCCCCAATCCTTTTCCCCAGTTCTGATGGGTACCTCCGCCGGCCCCCAAAACATGAGTATGTTTATAGCTGAAGGAGATCCAGGACCCCAGAGGCTGCTTTGGCCGATGGTAGGCCTCTTGGAATCCAGCTGGGTCATAGGGCCAGGGTTGGGTTCCCTGGGCAGGACTGGAGGAGGGACAGTCCACAGAGAGGGACACAGTGCTGAGGGCTGCCAGTCCACGGCGGCAGAGACCAAAGCCAGGCACCAACTGTGGCTAGGCCTCAGGCTGCTCTGCTCAAAGCAAGAGCCCTCAGGGATGCGTGGAGATAGCTGGGCTCCAGGCCCATGCCCATGCCAGCAGTGGTGGCTCCAGGCCTGTCTTGATGGGTCCAGCAAGGAGGGGTTGAATATGTATTTGGGTCCAGCTAATGGAACCAGGCTTAGGGTAGAGGACCCCTACTGTGGGACAAATACTGAGTGCCCCAGGAAGTTTGTGGGGAGGCCCTTCCTGGATTGCTGAGCAGGAGGCAGCGTGCAGAGGTGTGCAGGACTGGATTCACACCCACGTGGGCCACCCAGGACAGGCCATGGAACCCGAGCACATTCTTCTCAACCCCACTGAGCCTCAGTGTCCTCAGCTGTAAAACAGGGCTTGCCACGCCAATCTGGAGGGTCTGTTGTGAAAGGTCAGTGGGAAGACAGACCCCTAATATGTGCTAATTCCTCACCGCCTGCTGCTGTACGAAAATAGTGCTGAAGTTACCGTTTGCATTTTTCAGTTTACCTTTGAATACTGGTGTTGCAAAATTATGTCAAAGTAAAGCCCTGCCCCAAGAACTGCAGGGCGGAGTGGAGCCGAGGGCTGGGGTGGGTGGGGAGTGCGGGTAGGGATGGCTGTTCCCTGCAGTCTTTGGCTGCTTTTGTGGCCCCCACATTCTGCCATTCACACCTCTGGAAAAGATGGCACGTGGAGAAAAGGTGAGCAGGGGGCACAGAAGAGCGGGCCTCCACAAAGGTACTCGTTTTTGTAAACTGATAATGTTTTCCTCTGAAGTCTAGAGGTTATGGGAAAGTAGAAAGAAAGACCGCATCAGCCTATCTCAGCGAGCCTGGTGCTTCTCCTCATTTGTTCGTGGGACTTTGCAATCCTATAGGTATTTGTTGCTTTGGGTTTTAAGCTTCTCGTGAACTGCTTTCTGCCCTCCATGGAGGCCTGGCCCCAGCTTGGGTGACCAGAGCCTAATGAGATGGCAGTAGGTGGGGACACAGTGGCAGCCTTGTTCATTATGCTCCCTGGGGCTGCTTGGTTGACCTGGGCTTCGTTCCCTACCATGGGCTCCTGCGTGTTGGCAGGGAGAGGAAGGGGGCACAATCCGAAGACCAGCCTGACCGAGCAGACGGCTTCTGGGTTGTGAATGAGTCCCCTTCCTGGCTCAGGCTCCTGTAGTAGCAGGGTCAAGACCACAGCTCTGCAGATGAGGTGTCAGAGTGGGCCAGACGGGGCAGGTCCGAATTTCTCAGGCCCGGCCCTGCTGTGTCTTAGCTGTCCCCTAGGGGTCAGTCTGAGACCGAGAAGAAGCAGTGCCTGGGTCACTAAGTGGGCTTCCCAGATACCCCCAGGGAATGCAAACCTAAGGCATGGTTTGAGGAGGTGTGAGGATGACACACAGATGGGATGGCAGGCCTCCACCCCTGTGCTGTGCTTGTGTGCTGGGAAATGAAGCTTGTCTTTTGGGCACACCCCCCTCTTCCCAGGGTGTGGATGGAGACCTCTGATGTCACCACTGGATGTGGCTCATAGTTAAAGCAGTGAATGCTTGAGTGCTGGCTGGTGGGCGAGCCGCTGCTACCTGGCCCCTGAGAGTGCCCTGCCCTTCTCGTCCCCCTCTCAGGCCCCGAGAAGCCCCTAGCATTGGACATCAGTCAGGGACCCCTGGGGCTGCTGTCCAGACCTCAGGCCAGTGCGAGTCTATCCCAGACAGTTGATGCCTGGATGCACCAGTTCCTGACCTTACTGGATGTGGCTCCACCTGCATCCCCAGAGCCCTGTGAAACCCTGGCACAGGGAAACTTTGAGTCTTGGGAACCCCAACTGTTGAGCAGGCTGTTGAGTGAGTTTCCTGACCCAGAGAAATTTGCTTCTGGTCAAAGGGAATGCTAGGTGTGTCCTGAAGGACTCTCCAGGGTCCCTGGGTACATGTCTGGGGTCCCTGGAATCGCCCTGGGAGTCCCTCTGAGACTGTCCTGCTCAGGCTGCCCATCAGCCCCCAGTCCATATGCTATAGGGGCTCCTGTGGGGAGGGGGCATGGAGACACGTGGAGAGCGCCACACTCGGGTGCTAAAGGCAATGGGATAGTTGCTAGGGGCCCATGGCCACCCCTCGGCAGGTGGTGATGTGAACCCTAACCCTGCAAGTGCTGTAATGCCCTGGGCTCCGTTCACCCACCCTATGGTGGATTAACAGGGAACCCCATTAAATGGAGAGGGCATCCGGCCACCTGCCCCTCCTGTGTAGCCACCATGCCAGCAAACAGTGTCAGTAGCCTCCAACCCAGAGAGTCATCCTCAGCGGCCCCTCATGCAGCTGTCTGGAGTCCTCCATTCCCCAGTCACCCCTGCCTCCCCCTCCCATCGCAGTCACTGCCACCCACCAACCAGGCGTCCTCCTGTCCTCAGCCTTCCTCTCTCCACACCCGCATACCACAGTTTGGCAGGCTCTCCCTAAGTTGCTGCTCTGATTTGTCACCCCACTCCTGGGACCTGTCCTTACCAAGGGATGAAAACCAACATCAGCTCCTACCCACTGCTCCAGCCTCATCTCTCACCGAGGTGCGTCTCACACCTAAAACTGGCGATATCAAACCACTCCCTGTTTTCTGAGCAAGCTGTGTTCTCTCTTGCCTCTGAGCCTTTGCGTGAGTATTGTCTTTGTCGTAGGATGTCCTCCCTCCCGCTTACTTGTCAGGAGCTAACGTCTACTCACCTTTTTAAGACTTACTTGGCAGGAGTGGTGGCTCATACCTATAATCCCAGCACTTTGGGAGGCTGAGGTAGGAGAATTGCTTGAGCCCAGGAGTTTGAGACCAGCCTGGACAATGTAGTGAGACTGCTTCTCTTTAAAAAAAATTTACTTAGGTACCACCTTCTCCAGGAAGCCTCCCTGGCTCCTTCTGCCCCAGCCCAAAGGAGAAGGACCTGCACTGAGCTTCCTGGGGGCCCTGCACCCTCTGTCACTGCCCGAACCTCACCTTTCATGACAGCCAGCCCCATGTCCACCCAGTGGCTGCAGGACTCAGGCTGAGCTCCTCCTTTTCACCCCCAGGACAGCACCCACAGCAAGCATCCTTATCCATGCTCCTTGAGTGTGTCTAAGTATTTCTAAGACTAGATATCTGGAAGGAGAATTGCTGTATCAAAGGGTATGTAGATTTTATATTTTAATAGATACGGATATAATTTTCTTCCACAAAGCCTGTACCGTGCGTATCATCCAAGCAGTATATGAGAGTGCCCCTTTCCCCATGGCCTTCGCCAACCCTGGAAGCCATCCATCCACCTGCTGGTATCCGGCTCAGCAGCCTGAAGGGAGGAAAGCCTGTTGCTGCCGTCCTCTGTGCTGCCTGGCTTCCTAGGGAGGCAGGCCGTCTTTTTCTTATCTTGCCATGCCCTCTGGATTTCTGCTTTTACAAATTAGCTATTCATATTCTTTGCCCGTGTTCGATATGGTTGTTTGTCTTTTCCTTACTGATTTATAAGAAATCTCTGTATATTCTGTTTTTTGCTTGTTTGTTTGTTTTTGAGGCAGTCTTGCTCTACTGCCCAGGCTGGAGTGCAGTGGCGCAATCTCAGCCAACTGCAACCTCTGCCTCCCGGGCTCAAGCAATCCACCTGCCTTGGCCCCACAATTAGCTGGTACCACAGGCACATGCCACCGCGTCCAGCTAGTTTTTGTTTTTGTTGTTTGTTTGTTTGTTTTGGTAGGGACAGGGTTTTGCATGTTGCTCAGGCTGGTCTTGAACTCCTGTGCTCAGATGATCTGCCCATCTCAGCCTCCCAAAGTGCTGAGATTACAGGTGTGAGCCACAGCAACAGGTTGAAATCTCTATATATCCTGATTATCAATCTTTATGCATTTTGCTTGTGTTTTAATCTTGTTTGGGGAGTGTTTTATTAGACAGAATGTTAATTCTGATGTCATTTATCAATCCTTTTAAACGATTTACATTTTGTGTATCATTTTGTGCCTTCTCTACCTCCAGGCTATAAACATATTCTTCTATATATTGTTTTCAGATACTTTTGAGAAAAAGAAGTATTTATGCTTAGCTCTTTGATCCACCTGGAGCTTATTTTTGCTTTTGGTGGGAGTAGAGATCTGGCACTCTTACTTCCTCAATATGGCCAGTGCTTTGAGTTCCTCACGTTGAATAGTCCCTCTTTCTCAATCAATTTGAAATGTTATCTTTATTGTATGCTAACTTGCCTGATAAACGTAGGTCTCTTTCTGGACTCTAGTCTGTTATATTGATTTGTCTACCTAATTTTAAGCCAAAGCCATAGTTTCAGTTACTCTTGCTTCATAGTTTGATATCTGATAGGGAAAGGCTCTCTCATCCTTCTTTTCCATCCTTCTTTTTTTCCTTCAGGCTCATGCCTGTAATCCCAGCACTTTGGGAGGCCGAGGCAGGTGGATCACATGAGGTTAGGAGTTCGAGACCAGCCTGACCAACATGATGAAACCCCATCTGTACTAAAAATACAAAAATTAACCAGGCATGGTGGCGCACGTCTGTAATCCCAGCTACTTGGGACGCTGAGGCAGGAGAATCACTTGAACCAGGGAGGTGGAGGTTGCAGTGAGCTGAGATCACGCCATTGCACTACAGCCTGGGCGACAATGCAAGACTCCATCACACACACACATACACATAAAAACAAAACAAACAAAAAAATACCTTTTTTGTTATTCTTACATATTTTCTCTTCTGGAACAGCCTATTTGTCAAGCTCTGTTACAAATCCTGCTGGAGATCTTGTTTGAAATTGAATTTGTGCATTAATTGAAGGAAATTGGCTTCTTTACAATATTGCATTCTGTCATCCAGGAATATATATCTCTCTTTATTTATTCTGGCCTTTTATGCCCTCTAAGAAAGTTTTTTGTTGTTGGTTTTTTTGTTTTTTTTGAGACAGTGTTTCGCTTTTATTGCCCAGGCTGGAGTGCAATGGCTAGATCTCCGCTCACTGCAACCTCTGCCTCCCAGGATGAAGTGATTTTCCTGCCTCAGCCTCCCTAGTAGCTGGGACTACAGGTGCCCATCACCATTCCCAGCTAATTTTTTGTATTTTCAGTAGAGATGGGGTTTCATCATGTCGGCCAGGCTAGTCTCGAACTCCTGACCTCAGGTGATCCGCCCACCTCAGCCTCCCAAAGTGCTGGGATTACAGGCATGAGCCACCGCATCAGGCCGGAAAGTTTTATAATTTTCTTCAATAGGTTATGCATACTTTCTTCTTAGGGTGACTATATTTTGGAGTTTTTATTGCTGATATGTGTAGGATTGTTTTGCTATGAAATTTTATAATTGGTTACAACTGATGTATAGGATTGGTTTTCATTTTTGGTGTTAATCTTGTCATGATAACCCTGTTAAACTCTCCTTATTTTTTTTTTTTTTTTTTTTTTTTTGAGACGGAGTCTCGCTCTGTTGCCCGGGCTGGAGTGCAGTGGCGTGATCTCGGCTCACTGCAGTCTCTGCCTCCGGGATACAAGCAATTCTCCTGCCTCAGCCTCTCGAATAGCTGGGATTACAGGCATCCACCACCACGCCCAGCTAAGTTTTGTACTTTTAGTAGAGATGGGTTTCACCATGTTGGCCAGGCTGGCCTCGAACTCCTGACCTCAGATGATCTGCCTGCTTCGGTCTCCCAAAGTGCTCGGATTACAGGTGTGAGCCTCCATGCCTGGCCCATTAAACTCTCTTTATATTTTAGTAGTTTATTTTTATGCTATTTTCTATCATGCTTAATTCTATATAACAAGGTAACCATGTTGCCATTTTAAATTTTCAATGGCAACATGATATTTCATCACATGAAGACAACCAAATTTATATACCAGTTCCTTACTGTTGGACATATATATATGTGTGTGTGTGTGTGTGTGTGTGTGTGTGTGTGTATATTTTTTTTTTCTTTGAGACGGAGTCTTGCTCTGTCCCCCAGGCTGGAGTGCAGTGGCGCAATCTCGGCTCACTGCAAGCTCTCCTCCCAGGTTCACGCCATTCTCCTGCCTCAGCCTCCCGAGTAGCTGGGACTACAGGCACCTGCCACCACACCCAGCTAATTTTTTTGTATTTTTAGTAGAGACGGGGTTTCACCATGTTAGCCAGGATGGTCTCGATCTCCTGACCTCGTGATCCTCCCACCTTGGCCTCCCAAAGTGCTGGGATTACAGGTGTGAGCCACCACGCCCAGCCAGGTGTATATATATTTTTAACGTAATTTGGGGAATTAACAAAAGCAGTATAATAATCATTCTTTTTTTTTTTTTTTTTTTTTGAGACATAGTTTCGCTCTTTTTGCCCAGGCTGGAGTGCAATGGCACGATCTCGGCTCACCGCAACCTCTGCCTCCTGGGTTCAAGCGATTCTCCTGCCTCAGCCTCTGCACCCAGCAATAATCATTTTTATAGCTAAGTCTTTCCCCCCAGCAGCAATCATGGCTTTAAAGTAAATCAGAGGTTGGCAAATTACAGACCCCATGAGCCAAATCTAGGAGCCTGTTATTGTAAATAAAGTTTTACTGGAACACAGCCACACCCATTTGTTCACATCTTATCTGTGGCTGTTTTCACACTACAGTGGCAGAGCTGAAAATTTGCCATGGAGGCCAAATGGACTGCAAAACCTAGAATATTTACTGTCTGCCCTTTACAGAAAAAATTTGCCAACCCATATGGTAAATTCAGGCAAATGGAAACTGTTTTATGAGAAGGATGCAAAGGCTGGGCGCAGTGGCTCACGCCTGCAATCCCAGCACTTTGGGAGGCGGAGGCAAGTAGATCACCTGAGGTCAGGAGTTTGAGACCAGCCTGACCAACGTGGTGAAACCCCATCTTTACTAAAAATACAGAAATTAGCCAGGTGTGGTGGCACATACCTGTAATCCCAGCTACTTGGGAGGCTGAGGCGGGAGAATCCCTTGAACCCAAGAGGCGGAGGTTGCAGTGAACTGAGATCGCACCATCGCACTCCAGCCTGGGCAACAGAGTGAGACTCTGTCCAAAAAAAAGAAAGAAGAAAGAAAGAAAGAAAGAAAGAAAGAAAGAAAGAAAGAAAGGAGGGAGGGAGGGAGGGAGGGAGGGAGGGAGGGAGGGAGGGAGGGAGGGAGGGAGGGAGGGAAGAGAAAAGAAAGAGAAAAAGATGCAAAATATTAAAACTGCCTATGCCAAATTCCTCTGCAGGAATCCCATCAGGATTGCATCAGATTCCTGCTACCCTTTTGCTACTGGTGTTGCTGAGTTTTCTGATCCTTTAAATTTGAGATGCTAAAATTAGAACCCCTCTTTTGAATTATAATATGGTTTAACTTCTTAAAGTACATTTTTTGGTCACTAAGAGGGCTTTCTTCATGAATTGCCTGTCCACATTCTCCACCCCTGGCTATGTTTACTTCTATTGAGTTTTTTTTTAAGAACTGGAAATATAACTTTTTGACATACATTAAAGTTTTTCCAGCTTGTTATTTATTTTTAGCTTTGTTTATGACACCAAATTTAAAAATTTTTATAGCCAATTCAGCATTCTTTTGCTTTATGGCTTCAGCCTTTGGTGTAATGCTTATAAATGCTTTCCCGCCCAAGATTATGAAACTGTTGTTTTATTTTTGTGTATTTAATTTTTCTATTTAAAGCTATAATTCTTAGAACCGACTGTGATGTCTAGAGTGAGGTAGGGATCCAGTTTGCCTTTTTCCCGTCAGTTCCTCTTGCCCTCCCTCGCCTGGCTGTTCAGCAGCTTCTTGCTGGGCTATGCTTTCGCACGCAGTCCCCTGATGGCAGAGGAAACGAGGTTTGGCCCGGTGCAATGGCTCAGGCCTGGAATCCCAGCACTTTGGGAGGCCGAGGTGGGCTGATCACTTGAGGCCAGGAGTTCAAGACCAGCTTGGCCAACATGGTGAAACCCCATCTTTACTGGAAAAAGAAAAAAAAGTTAGCCTGGCATGGTGGCACATGCCTATAATCCCAGCTGCTTGGAAGGCTGAGCCACAAGAATCACTTGAACCCAGGAGGCGGAGGTTGCAGGCCAGCCGAGATCGTGCCACTGCACTCCAGCCTGGGCGACAGAGCAAGATGCTGTCTAAAAAAGAAAAAAAAGGGAATTGGGGTTTGCTGGGAACCCAGACCTGAGCCTGAGCCCAAAATGGCTGTTTTGCTCATGTTCAGAAGGGGCTTTGCCAAACTCTCATCTTTTCGGAAGTTTTTAAAATGATGATAACCTGTGCCTCTCTCTAGAACTTGCTGGGGAGGAGGCCTACAGCCTGAACACCTAAGCCCACCCTTGCTTCATTTCATCCATCCTGAAACAAGCATTTCTAAAACCACTCATGACAATGGCACTTATAAGTTCTAAAAATACTTTTCCTGACAAGCAGCACTGTGATTCACTGCGCTGCTGGAGGTGTGGGTGGGGCGCCATGCTCCCACTGGTGTGGTGGCAGGAGGGAGTTTCAGAGCTCAGGGAAGGAGCCTTTCTACTTATATCTGGCCCCAATATATTTTTCTGTGTTTCAACACCCTCTCCCGCCTTCCAAAGAGAAAAAAAAAAATCTACTTATCCCAAGCTTCAGAGCTTCTGTAAGATCCTCAATTTGTATCTTTGGGTAATAACTCAACTGATTAAGCCAAAGGTGGCTGGGACAGAAGCAGTGCAGATATGGAAACCCCTTTTGTTTGTTGCCTCAGCCTGGTCTGCCCTGGACCATGTGTCTCCTACCTCCTGCCCCTGACCATCCCTACCCTAGAGAGGCTAAGCTGAGCTGGCCGGCGAGTGCTATTTCCCACGGCCACCTCCTGCCCCTGATATCCAAGTCCACATATATCTTTAGAACCTACTCACCAAGTTAGAGCTTGATAAAACTCTGGAGAGGCTCCTTACATCCTGTCTTTTTAAAGCTGAGCAGGAGGGAAAAGTTTGGGTTTTATGACCCTGTAGGACATTAACCACCTTCGTATGTGCCGTTCCAGTCTCATTTCAGCATCCTTTCTTTCCCTGATGACACACAGACTTTGATCCCTCCCCTTCTCCTTTGGACCAGCTATCCCTACCTGCGGCTTCCCTCATTAATGAGTCTAGCACAGTGCATTTTTGAAGCAGTAACTGTGGGAAACGCACAAACACAATCACATGAGGGCAGATGTTCTCCAAGACAGCGCGGTCGAAACCAGTGAGGACTCTGGGTCAGCAGGACCTGGGGTGCTTCATGTGTCAGAGGCTGAACTGGAATCTCAGTGGAGATTCTACACCCACCATTCAGTTTATAAACCTCTGAGGGCCCAGGCTCCTGCTGCAGAAGGTGCAGGAATAAAGAGTAGATCACTTTTACTAAATAAAGACCTACAGAGTTGGCTTTGTCTCCAACTTTTTATTTTGAAAATTTTCAATCTTCAGAAAATTTTAAGAGCAGAACAATGAATCCACATATATCCTTCGCTTGGATGACCAGTTGTTAACATGCCGCTAAACTTAGTTTCTCTGCCCCTTTGTTTGTTGGTGGGGTGTATGTGCATACACACTACTTTTTTTTCTGGACCATACGAAAGTTAGTTGCGGACATGACACTTCATCCTTAAATACTTGGCCATTGCTAAGAAGAAGGACACTCTCCTATGTGACCACAATATAGTTATCACTTGCAGGAAACTTAACATTGGCACAATTTGTTACCCACTATAAAATCTACATTCAAAATTTCAAATTTATATATATATATATTTTTTTTTTGAGGTGGAAACTTGCTCTGTCGCCCAGGCTGGAGTACAATGACACGATCTCCACTCACCGCAGCCTCCGCCTCCTGGGTTCAAATGATTCTCCTGCCTCAACCTCCCGAGTAGCTGGGACTACAGGCACCCACTACCACGCCCGGCTAATTTTGTATTTTTAGTAGAGCTGGGGTTTCACCATGTTGGCCAGGCTGGTCTCGAACTCCTGACCTCGTGATCCACCTGCCTCGGCCTCCCAAAGTGCTGGGATTACCGGCATGAGCCACCACACCTGGTCCCTCCCAGAAATAATTTTATAGCTTTTATTTGTATCTCAAATCTAATCCAGGATCACACAGTTTAGATGCCATGTTTCTTTAGCTTCCTTTAATCTAGAAGAGTTCCTCGGCCTTTGTTTTATTTTCTTTCTTTCTATTTTTTTTTTTTTTATTATACTTTAAGTTCTAGGGTACATGTGCATAACGTGCAGGTTTGTTACATATGTATACTTAATGCCATGTTGGTGTGCTGCACCCATCAACTCGTCAGCACCCATCAATTCATCATTTATATCATGTATAACTCCCCAAGGCAATCCCTCCCTCCTCCCCCCTCCCCATGATAGGCCCCGATGTGTGATGTTCCCCTTCCCGAGTCCAAGTGATCTCATTGTTCAGTTCCCACCTATGAGTGAGAACATGCGGTGTTTGGTTTTCTCTTCTTGTGATAGTTTGCTAAGAATGATGGTTTCCAGCTGCATCCATGTCCCTACAAAGGACGCAAACTCATCCTTTTTGATGGCTGCATAGTATTCCATGGTGTATATGTGCCACATTTTCTTAATCCAGTCTGTCACAGATGGACATTTGGGTTCAAAAGAAACTACCATCAGAGTGAACAGGCAACCTACAGAATGGGAAAAAATTTTTGCAACCTACTCATCTGACAAAGGGCTAATATCCAGAATCTACAAAGAACTCAAACAAATATACAAGAAAAAAGCAAACAACCCCATCAAAAAGTGGGCAAAGGATATGAACAGACATTTCTCAAAAGAAGACATTCATGGCCGGGCGCGGTGGCTCAAGCCTGTAATCCCAGCACTTTGGGAGGCCGAGACGGGCGGATCACAAGGTCAGGAGATCGAGACCACCCTGGCTAATACGGTGAAACCCCGTCTCTACTAAAGAATACAAAAAACTAGCTGGCGAGGTGGCGGGCGCCTGTAGTCCCAGCTACTCGGGAGGCTGAGGCAGGAGAATGGCATAAACCCGGGAGGCGGAGCTTGCAGTGAGCTGAGATCCGGCCACCGCACTCCAGCCTGGGCGACAGAGCCAGACTCCGTCTCAAAAAAAAAAAAAAAAAAAAAGAAGACATTCATACAGCCAACAGACACATGAAAAAATGCTCATCATCACTCGCCATCAGAGAAATGCAAATCAAAACCACAATGAGATACCATCTCACACCAGTTAGAATGGCAATCATTAAGAAGTCAGGAAACAACAGTTGTTGGAGAGGATGTGGAGAAATAGGAACACTTTTACACTGTTGGTGGGATTGTAAACTAGTTCAACCATTATGGAAAACAGTATGGCAATTCCTCAAGGATCTAGAACTAGATGTACCATATGACCCAGCCATCCCACTACTGGGTATATACCCAAAGGATTATAAATTATTCTACTACAAAGACACATGCACACGTATGTTTATTGCGGCACTATTCACTATTTTTTTTTTTAACTCCTGTAATGACATTGACCTTTTTAAAAACTTCAGACCACTTGCTTCAAAGAATGTCCCTCAATTTAGATTTGCCTTTATTGATTTTCTAGTCCTTTGGGGGATTGCAACTTAAATTTAAATTAAAAATAAAATGGGGTGGCGAGGAGGGGGCCTGGAGGGGAGTTCTACTGTGTTTATTTTTCAGGTCTAAAACACACTTAAAGTGCATATTGTTGGCGCCCTTAATGGGCCTCAGTTTTCCCAGGTGAAACATGATCTAAACACTCCTTCCAACTTGTGTCCATTCTAGCATTTGGGGAAAAATGCCTAATTGTGTGTGTGCAGCCGAGCGTCCACCCTTGGCATCTCTCAAATTGTGGGGAGGCAGCTGGCCTCGGTACTTTCTGGCTCCAGGAACATGCCATGGGCCATTGAATGTCTGTGCGGTGTACACTGGGGACAGTGTTAGGAGGTGTGGGCTCTTACACATGACCAGGCCACATCTCCACCCTCTTTGGGCTGAGATTAGGACATTGGGGTAGGTGTATTTGTCTCCTGAGAGGGCCAATCTCAAGAGAAAACTAGAAAAGAACGCTCCAGGTCTTTGGGGGAATTACCTGAGATAATGTGGAGAAGAAGTCTAAGCCCCTAAGATATACTGGATGGTGCTTCTCCAGGTACCTGTGCCCAAGGGAGAGACCAGCCACTTGCTGGGACGCCAAGGGGCATCTTCCTGGAGCAGCAGATTCCCTGGAAGAATTGGGGGAAACATTGTCCAACATTAAAACTAACATGGAACATAATAAACATATTTTGAAGATGAGAAAGAAGCCTGTAATCCCAGCACTTTGAGAGGCCCAGGCTGGAGGATCCCTTGAGGCTAGGAGCCTGGGCAGCAAAGTGAGACCCCATATCTATTAATAAAAAAAGACAAAAATTAGCTGAGTGTGGCAAGCACCTGTGTGTCCCAGCTACATGGGAGGCTGAGGCAAGAAGATTGCTAGAGCCCAGGAGATTGAGGCTGGAGTGAGCCGTTTGTGCCACAGCACTCCAGACTGGGCAACAGAGCAAAATCTCATCTCAAAAAAAGTAAAATAAAGATAATAAGAAAGACTTTTATCAATTTTATTTTACTTTATTTTATTTATTTATTTTTTCGAAATGGAGTTTCACTCTTGTCGCCCAGGCTGGAGTGCAAAGGTACGATCTCAGCTCACT
Organism: Rhinopithecus roxellana; assembly: GCF_007565055.1. Taxonomy (NCBI): domain Eukaryota; kingdom Metazoa; phylum Chordata; class Mammalia; order Primates; family Cercopithecidae; genus Rhinopithecus; species Rhinopithecus roxellana. The sequence continues at coordinate 48,182,159 of NC_044567.1, forward strand.
GCAACCTCCGCCTCCCAGGTTCAAGCGATTCTCCTGCCTCAGTCTCCCAAGTAGCTGGGATTACAGATGCGCACCACCACGCCCAGCAAATTTTTGTATTTTTAATAGAGACGGGGTTTCACTATGTTGGCCAGACTCGTCTCGAACTCCTGACCTCAGGTGATTCACCCACCTCAGCCTCCCAAAGTGCTGGGATTACAGGCACAGGCCACTGCGCCCAGCTGCTTTATTTTATTTTTGAGACAGGATCTCACTCTAGCAGCCAGGTTGGAGTGCAGTGGCGCCATCTCAGCTCACTGTAACCTCCACCTCCCAGGCTCAAGCAATCCTCCTGCCTCAGCCTCTTGAGTAGCTGGGACTACAGGAGTGCACCCAGCTAATTTTTGGATTTTTTGGAGAGACAGGGTCTCACTATGTTACCCTGGCTGGTCTTGAACTCCCACGCTGAAGCGATCCACCGCCTTGGCCTCCCAAAATGCTAGGATTCCAGGTGTAAGCCACCATGCCCTGCAGGAAAGACTTTTTTTTTTTTTTTTTTTTTTTTTTTGGAGACAGTCTCGCTCTGTTGCCCAGGCTGGAGTGCAGTGGCCGGATCTCAGCTCACTGCAAGCTCTGCCTCCCGGGTTCACGCCATTCTCCTGCCTCAGCCTCCCGAGTAGCTGGGACTACAGGCGCCTGCCACCTCGCCTGGCTAGTTTTTTGTATTTTTTAGTAGAGACGGGGTTTCACCGTGTTAGCCAGGATGGTCTCGATCTCCTGACCTCATGATCCACCCGTCTCGGCCTCCCAAAGTGCTGGGATTACAGGCTTGAGCCACCGCGCCCGGCCGGAAAGACTTTTTAAATTGTTTTGCTTTAGAGGCTACTCTTTCGAGTCCTACTTCTACTGTAGACCCATGTCCCTCTTCTGCTGTGGGGCCACTTTATGCAAGGTATTACTGTTATTGCTATTTTGTTTTCCTTTTCTTTTTTTTTTAAGAAACAAAGTCTTACTCTGTTACTCAGGCTGGAGTGCAGTGGTGTGGTGGTCTGCAGCCTCAACCTCCCAGGCTCAAGCAATCCTCCCACCTCAGCCTCCCCCGTAGCTGGGACCACAGGCGCACACCACCACATCCAGCTAATTTTTTGTTTTTTTGTTTTTTCAGAGACCGCGTCTAGTTGTGTTGCCCAGGATGGTCTCAAACTCCTGGCCTCAAGCAAGGCTCCCAGCTGGGCCTCCCAAGACACAGGGATTACAGTCATGAACAACCTCTCCTAGCCCTGTTTTCTTATAATAAAGTAAATGCAATGTTCCCTTTAGTAACAAAACAGGTCTTGGCTGGGAGGGAGAAACGAGGAAATTTGATCCCACGTGGCCAAGGCCTGAGATGGGCTCCACGGGCAGGCTCCAGGAGGGATGTAATTTTGCCTCCTCTCAAGGCTGGCCTCAGGGAGGCCTGATTCCAGCCCCTTTGTCTAGCGCTGCCCTGAACCTGTAAGAATCCTTCTGACCAGATCCTCACCAGACACTGTGAATCCTCACCCAGGTTGCTTAGAATCCTGGAAAGAGCTGAGGTTCTAGTCAAACGGGCTGAGGGTGTGTTCTGCTTGACCACTTCCTGTGTGTCATTTGGCAAGTCGCTTCGCTTCTCTGAGCCTTCTTCATTTCTGCCTGTCTAAACTCGGAGTCGTCAGCCTGATTTTCAGTGTTGTGGTGAGAATGCAATGGATTAACGTTTCTAAAGGTTCCTGAGGAGACGGGTCCCCCAGTCAGTAGTATCTATGACTGCATTCTCTGTACCACTCAGAACCCTCAGGGGAATCATTCAGGACACTGGGGACAGAATTCCCTCCCCTTCCCATTCCCAAAGTCACCAGCCTGCCTCCAGCTGCACCCACACTTTCAGCTTGCTGCTGGGATGGTGGGTGGCATGACCCTGCTCTGACACAGGCCCTGCCCTCCAATCCCAGCTCCTCACTCGCACCCTGCCTGAACACTGGATCCCAGCCCCTCCTGCCAACTCAAGCACTGGCCTTCACAAACAGCCCCTCACCCCCAGCACCCGCACCACGCCTGCTGGGTCCTTTCTACTCCCTTCTGGAGCTGACGTAATAATGCCCATGGGCAGGGAAGCACCTGCTTGACCCCACATCCTGGCTTTCTTTCCTTTGGTCTATTTCCTCCAAAGACTGGTCTCAACTCCCTTTCTTGCGCCCCTTTCTCTCTGTTGCCACTCCCAATCATGTCTTGGCCCCTCTGTTCTGCTAAAACCCTTCTCACAGTCACCAGGAACTTCTTTTTGAGACAGGGGTCTCACTCTGTTGCCCAGGCTGGAGTGCAGTGGTGCAGTCCTGACTCACTGCAGCCTCCAACAGCTGGGTCCAAGCAATCCTCACAACTCAGTCTCCCAAGTAGCTGGGACCGCAGGCATGTGCCATCATCCCCAGCTATTTTTATTTTTTGTAGAGATGGGGGTCTTGTTCTGTTCCCCAGGCTGGAGTGCAGTAGTGCAGTCCTAGTTTGCTGCAGCCTCAAACTGCTGGCCTCAAGCAATCCTCCAATCTCGGCCCCCCAAAGTCCGGGGATGACAGGCATGAACCACCTTGCCTGGCCACCAGGAACTTCTCACTGGCCAAATCCAAGCATCAGTTCTCTAGTCACGTTTTTACATAGTGATGGTGTGTGGTGAACAGATCAGGGTAATTAGCATTTCCATCATCTCTGGCATTTATCATTTCTTTGTTTTGGGAACATTCAATGGTCTCCTAGCTACTGAAAACTCTGTATTATTGTTAACGATAGTCATCTTACAGTGATGTGGAACAATGGAACTTATCCCTCCTCTCGAACTGTAATTCTGTACCTTTAACAAATGTCTCCCTACTCTCCTTCCCCTCCCATTCTCAGCCTCTAGTGTCCTCTGCTCCATTCACATTTTACTAGAACCCTGGGCAGGGCCTGGCACAGCCAACCTCTCCCTTCTCAGACCGTCCTTTTAGCTCGAGGCTTCCTCCTACCTCTCAGGCTGCTTTTTTCCCCCACACACCCCCCGACCCTCCCCCCTTTATTTAATTAATTATTTATTTTTTGAGACGGAGTCTCCCTCTGTCACCCAGGCTGGAGTGCAGTGGCGTGATCTCAGCTCACTGCAACCTCCACCTCCAGGGTTCAAGTGATTCTCCTGCCTCAGCCTCCCAAGTAGCTGGGATTATAGGACCACGCCATCATGCCTGGCTAATATTCCTATTTTTGGTAGAGATGGGGTTTCACCATCTTGCCCAGGCTGGTCTTGAACTCCTGGCCTCGAGTGATCTATCCACCTCAGCCTTGCCTGCCCTCCTCCTGGGTCCTTTTAAATGGTGCTGGGTCTCAGGCCTCATCCTCAGCCCTGTGCTTCCTGCCTGCCTTCTCCCCAGGGGAGCCAGTTGGTCCAGGACTCTAAATGCACCATTACCCTGAGGGCTCCCAAGATAGTATTTTCCCCTCTGACACTGCCTTTGGCTCCAGACTCTTGTATCAAATCTTTTGCGCACCCTCTGCATTTCCAACATGTTCCAGGCTACACCCTTTGATCCAGCTCCATCCCCTCAGCCCCAAGAATGTTTCCCCAGGCTCCCCATCTCAGTAAATGGCACCATCTCCCCAACCTGGTCACTCTGACCAAGGATCAAGTCGTCCTTCATTTCTTTCCTTCTTCCACATCCAACCTGTCACCACAGCCTGATGGTTTTACCTCCAAACTGTGTCCCAAGCCATCCACTTCCCTCCACCTTGGAGGTTACAACCCAGTCCCGGCAGAGCCACACCCTGTCCCTGTGCCCTGACAGCCTGCATTCTCTCTTGTCTTTTGTGGTCCGTATGACACCAGAGTGTTCTTTAAAACTTGTACTCCTAGTCGCCAGACATGGTGACTCACACCTATAATCCCAGCACTTTTGGAGGCTGAGGCGGGTGGATCACCTGAGGTCAGGAGTTGGAAACCAGCTTGCCCAACATGGTGAAACCCTGTCTCTACTAAAAATACAAAAATTAACTGGGCATGGTGGAAGGCACCTGTAATTCCAGCTACTCAGGAGGCTGAGGCAGAAGAATCTCTTAAACCCGGGAGGCAGAGCTTGCAGTGAGCCGAGATGACGCCACTACACTCCAGCCTGGGCAACAGAGCAAGACTCCGTCTCAAAAAAACAAAAAACAAAAAACTCGTAAGTCCCACCCTCCCCTCCCTTGCATAAGAGCCTCCAGTGACGAAATCTGAAACCCTAACTTCCCACTGTGGCCTCGTAGGTTTCACTTGTGCCTGAATCCTTGACCTTGCCCCTCCCAGATTCCCGGTGACTCTCATTGTTCAACCACCCTGGCCTGTTTTCTCTTCCTCAAACTGCCCAAGTGAGTTCTGCACAGGACCTTTGCCTGGCTTCCCCTCCAACTAGAACCCTTGTCCCCCAAATCTTTGCACAGCTGCCCTTGTGCCCTTCGGGTTTCAGCACAAATGTCCCCTCCTCAGAGAAGCCTTTCCCAACCACCCTCTCAAGAGGTTTTCGTGTGATCAGGCCAGTCTCTGCCCTGGGAGAATGGTCTGACAAAGGAGTGGGCTCAATTCTTGAGAATGCCCAGGGGCTGAATTTTCTAGCGAGTTTCTAGCTGAATTTCTGCGCCCATCACACCGAGCACCCTGTTTCCTTGAATATGCACCACAGTTAGCTGCATGTTTTTTTAATGGCTGTGTAATAGTGATACATGTTTTTGGGATACATGTGGTATTTTGATAACTGCATACGATGTGTAATGATCAAATCAGGGTAACTGGGGTATCCATTACCTCAAACCTTTGTCTTTGTGTTGGGAACATTACAGTTCGTCTAGCTATTCTGAAAGGTACAAGAAATTATTAACCATAATTTCCCTGCTGTGCTAGCAGATACTAGAACTTATTCCTTCTTTCCAGCTGTGTCTTGTTTGGCATAGTCTTGATCATCTACGTGTGTCCTGTCAGCCCCCTACTGGCCTGTAAGCCCCGAGGGTCCGGGGATTCGCCTGTGTCATTCACTGCTGCACAGTGCCTGGCATAGAGAGGCGGTCTGTGCAGATTTGTTGCACGAGCAGATGGATGAATCTCAGATGTGGAATGTTGACCCTTCATCAGGGAGGGATGGGCTGCTACCTAGGAATCTCCGAGGACCAGCTCAAAGGCTGTAAGAGTCACGCCCTGCCTCAGTGCTCTGGGGGAGTAGAAACAGGGTGCCTGGATGCTCTGAGGCTCGGCAGCTGGGCTCTCTCACTTTCCTGTGCATGTGAATCACTTGGGGTCTTAAGAAAATGCTGGTTCACAGGCCTGGGTCTGTGTTCCTAGCTGCTCCTCAGCAATGGTGGTGCTGCTGACCTCAGATCTCCCTAGCAGTGCTTTTGTAACTTGCAGGTCCTGTCCCGTCTTTCCCCCACATGCCATGGGACCACGCAGAAAGAGCCGGAGGGGTCCTCATTGCCTCCTCTGCCCCTCCTCCCTCCATCTACCAGCAAGTGTTATTTGTAGCAGTCACTGTCACCTCCGCATGTGGTGAGGCCTGCTAGGTTTCTGTCTCCACATTTCTGCTACTGTGACAGACAAGACAGATTCTCTGCCAGGAACTGTGCTTAGCCGCTTGCTTCTGGCATTGCTGTTTTCTCTCTGCGCACCTCTTATTCAGGCAGACTCCTGGGGGATGCTGCCCCTGCTGGAAGTCAGGCCCAGCTCATTGCCCTAGTGCGGGATGGCGCAGCTGACTCCGCTGGGAACTGGGAGGCATTACTGAGAGGTTTCCAAGCTTTGGTTTCAGGAGTACAAGTATAGGTGTACCTGACTGGCCCTGGGGGCAAAACATTCATTTAAACTTGGGGAGAGGCCGGGCGCGGTGGCTCATGCCTGTAATTCCAACACTTTGGGAGGCCAAGGCGGATGGATCACTTGAGCCCAGGAGTTCAAGACCAGCCTAAGCAACATAGAGAGACCCCATATCTACAAAAAATGTAAAAAGTAGCCAGGCATGATGGCGTGTGCCTGTAGTCCCAGCTACTCAGGAGGCTGAAGTGGGAGGATCACTTGAGACTAGGATGTTGAGGCTGCAGTGAGCTATTATCACACCACTGCACTCCAGCCTGTACCATAGATAGAGACCCTATCTCAAAAAAAACTTGAGGAGAGTTGGGGACCTTTGGTGTCCAAGCGTTCTGAGTTTGAATCCTGATGCTGTCACATACTACTTGGGCCATGCTGAGCAAGGAACTTAGCCTCCCTGAGCCTCACTTTCTTCACTTGCTAGATGGAGGTTGTAACTGGTGTCTTCCTCCCAGGGTCGTTATCAAAATGAAACATGAAAGTGCATGAAAGTAGGAGGCCAAGGCAGGTGGATTACATGAGGTCAGGAGTTCAAGACCAGCCTGGCCAACATGGTGAAATGCTGTCTCTGATAAAAATACAAAAATTAGCCTGGCGTGGTGGTGTGTGCCTGTAATCCCAGCTACTCGGGAGGCTGAGTCAGGAGAATCACTTGAACCCGGGAAGCAGAGGTTGCAGTGAGCCAAGATTGCGCCATTGCACTCCAGCCTGGGCGCAAGACTCCGTCAAAAAAGAAAGAAAGAAACAGAGAGGGAGGGAGGGAGGGAGGAAGGAAGAGAGGGAGAAAGAAGGAAAGAAAGAAGAAAGAAAAGAACGTGCATGGAAGGCTCTCAGCACTCTGCAAAATGCAGGCATTTCTCAACCCACAATGCATAGATTGTGAGACATATCATGGTCCATTGAGTATCTTTTGACTCCAGGTGGTGACCAGGTGCCGATAGCAAGGCCTGGGGCCCAGTCCTCCTCCCACAGCTGCATACCCCGCAGCCCCATCCACAGCCACCTGCTGCTCTAGCACTAGCTAGAAAATTCAGCCCGTGGGCATTCTCAAGAATTGAGCCCACCCCCTTGTCAGACCATTCTCCCAGGGCAGAGACTGGCCTGATCACATGAAAACCACACCTGCCGAGCCAGAGGGCAAATGCTCCAACGTTGTATTGGAGAGATAAACAGCTGTTCTCAACCAGATCATTGCTACATTCCATTTCCTGACCAAGAAAATGAAAATGGCTGTCATAGAAGACAGGGCATAAAGTCTGATTCTTTTTTTTTTTTTTTTTTTTTTTGAGATGGAGTCTCCTTCTGTCACCCAGGCTGGAGTGCAGTGGCGTGATCTCGGCTCATTGCAACCTCCGCCTCCTGGGTTCAAGCGATTCTCCTGCCTCAGCCTCCCGAGTAGCTGGGACTACAGCCGTGTGCCACCACGCCCAGCTAATTTTTGTATTTTTAATAGAGATGGAGTTTCACCATGTTGGCCAGGTTGGTCTTGAACCCCTGACCTCAAGCAATCCACCCACCTTGGCCTCCCAAAGTGTTGGCATTACAGGCGTTAGCCACTGTCTGATTCTTAAGATGGAAACTCAGCCAGACGGCTGTGGCTCACGCCTGTAATCCCAGCACTTTGGGAGGCCGAGGCAAGATAGCTTGAGGTCAGGAATTCAAGACCATCCTGGCCAACATGGTGAAACCCCGTCTCTACTAAAAATACAAAAATTAATCAAGTGTGGTGGTTCCTGCCTATAGTCCCAGCTACTCGAGTGGCTGAGGTAGAAGAATCACTTGAACTCAGGAGGCAGAGGCTGCAGTGAGCCAATATGGCACCACTGCATTCCAGCCTGGGCAACAGAATGAGACTCCTTCTCAAACAAAAAAACAAAAACAAAAACAAAAAACAAAAAAAAACAAAGATGGAAACTGTCTGTGGGCTCTAGGGAGGCAGTGGAGGTGCCAGGTGAGCTGATGATGAGCACCACAGTGGGAACAGGCAGGAAGAGGACTGGGCTCCAGTCTCTGGTCTCCTGTCTGAACAAGTCTGTAGGGGAGGAAAAACTTTTCCTCTACCCTCTTATGTTATGTACCTGTGGTCTGCAAATAAAACTGAGCAAAGACAGATTAACAGAAAAAAGGCATACGAATTTTATTGTTGTTTTTAATTTTACATGCATGAAAAGCCAAAGAGGTGGTTAGAACCAGGGTTTTTATACAATTTTGACCAAGGAAGATAAGTTGTGGGCAAGTAACTAAACAAGGAAGAGGGGGATTTGGGCTCCTAAGGGCAGTATATTCTGTGAAGGTAGCTAGGAAATGTGTGTTAGATTGGGGGCGTGGTTTAGATGTGTTACACAGATACATATCCTCCCCACTGGATTTATTCTCCTTTTCATGGGACAGGAGAGGGTGGCACCTTTACAAATGGAAATTTATGCCCTACTTTCAGGCACCTAAGGGGAGGGCAGAGAGTGTCATCCTGTGTCTGCTGTTTCTCAATTGCCTTCAGCTCAAAATAATCCTTATGCCAAAGTGGCATATTGCAGGGTGGCATATTCGGATCCCCTTCAAGTTCCTGCCTCAGTCCCTTCCCCAACCCTCTGCCTTGTACACATGGGCACCTCACTGTACCTACTCAAACTAGGTCTCCTTTGACCACAGGGAGTGGGAAGCTGAGCATCCTCTCTGCTCTGATAATGTGACTTTACAGCCAAGATTTCAAAACAACTGCCTTATAGAGCCCAGCCTGGGGTTTCTGCCTTGTGCTGTGACTTGCAACATTCTTAGTTAGACCTCTTCTCCTCAAGGGAAACTTTACTGTAGGCTGAAGGGGCCTCTGAGATGGGTACCAGGCAGGAGGCATGTCAGGACCCTTACCTGTGGCAGTGAATGTCAGCTTTGCCACCTTCAGGGCTGACGCTCTAGAGGCAGCTGCACTCACCCTCCGCTGAGAGCGCCGTCCTGGGCTTACAGGCAGAGGCTCAGCTCTGACATGTGATATCGGAGAATGTCAATCGTCTTCAGGTCATGTTAACCCTATTCCTTTAGATTTTCCATTCTGTATCCTAATATCAAGTTCCGTGTCAGAAAGCACTGTTTACTCTTACCTCCTTGCAAATACCTCTTCACTGTTGTATATTTTGTTTTTATTCCCATGGCTCATTGAATATTGCTTCAATTTCATTAGAATTGCTACAGGAAACCTGACAACTGATTTGTCATCCTGTGTACTCTTTGATCCAATACATTCTTTTCTCTTTTTTTTTTTATTTTTTTTTGAGACGGCGTTTCGCTCCGTCGCCCAGGCTGGAGTGCAGTGGCCGGATCTCAGCTCACTGCAAGCTCTGCCTCCCAGGTTTACGCCATTCTCCTGCCTCAGCCTCCTGAGTAGCAGGGACTACAGGCGCCCGCCACCTCGCCCGGCTAGTTTTTTGTATTTTTTTTTAGTAGAGACGGGGTTTCACCGTGTTAGCCAGGATGGTCTCGATCTCCTGACCTCGTGATCCGCCCGTCTCGGCCTCCCAAAGTGCTGGGATTACAGGCTTGAGCCACTGCACCCGACCCCAATACATTCTTTTTTTTGAGACAGGGTCTCACTGTCACCCAGGCTGGTGTACAGTGGCACAATCTTGGCTCAGCCTTCCAGGCTCAAGCAATCCTCCCACCTCAGCCTCCCAGGTAGCTGGGACTACACGCATAGGGCGCTATGCTCAGTTAATGTTTGTATTTTTTGTAGAGACGGGCTTTCACCATGTTGCCCAGGCTGGTCTCAAACTCCTGAGCTCAAGCGATCCACCCACCTCAACCTCCCAAAGTGCTGGGATTACAGGTGTGGGCCACCCTGCTGGCCCCTAGTACATTCTTTTTAGGATTTTGCACCAGAAAAGAAGTCCTTCCTGATGAAATGATACCTTTTTACATCAGATAACAGGAATTACAGCATAACTATCCCCTTGCTGTCTCCATTTTGGTTTTGGTAGTCAGAAAACTTAGAGCTAACAAGACTGCTAAATCAATAAAATCTGCCTTTCCATTTAATGATTTACTTTCTTTTCCTCTATGGTTTATTTTTATTTTACTAGTCTAGCTGTGAATGTGTCTTTTATTGTAAATCATTTCATAGCTGTCAGGAAGAGAGAAAAACAAGGAATCTTGATTTACTAAGGTGAGACTTATTACAGGATTACTGCCTGGGGGTGGTGGGGAGGGGACTATTCCAGTGGGAGCGGGAGCATTGCAGTGCGGGAAAGCGCGGTCAAGCAGAAAGGGTTGTTCTTTTCTAGGCAAGAGTAAACAAGGCTGGAAAGAACTGGTATGGGGAGGTAGGTTGAAAAAGTGGCCTGGTCCTGGGGGCCTGTCTTACCGCAGACCAACCTGTCCTCCAGGAGGGGTAGTGAGTTGCTCAGGTGAGGGTGGCCAAAGTTCACAGAACTGGGGGAGAGAGAGAAACTTAGAGTTTGGTTAAGAAGCATCGTGTTTTAGGTAGAGAATGGGAATTTGGAGGCCCTTCCTCACAGGTTCTCGACTGTGTTCTCTTGGGGTTCTCGACTGTGTTCTCTTGGGGGACAAGGAACAGCCTCTTGGCTTGCTCTGCCCTGTCCTGGGCCTGACCATGTTACTTGGTCCCTGTTTGTTGACTGACGGTTGACTGAGGGCCTTTCCAGAGTCGGGAGCTGACCCCTCTCAGAGATTCCAAGAAGTAGAAGGTCACACTCTCACCTCTCCCCAGGGGCCCCCAGCTCCCGGCCATGCTGTGTCCTCTCCTTCTCCTCGAAGGGGTCCCCAGGCCTAACCTGGGGAAGCACTCTCCATTCCCTCTTTCACCCCACCCCAGGCCCCTCTGGAACCGGCTTCCCCGCCTGCTTCCTGCTTCTTCCCCTTTCTCCGGGGCAGGACAAGGTGGAGGGAGAGTGGGAAGGAGAGGAGGAGTCACCCAGCTGCCCCCTAGGACTGATAAGAGACCCAGAGGGAGCTTTGAAGGCTGTTACAGCCTGGGGGTGGTAGCAGGCCTGACCCCCACCACCCTCACCCCCACCCGGCAGGTGGCCACACCCCTCCTGCTGCCCCACCCTCTGTCTCTCAATTTGGCCCTTTCTGTGTGTCTGCGCTCTCTCTCTCTTTGTGTGTGTCTGTGTCTGCCTCTGTGCCTCCCTCTCCGTCCCTGACTATCCTCCCTTCCTCTCTCTCCCACTTTTCCCCTCCCCGCTCTGTCTCTTCTCTCTCTCTGCACCCCATCTCTCTCTGTCCTGATGTCTGCAGTCTCAACACAATGGGACCTTCCAGTCTGACCCAGGTCTCAGCAGGAGCCAGACAAAAGGCCTCAGGGAAGGGACAGATGGAGTATCCCCATGCTAATCTCCTTTAATCACCCCCAGCCCCCTCTTGTCTACCGAGACCAATCCTGCCAAGTAGGTACTGTAGTACCCATTTCGCTGATGAGGAAGTTGAGGCTCTAACAGCAGTTAAGTCGTGTGTCCAAGGCCTCGGGGCCACAGTGTGCAGGGCCAAGATTTTTAGCTGCATCTGACCCAGATGCCTCAGATTGCGGGCTAAGTCCACCTTTCCTGAGGCTCCTCAGGTGTCCCAGGCCTCTCCTCACTCCCTCCACCCCATCCCTGGAGGCAGGACCAGAGGGTTCCTTTGAGGAGTTGCATAGCTTGGGAGCTGCCCATCAGGAGTAGCTGCACTGCTGCAGGACCATCTTTTACCCAGAGGCGTGAAGCGAAGTATCACAGGAGCCCCGCGGGGCATTGCAGGGTGGCAAGATTCCCCCAGCCCATTCCTGCTGCTTTTGGAGGCCTGAAGGTGGCTCTGACCTGGATGTAGGGGGTCCTAAAAGGGAAGCCCTTTGGTTTGGTGGAAGAGGCAGGTGGCACCGAGCCTGCCAGCGTGGGGCTGTGCCAGGGGTGTTTGGAGGTGCTCCTCAGAAAGGGCATTCTCTGCACGGGAGCCTGGGAGATGCATCAAGGAAAGATGCGCCAGCTTCCTGACTGCAGGGCTTCTGGGGGTCTATAAAATGCTCATGTGCGCCTCTGAGCCTCCCAGCACAGAGGTGGAGGCAGTTTGCCAACCTTCTTTCCTCTGGGAACCCTTCATGCACCAGCATCTTTGTCACATTAGTGAAGAATGGACTGGCCCTGTGGGTCGCCCAGGGTGTGAAACACGTTTGGGGCGAAGCTGCCACTTCCTCTCCAGAAGAAAACAGAATGTAGCCCTTGACAGCAGTGTGGGGTTTAGCTGGCAGCTGTTAGCCCGGGAGCTAAAGACTTGTGGCTACATGCACAGTCATGTGTGTGGGTCTGGTCCCTCTATGAGCCAGGGTCACAGCTACCCAACTCCAAGGGACACTATTATCACTGTAGTCTGTGGGAATTGTGCAGTACCCAACCTGGGCAGCTGAACATGGTAGTCCTGGTCCCGACCCTCACTCATCATGTCTGACAGTTGCAATGGCCTCTCTGCTGACTTTCTGCCTCTAGTCTCTTCCCTCTAGTGTTGCCTACACCCCCTGCATGGTGTCACTTCCCCAGTCCTACCCACCTCCAAGTCCTTTCTCCTCTCAGCCACCTGTCAGAGAGATCTACGAGTACTCTCAGCTGTTCAGGCACCCTGGGAGTAGATGCCTTCCTCTGAGATGGATGAGCTGTGTGGTCTTGGGCAAAGCACTTAACCTCTCTGAGTAACCCCACACTGGTATCTCTTATTCTCATTTATAAAATGGGGGTAAAATGCCCATCAGGTTGTAGTTTTTTGATCACTAGATTCTTAACTTCAGGAGGCCAGATACTCTCATTCCTCTCTGTACCCACATCTGACACATCCTCGGTTCTGGTGAGCGTTTTATTATTATGATTATTTAACATGAATGGTATCATAAACCATTTGTTGCATAAATGAGTGCATGTCACTTTGACCAAAACCTTTCTGCAGCTTCCCCTCCCATGCCTGATGGGTTAACTCAGGACTTCTCAGGCACTGCTGCCCTTTCTACTCCTGGGTTTTTGCCCATGCTGTTCCCTCTCCTAGAATTCCCTATTTCTTGCACACTGTCATCTTTGACACAGCTCGGCTGCCACCCAGAAGCTTTTCCAGCCCCTCCCCCCACCTAAAGCAGCCTCTTTATCCCCCACCAGTCCCTCCCCGCGGCCCCAGATACCTCTGCCGGACAGTGGATTGTGCCCCAGGGGCTCCTCTGTTGTTCTGGACACAGGGGTGGCTGGGACTTTACCCTCCTGGGGTGCCAGGGCTTGTGTGGAGCCTGGGACTGGCTCAAGACAGAAGTACACAGAGTGCTCTGGAAATTGGTGGTGGCCACGGTGCTCCTTCCTGCCTTGTGGTCACTCCCGACCCACTCAGGTGCCCCTTGAGGAAAAAGCCCTGCTTTCCCAGACACAAGCCCACCATGGGCAGAGACAGACCAGACTACTAAAAAGCCTGGCTGGAATGGGATGGGGTGGGCACTTCATGGTCAGGCTTTGGGGTCCACTGAAAAATGTGTCTTTGGGTCTGGTGGAGGAGCAAGCACATTGAAGACCCATGCCTGATGCCTTGGCTTTACTAGGCTGTTGTTTAAAAAATAAAGTGCTTTTCAAATGCTTAACTCAGGACCTGACCCAAAGTAAGCAGTGGATCAGTGTCTGCCGTCCCTGGGAGCAGGTGGTGTAGACTCACCTCAGAGCTTGGACATCGGAGTCAGAAGGACCTGGGTCTGAATCACAGCTTGGCCCTTCCCCGTGAGACTTTGGACAGGTTGTGTCATCTCTGAATCTTGTTTTCTTTGCCTGTGAAATGGGCATGACCCTGGTGTACTCAGGCTTGTTGAGAGGATACAGGAGATAAATTAGAAGCCGCTGGCATCAATTAGAATGTGTGTTAGAGCCTGACAGCAAGACAGAGTGCTAGAAACATTGGTGGCTATAAATATTACTACTTTGCTTCTATTTTCTGGCAAAGAACCATTAATTTCTTGGACTTCTTCATTTTCTCTCTCCCTCCAAGACTAGTGGTAGCAGGTGGCTTTCTCTCTGGGACTATTTTTTCACAGACACAAACTTGAGTGGGCGTATATATAGAGACATATATATATATATATCTTCAAGACAGGATTTCACTTTGTCGCCCAGGCTGGAGTGCAGTGGTGTGATCCTAGCTCATTGCATCCTCCAACTCCTAGGCTCAAGTGATCCTCCCACCTTGGCCTCCTGAGTAGCTAGGACTGCAGGTATGTACCACCACGCCCAGCCATGTGTGTATTTTTAATCACTTCACAGGAGTTACCACACACAGTTAGTAAGGAATAGCACTGTGCTGTAAATGCTGGCTGGGTCATATGCCAAGCCCCCTACCACCCACAGCCTCCCCTATCCACCAGCTCTCACCACCTACAGACCTCCACAGCCCCCACATACACCACGATGATGCCACCCAAATCCATGGACCCTTACTCATAGCCTCTGCTGGCCAACAACCCCCGACTCCCACCCTTAGCTTCCCCACCACCCTAATAGCCCCACCTGTCTAATAAATACCTTGAGGCCATTTGCAACAGAGGTGCAGGTGTGCAGATGAGGCAGAAAAGCCACTCCACACACATGAGCCTGGGCCTGGCCTTGGACTCAGACATCATCTACATCCACATCTCCATCCACCCTACAAAGCCCTCACTGGTCCCTGAAGTGCACAGCTAAGAACCATCACCACAATACGGGGAACTTACTAAGTACTTAGCTTGGCACTGAGCACTGATGTAAGCCCTGGATGGTCAAATAAAAATGCATGGGTTACCTCGACACAGGATTTCTCAGAGCTTTAATATCCCAGCGCCCCTCTGGATGCCAAAGAGGGAGATGAGAGTATGCGGCATTTGCAGACTTGGCCAGGGCAACCTTTCTTCAGCTCTGGAGCACACCTTAGGAACATTCTGGGTCCTTGACATTCCTAGTGTAGTCCATGGACTCATGCGTATATCATCTGCAAATCACCTGGGGGCTGGTTAGAGATACAGAATCGAAACCCATTTCTGGCCGGGTGCGGTGGCTCACACCTGTAATCCCAGCACTTTGGGAGGCCGAGACGAGTGGATCACGAGGTCAGGAGATCGAGACCATCCTGGCTAACACAGTGAAACCTCGTCTCTACTAAAAATACAAAAAATTAGCCGGACATGGTGGCGGGCGCCTGTAGTCCCAGCTACTGGGGAGGCTGAGGCAGGAGAATGGCGTGAATCCAGGAGGCGGAGCTTGCAGTGAGCCGAGATCGCGCCACCGTACTCCAGTCTGGGCGACAGAGCGAAACTCCGTCTCAAAAAGAAAAAAAAGAAACCCATCTCTACTGAATCAGAATCTGCATTTTAACACCCCCCAGAGATTCATTCATATGCTCATTAAAGTTTGAGACACACTTTTGTTGGTCACAGGTCTGGACCTTGGCCACATATTGGAATCACCTGGGGCGCTTTAAAAAATAATGTGGCTGGCTGTGTGTGGTGGCTCATGCCTGTAATCCAGCACTTTGGGAGGCCAAGATGGGTGGATCACCTGAGGTCAGGAGTTCAAGACCAGCCTGACCAATTTGGTGAAACCCCCCCATCTCTACTAAAAATACAAAAATTAGCTGGGTGTGGTGGTGGGTGCCTGTAGTCCCAGCTACTCAGGAGGCTAAGACGGGAGAATCCCTTGAACATGGGAGGCAGAGGTTGCAGTGAGCTGATATCTGCACTCCAGCGTGGGCAACAGAGCGAGACTCCATCTCAAAAAAAAAAAAAAAAAAAAAAAAATGCCGGGACCTAGGTTCTACCTCCAAATTCTGATGTAATTGGTCTGAAGTTTGGCTTGGTCACTGGGAGTTTGAAAAGCTTCCCGGGTGATTCTGATGTGTGGCCAGCTGTACGCATGAGTGAACATTAGAAAGGGTCTGGAGTATCTGCTTGGAAATTTGCAGGGAAGCATTTAAAGTCTTGGAACAGCCCCAGCGAGGCACAGGAAGAACAAGGGACTGTCCTGAAGTCCTGTTGCGAAGCCTCAACCAGCACTCAGTTTCCCAGCACCAGCCTCGGTCCAGACTCTTAGCGTCACTATCTCCGCACCATCTTCTTTTATTTTTTCTTTTCTTTTATTATTTTATTTTATTTTTTGAGAAGAGTCTCGCTTTGTCACCCAGGCTGGAGTGCGGTGGTATGATTTTGGCTCACTGCAACCTCCGTCTCCTGGGTTCAAATGATTCTCCTGCCTCAGCTTCCCAAGTAGCTGGGATTACAGGCATGTGCCACCACGCCCAGCTAATTTTTGTAGTTTAGTAGAGACAGAGTTTCGCCATGTTGGTCAGACTGGTCTCGAACTCCTGACTTCAAATAATCCGCCTGCCTCGGCCTCCCAAAGTGCTGGCATTACAGGCGTGAGCCACTGTGCCCAGCCCCACACCATCTTCTTGAAAATTCTCCTTCCTGATCCTGAGCCTCAGCTTCAGTCCTCAAACAAAAACCTTGACTGGGTTCTGATCATGAGGCCGCCTCTGCACTTACTTTGCTGGCTGCTGGCTCAGGGCTCTAGCAAACAGTCCCAAAGCCAGTAAAGCTTAAGCCATCAACATGGGGAGGCGTTAACACATTGTAACCACCAGAGCATAGTCCCATTATGTAAGGAGTCCTGCTGTGAGGCCGCTCAGCTTAATGGAGAACACGAGACTCCAGGCAGGCCTGGGTTTGAGTCCCAGCCCTGGCACTTGGCAGCTGTGTTGCCATCATGACCCCTTTAGCCTCTCTGAGCCTCATCATCCCTACCTGTAAACTGGGCACAATGGTAATCCCCCTGCTACAGGTGGTGTGCAGATCATATAAGATAAAAAAAGATGAGTCCGGCAGTGCCCTGGCATGTGGTGGGCACTAGATCAGAGTTCGTTGAGGGCTCTCAGTTTTGGCACCAACACAGGAGGCCTGGGGTTCTCAGCTGACCCCAGCATCTCAAGTTTCCACATAGCAAGAGCATCCGGAACCTCCCTCCACCAGGCCAGAGGCAGCCAGCATGTGCCTTTCTCTTCTCCTCGGCTCACTCCAACCTTTGTCTCCCAGGCTCAAGCGCATCTCCTGCCTCAGCCTCCTGAGTAGCTGGGATTACAGGCACCCGCCATCACACCCGGCTAATTTTTTGTATTTTTAGTGGAGACGGGGTTTCACCATGTTGGTCAGGCTGGTGTTGACTTCCTGACCTCAGGTCATGTGCCCGCCTCGGCCTCCCGAAGTGCTGGGATTACAGATGTGAGCCACCGCGCCCGGCCTTTGTTTTTTGTTTTTGTTTTTTGTTTTTGTTTTGAGACGGAGTCTTTCTCTGTTGTCCAGGCTGGAGTACAGTGACCCGATCTCAACTCACTGCAACCTCAGCCTCCTGGTTCAAGCTATTCTCGTGCCTCTGCCTAACAAGTAGCTGGGACTACAGGTGCACGCCACCACACTTGGCTAATTTTTTGTATTTTTAGTAGAGGCAGGGTTTTGCCATGTTGGCCAGGCTGGTCTCGAACTCCCAACCTCAGGTGATCCATCCGCCTCATTCTCCCAAAGTGCTGGGATTATAGGCATATAACCGGGCCCAGCCTCTGCTCCCCATTTGTTTCTCCTGTGCCAGACCCACAGGTTCAAGGATCATACATGCCTGTGTTCGAACATGGCTGCGAGGAGACCTGTGCTGTCCGTGTGGGGGACCCCCCCACCAGCTTTCTCAGGCTGATCAAGCAGAAGTTGGCCATGCCGGCCCACAGTTGGTGGCACTCTTCCCATCTCATGGGCCCACTCACGACAGAGCAGCTGTTACTGTCATGGTTATTTTATTCTATCCCTCCCTCTGGGAGCCCAGAATCAAAGGGAAACATCAGCACTGCTGCCTCATGACAAAGAGCAGAGAAAATGGGGCTGGGCTGGATATTCTGTTTTTTCTTTTTCTTTTTCTTTTTTTTTTTTTTTTTTTGAGATGGAGCTTAGCTCTTGTGGCCCAGGCTGGAGTGCAGTGTCACGGTCTTGGCTCACCGCAACCTCCGCCTCCCGGGTTCAAGCGATTCTCCTGCCTCAGCCTCCCAAGTAGCTGGGGTTACAGGCGCCCGCCACCACGCCCGGCTAATTTTGTATTTTTAGTAGAGACGAGGTTTCTCCATGTTGGTCAGGCTGGTCTCAAACTCCCGAGGTCAGGGGATCCACCTGCCTTGGGATTGATTACAGACATGAGGCACTGCGCCTGGCCTCTTTTTTTTTTTTTTTGAAACAAGCTCTTGCTCTGTCACCCAGGCTGGAGTGCAGTGGCGCAAACTTGGCTCACTATAACCTCCGCCTCCCAGGCTCAGGCAATAGTCCCACCTCAGGCTTCCAAGTAGCTGGAACTACAGGCATGCACCACCATGCCTGGCTGATTTTTGTATTTTTAGTAGAGACAATTTTGCCATGTTGCCCAGGCTGGTCTCAAACTCCTGGGCTCAAGCGATTTGTCTGCCTTGGCCTCCCAAGTGCTGGGTTTACAGGCGTGAGCCACAATGCTTGGCCTGGATATTCTCATCCAGGGCTTGAGGGCAGTCAGTGGAGACCATTTGGGGTGACATATTCATCTTGCAGATGGGGAAACAGGTTGCACAGAGCCTGGGACTTCCCAAGGCTGTGTTGAGGCCAGACTAGAACTCGGTTCTCCTGGCTCCAGGTCTGAGGTCTTTGCCTCGTAGTCAGGAAGGAATCTGGGTTAGGACTCCAGAGCCCTCACTTCTCAACCAATGTGTCCATGTTAAATGCAGATTCCTAGGCCCCATTGACTGGCCCAGGATGTGGGTGGACCTGGGAATCTGTTTCCTTAGCACGCTCCCCTAACCAAAATTCTAGAATCACTGCTGTGGACTCTTCCCATTGGCCCCAACGCTCCAGGCCTATGCTCTGGGACTCTGTGCTTCAATCCCACATCAAAACTCACCATTCAAGAATTGCAGCCCCTCAATAGGGATGGCACCTGGTTAAATAAAAAAAAAAAAAAAAAGAATCCCAGCCCCTGCTGGGTGCAGTGGTGCTCCTGCAGTCCCAGGTCATGGGGAGGCAGGAGGATCTGTTGAGCCCAGGAGCTCTGGGCTGTGATGCTGTATGTTGATCGGGTATCTACACCGAGTTTTGCATCAATATGGTGACCTCCTGGGAGCAGGGGACCACAGCGTTGCTTGAGGAGGGGTGAACAAGCCCAGGTCAAAAACAGAACAGGTCAAAACTCCCGTGCTGATCAGTGGTGGGATCACGCCCACCAGTGGCCACTGCACTCTAGCCTGGGCAACATCATAGCAAGACCCTCTCTCTTTAAAAAATCAGAAAAGAATCCCAGCCCCTGACTAATTTACTTCATTTACAGCGTTGCTTATCTGGTGCCTTTGAGGACAGTGGGTCCCAGGGGAAGGAGGCAGAGACAGTGTCATGTTGTGGTTGAGGACATGCACCCTGGACCCAGGCAGGCTGGGATCAGTTCCTGAATCCGCCACTTCTAGTCCTGTGATCTTGATGTGTTTCTCCCTCTGTCGGTGCCTTTGTTTCCTTTCCTGTAGGTGGTGATGCCTTCCTCCTAAGATGTTATGAGGATTAAATGAATTAGTAAAAAGTACTTAGGTTAGTGTCTATCGCATAGTTAAATGCTAAGTGTTAGCTGCTGTTACACCATTTTACAGGCTGAGAATGTTATGCAGAGAGATGCTGAGACTTTGCCGAGGTTATGCAGACTCTTGAATGGCAAAGCTGATTGGGGCTTCTACCCTCGTCCCACATAGTTCCTGCCTGGGCGCCTACCGTCTTCCAGTGCCAACCGTGGCTCTGCTGGTAGATTATAGCTTGGCATGAAAAGACCCTCTGCACTCCCCCATTCACTCATGTACCTTCCTACACACTCTGGGGTTGGGGTAATTTCCCCAGTCCCAGTAGCCAGGAAGGCAGAGTCTATGAAAACCAGGTGGCCATACAGAGCACAGCTGAACTTCCCTCAGCCCTCAAAGTCCCTAATGGGGACCCAGGACCGCCGGAGATGCTACCACCTTGAGTCTCAAAAGCTCAAGCTTTATTATGTCAATGCTCATTTATACTCAAAGCTTATTTCCATTTTTCTGGAAGAATTTGCACTTCAAATCTCTGCATTTTGGTTTAAAGGAATGTTCTCCAACATCAGCACTCCTGGCTCTCGGTGTCAACAAGACCACTTCCTTCCCTGTCTGGAGAAGAAAATGGAGTTAAGGCCCGGCATCCTTAAACCATTCCTCCTGCATCTAGCTCCCAAGTCTGTCTGTCTGTCTTTCTTTCTTTCTTTCTTTCTTTCTTTCTTTCTTTCTTTCTTTCTTTCTTTCTTTCTTTCTTTCTTTCTTTCTTTCTTTCTTTTCTTTCTTTCTTTCTTTTCTTTCTCTTTCTTTTCTTTTCTTTTTTTTTTTTTGTGAGATGGAGTGTTGCTCTGTCACCAGGCTGGAGTGCAGTGGCGTGATCTCGGCTCACTGCAACCTCCACCTCCTGGGTTCAAGCATTCTCCTGCCTCAGCCTCCTGAGTAGCTGGGACTACAAGCGCCTGCCACCACACCCGGCTAATTTTTGTATTTTTAGTAGAGACCACAATGGAGCTTTCACCATGTTGGCCCGGCTGGTCTTGAACACCTGACCTCAGGTGATCTGCCCGCCTCAGCCTCCCAAAGTGCTGGGAATACAGGCATGAGCCACGGTGCCCGGCCACTTCCTGGTATTTCCAGAGGAAACAGAAAGTGCTCTCTTCTTGGTACTCTCCTTCTTCATCCCTGCCCCCAGTCTTTCTCTCTGACTTAATTCTCTTCTCTGACTGGTTCTGATCCTAAGTTTGGTCCAGGGACACGACAGAAGTCTACGTCCCCACTGATCTCAGCCTCAGAATGGGCTTTGTGGTACCCCTGTCCCCAGGTTGCTCTGAGGACGGAGGGACTGAGTGAGGCCGTTCAAGCCTGTGGAGGGCCCAGGCACACACCACCCCACTCCTGCTGCCCACCGCTCTCCATCTCAGCGCCCGAGGGAGGGCAGCTCCATTATCGCTCTTTTTCTCTCCTCTCATCCCTGCTGTGATAGAATCTGCCCCGAGCTTGGGGCCCATTCTAATTAAGGTAACTGAATGCCCAGGCAGCTGAAACCGGTCCTTTGCAAAATAGCAAGTGGAGGGCCTGCCCTTGAGGCCCAGCGTGCCAGCTCCTGTTCGCCCTTGCCTGGTGTTCAAGATGACTGGGCCCTGCAGCCCCAGTGAAGGAGGGGCCCGGGAAGGGGAAGGGGACAGAGAGCAGGTTTATTCGGGGTGAACTGCGCTGGTCCATTGCAGTTTACACTCAGTGCTTCCAGGAGCTGGAAAGGCAAACAATAGATTTGGGTCACGAGGGGGTTGGGGGAGGAGATGGTCAGATTTAGAAGTATTCTAATGCCAAGTAGCTGGTGCTCAGGGCTCTGGGCTGTGAACTTGGGACCCTTCTGATCAGAGCCTCTCTCTCTCCCTTCCTCTGCTCAGACCCCCACGCACATGCCACCACTGTCCTGGGCTCCTTTCCCTAGATTTGAGAGGCCCAGGGCAGAGTGGAGAGGGCTTTGGTCTTGCATCCAAATCCTGGCTCTGAATGTCCTTTTGCAGGTTATTTAATCTTTCTGAACCTCAGCCTTCTCATCTGCGAAATGGAAGAGCAATGCATTCTCTGGTGGATCTGGGTTGTGTGGGGCCTGAAGCTCTTACCACATGTGGATCTCTTTTTAAGGTGAAGAATTTCTGGCCAGGCGCGGTGTCTCATGCCTGTAATCCCAGCACTTCGGGAGGCCAAGGCAGGTGGATCACGAAGTCAAGAGATCAAGATCATCCTGGCCAACATGATGAAACCCCGTCTCTACTAAAAGTACAAAAAATTAGCTGGGCATGGTGGCGGGCACCTGTAATCCCAGCTAGTCGGGAGGCTGAGGCAGGAGAATCGCTCGAACCCGGGAATCGGAAGCTGCAGTGAACCAAGATTGCACTACTGCACTCCAGCTTGGTGACAGAGCAAGACTCCGTCTCAAAAATAAAGAATCTTAGCATCTTGTGCAAAGTTTACAAAACACTTAGCCATGTGAATGCACTGTCAGGGCTCCTCTGGAACACGTGAGGGTCTTAGAAGCTTAAGCTCTGTTAGCTTCACAGTAAATCCAGATGTGTTCACGCCTACCTGGTAGGACTGTGAAGGATTAACTGAGCTCATATTTGAACTCCTAGAACAGTGTCTGGCACAGAGTAAGCCCCTCATAAGTATTGGCTTTCATTCTTATTGCCTCTCAGGGTCCCTATGAGCATTAGACATTTGCAGATTGCCCAAGTAACATCAAATGTGGTGTGGGCAGATGCTGTGCACCTGACACATGCATTCATTAGCTCATCTAATGTGTAGTGTTCACGATGGGCCAGGTGCCATTCTGAGCACTGGGGAACCAATGGCCCCTCTTAAAGCTTTCGGTCTGGGAGGGGCAATCAGGCAGTTAATCACACACATAGGCAGGTCCAAATGTAATGAGGACAGGTGCTATGAGAAAGCAAGGCAAGGCTAGGCACAGTGGCCCATGCCTACAATCCCAGCACTTTGGGAGGAGGATTGCTTGAGCCCAGGAGTTTGAGACTAGCCTGTGCAACATAGTGAGACCTTGTCTCCACAAAAACTGGAAAAAAAAAATTAACTGGGCATGGTGGTGTGTGTCTGTAGTCCCAGCTTACCAGGAGGCTGAGGCAGGAAGAGCACATGAGCCCAGGAGGTTGAGGCTGCAGTGAACCATGATCATGCCATTGCACTCCAGCCTGGGTGACAAAGTAAGACCCTCTCTCAAAAAAAAAAAAAAAAGGCGAAACTATATCTAGGGAAAGAAAAGTGAGGAAATGATTTTCATTTGGGGTATAAGGAAAGGCCTCTTTGAGACATTACGAAAGAATAGGGAAGAATTCTTATTCTCGTTTCTGGTTTGCTTGCAGTTTCTGTATGTCCATCCGTAAGGCAATCTGGCATGGTGACATTAATTAAAGCAACTAAACCGTTTGGTGGTCCAACTAAAATCTAAGCAATTATTATCTCCTCTGAGCCTCTCAACAACTCTGAGATGAGTAAACGGAGACCCAGGCAAGAGTGGCTTTACCTGAGCTGACACAAGTACTAAATGGAGGAGCTGGGATTGAAATCTCCACCCGACTGCCTCACAGGTCCTTTCTTCACATCGTGTGGCTGACACAAAGCAGGGGTGCTCCTGCAGACTCATGTGACCTCATGACCTTCTCAAAGGCCACATGGTCTAATCTCCTCCCCTCTCACTGTGGGAATGGAGGAAGCTGAGGGCCTGAGCATCGCTGCTTCTGAGACCCATCCCACGTCCTCTGCCTGCCACTATCAAAATGGTTGTGACCTCCCTGGGGCAGCAGAGTCCAAGAAAAGTCAGTCTCCCAGACACAGGAAGCCCTCGTGTGGTCCTCAGGCACCTGCACCATGGGTACAGCCGCAGATCTGGCCCTCACTGATGCAAACACCAGCCCTCTCCTGGCTTTCTGCTCTACCCACTGGCACATTTCTTCCCGGAAGGATGATTGATGCTCTGCTACTTGTTGCCTTGGAGGTGCTCACAGTGACATACATGAGATGCCTTAAAACCATGAAGGTCAGAGTTCAAAAGGCAGGTAGGCAAGCAGGGAGAGCCCAAGTATTGGGCCCAGAGAACTATAGTAGGGGAGCAGGCTTATCTCTGAGCATCCCCACAGGCCTAGCAGAAGCAGGAATGGCTGATACATGGCTCTCATGATCCAACGGAGGGAAGCAGGTACTTAACACATGGGCTGGGGTGTGGCACCATGGGGATGAGTACTGCTTAAGCACCTACCATGTGCCACCCACTCTGCTAGGTGCATGAAGCCAGTTACTGAGTGGGCCTTGAAACCATCTTGTGTGGTAGGTATGTTTATCCCCATTTCACAGATGTGAGCACTGAGACTCAGAGAGGCAAGTGAACATTGTCTCCTCTATAATGACCGTCCCCTATAAACTCCTGGCAGGAGGGCCTTGCCAGCTGAGTCATGGCGCTCATCATAAAGGCATCAAGTGGGAGGGGAGTCATTAGAGAGGAGACAATGGGCCACATAGTAGATGCAGTTTTCTATAGAAGTTTTATTTAAAAAATCAATGTTACTGTTTTTAAATACAGAAACGTTTGATATTTCCATTAGTCCTGGTTAAAAGCTGAAGCAAATATTTTAAAATCATATGTGATAAAAGTATATCTGGGAAATGAAAGGTTTTTTTTTTTTTTTTTTGAGATAGGCTTTCACTGCCACCCTGGCTGGAGTGCAGAGGTGTGATCATGGCTCACTGCAGCCTTGGCCTCCTGACCTCAAACAATCCTTCCACCCCAGCCTCCTGAGTACCTGGGACCACAGGCACACACAACCATGCCCAGCTAATTTTTTTTTTTTTTTTTTTTTTTTGTAGAGATAAGGTCTTACTATGTTGTCAAGTCTGGTCTCAAACTCATGGCCTCAAGCGATCCTCCTGCCTCAGCCTTCTAAAGTGCTGGGATTACAGACGTGAGCCACTGTACCCAGCTGGAATTGGGAGTTTTTTAAGTGTCCAGGATTATAATATTTGGTCACATATCTCAGAGCTGGAGCACTCATAGAAGTGTAAACATATTGAGGTCACAGGAACTAAGTGCTTTAGAGATGCTACCCCAGCCAAGCCCCCAACACCTTTGTGAGACAGATACTATTCTTATCCCCATTTCACAAATAACAGGCTCAGCTGTCAAGCAGGTTGCCCAAGGTCACCCAGCTGGGAAGTGGCCAAGCCCAGCTGCAAAGTCAGGGCTGCTGAAGGGGAGACAGATGGCCGCGTGCCCAGGCGTGAGCAGGCTAGAGGTGCTGGGGGACAGTCTGGGTGTGCACAGAAGCAGCTCCCGAGCTCTCAGTGCTAGTGTGAGGATGAAAGGCCCTCGCCCTGCTGCTGCCCAGGGGGAGAGCCTGGGGCTCAAGCTGGCAATGAACCTTGCAGGCTGGGCCTGG
Organism: Rhinopithecus roxellana; assembly: GCF_007565055.1. NCBI lineage: Eukaryota > Metazoa > Chordata > Mammalia > Primates > Cercopithecidae > Rhinopithecus > Rhinopithecus roxellana. The sequence continues at coordinate 48,207,035 of NC_044567.1, forward strand.
ACCTGTGTCTGAAACAGGGAGCCTTGTCAGGTGGGGAGGCGCCTTGGCTGAAGCCCTCAAATGCAGAGTCACGGGGCCAGGCGCAGTGGCTCACACCTGTAATCCTAGCACTTTGGGAGGCTGAGGTGGGTGGATCACGAGGTCAAGAGATCGAGACCATCCTGGCCAACATGGTGACACCCCATCTCTACTAAAAATACAAAAAATTAGCCGGGCGTGGCGGCAGGCGCCTGTAATCCCAGCTACATGGGAGGCTGAGGCAGGAAAACAGCTTGAACCCGGGAGGCGGAGGTTGCAGTGAGCTGAGATCGTGCCACTACACTCCAGCCTGGGCAAAAAGAGCAAAACTCTATCTAAAAAAAAAAAAAAAAAAATGCAGAGTCACGGAACAGGAAAGGGGCTGCTCACCTGAGGTCAGATCCCCAGACCTGGCTGACTGCCGCCCTGGGCTCATAAAGAACCACTGTGCAGTGCCGCGTGATGAGCCCTCTCACCATACCCAGCACGGGGAACCTGGCGAGAGAGTGGCTGGTTCTGTCTTGGGGGTCGGGGCCAGCGCACGGAGCTGGCAGCCAAGCTGGGCCTTACGTGCTGAGTCATGGCACTCATCATAAAGGCTTCATTCAGAGACACGGCTACAGGCGGCCCCAGCGCTCACCATCCCAGGTCCTTACAACGGCCCAGGATGAGTCCCAGCCACGTACCAGGGATACACCTGTGCATGGGAAGACACGGTCCCTTCTCTCAAAGAATTGCGGTCCGAGGGGAGAAGGCAAGACCATGAACAGGGAAATAAGTCAGTAGCGCCCATGCTGATAGAGAAAGTGGGTAAAGAAGGAGAAGCAGAAGGGAAGACAGAGATGGCCATGGTGGGGGTTTTTCTCTAGGAAGAGGGCCTCATGCGGGAGGTGACCTGAGCTGAGCCAGACAGAAGTGAGGGATGGAGGCCAGGCACGGTGGTTCATGCCTGTAATCTCAGCACTTTGGGAGGCCGAGGAGGGTGGATATCTTAAGGTCAGAAATTCAAGACCAGCCTGGCCAACATGGTGAAACCCCATCTCTGCTAAACATACAAAAATTAACTGGGTGCGGTGGCAGACACCTGTAGACCCAGCTACTCAGGAGGCTGAGGCAGGAGAATCGCTTGAACCTGGGAGGTGGAGGTTGCAGTGAGCCGAGATTGCACCACTACACTCCAGCCTGGGCGACAGAGCAAGACTCATCTCGAAAAAACAAAAAAGGAAAAAAGGAGTGAGAGATGGAGGCACGTGAGGTGAGGGAGTGGGAAAGAGCGTGGCTGTTTGGTGGCTGAGTGATGGGAAGTGGGAACGGAATGGAAGGAGGACCCGGGCAGAGGTTCTGAGAGCACAAGCAAGGAGTCTGCACAGGAGGCCAGGCGAGGGTTTTCAGCTGGGAAATGACAAGACTTGCTTGATGTTTTAAAAAGATCTCTGGCCAGTCACAGTGGCTCATGCTTGTAATCCCAGCACTTTGGGAGGCTGAGGCAGGTGGATCGCTTGACACCAGGAGTTCAAGACCAGCCTGGACAACAAAGCAAGACCCAGTCTCTACAAAAAATAAAAGAAAGAAAGAAAAAAAAAGAAAGAAAGGAAAATTAGCTGGGCATGTTGCATGTTCCTGTAGTCCTAGCTACTCGGAGGCTGAGATGGGAGGATCACTGGAGCCCAGGAGTTAGAGGCTACATGAGTTGAGATCACGCCACTGCACTTCAGCCTGGGTGACAGAGCGAGACTCTGTCTCAAAAAAGAAGCCCTGCAGCACCTGGAGGAAGACAGCACTGGAATCAGGAAGAGTTAGATGGTTGCATTTGTCCAGGGAAAAGAAGGTGAGAAGGAGATGGCTTGGTCTAGGGCAGTGAGAGGTGGTCAGCTCGGCCAGGCTGCCAGGACTGCTGATATGGGTGGAGGAAAGAGTCATCCAGGGCTATCCCGTGGTTCTCACCTGAGCTCCTGCATGGAGGTTGATGCCATTTGCTCAGCGGGCATGAAGGGGAAACTCGACATTTGGGCGGTGGGCATGTTAATTTGAGCTGCCCACTGGATAGTCAGTTGAAGTTGTCTGCACACTGGTATGCATCCACATCCCCTTGAGGTCCAAGACCCTTGATCTCCCACCTGCTGGAAGTGTTGGCTGCTGCAGACCGCCCCCAGGAGCCAAAGGGGCTACCTTGCCCAGGATGACAGATCCACTCTGGGGCAGCCCTCATCTGAAGGCTGGTCCATGTGGGGACACAATGATTTTGCCCCCTTACCTCTTTCTGGGCAACTTTGAAGGACTAGCCTGGCTCCAGATGACCCAGGGGTCAGCTGAGGCTCCTTGCAGCTGCAATGCAATCCACTTCTCCCTCTGCCTACCCTGTATCCCTTGTGCCCTCACAGGCCAAGCCCTAAGACATTCCCCAGTCAACTTCCTCACAGGCAACTGGATGCATTTAGTTTGGAGCTCTGGGAAGAGGTCTAGGCTGGGCGACAACAATGTGGGGTGAGGACATCATGGGAATTTGAAGTCTCAGGCTAGGTGAGAAGGGAAGAGGATTGAAGCACAGAGCATGCCAATGTTGAGAGCTGAGGAGGTTGGAAGGGTGGTGCCCTGGAACCAAGCCAAGAAAGGTTTAAAGGGACCAGGCGTGGTGGCTCACGCCTGTAATCCCAGTACTTTGGGAGGCCGAGGTGGGTGGATCACTTATCAGGAGTTCGAGACCAGCCTGGCCAATATGGTGAAACCCATCTCTACTGAAAATACACAAGTTAGCCAGATGTGCTGGTGCATGCCTCTAGTCCCAGCTACTCAGGGGGGCTGAGGCAGGAGATTCACTTGAACCTGGGAGACAGAGGTTTCAGTGAGCTGAGATTGCGCCACTGCCCTCCAGCCTGGGGGACAGAGCTAGACTCCACCTCAAAAAAGAGAGAGAGAAAAAAAAAGAAAGGAAGTGTTTAAAGGAGAGATTTGGTGCCTATAATCCCATCTACCTGGGAGGCTAAGGCAGAAGAATAGCTTGAACCCAGGAGGTGGAGGTTGCAGTGAGCCGAGATCGCGCCACTGCACTCCAGCCTGGGCATGACAGAGCGAAACTCCGTCTCAAAAAGAAAAGGAGAGATTTACCTCGCCAGGTGCTATGAGGATTGTTCGGGTAAGATGAGGACCCATGACACTCTAGTTAGTTCATTTCAACCGCTGTAGTGTTCAGGGAGGAACTCGGAGGAACTTTTTTTTTTTTTTTTTTTTTTTGGAGACGGAGTCTCGCTCTGTCGCCCAGGCTGGAGTGCAGTGGCGCGATCTCGGCTCACTGCAAGCTCCACCTCCCGGGTTTATGCCATTCTCCTGCCTCAGCCTCCCGAGTAGCTGGGACTACAGGCGCCCGCCGTCTCGCCCGGCTAGTTTTTTGTATTTTTTTAGTAGAGACGGGGTTTCACCGTGTAGACCAGGATGGTCTCGAGCTCCTGACCTCGTGATCCACCCGTCTCGGCCTCCCAAAGTGCTGGGATTACAGGCGTGAGCCACCGCGCCCGGCCTCGGAGGAACTTTTAAAGCCAGGGGCATAATCTGGCGAGGAGAGGAACTCGTAGAGAAGGAGAAATGGATGATTTAGAAGGGGAGTGGCAGGAGCAAAACCTTGGAGCGGATGGGGTCCAGGGCGCACATGGAAGGGTCCATCTGTGAATAATGCTTTGTATCAGCAAGAAGGCAGAGTAGAGGCACCTGTGCAGGTTGGAGCGTAGACCTGGTGAGGAGGTCATTAGGCACGGTCACTGGCTGTGAGTGAGTGATGGGAAGCAGTGCTGGAGATGAGTAGACAAGAAGAAAGAGTCAGCTTAACCTGCAAGTCTCCCGGCTGTAAAGGGCACTGGTGTGCTTCAAACCTAACTCTGGGCTTCATTCGCTGGAAAAAGCACAAAGACATTCTAAGCTGTCAAGACGTGGTAGGTTCAGCGAGTAATACTAGTTACAGTAAAAAGATCTGAGCTGTTGCTATGCTAAGCATTCGTCATGCATTCTGTCATTTAATAAGCCATCCCTCAAAACCCCTGTGACACAGATACAGTTGGTCCTTATTAGTTGCACATTCTGTATTTGCAAATTTGCCTGCTTGCTGAAACTCATGTGTAACACCAAAATCAACACTCGCAGAGCCTTTGTGATCATTTGCAAACATTCTCAGGGTGGTGAAGATGTGAGTCTCCCAACGTGGCATGTTCCCAGCTGAGGTCAAACAAGGCGACAAGCGGCCGTCTTGTCTCAGCTGTCGTACTGTAAACAAGTGTCCTCTTCACGGTCTAGTTAGTGCCGCATTTCCTGCATTTTTGTGTTTTTTATTGGCGATTTTGCTATTTGAAATGGCCCCCAAAGGCTGTCTAGTGTTCTTAAATGCAAGAAGGCTGGGATGTGCCTTGTGGAGAAAATAACGACTGGGTGTTAGATAAGCTTTGCCCAGGCATGAGCTACAGTGAGTTGAATGTTAATGAATCAGCAATATGTATTAAATACAGTGTCTTTAAACAGAGACATGCTTAAAACAAGGTTATGTGTTGATTGATGAAAATGTTGTGATCAGAGGCTCACAGGAATTCAACCAGTATTTCCCCTAGGGGCAATGTTTCAGTATTCACGATTCTGTGTTCGTAGTGACTTCATAGAGCATAACTACTGCAAATAATGACAATCGACTGTACTTTTTTTTTTGATACGGAGTCCTCCTCTGTCGCCCAGGCTAGAGTGCAGTGGTACAATATTGGCTCACTGCAACGTCTGCCTCCTGGGTTCAAGCGATTCTCCTGCCTCAGCCTCCCAAGTAGCTGAGATTACAGGCGCACACCATCACGCCTGGCTAATTTTTGTATTTTTAGTAGAGAGATTTCACCATGTTGACCAGGCTGGTCTCGAACTCCTAACCTCAAGGGATCCACCCACCTCGGGCACCCAAAGTGCTGGGATTACAGGTGTGAGCCACCGTGCCCGGCCTCGTGTGTACTATCAACCCTGTTGGTCACATAAGAAACCAAGGCTAAGAGACTAGACAAGCTACAGGTAGTAGTAGCAGAGCTGCGGCTGAAACCTGGGCTGGCAGGGCACTACGGGGCTTCGCCCCATGAATGTGGCCTTGTGATCCAGTGGGGACCGCAGGGGACCTGGCTTGGAAGAAAGGTTTCTTTTTTAGGACACCCCTTGAGCAGCCGGTCTCCCCACTGCGCTGGCCTCTCCAGTTTCTACCTGAACACAGACGCTCCCTCAGCCCGCCTGGGCTGCAGCCACAGAGCTGTTGCCAGGCTATGGTTTTCCCCTAAGCGGGTGGAACAGTGGCTCTGTGTCTTTGGTTTTCCTTTGCCCTGCCCAGCCCTGGCAGGGGAGGCACAAAGGAGGCATCTGTGACTGAGCACGGAGGCCAGCCAGTCTCCCGACACCAGCCCATCCGGTCTGCTGCGGCCTCCTGTTTATTCAGGGATAAACCTGGGCAGGCCCCAGGGAGCCACCCTCTTCTCAGCCCCACCGCCTTCTCCACAGGGCAGAGCCCACAGCCCTTCTTCTGTCTTTTGTGGGGTGGCTTGCTTGTTGTGGTTTGGGACACTTCTTCATCCCAGCATCACTGAGATAATTTAGGAGACAATTATGGGAGACTCTGTTTGCTTTCAGAGTTGAGTTACAAGCCTTTCAGTGTGTGTCCTTCCAACCCCAGAACAGACTCAGAGTTGTCATCGTCCACTGTCATCCTGGCCTATTCTTCTTCTCTCAGGAGGCGGCTAAATCTGAGACTAATGGCTGCCACCTGGAGTGTTCCTCAGGGAGGCAGGGAGCACCCACATGACTGTGAGGAGGGGGCACTTACCTGGTGGGGGCTCAGTGCTCCCCTGTGGGGCTGAGGAAGGAGCCTGGGCTTGGGGAGAAGCTGGGTGCCTGCTGCCCACCCTCCTTGACTCATCAGATATAAATTAGAAGCCATGGCTGGGAGGGCGCGAAGCTGACAGCAGAGCCCCAGGTCCCCAGACAAGCTGTGGGGAGAAAAGCAGCATGGGTGTCAGAGGTGCCTGGACAGGCGGCCAGCAGGTCCACAGCAAGGCTGTACCTTGTTCTTCCTTGATCTCTGGGTGGCCAGCACTAGGCCTGGCCTGCGGTTCCTGCTCAGTGATTCTTGTTTGAGTAAAAGAATGACGGGGTGAATGAATGGATGGTCTTAGTTCTATGATGGTTACTTCGGGGAAGTTATTTTATTATACAAACCTGAGCTTCTCTTTTTTACATAGGATAATGGCTAGGTGCACAGTCTCTGGAGCCAGGCTGCCTGGGTTTGACTCCTGGCTCTCAACTTACTAGCTGTATATCCTTGAGTAACCTTTCTGAGCCTCAGTTTCCCCATCTGTAGAATGGGGATAATACCAACTCGTAGGGTTGTCGGGAGGATTAAATGAGCTCGTATCACGTGAAGCACTAGAACGGAGCTTGTGTATATTAAGTGCTATGTGACCATTTGCTGTTAATACTTTTTTTTTTTTTTTTTTTGAGAAGGAGTCTCACTCTGTCACCCAAACTGGAGTGCAGTGGCTAGATCTCAGCTCACTGCAACCTCCACCTCCCGGGTTCAAGTGATTCTCCTGCCTCAGCCTCCTGAGTAACTGGGATTACAGGCGACCACCACCATGCCCAGCTAATTTTTGTATCTTTAGTAGAGACGGGGTTTCACCATGTTGGCCAGGCTGGTCTTGAACTCTTGACCTCAAAGATCCACCCGCCTTGGCCTCCCAAAGTGCTGGGATTACAGGCTTGAGCCACCGCACCTGGCCAGCTGTTAATACCTTTAAGATGAACATAACATCTGCCTTGTGTGTGTGTTGGGAGCCTGGTACATTGTTTTCCCAAGTGTGCTCTTCTCAGAATGCTGATCCCTTGTGTTGTTAGATAAGAAGGGTCCTGTCCAAGCCCAATTGCCTTAAGGAAGCCTGGGGTTAAAAGCTAGGGAGGCTTCTCTCCTGCAGAGGTGCCTGTGACATCTCCAAGAGGGAGTGATTTGACCACAGATCACCTGCTTGCTATCACAGTGGGATGGGGTTTCCACAAAACACATCTTTGAAAACAACAAATACTTCTTCCTTCCCTCTATCCCTGGAGCCCTGGCCTCATCCTGCTTAGCTTATCTGGTGGCAGCCAGGGAAATGGCAGGATGTGTCTCCCTGGGCTTAGAACTGGGGCAGGAGTCAGCAGCCAAGTCAACACCAGGCAGTGGCCACTCCTCGGCTCTAAGCCAGCAGGTAGGACCACAGAGGTGCATGTGGGAGAATCATAGACACCTGATGTGGGCTGCAACTGATTGAGACACTGCTGAGCTGGACAGTGGACACCTGCAACCCAAGGATGATGAAGAGGAACTTGAGGCCTTTTATTGCTCATGGTCTTCAATCATCCTTATTAGTTTCTGTTGCTTCCCAGGCAATTCTAGTTGCTGTAAGTAAGCCAATGATGCAGCGAGAGAGGCAGAAGGGAGTCCTGAACATGGGCCAGATCTGGGTACAAATCTTGGCTCTGCCACCACTTAATCCTCTTGAGCCTCAGTTTCCTTATCTGTATCATGAGTGCGGTAACATCTACTCTACAAGATTGTTGGATTAAAATAAGAAATGAAGTGACTGGCACATAGTTCATAGCTATTATTAATAATAGGCTGCAGGGAAATGTTCTCTCCTTGGTTTCGGGGCCCCTGTCCAAGGTTCCTGTTAGGTAGAGGAGTTGTTTCTTCAGAGTTGAGATCTGATGTGTCTGGGAAGCAGGCAGCTTGATCTTGAGAAAGGTCTCTCTCCTTTCAAATGCCCATCTCAGGAACTTCAGAAAAGGCTTCTGCTAATTCACAAATCAAGTCCTCAGCTTTCCATTGTCTGAGGGTGAGGGATTCTCAGTCCCATTCAGGGCCCTAACCATTCCCCAGGTGACTACTTTGTGCCAGACATGTTAGGAGCTTAAGTCCAAAGACACCAGAGGCATGGACCCTGTCCTCAGGAATTGCAGAATGGTAGGGGACCTGACAGGAGGCCAATCCTGACAATTCAGTGTGTTCCTCATAGTAACGGAGCTTGTGATTGAGGCATAGAGATCATGAAGTCAAGGAATAATTTATTATCACTGGAGAAGACAGGGAAGGCATCACCTGGGAAATCATACCTGGGTGGAGTTTTGAAGGATGAATAGGAGTTTGCCTAGTGGACAGAGGAGGCCAAAAGTTTGGTACTAAAAACAGCATACCTACTCTACTCCCAACCACCTTCCTTTTCTAGGATTGGTGTGGGTCCGTCTGCCATTAGCAAGCTTTGTGACTATAGGTAAGTCATTTCTTCTCTCTAGGCCTCAGTTTCTCATTTGTGAAATGGGATCCCTTCCAGCTTTAATGCACTATGATTTCATGTTTATGTAGGCCTAGATAATTGTTTTAAAGTCCTCATATTTGCAAAACACTTGGCGAAAGTCTTTGACTTTTTCTCTTCTAACGCACCTCCCAGTCTTACAAAGTGGGTTGTACTGTCTCCATTTGACTGAGGAGGAAACTGAGGCTTGGTGAAGTTACTTGCCTTTAGCCAATGTGTGGCAGATCCAGGCCTCAAATCCAGGTCTTCCGGCCCTGAGTTCCACTGTTTCTCCACTGCTCCACACAGCCTCTCATCCAACAAGCCCTCGGCGGCTGCACATAATGATCCTGGACAGATTACTGCCTTGTGCAGGCTCCTGTCAGATGTTACTCCTGATAGCTGGGGAGGAGGATGAGCGAGAACATTGTGTGCCAGGATGCCAGGCCTCGGCCCTGAAGAAGGAGCTTATGAGAAAGAGGCATGCAGGGAGGCAGCGGGTAGGATGTTGAGCATGGTCAAGAAAGGCTGTTTTGGCCAGAGAGTGGGTAAAGAATAAAGTCTGGAGTAGCAGGCAAGTGCACAGCCACCCTTTCCTGAAGCAAAAATTGGTGCCTAAATCCACAGTGAAAATAGTCCCCCTGGCCGGGTGCGGTGGCTCATGCCTGTAATCCCAGCACTTTGGGAGGCCTAAGTGAGCGGATTGCTTTAGGTCAGGAGATTGAGACAACCCTGGCCAACATGGTGAAACTTTGTCTCTACTAAAAATAAAGAAATTAGCTGAGTGTGGTGGCACATGCCTGTGATCCCGGCTACTCCGGAGGTTGAGGCACGAGAATTGCTTGAACACAAGAGGCAGAGGTTGCAGTGAGCTGAGATCACGCCACTGCACTCCAGCCTGGCGACAGAGCCAGACTCTGTCTCAAAAAAAAAAAAAAAAAAAGGAAACAGTCCCCCTGCCTCCAGGGTCTCTGTGTGCCCGTACCCTGCTTTGTTTTTCTTTAGAGCACATATTATACATGTCACTCATTAATTTATTGTTTCATCATCCGACTTCTCCACTAAAATGTCAGCTCCACGAGAATCAATCAAGACTTGGTACTGATCAAGGCTGTGTCTACAACACCTAGAACAGAGCCTGGCACTAACTGTTCTTGAATGAATGAAAGAATGAATGAAGGATTGAAAGAATGAATGAAGGATTGAAAGAACAAATGATCCCTTCACCTGTGATCACGTCAGCACCCACTGTTGTCGGCAAGTGTTTAGCAAAGCAGTTCCCAAACCGCTGCATCAGAATCACTGGGATCTCTAAAAACTGCCAACACCTGGCTTCCACCGTGACATTCGGATTAGGTTGCCATGGGGTATGTTATTGACTTTTTTTTTTTTTGAGACGGAGTCTCGCTCTGTCACCCAGGCTGGAGTGCAGTGGCGTGATCTCAGCTCACCGCAAGCTCCGCCTCCTGGGTTCATGCCATTTTCCTGCCTCAGCCTCCCGAGTAGCTGGGACTACAGGTGCTCGCCACCATGCCCGGCTAATTTTTTTGTATTTTTAGTGGAGACGGGGTTTCACTGTGTTAGCCAGGCTGGTCTTGATCTCCTGACCTCATGATCCGCCGCCTTGGCCTCCCAAAGTGCTGGGATTACAGGCGTGAGCCACCGCGCCTGGCCTGTTACTAACATTTTTTTAGGTTCAAGTGATTCCAATCGTTTTTTAAGTTCTTCAGGTGATCCTGATGTGCAGTGCAGTTTAGGAACCACTGCTTTAAAGGGTTGTCTACTCCTATAAAAGGGCAGTCCACTCCTACAAAGCTTCCAGCTGAGTTAATGGCCAATCAGAGACATGGGCAGTGGTACCCTGGGTGGGACCTCTGTGCTGCCCAAGTCTGGGAGGAGGTGGGGGCGGTGAGGTGTATGGGGAGAGAAGAGTTGTTTTCGCTGTCTGGGTTTGCAGTTACCTGATATTACCAAGAGTAGAGGAAAAGGAAGTTTTTCTCCTTGCCCTCACCCAATTCAAGTCAAAAGAAGACCTTGCTGGACTTCCTCCTCCCCTGCCACCTCCTCTTCTTGGATGACTGAATGAGTCAGAGGGGATGTTTGTTAGGGAGGAAACACTGGTTTTCTCACCATTTTCCCCCTTTCTTTGGGCTTGAATGAGTAAGAAAACCCATTGTTTATACATGCGCATGTTGACAAAAATAGAGCTTGGAGCTTCTGAAGACTCAACCTGGGCTCCAGAGTCAATAAGTCCAGGTCCTACTCCGTCTGCACAGCATCCAGCCAGTTGTTATGAGAGAACCCAGCCCCAGGGGCAGAGTGGTGAAATCATCCCAGCCAATGGACAGTCACCAACACCGGGGTGTTTGCCAAGGGAAACGCCTTGTTTCCACAGTCCAAGATCCTCTCCTGGGCTGGCACAGAGTTGCAGAATTGCAAGAGACCTAAAGATGCTGTCCAGCCAAGAGCTTTTCCAGGGGAGGAGTCTGAGGCCCAAAAAGTTAGGGAGAGCCCAGAACCTAGGCCTCCTGCATCTTCACTGGGTTGGAAGAGGCAGAGGAAGGAGTGGTCAGAGAAGATGCCAGCTTAGTGCAGACCCCTAGACACATCCCCACTGGAGACAGAGGGCTCTGGGATCCAGGAGTCACCCCCATTTTTTGTCTAAATAAAAAATTGGGGGCCAGGTGTGGTGGCTCACGCCTGTAATTCTAGCACTTTGGGAGGCTGAAGCGGGCAGATCACTTGAGGCCAGTTTGAGACTAGCCTGGCCAACATAGCAAAACCCCATCTCTACTAAAAATACCAAAAATTAGCTAAGTGTGGTGGCGTATGCCTGTAATCCCAGCTGTTCAGGAGGCTGAGACACAAGAATCACCCGAACCCAGGAGACAGAGGTTGCAGTGAGCCAAGATCGCATCACTGCACTCAAGCCTGGGCGACAGAGGGAGACTCTGTCTCAAAAAAAAAAAAAAAATTGGGAACGGGTCAAGAGGCCTCTGCAGTCTCCGAGTCCTGCCTACTTACTTGGTAGTCCCTTCCCTAAGCCACTGCTTAAGTCGTCAAATACTGAATTTATCACCTGGGATGAAAGCTGAGATTTAAGAGTTGTAGCTGAACTTCCTGAGTGTGGAGTCAAAGGACCTCTGAGAGAGAGGTGAGAGAGGATGAGTGCTTGTGGTAAAGTCCTAGCCAGCTGCCAGGGGGCTTTTCCACACAGAGCCCCAGCTGGGCAGAAATAATGTCCTCTAGCGGGGGGTGGTGGCTCACACCTGTAATCCCAGCACTTTGGGAGGCCGAGGCAGGCGGATCACAAGGTCAGGAGTTCAAGGCCATCCTGACCAACATGGTGACACCCCGTCTCTACTAAAAATACAGAAATTAGCCAGGCGTGGTGTCATACGCCTGCAGTCCCAGCTACTCAGGAGGCTGAGGCAGGAGAATCGCTTGAACCCGGGAGGCGGAGGTTGCAGTGAGCCAAGATCGCGCCACTGTACTCCAGCCCAGGCGACAGAGTGAGACTGAGCCGCAAAAAAAAAAAAAAAAAAAGAATGTCCTGTGTGTGTGTGTGTGTTGACAGAATCAAGCCCTGCTAAGATGGACCGGGTTTGACTGATGCTCACAGTCCTGATTAATGACTGGTGTCCACCTTGGAGAGCACTAGACTGAGAGTCATGAGACCTGGTTCTACCCCTGGCTCCACCACTAACTGCCTGTGCTACTTGTGAGGGGAGATGCCATTTCCCACCTCTGGGGCTCATTCCCCTGTCTTGGAAATGGTTATACTATACGAGTGATTTTAAACATTTTTAAAGCCATAGAACCCTTTATTCACATGAAGTCTCATGCAGAAGACAACATGTACAGCAGACAGAAGTGGAGCTATTTTTGTGGTCCCCCTGAAGTATACCTTCCCTTTTGCGAAGTCTCCACAGAACCCTGAGGGTTCCAAGGAACTCAGTTTGAGAACAACTTGCCAGACTTTTTGTTTTAGCTCCAATACTATTTATATCAGCTGTTGTTTGTTCACTTGGCTAATATTGGTTGGCATCAGTTGCTTGGCTAATGTTAACATTAGGTAATGTTCAGAAGGGTTCTTTTCTCAAAATAATGATCATGAAACCATATATATATTTAGCCAGTCGTTCCACATGGCCCCAAACATGTGCAGAATGTTGCTTCTTTACACCATCTAATGTTGAGCTAACTCCTGCATGGTGGCAGCAGAAAGAAAATAGACTTAGGCCAGGCATGATGGCTCATGCCTGTAATCCCAGCATTTTGGGAAGCTGAGGTGGGGGGATTGCTTGAGCCTAGGAGTTTGAGGCTGCAGTGAGCTATGATTGCGCCACTGCACTTCAGCCTAGGCAACAGAGCAAGGTCCTTTTTATTTATTTATTTATTTATTTATTTATTTATTTTAGACAGTCTCCCTCTGTCACTCAGGTTGGAGTGCAGTGGCACAATCTTGATTCACTGAAGCCTCTACCTCCCGGGTTCAAGTGATTCTCCTGCCTCAGCCTCCAGAGTATCTGGGATTACAAGTGCTCGTCACTACACCTGGCTAATTTTTGTATTTTTTTGTAGAGACAGGGTTTTGCCATGTTGGCCAGGCTGGTCTCGAATTCTTGACCTCAGGTGATCTACCTGCCTCAGCCTCCCAAAGTGCTGGGATTACAGGTGTGAGTCACCGCGCCCGGCCTAACCCTGTCTCTAAAGAAAAAAAAAAAAAAGGAACCTCACAGCAATGCTAAGAGACCAGGGTACCTAACTCAAGGCCTTCCTTCCCCACATCCTCACAGGTGGTGCTGTGCTCAGAAGGCAGGATTATACTTCCTATTAACTCACTCTTAGCCCCTGTTTGAACCAAGGACAGAGTCCTAGCCTGTATTAGAGCCCTCAGATCCCATATTCATCCCGTGTCTAATCCCACCCATCAGATACAGTCACCATCCCCACCTCACCCCCCACTGGACTATCACTGCTTCTCTGAACCCTGCTGGAACATGTGAGCCCTTCCTCAAAAGTCAGGGTCCTAAATTTTCCCTCGGGCTGCCTCTAATCCTCACCTCTGTTCCCCTCAGCCTCTTGCCATAATGATCATGAGTAATAGCTACTGTTTATTGGCTACTTGCTCTGTGCCAGGCTCTGTTCTATGTATTTTACTGGCCCTGATTATTTTGATCCTCACAATAGTTCTAAAACACATACTATTATTATCTCCAATTTAAAGATGAGGCAATTGAAACACTGGGACTTAAACTTGCCTACGGTCATTTAGCAACAAGGTGGTAAAGCCAAGATACCGCCCTCGGCCCCAGCACACATGCACAGAACCAGTGCATCAGACTGCAGCTCACTCGTGCTGCTGGTAGTGACTAGGAGCTACCATTTATTGAGCACCTGCAGCATCTCAGGCATTGCACTAGACACTTCATCATTTCATTGAAACTTCACAATTGCAAGAGGAAGAGTCTTATTTCCATTTTCTAGAAGTGGAGACTAAGGCTCCAAAACATTGACTTCCCTTGGTAAGTGGAACCGGGCAGGCTTCGAACCCAGGAGTGTTCAATGCATCTGTGGCCTTCCTCTGTCACTCTGCTTTTAAGGACAAGTACCTGGAGACATTCCCCACTCCACTACCTTTGAGAAAAATAAAGAGAGACCTACTGACACAACCCATTCCACAGAGCTCTTGAGAATGTCACTCAGGCTGCCCGTGGTGAGGACGTGGAGGGGGCTTGACAGGCCTGACTTTCTCCATTGACCTTTGCTGGGAGACAGCCAGGACCAGAGAAGGGATGATCACCCTTGGTTTCTGCTTTTCTTTCTTGGTTCTGGACGATCCTGTCATGTGACCTGCTTTCTGGAGCCCAATTATCCTTAGGGGCAACATTGGACTTGGAAGGGAAGAAGGGAAACCAAGATAGAGCCCCTGGACTCAGCCACATCCTAAAACCTTATGGAAGGCTGCTGAGTTAAGGTCTCAGGGTGGAGCTGGGAAGGCAGATAGAGTGGGCCAGGGTGCATGGGCTCAATCACGTACCACACCTTTGAGGAGTGCCTAAAATTAAGTGTACCCACTGTGCTAGGGTGTACAACATCCCGTGAGGTACCATTCCCATTTTACAGATGAAAAGACATTGAGTCTTAGAGAAGTAACAGAACTTGTCCCAGGACATCTGGGAAATAAGACTCAATTCAAACCCAAGTCTGTTTGACTTCAAAGCCAGTGGCATGATACACCACATAAGTACTTTTATTTATTTATTTTAAATAGAGACAGGGTCAGCCAGGCACAGTGGCTCACGCCTGTAACTCCAGCACTTTGGGAGGCTGAGGCGGGCAGATCACGAGGTCAGGAGTTCGAGACTAGCCTGGCCAATATGGTGAAACCCCGTCTCTGCTAAAAATACAAAAATTAGCTGGGCGTGGTGGCACGCACCTGTAGTCTCAGCTACTTGGGAGGCTGAGGCAGAAGAATCGCTTGAACCTGGGAGGCGGAGGTTGCAGTGAGCCGAGATTGCGCCACTACACTCCAGCCTGGGCAACAGAATGAAATATAAATCTCAAAATAAATAAATAAACAAATAGCGACAGGGTCTTGCTGTCAACCAGGCTGGAGTGCAGTGGTGCCATCATGGCTCACTGCAGACTGAAACTCCTGGGCTCAAGTGATCCTCCCTTCTCAGGCTCTCCAGTAGCTGGGACTATACGCACGTGCCACCATATCTGGCTAATGTTTTTATTTCTAATTTTTTTGGTAGGGATGGGGTCTTGCTATGTTGTCCAAACTGGCCTCAAATACCTAGCCTCAAGTAACCCTCCTGCTTTGGCCTCCCGAAGGCACTGGGATTACAGGTATGCGTCACCACATCCAACTAACATGTGTGTTCTTTATGATACACCACATTGCTCCTATGTGTTAGAGACTGTGGGAGCAGACACAAACAAGAGAAACAGACTGGCCTCTGCACATAGATCTCTGAACAGCAAGGCAGACCTTGCGAGGAGAGGGCTGGGCAGTGGAGTTTCTACCTTGGGGCCACAGCTCTAGCTCCTCTCTCAGGTGGCTCTGGCCAGGAGGCCCTCCTCTATTTAATGCTGTCCCATTTGGAAAGTCCCCAGCAGTTCTGGGAGCCGTAGGGGCTGCTTTGCCTCAGAGACAAGCCCTGGTAAACATAGGGGCCGCTGATAATTTACCGGCAGGAGAGACTGAGGAGAAGGAATTTGACAGCAAAGAGGCAGAGAAGTGGGTAAAGCTGCTGTGTGTGAGCATGTGTGTGTGGGTGGGTGCATGTGTGGGTGGGTGTCTAGGGTGGTGCAGGACCAAAGCACCCAGATGCCCTACTGATCTTGCCCGTGCCAAAGTGCCAGTGCCACTTTGTTGGCCAGTGAAGACTCAGGGAAGGCAAGGGTGGCTTTGAGCTAGACAGGAAGATAAGTCTCTCCCCTCACTCAAGTTATATAGTTCAACAGCAGGTCGAAGGGCAACCACATTTGCAATATTTGCCACTTTACATTCATCTCATTTTGCCTTTTTAAAATCTAGGGAATGGTTAAGAGTGATGGGGGGATGGCGAGTACATTTTTAAACATTTAATTTTTTGTAGAGACGAGGTGTCGCTATGTTGCCCAGGTTGGTCTCAAACTCCTGGCCCCAAAGATCCTCCGCCTCGGCCACTTTGTCCGAGCCACTGTGCCCAGCCTGAGGGCACATGTTTAACATAAATAATATTTACTAGCATTCAACAGGAAGCGTCCTCTCTCTTTTTTTTTTTTTTTTTTTTTTTGTTTCTTTAGTTGCCGCTTGGTTCTTTATGTTCCTGGGCTGGTTATGGGGATGGTTCCGACTTCACATGAAAAGGCTGGGAAAGTTGTGGGTAGGACTCAGGATGAAAGTCAGTCTAGGCGCCCCCGGACTCATTAGGGCGTGGAGAAGGCGGCGGGCCGTGTGGGGTGGCGTGCGCCGTGTGAGCCGGTGAGCGCCGGCTGGAATCTCGCAGTGCGGTGACAACAAACCGTGAGGGTGGCGCGGAACGGGCAGAAGACTACAGCGCCTACCTGGTAGTGGCGCGAGCTCAAACGCCGCCTCCTGGAGTCCTGGCCCGGGCCGCACGGAGCCAGGCAGGCCTAGGCTAGCTGCACCTACGGAGGCGGGGCCGGCCGCGCGGCCATTGGTCGGTCCCCCGGAGCCACCTGCCCCTACCTTTGGGGGCGGGGTTACCTGGGCCCCGCCCCGCGGCTCGGGTTCCCGGGCTCCGTCCCCGTCCTCCGCCCCCGCCCCGCCCCGGCGCGAGGCCCCGCCCTTGAGTTCCAGGGCCCGGGCGCCTCGTGATGTCACCGCAGCTTTGATACAAAGAGCCCTTCGGGCCCACGCGGGTCTCCCGGCAACAGGCGCGGGCGGGGGCGGGGCCGCGCCTTCCACTGGTGCCCAGGAGTGCGAGCGGCGGCGGCGCGGCGGGAATTGTTCCTGCGCTTCGGGGCTGCCCGCCGCGTCCCCGCGCGCCGCCGACCCGCGCCTGCTGGCTTAGGCGCCTCTGCCGGGGACCGGCCCGCGGATGCGCACTCCGCCGGCTCTCGGGAGCCAGGTAAGCGGCGGCTCCGGGGCTGGCGCTCGCGGGGCTCTGGCGGCGCGCACCTGGCTCGGTCCGGCCCGCGGCCCCGGGTTCCGGGCTCCGGGAAGTTGGCGGAGTGCGGACTTGGCCTGGGAGGTCGGGTTACCTGAGCCGTCTCGCTCGGCCGCGGGTAGAAGCCGCTGCCAGGTGCGCGGGTGGCGGCTCCTTCCCCAGCGCAGTTTCAGGAAGTGCTTCTGGTGGGCTGGGAAGGGGGCTTGTTTTCTGGGGCGCCTCGGTGGGAACCCGACCGCGCGCCCCACCTCGGCCCGCAGCGCGCCTGCCCGCCTGCCCTTGCGGGACCGGCGTGGTCCCCAGCGCCGTACCCTTGGCCGGGTCCCCGAGGGGGCTGAGCGCCGCGAAGTTTTTCTGTAGCTCTTGGCGGCATGCACACAGCCTGTTTTCTGGCTTCCCCCGTCCCTCTCGGCGGGTGGAGTGGGGGAGTCCTCGGGGCCAGCCCAGGTCGTGGTGGGGGACAAGGCCTTGCCTCTCCCTAGCCGAGAAGCTGCCGTGGCGGGAGGTGTGTTGTGGCCCTTGAGGCGGCCGGTCTGCCCCTGTGATGGGAGCTGTTGGCACAGCCGCTTTTCTGTGCCGGCGACAAGTGTCTCCGAGGTCCTGGCGGCGCAGTCTCTGGAGAGCGTGTCTGTGCTGTGGGGAACCAGGTTCCGACACAGCCCCGGACCCCATTCCTCGCCCGTGCTAACTCCAGTGCCTCCTCTTTCCCTTTCCCCTCACCCTGCTCTCCCACGGAGGACTGGAAGTGACACCTCACTCCCCCGAGGGCCATGCCAGTTTTCCTTGACTGACTGATTTATACCTTCCTTCTCAAAGCAATGTGAGAGGTCTGGGTCCTGTCTCTGCACTTAGCCTCCATCAAGTCTTGAAGTGGCAGCACGCTGGGCTGGTTCCTGGTGATCCACCAAACCTCTGTCCTGCCCTCCCAGAGCAGGCGGCAGGTGGCAGTGGCTTGGGCTCCTGGGACGCTGAAAAGCAATGGGGCAGGCACATTCCTTGGAACATCCCCAGGTCCTGCCCCAGCTGAAAGGTTGTTACAGTGGTTGCTGAGATGGGAAAAAGGAGACCAAAGGGGTCGGAGGCAGTACTAATTGTGTGCCAGTAGACCTCTGCAATAGGAGCTCTCACACTCCCCCTCCCATATCCTCCTCCCACCAACTAGCCTGCCTTGGTGGGGTGCCTGAGTCGCGCTGCCTTTGACTGGGGTCTCCCCCAGGTGCTGGCACCCTAGCACTGGCCCAAACCTTACCCTGCTTTCTGGCTTTCGGGGACTGTTGATTATGTGCCCAGGGAACATTACATGCGAGACATTTCCCTGCCCTCAAGGTGTTTGCAAGCTCAGGGAGTCTGAATACTGGGTCTGCTCTGGGCCAGCCCCGCTCTTCTAAGTTGACTGCAAATTGCCTGCAGTTGTCTTTGAGGTCCCTGTGACTTCACAGGGGAGAGTGTGGCCTGCCGGGGCGGGGGAAGCCGCTTGGGTTTTTCACTGTAGGAGGCAGCACCGCTTGGGCAAATGGGTAGTGAACAGCTTCGGAATTTGAGGGGGGGGCCTGGACTTAGGTGAAGGGGGTGGAGTAAATGACTAAGGCCAGTAGAAGAGATAAGACTGGGCCCGAGGGGAGGGACAGAACTAGCCAGGCCAGGTAAGCCTGCTGGAAGGCATGACCTTTGCCCTAAGGGAGGTCTGTAGGAGAGACTGCCTGGAGCCTGCCCTTGGGAGGGACTTTTAGCCAAGTGAGGGAGGAAAAGCAGAAGAAATTAGAGGGCCCGTTGGGTTCCAAGCCACCTCCTTTGGGGTTCCAGGGGCAGTTTGCACTCGGAAGACTGCAGGCTGCCGCTTGAGACAGTCCACTGGCCCCCACTCTCCCTCCCCACCATCTGTGCCCCTCCTAAAGCATGCTGGAGCCTTCCCTCGCCACTTCCTCTCCTGGTAGGCAGGCTGCTTCAGACCCAAGGTTTTCTCTTTGGCGGTTCACCTGGGGCCCTCATAACTTCCTCTTTCATCCGCACCCTCAGGTGTCTGGCAGTCCCCGCTCTGGGCAGCCTGTTATGCTGAGATTTTCCACAACCGATTCTGTTCTGAGGGGCCTTCGCAATTTCACTTTATATGTTTTAGGTATGGGTAAGGAGGGGGTGAAGGGGGCAGGAGAGGCTCCCAATGAAATAGCGGGTGAGCAGTTCCCAGAAGGCAGGTGTATCTGAATGGGAAAGGGCATGCTGTCTCCTGGCACAGGGCTCACTGTGTTTGAAAAGGAAGCTTTTTTTTTTCTTTTAAATTGAGACAGGGTCTTGCTTTACGGCCCAGGCTGGAGTGAAGTGGTGTGATCAGGGCTCACTGCAGCCTCCCACCCTCCCAGGTACAAGCGATCTTCTCACCTCAGTCTCAGCTGGAACTACAGATGTGTGCCACCCTGCATCTGGCTAATTTTTGTTTTTGCAGAGATGGGATTTTGCCATGTTGTCCAGGCTGGTCTTAAACTCCTGGGCTCAAGGGATATGCCTGCCTCAGCCTCCCAAAGTGCTGGGACTACAGGCATGAGCCACCATGCCCAGCCAAAGCATCTTTATCTGCCTGGTGTTAGCAGTGGGACACAGTGCCCTGGCCTTGCCAGGCATACAGAACCCCTGGGGCTGGACTCTGTTTTCCTCTGGGTCAGCTCTGCTGGCTCTTGACTCAGGAACTGGGCACTTACGGCATCAAACACTGGCCTCGAAAATCAATGCCCAGTTACTTTGCCTTAGGTCTCATGGCTGGATTATTGGGTGGTCCCGTCTATACCAGTTAGGCACCAGAAAACAGGCATGCTGATTTGGCAGGCCCACCTGGTGCCTTACTGGACGTTGTATGATCTTTGCCCCTGAATGGTACCACAGTCTCCCTCATGAGGAGGCGTTTCAGGACCCGGAGGCTTCCCCATCTCTGTTTGCTCAGCCCCTAGCATGTTGCCCAGTACATGGCAAGTGGTACTGAATTCATTCACCAGATACTTGGTTGTCTACAGATTCTGTGCTGGGCACTGGAGATACAGCAGTGAACAAAACAGATGAGAACCCCTGCCTTCAAGGAACTCGCAGGATGGTAGTGAGGCAGGCAGACCAGTAAAACACGGAGCATGGGAGTTGGCAGGAGGGAGAGCAGGGAAGGGGAGGGAGTGCTGGGTTGCAGAGTCAGATGGGGAGGTTCTCACTGAGAAGGTGACATCCCAACAAAAGAGGTACAGGCAGAGAAAAGAGGAACTGCAAGGGCCCTGAGGTGGGACCGTGGCTGGCATGCTGTGTCCACAGAACTACAACACGGGATGTGATTGGAGAGCAAGCCAGGGCTGGGGGGACAGGGGACAAGCTCAGAGAGATGGGGGACCACCCAATGCTGTGACAACCCAGAATCCCAGGAGGAGGAGAAGAGGGGACTGACAGTACAAGTGAGACTAGAAATCCACAGGCACGAGCTGCCTTCCATTGCTCTGCCCTCCTCAGAACCTCCGCGTCAAGGGGATTTGGGCTTTGAGGCATTTCTGGAGGACAGGCGTCTGTGGCCACTGCTGCCACGGACTCCCCTGCCTCAGCTTGAGTCGGGTCAGATGAGCCTGTCCATTGAGCTTGGAAACACTTCCTGCCAGACTATGCTGTTGCCACCACATGAATCAAACCAGCAAAGGGCACACTGGCGATGTGCATACAGCCATGTCTCCGACAGCTGCCTGCGCTTGCCTGCTGTTCCCACGGGTCAGCTCCTATCGGGTAGGGACAGGTCCTCCTCTCAAGGCCCATAAAGCAGCCAGCAGCCTGCCCGTGTTTTCCACACTCTGGCCCGTGCCACCCAGGCTGTCTCCTCATCTCTTTTCTGATCCTCAAGAGCTCCCTGGCCTCCGTCTTCACTCCTTCTGCCTGTGGGCAGGCAGCAGCACGGTTCTGTGAGGTCCTAAGGACCCCAGGGAGTCACTCCCACCTTTGAGCAGCAACTTTGGGTTTAATCTGTCCAGTTTAGGGTCCCAGATCATATATGCGTGTGTGCACACACGTGTGTGTTTGCATGTCACGTAGCATTCACATGGGGCATCCTGTTCACCCCCCTGCTATGGAGTGGCTGAGGGTTGGGGTACCCTCTGAGTTTTTGGTGGGTGGGGCTTCAGCAGGGTGTCTTGGCTACCTCTCCTGGCTAGCACATGTTCTCCTGGGAGCATTTGCAGCTTTGGGCCTGACCATGGTTCCAAGCAGCATGGTCTGGAGCCCACACTGGGTGGCAGGCTGCAGAGAAGGTGCCCCCAAAAGCCTGGACAGCACCCTTATCTGGTTTCATTTGGAGCGATTTTCTCATTTTCTCATGCCGAGTGTCTGACTACACATGGCAGTCCTTCCCCAAGTGTTTGCGGCCTCATCATAATACTGGTAAGTGAATGGAATTTGTCATTGGCCAGTTTCTGTGGACCCCATTCAAGGCTGAGTGGATGCTGGGGACGCCCAGCTGGCCTTGCTCAGAGGGGTCCCGAGTGTCTTGGTGCTTCAGAAGCTGAGCCCCCCTCAAGAGCATTGATGACCAAGAGCTGAGATTCTCAGAACCCTCTTGAGCACCCAGACAGCCTGGGTGGTTGCTTCTTCACTTTTTCCCGTGACCTGGAAAGGAGATGAGACGGGGAGGAGGACACAGGCAACCAGAAAGACGTGCAGCCTCCAAAGGTTGTATGAAAGTCAGAGGGGTGGCTGTTGTGGCCCAGAGCTGTGGGGTCTGGGTGACCTCCAGCCCAGATCCGCCTGGCAGGCCGTTGCTAGTCATGCCAGCATTTCCAAACCCACTTCTTGACTTCCCTTAAGAAACGGGAAGTTTTCCAACTGTTGGTCACATTTTTAATTGATTTAACCTGCTTCATCTTCCCAGACAAGTGGGTTCTTTCCCAACAATGTAAACATTAATTCAGATGAAAACAAAGCTCTGTAGAAGTTATTAATATCCGTGGCTCTGCTCATGGGAGCCTTTCTCTTTTGAGGGACCAGAAAGAGGAGGGTCTAAACAGAACTGGAGTGTGGGAGAGTGGGCGGGCTCTCTCTCTTTAGTCATCCGCGGTCACCCCCACCTTCCTCTGTGCTCTGTAAGCCTGATACCATGAAAAGGGAACCCACATTTCAAATAGCCGCTGCTGCTCTAGTGAACTTGGGGTAAGGGAGCTGAGGGGTGTCTGCCCTCTGCACCAGACTCAAGTCTCTCTCCTAGAATAGGAGCGAGAATAGTAGCAAGTCCTTGCCCCCTGCTCCCAGGTTTTCCTGGTAGAAATGCCTACCTAAGACACAGGCACCTTCATCCCACGCTCTGTCACCCAATACCTGTTTCCTTAAGGTGAAAAAATGGGTGCCAGAAAACTTCTGGGTCTAGATTCTGGCTCTGTTGCTCACTAGTTGTGGAACTTCGGACAAGCGACCTCACCCTTCTGGTTTCACTTTCCCTGGCCTCCCTCTTCACTCCCTCTGCCTGTGGGCAGGCAGCAGCATGGTTCTTTGGGGTCCTAAGAACCCCAGGGAGTCACTCCCACATTTGGGCAGCAGCTTTGGGTTTAGTCTGTCCAGTTTAGGGCCCCAGATCATATATGCGTGTGTGCACACACGTGCGTGTTTGTGTGTCAGGCAGCATTCAGATGGGGCATCCTGTTCATCCACCCCCCCCCGCTATGGGGTGGCTGAGGGTTGGGGTGCCCAAGCTGTAGAACGGGGTTGATAATAGCACCTGCCTCGCAGGGTGGTGGTGAAAATAAAATGAGCCATGGTGATTTAAAATGCCCAGTCTAGGTTTTGGCCCTTACTTAGTTGGCACTCATGGACGGTTAGATGGTTAGAGAGGCAGACCAGTTTGGTACCAAAATGCCTTCAGAGTCAGGCTGTCTCTGGGTTCAAATCCTGGCTCTGCCCCTTGCTATTTGTGGAATCGTCTATTAGACAAGTTATTTAACTTCTCTGTGCCTCAGCTTCCCCACCTGTAAAATGAGGATGAGGGTGGTACCACCCTCACAGGGTTTGTGGTAAGGCTCAAATATGTAAATGTATGAAAAGCACTTAAAACTGTGCTTTGGGGGGAGCTGTTATTCTTAATTCCTGCAGGCTGCAGCTGGTTTGATTGTTATGACTGATAACCTTCACATCTAACAGAATGTCTTGCCGGGGAGCGTCATGGCCCAAACAGGAAGGTGGCAGGGGAAAAACTCCATTACTCAAGAGCCTTTGCAAGAGAAGCAAAACTCGACTTCCTCAGCTTCTGTGGGTTTTTAAATCTTTTTTTTTCCATTTTAATTTTAATTTTTTTTTAAAAAAGTAGAAATGCGGTGTTACTATGTTACCTAGTAACCTAGGCTGATCTCGAATTCCTACCCTCAGGTAATCCTCCCACCTTGGCTCCCCAAAGTGCTAGGGATTACAGGCATGAGCCACTGTACCCGGCCAGCTTCTGTGTTTTTAACAAACCTGCTTGGGCTCTGCAGATGCAGATTCTGGGTCTGGGGTGAAGCGACTAGTATCTGCGTGGCAATCTGTGAATGAGATGCCAAGCAGCTTCCGAGGTGACAGCCTTCTTCCCAGGTTCAGTGAGGGAGGCTGTACCTCACCTGTCCTTCCAGAAGCTGCTCAGGCTGCCAGGCTGTGGCTGGCCTGCCAGGGGGAGAATGGCCATCCATACCTCGGCCCACCTACCCTTCGCCTCCAGCCAGGGCCTGCCTGTCCATCCACCTGTGCCTAGCTGGGAAAGCTGGCTTGGAGCAGTGCTGCCTGTCTGCCATTGCCAGCCTGCAGCATCTGCCTTATTAAAATGCTGAGGCCCTGGCTGGCCACATGCCCCAGGAGATTTGGAGAAAGATCAGACAAAAAGGTGCAGGCTGTGCCACCGCCCGGCCACACTGGGTGACTGCCCTTAGTAGTTAACCAAGGAGCAAACCTGCCTGCTCATCCAGCTTGGCTGCCCAGAGGTCTGTAGCTCCACTCAGGCGAAGTTGGCTGGCCTGGCCTAGCCTGGCTGATTGGGTGGGCAGGACAGCCTCCGCCTGACTGATTTTTTTTTTTTTTTTTTTTTTTTGAGACAGTTTCGCATTTCTGCCCACCTTGAGTGCAGTGGTACAATCTTGGCTCACTGTAGCCTCAACCTCCTGGGCTCAAGTGATCCTCCCACCTCAGCTGCCTGAGTAGCTGGGTTCATCACCACTCCTTGCTATTTATTTATTCATTTGGTGGAGATGAGGTCTCACTATGTTGCCCACGCCGGTCTCGAACTTCTAGGTGCAAGCAATCCATGTTGGCGAGGATGCTTTCGATCTCCTGACCTCGTGATCCGCCCGCCTTGGCCTCCCAAAGTGCTGGAATTACAGGCGTGAGCCACCGTGCCTGACCCGTCTGACTAATGTTAGGCAACCTTGAATTGATGGCCTCCTGGTGAAATGAGAGTTCTTGTTGACAAGGCAGGTCTGGCCAACACATTTTTGTATGATTATCTGCACGATTTCATCAGTTGTTAGCAAAGAAGGATTTTACAGCAGCAGGTGTGTGCTCATGTGCTTGTGTGGAGTTGTTGACTGCACTTCACTGCACACACAGTCTGCAGAACTGTGACTGAATCCCTGTTCCCCACTCACACTCCCATGGTATTTTCTGGGATTCTAAGGCACATTCTTTTTTTCCTTTCCTTTTTTTTCCATTTAACATCTTAAATTGGAATGTGTCGCACATTTGCGGATTATTATAATTTGACAGCGCCTTTTTCTCGGCATAGTTGAAATAACGGTGCATTGTAAATTCAGAGGTGTCTCAGATTTAATGAAACAAACTAGGTAACCTCTGGGGAACTTACATAATTTGTCCAGTTCCTTCAGGGAAGCAGATGGCACCTTGTAGTGGTGACAGATTATATGAGGGGACGCTGATGCGATTCAAGGGGACAAGCTTGGATTGGGCTTAGATTCCAGCTTTATGGCTCGCCAGCTGTGTGGCCTTGGCAAAGTAGAGCGACCTCTCTGAGCCTCACCACATATGAATCGTGGCTCCACAGTTGTCATGGTTGTGTGCAAGGCAACTTTCCCTGTTTCTCTTAATGGGCATCATCTAAAGTCTGCCCCATTCCATCTGGGTTCAGAGGGAAAATGAGGGCAGGGAGTGGGTCACTGGCCTTCCCAAGGGAGCAGAGGGAAACTGGTGTTCTTGACTCAGTTTATAGTCCTTGGACATCACTCTTTCTTCTTCCCTCGTCCTTCTCCCACTTTGCCTGAGTTTTCATTTTCACATGTGTTTCCTTTTAGCAATTTTCTTTCAAATCTCTCCTCTCCCTTTCTGTAAAGTCTTCCCACATGTAGCCTCTTTGAAGCTGCCTGTGGTGGGAAAGGGGAGGAGGGCTCTGCCCGATGGCCTGGATGGCACAGACCTCAGAAACCCAGTGTGCCGTGGTCCCTGCAAGCTTCAGCTCAAGTCCAAGTTCTGGTACCATCAGCGTTGCTAACTGCTGTTCCCATGGCTGCAGGGTCAGCCTGAGTCCACTCCAGTGCACGGCGTTGTCCATGGGGTGCTGGATGTCGCATCACTGAGAGCATTTGATATTCTCTGTACCCTCCTTGCTGCGTTAAAATCAGACCTGGTTCAAATCACAGCCCTGCGACCTTTCACGAATTACTTAACCTCCTTGAACCTGTGTATTCTCATCTAAACAGTGGCTGATGCACAGAAATACCTGGCACATGATAGGTGCTTCGCAGATGCATGCTTTCCTTGTTCGCAAATGTTTAAGACCCCTTTTTGGCCAAGCACCATGGTTCATGCCTGTAATCCTGGCACTTTGGAAGGCCAACGCAGGGCAGATCACCTGAGGTCAAGAGTTCGAGACCAGCCTGACCAACATGGTGAAACCCCATCTCTACTGAAAATACAAAAATCAGCCCTGCGTGGTGGCAGATGCCTGTAATCCCAGCTGCCTGGGAGGCTGAGGCAGGAGAATCGCTGGAACCCGGAAGGCGGAGGCTGCAGTGAACCAAGATCGTGTCACTGCGCTCCAGCCTGGGTGACAGAGCAATACTCCGTCTCAAAAAAAAAAAAAGAGAAAACTATTTTGTGCTTCTTTAGGTCTTAAGGGTCTCGGGGAGTGCCAGCCAATGGCACTGCTCCTGAGACAGACGGAGGCGTTCTGGGCAGGGGGCAGTGGCAGAGGCACAGGGGCCTGTGTGAGCAGGATGTGTCAGGGCCCCCATCCTTCAGGATGGCTGGGCCGCAGTGGGGTGGGGCAGGATGGAGAGAGAGGAGGAAGAGTGGTGGGGTGGGCACCCAGTTCACACCTGCAGGGGTGCAGGTGACAAGGCTGCACAGGGTCTGACTGGAGCAGTGCAGAGGGTTAGGTGTGGGCTACTCGTGGAAGTCGGGGCTGAGTTGGGGAGGCACTGGGAGATAGCCACATGGGGATGTCTAGGTGACAGTGGCCCCCAAGCAGGGGCCGAGCATGAACTGCTGGCTGGAGGGAGGCTTTAAGAGCAGGTGATGGTTTTAAACCTTGTTTTCCTCAGAGATCTTCTCTCTGCCCCTCTCCCTCTTGAGATTCCAATGAAAGCCAGTAGCCCGACCTCAATTTTGCATGCAGTGTCAGAGATTCAAAGCACCACCTCTTTGATGAGGTGGTGCTTATGCCCCACGTGCATAAAAAGCAGCATGTGCTGAGGCATGGAGGTGGGTAAAGGTGCCCAGAAGCCTGGGGTACTAGGGAAGGGGAGAGACAGAGCATGTCCTGAGGCTGAGACCTGCTGGAAGGGGCTTTGCGAGCTGCTCTCAGGAGCTGGGCCTGGTTCTGTGGGCAGTGGGGAGCCCATAAGCTCTTAGAGGGGGTTTCCTGTGGACTCCCTGGGTGGGAGGGTCTCTACCCCGTGAGCCCCAGACCTAATGCCCTCTCACCTGTCCCCACTGCAGGAAAGCCTGCCCTGGCCAGAGGCCCTAAGCTGAGCTCTGGCCAGCTATGCTTGAGTGACACACCCCAATCCCCCATGCAAGACAGCAGCTTCTGGAACACAAAACTTGGGTAGCTGGGTCTAGCAAAGGCCACAGGACAAAGAGGGACACCTGAACTGAGCTTTCTGGGAAGACCATGGGGGCTCTGTGCTGATGGGAGGTACCAGAAGATGGGGCAGAGAGGAGGAGAGGGTTATAAAACCCAAGGGATCTGGCAGGAGGCCCTGCAGGGTTGGGAGGAGGAGAGTCACCCTGCTGACCCTGACCTGCCCACTCCAGAAGGGCGGGTCACATGGAGCCTTGGCCATTAGCTGTGGGTAAACATCAGCACCCTGCTGGCTGTCCAAGGCCTGAGGGTTCTGTGGCAGAGGAGGAGTTGGGTGGGAACCCACCCTGACTTTGGACCGTGAATCGGCTCCATCCAGGTGTACTCTCCTTGAGTTGGATAGTGGCCTCTCTCTAGAAAGTTCCATGTCGCCTCTTCGGAGGGCACTCCCCTGAAAATGGAGCCTGACCTACCTAGTGGACTCTATGAGGGGAAAGAGCTGGCCTGAGCCACTCCTTTCCCTCCCAAACCTTCACTTTGAGTGAAGTGTTTTTTATCATCACTCCTCTTATCATAATGGTCAAGTATGGAGCCCCCAAAACAAGCCCCACAGATTCTTGGCTGTGTGAGTAATTAAGCCCTCTCTTCAAACAGCCACATCTTGAAAAACTATAATTTGTAGCAAAACATAACTGCCCATTCCAAGAACCAGGAGAGCCCTTTACTTCGCTTTGACACTTGCGTTGCTGGGACCTCTGGTCCATACTTTCCTCAGGGGAACCGGAGGCGCAGTGGCTGCATGGGAACTGGAGCTTCCAGAAGGCATCTGGAAAATCTTTTCTGAGAATTTAGATGGGACGACTGAAATTAGGGAACTCCTGATTTGGGTTTGCAAGGCCCCAACTTTTTGTGTGACTCCAAAGGGGAGTAAAGAGAAAAACTGCAGGGTACTTCAGGGGAGAGTGGATGAGACTCTCTGGACACCATTTCCCCACCTTTCTTTTTCTTTTTCTTTTTCTTGTTTTTTAGATGGAGTCTCTTTTAGATGGAGTCACCAGGCTGGAGTACAGTGGCACAATCTCAGCTCACTGCAACCTCCTACTCCCTGATTCAAGCGATTCCCCTGCCTCAGCCTCCCGAGTAGCTGGGATTATAGGCACATGCCACCGTGTCCAGCTAATTTTTGTATTTTTTAGTAGAGATGGGGTTTCACCATGTTGGCCGGGATGGTCTCGATCTCCTGACTGCGTGATCCGCCCGCCTCGGCTTCCCAAAGTGATGGGATTACAGGCGTGAGCCACCGTGCCCGGCCACGTTTCCCCATCTATAAGGAGGAAAATGATAATTACTTGCAAGGAGTTTACTGTCTCTGTAAAGCACAGAGCAGACTGGCCACGTGGTAGATGCCCTAGTATATCACCTTTGTTCTCTTTCTCTGAGCTGTGACTTTACCAGCTGTTTATAGACAGGAGATCTTTGTGGCTTCAGGTAGGTAATGGGAGACTGAAAGCTAACAGGAAATACCTCCCCTGACCTACAGCTTCTCTTTGAGCTGGCACGCCTGGAATTCTTGGGGCTGGCTGCTGGGTTTGTTTTCCAGATGTGGAAGCAATTTAAGTTCTGTTTTCATAATACCCAACAGTTTGCCTCTGAAGTCCACATTCTCATTTGAAAATCAAGGCTGTTGGCTCTGTTTGCAGGGCAGAGGGTAGGCTAGATAGCCTCTTCAGACATCTTTTGTTTAGGAAATGGACTTACCGGGGCACTCAGATCTGGGACCCAGGGCTTTGTTGGGACAATCATACCCCATCAAGGACTTGGTTAAAAGGTGAGTTCACGTTCTCTGTGGGTTTTCCTTGGAGATGATTCACCGAGCTAAATTCAGCTGCACCTTGGTTACAAACCAGCTCTAGACTGCTGTGGAGTGGTGGGGGTGGGGCCCAGGTTTGGGCCATGTCACAGGCCAGCTGGCATCCCTCTGAGCAGGATGCCCACGTGTCCCGGGGGCAGTAGCAGTCCTCCTTCCCACACTGACCACAACAGAGAGAGGAAAATGCTCCAGATGTCAAGTAGCCAGAAATACTGTCTGGCACGGAGAAACTGGTAATATCGTGTTCAGTTACTGAGCACTGCAGGTCACAGAGGCAGCCTGACCCAGGGCAAAAGGCTCCTTGTGCGAGGGCCTGTGACTCCAGGGCTAACTGCTGATTTCTTCTCTTGTAAACCAGTTGCTGTGTAGGTAAAACACCTTTTACATTTGTCTTATAACTATACTAAATACAGTTTTGGGCAAACAGAAATTGCAATTCTAACGTCTCTGAACTGTGCATATGCTTCTCTAAAATTAAAATACAATACTTATACTACTGAGAGAACACACAAGAAAATGGACCTGGCCAGGCACGGTGGCTCATGCCTGTAATCCCAGCACTTTGGGAGGCCGAGGCAGGAGGATCACAAGGTGAGGAGATCGAGACCATCCTGGCTAACATGGTGAAACCGCATCTCTACTAAAAATACAAAAATTAGCTGGATGTGATGGTGTGCACCTGTAGTCCCAGCTACTCAGGAGGCTGAGGCAGGAGAATCACTTGAACCCAGGAGGCGGAGGTTGCAGTGAGCTGAGATCGTGCCATTGCACTCCAGCCTGGCGACAGAGTGAGACTCCATCTCAAAAAAAAAAAAAAAAGAAAAGAAAAGAAAAAGAAAATGGAAATAACTTACTTAGATTGGCACATAAATAGTTGTTTATAGAATGCCATCCTGATAATCATAGATTCACCAAGCTTTGGTTTCAACAAAATATCATCTCTTAAGAAGCAGCTGTATTTCAAACTAATTGTGAAAGAGAATAAGAGAATACAACCCCCCCCTTTTTTTTTAGGACAGACCAAAAATAAATCCCTGAGTCTCTTGAGTAGGTTCTAGAAATCCAGTTACAGATGCTTCTTGATGGGGTTACGTCACGATAAACCCATCGTATATTGGAAGTGTCATAAGTTTAAAAAAGTGCATTTAATACATCTCACCTACCAAAAACCATAACTTAGCCTAGGCTACCTTAAATGTGCCCAGAACACTTACTTTAGCCTACAGTTGGGCAAAATCATCTAACACAGAGCCTGTTTTACAATAAAGTGTTTTATGTCCCATGTAATTTATTAAGTACTATGCTGAAAGTGAAAAACAATGCTCTTATGGGTACTTAAAGTATGACTTCTGCTGACTGTGGATCACTTTGCACCATCATACAGTTGAAAAATCAAAGTCAGCCCTGGCACAGTGGCTCATGGTGGCCTGTGATCCCAGCACATTGGGAGGCCAAGGTGGATGGATCACTTGAGGCCAAGAGTTTGAGACTAGCCTGGACAACATGGCGAAACCCCATCTGTACTGAAAATACAAAAATTAGCCAGGTGTGGTGGTGGGCACCTGTAATCCCAGCTATTTGGGAGGCATTGCATTCCGGCCTGGTTGACAGAGTGAGACCTTGTCTCAAAAAAAAAAAAAAAAAAAAAAAATTGTAAGTCAAACCATTGTAAGTTGAGGACCATCTGTAGTTCTCTTTAAAGGTTGAATTGGCTGGGCACAGTGGCTCACACCTGTAATCCCAGCACTTTAGGAGGCTGAGGCAGGTGGATCACTTGAGGTCAGGAGTTCAAGACCAACCTGGCCAATATGGTGAAACCCCATCTCTACTAAAAATACAAAAATTAGCCAGGCGTGGTGGCGGGCGCCTGTAATCCCAGCTACTCGGGAGGCTTTAGGCAGGAGAATTGCTTGAACCCAGGAGATGGAGATTGTAGTGAGCTGAGATTGTGCCACTGCACTCCAGCCTGGGTGACAGAGCAAGACTCTATCTCAAAAAATTAAAAAATGAAGGTTTAATTGAATTAACCTTGAAAAAATTTGTTTTTGTCATCAGGGTGACAAGGTAGGCAAAAAATCCAGACTGAGCTTGAGTAGGGGTTTCCACATAGGCTTCCTAGGGGCAGAGAAGGGATATTGGTATATTGGTGTGTTGGTCTGCTACGGCTGTCATAGTGAAGGACCACAGACTGCGCAGCTTAAACAACCAAAGTATGTTTTATCACAATTCTAGAGGCTGAAGTCTAACATCAGGGTGCCAGCAGGGTTGGTTTCTTCTGAGGCCTCTCTCCTTGGCTTGCAGACAGCCATCTTCTCCCTGTGTCTTCACGTGGTCTTTCCTTTGTGTGTGTCCTAATCTCCTCTTGTAAGGACACCAGTCACGTTGCGTTAGGGTCAACCCATTAGGACCAACCCATTAGGACTTCATTTTAACTGAATTACCTCTTTATTATTATTATTATTATTATTATTTTCTGGTTGTTTGTTTTGAGACAGAGTCTTGCTCTGTTGCCCAGGCTGGAGTGCAGTGGCACTATCTTGGCTCACTGCAACCTCTACCTCCCAGGTTCAAGTGATTCTCCTGCCTCAGCTTCCCGAGTAGCTGGGACTATAGGCATGTGCCACCATGCCTGGCTAATTTTTGTCTTTTTAGTAGAGACAGGATTTCAACATGTTGACCAGGCTACTCTCAAACTCCTGACCTCAAGTGATCCACCCACCTCAACCTCCCAAAGTGCTGGGATTATAGGTGTGAGCCACCACACCTGGCCTGAATTACCTCTATAAAGACTCTATCTACAGATACAGTCACATTCTGAAGTACTAGGGATTAGGACTTCAATATATGAATTTTAGAGGGAAGAGGATTCAGCCCATAACAGAAAAGGGTCTTGGGAACTTCCTTCAAGGGAAGGGGGAAGAGGAAGAGGAGGGTAGGCAAAGCCTGGCAGAGTAGAGGGGAGGCAGTTCTGCTTTCAGGCAAAGGCCCGTGGGTGAGGGACCCCCTGGGGATGGCTCTTGACCACCTGCTCTATTTGGAAACATTTCTAGGACTGTTATGACTGTGAATGGTCGTTTAGAGGCCGGACCATTCTTATGACCTCAGCCATCCATTGCCTCTTGATCTGATCATTCGAAACCAAGACTGCTCATCATTCTGTTCTCATTTCATCCTCGAAGCTCATGTTGGTCCATCGGGCTCCAGTTTCTGTGGACTGTACCCTCTAGGATAGTATTCTTTCAGGATGACTTCACTTCTTCATATCCTTTTAAGTAGAGCCGCACCTGTCAGGAAAAAGCGAATAAACCGATCAAAAAATCGGCAAAAGATCTGAATAGACATTTCTATTATATGTAATTTATATAAATGGCAAACAGGCATATGAAAGGTGCTCAACATCATTGATCATCGCAGAAATGCAAATAAAAACTATAATGAGGTATCATCCCATCCTAGTTAAAATAACTTTTATCCAAAAGACAGGCAGTAACACTTTCCTTAACTAGTTCAGCAGCAAATTTTGGGCAGGCTATTTTTTCATGTTTCCATACAATGTTTACTTCTTTTTTTTTTGAGACGTTTTCTCTCTCTGTCACCCAGGCTGGAGTGCAGTGATGCGACCCCAGCTCACTGCAAGCTCCACCTCATTGGTTCACACCATTCCCCTGCCTCAGCCTCCCAAGTAACTGGGACTACAGGAGCCCGCCACCACGACCGGCTAATTTTTTTGTGTTTTTAATAGAGATGGGGTTTCACTGTGTTAGCCAGGATGATCTCAAACTCCTAACCTCATGATCCGCCCGCCTCGGCCTCCCAAAGTGCTGGGATTACAGGCGTCTGCCACCACGCCCAGCTAATTTTTTTGTATTTTTAGTAGAGACAGGGTTTCACCATATTGGCCAGGATGGTCTTGAACTCCTGACCTCATGATCCGCTCGCCTTGGCCTCCCAAAGTGCTGGGATTACAGGCGTGAGCCACTGCGCCTGGCCTGTAATTTTCTTTTTTTTTTTTTTTTTTTTTTTTTGAGGAGGAGTCTCGCTCTGTCGCCCAGGCTGGAGTGCAGTGGCTTGATCTCGGCTCACTGCAAGCTTCGCCTCCCGGGTTCCCGCCATTCTCCCGCCTCAGCCTCCGAGTAGCTGGGACTACAGGCGCCCGCCACCTCGCCCGGCTAGTTTTTTGTATTTTTAGTAGAGACGGGGTTTCACCGTGTTAGCCAGGAGGGTCTCGATCTCCTGACCTCGTGATCCACCCGCCTCGGCCTCCCAAAGTGCTGGGATTACAGGCTTGAGCCACCGCGCCCGGCCAGCCTGTAATTTTCAAATGAACCAAGTTTCTTTTCAAATGAGCTATTTGAAAAGAAATTAAACTAAATATTATCGAAACTAAGGACATTTTCCTTCACAACGATATGCCATTAACACACCTGATAAAATTAAGCTAGTACCCTGGCATCACCCAATATCTACTCCAGATTCTGTCTTCCTTATTTATCCTCAAAAGGTCTTTTACAGCTGGGTGGTGGTTTGTTTGTTTGATCTGGGATCTAATCAAGGATGATATTTGGTTTCTATGTCTCTCAGTTAATCTAGAACAGTGGTTCGCAAAGTGTGGTCCCGGGACGAGCGGCATCCGCATCACCCGAGAACTTGTTAGAAATGCCTTTTCTTCCAACCTGTCTCAACCTTTAGAAATGCATCTTCACCTGTAATCCCAGCACTTTGGGAGGCCGAGACGGGCGGATCACGAGGTCAGGAGATCGAGACCATCCTGGCTAACACGGTGAAACCCCGTCTCTACTAAAAAATACAAAAAGCTAGCCGGGCGAGGTGGCGGGCGCCTGTAGTCCCAGCTACTAGGGAGGCTGAGGCAGGAGAATGGCGTAAACCCGGGAGGCGGAGCTTGCAGTGAGCCGAGATCCAGCCACTGCACTCCAGCCCGGGTGACAGAGCGAGACTCCTTCTCAAAAAAAAAAAAAAAAATTAAAAAAAATAAAAATAAAAAATAAAAAATAAATGCATCTTCCCTGTGGTGATGTGTAACTTCTTCTATCCCGTTTTTCCATTTGGTAGAAGTTAGATCCTAAGGCTTGATTCGAATTGAGTTAAATGCTTCGTTAAGCCCACATTGTAGGTGATGCTGCATACCTCTTAGGCATCACATTTGATCTCTGCATTAAAGGGACAATAGCCTGTGTTCTCCCTGGTAGAGGTATGCGAGGTGCTTTGGTGTGTTGCAGCAATCCGTAGGGTGATTCCTTGGTATTGTGCAAGTATCTAGTTTCTCATTAGCCTTTAATCTACTGGTTTTATTCTGCAGTTGTTGAGTGTAGTGTTCTGTCTGTATCAGTCTCAAGTTTGTGTTGTTCCGGTCTTCTGTATCTTCTCTAATTATCTTGTTTGCTTATTCCATCAATAATAATAATTATTATTATATTTTATTATAATAATTATTAATATTTATAATTATTAATATATAAATATAATTATAATAATTATTTATAAATAATAAATAGAACAATTATTATTATTATTAAAGACAGAATCTTGAGCCATGTCACCCAGGTGCAGTCATAGCTCACTGCATCCTCGAACTCGTGGCCTCGAGCAATCCTTTGTTTATTTATTTATTTATTTTTTTATTTTTTGAGACGAAGTCTCGCTCTGTCACCCAGGCTGGAGTGCAGTGGCCGGATCTCAGCTCACTGCAAGCTCCGCCTCCCGGGTTTACGCCATTCTCCTGCCTCAGACTCCCGAGTAGCTGGGACTACAGGCGCTCGCCACCTCGCTCGGCTAGATTTTTTTTTTGTATTTTTTAGTAGAGACGGGGTCTCACCATGTTAGCCAGGATGATCTCAATCTCCTGACCTCGTGATCCACCCGTCTCGGCCTCCCAAAGTGCTGGGATTACAGGCTTGAGCCACCGCGCCCGGCCAGCCTCGAACAATCCTTTGGCCTCAGCCTCCCAAGTAGCTGGGATTACGGGCATGTACCACCTGGCTTTTTTTTTTTTTTTAACTTTTTTTTTGGTAGAGATGGAGTCTCATTATGTTTCCCAGGCTGGCCTGGAGCTCCTGGCCACCTGCAAGTTTTGCTTTATGTTTTGAAACTGTTAGATGCATAGATATAAAAGTGTTCCATCTTATTAAATTTCAATTGTGTTTCTTGTAAGTGGCACGTAGTTGTTTTTAATTTACTCTGACAATATTGATCTTTTAATAGGATTGTTTACTCTGTTTTCTTTAAAGTATTACTGATGTGGTAGAGTTTTTATCTCACCTAATCTTTAAGTTTTTAATTGACACACAATTGTACATACTTAGAGAGTACAGTATGATGTTTTGACACACATATGTATTGTAGAATGATCAAATCAGGGTCGTTAGCATAACCACCACTTCAAACACTTGTCATTTCTTTGTGGTGAGAACATTCAAAATGCTATCTTCTTGCTGTTTTTAAATACACGTTATTGTTAACTGTAGTAATCCTACTGTACAATAGAACACCAGGACTTAGTCCTCCCATCTGACTATAGCTTCGTGCCTGTTGACCAACCTTTCCCCATCCTTCCTTCTCCTACCCTCTCCAGCCTCTGGTAACCACCATTCTACTTTCGGCTTCAATGGGTAACTTCTTTAGATTCTGCATAGGAGTGACATCATGCTGTTTGTCCTTTTCTGCTTGGCTTCTTTCACTTAACACAATGTTCTCTAGGTTCATCCATGTCACAAATGACAGGATTTTTATTCTTTTTTATGGCTGAATAGTATTCCATTGTGTATATATACACCCCATTTTAAAAATGCATTCATCTGTTGATGGATACTTAGTTGACTCCATATTTTGGCTGTTGTGAATTGTGCTGCAATAAATGTGGGAATGCAGATCTCTCTTCGACATACTAATTTCTTTTCTTTTGTGTGTATAACTAGTAGAGGAATTGTTGGATCATATGGTAGTTTAAATTCTTTGAGGAACCTCTATACCATTGTCCATAATGATTGTTCTATTAATAATTACAGTCCCAGCCAGGCATGGTGGCACACAGCTATAATCCCAGCACTGTGGGAGGCTAAGGTGGGCAGATCATGAGGTCAGGAGTTTGAGACCAGTCTGGCCAATATGATGAAACCCTGTGTCTACTAAAGATACAAAAAATTAGCTGGGTGTGGTGGCATGTGCCTGTAATCCCAGCTACTCAGGAAGCTGAGGCAGGAGAATCATTTGATTCCGGGAGGTGGAGGTTGCAGTGAGCCAAGATCGTGCCATTGCACTCCAGCCTGGGCGACAGGGTGAGACTCCATCTAAAAATATATATATATAAATAAAATTACAGTCCCATTAACAATGTATGAGAGTTCCCTTTTCTCCACATCCTTGCCAGCATTTGTTATTTTCTGTCTTTTTGATGATAGCCATTCTTACTAGGGTGATGTGGTATCTCACTGTGGTTTTGATTTGTGTTTCCCTGATGATTTGTGATGTTGAACATTTGTTCATATACCTGTTGGCCATCTGTGTGTTGCCTTTGGAGAAACACCTGTTCAGATCTTTTGCCTATTTTTAAATTGAATTTTTTTTTTTTGCTATTGAGTTGTTGGAGTTCCTTATGTATTCTGACTATCAGTCTTCTGTCCTTTTGGGTGATTCAAGCATTTTTTTATTCCTTTGTTTCTCTCGTCTATTAGATTTTTTTTTTTTTTTTAAGATGTGGGGGTCTTGCCATGTTGCCCAGGTAGGCCTTGAACTCCTAGGTTCAAGCAGTCCTCCTGCCTCAGCCTCCCAAGTAGTTGAGGTTACAGCCACGCAGTGCCTGGCTTAGATTTTTAGTAATATGTTTTGTTTTATTTTATTTTAGTTAATTTATTTTTAGACAGGGTCTCGCTCCCATTTGCCCAGGCTGGAGTGCAGTGGCACCATCACAGCCTTGACTTCCTGGGCTCAGGTGATTGTCTATCCGCAGCCTCTCGAGTAGTTGGGACAACAGGCATGTGCCACCACACCTGGCTAACTTTCTGTATTTTTTGTAGAGACAGGGTTTTGCCATGTTTCCTATGCTGGTTTCAAACTCCTGGGCTCAAGTGATCAGCCAGCCTCCCAAAGTTCTAGGATTACAGGTGTGAGCCACTGTGCCCGGTCCGGTTTTAACTGCCAACCGTTGACATGCTCACTTGTTATTGGAACGGAAGTGGAGAGGAGTGAGAGCGTCCCGCACAGTGGATGACCCAGCTGTTCAGATGTTTCCAGTGGGATCACACCACGGTCCAGGGTCTGGTCTGCATCCTAATGGGCTCGAAAACCAGATCTTACTGGCTTTTCCCACACCCCACAATTTGAGTCCACTCATGCTCACCGATTGTCCCTAGGTGGACGTGCAGAGCCAGTGGATCCCTTTGTGGTGAGAAATACACTCCCCTGAGCTTGGGCAGCCCTTCTCTCTCTGTCAGCAGGCTCCTGGAAGTGGGTGCTGCGTGAACTTGGACACAAGGGCCAAGGGCTGGACAGGTGTGGAATGTTGAGGCAGGCCGCACAGCCTTCAGGGCAGGCTGGATGTGCTGACCAGCCAGACCCAACACCTCTGGCCAGTGCGTGGGTGGACGCGGCCCGGGTGGGCCTCAGACCCTCCCTCTTGGTGCTTCCCAGAAGACCACCCGCTTAGCCCCTCCGTGAGGACAGGCTCTGTCTTTAGATCCCTTAGTACTTCAGTCCGTCTGCTCAGCTTCAGGAAATGTGTGCATCTCTGTTTTAGTTGAGCTCCTGGGAGGCTATCTGACATCTCTCATTTCTGAGTCTTCCTGGGAACCTCGGCACACACCCCGCTTCCTCTCTGTGGGCTCCTATGATGCTGCCTTAGCAGCAGTGTGTGTGTTGGGGTGAGGGTGTGAGATCGGAGAGAGAGACAGCTCAAGAGTTGTGATGAAAACACTGAAAGCAAGGCAGTGTGGGCTTCAGCAGCCCTTCCTTGGTGATGTTTGTGCAGCAGCAGAACTTGTCGAGTGACCGCCTTTGCTTCATGTAAATGTCATGAGAGTTCTGGAGAAACACAGGCATGGCTTTCGCTTTCTCTTCTGTTCAGCACCAGCCTGAGTTCCACAGCCAATGAGTGCCAGATCCAGGACTGAATCAAATCTGCCTGAGAGCCTCAGTCTCTCCATCTGTAAAATAGGGTGATTTATTACCTCCCTCTGGGGGTGATGCAAGAATCAAAACCTGCTTGCTTCTGAGATGAATGAGCACCTGGGGAACCCCAGTTGTCCCGGTTGCTCCTGCTCCTGGGACCTGCAGGCCCACCTTAGGATGGAAGTGGAGACCAGCAGCCGGGTGTCTACACAAGATTCACTCCTAGAAGCTCCAGGGTGGGAGCAGTGGGCCCTGCTGAGAGGTGGTCTTGAGCTCCTGGCCACACCCTTTCTGGGGTGAGTTTCAGGAGGTGGATCCTGGGACCCCTGGCTGGGAGGAGAGAGCCTGGAAGCTGCCCTGCCTTAGCTGCCATCCCCTGGGAGGGAGTTTAGCTGGAGGAATGGGGCACTGGGTCCCTTCCTGACACCCCAGGGCCTCTGAGCCACTCTGGGGATGGAACGTGGCAGCGCAGCTTTTCTTCCTGATCAGAGCAGGAAGCTCTGGGCTGCAGAGCTTTGATCTCACAGTATGCGGTCAGTCCCCGGGGCTGGCTGAGGTGTGGGATAATGCTCGTGACCTGGTGACCTGGTGCTCCCATGCTTACCCCTGGCTCTGTCGGGGTGAGCCGAGGCCTTGTGTCTGAGCTGAGGTTGCTTGTTGTTCAGAAGGCAAGGCCGAGGCACTGCCTCTGGGTGGATGCTTGAACCCCCTTTATCCCACCCTTGCCTTGGCTGGTGCCTGGGCAACTCTCTGTTGAACCAAAACCTCTTATCAGCAACTGATAAGTACCCAGCCTTGCATCTGCAGAGCAAGGCCTGACCCAGAGCCAGGGTTGGCAGCTGCAGCAGGAGTCAGTTACAGCCAAGATTGCGCACCAACCTCTGCGGCACCACCTTTTCATGATGAGAGCAGCCAAGTCACAGTGGAGTGTAGAAGACCCCAGCCCCGGCAATCATATCCCTTCCCTGTGGACCTGGGGGCATTGGCACCTGTGAGTTAGCTCAATAAGCTGAATTTCCTGCTGCCCATGGGGAGGACCCCGTGAGCCCTTGATGCAGCCCATCTCATTCCGGGGCTGTTGGTTGGCCAGGCGTGGGGTGAGAGATTCTTCACAGGCCTAGCCCGGGCAGCCACTGGGCTCCCCTACACTAGGCTTAGCGTATGTTTCCACCCCCACCGCACACATGCACACCTTCCCAGCGGCAGCGCAGCACGTGTGCCTGCCAGTGCCTTGCTGCAAGGGAAGTGGGCATGTGCCCGCCCAAGCTATTTTTACCCTGCCTCGTCCCCACAGAGCTGTTCTTTGGCTCTGAGTTAGTGCCTGGGGAGTGAGGCCGTTGCCAGGGCTGGGGGTGGATGAGCTGGAACCTCAGAGCTGCTTGGACTCCCTTCCCCAGGCAGCGTCTCATCTTAATGCTTATTAAAGGGTGTAAGTCGTGTGCAGGACGACCTTCCATGAGAGTAGGCAGGAGAGGGCCCTGGCGGGGAGAAAGAGGCACTGATGTTTGGAGGGCAGGCTCTGGAACCTGCAGGTCTGGCTTCCTGGAGCCAAAAAAACCCAACCGAGCTGCAGCCCAGTGAGCCACAGTGGGTAGAGGGACAGGGTCCCAGGGGCTGGATGGGAGCCAGGAGGCACCCCAGATTGTTTTCCCTAAACACAATGACGACAATAGTAGTTCAGTTTTGGGGTGTGGTGGTGTGGACCTGTAGTCCTAGCTGCTTGGGAGGCTGAGCTGGGAGGATCACTTGAGTCCTGGGGGTTTGAAGCTGCAGTGAGCTGTGATTGCGCCACTGCACTCCAAAGGGTTTGTTGTTGTTGTTTGTTTGTTTTGAGCGCTTTCTATGTGTGCTGAGACCATAAAGTGCTTAGGATGTAGCAGCTCATTTACTCCTAATCACAGTTAACTCCATTTTATAGATGGGGAAACTAAGGCACTGAGCGGTTCAGTAACCCTAAAGCTGCAGAGCTCATGAATGGTGAATGGTGGAGCAGGGCTCGGGTCTGGCCGTCTACTCCAGAGCTTGTCCTTAACGCCGCCCCGCGCTTCCTTTTGCCGTGTGTTCCGCACCCTCATGACACAAGGCATCGTCCTAGTTCCCTGTGGCAGCCCTGCCAGACAGGTGGTTCCCTCTCTGTGTTTAGATGAGGCCCAGAAATTAAACATCTGATCCAGCATCACACAGCCAGGCGGTAATCACACCAGAGTCGACATCCAGGTCTCAGGGTCTTGTGGCTGGGCTATTCCCGGCTCATCATACTGCAGTACAGTGTGGTTCAACCAGCACACGTTAACCATCTGCCATGTGCTCCCTACAGTGCTAGCCACTGGGGTCCAGACGTGGAAATCCCCATAGCTGCCCACTTAGGGTCCTCTCTCTCACAGGGAAGGTGGACATGAGGTCACTCAGGGTCCATGTCGTCTGTGTGTCAGCTCAGGGAAACGCAGAGTGCTGGTGTGTGTGCCTGTGAGGCAGCTCCCCATGGGGGAGGTGGGGAGGGAGAAGACCAGATGCTGCATCCGCTCCGAGAGTGTGGACAGTGTGGCGTTGTTGACCACTCTGAGGCTGGGACGTCCCCCACGTGTATTGATACTTGGCCATTTCAGCCACCCTGAATTCAGCCCTTGCCAACTTCCTACAAAGGAAGGGGGTGACTTGGGGCCTGCTGGCGGGCGAACGCGGCTCTCAAGACTGGAGAGGGCCCCATGGCAGGCTGTGTGCCTCCAGGTTCCCACTCCCTGCTGGGGACAGGGTGGGACAGCAGGACAGCGAGATAGGGGTGCAGGGGATGCAGATCTGCCTGCCAGAGTGGCTGGCTGGATCCTGTTCCCCAGCTCTCTCCGAAATGCCCTGGCCTCAGGTAGTTCCCCGGCTTGGCTTCTCTGAGGAGAATGGCATCCCTCCTGGCTGCTCATCTGTCCAGGACATTGCTGGCTGACCAGCCAGGGACCCGTGGCTGTAGGCTCAGCCTCTGTTGCCTGTCAGGTCAGGCAGAATTTAAGGCTCATTAGGCCAGGTCAGAATTTAAGGCTCCCACCGTGGCCGACTCTCCAGTGTAAATTGTCACGCATGGCCCCCTAGAGCTGCCACTGAGGTGGAGGTGACTGGCCCCATTCTGTAGGTGAGGAGCCAGGCGTTCACAAAGGTGGTCACTTGTCCAAGGTCACATGGCTTGTAAGTGGCTGGGCCAGCAGGGCCCGAAACCCAGACTCCTTGGCCCCAGAGCTGAGCCCTCACCCAGGCCCACCCCCAGGGACCTCCTGGGGCTTGTGGAGGAACACATTGAGTTCGCTGTCTCCCTTCACCCCGGGGCCCCCTGGCAGGTGGAAGAAAGCCTGGGGTGGTGTGGCCAGGTACCAGCCAAGCCTGTGGCCTATGGTGGCCGGTCCTGTGCCCCAGGGGACAGGGAGCTATGAGCTCAGGGCTGGCTCTGGGTCCTGAGGGACGGAGCCCTGGCAAGTCAGACTGTGCCACAGACGATGCCCAGTGCTGCCTCCTGAGGACAGCGCACTGTCCCTTCCCCACAGGTCCCCAAAAGAGTAGACACAGCCTTTCCGTGCAAACCCTGGGAACACTAGGCCAAGCTCCAGGCCTGGACGTGTCACCAGTGCTAGGGTCCCTGGGTTGTGACTGGATGGCCATATGTGGACACCTTTTTCACACAGCATGGGGGAATGGCAGGAAACGGGGGCTCTGAGAGGCAGTCTTGGAAGCTGTCCTGGGCACAGATCTGACTTGCTGACTCCGGCCACCTAGAAACATGAGCACTAGGGAGGCCCTGTCCCTGCCCTGCTGCTCCCGTCAGCCCTGCAGAGCCAGCCTTCAGTGGGCGCTACTATGGTGAGGATGCAGACCGTGCAGCCGGGGTGAGCGGGCGGCTCTCTGGACACCCTGACAAGCACAGCGCAGTGAGATGGGGTGATGGTTCCTCTCCCATGGGCCCTAGTCTACTTGGAAGTATATTCAACAGGGGGCTCCGCATGATCCTGACCTGCAGGCAGCCTGGCTGGAGAGGAACCCACTGCCTCCGGAAGCGTGTGACCCCAGGCCACCTGGAAACCTTATGAGGGCAATGTTTTTATTATGGCCAAGTTCTTCCTTTTCCTCTGCAATTTTATCTAAAAAACATACAAAAGGGAAATTGTCCAAGAAGAGTTCTAATATGCTTGACTCCGAGTTCTCCCTCGGAGAACTTGAATGGTGGCTTAAGGAGGAGAGAAGAGGCTGCGTTCTGGCACCTTCCAGCATCTCCCCTCCAGGCGGGAGAAGGAGCGGGAGCTTCCACCAGACCCTTC
The DNA here is from genome assembly GCF_007565055.1 of Rhinopithecus roxellana. Taxonomy (NCBI): domain Eukaryota; kingdom Metazoa; phylum Chordata; class Mammalia; order Primates; family Cercopithecidae; genus Rhinopithecus; species Rhinopithecus roxellana. Next base: position 48,249,283 of record NC_044567.1, read on the forward strand.
CCCAGAGGGCTGGGGAAACAAGAACTGGGGCTGGGGACTTCAGCCCTCGGGGAGGAGCAAGGGTGACCATGGCAAATACCAAACCAAGGGGGTCTTGGGATGGGCACAAACTAGTACTGTCCTGGGCTAACCAAGGCGTGCAGTAAGCTGTCTTTGTAATATTTGAATTTAGCGGGCAAACTACTAGAAATGGTTTAAAGTAATAATTAAAATTTCCGATTGCCTTGGACAAACAGCTGTGGGTTGAATGAAAAGGTATTAATGTTGGGAGCAGCCATTTTTAAGAGAGAAAGCTGGAGAGAGATTGAGAGTGTGTGCGCGTGTGTGGCCAGGTGGGTGAGGGCTTGGCGTGTCAGAGCCGGGTGTCAGGTCCCCGCAGGCCCTCTGTGAACTGAGAGGTTCCAGGGCAGCCGCCCTCCCACTCTGAGCCTCATCTTCCTCAGGTGTCAGACGGAGCCGATGAATCCCAAATCTTTGCCCTGTCCACCCCAGGCAGCTCGCACGGGGCCGTTGTGAGGGATGGGGTATGTGAGACAGGCGAGGAGCTTGCTGAAGGGCTGGGCAGATGTGGACTCCACTTAGTCCAAGGCTGAAAGCCTGCCTAACGAGGTGGTAGTCTTCTTTAGAGGGTAGGACCCTGATGCCCCTGCTTCTGCCCCACCTGTGCCTGAGCCAAGCCATTTGAGGGTGCTCTGTCCACCTGGTCAGGGGCTTGGGCCAGCTGCTGGGAGTATCAGGACGCTACTGTGGACATTGGGTGAGAGGGCCTGGCGGTTCCACCTGCATGCCGTGAGCCAGGTGTTAGTGGGGCAGTGCCTGGCACACACTTGGCCTCTGTGTCATCATGTCAGTGAGCTAAACCCAAGTTGGCCAGAGGCCACGTTGGACACCTGAGGAGCATGGACGCCGATCTGCGCCGGGCCCTCTGCCTGCCTCTGGGAGCCAGCGGGCCACAGCCTCCCTAGGACGTGGCTATAGGGGGAAGGTGGGCGTTGGGGACACAGAGTGGTATCCCTGTCCCAACCCGGCTGTGTAGAAAGGGGAAAAGAGGCTCAGCTCATTGGGCTGGGGTGAAGACCAGAAGAAACGCCATTGCCAAGCTGCTGAGCTCATGTGTGAGCCACAGGGCGGGCATTCCCAGCAAGGGGGAACTCTCCCTACTCATGTGGCTGGGAAGGTGAAAAGTTTGCAGTTCTTCACGGCCAGGTGAAAGAACAGACCAGGCGCATGGTCCTCTGAGAGCCCCAGTTCTCTTCCAGTCTCCCTTCTGCCTTGTTTCTCTTAGGTGTCCCTGCACTAACCTGCAGTGTCCTGTGAGGGTGTTAAGTGGAAGTTGCTACATTAGGGGGTGTGCTAAGGATTCATAGTCACATGTCCCTATAAAATGTGCTCTCCTTGTTGTCACCATGAGGTTTGAAAATCCACAAAGTGTGGGAGGCATCAAGGATAAATGGAATCAAGTGTGTGGATGCAAAGGCAGGCAGCAGGGGTGGGACGGGGGAGTGGGCCTGGCCCTGCCCTGCCCTCTGGCTGGAGGACTTCTGACATGCTACTCTTTGAGCCTCTGTTTCCCCATCAGTAAAATGGGGATAACGATCACTGCTCTGAAGAGCTGTCACGAAGCACAGGTTGGATAGTATGTGAATGCCCAGCTCAATCTCTGGAGCCTGATGGCTGCTTAGTGATGCTGGTTTCCTTTTGTTTCCACTGGGATGCAGCTTCAGGCTTGGAGATAAAGAACTTACTTAGGGCACAAGATCTGATAGGTTGGGAGCCATGTGACAAGATTAGTATGTGGGTGGAAAGGGCCCTGGAACCCTGGGAGGATTCTCATTACACAACCTGTCTCCACAGTCTCCGCTGTTGGCACGCCCGGCTCGCCGGTGCTCATGTTATTGGTCCATCTGGTGCTCAGCCAATCACAGCACAGGCAGGAACCAGGCTCATTATAATATTGCCATCTATTTTTAGCCCAGGGGTCTCCTGGTGGGGATGGACCCCCAGGAGGGCTGCCAGCTCACTGGTGGCAACAGACAGCTGCACATGTCTGGGCAGGCACATCCAGGCCTGTCGCTGAGCAGCTTCTTCAGCTGTCCCTGAACCTGTTCCTGTCTGAGACTCCAGGAGGCTTTTCCCAGCCTGTTTCTGTTGCCCTTCTGTAGTCTCGGGACTGCAGGTCCTTTAATAGCGTGCCCTGCCAGCCCTGGCTGAGGAGCATGCCAAAGAACCTTGGGAACAGGCTGACCTCTCCAGTGGGTCAGGTAGAAGCAGTGCCACCTGAGAAGTACCTCCCTCCTCAGAGGTGAAGTGGCCCCAGTAAATGGTTTACAGAGAGCTGCCCCTCAGTCTAGGGTCAGCTCTGAACCAGGCCAAAGCTCTTCTATCTGACAAGTTACGCAAAAGGTGCCAGCATGTCTTTACCACACATTGTCATTGTGCTGGGCCGCAGACCCAGCACAAGCAGTGCTCAGGAGTGAGGCCTGGCGTTCTTGCTCCCAGCAAGGCTGTGGCAGGGCGCAGACAGGCAGTTGCCTCCTGGGCTGGGCATCATATCTTCTGGCCGGGGTTTATTCATTGAGGTCCTACTGTGTGTTAGATGCTAACGTGAAATACCTCATTTAATCAACACAGTGATCCTGTAAGATTCCATCACCATTCCTGATTTACAGAGACAAGTGAGGTTCAGAGACATTCCATGACGTGCCCAGAGTCATGGAGGGTGGATCCCAAGTTGTGCAGCGTTCACTGTACCACGTTGTAGCAAAGTGTACTAGATCAGAGTTGTTGATCCTAAAAGCTATTCAGTGTGACTGTACCCTTACATGGGGCACCAAGAAGCCTTTTCGAAGCCATTTGACTTCCTCTGGCAGAGACTTTTGTGGTGGTGGTACCAGTGGAAGGTTCTTGGTGTCTGGAACAAAAAATTGGACAAAATGCACAAAAAAAAAAGGAAAGAATGAAGCATCAAAAACAGGCATTTATTTTATTTTTTGAGACGGAGTCTCGCTCTGTCACCCAGACTGGAGTGCACTGGCGCCATCTCAGCTCACTGCAAGCTCCGCTTCCCGGGTTCACGCCATTCTCCTGCCTCAGCCTCCCGAGTAGCTGGGACTACAGGCGCCTGCCACCATGCCCGGCTAATTTTTTGTATTTTTAGTAGAGACGGGGTTTCACCATGTTAGCCAGAATGGTCTCGATCTCCTGACTCGTGATCCACCTGCCTCGGTCTCCCAAAGTGCTGTGATTACAGGGGTGAGCCACTGCACCCGGTCTACAGATTTATTGAAAAAAAAAGTACACTCCACAGGGTGGGAGCAGGCCCAAGCATAGGGGATCAAGAGCCTGGTTGCAGAATTTTCTGGAGTTTAAATACCATCTAGAGGTTTCCCATTGGTTACTTGGTGTACACCCTATGTAAATGAAGTAGTGGCCCACAGTTTGATTGGTTGCAGGAGGGGACCAGAGGCCAAAGCGAAGAAGTGAAGTTACAAAGTTACACCTTATGTAAACATCTGATTGGTTGCAGAAAGGAATCAGAAAGCAACCAACCAGAGACTAAAGTGAAGTTACAAAGTTATACTCCTATGCAAATGAAAACTTAGCCTGTGACCAGCCTGATTGGTTGCAGGAGGGGACCAATCAGAGATACTCTCAGTTTTTCATCTGCCAGGCAGATAAAGGTTGGGGGCTGGGGGAGTGAGGGCGCAGTGGGTAGGAGGGGCGGGGATGCAAAGGGAGTAGCTACTTGGGAGCAGAAAACTGAGGTTTTTCTTTTGATTTAGCTCTAGGAAGTCAGCATGAATCAGCCTTATGTTCCCTGCCTCAGTGGGGGCTCTGATGTGCCAACCAGGGTGCCCTGAATGAAGTGGCTGGCCTGACTGTGGCCATTCTTCATGGATGGCTGTTCCTGGGAGTTCCAGCTCCTCACTTAGATGCTCATGAGTCAGCCAGTATGAGAGGTCCCTGGGACTAATCACCTGCCAGGTGTTCCCACACTTAGGGTCTCGGGGTCTGGGCCTCGTGCACCCAATCCCTGCTGTTTTGGCCTGGCTGATGCCCTTGCGGTCTGAGTGGAACACTGAGCCCTGGGAAGCTGGCCTCACTTACCTTGTCCACGTTCTTTCTTTCCCAGGGCAGCGAAGTCACAGGCCCCACCTTTGCTGATGGCGAGCTCATCCCCAGGGAGCCTGGTTTTTTTCCTGAGGACGAAGAGGAGGCTATGACGCTGGCGCCACCTGAGGGCCCCCAGGAGTTGGACACGGACAGTCCCATGGAGAGCCCTCAGAGCCTGGAGGGGTCTGTCGGGAGTCCTGCTGAGAAGGACGGGGGACTCGGGGGCCTGTTTCTGCCAGAGGACAAGTGAGTTAAAACCAACCTGAAACTCAGTATTTGCCCTCTCAGCCCAGAAATGTGGTTCTTGGAAAGTGTCTCCAGGAAGTAAATGTGAAACATGCTCGAAATGTGTATCAGAGGCATTAGCTGAATAGCAAAAGATTCTAAACATACTAAATGCTTAACAGGAAGGGATAGTTTTGGAATTTTAGGCAGCCGTGCAAAGTCAAGTTTTTAAATTTAATTTTACTTTATTTTCAATGCTAGTCCTGCAGACAAAGTCAAGTTTTAAATGACTGTTGATGATATGAGATATATGATCTCAATTAGTTTTAAAAAAGGTTGTGGCCAGGCATGGTGGCTCACACCTATCACCCCAGGACTTTGGGAGACTGAGGCAGGAGGATCACTTGAGCCCAGGAGTTTAAGGTTACAGTGAGCTATGATCACATCACTGCACTCCAGCCTGGCAACAGAGCAAGACCCTGTCTCAAAAACAAAAACAACAAAAAAGCAGGTTACAAAGATGTCCATGAGATCAGCTTTGTTAAAAACACAAACATATGCCAGGCAAGTGGCATGTGCCTGTAGTCCCAGATATTTGGGAGGCTAAGGGAGGAGGATTGCTGAAGCCCAGGAGTTCTGGGCTCTAGTGCACTATCCTGATCGGATGTCTGCACTAAGTTCAGCATCAGTATGGTGACCTCCCGGGAGTGGGGCACCACCAGGTTGCCTAAGGAGGGATGAACTGGCCCAGGTCAGAAATAGAGCAGGTCAAAACTTGAGTGCTGATCAGTAGTGGGATCACACCAGTGAGTAGTCACTGCACTCCAGCCTGGGCAACTTAGCAAGACCCCATCTCTTAAAAAAAAACAAAAAAACAAAACATAGACATATGTGTTAGGAAATGCCTAGAAAAAATTAATCTGGAAAATTAAGCAGTTATTTATGTATGGTGGGATGAATTTTTTTTTTTTTTTTGAAACAGACTCTTACTCTGTCACCCAGGCTGGAGTGCAGTGGTATGATCTCAGCTCACTGCACGCTCTGCCTCCCAGGTTCAAGCGATTATCCTGCCTCAGCCTCCCCAGTAGCTGGGACTACAGGCACCCACCACCATGCCTGGCTAATTTTTCGTATTTTTAGTAGAGATGGGGTTTCACCATGTTGGCCAGGATGGTCTCGATCTCCTGACCTTGTGATCCACCTGCCTCAGCCTCCCAAAGTGCTGGGATTACAGGCACGAGCCACCACGCCCGGCCAATTGATCATTTTAATTACCTCCTATCTATTCTGCTATATTTTCTGTATTGAGCATGTATTCCCATAATCAGAAATGTTATTTAAAAACAACATTAAGACTTAAGTGACTTCCCAGTGAAGCAGTTTCATCTTTAACTTTGGTTTTGGCAGGAAGGAGTCCCTTCCATCCCAGCCCTCACCAAGTCTCTTGAGGGATACAGTGCTGTGGGGTGGTGGGAAGCTGCCACCATTGTGCCTGAGGAAGCCGAGGGGATTGCAAGTGGCAACCCCTTACCAGAAGGTGATGGTTACGGCTGCTGCAGGGACTTGGAGAGGGAAGAGAGGGGTTCCCATGTTGGTTGAACCACATGAAATTGACAACTTTTAATCATTTCCATCTTCAAAAAAAAAAAAAAAGGTAATTTCATGAGGTTCAACCTAGTACATCTCAATGCAGGATTTCTCAAACTCAAGTGGTTCTCAGAGTCCTCATGTTCTTGGTGGGGTCCTTTGGGGCTGTGGATGGAGAGAGGGGCCGTGCTGCTTTCTGGGAGCAGCCTTGTAATCCCAGCACTTTGGGAGGCTGAGGCGGGCAGATCACCAGAGGCCAGGAATTTGAGACCAGCCTGGCCAACATGACAGAAACCCCATCTCTACTAAAAATACAAAATGAGCTGTGTGTGGTGGCAGGAGGAGGCTACTCCCAGCTACTGAGGAGGCTGAGGCAGGTGATTGACTAGAACCTGGAAGGCGGAGGTTGCACCACTGCACTCCAGCCAGGCGACAAAGCGAGACTCTGTCTCCAAAAAAAAAAGAAAAAAGACAAACTTATAAAAAAACAACACAGTATAACAACTATTTCCATAGCGTTTACATTGCATTAGGTATTATAAGTAATCTAGAGATGATTTCGAGTATACAGGAGTATATGCATAGGTTGTATGTGAATACTGTGCCATTTCATATCTGGGACTTGAGCATCCTCAGATTTTGGTGTCCACAGGGGGTCCTGGAACAAATCTCTTTTGGATACCAAGGGACGGCCATACTCAGTCTTACAGTATCTAAAATTTTAGATCCATTATATTCATTTTCTATATTACTCTCAATGTTTGGGTTTTTTTTTTTTTTTTTTTCTCCATAAAGTGAAAGCAAGTTTATTAAGGAAATGAAGGAATAAAAGAATAGCTGCTACATAGGGAGAGCAGCTACTCTGAACTGAATTTTTTTTTTTTTTTTTTTTTTTTTTTGAGATGAAGTCTCGCTCTGTCGCCCAGGCTGGAGTGCAGTGGTGCGATCTCGGCTCACTGCAAGCTCCGCCTCCCGGGTTCACGCCATTCTCCTGCCTCAACCTCCTGAGTAGCTGCGACTACAGGCGCCCGCCACCACACCCGGCTAATTTTTTGTATTTTTAGTAGAGATGGGGTTTCACCATGTTAGCCAGGATGGTCTTGATCTCCTGACCTTGTGATCCACCCGCTTCGGCCTCCCAAAGTTCTGGGATTACAGGCATGAGCCACCGCGCCTGGCCACTACTCCAAGTGTTTTAACCTTTCAACAACTGTTTGATATTCTGCAATTTAATAATTTACTCTCATTATAATTTAATAATTATAATTTGATCTAGCTGTAACTAGACAGTTAGGTTGTAAAGCAGTGTTTTGCTCCTCTGGGGTAACATGGGTAGAACTGGTTTGAACTGCAGAGATGGTTTCTGTGGTGAGATGTTTCCCTTTAGATAGGGTCCCTGAAATGTACTTACCAGGTCAAGAAGTACAAACTTAATCGGTAGGCTGGGATTACGGTGGCTCACGCCTGTAATCCCAGCACTTGGGAGGCCAAGGCAGGTGGATCACGAGGTCAGGAGATCGAGACCATCCTGGCTAACACGGTGAAACCCGTCTCTACTAAAAATACAAAAAATTAGCCGGGCGTCGTGGCAGGTGCCTGTAGTCCCAGCTACTCAGGAGGCTGAGGCAGGAGAATGGCATGAACCCGGGAGGCGGAGCTTGCAGTGAGTCGAGATCGCCCCACTGCACTCCAGCTTGGGTGACAGAGTGAGACTCCATCTCTTAAAAAAAAAAAAAAAATTTAATTGGTAGTGCCAATTAAAGGGAAATGCCTACTCGGTTTCCCTACCGCAGGCTGTGGCTGGGGACCCATGAGTCCTCCTCTGACTTGGGTGCTTTCGGATCCTCAGGTCCCTGGTCCACACTCCATCCATGACGACCTCAGACCTTTCTACACACTCCACCACCTCACTTATCAGCAATGAGGAGCAGTTTGAAGACTACGGGGAGGGTGACGACGTGGACTGCGCCCCCAGCAGCCCTTGCCCCGATGATGAGACCAGGACCAACGTCTACTCGGACCTGGGGTCTTCAGTGTCTTCCAGGTGGCCCCTTGGTCGGGGATGTCATTTGGGGTCAAAAGTTGCAGAACCAGGCCGGGCGCGGTGGCTCAAGCCTGTAATCCCAGCACTTTGGGAGGCCGAGACGGGCGGATCATGAGGTCAGGAGATCGAGACCATCCTGGCTAATACGGTGAAACCCCGTCTCTACTAAAAAGTACAAAAACCTAGCCAGGCGAGGTGGCGGGTGCCTGTAGTCCCAGCTACTCAGGAGGCTGAGGCAGGAGAATGGCATAAACCCGGGAGGCAGAGCCTGCAGTGAGCTGAGATCCGACCACTGCACTCCAGCCTGGGCGACAGAGCGAGACTCCGTCTCAAAAAAAAAAAAAAAGTTGCAGAACCAATCTGAGCACATCCTAGGGGGTCGGGGTGGGGGTCGAGTCCTGAGCTGGCCCCCTTTCCTTTGTCCTAAGCTGCATGAGTTCTGCTCCTGGGGCTTAGGGTTGCTACCTTTGCACCCTGACTAGGGGTCAGAAGTTCCTCCTGAATTAACTGACCTAGGAGGCTGCACACTGGGGGCCATGGGGCTCTGTGTCATCTTGTGTCCTAGAGCCTCAGTGTTGAAGGGTCCTTCCAAGTGACCCTCTGTGATCCCTTCTCACCCACCTGAGTCACCACTTTCTCTGAAATGAGCTCGCAGTTTGCCTTAGCTGTTAAATGGGTATGCATCACTGGCTTCTCTTTGAGCGTGTTGGAGAAGGCATGGTCTGTTGCTATACTTCCACTCCCTGTCCCTCCCCCCAACAAGGTTCAAAGGTATTGGGGACTCAAGTAAAGTCAGCTCAGCAGGGTGGCATAGGGCGCCAGACTGGACAGCAATTAAGGTGGTGATTCCTTTCCCTTGTGAACCAGTGCGGGGCAGACGCCTAGGAAAATGCGGCACGTGTACAACAGCGAATTGCTGGATGTTTACTGCTCTCAATGCTGCAAGAAAATCAACCTGCTCAATGACTTGGAAGCCCGACTGAAAAACCTGAAGGCCAACAGGTGAGGCCCGGGCCCAGCCCGGGAGTGGGAGGCCAGGGGGCCAGAGCAGGGCCTGGAGGGAGAAGCTACAGGCATGGTGACCCCTGCTGTCTGGGCAGGTGAGAGTTCTCAGAGGGTTGATCCAGGGGCTGCTTCTGCCACAGGAAATCAGGCTGTTTCTTCTCAGGACCAAGCTGACTAGTGAATTCCTTTGAGTGGGGCCTTGTCCTGCACTTTTGTGTCTTACAGTTGGGACAGAGTAAAGGAGTGGACGAAAGCCCTTACTCTGTTCAATGACTGTTTCCTCTCTCTCTCTAGCCCCAACCGAAAGATCTCCAGTACAGCCTTTGGACGGTAAGGCCTACCTCAGGGGAGGGCAAATTGAGTGCTGTCCCCATGCTGCCCACTGGCCGGGGCTCCCTGCCAGCAGCCCAGACTCAGCTGGTGCCCTCATGTGGCTGAGAGAGCAGAGGGGAATGAGGCCATCCCAGGGCAGTGCAGCCGGGGCAGCGTCCACTTCTGAAAAACGGAGGCCAGCTCCTCCCTGCCCTCTCCCCACCCCTTGTCCCTTCTTCAAATCCTAGGTCGCCTTGACTTCAGGCAGGCACGCCAGGGATGCCCTGAGAGAGACAGAGCACCCCACAGCGCTCAGTGCCCTTCCCCCCTCTTGGAGCTGGCAGCCACACTCAATAAAGAGACCCCGGGTTTTCTGCAGGCGGGGCTCTAGACATGAGTGTGTGCCATCAGGGCCGGTCACTTTGCTCTGATTAAGTCCTGCAGCAGCTCAGTGTGGCCCCAGGTCCACACTCAGGGCTTTGGGAGCTGGCAGCAAGGGCCCAGGAGCTAGGTGGATTGGCCTCTTGGCAGAGACCCTGGCTGCTGCCTGTCAGGGAGCTGGAAGGGGATGTCACTGGGGGTGGCAGCTGGATTTTGCCTCAGGCATGGGTTAGCTCACCAGGCCCAGTCCCACCCTAGCTCACTGCTCTGCAAGGCCTGGTGAATTCTCTGCCTTTGCCATCCCCCAGAGTTCCCAGAGATGTAGCAGGAGCCAGCTTGGTGGAGAGGCTCAAGCCTCAGGAGGCCCAGACCCTCTGCCAGGGCCATGGAGCTGGGCTACCTCCTCGGGGGCTTCCCCACTGGAAGAGGAGGGTGCTCTCGTGCCAGCTCACGTCACTGGGTAGCTGCAGGTCAGCCTGCTGGCATGAAGAGGGCTCCGAGGCCGCAGGAGAAGCTGTGCCTCTTTGTGTCTGCCAGGGAACCCTGGGGGTCTGTACAGCCCATTTGCTATCCTCTGGGCTGGATGATCTGCTGGGTTTGGCAACACTCTCCCTCTCAGGCTGAGTGAGGGCGGCCTCCTTAAAGGGGCAGATCCCCCGGGGTACTGGATGCTCCCCTAGCCAGTAGCCTGAGTAGGCCCCTGTCTCTGGAAGGCCCTGCAGCCAGACGCCCTCTCCCCACCCCTGCAGGCAGCTCATGCACAGCAGCAACTTTAGCAGCAGCAACGGCAGCACCGAAGACCTGTTCCGGGACAGCATTGACTCCTGTGACAATGACATCACAGAGAAGGTGGGCCCCGGGTGGCTGGAGAAGGGACTGAATGCATGCCTGCTCCCAGGGGAGGTGGGGTGTGCTCGGGCTACTGTCTGGGGACTTGGGAGACCCTGTGCCTGCCCAGGAATTGGGGATAGGTGGCCCTGGTGTGTTCCCCGCCCCCCACCCCACACATGACTGTTCTCGGATACACGGTGGTTTGGAGGTCCTGCTCACGAACCTCACGGCGTCAAAGTTCTCGGTTCTGTGGCCTCAGGGGTCTTCTCCACCCAACCCCTGCCCCCTGCTGCAGGTAAGCTTCCTGGAAAAGAAGGTGACAGAGCTGGAGAATGACAGCCTGACCAATGGGGACCTGAAGAGCAAGCTGAAGCAAGAGAACACGCAGCTGGTGCACAGGTCAGGCAGGCAGGGCACTGGGGGCTTGGCTGTGACTCTGGGGAACAAAGGGGGGGTCCTTGCTGAGACCTCCGGGAGGAGGCAGCCTCATGCCTTTGCAGCTCTGAGGGTCTGTGACGCATCAGCCTCTTGTCACATGGCCCTGCCCACATGTGGTGCCCAGGACAGGACCTTAGGGACAGGGAGACAGGTTGGAGCTCGACCTTGGCTCTAGACCAGATGGATTCCACCCCTGAGGTCTGCAGCCACAGGGCTGGTCCAAGATGGGAGTGGGGATCCACTGTCTCTCATACAGTGACAGGAGCCTGATGTCCCTTCCTAGGGACAAGCTCTGCAGGGGACAGGCCAGTGTGAGCTGGGCGGTGGGAAGGGTCCAGCACTGCTGCTTCTGGAGGTTCCCTGCCTGCCATTCCTGATGCTGTCTGCAGTGGTGGATGCAGGGTTTAGTTGTCCTCACCGATGGCATGACCCTTGGGGGACATACCCTGGCCAGGGGTCCGGTCCTCTAACTTGTCACAGGGCCCATCTTGGGCCCTTCTGTACACCCCAGAAGGTCAGCCTGGTGGAGGGGCTGTTGCCAGTGAGACGTACCCCAGACCAAAATACCAACCAGGCTGTCACTGGGGTGCTCACGTCTACGTGCCCCTGGCCCTGTCCCAGGTCTGGGGCAGACTTCAGGCCACTGGCCAGGATGTGCCTATTTTGGGAGTCAAGATGCCCAATAAGCTGAATTATTAATCAGAGGGGTGGCCGGGACGGATTAGTACAAAAAGAAGAAGGGAGGCCTGAGTGCTTCCAGCCAGGTGTGGCTGCAGGGACTGGTGGGGGCGGTCCCTCCCTGTGCTGCCCTGAGTGCCCCACCTTCTGACTGCCAGGCCTGCTCCTTCATGGCATGTGTGACCGGCACCCCCTCTAAATATGTGGTGTCCCTGTTCATCTCTCTGAAAGCTACTGACCCACACGCCCTCGGTGGGCATGCCAGTGACTCAGGGTCTTAGGGCCCAGGGCCCCCCATGCCACAGCCAGGGTTGGGGTGAAATAGTGCAGTCCCCAAGAGCTTGCCCCTTGCGCTGTCCTCAGGGTGCATGAGCTGGAGGAGATGGTGAAGGATCAGGAGACCACAGCCGAGCAGGCGCTGGAGGAGGAGGCACGGCGCCACCGCGAGGCCTACAGCAAGCTGGAGAGGGAGAAGGCTACTGAGGTGGAGCTGCTCAATGCCAGGTGGGCCCCTCCACCGAGCCCCCTCCCTCAGAGGGATCCCCTGCCCTGGGGCAGCCCTGAGGGATAGGCGCTATCCCCATTTTATAGATGGGAAGCTGAGGCTGAGGGGCAGCTTCTTGAACCTTCCCAGTAGTAACAGTTCCACTTTCATACCACGAGAAACACAGAGGCATATGTTCTTCAGAAAGTTCGCTAAAGAATGTTCCCAGGAGCGTGGCACACATTTGGTAATGCGAACTACACATATGTCTGTCAATGAGAAAAGGGCCTGGGCTGGGTCTCATGTCCAGGCCTAGAGCGCCCCCTGCTGTCAGGTTCTCCCCTGACCCGTGGGGGACTGAGCCAGAGCCCCAGGGGCAAGGTAAATGGAAAACCCAGCTCCTGTTCCTTGCGTGTACCTGTGGCTTCACCATTGGAACGTGAGGCAGGCAGGACGAGGAGCAGCCCGGGGCCAGGGATCTGGGTTTGTCTCCCGTTAGCTCCATGGCCTTGGACGTATTGGGTCACCTGCCCCACAGAGCGGCTGTGTGGGTGGGTGAGCTGATGTAAGTCCAGACCCTTCCCATAGGTGAGGGCTATGATGATGCCTCTGTGATGAAGCCCCTTTGCAGCCCTTGTCCGAGGCCGAGGAGGTCGCCTGGGCTTCTGACAGAGAGGACAACTGCCCGAGCACTCCTCAGACCCCCTGAAGCCCCAGTCTCCATGCTGAGGCTTCCCAGAGTTGCCGAGCCCCACGTGGTGGCTGGTGGGCTGCTGAGCAAATGACTGGGAGTTGGGCTCTCAGGCAGGTACCTCCCTGCCCCTGTGTCCCTGCCCCTGTGCAGTTTGGTGAGGAGACTTCCCAACTCCCTGGTATCTGAGACCTGCTTTGCTAAGTTACCCACCAGGGGTTCATTTTACATTTTGACTCTGTTCTAGAAGCTGCTGTTTTGCATCTGTTTCTGGAGGCTGGTGCCTGGTTAAGGGTGACTGCTCTCGCTCAGCCCGCCTCTGGCAGCTGGCCCAAGAGAGGTGGCTAGGACACGGGAGGTGGTAAAAGACAGTGTGAACCTGAGCCACAGGACAAAGCACAGAAAGCCAGCTCTTGGGAACTATCTCCTAACATGTGCCCCTCGCACAGCTCCAGGGGTGCCATTCATGTAAAATATCCGAGTGGTGTTCCCAGAGTCCTGCCATATGCTTGGTTCCCTACCACTTCCACCAGCTCAGGGCCACTTGTGGGTGGTGGGGCTGAATTCCTCTCTGGAGGCCCAGAGGGCAGTGGAGGCCCAGAAGCCATCCTTCCAGGAAAGAGGATGTGATGGGAAGGTGGTAGGTTCAGAACAAGATGGTCTGCAGGAATCGGTGCCAGAAGTGACCCTGCTCGGTTCTGGTGCCACCGACAGCCCAACTCACCTGCACCTGTTCTCGGACCATTTAAAAGCGACCTGAGACTGGGCACAGTGGCTCACGCCTGTAATCCCAACACTTTGGGAGGCCGAGGCAGGTGGATCATGAGGTCAGGAGATCGAGACCATCCTGGCCAACATGGTGAAACCCTGTCTCTACTAAAAATACAAAAATTAGCCAGGCATGGTGGTGCGTGCCTATAGTCCCAGCCGCTCAGGAGGCTGAGGCAGGAGGATCGCTTGAACCTGGGAGGCAGAGGTTGCCGTGAGCTGAGATCACACCACTGAGACTCCATCTCAAAACAAACAAACAAAAAACCGACCTGAACACCCAGGTTCTGTCTTCTTGTGGAATTCCTGTGTGAATGCTGACACAGAGGATTATTACTGTCAGAGCCCATACCTGTGGTCATCAGAGGCAGGTGCAGTGAGCGCTCAGAGAAGAGCCCTGGATGAGATGCTGTTGGTGGGGAATGAAAAGCCAGTGTGATCACTGCCTTCCAGTTACAGAGTCTAACAGGAGGGCCCAGTCGCAGAAGCCACAAGAGGACTGTTTCTCCATCGAGCAGAAAAACATCCCCATGTTGTCTGAGGATCTAAAGGATGCATACAAACAGAATCTGCGTTCCAACTCTCTAATGAATGTTTCCACTTATTGGAAAAATAAAGGCCACGTGTGGTGGCTCACTCTTGTAATCCCAACACTTTGGGAGGCCAAGGTGGGCAGATCACGTGAGGCCAGGAGTTTGAGACCAGCCTGGCCAACATGGCAAAACCCATCTCTACTAAAAATACAAAAATTTAGCTAGGCATGGTGGTGCACGCTTGTAATCCCAGCTGTTCAGGAGGCTGAGGCACGAGAATCGCTTGAGCCAGGAAGGCAGAGGTTGCTGTGAGCTGAGATTGTGCCACCTCACTCCAGCCTGGGCGACACAGCAGGACTCTGTCTCAAAAAAAAAAAAAAAAAAAAAAAAAAAGGAAAATAAGAAGGATAATAATTTAGTATCCTTACTATTTTGCTTTGGCTGATAGGAAGCTCACGGCTAAATTGTCTTTGACATAATAATCATATTCTTTCTCTCAGTTGGTTTCTGGTATCTTCCCTCTTGGAGGAAGCAGAGAATCACTGCAGACTGGCAGGCCCTTATCAGATAGTCTCCATTCCAGGTTTCTGAGATTTGTCTTTCTCCTTTCGCCAGGGTGCAGCAGTTGGAGGAAGAAAATACAGAGCTTAGAACAACAGTGACTCGGCTCAAGTCTCAAACAGAGAAACTGGACGAGGTGAGTAGCAGATCCAGGCTTGGGGCCAAACTCCCAGAGGGGCAGGGCTGGCCATCGGGGGCCTTTAGTTTATTGCTTCTGAACTTCTAAACAAATGCCCTACCCCCTAAGAAATGCAAAAAAAAGTGAATAACAACTTGTGTTTCTGTATTTCTGATTTTCCAAGTTTTCCACAGCGAATGTATTTATTACTTTATACAATGGAGAAGAATTACAGTTTTAGAAAGAGGTTAGCTTCTATTTGGGCTAATACCTTCAATTCAGGTTGCATCTAGTATTGTTGAAGGACTTCAGAGGGCTGAGGTTTTTAGTTGTGTTTCTAGAATCATCGGGGCTCTGGCCGTTTCTGTAAGCCAAGACTCAGGGCTGCGTCTGAGGGAGCTGGTTTCACTGTGCATCTGCCTCGTGAAGATGTCTGACCAGACCCCAGGGATACCCCTGGACATAGTGAGCCCCTCTCTGGAAACTCTCCTTCCCTGACCGGGTTTCCCTGCTCCAGGAGCGGCAGCGCATGTCCGACCGTCTGGAGGACACCAGCCTGCGACTCAAAGATGAGATGGACCTGTACAAGCGCATGATGGACAAGCTACGGCAGAACCGCCTCGAGTTCCAGAAGGAGCGGGAGGCGACGCAGGAGGTGGGTCCCAGGCCAGCAGGCACCAGGGCTCCTTCCAGCGTCCCTGCTCCTGCCAACCTGCCTCTCTCCCTTGCAGCTCATCGAGGACTTGCGGAAGGAGCTGGAGCACCTGCAGATGTACAAGCTGGACTGCGAGCGGCCAGGAAGGGGCCGCAGTGCCTCCTCTGGCCTAGGCGAGTTCAATGCCAGGGCCCGCGAGGTGGAGCTCGAGCACGAGGTCAAGCGGCTCAAGCAGGTGGTTCTAGCAGTCTCTGTGTCCAGTGGGGCGGGGTGGCTGGGTCCACCGCCTGGGTTTCCTATGCAGGATCTGTGACAGGGGAGCCCAGAGCTGTAGCGGCACTGCCTGTCTGCTTCTCAGCAACCTGTTTGTCAGGGCTGGCTGTCCCATTTCACAGTCAGGAAAATCGATCCGCAGATCTCCCCCTTATATCCATATAAAGAAATAGACACTGCTGTTTGCCTTGGTGCTCAGGGTGGAGGATGAGACTATACCCAGCTGCAGTATAGTGCCCGCTGGCATTGGATTCTCCCAGAAGTAGACCCTGAGGCTAAGGTTCCTTTTTTTTTTTTTTTTTTTTTAAAGAGACAGTGTCGTCTTGCTCTGATACCCAGGCTGGAGTGCTTTGGCACAGTCATCGCTCACTGCAGCCTTGAATTCCTGGGCTCAGGTGATCTTCCTGCCTCAGTCTCCCACGTAGCTAGGACTACAGGCACCCACCACCATGCCCAGCCAGTGTTGTTTTTGTTTTTTGAGGCAGGGTCTCACTATGTTGCCCAGGCTGGAGGGCAGTAGTGTGATCACAGCTCACTGCGGCCTCAAATTCCTGGGCTCAAGCAGTTCTCCTGCCTCAGCCTCTCGAGCAGTTAGGACTACAGGAGAGCGCTACCACACCTGGCTAATTTATTTATTTATGTAATTTGTAGAGATGGGGTCTCCCTATATTGCCCAGGCTTGAACTCCTGGGCTCAAGGGATCCTCCCACCCTTAGCCTCTGAAAGTGTTGGGATTACAGGAATGAGCCACTGTGCCTAGCCAGAAGATTGCATTTCAAGGAGTGCTGCCTTAGCTAAAGACCGTTGGGTGGGGGAGTGGATCAGGAGGAGGCAGTGGCCAGGTGGTGCTGGTTGAAGTGTCAGCTCTGCCTGACCCTGCAGGTGGAAGAGCCTGCAGCATAAATTATCCTTCTGAGTTTGTTCCACTGGGGACAAAGGGGCTGATGGCTGTGCTCTCACAGAAGTCCTAAAACCCCAGCCCTTCTCCTAGTCTAGGGGTGGGGCACCCAGGGTCCCAGGTGTGAGCATTAGGGCTCTTTAGGCAAAAGCTGGCACGTGAGAGTGGTGATGGGATCTGGGTGGGTCTGCCTGGGACAACTCCAGCCAAGCAGGATTCAGAGCATGGCTGCCGGGGAGCCAAGGAAATGAGATGGCCGGCCTCCCCAGAGAGCCCAGAGCATCACTTCCTTCGGCAAGGGCCAGTGTTGGAGGCCGGGCTGCTGGGTGGGTGGTGTCCCTACGCAGGGCCCAGGGAGGAAGGGGTGGCCAGGAGCCTTGGCTGCTCTGAGCAGGGCTATAACTCCTCCACAAACCCTGTGCACTCCCAGGACGCCGGGCCCCTGGACCAGGACCCAGCCCTCTTACCCCCCAGCACCTGGCAAAGGCTGCAACATCTATGGCCCCTTGAACTGGCCGTGATGCATACCTGTGGGAATGGCACTGGCGATGGGCGGGGACAGGTGGATGTGGAGAAGTGGGTTCCAGTGGGCTGTGGATGCCTCTTGGGGTTGACGTCGCCTTCGTCCTTCTCTCTGTAGGAGAATTATAAGCTGCGGGATCAGAACGATGACTTGAATGGGCAGATCTTGAGCCTCAGCCTCTACGAAGCAAAAAACCTCTTTGCCGCCCAGACTAAAGCCCAGTCTCTGGCTGCGGAGATAGACACTGCCTCGCGTGATGAGGTAACCACATCACTGGCTCTTGCTTTGGGGCCTGGCCGCTCCTCTGTAATTCCTTCTCCCAGCCCCCACCTGCCCAGCGTGAGAAAACCAGGCCAGGGTTTGGCAGGGAGTCCCATCTACAACACCCCACATGACAGAGGGCAAAGCCGTGAGCAGGGGAGGGGGCTGCTGGAGAGGTCAAGTCGGCTCTGAGTTCTGCCTGTGCTGGAAGGAGTGCAGGTTTGGTTCCGAGTGCCGTGTGAGTCTTAGGTCTGCCAGAAAAGTGCCAACATAGCCAGCTGAGTGGATCAAGCCGTGACTCTGGGTTAGGCTATCACTCCCACTCTTCCCAACCCAGAGGGAGAGGACATTAGCATTTCTCCAGCACCTGCTTCTTCTGTGATGTGTTTTCACTTAACCTCCTGATGACTCTGAGGCTTTAGGAACAGCTCCACATTCCAAGCTGGGAAGGTGGAACCCAGGACCACCCAGCTAGGGAGGGAGAGGGATCCAGCTGTCTCCAGAGCCAAAGCCTACCCTTCCTGCCACACCAGAGTATGCTTATGAAAGGCCGGGCCTCCAGAATGCCCTGGCTGCATTTGAACAGGAATTGTTAGACACTCTGTCACTGAGCCTTACCCTCTGCCTGGGACATGGGGCGATGAACTGACCTCTGTCCTCAAGGAGCTCCCAGGTGAGCTGGGCCCCAGCCCCAGGGCAGAGGCAGCATGTCAGCAATGTCCGAAAGAACACTGTCCTGGAGGAGAGCAGTGTGGGGCTGGGGGTGGGGAGAGGTGTTCCAGGCAGGAGACAGCTCCCCTTTGGAGTCTTAGGGGCCCTGGGACTTTGTCAGTCTTGATTTTAAATGACTTTGGCCAGTGTTCTCTACTTTTATGAAAGATTACCCATACCTGGGCCCACTCTACAAACTGATCACATTGGAATCTCTGGGGGTGGGGCCTGGGCACCTGCATAGGTAATACTAGGAGCTGAGCCACTTCGACACTCGTCCTGGCATCCAAATGCTGCGGCTGTCCTGGGGCCCGCCTTGCCCAGGGTCTCCTGATGCCCTCTGTCGTCAGGCACTGGCCTGCGACAAGCCTGGGAATCTGGACTCTGCCTGCACCCCATCCCAGGCCCAGCCACTGACCTATCTTTCCCATTTCCTTCAGCTAATGGAAGCCCTCAAGGAGCAGGAGGAGATCAACTTCCGGCTGAGGCAGTACATGGACAAGATTATCCTCGCCATCCTGGACCACAACCCCTCCATCCTCGAGATAAAACGCTAAGGCACGGGGCTGGCTGCGGAGCAGCCTTAGGACCCTAGAACCAAGGGGCAGGCCCTGCCCAAGGATGCAGGCCTAAGCCGGGCCTCACACTCACACTGTAAATGTCTCTCTGGCCACCATGCGTTACGTGTACCTGTGTATGTATGTGGGGAGGCTGTGCACACGAGCGAGGGGTGAGTGGCCGTGGCTGTGGGCAGCATCCACACGGTTAGCCGTGCATGCACTTTGTGGCCCCTTTGCAAGGGGCGGAGGGTACTGGAAGTGGGAGGGGGCAAGGTCTGCTATCAGGAGTTACTGTAAAAACAAGAACTGGAAGCTCGTGTTTCTGGTACTGGGTAAAATGATTCTACCTCTGGGGATAAGGATCCACATTCGCTCTAGTACGATGGGCTCTTTCACCCCACTCCTAGTCCCCTGGGTGTGGGAGCAAAATTGTGATCTTTCCTAGGAATTCGAATGCCCCATATTTGTGTCCTCGCCAGCTCTTTGGCCACCCTTCAAGCCCCGGTGTTCAAGCTCAGAGAGGATGAAGGGGCATCTGGAGGGTCCACGAGATGGGGCCCTCACCAAACGCCTTGGCCGCCGGCCGGCAGCCCTCTGTGATGTGTGTGCAGAGTGAACAGAGGACTCAGGTTTCAGAGGAGCTAGTGCAGAGCACCCTCATCCTGTAGAGTTCAAACACTCCCCATCCGTGCTACCTACCTCCCCGTTTCTGTTTTGGTTTTAAGACAATGAAGCAGCATTCACTGGGTGTAACATGAAGGGATAAAAACGAAGGAGAAAGAGAGTTTGGGATGGGATGTCTAAGGCAGGAGTTGACATCAAGCAACCAAAGAAATGAGTTTTGGGGAGGAACACAACTCCCATCCCAGTTTCCTTCCCATGGCTGCATGTTAAGATGGATGCATGGAGAGACCATCTGCCTGGCTTCCTGTCTTCATTCTCCACGCAGCCTGGTGATGGCAGGCCTGGGTTTGGATTTCAGAATCTGAGCTCCGGGCTCCACTCATGTGGCAGCAAGACTGCTTCATTCCAGCGTTTAGAAACACACGTGTATTTGGTTCTCAGTCATGGGAGCACTTGCTGCACTGGTGGGAGGTGGTTGGGAAAGTTGCAGGAAAACCTTAGTCTTCCATCCTTCCGATCCATGGTGGAAATTCACGCCATGGATTTTTAATGGATCTTTTGTTCTAGGCAGCTGGGAATAGACATGGTACTTACCTTAGAGTTTTCCAATTTATCTCAATTTTATATGGCTTGTGATTCATTTTCTTAATCCAAATATATATAAACGTGTGTGGTCTTATTTTCCCCCCTGCAGTTTCTTGTTTTCTTCAGCACATCTTATAGTATGAGAAGGAAGGTTTGGGCATGTTGGGAAGGACAGTGGAGGGGGAGACGCAGAAAGAGAGGGCACTGACAGTGAGGAGAGGGGATCTGGGGACTTGGGTGTGACCCCTTCATGACAAAGACAGGGCTGTGGCCAGGACCAACCTTCAGTTCCATTCCAATCAGCCTTTGCATTTGTTGGATCTCGTGGCTTCATTTGAATCCTATGTTGGGGATTAGTTTCATGCTGCAAATAATGGGGTTGCATTGGTCTGATCCAAGACTTTGGAGCCACCCACACCGGGAAGACTAGGCTAGGCAGTCGGTCTTCTGGAGTTTCTCAGCCCCTTAGGACGCGGGTCTCCTTGGGCTCCCCCAAGAGTCTGCAAAGAGGCAGTGGAAGAAGGCATGAGGAGAGGGTCTCTTGAGAATTTGCCAATAGGAAGCAATGGCCATGGCTGAAAGGAACAAGACAGATCCTGACATAGCTTTGGCCTGGGTGTTAGGTCGAAGGAGTACTGGTGCGTGGGGGCCTTGCCCCAGGGTTGAGTATTTTATATGTAAAATGTTATCTACTCTTTGGCTGCACTGGAATTTCAGAGAAGGCTGCAGAGGCATGGGTTCCACAGCCTGAGTCACAACGTGGGAAGGAATCTGCCATGGGAAAGGCGGGTGGAAGGAAGCAGCTGGCAGCCTGGGGTGTGCTTCAGGCTCCTCCCTCTAGGGGGCGCCGTGGGAACAGGCTCCAGGAGGCGGCTGGAGTCCAAAAGGCCCCCGGGACCTGGTGCAGTGCCAGAGGGGCCTCTGGAACAGGGCTGGCTTTTAAATGGGGGGCTGAATTCCAGCTCACACACACCTCAAGTCCAACCTTACTTTCTTCAGCCAGAATACATTTCTTGTAAAACCTGGCCTACCTGCTTGGCTTTTAAAGATCGCATATGTTTGTAAAAATATTCTTCTGGGCTCAAAAGCTAGCTTGAGGGGGCAGATGCCCCAAGGGTCCCAGCTCCACAGCCCCTGGCAGGTCCCAGAGCCCTTGGTGGTAGGGATGGAGCTTGATCTTTGTTTCTGCCTTTACACCTCAGTAGTGGGGCTGCAAGGTAGTAGACAGGATGCCTAGTTAAGTTTGAATTTCAGATAGACAAATAATTTTAGAATGAACATCTGTACTTCAGATAGACAAATAATTTTAGAATGAACATCTGTACTTCAGACAGACAAATAATTTTAGAATGAACATCTGTACTTCAGATAGACAAATAATTTTAGAATGAACATCTGTACTTCAGATAGACAAATAATTTTAGAATGAACATCTGTACTTGGGACAGATGTTATTTTTAGAGATAGAATCTTGCTCTGTTGCCCAGGCTGGAGTGTAGTGGTATGGTCATAGCTCACCATAACCTTGAACTCCCAGGCTCAAGTGATCCTCCTGCCTTAACTGCCTCAGTAGCTGGGACTACAGGCATGCACCACCACACCCAGCTAATTTTTCTTATTTTTTGTAGAGACAGGGTCTCACTGTGTTGCCTCACTCGAGCTGCTGGCCTCAAGTGACCCTCCCGCCTCAGCCTCCCAAAGCACTGGGATTACAGGCACGAGCCACCATGCCTAGCCAGGACATATTTGAAATGCGGAGATTTGAAAAATTCTGATGATGAGACTGAGTCCTTAGACATTCCAGTTTAATTGTTGTGGGTGTGACCCAGGCATGGAATTTTGTAAAGAGCTGCTCAGGTAATTCCAATTTAATTGCATGTCCTACTTGGGTTTTTTGTTTGTTTGTTTGTTTTTATTGTTTTTGCTAAACCTGGCAACCCTACCGAGTAGGGATTAGCAGTAACTTATCTGAAATCTAGAGGTGTTTTTTGGGTGGGGCGAGGGTTTCTGTAGTAGACTCAGACTTTACATGGCCCTGAGCTGCCCTGGTGGTCAGGTGGAAGTCAGGCAAAATGAACTGAACCAGGAGTGAGCTTTGTATACATTATCTACTAGAAAATGAAGTGCCTCCTGGTTCAGCAAGTCCCTGTGCGGTGAGAGGCTTTAAGAAAGTTCTAGTAAAAATGTTTTTTCTTTTAACTTTGAATTGGCCAGAGTTAATCCTAGGTCATTTTATTTTAAACTGGTAGATTTCTTTGTGAACTGTCACAGAGAAATTCCTTTTCGTGACTTTATTTCTGACCTATTTAAAACATGAACAGACCAGGCACGGTGGCTCACGCCTGTAATCCTAGCACTTGGGAGGCAGTGGCAGGCGGATCGCTTGAGCTCAGGAGTCCTAAACCAGCCTGGGCAACACAGTGATACCTTGTCTCTACCAAAAGTTAAAAATAAAAGAACACAAAGCTCAGGAAGCTGCACGAGGGCCTGGAACAGTGGGCTTAGCTTTGGCTGTGCATTGGAATTACCTTGGGAGATTTGTAAGCTTCTGCTGTCTGGGCTGAACCACCAGAGGTTCGGATTGAATTGGTGGGGGTGTGGTCCAGGCATCCAGATGTGCAAAGACCTCCCCAGGTGATGATATGCAGCCCGAGGTTGAGACTCCCCTGTCCTGGAAGGTCATTGGCCAGAGGTAGAGGAAACTGGTCAAAGTGGCTATTGGGCTTGTCAAGCCCATGGCTGAATGACAGCGAGCACTCTTGCTGGGAGGGTACCCTTTCCTGTTATGTTGTTGAATGGTCCTGGCCTGCAGGATGGGAGACCAGATGCCTTCAGGAGCTGGTGGATCCAACTGTTCTCACCAACCTGGAGGTTAGCAGACCAGAGTGGGCGGGCAGGACCTCGGCCTGGTGCCCCTGGAGTCAGTGGGTGGCATGTGTTGGGATATACTGGCTACAGGCTCATTGCAAAGAGCAGGTAGAACAGAGTCGGCAGGGAACTGACAGGTGAGGCTGTCCCCCTGAAAGCAGCCTCAGAAACAGCTGCCACCTATTTGCATAGCTGAGCAGGAGGAGATAATTTCTTTGTGGGTTTTGCCTCTGGTCTGTTTCCTGACTGGGTTGATAAGGGAGTTCCAGCTCTTTCCCTGTTAGCCAAACCAGCATCCCACTCACACACTGGACACTCCAGGTGCTAGTCCGCTGGTGCTGGTGTTGAGGGGAGTGGGGGTGGGGGATGCAAGTGCGAGTTCTTGGTTCCAGTGAGGGACTTAGCCAGCAGAAGCCTCCAGGGGCCAGCAGGGCCAGGTGAAACTGGGAGAAGTGAAGCCCTCTTTCTATGTCCTGTGTGTGTGGTGGGTTTACTGCCTTAGCAAATTTAAACTTAAAAACGAACTCTAGGCCAGGCACGGTGGCTCACACCTGTAATCCCAGCACTTTGGGAGGCCAAGGCGAGTGGATTGCCTGAGCTCAGGAGTTCCAGACCAGCCTGGGCAACATGGTGAAACTCTTGTCTTTATTTTTTCAAAAAACAAACACTAACTTTAGATGTGATCGTACCAGGAAAGCTTTGCGTGGTCACCATGCCAAGAAAATGACTTTGGTTGCCCGGCAGATCCACAGTGACTCTTTTTCAGGGGCTATTGTGGATTCTAGATTGAGGAAAGGGGCCACCTAGGACTCAGTGCTGGTATCCTCCACAGTCCTTTCTCCCAGACTCTGGCCCTCCCGTTGGGACCCAGGGAATCCCCTCTAGGGTGACGCTGCTGGCTGGTAAGACTGAGGCCTGCTGCGCCAAGGGACCTCAAGTTAGAAGGGCCGTTCCTTCAATGGATGACTTTGAGCGCTGATCCTAGGCACCTGCCAGGTCCTCACTTCCTGCTCTGAGTGCACACATGGATGGAGCAGCCAGCAGGAAGCAGGAGAGGCTGGAACCAGGAGCCTGCCCTACCTGCATGGCAGGACAACTCCGAGGCCCTTCTGCCATATTCTCTGCTGCCCACCAGAGAAAATAGGCTGCTTTCTAGAAAGATTTGTTTCTAAAAGTATAGACCCTGGGGAAGTATAATGCCACCATGCTCAGCAGGCAAGGTTTCCCATATGGCCTTCCTGCCCTGACCTCGTAGGTTGCTCCTCTCCCCACCTGTAAGGTAGAGATGTCTGCCCCGGAGCCACCAGCTGGGGATGGCATCCAGGCCATGTCTCCTGCAGGATCCAAGTGCTGTTGTCCCCAGGGTAACCCTGCCTCCTGCTGGGGCCCATCCGCTTTGCTGTGCTGCACAGGCTGTTTTCATCTGCATGGTTTGCGGTCTTTGTCCTTGTGCCTTTTCTTCCCCATCGCCACTGTACAGGATTTTCCACATTACCCACTGCCTCCTTTTTTACATAGTCTCGTCTCCCTGACATTTCCCGAGCCTTGTAAATGTGTACTTTTTCCATGTGCCTCCCCCAGGTGAGGCCAACTCTCCCGGGCACATTCATCCACAGGGATCAGGCCCCACTTATCCTTGGCTCACTCAGCCTGTAGACTTGGTAACTTTGTACAGAAGCTTTCATTATTGTCTTAAACATGGGGGGCTAGGACCCACTTAGTCCCTTCTCCAGCCTGCAGCTAGTTTAGGAGCCTTGCATTCCAGAAAAGGGCAACTTTGTGTAAAGCAGCTTCTCCCACAGAGCTTTTCCTGCATTGTTAGCGATGTCTGGCAGAGCATTACTCTTTAACCTGGGGCACTGACTGGCCCCAGCGGAGATGTCATGGGACTGCAGCCACTCCGTGTACCATCTCTGCCCCCAGAGGAAGACCTGTCCGTGGTTCCAGGCCTGCCTTGAGGCCACCACATCTGTGTCTAGAACAGCTGCGGGCCCCACTCGGGCCGAAGGAAGAGGCGTTAGCTGCTGCCCTTGCCTGCTGTGAATACCTGCCCAGCCCTTCCTTGTCTGCTGAGGTGCTCAGACCAGAGTGCCATTAAATACCGACTGATGTCACAGAGTGGACGGTGCATTGCCGAGGACTCACTCATAGCTGTGGGCCCCCTTCCATCTCCTCCCACTTTCTTGGCTGGGTCTTCTGAGGCATATGTGGAATGAACTACACACGTGGCCTCATGCCCAAAGGTTTGTTCGATGGCTTCTGACTCTGGGATTCAACTTGAGTTTTTTGCCCCAGGAGGCTCTGTCTGGAAACAGGCTTAGTTTTAGGGCTGGGGTGGGACCTGCCCTGTGGGCCCCAGGGAGGGGATAGTGGGGGTGACGCCCTGAGGCTGTCCAGGGTCCGAGCTCTATGCCTCCAACCTGCTTCTGCCTCAAAAGGAACAGGCTGTTGGTGGCAGGCTCCTCCCAGGGAGCTGTACTGTACAGACCAAGGTGTAAATAAACAGTTTGCTCTTCTCGCCTGACTGAACCGAGTTTCTTTGGTTGCAGGAGGGTGGGCAGAAGAGGCCTAGTTCCAGGGCTCACAGGGACGGACAGTCTCCCTTAAAAAGAGCAATCCCCTACCCCTCACCAAGTTTGTGGTTCCCAGGGTGGCTGGTGCTGTCCCCAGGGGCAGCGTGGAGTGGGGGCAGTGTCACTCTCCAGTCCCTAGGGGAGAAGACGTGGATCCCAGAAGCCTCTGTAACACCACCATTCCAGCCACAGGGCTATGATGTTTGGAAACTTTGTCCTCTGGCCATGTTCTTTCCCACTGAGGTCTTCCTAGGGGTTCAGTGGGGTCCCAGTGCCATGCTTCCTCCATGTCTGCCACTGTGGCTCCCCAGGGTGACTGCCCAATGCCTCCACTCAGGACTGGCTTCAGACCTGCCAGTGCTGGTCTCTGCCACACCATCAAGTACCAAGGTGGTCCCCAGTTTAGTCACCCAGACCCCTGGATTTCTGCCCTCTGCCCCTTCCTCTATTATGGGATTCCAGGCATGAAAGTGGCTTCACAGGTGGCCCAGGCCCTCCACCTCCCAGTGCAGGCCCTGGTGCCATGAGTCCTCTAGGGAGGGCAGACAGCTCCCCACTCACTGGACTTACACAGCCTCCTGGCTCAGGAGACGTCACCCCCAAATCCTGGGAGTGCTGTGTCATCCTGGATCTTTATTGCCTCCTCCCTGTTTTTTTTTGAGACGGAGTCTCTCTCTGTCACCCAAGCTGGAGTGCACTGGCCAGATCTCAGCTCACTGCAAGCTCCGCCTCCCGGGTTCATGCCATTCTCCTGCCTCAGCCTCCCGAGTAGCTGGGACTACAGGCGCCCGCCACCTCGCCCGGCTAGTTTTTTGTATTTTTTTAGTAGAGACGGGGTTTCACCGTGTTAGCCAGGATGGTCTCGATCTCCTGACCTTGTGATCCTCCCGCCTCGGCCTCCCAAAGTGCTGGGATTACAGGCTTGAGCCACCACGCCCGGCCGTTTTGTTTTGTTTTTTTAAGATGGAGTCTTGCTCTGTTGCCCAGGCTGGAGTGCAGTTGCACAATCTCGGCTCACTGCAATCTCCGCCTCCTGGGTTCAAGCAATTCTCCTGTCTCAGCCTCATAAGTAGCTGGGATTACAGGCACGCAACACCACGCCTGGCTATTTTTTGTATTTTTAGTAGAGAACATGTTGGCCAGGCTGGTCTCGAACTTTTGAGCTCCAGTGATCTGCCCGCCTCGGCCTTCCAAGGTGCTGGGATGACGGGCGTGAGCCACCGCGCCTGGCCAGTTCCCTCCTTCCTCCTCATATTCCTTCTTTCCTTCCCAACTGGGGCTGCCAGATTTGGCGAGTAAGAATACAGGATGCGTAGTAAAACTTGAGTTTCAGATAAGTAATCCAATGAGCTTCATCTTTACTTGATTACAAATAGGGTCTTTACATTGCAAAGACCCTGTTTCCAAAATGAGCTTGCATAGGTATCGGGGCTTAGGACTTCAACATATCTTTTGGGGGGACACAATTCAACTCATAACACCTATTGAAGGAGGTCTTTGGAATTGCCTCAGTTTACCATCCTGGAGAGAGGTGGGAGCGAGCACTGCTGTATGTACAGGCTGTACTCTCTGCACAGGTGTGTTCCCTTCACCCATTTTGGAGAACATTGCCTTATAGTCCTATTAAAAAATGATGTCATCCCTGTGCCCCTTTGAGGCCACAGTACCTACTAAAGGTGTTTCATCACTGGATTCCATCGACTTACCAGGCCCTCAATCAATTAGAGGGCCCTTTAGGGTCATCTGCTGGGCCCAGGCTAAAGCAGATGAATGGGTGGAAAATATCTGAGCACAGAAATCACTCAACCCACCAGCATCATCTACCAAGCACCACTGTGTGTGCCAGGCACTGGGAATTCGTACAGGCAAGGCCTCTGCCCTGTGAAGTCCCCACGCTCCTGGGGGAGGGGAGAGATATAGTTGATTTCCAGAGTGATGAGCACTACCAAGAGGAAGATATGGGGGGCTTCGGGAGCTGGGGGCAAGTGGATTGAGCCCACTCAGGCATCAGGTATGGCTTCTCCCAAGGAAGGGACCTTTCAGCAGAGCTCCAAAGGACTGTAGGATCTAAGGGAACTGCCATGGGGAGGAGATTTGGAAAAAGCACCACCCTTTCAGGGTACTATGACTGGGAGGTGGACAGAGAGGGGAATTGTGGAGGGCTGCAGCCTAGCCAGGTGGTATAGAGTCTAGGGGGCCAAGGGTGGATCTATCGCATTCACTCACTAAGCAGATGCTTCACCAGCACCTAACAGATGCCGGGTGCAGGGGAGGTGCTGGGCTCATGGCACAGGGAGCCTCTAGAATGTACAAGAGAGGTTCTTAAAACCACCCCACCCCAGCAATTCTGATTCCATTGGTGGGGAGTGGGGCTTGGACACTGGGATGTTTTTTAAAGCTCCCAGGTGATTCCAAGGTGTAGCCAATGGTGAGAATCATGGGGTATAAAAAGGGCACTTAGACTCACATGAGGAGGCTTCAACTGAGACTTGGAGGAGGAGAGACTGGCCAGGTAAACGAGATGGGAGGGCAGGGCGGAAGCAGGAGCAGAAACAGCAGGTGCAGAGGACTTGCCGTGGGGAGGAACTACGAACCAGCTAGCTCAATGGTGAGTGGCACTGTGGGGACTATGCCAAAGCATTTTAAGCTGGGGGTGGCCTGGTCAGGTCAGTTTCAGATTTGAGTGGTGAGAGGTGAGGGCGGCCTGGACTGCGGTATGTCTTAGCTGGGACTGACTTGACAGAACACAACAGGCTGGGAGGCTTACACAGACACTTATTTTCTCACAGTTCTGGGGGCTGGAAGTCCAATCTCGAGGTGCCAGTAGGGCTGGGTTCTGGTGAGGCCTCTCTCCTTGGCCTGCAGACAGCCGCCTTCTCGCTGTGTGCTCACATGGCCTTGTCTCTGTATGCAAAGAGCTCTTTCTCGGCTGTCTCTGTTGTCTTAGAAGGACACTAGACCTGTTGGATTAGGGCTTGACCCATATGACCTCATTTAACCTTATTTACCTCCTCAAAAGCCTCATCTCCAAATACAGTCACACTGGGGTTAGGGTGGTAGGGTGGTTGCTTGGGCGAGGGAGTCGGGGTTCTCACAGCCTTGCTGGGAGGGTCTACGTCAGCCAAGCCATTTCCCCAGGAAATGATCAAACTACTCCCCAGGGTGGAAAGCCCCTCATTCTTAGAACCAGGCTTTAGGCCCAGGGCCCTTGGGAGCAGCAGGTGACAGCACCACCAACCACTGGATCCAGAGACCCATCAGGTCAGCAGCCGGGGTGCTCTGAGAGGATGGGACCGGGTCCTCTTTTTTGGTTAGTCCAGCTGGTTGTCCACTCTTTCGAGCCCTGGGGAAGCGGATTTGGCCTCATTCCTCCTTCTACCACCCTCCCCTCCCAAATCCCTGAGCCTTATCCAGTGCTTGGCCCACAAGAGGCATCAATGAGGTGGTTAATAATGATTGCTTGCCCTTGTTTAGGGCTTACGCTAGACCAGACAGTGTTCCAAGTGCTTTGCATGTCCTGAGTTATCTGACCCTCACAACTCCCTATGAGGTGGGTAGTATTTCAGATGAAGAAACAGCCACAACAGGTGATCTCATTGGCCACATGTCACCTGGGATTCAAGCCCAGGCAGCCCAGGGATTCACCTGGGATTCAAGCTCAGATGGGGCAGGGTCACTGCAGGCTGGGAAGGCAGAGAGAACAGGCAGGACACATGCTGAGCCCTGGAGCCTGGATCCCTTCTCCAGCAACAAGGGGTTGTGACATGAGCACGACTGGAGCAGAGCCAGGAGGTGGGGCCTGCAGTCCTGCTCACAGCTATGTAGGGCTGAAGAGAGGACCAGGAAGGGTGGCAGCTCCACTGTGGCTCAGCCTGGCTGGCTGGACTGTGCCTTAAAGTGGGCTGAGGGGGTCAACCCCGCACCAAGTCCACTGGGAGCAGTTGGGGGCTCTAGGGCCCAGGACATCTGGAGCTGGCTTGAAGCCAGACTTCCCTGGAACTAACGAGGTGGCTGGGATTGCGGCTGCAGGAAGTTCCCCTCACTCTCCTGCCACCTCTGGTTCAGGTCTGGCTCTCACTTCAAACCCCAAGCTCTGACTTTGATTTCGGGCTTTGTCTTGGGCTCCATATTGGTGTGGCCTTTGGGTTTAAAAAGGAGCTAGAGTTTCTGAAAGGCCTAAACTGAGGGTGCAGAGGAGCTGAAACATGAGCCTACTTCCTACAGCCTGCTCGACAGCACCAAGCCCACGGGAGCTTGTGGACTCTCGGCCCTTGCTTTCTAGCCCAACTGGCCCCTCCGGGGAGAAATACCTTTTCCAGCTCTGCCACCACTTGGCTATGGTTTCAGGGTTGACTTTCCCAGCTTACCCAGGTCAGCAGGCAGCCCCTGACCAAAACATGGACTTTGCCAAACTCCTGCAGAGTCTGGGTCAGACCCTCAGACCTTGGTTCTGCAGTTGGGAGGCTATGAGTGTGGGCTCTGAAGGCCATCAGGGCTGGAAGAAACGTGGGAGAATACCTGGTCCAAACGCTCCCACTAGTGAGCCCTCAAGATGAGGCCATTTTTTGAGGTGGGGCGGAGACAAAGGAGACCCACTTTGTGTCTCTTTACATCTTTGTAAAGAGTGAATCCAGCCCCAGGACTGAGTCCAGTTTGTGTCTACGCTCAGAGTCACAGAGCCAGTGAATGACAAGTGTGATACAGCCTCCAAAGATAGGTACCATGGATTTATTCCCTCCCTGGGTGCAGGCCACTCTTCCACTGAGAGGTGAAGTTTATTCTTCACCTCTTTGAATCTGGGCTAACTCTGACTGCTTTGATCACTAGATGCAAAAATGCATCACTTGAGGCAGAAGTGACATTCTGGGACTTTTTTTTTAGATGAAGTTTCACTGTTCTTGCCCAGGCTGGAGTGCAATGGCATGATCTCGGCTTAATGCAGCCTCTGCCTCTGGGGTTCAGGCAATTCTCCTGCCTCAGCCTCTTGAGTACCTGGGATTACAGGCACCCACCACCATGCCCAGCTAATTTTTTGTGTTTTTAGTAGACACAGGGTTTCTCCATGTTGGCCAGTCTAGTCTAGAACTCCTGACCTCAGGTGATCCACCCGCCTCGGCCTCCCAAACTGCTGGGATTGCAGGTGAGAGCCACCGCGCCCAGCCCATTCTGGGACTTCTGAGCTCCAACCTTAAGAGGATCAGAAGCTTCTGTGTCCTTCCTCTTAAAATGCACCTTCTTGGAAAACCCAGCTGTGAGGGATCTCAAACAGCCACATGGAGAACTGAGGCCCCAGCCAGGGCCAGCAGGACAGTGAGGCCATCCCAAATCTCCAGCCACCACCAGATGAAGCAGAACTGCCTAGTCAACCCACAGAGCCATGGAAAACAGTAAACTTGTTATTTTAAGATCTAAATGTTGGGGTAGTTGATTAGACATAGCAGTAGGTACCTGAAACACCAGGGCCTCTAGTTTCTTCTCCACCAGACTTTGTCTCAGAAGATCCCCCATCCCAGAAGGAATCCAGCCTGGTCAACAGAGCCAGACCCTTTCTCGAAATAAATGAATAAAGCTAGGTGCAGTGGCTCATGCCTGTAATCCCAGTATTTTGGGAGGCTGAGGCGGGCAGATCACCTGAGGTCAGGAGATTGAGACTAGCCTGGACAACATGGTGAAACTCCATCTCTACTAAAAATACAAAAATTAGCTGGGTATGGTGGTGGGCACCTGTAGTCTCAGCTATTTGGGAGTCTGAGGCAGGAGAATCGCTTAAACCTGGGAGGCAGAGGTTGCAGTGAGCCGAGATCGTGCCACTGCACTCCAGCCTGGAGACAGAGCGAGACTCTGTCTCAAAAAATAAATAAGAAATAAATGAGTAAGTGGCCACATACTCTCCAAAAAGTCTCAAGTTGCATTGACTTTCCCCTCCTATTAATGGCACCTTAATTTAGAGCTTTTGTGGTGGCTGTGAAACTTGATCAAAGGGAAAAGTGTTTACTGTACCAAAGGCAGAAGGATCAAGCTGGCATTTCATTCCGCTGTTCACTTTAGCGGTGGATAATGAACCTTGCTCAATTTATAATTAACGCAGGGATGTAACTAATGGGTAACTCTCCCATTTTGTAGATGAGGAAACAGACTAAATGGAGGCTGAAGGGACACTGTACATGGCCCCTGACAAAGTTACCCTGTATCACTAAGTTTTGCCTACTCCATGCAAATAACCATTAGCCCACAAACCTAGAATGGAAAGGTGTGTAAGCTGTATATGGCCTCCTGTATCAATGAACTATTGCTTCTATGTAACAAACCACCCTCAAATCCTAAGGCATACAAAGGTTTATTACCTTCCTGATTCCGTGGCAGACTGGCAGTTCCTCTGCTGGTTGCGCCTGGGTTCATTCTTGCAGCTGCCTCCAGCTGAGGGGTCAGCTGAGCTGGAAGGTCGCAGATGGCCACTTGACATGTCTGGCAGATGGTGCTGGCTGTTGGCTGGAATGACCCTCGGGGCCTCTCAGCCTTCGGTAGCTAGACTGTCTTTCTTCCACAGCATTCTCAGGGCAATTTCCTAAGACAGTGGAGGCAGAGGCAGCCTCTCTAGGGGCCTTAAGCTTCAGAACTTACATAACTTCACTTTTGCCACATTCTTTTAGTCAAAGCAAGCCCCATGGCCAGCCTGTACCAAAAAGTGGGGAAAGAGACTCCACCTCTAGGTGGGAAAAGCTGCAAAGAATTTGTGACTGCATTTAAGCTATCCCACTTATTTATGAGATGGAGTCTGACTCGTTGCCCAGACTGCAGTGCAATGGAGCGACCTCAGCTCACTGCAACCTTCCCCTCCCAGGTTCACACAATTCTCCTGCCTCAGCCTCCAGAGTAGCTGGAATTACAGGCACCCACAACCATGCCAGCTAATTTTTTGTATTTTTAGTAGAGACGGGGTTTCACCATGTTTGCCAGGCTGGTCTTGAACCCCTGACCTCAGGTGATCCACCTGCCTCAGCCTCCCAAAGTGCTGGGATTACAGGCGTGAGCCACAGCACCAAGCAACCACCTATTTAAAACTGCAACCCAGCCGGGCATGGTGGCTCACGCCTGTAATCCTAGCACTTTGGGAGGCCGAGGTGGGCAGATCATGAGGTCAAGAGATCGAGACCACCTGGCCAACATGGTGAAACCCTGTCTCTACTAAAAAAAAATTTAAAAAATTAGCCGGGCGTGGTGGTGCGTGCCTGTAATCCCAGCTACACTACTCATGAGGCTGAGGCAAGAGAATCACTTGAACCAGGGAGGTGGAGGTTGTAGTGAATCGAGATCGTGGCACTAAACTCCAGCCTGGCAACAGAGCGAGACTCCGTTTCAAAAAAAAAAAAAAGCTGCAACCCCCACCCCACCCCACGAAGAACTTCCTAGCCTCCTTCCCTGTATTTTTCTCACTAGTACTTCTTACCAACCGATAGACTGTATGTTTTGCTTATTTAAGAATGGAAGCTCCGGCCGGGCGCGGTGGCTCAAGCCTGTAATCCTAGCACTTTGGGAGGCCGAGACGGGTGGATCACAAGGTCAGGAGATTGAGACCAATCCTGGCTAACACAGTGAAACCCCGTCTCTACTAAAAAATACAAAAAACTAGCCGGGCGAGGGTGGCGGGCGCCTGTAGTCCCAGCTACTCAGGAGGCTGAGGCAGGAGAATGGCGTAAACCCGGGAGGTGGAGCTTGCAGTGAGCTGAGATCCGGCCACTGCACTCCAGCCTGGGTGACAGAGCGAGACTCCGTCTCAAAAAAAAAAAAAAAGAATGGAAGCTCCATAAGGGCGGAGATCTGTGCTGCTTAGTTCACTGCTATAGCCCTAGCATTGAGAACAGTATTTGGCATACAGTAGATGTTCCATGATTTGCTGAAAGAATAAATAACTAGGTGCTCTTATGACTACGCTGTATGAAGGTGAGTAAGGGCTTGATTCCTGCCCACTTGGAGCTCTGTGTTTCAGAACCAGCTCCTAGGCCTACCCAGCTGAGAAGTGGACCTGGGTGAACCCACAGTGACCCCACCAAAGGGCAATTACAGTGTGGCCCAGGGTTGATAACGATTCATAGCAACAGGTCAGACAGGAAATAATTCAATAATTATTTTTCTTGTTTTTTTTTTTTGGAAATGGAGTCTTGCTTTGTTGCCCAGGCTAGAGTGTGGTGGCACAGTCTCGGCTCATTGCAACCTCCGCCTCCTGGGTTGAAGCAATTCTCCTGCCTCAGTCTCCCAAGTAGCTGGGACTACAGGTGCATGCCACCACACCTGGCTAATTTTTGTAGTTTTAGTAGAGACAGGGTTTCATCATGTTGGCCAGGCTGTTGGCCAGGCTGGTCTCGAACTCCTGACCTTACAGGTGTCAGTCACTGAGACCAGCGCCATTTTTGTAAAATATACTTTTTTATTTTCAGATGGAGTCTCTCTCTGTTGTCCAGGCTGGAGTGTAATGGCGTGATCTTGGCTCACTGCAACCTCTGCCTCCCGGGTTCAAGCAATTCTTCTGTCTCAGCCTCCCAAGTAGCTGGGATTACAGGTGCATGCTGCCACACCCAGCTAATTTTTTGTATTTCAGTAGAGATGGGGTTTCATCGTGTTGCCTAGGCTGGTCTCGAACTCCTGAACTTGGGCGATCCACCCGCCTTGGCCTCCCAAAGTGCTACAATTACAGGCGTGAGCCACTGCACCCAGCCTTGTAAAACAGACTTTTAAAGAACAGTTTTAGGTTCACAGCAAAACTAAGCAGAAAGCAGAGAGTTCCCCATATATCTATGGCCCCCATATCTCCCTAGTCTCCCCTGCCATCAACATCTTCCACTAAAATGGTACATCTGTTACAACTGATGACCCTGCATTGACACATCATCACCCAAACTACAGTTTACACTAGGGTTCACTCTTGGTGTTGAACGCTCTATGGGATTTTTTTTTATTTTTCCCAGCCCAGAACCCCTCTATGGGTTTTGACAAATATATAATGACACATATCCACCCTTATATCATGCAGAATAGTTTTGCTGCCCTAAAAACCCTCTGTGCCCTATCTACTCATCCTTCCCACCCCTCAACCCCTGGCAACCATTGATATTTTTACTGTCTCCATTGTTTTTTAACATGTCTCCATAGTTTTTTTTAAATGCCTTTTTTAGAATGTCATATAGTATATAGCCTTTTCAGTTTAGCTTGTCTCAGTCTGTTTTGTGTTGCTAAGACAGAATACCGAAGACTAGGTAATTTATAACGCACAGAAATTTATTGGCTCATGGCACTGGAGGCTGGGAAGCCCAAGACGGAGGAGCTGGTATCTGGTGAAGACCTCCTTGCTTCATCAACCCACGGAAGCAGGGCAAAGAGAGGGTGGGAAGGCAAACTTCTTTTATAAGAAAACTACTTGCTCCATAACGAACCCACTCCTTCGGGAATGGCACTAACACATTTATGAGGGTGGTGGCCCCATGACCCAAACACTTCCCACTAGGTGCCATCTCCAAGACCACCACATTGGGGATCAAGTTTCTAACACGTGAACTTTAGGGGACACATTCAAACCATAGCAGTAACATGCATTTTCACTTAGTAATATACATTGAAGGTTCTTCTGTGTTTTTTCATGACTCAGTAATTCATTTCTTCCTTTTTACAGACTTAACTTTTCAGAGCAATTTTAGATTCACAGCAAAACTGAGCACAAAGTACAGAGAGGGCCCACATACTCTCTGCCTTCCCAACTGCAGGGCTTCCCCTGAACAAGTTGTGCACTTGTTATAACTGATGAAAAGATCCACTTTATTTTTTCTTGTGCTGTGTTGGCCAGGCTAGGGTACAGTAGCACAATCATAGCTCACTGCAACCTTGAACTCCTGAACTCAAGTGATCCTCCTGCCTTAGCCTACCAAGTAGCTAGGACTATAGGTGCTATCATGCCTGTCTTGTTTTATTTTTTGTAGAGATGAGGTCTCACTATATTGCCTAGGCTAATTTCTAACTACCAGCCTCAAGTGATCCTCCCACCTTGGCCTCCCAAGAGAAGCCTGGTATTATAGGCATGAGCAACCATACCTAGTCTTTTGCCCATTTTTGAGTTGTTTGTTGTTGTTGAGTGGTAGGAGTCTAAATTTTAATTTGGATAGTGATCCCTTATTAGATATCTGATTTGCAATATTTTCTCCCATCCACAGGTTGCCTTTCATTCTGTTGTTTCCTTTGCTGTGCGGTTTTTATAAAGTCTGATGTAGTCCCATATGTCTATTCTTGCTTTTGCTGTAATACCCCCCAAAAAATTGCCGCATCTAATGTTGCAGGCCGTTCCCCGTTTTCTTTCAGGATTTTTATAGTTACAGGTCTTATGCTTATGTCCTGAATCCATTTTGAGGTAATTTTTGTATATGGTGCTAGGTTACGGTCCAACTTCATTCTTGTGCATGTGGATATCCAGTTTTTCCAGCATCATTAGTTGATGGGTCCAGAGATCCGCCCGCTTTGGCCTACCAAAGTGCTGGAATTACAGGCATGAGCCACCGCGCCCCACTGAGTCCAGAGAGTTTTTAAAAGCCTAAAGAGGAGGCCAGACACGGTGGCTCACGCCTGTAATCCCAGCACTTTGGGAGGCTGAGGCAGGTGGATCACCTGAGGTAAGGAGTTTGAGATCAGCCTGGCCAACATGATGAAACCCCATCTCTACTAAAAATACAAAAAAAAAAAAAAAAAAAAAAAAAAAAGCCGGGAGCGGTGGCAGGCGCCTGTAATCCCAGCTACCTGGGAAGCTGAGGCAGGCAAATTGCTTGTACCTGGGAGGCGGAGGTTGGAGGGAGCCGAGATTGTGCCATTGCATTTGCACTCCAGCCTGGGCAGAGCGAGACTCTATCTCAACAAAAACAAAAACAAAAAATTCTACACACAAATAAGGCTTAATTTGGCAGTGGTAGTGGCAGGGTGGCTGTCCCCAGTGAGCATGAGCCCTGCCTGGGAGAAGGGCTTCTCTTCCCCCACCCATGCACACTCGCCTCTCTCCTGGAACAGATGCTGTAGTCACAGGCCAAACAAGAACAGGGGGGACCTAATTCCCCCCTTTATTTAATTTAAAGAAAATAAAAGGTTTACCAAAAAAGTATACAGCATCCTAATAGGCACTCATGTTCCCAGTCCCTCACCTCTGCCTCTTCCATAGAACAGAAACAAAACAATGCCAATTAAAGTCCCCTTTGTCCCCCATCCCCAGTCCCAGGCTCCCTGCTTTTCCAGTAAATTTTCACGTGTGTTTCTGGGCTCTGCCTATGCTGACAATCAGTCCTTTGAATACGAATGGTTCCTTTTCATCGTGAATTGTGCCGCGGTAGGAGAGACTGTATGATTCCACGAATCGGGTCGCCATGACATCCCTGGGGGCCTCTCCTGGCGTGCCCACCTCGGCTCCTCCGGGGCAAGGTCATCCAGGCTACACAGATGCTCAGAGTCCATCTTGCCAGGGGCTGCAAGGGGAACGACTTGAACCCGGGGAAGGTCGTGCTTCGTGCAGGGCCAGCGAAGGAAGGTCACCTCCCGGCGCCCCAAGCCTGATCCCATGCCCCGGGTTCCCCGCGTCTTCCTCGGAGCGCTGGCCTCGTCCCAGTCCCCGCCCCCGGCCGCGCCGCCCTTCTTCTTGGGCCCTGGTCCCCACCGACCCGGCCCCGGCCGCCCACGGACCCTGTCCGGTACGACAGAAATGACCCGGCCAGGGTCACACACTGCCCGGCCCGGCCCGCTCCGCGGCCGCCGTCTCCGCTTCCGCTTCCGCCTCCACCAAGGCTTCTCTCCTACTCAGGCACGGCTCTGTGCCGTGGCTTTCGACCCCACCGCCTGGCCGCCGCCTGCTCTAGACGCGGGCTGGGCCTCGGGGCGGCGCTCACGGCGGGCGCCGGGCGAGAGAGGAAGGAGGAGGGCCGGGCTCTCTCAAGACGCCGGTTCGGATCCGGCAGGCGGAGGGCGCGCAACTTGGTACTGACTGCGCGGGAGCTGTGCTCGCAGAGTCCGCTCGGGCTTGCGGGGGCGGGGCGGGGCGGGGCGGGGCCGGGGGCGGGGCCGAGGCCGCCGCTCCCAGCCGGTACCACCTCCCCTCCACTGAGAGCTTCCACCGCTTCCTGGGCTGTCAGGCGCGGTGGCCAAGTGGTAAGGCGTCGGTCTCGTAAACCGAAGATCGCGGGTTCGAACCCCGTCCGTGCCTGAAACCCGAGGTTGGGGTTTGGCTGTGGGAAGTCAGTTTTCTCCACTTACGCCGTCCCTTCTACGTGGCATTTTTTCCATTTTCGGATTCTGTTCAGGCGCCCTCCTGTTCCTCTCCTGCCCCGGGGCTCCGCAGTCGACCGGGGCCTGTGCACCTGGGCCTGGAGACTCCAGGGTCCACCTTACAGATGAGCTCGAACCCCGCCACGCCGCAACTCGCCTCGCCACCGGTCCCCGCCACTCCTTTCCGCCAGCCGCATTCCTCAGAGCCGGAGTCGTCTTCACTGATTCGCTGATGGGGACACTGAGGTCCAGGTGGCCTGCGGGGACTCGGGTCACGCCCGATTTGCGTGTGTTATGGCGGGGCAACTTTTCAGAGAGGGTGCTTGAGTTTCCGGAACAGTCGTTTCTGGATTGTTCCTTGGAAGGTGAGTTATGCAGGCCATGCGCACTGCCTGCCTTCCTGTCTACAAAGCAAATCATATTGCTCAACTGGTGGGCGCTTCTCTCCCATTCCTGGTGAACTGACCCTTTGAATCTGCCCCCAACCAGTTATGGCACTCCCCACATCATCTCTAGGATAAACAGTCCGATTTAACATATTAATAACATGACATTGAGCACCTCCTCCCATTCCTGGACCTTCTTTTTGATACACTCCTCTGTCTGTCCTCCTCTTCAGTTGTAACACTCGGTACCAAACATACTACTACAGATAGAGTCTTATGAATGAAACTTTACGTCCTTCACTCTATACCCCATACATCTGTTAATGTAGCCCTCAAAAACCACATTACTTTCCCTGAGGCCTGTTACACAGATGACCATGAGGAGCTTTAGGTGGACTGAATGTCAGCAGAGTCTCAGGTTATCAGAAGAGAAGGTATAGAGCCCAGGCAGCAGAGAAATATTGACCTTTCTCTAAGATCCCAATAAATGGAAGAGACACTCTTGACTTTTGAAGGTAATGCCGAGCTAGGGTGTCAGTGTCATCATGAAAGTGTTATTAAATACAAGTTGAGGCCTTTCCTGACAAGCGCCTTAGCTTAGACAGAGTCCAGATATTCAGGGATAGGAATAGCAAGGTGGAAAGTCCTGCTCTACTGGATATTGCCTTGAATCCTGTCCCTTCAAATTCCTGATGAGAAGGAGCTTCAGGACTGAACATTGGGTTATCTGAAGGAGCTGCAGCAGAGAATTCCACCCCAGCGGAGGGCAGGGGGATGAGCCAAGCCAAAGTCAATATAAGAGAAGTGCAAGGGGCTGGGTGCGGTGGCTCACGCCTGTAATCCCCAGCACTTTGGGAGGCCAAGGCGGATGGATCACTTGAGGTCAGGAGTTTGAGACCAGCCTGGCCAACATGGCGAAACCCTGTCTCTATTTAAAATACAAAAAATTTAGCTGGGCATGGTGGTACATGCCTGTAGTCGCAGCTGCTCAGGAGGCTGAGGTGGGAGAATCGCTTGAGCATGGAGGGTCAAGCTTGCAGTAAGCTGAGATGGTGCAACTGCACTCCAGCCTGAGAGACAATGAGAAACTGTCTCAAAAAAAACAAAAAAGAAAAAAATGTACAAGGTACAGAAGAGGTCAGTGTAAAGATACTGGGGAAACATGGGCTTCCAAAGGTGAAGGACCAGAGGCAGGGGTCAAGTATGGAATCCAGGTCAAGGTTGGTGAGAGGAACTGAAGTGAAGACAAGTCAGATACAAGCACCAGGGTGAGCTTGGGGAATAGAAATCTTGTAATTATCTTGAAGGCCAGCAGTTATATACATGCACCCCCATGGAGCCAGGGGTAGGTCATTGGCTTAAAGAATGAGGACAGAAGTGAAGGCAGGGGCAGAAATGGACACATATGTTGAGTTTACTGCATGACCTCCATTACATCGCTGATACTCTCTAGACTTCAGCTTCCTTAGTTGTAAATTCTACAGTTGAAAGAGCTATGTCCTAAATGCCTCGTGTCCTGAAATTTTAGGTTTCTACCTCAGAGCCTGGACTTTGCGGAAGCAAGGGGATCACAGGCCACCCCACCCATCATAGTAGCCCCTTCTGCAATGGGGCTTGACCATTGCGACCTCCCGATGAGATCTATGTGACCAGGGCTCCTCCATCCAGAGAGTTATAAGCAGTCCTCCCTGATGGGAAGCGCTGGAGCTGCAAAGGCTCCGCCCATGCTGGTTACCCCTGGTAGAGTCCTCCCTTTTGCTCCTCCTTAGTGTCCAGGGCAAAACACAGGGCCTCTGGTACTGCATTTTGAGAGCCACACAGGCAGACATAGTCATTTGTGGGCAGCTAAAACCTCCAGGATATTTTTAAAAACATAGACCAGAATTTGGCAATTCTATATATTATGCCTCATTCTATGAGTTTTAGCTCATTACCAGCCTGGAGAAATATGCTTTTTTTGTGTTTTGTTTTGTTTTGTTTTGAGATGGAGTTTCACTCTTGTCACCCAGGCTGGAGTGCAGTGGCGTGATCTTGGCTCACTGCAACCTCTGCCTCCCAGGTTCAAGCAATTCTTCTGCCTCAGCCTCCTGAGTAGCTGGGATTGATTATAGGCATGTGCCACCACGCCTGGCTAATTTTTGTATGTTTAGTAGAGATGGGGTTTCACCATGTTGGCCAGGCTGGTTTCGAACTCCTGACCTCGTGATCTGCCCATCTCGGCCTCCCAAAGTGCCGGGATTATAGGCGTGAGCCACTGCGCCTGGCCCAAGAAATATGTTTTTAAATCTTTTACTATACAATACAACACAAATTTGAAAACCACACAAATCAAGTGAATGCCTTAATGAATTATAAGGGGAACACCATCCAAGTCAGATAATTTTGCCAGATATCCCAGAAACCCTTTTTATGTGCCCTTCCCAATCATGACAACCCCTCCGCCCCCAGGGCCGTAAGTATCCTTAACCCTCTAATCACTTCCTTGCATTTTAGTTTATCACCTAATTGAGCATTGCAGCATCTTTATATGCCATAGTTTAACTGCTCATTTAAAAAAATGGATAGAAGCTTTTTTTCAACCAGGCGGTATCCTTCCTTCCCTTTTATTTCCTTGCAGTGTGTCTGTTGAGGATCCTGGGCCACTGGACCTGGAGGGTTTCCCACAGTCTAGATTTTGCTTACTGCAAACTCTTGGTGCAACCCAGTAAGCTCCTCAGTTCTCAGTACTTTCTGCAAATTGGCAGCTAGAGGCAGATGCTGGATCGGAGTCAGGTTGGATGCCTGTGGCAAGACTGTGGTATTATGAGAAGGCTCTGATTCCCCCAGGTAAGGAGTCACTCATTTTCTTGTCTGGGACCCCTCTGTGTGTCTGGCACCACACTGGGAAGCCCCTTAGGACTTGCATGGTGTCTCACTCATGTCTGTGTTTCCAGCAGCTGGAACAGAGACAGAGCCCTGGCACAAGGAAGGTCCCGGCCTGAAGGGCTAGGGAAGACTTCCCTGAGGAGGTGACATTGTGTCTGGGCTCTGTAGGATGAATAGGAACTCAACAGAGCACAACCAGCTCTTGGGTATCTCTGCCCTCATTCAGTCATCTTTGACACTCAAATATCATGATCTAGGTTGCATCTCAGCAGGGGTTCTTTTCTTTCCCCTGTGGCCCCTCTAACCTGCAGGTAAAATTGATTTTTGAATTAAGAAACAAATTCTCACTCCCTGTAGATGGTTTTATTAGCAAACCCTAAGGGTCTAACCCCATACTTGGGGACAGAAGTTACCAATTTGGAATCATACACTGATAGGAATGAAACCAGCCAACCCTCTCATTTCACACTGCAGAAACAGGCAAAAAGAAGGAAAGTGATTTGTTCTGGGTCACCCAGAAAGCTCTGCCTTTATCATAGAGATTATGCTCAAATGCACGAGCTCAAATCTTCTTGGAAAAGTCATCTTCATTATTAACTTGACATGCACCCAGGAGATGGTCTATCTCTTTGCCAGCCTGTAGGCCAAACTGGCACCTCACTTGTCAAACACTCATACCTGATCAATAGGAACAGCAGATGATGACCAAAATCATTATACTTGATTACAATATTAAGGTTTTAGGAGCAAGAGAGGGACAGAGATATACACTGTTAAAGGTTGGATTCCCCAGAAGGCAGACCCCTAGACAGAGTTTAATGTGCAGAATGCTTATTCCACCTGGGGAAAGGTGGGAAGCAGGTGTGAAATGAGGGAGAGCCCCCTTCCCCCACCACTCACTGGATGTGGGCTGTCCAGAAACCTTAGACTAGGCGGCTCTGATGGCAGAAGGCAGTCTGTTGATAGCACTCCAAGCAGCTGGGACAAATCCTTTCTTGAAGGGGTGACATGGCACAGTGGCCATCACACACACAGTGGGAACTTAAAGACAAGAATCAGTTCAGTCACAGAAGGTGAGGGCAAAGATAAAGCTCATAGGCCAAAGACTTAACTTCTGGATCAAGGGCTCTAATATTTTCCAGACGTGTGCTTTGGCTACTGAAAGCATTTCAGAGAACCCTGAGTAAGAGGGCTGGGACCTGGGGCCAGTAGGGATCATTGTGTGACCTCACTTCCCAGGAGCCTTAGATCACCTGCCTCCTCCCCAGACCCCATCATCCAGGAAAACTGAATTCAGCTGAAAGCACAGCCATGGCATTGCTGAAATATGACAACACCTGGAAAGAATGGATTCCTTTCTGGGGAATTTACCCCTCTGCTGCTGCTTGAGGGCAAGCCTCCTATCTTCCCTTCCCTTGGTAGATAAAGAGGCTCTTCATTTGTTGGCTGAATGAATGAAGGTCAGAAAAAGAAAACTCAACTTCTCTTCCTCCAGTAATGGAACAATCAAGCTGGGAGAAATCACAGAGATAAAAATCACGTCCCGGCCGGGCGCGGTGGCTCAAGCCTGTAATCCCAGCACTTTGGGAGGCCGAGACGGGCGGATCACAAGGTCAGGAGATCGAGACCATCCTGGCTAACACGGTGAAACCCCGTCTCTACTAAAAAATACAAAAAACTAGCCGGGCGACGTGGCGGGCGCCTGTAGTCCCAGCTACTCGGGAGGCTGAGGCAGGAGAATGGCGTAAACCCAGGAGGCGGAGCTTGCAGTGAGCTGAGATCCGGCCACTGCACTCCAGCCTGGGCGGCAGAGCGAGACTCCGTCTCTGAAAAAAAAAAAAAAAAAAAAAAAAAAAAAAAAAAAAAAAAAAAAAAAAAAAATCACGTCCCAATTTTGTCGACGAGGAAACTGAACTTCAGAGGCAGGAAATAACTCTTTGAAGGTTGCAGAGAAGGTGAGGAATGGAAACAGGCCATAAGCAGTGACAAGCCTGGTAATGCCAGAGTGGTTTTTCTGCAGTAAAGATTTCCCTTCCTGTTTGCCTTTCCCCTGGGTTCTGGGGCTCTCCCTTGGTCCAGACCATTTGAGCCGAGAGAAACAAAACCCAGGTGCATTGCCATCTAAGCAGAATATGCTGAGAAAATCAACCTCACAAATTCCATAGTCATCTACAAAGTACTTCAGGTTATCACCAGCCCCTTTCTCCCTCTGGTCCCAGGATGCCTATGTCTTCTCTCAGATCTCTTTCTGGGCTGGGTGCAGTGGCTCACACCTGTAATCCCAGCACTTAGGGAGACCAAGGCGGGCGGATCACCTGAGGTCAGGTTTCACTAACATGGTGAAACCCTATATCTACCAAAAATACAAAAATTAGCCGGGCATGGTGGTGGGTGCCTGTAATCCCAGCTACTAGGGAGCCTGAGGCAGGAGAATTGCTTGAAACTGGGAGGCAGAGGTTACAGTGAGCCGAGATTGCGCCACTGCACTCCAGTCTGGGCAACACAGTGAGACTGTCTCAAATAAATGAATGAATAAAAATAACTGAGAGATGTTAATACCATCATCATGATATATGTTCTTGAAGGCAGTAGTTCTGAAATAGCAGGAGGTAACCCTGTTAAGTGAAATCAATTTAACAGGTTGTAAACAGCATTTTAAAAATGAAATGGTAACGCAGAATATATATTTGAGTGTATAAGAATTGTTTCATAAAACATTTGTTTTACATATGTACCTAGATACATACACATATATACATACACACACACACAGATATTTCCTATCATGGGCATGACTGAGTTTGAAAGCTAGTTCTAAGGCAACATTTCTCTAAAGATGATTGAAAGGAGTGTGTTTCTTTTCTTTTCCTTTTCTTTTTTTTTTGAGATGGGGTCTCACTCTGTTGCTGAAGCTAGGGTGCAGTGGCATGATCACAGCTCACTGTAGCCTCAACCTCCTGAGATCAAGCGATCCTCCCACCTCAGCCTCCCAAGAAGCTGAGACTACAGGTGCATGGCACCACCCTTAGCTAATTTTTCTGTTTTTTTTTTTTTTTTTTTTTTTTTTTTAGAGACAGAGTTTCGTCAGGTTGCCTAGACTGGTCTTCAACTCTGGAGCTCAAGCAATCTGCCTGTCTCGGCCTCCCAAAGTGCTTGTGGCTTACAAGCTTGAGCCATTGCGCCCGGTCTATTTTTCTAACTTTAGTAATTTGCATAGCACTGCCACTATTGCTGCCATATCAGAATACTACCTATAACATTATTTACTAAATTATTGTCTTTGA
Source organism: Rhinopithecus roxellana (assembly GCF_007565055.1). NCBI lineage: Eukaryota > Metazoa > Chordata > Mammalia > Primates > Cercopithecidae > Rhinopithecus > Rhinopithecus roxellana. Next base: position 48,293,400 of record NC_044567.1, read on the forward strand.
GTTGGCTCACTTTAACCATTTTAGCCTCATTGTAATAGCAATATTCAGAAAATTTACATTTAATACTACATATTACATTTTTTCCCATCTAAAACCATCTCTCATATGAGCACCACCTTTTGGGAAACGCTGACGCAAGGAGTGTCACATGCAAAAGCCCTTTCCAGAAGTCAAGCTGGGAGCCAGAAAAGCTGTGTGACGTTGGAATGTTGGGTGAGCCCCCTGTCCTCTGCCCCCGGGGTCCTTCTCTGCCCCCGGAGGCAGGCCCAGTCCTGCTGCTGGGTGTCCCAAGTTCTTGTGGTTGACCTTCCCACAGTGGCCACCTCAAGAAGAAAAGAGCAGGCCCTATCTGCCTGTGGACTGGATCTTCCTTGGGATGTTCCCGCCAGTGGAAAAGGCCAGGCCCTGGTATCTGCCTTTCTGTAGCGAGCTGCGTCCTGCTGCTGCCCCAAGATGGAAGAATTTCCTTTCTTGTCCAGCTTTGATTCCATTGATGGGATTAGGCACCCCCCATGGCCGTGTCCTTTGATGTGGTCAGGGGGTAGCAGGGAGATTTCAGGCCCAGGGAGCAAATCTTAATCTTCTTCGAGCTTCTCTGGGATCAGCACCGGGGTAAACCCATTACAACCCTGCCCTTTCATCCCCCCAGGACACCGGCTCCTCCCGGCTCCTGAGTCTTAGAGATCCTAAGGGTTTGTCAGATTTGGAGCGAGCAATAAAAGGGGAAGAGAAAGCAGAGCACTAACTCCAGACCCCCCCCAGCACTGGCTGCATCTCCAGCAATGTCAGGGCATCTTCTTTCTTCCCTTCTAATCCCGCGCTCCCACAAAATGGCGATTACAGAGGCCTGGGGCCAGCGCTCTCCAGGCCCCAGCACCGGGTGTCTCTGCTGGCGCTCCGCCGCCATCCCTCCCCCACTGCGCACTCCCGGGAGCACCAGCTTCTGGACATGTCCCACCCAGGGATCCCGATGTGGGGACAGGGGGAGCAGATATACCCCTCAACCCTTACCAAAGTGAGGTTTAGAGACAGGGTCTCGCTCTGTCATGCAGGCTGGAGTGCAGTGGTGCTATCATAACTCACTGTAGACTCGAACTCCTGGGCTTCAGTGATCTTCCCACCTCAGGTGTGTGCCACCACGCCCAGCTACTTTTTTTTTTTTTTTTTTTAACTTTGTGTAGAGACAGAGTCTCACTATGTTCCCAGGCTGGTCTCAGACTCCTGGGCTCGAGCAATCCTCCTGCCTTGCCTCCTAAAGTGCTGGGATTACAGGTGTGCGCCGCCGTGCCCAGTCTCACAGTGAGGTTTGAAGGCAGGGTTGGTGAGGCCAGGAAAGAGAAGGCAGGTACATAGCTAATATCTATGTCGGGATACAGATATGTCACGTTATTTTCTTTAAATGGTTCCAAATCTCGACCTGAAGAGGTTGGGAAACTCAACCTCAGTGGTTATTTGGGCTCCCCCATCACTCACGGTCCCTGGAATCCTGGCCATCTTGAGGCTGGGGATCTTGGTAGAGGCCTGGTCCAGGTCCCAGAGGAGACACGCAGTTACTCTCCCACATCCTGGCGTCTCCGGAGAGAGAGTGGGGCAGCAGGTCTCCACCAAGGGGATTCCACTGAACTCCCACCCCTCGCTAATCTTGCGACAGCTCTCCCTCAGCCTCGAAGCTTTTCTGTCCCACTCCTTTTCCACAGTCCCCCTAAGGGAACTCAGCTTTTCAAACAGCACAGCCAGGAAGAGAGGTTGTCTGCAGGCCGCTGGAACTGGGACTTGAAAGCACGAAATTTTAACATCTCAACAAAGCATGCTGCCGGGTACTATGTTTGGCGCTTTAATATATAATCTTTGCCACCATAAGCCCTGCCAGAAGTGCCCGGGGGCTCCAGGTTCCAGATGGGGAAGTTGAGGCCGGCGGCAGGCGCGCTCCACCGGGCGCGGGGCGCGGCCCAGGAGTGGAGCGGCCGGCAGGGGGCTCTCCGCGCCGGTCTCGGCGGGAGGAAGCGCTGGCAGCTGCTCGGACGGGTCAAAGGAGGAAAAGGGAAAATTACTGGGCTCGGAGGCGGGAAGGACTGCGTGACTGGGAGGAAGGCACTCGAGACTGTCGAGTCGGGCCGCCGGCGTCGGGACCCCATCCCCGGGGCAGGGCGGGCCACCCGGGACCTGGAAGCCCGGGCCGCCCCCCACCGCCGTCAGGGTCTCTCTCCGCCAGTGCCGCAGGCTGGAGCGGGCGTCGCGGCCGGGGGCGGTGCCGCCTAGGGGCGGGCGGAGGGCGGGCCGGGGCGGGGCGCCGTCCGCTCGGCTCCGGGAGGCGGTGCGGGCGGGCGCTGGCCGCGTCCGCTCGCCGGGAGCCGCGGGGCGCGCAGCCTTCCTGATGTGTCACCAGCACGTGGAGCCAGGTCGGGCCGCGGCGAGCAAGCGGACCCCCCCCAACTTTCGAGGGGTCTCGTCATCCCGCTCCTCTCCCGGCTTCGCCTGGCTCGCTCTCCCAGCGGAGGGGGCAGCGGCGGCCCCCAGGTCCTGGGCAGGTCGAGCGAGGCCACGGCCCCCGGCCAGGAGCGCGAAGGGCTCTCGGAACGTCGGGGCGCGGGCCCCGGCTGGCGGCTACGGCCCCAGTGTCCAGGCGGCGGCGAGGGCTCGGCCGTGCGGGAGGGCGCGGCCTGCGGCGAGAGGTTGGCACCGGCCCCCGCCCCGCGCCCCTCGCCCCTCGCCCGCCGAGCTGAGCCTAGGTAACCGAGGCGGAGCGGAGCTGGGCCTTGCGGGCGCGGCGTGGGAGCGTGGCGAAGTTTCTCGGCGCGTAACTCTTGCGCCCCACTCGGGAATGGGGTTGTGGTGGGGAGGCTTTGGTCCCCGCACCTCCCCCTCCCCCAGCGCTGTCCCTCGGCCTGCACCGAGGCGGCCCGGGGGAGGCCCGGAGGCCGCCGAGCGCGCCAAGCTGGGTTTGGAGCCCGCGACCCGAGGTCGGACGGGGCGGTGGACTTTCCCGGGGGATGCCGCCTGAGGGACACCCAGAGCTTCGGCTGAGCGGCGCGCGGTGCACAGAGCCGGCGGCCGGACCCAGCCCCGGGAAGCCCGTCGGGGACGCGCTGCACCCCGAACTCCGAGACGGATGGGAGCTGAGGGCTGGGTCTTTGCGGGCGAGATGAGGGTGTCGGATCAACTGGCCTACAAAGTCCCAGTCCTCGGCCCCCGGGACCAGCGTCTTCTCCACGGTCCTCGCCCCAGGCCAGCTTCCTCCCGGGCTCGCCTGCGCTCCGGCCGGGCTGCCTCTCAGGTCCACGCTGGAGAAGGAGTGGCGAGGTGCGCTCGACACCGGCTGCGTGCGGGGATTCGGGAAATCCCCGCACTTCGCTGGAGAAATAGCTACGCTCTCGGAAGTGTGAGTCGGTCACTGCTTGCGGGTCCGTACCCTCTGGGCAGACGTGGGCCCTGCCCCGGCGACCTGGGTTGAGTGGACAGACGGGACCCAGCTTACCCATGGGCCAAGCCCTGCCACTTACCGAGGCCTGCCCTGTTGCGCTTTCCAGGGCGGCAACCTTGAGCTTGGGGGTGGGGAGAACCGGGCCTGACTTCCAGAATTGCCCGTGGGGAGGTGGGAAGCCGAGGTTTGGCCCGGTGGTGCTGGAAGCCCCTGTCCCTCTCCCAAACACCATTTCTTTAAAGATGGATTTTTGTGGATGTGTTACCAATGGCCAGTTTTTTGTTCTCTGACAGATGCAACATAATGTGGACCCACGCCAGTCCTCTTAAAGTTTTATGCTGGAATTCCTTAAAGTCTCCCTTAAAGTCTCTTATCTATAGGAAGTCTATAGTAGTGCGTTTGCTTCTACTCCCGGAAAAGAAAAAACCCACCAACCCCTGAAACCTCGGGTTTGCCTGGTGTTGGAACTTTGGTTATTTGTACTTTTGTTTGTGTTGTGTTTTTTGGCTCTTGGCCGTGGGGGCCGTGGAAAAACATTTGGGGACATGCAGTGAGGTGACTTGAACTGTGTGAAGAACTGGTTGACAAAATAGGGAACGTCTGGTCCCTGTCTTACTGGGCTTTGGAAAACAGGAGAGGTTTTTAGGAGCTGGGAGGAGGGAGGGTGAGAGGGAGGAACCGTCACGGCCAGGTTGGCCCACCCCTTGCCAGGTCGTGCAAAAACCTTTCCAAGAGGCATTTTCCCACAGGCTCCCTGCCTCTGCAGGCCACGTGTAGAGTAGTCCTTTGCAGGCGTCCTGCCCATGCTGCTGTCCCTGTTTTGGGGGCACGTGGGAGCCAACACGGGAACCAGGTGTGTGGTGGGCAGTCAGGTGTGCTTTGGGGTCACGGAGGCAGGTTTGGGCCTGGGAGCCCACGAAGGGACATACCCAGTCCTGCAGTTGGCCTGACTTTTGTCCATGTTAGCTTTGTCCTGGAGGCTTAGCCAGTAGAAGGTGCAGATGTCAGAATTGTGAGAGAGGCCGGGCGCGGTGGCTCAAGCCTGTAATCCCAGCACTTTGGGAGGCCGAGACGGGCGGATCACGAAGTCAGGAGATCGAGACCATCCTGGCTAACATGGTGAAACCCCGTCTCTACTAAAAAATACAAAAAACTAGCCGGACGAGGTGGCGGGCGCCTGTAGTCCCAGCTACTCGGAGGCTGAGGCAGGAGAATGGCGTAAACCCGGGAGCCGGAACTGGTGGGAGCTTCAACTGGAGACCTCGCCCCTAATTAAGAAAAATGCTCTTTGGAGCGCTGAATCAGCTTGGGAAAACAAAGTTCTCCCTTTGAACCAATGCCTCTCCCAGCCCTGGGGATCAGTGTCTAAAAGTAAATGAAGTGGAAATCTCCAGAATATTGCGTGGTCATAAAACATCCCAGAAGTGGGCTGGAGCAATGAGATGCCGAAAAGCAGGCCAGGCTGGCTGCCCTGCACCCACCCTGGAGGGGACAGGCTGGAGAAGGTGGACTCTCAGGGCTGGTAATGAGACCTCAGAAGCACTGTGGCACCCCTGGCAGTTTCCCTCAGGCTGTGCCCCATTCTTTCTGGGTCTGGCCAGGGCTTTAGAGATTTTTAGGAAATGACTTGGTGCTTCGTTTCTTTGGGGGAAGTGAGTGATTAGGTTTTTCCTTCTTGGGTTTTTTTCCTTTGCAAAATGTGATTGAATCAGCTATGCAGTGGGCTGGGCTAGCCTGGCCTCCTGCAACTGATTTATGCTTCCGTGTAGGCCGTTGTATTGAGGAATTGTGTTGTAGTGGAGAGCTTTTTGATTTTGCTCTCTCGAATTCATAGTTTCCTGGAGCAGAGTCCTCCTTCCTGGCTCCTATCCCCATTCCCAGTCTATCCTTCAAAGATGGGTACCTCAGGGTTTCAAGGGGAAGTAGCTGGAACATAGACTGATTTACCCTGGAGCCTTCGTCAGGAAGCAGCTAAATGCAAGGTAGAAAGCTGGTAGGATAGGGAGGGTTTTAGCTAGACCCCCAGGGAGACCGATGGGAGACTCCTAAAAATCCAGCTGGATTCCTGGTCCTGCCTACTGGGAAGAAACTTGCATTCCCTCAACTCTTAGGTAAATTGCAGCCTGGTGAATAGTTAACCTTGCCTTGTTAGCTTTTTTTTTTTTTTTTTTAAAGAAAAAGAAAAATCCCAACCTATGAAAGATTAAAGATCAGTTTTTGTCCAGCAGGATTGGAATGACAAAGGAGGTATTGGGAGAAGCCAGTCCTCTCATCTGCACTCCTAGCAACTCTGGAAATTCTGAACCTTAGAAGAAATCCCTCCAGGGTTTTGTTGGTGGCCATCCCTGCCGAGCCCCTGGCTGCTTCCCTGGGTTTCCTTTGGTCCCTCTTTGCCCAAAGCTGAGCTGTCTGAATGGTGAGGATTCTCTCCTCCACTTTGTCTAGCAACAGCTTGGCCCTTGATACTGCAGGAGGAGTTAATTCTGCTGCTGGGCCAGTCTACAGCCCTCTGCGCGGGCTGGTAAATATTTGGCCAGTCTCAGTTCTTTTTACACAAAAGAACAGCGCTCCTAATCTGTGACAAGTCCCTGAAAGAGAGTTGTCTCAGAAGCAAGGGATCATTTTGGTTTCCGTGAAGGGTTTTGTTCTCGAAGCAGACCAGTCTGAAGGCCATGGAGGCACACTTTGCGTCCAGATGTATTTGGGTTCCAACTGCGGCTCACCAGCTATATGGCTTTGGCCCAGTGACTTCTCTGTGCCCCAGTTTCTTTCCTTGTGAGATGAGGGTTATGATACCTACCCAGTAAGTGTGTGGCGAAGCTTACGAAAGATGTATGTCAGGGTGTCTGGCACAAACTAGTAGATCTCCGACTGGTAGTCTTCGTCCCCTGGCTCTTTTTTTTAAATAAAATTTTTCAAATTATTATTTTCTTTCTTTTTCTCCTTCCCTCCCTCCCTCCCTTCCTTCCTTCCTTCCTTCCGTCCGTCCTTTTTCTCGACGTAGTCTTACTCTATTGCCCAGGTTGGAGTGCAGTGACATAATCTCAGCTCACTGCAGTCTCCGCCTCCCAGGTTCAAGCAATTCTCCTGCCTCAGCCTCCCGATTAGCTGTGATTACAGGCACCCGCCACCACACCCGGCTAATATTTGTATTTTTAGTAGAGATGGAGTTTCGCCATGTTGGCCAGGCTGGTCTCGAACTCCTGAACTCAAATGATCTGCCCGCCTCAGCCTCCCAAAGTGCTGGGGTTATAGGTGTGAGCCACCACGCTCGGCCTGTTTATTTTTCTTTTCTTTTCTTTTCTTTTTTTTCTTTTCTTTTCTTTTCCTTTCTTTCCTTTTCTTTTCTTTTTCTTTCTTTTCTTTTTTTTTGAGACAGATTCTCAGTCTGTTATCCAGGTGGAGTGCAGTGGTATGGTCTCTGCTCACTGAAATCTCTGCCTCCTGGGTTCAAGTGATTCTCCTGCCTCAGTGGGATTACAGGCATGCACCACCATGCCCTGCTAATTTTTTGCATTTTTAGTAGAGACGGGGTTTTACCATGTTGCCAGGCTGGTCTTGAACTCTTGGCCTCAAGTGATCCCCTCACCTTGACCTCCCAAAGTACTGTGATTACAGACGTGAAATACCACACCCTGTCTTAAATTATTATTTTAAGTTAAAAAAAAAAAGATGTTTAGATGCCATGATGTAGGTGGCAGTGCCTTAACTGTATGTGTGTTGTCAGGCCCAAGGGCCTCTTCCATCCTTGTCAAGGGGAGTGCTAACCTTCTCTCTTTTCATACAACCCGGCTCTCTTATTTTGAATCTGTATGTATATACATGTTGGTTGAAACTGGTGCAGAGTGATTGAGACTCGGGCTTGTGGGTCTGGTAGGTTCAAGGACTAACTGCATCGCTTGGGAGCATGGGGCCTCGGGCAAGTTACTTAATCCACTGGGAATAGGAGCATTGTAATCACGAGATGGGGATACTGTCTGGGATTCCCATCTCCTATCTGAGTCTCAGTCTTCTCAGTTTCTGTGGTCTGACAACTATGTGCTAGGGACTGGGCCAGGCAGATGCTGGGGTGTCCGTTAGTAAGATGGGCACAGTCCCTCGCCGCCTGCTCTGATTTTTGCCCCAGCTCTGAGAGCAGATTAATGGTATTATAAGTCCTCATTGTATGGTTGGAGTCGCGACTCAGAGGGGAAGAGACCCTCCCAGAATCTCCCAGCTTGCCTCGGTACCACAGGAGCAGGGCCCCCGGCCTTCCGGGTACAGCCTCCCAGGTTGGAAGCTGGCAAGCTGGGGCTGTAGAACAGGAGGTGGCTGGGCCTGGATTCGCTGGCACCGAGTCCTTAAAGAAACCCTGGGTAGCAGATGTGGCTGCCTTGCACATCTGCTCAGCAGTGCATCACTCCTAAAGGCCCAAAGACTCGTCCGGTCCTGACACTGAGCATGTTTCAGAAAAGGTCCCAGGGAAGACATTTGAATTGCCACAGCTGCTCAAGGCTTGCTCCCTCACTCATGCCATGGGCAAGCTAAACATCCTCTAGTAGGACCAGTCAAGCAGGGGACAAAATGGAAGGGGGGTGAGGGGGACGAGAAAAGAATTTGATATTCCAAAAAATGCTGCCGAGTAATCATTGTGGGGGGGGGGGGGGAATCAGAATTTCTTGGGATTTAGACTTTTTCATGGCTCAGTGGTGTTTTTCTTTAGAATTTGGGACTGGAGGTAGGGATAGACCATAATCTTTTCAATGCTCAAGAGCCTTCAGCAGGCCTCACCGGCTCTGGGCAGGGGGCAGGGCTTACAGGACCCAGAGCAGGTGACATCTTACCCACTGTGGGTGCTTCCTCCCTCCTCCCTTTGGCACGGTCTGAGGAATTTTGAAATCACCTCATAGCCAGATTCCTTGCATTTGCTGCCCAGGAGAACTGAGCAGGGAGGTGCCATGTGGAAAGCCCCGCCGCCTGATTTTCCTCTGAGCTTGTCACTGCAGCCTGAGAGCCCCCTTCTCTGTCAAGTGGGTGACTGGACTGAATACACCAGACCCCCCTTGGCATTCTTCTAAGATCCTGAGGAGGAGGAGCCGAGGAGGGCACGGGGTGGAGCCTGGGGCTGTGGTTTGGAGGGTGGGAGGGCTGGGTGAGGGATTCGGAGATTGCAGCTGGGAAATTTGGATCGGCCTGTGAAGACTTTGTGGTTCATTCTCATGAAACTCGCTTCCTCTCACTGGATTTCTGCCCTGGGGGATGTGGGGTTCAAGTGAAAACACTGGGTTTTCCTTCTTGGTGACTGAGGCTTAAATTCTGGTCTCCCAGGCAAACATTTAAGAAATAACTCTCTTTTCCCTCCTTGTCCATTGTAAAACAAACCCCCTTTTTCCCCCATGTCTCCCACCCCCCTGAAAAGAATTAGATTGCATTGCTGCTTACTAGCTGGTAGCACCTGGCTTTCCAGCAGGCTGGTTGAAAACAGAAAATGCTTCTCTGCTTAAGACAGGGAAAGGGTGTGGGCTTTGGCATCAGAAACCTGGCTCTCCTGTAGACTAGCTGGGTCGGGCCAGGGACGTCTTCCCAAGACTCAGTTTCCCTGTCTGTGATAATATGTACCTTCTTCTCAGAGCATTATAAGGACTGAACAAGAATGTCTGTGTGAAACACCAGGCGCATGGTCGGGGGTGGTACATGGTAGTTCTTCCCGGGTGACAATGTTCATCCCAGGGCCCATGGAACAATGAGGTCAAAGAAGGACTACCTGAGGCTGGTGTGCCTGCTTGCTGGCTTGGTATCTGGGGAGGAGACAGTGGAAGAAGAGCAAATCCTTGCTGTTGGGGTGTGGGGGTGAGTTGTGTGGGTCCTGCCTCTTCAGTGAGACATGCCTACCGCTTGGGAGGGGCGTGGGGTGGAGGTGGGGGGCCAAGAGTCACAGCCTTTTCCAGGGGTTGGGTTCATGTGACTACCACTTAAGCCTATCTGAGAGGAGAGGTTAGTGGGAGAGTCAGGGTGAGCTTGTGCTGAGTTCCTTCTTGTCAAACTTGCTTTTGTGGGCTTAAGAACATGGGAAGGGTGGGGAGGGGGCCATATCTTACAAAAGAGAAAGGCTGGGCTCAGTGGCTCACGACTATAATCCCAACACATTAGGAGGCTTAAATGGGAGGATTGGTTGAGGCCAGGAGTTCAGACCAGCCTGGCCAAGATAACAAAATCTCATCTCTACAAAAATAAAACATAAATTAGCTGGGTGTGGTGGCTTACACCTGTAGTTTCAGCTACTCTGGAGACGGGCAAGACAGGATTGCTTGAGCCAGGAGTTTGAAGCTGCAGTGAGCTATGGTCACACCACTGCACTCCAGCCTGGGCAACATAGTAAGACCCTGCCTCTGAAAAAGTAAGAGGAAAAATTAGTCAGGCATGGAGGTGTGGGCGTGTAGTCCCAGCTACTCAGGAGGCTGAGGTGGGAGGATCGCTTGAGCCCAGGAGTTCAAGGTTACAGTGAGCTGTGATTGACTGGGTCACTGCACTCCAGCCTGGGCAATAGAGTCAGACCCTGTCTCTCTTGAAAAGTGTCTTTGCTTTTGGAACTTCGAGGGCGATTAAACAGATACTTAAGTACAGGTAAAATGTTAGTCTTCAACTTGCCTGGCCAGACCACTGTATATCTGGGAAAAGTCACCTAGACCACTTGCTCCAGCTGGTTGGTCTGGTTGGTGTGGAGGGTGAACCCTCTGGCCCGAGGCACACACCCTCTCTCCTCCTGTGTCTGGTGATGGCAAGTGTTTGTCTTTGCTCAGGTCTGGGTGCACGCTAACCTTGGCCAAATCTCTGAATGTTCAAACATCTGCCAAAATATCCCATTTCGACAATGGGCCTTCTCTATAGAGATGAGATTACAGGGGGCAGTACTGGGATGCTGGAAGACCACTTAAACTTTGACCGCAGGAAGGGGCAGGGTCTAGGATCCTGACTTTGAATGTAAGGAGTGGGGATAGAGAGAGGCCTGAGGACCAGCTCCCTGCTTCCAGAGCCGGAGGGGGAGGGGCTGCTGCCACCCTATCTTGGCATTCTCCCTTTCGTCCTTGGGGCAGATTTCGTTGTAATTAGACAAGTTGTGACAAATAGCCCATTGGTCTTTGGGCCGGAGAATTGTGCCGACTCCTGCCTGGAAACCCAGCCTTGTTCACTTGGGAGCCATAATTAGGCAAGAGAACAGTTCATGAGCCCTTTGATTCAATAAAGACCCTTTTATGATGTTGGTTTTTCCCAGAAAAATAATACCACTTTGCTCCATGTATTGCATTTAGATGTGTAATCATATTAGAGCTAAGCAGCCCAGGGGACTGAAGTCGTGTAGCTGGGGTTGTAGGGGCAGAAAGGTGCAATCCCTCTCCTCCCTGTAAGGGTCACAGCTGACACTTCTGTAACAAAGACAGGTTAACAGGGGAGAAGTTTGACAAATTTATTTAATCAGTGTTTTACACGACATGGGAGCCTTCAGAAATAAGACGCAGAGACCCAGGGAAAACTATTTTTATGCTTAGATTGGAGGAAGAATGGACAGCCATCTAGGAATGTGATTGGACAGAAAGGGTGTGACCTAATGTAATAGACAGAGGGGGCCACCCAGCAAGGCCTGTCTATTCAGATGCTTTTTGGCCTCACTGTGCAGTGCAGCATTTTGGGGTGTATGGGGGTGTATGGGGCAGGACCCCTTTGGGATGAGGGTTGTGAAGGGAGAGAGTGACCTTTCTAGATATTATGTCTTGCTTTGGGGGAGAGGAGTTCTACTTCCTATGACCCACCTTGGGGAAGAGGAATTCTGGTTTCTGTGCCTGGCTGCTGGGGAGAAAGAGGGGCAAGAGACAGAAGCGTGGAAGAAAGTCAGAGAGAACTTGCTTTCTCCTTTAGTTCAAAGTGCTCAGTTTACCAAAGTGCCAGGCTTTGGGATATCATGTTCTCAGCCCCATGGAGTAAAGCCTGTTATCCAGTCTTCAGATAAAAACAGTGTCCTCAGAAAAAAAGAAAATGAAAAGGAACACTTCTAAAGATTTTCTGTCTTGTCATTTAAAGAACATTTTCTCCCTTCAGAGTGAGAAGTGACCCAGGGGAAAAAAAAACAAAAAGTGAAAGTGACTTGACTGGCCAGTGGCAGCGGCAGCCCCTGGTGCCCTCTGCAGTCCTGTGTCGGCCCAGGCCACACGTGCCCAGCATGGTTGATATTTGTCAGATGGGTAGCACGTGTCCAGCGAAGGGCCAGAGAAAATGCCCCCAGAGGATGCTTGCGTCCTCTACACAAGGAGTTGTGGTCAGTCTACTGGGATCTCCACCGGGGTGGCAGGGCTGCAGACGCTGGTGTTTGCAGGTGGCAGTTCTCGGCCTCGTCCTTATCACCTCCCTGCGAGGGACAGTCAGCCCTGACTACATATAGCCCTGGAGCTTGTGGGCAGCTTTCAGCTCATTGGGAAGGTGTGCCGGGCCCAGGACGTTGACCAGACAGTTCTTCGAGGCATGAGAGGGATGCCCAGTCCAGGTCGCTGTCAAGGCACAGCCCCTCCCAACAGCCACCCTCTTGCCTTCTTACCCCAAGACCATGTTGTCAGGCAGGCCAAAAGCATTTCCCAATCATGGAGTCAGATCCATCCCAGAAATCTGCCCCGTGCCCAGGAGAGGTCTAAATCGCCAATGGAATCAAGAACCTCTTTCCCAATTTGGGGTTTAGAAATCTCTGGCAATGAGGAAATTTCTGGTAGTCATTTGTAAGAGTTACTTGATTAAGAAATAGAGGGTATGACATTTCAGAATGCTAAAATTGTGTTGCATTAAAAAGGGGGAAAATCCATTTACTTCCCAAACATCTGGTGGGAGTTATCACCAAAATATATTTTCAGATATCCTCTAATGTAGAAAAACTATGTATTTTGTAGGACATGGTTTATCTGTTTGTAGATAATGTGTATTAAAATACTTTTGCAGTATCACTACTATTTTAAGGTGACTCTTTTTGATCTTCATACTGTAGGCTTTTTAAAAAAATGTAGAGATGGGGGGGGAGGTCTCACTATGTTGCCCAGGCTGGTCTCGAACTCCTGGGCTTAAGTAGTCCTTCCACGTCAGCCTCCCCAAGTGCCAGGATTACAGGTGTGAGCCACCATGCATGGCCTACTTTAGGCTTTTCGGAAGGTCGTTTACACATTTTGGAAGAAGTGCTGTTTCTTCTGGATACTTTACACTTTTTGGAAGAAGTGCTATTAAGTTATGTATATGTATATATTGCTTCCCCCCACCAAAGGAGTATAATTAGAACATCTGAAAACAGATTATCCAATTAGTACATTTTTCTAATTAGCTGTTAGGAATTCGTGATGAGATAAATTAGTTTAGATTTCCAAATGGAACTTTGGCCACAGGGAGGCTCTAAGGAAGTACACAGGGGAGAAAAATAATGGGTTTTTAAAGTTTCGACTCCACCCACTCACCTGCTCCCCCAAAAACCTAATGTGCCTGCCCATGAGGCAGCAACAGTGACCAGAAAATAGTTTCTTTTCCTTGTTCTGAGTAAATGGAGTTGGAAGAATTATTCATTTATATTGGCTTTTCTTTGTTCCTGGTAATGAAGCAGGCAGACAGGGGTTGGCATTAAATACTATTTTTTCGACATTTTCATCATTCATATTAGTAGCTGTTCTTTGGCAGAAAAAAAAAATCTGGTGATCTGAATTAATTCAGAACATATTTACTGTGAGCCTTGTATGTGCTTCCATGTGCCAGGTGGCAACGAAGACCATCTGTCAGGGGGTTTGGAGGGCTGTCCCGTCAAGACCAAGGGGATGAAGTCAGGACCCAGCGTTTGCGTTTTGTAACTGTAGGTGATGCAGGCCCACCATCCTTTGTCCAAAATTCTGGATATGCAAGAAAACTCTGGATACTGAAAGTTGTTTTTGTCACTAATTGAGAGGGAAGACCTGACCCAAACTGACTTGAGACTATTGGAGTCCATATTTATCCTGGGGATTGTAAATATTCATGGGTTTTCCTGCAGAGATATTAATGTTTGATTATGGGTGCTGCCCTGCTGGGGTGTTACATAATATGTGGCATAGGCACCACATTCCCTTTCTAAAACCTGAAAAGTTCCGGAACACATATGGCCTGAAGGTTTGGAGTAAGAGACTCTGCCCTGGAGTAGCATCTACTTAAGACCATGGCAGCTATGTGCTCAGAGTCCCCGCTCTGCCAGGGCCCATTTCTGCTTCAGCTGCAGGAGGAGTCCTGAAGTCAGAATGAGAGTCCAGCTGACCAGTGTGTGCGATGCCCAAACAGCTGCACCTCCACCAGGGCAGGTGACTTGGCTGTCCCCATGACCCTCAGAGGCCTTTCCTCACCAGGTGCCAAGCAAAGATTGTTCAGAAGCAGATTCTGCTCTCCTGTCGTTGTGAATACGTCAATGAATGAGTACATCGATGTTCTAATAAAACTTTATGAGGGCTGGGTGCAGTGGCTCACACCTGTAATTCCAGCACTTTGGGAGGCCAAGATGGGCGGATCACTGAAGGTCAGGAGTTCGAGACCAGCCTGGCCAACATGGTGAAACCCCGTCTTTATTAAAAACACGAAAATCAGCTGGGCATGATAGCAGGTGCCTGTAATCTCAGCTATTCGGGAGGCTGAGGCAGGAGAATCGCTTGAACCCGGGACGTGGAGGTTGCAGTGAGCTGAGATTGTGCCACCGCACTCTAGCCTGGGTGACAGAGTGAGACTCCATCCCCCCCCCGCCCCCGCACAAAAAAAAAACCCAAAGAACAAAACTTTATGAAAACAGGTGGTGGGCTAGGATGGCCCTTTGACCGGAGTTGGCTGACGCTGTGTCAAAATGATAAATGCATCCTTAAACATACTGTTTTCTTCTGCAGACTTAGCCCTGCTGTCTGCCTGCCTGGTCTGCTTGTCTTGTTCCCCACCCCCTGCCAAGTGGAGTTGCCTTAAAGAGATAAAAGTTGTGGCTCCAATGTCAGTACCCACCCCTGCTTGGCTCCTCCAGATGGTCTGGAAACATAGATGGAAAGCAGGCGCTGCCCTCATTGGCCTGGCCTCGGTGGCGGGAGTGTGTTTTTGTGTGGACAACTGCAGTTGGGCCCAGGTCCAGCCTTGCTGAGGGCTACTCACTCAGGCCTCCACCCACTGATGGATTTTGGGGTCAGAGCCAAGCCCCAAGACATGTTGGCTGGCTGCCTGGGGCCAGGCAGGGGTGCTGCTGGGGTAGCCCAGTCCCAGGTGGGTTTGTGAGGTGTATGGGGAGTGAGGGGCTGAGAATGAGTGTTTCAGAGCCGATGTGTTCTTAGCAAAAGAATTTCTGGCAGAGAGAGGTTGATTATCGTAAACCCAGCGGCTCTGATGGATGAGTTTCAGGTCTCCTGGCTTGTTCATCCCAGCCCCGGAATGTCCAGCAAGGGCGGGGCCAGCCTGCGAGGCCAGGACGGCTTCTCACTGCATCAGAAGTTTAAATCCAGCCGAGCCCTCTGACTCCCACCTCTGTAGTGGGCTGGCCTGGGGAAGACTGGCTGGAGTAGACAGAAGGAGGGCGGGACCCTCAGAGCCCACTCCTCTAGTCTGTGTACTGGAATCGCCCCTGTCCTCCCCAACCTCCAAGCGCCCCCAAGCTCCACCAAGGATGTTTGGCCCCCCCAACTCAAAGAAGGCCTGGCCTTTCCAGGCTGCAGGGCCAGATCCTCTCAGCCAGCCCTGGCAGCAGGCTCCAGCATCCCAGAGAGACAGCGGGTTCCTGTATGTGCCCAGCACCTTCTCTCTGTAGGCGGTTTCTCTCCCAAGACATTTTGGGACTTTTGCCCTCTGCCTGGTCACCTTCTTTCCTAGCTAGGATGGGGCTGGTGGATGCTTTTTTTTTTTTTCTCTAAAGCCAATTCCAAACAAGGGCTGATATTTAGTTGCCCTTTCTTTTTCTTCTCTCGTGGTTTTGTGGGTTGCTGGTACTTTAGGGACTCTGTTCAGAGTGGAGCCTCCTCACTCTGCAGCTCCCTGGTAAGCCCTGGTGGTCCATCAGCCCGCAGAGGAAGGGGCACTCACTCGGGTGAGTATGAATACCCACACTCCCCAGGATAAATACAGACTCTGACAGTCTCAAGTCAGTTTGGGTCAGATTTTCCCACTCAGTGACAAAAACAACTTTCAGTATCTGGAGTTTTGTTTGAGTTGAGAATTTTAAATAAAGGATGGTGGGTCTGCACCAACCACAGTTACAAAATGCAAAAGCTAGGTCATGACTTCATCCCTTTGGTCTTGATGGGACATCACCCTGACCTGACCTTATCGCCACTTGGCACATGATGCACCTCAGTCATCAGCGTGTGCCCAGTGCAGGCCCACGCGGAGTGAGCACTCAGGGAAGGCGCATGGAACTGGACTGGGTGGCTGGTGTGTTTGGTGATAGGTTAGCTCTGCTGTCATAGCCAAGTCCAGATGGGTCACCATCACATACCCAGCACAGTGTGAGGAGATCCTCCAGCCACTGTCAGGGGCAGCTCTCCTGACTCTGCCTCCTTGTTTTTGGACCAAGCTCTTTTGTTTCTGGGCCAAGCACTGCCTGTAGCATTGGATGTGGGGACTTGGATTTTGCTTTGTTGGTGGAGAATATGGGTGTGATCTGGGTTAAGGCACAAAGCTCAGGTAGATGACAGGTGCCAGAGCAGTGGTTCAAACTTGGGAGAATCACAGCAGGAGCCTATTAACAATGCAGATTCCAGGGCCCCTTGGTAGACCTGGGGAGGGGGGTGCAATCAGCATTGTTAATAAGTGTGTGTGACTGTGAGGCAGGTGGTCCCCGGATTGCAGCTCTGGTGGGGTGGACCAATAGGTAAAGCACAGTGTGATGAGCTTTGGGATGGTGGAATGGGGAGAAGGAAGGGGCTATAACCCAGGAAGAGACTGGGGTCAAGGAAGGTCACCCAGAAGAGGTGAGCTGAGTCTTGAAGAATAAAGCAGGAATGGTAATAATAGTTAATCTTGATTGAACGCTTTGTGCCAGGCACAGTTCTAAGCCTTTTCCATGAATGAACCCATTCAGTCCTCCAGACAACCCTGTGAAATAGGTAGTAACCCCAGACTCACACAGGAGCAGACCAAAGCACTCGGGGTTAAGTTGCTGGCCCAAGGCTAGTGAGTGGTGAGCTAGATCTTGGTCTGCTTATTGCACGGCACCACATGAGGTAAGGTGTGCCAGGCAGCGGGAGCAGTTCAGCACGGTGATGCAGGTGTGTTGTTCAGTGGTTCAGATAATGTAGAGCCTAGTGTGGGGGGACTGCTTCGGTTCTGCTTTTGTTGGTGGAGAATATGTCTGTGATCTTGGTTAGGACAGAAAGCTCCGGGTGGGTGACAGGTGCCAGAATGGCAGTTCCAGAGGGCTGAGGCTGGAGCTGGCAGTCGGGATAGCAGGCACGCTTCCTCACAGTCTGAACTGGAAGGAGCATGGAGTGTGGGGGAGAAGGTGCAATGTCAGTGCCCAGGGTGCAGCAAAGCACAGGCTGACGCCCTGACCCAGCCCCCTTCCCAGAGGGCAAGAATTCCCTCTAGCCCAGCCCCTGCCCTTGGGATCTGAGGGGATCCACTTTTGTTAGGAGCCTGCTACACACTTTGCTTTCTTTCAATCCTTACGTTTCAAGCCCTTCCAAGTGGGGCTTATTATTCCTATTTACAGATAGGAGAGCTGAGGCTGGGAAGCCAAGTAGTGTACACAGGGTCAGGTCATACGGCAAGTTAGCGGGTAGTGGTGCCAGGGCAGGCTGGCTGTCTTTTGTGGGGATGTGTTTTCACCACAGTGGGGGCAGCCTGTGTTCTGAGAGGCCAGGTTTCCTGCATGGACAGTGGGACCAATGGTCAGACCCCCAAAGAGCCGGTGCAGTGCCAGGCTGGACAGATTCCAGCTGTGCTGGGGCCTTGCGCAAAGTGGCCTGGTCTCAGGAGACACGTTTCCTGTTGCTGGGTGACATTCCACAGGTGGGAGGCACGTGCAGGACCTCATTCCCTAGGGGCCTTCCTGGTCTGGGCCCTGATGCTGGGGTTGACCCTCTACTGCCCTGGAGGCTCACCTGGGCCTCGGCGCAGAAGGGATTGTCTCATTAAGGAGAATCTTCTACAAGTCTCTGATTCTGGAAGCTCTTTTTTTTATCATCCCATACAAAAAACAAATTGGCCAGCAGTCTCTTCCTTTCTTTTTGGCCACTTTCTCACCATCTCCTTCACTCAACCTTGGTTTCTTCCAGCCTGTGCTTCCCAGCAGAGCCTGTGAGCTTGTTGATTTGAACCCCAAAACCACCTAGGACATTCCAGAGGTCTTCACACTTGTCTTTGTTGCCCATTGTAGGCCGTTTTCATAGAAGAGTATTGGGAGGACCTGCCTTCCCACTCAGGCCAATGTGAAGCTCTTTTGCTAAGGGTGGGGTGGGATATGGCCGAGAATTGGCGGGCTGGCCTGAGACATGTTCAGCGGCACCCCAGGGCGCGCTGTTACTCACAGGTTGCAGCCTCTTCCAGCCCCTTTGCTTTCTGTGACAGAGCTGAAAGTCTCATTTCCTCTTTGGCTTTCCCTTTGAAACGGGAGAGAGGGTGGTGGGAGCTTAGCTCCTTCCAGGCCCATTTTACAGACAGGGTAACCAAGGCCACGACTGCTAGAGAGAATCGAAACCGGAGTTCCCGTGCCCATTCCTGTCGGAATCTCATGTCTGTGTGCTGTTCTTTAAGACAGGCTGGAGGGATTCGGGGCAGCTCTTCTCCCAGGTTTTCAGGCCTGGATTGCTCTTCTGGGTACTTCCTGGTGTTTTCTTCTCTTTGCCTGAATCAGGCCTGGCCTCAGCAGAGGCCTTGGTTCCAAGAAGGTTGGAGGCTGGCTGTCTTGTGTTCATGTGTCACACCAGGCCTGAGACCATCACTGTCTCTCTGAGATGGTCCACGCCTCTCCTGTGAACACAGGGGCTACAGGCTATAGTTCTTGCCACATTCCTGAGTTTTGGGGGCTGCCGTTCACATTGGGATTCCACCAGGATGCTGGTCTGCAGTTCCCTGCAGGCAGAAGGCGCTGGGTTCTGAGTTGGCTTTGGGTGGAACACAGGTCATTCCTGGGCGTGCCTTGGGATGGCAGCGAGGCTGGCCACAGCTGGGCCCAGCACTGGAGAGAATTGTGCCTCTCTGGAGACCCTGCAGCCTTCCCATGGGCTGTGTGGAGGGGGGTCAGTGTCGGGTGAGGGGACACCAGCTTCACCTCAGCTCACCTGGGCGTGGCAGACGACTGCTTCCTCACTTGGAGAGTGTTCAAGGACAGCAAGAAAAATGAGGGACTTTCAGGGGCAGCTGTGTTTTCTGACTCAGTCATAATGCCCCTAAAAATCCTTATTGTTCTTGCAGTGTGCATCGGGCAGCGGCCAGCAACCTGCCCCTTACCCACCTGGCCCTTCTGGGAGGACTGGGACTTCCTGGGGTCAGACTGGAATGTACCTCCAAACTAAGAGTGAATGGGGACTTGCCGATTATTAAAGCAATTTTGTTTGCGTGCATTTTTAGCATCTTCTCTTCTGGTGGAGGATTGGAGTGGCTGAGGGTCGGGAGGGCTGGACATCAAGATATTCCTGTGCAGATCAGAGCCCAGGAGGGTGCAGGAGCTCCCTGGTTTGTGTGCAGTGAAGGCCTGGAAGAGCCTAGCTGCACGTGCAGTGCCTAAGGAAGGTCATCTTCCGGGTCAGTGATGTTAGAGGCAACAGTGTTGGGCTGGACAAGATGCCCCCCAACCTTTCCTGAGAAGTTGAGGCAGGAGTGGAGGAGGCATCTATCTGGGCAGGAACTTGCATAGTATTTTAAAATAGAAGGCAGCCTAGCCAACATGGCAAAATCCCATCTCTACTAAAAATACAAAAGTTAGCCGGGTGTGGTGGTGTGTGCCTGTAATCCCAGCTACTCGGGAGGCTGAGGCACGAGAATTGCTTGAGCCCAGGAGGTGCAGGTTGCAGTGAGCCAAGATCGTACCACTGCACTCCAGCCTGGGCGACACAGTGAGACCTTGTCTCAAAAAATAAAATAAATAAAATAAAATAAAATAATAAAATAAAATAAAATAAAATAAAAGCTCAGAGTCCACTGTCTAAGGCCCAGTGAACTAGCCATTTTGAAAATAGAACTGCAGTGGGTTGAGGGTCATTCCCCCCTCTGCTGTGACCCTGGAGCTTGCTTTTCCTTGACTGAAAGTTCTCCATCCTTACTTCACTTCATGGATCTCCTCCATTCTCAGCAGGTCTCCCTGCCCCAACCCTATCCAGTCCCACCCCGCAGATGCAGTCATGCACTGCCTAACAATGTTTTGGTCAACGAGGGACTGCATGTAGGACGGCGGTCTCATAAGATCATAACACTGTGTTTTTACTGTACCTTTTCTATGTTTAGATACACAGACACTTGCCATTGTGTTCTAATTGTCTATAGCATGCAGGACAGGAACGTGCTGTACAGGTGTGTAGCCTGGGAGCAATGGGCTACCCCATCTAGCCTAGGTGTGCAGCAGGCTATACACCATCTAGGTTTATGTAAGTACACTCTGTGAGGTTGGCACAATAACAAAATCACGTAACAATGCCTTTCTCAGGACGGATCCCCGTTGTTAAGTGACATATGACTCTATTTTGACCAGCCAAGGCTTTTGGAGATCCTGGGGGATTGTCGAGAAGCAGAAATACCTTTTTATTTTTTCACTTTTATTATTGTTACTATTTTTTGAGACGGAGTCTCACACTGTCCCCTGGACTGGAATTCAGTGGCACAATCTCAGCTCACTGCAACCTCCACATCCCAGGTTCAAGTGATTCTCCTGCCTCAGCCTCCTAAGTGGCTGGGATTATAGGTGTCTGCCACTATACCTGGCTAATTTTTTGTATTTTTAGTAGAGACGGGGTTTCACTATGTTGGCCGGGCTGGTCTCGAACACCTAACCTCATGATCCACCTGCCTCGGCCTCCCAAAGTGCTGGGATTACAGGTGTGAGCCACTGCGCTCGGCTGAATCCGAATTTTTCTGAGACCTATTTTTTTTATTTTTTACTTTTTTGAGACAGAGTCTTACTCTTTCACTCAGCCTGGGGTGCGGTAGCTTCGTCACAGCTCACTATAGCCTTGACCTCCAGGACTCAAGGGATCCTCCCACCTCAACCTCTCAAGTAGCTGGGATTACAGGCACCCACCACCATGCCCAGCTAATTTTTGTATTTTTAGTAGAGATGAGGTTTCACCATGTTGGCCAGGCTGGTCTCAAACTCCTGACCTCAGGTGATCCACCCGCCTCAGCCTCCCAAAATGCTGGGATTACAGGCGTGAGCCACCGCGCCTAGCCAGAAATACTTTGTTAAACAAATCAATTTGTGTTATGCCTGCCTTCCGCAACAATGTCAATCCACGAGAATGTCACTAAACCCGAAGCAACAGAATCCTGCTCTTCAGTGGAGGCTGGGCTGGTGGCTTGAAGTGAAGGACAGGTGGGGAGATGGACAAAGTGACAAGCAGGACTCTGCATGCCCCAGAGGGTCCACTCTATGTCTTACTGCCTTCATGGGTCAGCAGGGGAAATTTTCCCTTGAGGTATTTCCAGGGTCCCTAGGTGCCGCTCAAAAGCTCTCATCACTGGAGGAGATGACCCCGTGTGCTCAGCATTTGCAAAACTCCAACTGCCACGATCTTCCTTGCAGCCCAGCCCTGGCTCCAGTGGGCACTGGCCGGTGCTACTGTGACTGTACCTCCATATGAGCTCTCCCAGAGACAGTTTTGAAGGGGCTGAGTTTGCTCAGGAACCTTGCTTTTTTTCTGCCCAGGGCAAGGACAGCTCCAAGGTAAAGTTTAAACATGATGGCATTTATCCTTTCTTGGTAAGGGATGGGTGTGGCTTCCATGAAATGCTATTCTCACAATCTCCAGTGGACAGGGGTGTTGCAAAGGTTTCTTCATCCCTGATCAGCTTCCCTGCCATTTGCTACCCTCAACCATCCCCTCCCATGGGGACCCTTTCTCCTGCCCTTCATTCCCCTGAACCTCCTTGTTCTTGCATGTGTTCCTCATTCTGTTTTTTTTTCTTGACACAGAATCTTACTCTGTCACCCAGGCTGGAGTGCAGTGGCCTGAACCAGGCCCACTGCAACCTCTACCTCCTGGGCTCAAGCAATCCTCCCACCTCAGCCTCCCAAGCAGCTGGGACTACAGGCGCACACCACCATGCCTGGCTAGTTTTTGCATTTATTGTAAGGACAGGATTTTGCCACATTGCCCAGGCTGGTCTCAAACTCCCGGGGCCAAGCAATCCTCCTGCCTTAGCCTCCCAAAGTGTTGGGATTAGAGGTGTGAGCCATTGCGCCTGGCCAGTTCTTCATTCTTTACCACAAAACATTTGCAAAAGATAATACATCAACTTTTTTTTTTTTTTTTTTTTTTTTTTTTCAGATGGAGTCTCACTCTATCACCCAGGCTGGAATACAGTGGCACAGTGGCACGATCTCAGCTCACTGCAACCTCCACCTCCCAGGTTCAAGTGATTCCCCTGCCTCAGCCTCCTGAGTAGCTCCTGGCACCTGCCACCATGCCCAGCTAATTTTTTGTATTTTTAGTAGAGACAGGGTCTCACCGTATTAGCCAGGATGGTCTCAATCTCCTGACCTCATGATCCGCTCCCCTCGGCCTCCCAAAGTGCTGGGACTACAGGCATGAGCCACTGCGCCTGGTCTACATCAACTTTTTAAAGCAGGAAATATGTCAAATATAAAACTGATTACTGTTTTTTCACAATTATAAAAGAATTGCCTTCTACTATAGGGCATTTGAAAAATACAAAGGGGCCAGGCTTGGTGGCTCACACCTATAATCCCAGCACACTGGGAGGCCTAGGTGGGCACATCACTTGAGTTCAGGAGGTTGAGACCAGCCTGGGCAACATGGCGAAAACCCTGTCGCTACAAAAAACACAAAAATTAGCCGGGCGTGGTGGTGCACGCCTGTAGTCCCGGCTTCTCAGAAGGCTGTTTGAGCCTGCGAGGTGGAGGTTGCAGTGGGCCGAAATTGCTCCAGGCACTCCAGCCTTGGCGACAGAGCCAGACCCTCCCTCCAAAAAACACAACAAAACAAAAAAAAGAGAGAAGGGATGGAAAGGGCTTATAAATGCCCATACCTAGAGATAATGTCTGCTAATGAAATCTATCCTTCCAGTCCTTTTTTACTCATGCCTATACTTCCCCACCCAGTTAGCAGGATTGGGACTTTTAAAAGGATCAGGCTCATAACTCATTTGAGCAATGGCCCTGTGCCCTCGGGCCAGAAAGCCTTTCTTTTCTTTTTACCAAGCAGGATATGCTGTGGGCTGCTGTGGGCTGCTGCTGGCCTTTGGCCGGGAAGCTTAGTGATCTTGCTAGAGGGTGTTTGAGCAGCACCAGGTCTCTCTAAACCAGGATTGATGAAATTGTCAGTGAGGAAGCCGGACAAGAGGGCTTTATCCCGTCTGATTTCTAAGTGGGTGGCTGCATTGCTTCTTTACCAGGCTGCACAGGAGAATCACTTGGGAGCATTAAAAACGTGCCAGTGCCTGGCCCCATGCAGGACCCACTGGATCTGAATTGCTGGGGAATGAAAGGGCCCAAGGACTGGTATCTTTGTTTTTGTTTGTTGTTGTTTTTTATTTGTTTGTTTTTTTAACACAGGGTCTCTCTCTTGTCTCCCAGGTTGGAGTGTGGTGCACTGCAGCCTCAATCTCCGTGGTGCAGGTGATTCTCCCACAGCCTCCTAAGTAGCGTGTGGTGTGTGCCACTGTGCCTGGCTGGTGTTTTCTGTTTTTGTTTTTGAGACAGAGTCTTGCTCGGTGGCACAGGCGGGAGTGCAGTGGTGCGATCTCGGCTCATGGCAACCTCTGCTTCCTGGGTTCAAGCGATTCCCGTGTCTCAGCCTCCCGAGTAGCTGGATTACAGGTGCCCACCACCTCGCACAGCTAACTTTTGTATTTTTAGTAGAGATAGAGTTTCACCATGTTGGCCAGGCTGGTCAAACTCCTGGCCTCAAGTGATCTGGCCGTCTCAGCCTCCCAAAGTGCTGGGATTACAGGCATGAGCCACCGCGCCCGGCACCTGGCCATTAAAATATTATTTTTTGTAGAGACGAGATCTCACTATGTTGCCCAGGCTGGTCTTGAAGTCCTGGGCTCAGGCTTCCCAAAATGCTGGGATTATAGGCATGAGCCACCACACCTGACCAGTTATTTATTTATTTTTTCTTATGTTCCTCAGGTGAGTCTCTTAAGCAATCAGAGGAGAACTGTTGGGCTAAATGCCCACAAGCTAGAGATGGAAGACGTTTTCTCCAGCTTTGCCTTCAGAGCCTGATCGAGGGACGGGACCATTTGCAGTTGGCCAACTTTCATTTCCATTATTGTCTCTGCTGCTCAATCATCTTTTGATCCTCATTTTGCAAGCAGAAAACTGAGGCTAAGGGGATCGGAGGACTTATCTGAGAACACAGAATATGGCAGAGATGAGATGTAAAATCCACAGCTTCTGACCCTCCAGATTAGTGCTGTTTCAGTAGTACTAGTCATTAGTATTCATGATGAGCATATAGATAATAAGAAGCATATTCTTATGCTTAATAATAATTGGACATTTGGACATGACAGTATGCTGAGGCGTGGGTAGGGGCTGCCCCAGCAGGGTAAGTCATCGTCCGCTAGTTTCCCGATGCTCTGTGTCCCCTGCCAGTCAGCCTGGACCCACAGCTGCCCCCAGCCTGCCCTGTTTGCACCAATCCCAGCTGTCGGCAGAGTGGGATTTGGCCCCATTTTACAGATGAGGAATAGGCTCAGAACACTCAAGAGGCTTGGCCCATGTCACCCAGCTCTCCTTGCCTGGACAAGGTGTCTAGGAAGGAGCACAGCCCTGCATGGGGCTTGCTTGTCTGAGTCCTCAGGGACAGAGCTCTACTGGGGGTGCCCAGGTCTCTAGCAGACTGTCCCTGCCCCTCTCTCCTTCCTGCCAAGCTCAGCTCCAGAGGCCTGGCCTATGGGTCGGCTGGGCAGGCAGCCAGCGCAGGGAGTTAACGATGGGTGCATTGTCGGCTCCAGGAAGCAGTCAGCTGTTCCCTGGCAGGTCTGCAGAGCCAGAGGGCCAGCCTGCCTCACTCGTGGAGGGTAGAGATAGAATCTGGGAGCTGAGAACACCACTTTCGCGGAGTCCAGTAGCTCTGGGCCAGCCCTCGGGCTTCCTTTGGAAGGAGGGCCCCGTGTACTCGGCTGCTCCTTCCTTGCTTGGCATCGGCCCTCTCCCTCCTCAGTCTGGCTCTCACCGTCCCCCCACCGAGCGCTTTGCAGTGGAGTGTACACTCTTGGCAGTGATGTCCATTAAACCTGCTTCCCAGAAAGCAGCATGGCTGTACAGGCAGATTCAGCCAACGCCTTAGTGGGAGATGCAGTGGGCATCATCAGCTCAGGCTTTTCTTGCCCAGATTCCCTGGGGAGCTGGGTTGGGCGATAGCCCTAAGCTGCCTTGGCTTCCTGGATCAGAAGTACCCTCAGCTCCGTCAGCAGCCTAGCCGCTAGACAAGGCTGAGACAAGCGCTTTGACCTCCTGGAGTTGATCTGGGACAAGCCTTTGCCTGGGAGTCTGATCAAGGCGGTCACTGAGCTGAGAACCTGGGGTAAAGCTCCCTGCTGAGCCTGTTGCCTCATTTGTTTGATGGGCGCCATAGTTCCCTGTAGGAATGTGTGTACTTTCTGGGCTTCTTCCGAATAGATACAAGAAATTGTGGCTGCCTTTCCCTTCCCAGCCAGGAGTACACTTCAGCAGAGAACTCAGCAGTGCCTGGCGTGGGGAAGATGCCCAGTGAATGGTGCTTGCACCACGTGGCTCACGAAGTGAAGTCTGGGTCACAGCCGGAGAATGGTGCCTTCCCTCCTTGACCCTGCAAGGACAACCTTTCCTGACAGTCAGTGTTGGGACAGTGGCTCTGAACTGGAAAGCTGAAGTCTTTACTTCTTTGCTGTGGATTCCCATCAGGTCTAGATCGCTGAGGTCCAGGCCCACAGAGGTATCTTCCCCTCTGGGGGGTTTGTCCTCTAAGTCCAGCTCCAAGGCATTCCCACTGGACCTGGGCCAGAGTGGCTGGTGCGGAACTGCTAACTCCCCTGCCAGCTTCCTTGGGGTGCGGACGGCCCAGCACAGGCAGGAAGGGCTTTCCGTTTGGCTCGACTGGTGGGGAAGCAATTAGTGCTTGCTTTCTGTTTTGATTCTTGTATCTAACAGGCAAAGTTTGTGATGTCACGGAAAAGCAGCCTTGGGCCCGTGTGGGTTTGAGGTCTGTCCCTGATAGCCTGGCCAATGTGGAACTGTCTGGAGGTAGGGGTGTGTGCTGACACTACTCCCTGGGTGTGAGGTGGCCATCTGTTGGCTTTCCATGCTCCCTTCTGATAATACCTCTTTTAATACCTCTTTTTTCTGATAATACGTTCATGAGATCACCTCTCCCCTACCCTATATCTCTGGGGTTCTGGTGTGGCCAACCCCAAACCCTGGCTTTAGACACAGGCATGTGATCTAGGCCTGGAGGCCAAGTCCTGAGACTCTGCCATGGGACATCTGCAGCAATTATGGGGAAAGAGACATTCTGTTTCTGAGGGAGTTGCTGTGTTGATAGGATGTAGGCTGGGAACTGCTGGTGGCCGTCCTGTCCTCAACTTGACAAAGCCAACAAAGAGGAAGGAAAATGAAGAGATGAGGCCAGGCGTGGTGACTTGTAATCCCAGAACTTTGGGCGGCCAAGGTGGGTGGATCACAAGGTCAGGAGATCGAGACCATCCTGGCTAACTTGGTGAAACCCCATCTGTACTAAAAATACAAAACAGTTAGCCAGGCATGGCGGCGGGAGCCTGTAATCCCAGCTACTAGGTAGGCTAAGGCAGGAGAATGGCGTGAACCCGGGAGGCAGAGCTTGCAATGAGCCGAGATCATGCCACTGCACTCCAGCCTGGCCGACAGAGCGAGACTCTGTCTCAAAACAAACAAACAAAAAAACCAAAGAGATGGAGAGTATGTATCCAGACATGCCTGAAACCAACTGCAGCCTGGACTAATCTGATTTTGTGAGCCAATACTTTTCTTTCTTTCTTCTTTTCTTTTCTTGTCTTTCTTTGCTTTGAGACAGCATCTTGCTCTGTCATTCAGGCTGGAGTGTGGTGGTGCAATCATAGCTCACTGCAACCTCAAACTCCTGGGCTCAAGCAATCCTCCTGTCTCAGCCTCCTGAGTAGCTGGGACCACAGGCACATGCCACCACACGCAGCTAATTAAATTTTTTTTCTAGCAATGGGATCTTGCTGTGTAGCTCAGGCTGGTCTCAAACTCCTGGCCTCAAGTGAAGTGATCCTCCCACCTAAGCCTCCCAAAGCACTGGGATTACAGGTGCGAGTCAGTGCGCCTAGCCTCTTTTTTCTAAAACCAGCCTGAGTTGGGTTTCCGTCACAGAAAGGGTCTTAATAAAGGCAGTGTTTTTCTTTGGTCCTATATTTTTAAAAATAAACTTTATTGAGATATACTTTACATGTAACAAAACCCACCCAGTAAGTGTATAATTCATAAGTTGTGTCAGATGCGTGTACCCTTGTAACTACTGCCACAATCACGATGTGCAACATTTCTTATTTGCCCCTAAAAGTTTCTTCATCGCCTTTATGACCAATCCCTTTGACCCAGACAACCTTGATCTGCCTTTGTTTTGCAGATTCATTTTGCCTTCACTAGAATTTCATGTAAAGAGAGCATCACACAGCGTGTACTCTTTTGTGTCTGGTTTCTTTTACTCAGCATGTTTTTGAGGCCCATCCACATGTTGCATGCATCTCAGTAGTTCGTTCCTTTTCATTGCTGGAAGGCATTCTATTATTCTATTGTATGGATGTGTCATGGTTTGTTTAACCATTTATCAGATGACAGATAGTTGAGCTGTTTCCAGATATTGTCTATTATGAGTAAGGCTGTTTTGAACATTCACGTATGTTTCTTTCATTCTTTGTATGGGCGTATGTTTCAATTTTTATATCTAGACATCAGCCTCATTTTACTGTTGAGGAAACAGGTTCAGAGAGGTAGAATGACCTGTCCAAGGTCATATGGCTGATGAACCTAGGGCTGGCGCAGGGGAACACAGCTGGGCCAGTGGGGTAGCTGGAAGAATGGCACCTTTCTCCTTTTGGGTATTTGGGTGTCCCTTGATAAATGGAGCTTGGGACTACTTGGAAGGAGCTCATGGAATCCTGGTGTCCAAGAACGTCATTGCTGGGAGGGACTGCCAAGGTGTCTCCCAGCGTCTTTCTTCTAATAGTAAATCCCAGCGTCTCCCTTTCTTCTAATAGTAACACTCCCTTTCCTTGGAAAACTGCTCCCCTATGGCCCTATCTGGTCGTGGAGCATTTTAGCCTTCCTGGTAACCCAGTGGTCACATGACCTTGGCGAGCCAATCATGCCCTGGATTGGTTCAGGTACTGGACATGAGATCCAATCAGAGTCCTTCCCTGGAATATTGGGATTTTTTCCCCTGAAACCTTTGGCCTTAAGCTGAGTTGAAATTAATGCACCTTATCTAGTGTTGAAGAAAAAGCTGGAAATGTGGGTGGGTGGCCCGGGGACCCTGAGAGGTAGGTGCCTACCATGCACCAATGATCATGTGCCATAATTCTCACCTTTCACCTGTCTAGACCAATGTTATTTTCCCCCTGTGGATTCCAGGGCTTGAAAGATAATATCTATTAAACCCCATACAGGAAGACAGAATCCACTTCCTCAAATGTATTCTTCAAGGCATATGTACAACTCACTGTCTCAGCTGACTGCTCCATCACTGCACAAGCCTGAGGCAGGACCCGGAGTTGAAATCATTCCAGCCATAGGCAAAGAGGATGATGATGATGATGAGCTTGTCACCAACAGATCATGGACTCCTCCCAGAGGTCTGGAGGATGTCAGGTTGGCAACCCCAGTTTAGTCCAGCTGCCCATTTCGCAGGTGCTTCAGCAAGGAAACGGGGACTTGGAGAAGTTAAGGCCCGGCTGGAATGTGGGTGTGTCACATGCATCTTGCTTGTCTCATCAGATCCTCGCGGCTCCCCCGCCCACCAGACTGTTGGCTGCTTGCTGGGCCTTGGCCACAGCTGGGGCTGAAGGACTCTATGGGGTCCCCGCAGTTACTTCCACAGCTAAAACTGACCAGCTGCTTTTCCAGCCTGACTCCTCTGAAACCATATGCCAGGAGGGCATGGGACCTGGCTCCCACATGGCTGCTAAAGGGGCTGGAGAATGCAACAATGCAACCCAGAAGTGGGGTGGGGGTCAGGGAGTTCTATGGGATGACCTTTGAGCAATAGGAAATTGGAGGATAAATTCCTTCTTTCTCTCTCCCTTCTTGGAGCCAGGGTTTGCTTGCTGTGAAGTGGCAGCAGTGTGGTTATCCATCATCTTGCCCTGCTTCCCATCAATTTCCTACTTCACTCCTCTGTTTCCTCACTCCTGGTGCATGGGGGTACAACCTCCAAATTAAAGCATCAGCAATTAATCCCTTGCCCAAAGCTGTTTCCTAGTGAACTCAAGCAGCCTGACTCCAGGATCTGCCCTACTCTACTTAGCAAACATTGAACCAGAGGGTAGATGTGTGGGAATGTGAATACATGAGTAACTGTGATATATTCATATTTTATTTTAATTTTATTATCATTATTGTTTTGAGATAGAGTCTTGCTGTGTTGTCCAGGCTGGAGGGCAGTGGCGCCATCTCGGCTCACTGCAACCTCCACCTCCCGAGTTCAAGCGATTCTCCTGACTCGGTCTCCCAAGAAGCTGGGATTATAGGCAGCACCACCACATCTGGCTAATTTTGTATTTTTAGTAGAGACGGGATTTCCCCATTTTGGCCAGCCTGGTCTTGAACTCCTGACCTCAAGTGATCTGCCCGCCTCAGCCTCCCAAAGTGCTGGGATTACAGGCATGAGCCACCATGCCTGGCCTTATTATTATTTGAAAAAATAACAATATAGACCAAGTCTCTCTGTGTTGCCCAGGGTGGTCTACACCTCTGGGCTCAAGTGAACCTCCTGCCTTGGCCTCCCAAAGTGCTGGGATTACAGGCATGAGCCACTACACCAGGTTTATCTGTGATTTATGTGTCATTACTATGGGGATGGGAGAGTTGATGGGGGCCAGGATGGTGCCAAATTCATCAGAGATTATTCCCCTTGCTCTCTTCCCCTCCATTTACTACATTTAATCAAATTCTCTCTGATCTTCTGCTGTATTTCAGAGGCTATGGCCTCCCCACTAACCTCTCTGCCTAGTACAAAAGAATCCATACTCCCTGATCCTCCACTGAGGTATGAGATGCTGGCAAGGTACTCTGCCTCCCTGAGCGGGTCTCCCAGTCCGAAAAATAGGATTAAGAATGTTCTCACTGCATAGGACCACTGCAGGGCTTAACTTAGTTTGTACCTGGTGCACGAGTGTAGCGGGCATTGTTGGGGCTGCCTGTGCCTCATCACATCTTCCAATAAGCCCTAATTTTGGGGCCCAGTCTCAGTCCCTACTGAGTAAAAATGGTGCTGTCTTCTCCACCCCATTCCCAGGCCTGCCACCAGATCCAAGTTCAATCACCACATCCCCTGCTCTGACTCCAAGAATTGGCTCAGGCCTGGGCCTGGGACTTAAGTCTGGCCAGTCACTGTAACAGTGCCCCCAAAGGTTTGCCGGAACAATCAGGAAAGAGGTACTTGCTCTTTGCTGAGATCATTAGCTTGCAGCTGCCAGAGGCCGTTTTTACTATTCCGCTGTTTGAGAATGAAGTCAGTAGAATGAAGTCAGAAGGAAGTGGAGCCAAGGGCCAGCATAGGACGCAGAGTCCTGATGTGTCTTTGTAGCTCCTGGATCCAGCCAGGCCAGAAGCTAGTTCATCTCTGGTACTTTTAGGAATTAAGATATCAACATTTTCCTTTTTATTTGCTTAAGTCAGTTTAAGTTGTTTCTGTGACTTAAAACCGAAATGGTCCCGACTAATACAGTAGGTTCCCTATGAGTGATCGCTGCGGTTATTGCAACTAATATTAGAAACACATCGGCGGGAAGATGCAACCATGGGGATGAATAGGCCAGGTTCCTTCAGGGGCCACCCCGGCTCTTCACACATCATGCCCAGGATATCATGTCCCAGAGGGTGAGTTTTTTTCTCTTTGCTGCTGATGTATCCCAGGTGCCTGGCAGATGGCAGGTGATTGGTAAACATCTGTTGAATGAACAAATGCAGTGGGCCCATTGTCCATTGTCTGGTCCAATGTGCCGTGCCTCCCAGTCCCCATGCCGGGGTACACACTTGCTCTCCGCTTATCCTTAGCTGACCTCCGAAGCCAGGAGGAGGGGCTGCCAGGAGTCTCTCTTGGCAAACTGATCTCTTGTTTTTACAGTTTCACAATTTTCCTAGAAAGTATCCTTTCTAGGCCCTCATTCAGCCCTTTATTCATATATTTGATTTTAAAAAAATCTTTATGAATGAGTGTCCATTTTGTTAAGTACTAGAGAAAGATGCAAACATGAATACTATTTTGCCTGCTTTCAGGGAACACCTGTTCTAATGGGGATTACACTGACCATTTTGGTGCAATTAGGTTATTTAGGCATTTGGATAATTTTCTAGTATCCTACAGACTATACAGTGAAACAACTCTAAGGAGGACATTTTGGCCATAAGCTAAATTGAAATTAATGCACCTTAGCTAGTGTTGAAGAAAAAGCTGGCAATGTGGATGGGTGGCCCTGGGACCCCAAGAGGTAGAAGTCCACCTCGTGCCAAGCTCTCAGCTTCCCAAGCCAATCTGTAACAACTGCCGACTTGGAATCACTGTTGCATCCTACTGATGGAGAAACAGGCTCAGAGAAGTGAAGTAATTTCCCTGAGCAGACATGGAATCTGAACCCATCATTGTGCTGTAACAGGGACCCTCTGATCCTTGGAATTCATAAGACATCAGTTCCCCAGTGGGCAGTGGCTCATTGTCCATTAGTTCTCATGGAACCTCCTGTGGATGTTATGGCTCTTTCCACATTCGCCCTTGGATAACAGTGACTCGTGTCCTTGTCTACATCTCCCATCCCAACTCCCTATAAGAGCTCCCGGTTGCAGTCATCTCCACAGCTGTCACACTTGTACCTTGTACCAGGGACAGGCCCATGGTAGAGTCCCAGTGTCATGAGCTTCTGTTGGTTTTGTCCCCAGTGTCTGTTCTCCCTTTCTTCCAATAGTAGCACCCCCTTTCCTCAGAGAACTGCTCGCCTATCACTCTATCTGGTCCTGGAGCATTGTAGCCGCCCTGGTAACCCAGTGGTCACATGGTCTTGGTGAGCCAATCATGCCCAGGTTTGGTTCAGGGGCTGGGCATGAGATCCAATCAGAGTCTTTTCTGGAATATTTGGAATTTTCCCCTTGGATCATGAGCTGTTAAGAATCTGACTCCAGTCAGGCATGGTTGCTCATGCCTGTTATTCCAGTACTTTGGGAGGCCGAGGTAGATCACCTGAGGTCAAGAGTTCGAGACCAGCCTGGCCAACATGGTGAAACCCTGTCACCACTAAAAATACAAAAATTAGCCAGTCGTGGTGGCGGGCCCTGTAATTCCAGCTACTCAGGAGGCTGAGGCAAGAGAATTGCTTGAACCCAGGAGGCGGAGGTTGCAGTGAGCTGAGATTGTGCCACTGCACTCCAGCCTGGGTGACAAGAACAAAACTCCATCTCAAAAAAAAAAAAAAAAAAAAAAATTTAAAATCTGATTCCAGAGCTACCAGTGGCTGTATGGTGGAGCCTGAGAGAATGAGGCCCTGAAGTAGTCAGCTGAGATGATTAGCCCCTCTGACTTTCTGTGTCTGGCTTATAGGAGGCAATAAGCTCCATCCCTTTTTTACCTTATTATTATCAAAATATACAGGAGCATAGTAACAAATCAAATACAGGTTGAATATCTCTTACCCAAAATGTGTGGGAGTAGAAATGTTTCAGATACTAGATTTAAAAAAAAAAAAATTTGGAATATTTGTATTATACTTACTGATTGAACATCACAAACCCAGAATCCAAAAGTTTAAAATACTCCAGTGAGTATTTCCTTTGAGCATCATGTTGGCGCTCAAGATGTTTCAGGTTTTGGAGCCTTTTGGATTTCGGATTCATGGATTTGGGATGCTGCCCCTGTAGCACAAAAGAGCTTGTAAGGAAAATCCCAGCCTCCTGCCCTATTCTCCCCTCTTTACCCAGCTGTACTCCAGACACAAGCTATTTCACACATTTCCTTTTGTATTTTTTTCTGTAGTTACCCCGGTTACTAGATAATATGCTTACACACCTATTTCTTGATTTATAACTTTAGACCAATAGCCATTAACTTTTCTGTAAGGTACATGAGGATTTAGTTTATTGACATTCCTAACCCCCTCAACTTTGAAATGTATAGTACATGTAGGTCATCTACTGATGACCTGTATCTAATAGTTTATTTCTGGCTGGGTGCAGTGGCTCACGCCTGTAATTCCAGCACTTTGGGAGGCCGAGTCAGGTGGATCACTTGAGGTCAGGAGTTCAAGACCAGCCTGGCCAACATAGCGAAGTCCCATCTCTACTAAAAAATACAAAAATTAGCCGGGTGTGGTGGTGTGCACTTGTAGTCCCATCTATTCAGGAGGCTGAGGCAGGAGAATTGCTTGAACCTGGGAGGCAGAGCTTTCAGTGAGCCAAGATGGTGCCACTTCACTCAAGCCTGGGTGACAGAGTGAGACTCTGTCAAAAAAAAAAAAAAAAGTCTATTTCTTTTGTTCAACTTTAGGCAGTATTTTTTGTGTTCCCCAACCTTTTTAGAATAAGAAAAAATATGGATGCCCTTACCATTTTCTCTGCTTATTCACATCCTATCTTTGCCAGCTATAATTTTTGTTTGTTTGTTTTGTTTTTGTTTTTTGAGACGGAGTCTTGCTCTGTCACCCAGGCTTGGAGTGCAGTGGTGTGATCTCGGCTCACTGCAACTTCCACCTCCCAGGTTCACGCCGTTCCCCTGCCTTAGCCTCCCAAGTAGCTGGGACTACAGGCGCCCGCCACCACAGCTGGCTGATTTTGTTTTTGTATTTTTAGTAGAGACGGTGTTTCACTGTTAGCCAGGATGGTGTCCATCTCCTGACCTCGTGATCTGCCCCCGCCTGGGCCTCCCAACGTGCTGGGATTATAGGCGTGAGCTACCACGCCCAGCCATCAGCTATAATTTTTACATTGTTCATGTTATTGACATTCACATTGTCTTCTTCACAATGTTTTATTGATTGATTGATTGATTGATACAGGGTCTTGCTCTGTCACCTAGGCTTGAGTGCAGTGGGACTATTTTGGCTCACTGCAAGTCTTCTGGGCTCTAGCAATCCTCTCATCTCAGCCTCCCGAGTAGCTGAGACTACAGTCATGCACCACCATGTGTGGCTGATTTTTGTATTTTTTGTAGAGATTGGGTCTCCCTATGTCGCCCAAGCTGATCTCAAACTCCTGGGCTCAAGTGATCCACCCACATCGTCCTCCCAAAGTGCTGGGATTACAGGTGTGAGCCACTGCACCAGGCCTGGTTATTTTATTTATTATTATTGTATTTACTATTTCTTTTTGAGACAGGGTCTTGCTCTGTCTCCCAGGCTGGAGTGCAGTGATGCAATCATAGCTCACTGCAGCCTTGACCTCTCAGGCTCAAGCAGTCCTCCCACCTTAGCTCCCCTAGTAACTGAGACTACAGGTGTTCACCACCACGCCTGCTAGTTTTTTAATTTTCTGTAGAGACTGGGGTTTTACTATGCAAGCTATCCTCTTGCCTCAACCTTCCAAAGCACTGGGATTACAGGGATGAACCACCGCGCCCAGCCTTCCACAATAAATGTTTATAGCTTTGTCAACAGGTTGACTCAGAAGATTCCCAAGAAACAACATTTACAGGACTATGATTAAGAAACGCTGTTTACTGTAAACTCTCTTTTAGCCAAAGCTAGTTTGATTTGCATTTGTGTTGGTTATGGCCAATGTGTCCTGACTTACTCAAGTTTTGTTGAATTGAATGGTCCACATGCCTTCAAACGCAATCTGGGATGGAGCTCACCCCAGGCCACCTCCGTGGGCCTGCCACTCATGCAGTCACAACAGAGCCCTCCAGTAAAAGGGTTTTGTGCTTTGTTTATGCTTTCACCACCTTGAAATTCTTAATAATTTTGAATAGAAGGCCCATAAAATATGTAGCTGGTTC
The DNA here is from genome assembly GCF_007565055.1 of Rhinopithecus roxellana. Classification (NCBI taxonomy): domain Eukaryota; kingdom Metazoa; phylum Chordata; class Mammalia; order Primates; family Cercopithecidae; genus Rhinopithecus; species Rhinopithecus roxellana. The sequence goes on from NC_044567.1 coordinate 48,328,158, forward strand.
TGAGTTCACCATTTTGCTGGGAAGGGCCTGTGCTTTCTGAGAAATAGTCTCTCTCCTTGGCCATGGGCTATTCTCTTGTGGGGGCCCTTAGGCGGGTCCGGAAGCAGCCATAGAAAGTAAAAGGGAGAGGCTGTGAACCTGAAGGTTGACTTGGTGAATGAACCTCATATTGGGAGGTCAGACTGGGCTTCTCCAAGTTCCTCTTGCAAAGAGGAAACTAACCTTGGTGAACCTGGGGCTGTGTCAATTAGATGGGATTATCCCTACATTTACAGAGAAACATCGGGGCAGAAAGATTTGCCCAAAGCCCACTGGTTATAAATGGCAGGTCCTAGATTCAAGTCCAGGCCTCTGATTCCTGCTCCACTACACAGCCTCCAGATCAGTGCTGCGCATGAAGCAGCAGACCGGGGTTTGAGTTCTAGCCCTGCTCCCAATTTGCTGTGTGTCCTTTAGTGACAGGCTTGCCCTCTCTGGCCCACTTACCCTAGCAGTCCTTTGAGAGAGCTGATCAACTACAGAAGTCCCTTTCAAACAGAATCACTATGTAACCAAATCATAGAGGAGAAGAAGTCTCTTTTATAGATGGATTCCAGCTAATAAATGCTGAATTATTGAAATATAATATCATTCTGAAGTCCTTAATGAATTAATTGCTTAAAGCTTCAATGGCTGCTAACATTAGGAACAAATAATTGGACATTATGTGCCTCCTAATAGAAGAATTCGATACCATCTAAGGACATAGTCTCGCGTATATATATATATAGAATCTGATCAAGTCTGTACTTCCAACTACCAACTTTTAGGAAAAACAGGGGATAGAGGAACATGTTGAACTACACCACAAGGGAGCAATCCGCAAAACCCAGATGGAGGAAAATACCATAAGACAAACAACTCGTTTCCTCCAGTAAATAAACTGCAAGCAAAAACAAAACAAAAAATGTTGCCGGGTGCAGTGGCTCACGCCTGTACTCCCAGCATTTTGAGAGGCCAAGGTGGGTGGATCACCTGAGGTCAGGAGTTCGAGACCAACCTGGCCAATATGGTGAAACCCTGTCTCTACTAAAAATACAAAAATTATCTGGCTGTGGTGGTGGGTGCCTGTAATCTCAGCTACTCGGGAGACTGAGGCAGGAGAATTGCTTGAACCTGGAAGACAGAGGTTGCAGTGAGCCAAGATCGTACCATTGCACTCCAGCCTGGGCAACAAGAGCAAAACTCTGTCTCAAAAACAAAACAAAACAAAACCTCTAGACCCAAAAAGACTCAGAAGATATACTGACCAACTGCAATGTGTAGACCTCATTTGGATCAAAATCTAAACAAACTCAAAAAGCAATGTGTGGCAATTACAAATTGGAACATTGACTTGCTCTTTGATAATAATAGCAACTATTATTAATTTTTTTGTTGTGATTATGGCGCTTTGTTTTTTGGAAGGAAGAATTCTTTTGGCGATACACACTGAAATATTTATGGATGAAATGATGTCATGCCTGAGATTTGCTTCAAAATTGGCCGAATACAGCGGTTCACACCTGGAATCCCAGCACTTTGGGAAGCCGAAGTGGGTGGATCACTTGAGGTCAGGAGTTTGAGACCAGCCTGGCCAACGGGAAAACCCCATCTCTACTAAATATCCAAAAATTAGCTGGGTGTGTAGTGGTGGGTGCCTGTAGTCCCAGCTACTCAGGAGTGTGAGGCAGAGAATTGCTTGAACCCAGGAAGCAGAGGTTGCAGTGAGCTGAGGTTACGCCACTGCACTCTAGCCTGAGCGACAGAGTGAGACTTTATCTCAAAACACACACATAAACACACAGCGAGGAGGGATGTGGATGGGAAGGTGGGTAGGTCTGGATGAGGTAGGATGGGTCATAGGTTGATGATTGTCACAGCCGAGTGGTGGGGGTAACAGGGGTTGTTACACCATTGTCTCTTGTGTGTGTGTGTGTGTGTGTGTATAATTTTCAGTTTCTAGCCCATTTTAAGGGCCTGAGGGTGGGAGTTCTGCAGACGGCTAGCCATGCCGTCTCGGAGCAGGGGTGAGGGCATGACTTTGGGCACACCAGACCTCGCCTCTCTCTCCCCACCTGCCTTGGCCAGGCTGGGCCCTGGAGTGTTGTGCCCACTAGCGCCTAGGCTAAGATCTTTGTGTTTGGATAAGCTCATGGAGCCAGACGCTGTAATTGTAGAACTCTGGCCCTCACTCTGGTGAGTGTGTGTGAGCCACAAGCCAGGCTCTCCCCTCCCCGGGCAGACTGGCTCCACATTCCGGGCACATCCTTGCCTATGCCAGGCCATCTGGACTCCAGCACGGGTGGGGAAGATGTGGCAGCTGGTGAGAGCTGTGGGGGTATTCCCAGACACATCTGTCATGACATCCTTGGTGCTGGTAGCATGGCCAGTGCCAGGCCAGGATCTAAGGACCTGGAGGGTCAGAGGGCCAGTGTCAGGGCCACCACCCAGGAGTGCTCCACGAAGGGAGTGAGTACCAGCCACCTTGGTGCTGTGTGACCTTGGCAAGACGTCTTCCCTCCCTGGTCATGGGTTCCCCATTCAACAGGAGGCAACTCAGTATTTCTCAGTGAGGTGCTGTTGACCCTTTGGGAGGGACAGTTCTTCCTAGTGAGCATTTCTGGTCCCCAGTTCATTAAATGCCAGCAGCAGTCCCTGTCACTGTGGCAACCAAAAAATACCCTACACATTTCCAGCCGCCCTGGGCTTGCAGACCACTATGGGTCTTTAAGGGCCTTGCCAAGCCCACAGTTCTGTATATCTGTGCTGCTTGAGCATTTAGGACAAATTGGGTAAGGGAGGAGTAGAAACCATTACTGTTGCTCATAGTCTGGCAAGGGGCTGAAATCTGGATGGGTTTGAAGTATAACTAGGAGTTTGCAAGGTGAGCAAGGGATGGGGACCGGGGAAGGGGAGCGAAACACATTCTGGGTGGAAGGATCAGCTTGCATGCGGGCATGGAGATGGGAAAGAACATGGGGTGTTTGGAGAAGTGCATAAATTCCCTGTGGCTCTGAGGTTTGGCCTGGGCTGAGAAGCCATGCCGTGGAGGTGGGCCTTCAACTTGTAGATAACAGGGAACCAGCAAGGCTTTTTGTTGTTTGTTTTGTTTCTTGTTTTTGTTTTGTTTGTTTTTGAGATGGAGTCTTGCTCTGTCACTTAGGCTAGAGTGCAGTGACATGATCTCAGCTCACTGCAACCTCTGCCTCCCGGGTTCAAACGATTCTCCTGCCTCATCCTCCCAAGTAGCTGGGATTACAGGTGCGTGCCACCACACCCTGCTAATTTTTGTATTTGTAGTAGAGACAGGGTTTCACCGTGTTGGCCAGGATGGTCTTGAACTCCTGATCTTAGGTGATCCACCCACCTCAGCCGCCCAAAGTGCTGGGATTACAGGCATGAGCCACCGTGTCTGGCCCAGCGAGACTTTCAAAATGGAGCAGAAACAAACTTCCCCTCCTCCTGAGCAAGAGCAGGTTTTTCCACCCCAGTCCCTCTGGACTGAGAAATCACCAACGCCTGGGTGTGAATCAGGAGAATGTCTCACTCCTCATGGCTCAGGACTGCAGAGAACGCAATTGGACAGCTGGGATTTGGGGAGAGATTTAAGGTGACAGAGAGAGTGGGCTGCTCATTTTTTTTTTTTTCTTTTTTACTTTTCTTTCTTTCTTTCTTTCTTTTTTTTTTTTTTTTTTTGAGACAGGGTTTCCCTCTGTTGCCTGGGCTGCTGGAGTGCAGTGGCGAAATCATAGCTTGCTACAGCCTCAGCCTTCCAGGTTCAAGTGACCCTCCCATGTAGCTGGGACCACAGGCACACACCACCGCGTGCAGCTAATTTTTTGTATTTTTTGTAGAGATGGAGTCTCACTATGTTGTCCTAGTTGGTCTCAAACCTCTGGGTTCAAGCAATCCATCTGCCTCAGCCTCCCAAAGTGCTGGGATTGTAGGCATGAGCCACTGTGCACACTTCTTAACTAGATGGGAACTCCATGGGGAGGGGGAGAGTGTGTCTATGGAGTATGTGTGAGTCGTGTAAGGAGTGTGCTTATGAGTGTGTGTGCCCCACGCATGCAGGCTGCTCATTCATTCATTGAATACGTGGCAGTTGCACAGCAAAAGGTGAACACACCCTGACCTGGTCCTCGTCTTCATGGAGTGTGGAATCCAGTGGATCCAGTGGAGGAGAAAGAAACAAACAAGAAAACAAAACAAAACTTATCCCAAAAGCTAGAGTGCGAGGCAGCTAGGGCGGGAGTGGGGAATAATGAGGGCCGGTGGGGAGAGTCTGCTGGATAGGTGGGTGTCTGATGGCCCTCAGAGCAGAGCATGGATGGTGGGCATCTGCTGAGCCTGGACCACCCAACTCCCCTTCCTCACAGGCCTTTAGTTTCTTTTGGGGAGGAATTGCCTCTTCTCTGCTGGACAGAGTCTACCAGGCTCCCTCTGCCCTGCCATAGGGTGGACATGCGACCCACCTAGCCAGTAAGATTGTCCACCCCTCCAATTCATGGGCAGAAGGACAAGGACAGTCAGAGTCTCCCAGCTGCCTCCTGCCACGCATTCCTGCTCCCCAACCCCGATCTATGCGCTTGCCCTTCCTGCTGTTTGGTCCTCAGGGGCTGTCTCGGTTCCTGCCCTTGCCCAGGCCTGTTTTTCCAGCCTTCCCACTGATTTTCTGAGCTCCTGTGGGTGTGCCTATCTCTCTGTGGGTTTGGTTTTGGCTTTTAAATGAACAAAGGCAGAATGAGGGTGCCATGAGCACAGATGAGGCTCTTGGGAAACAACCCCCTTCCATTGCACTCTTGGAAGGGAGTGTAGGGGCTGCTATGTTTCCTGGGGCTGGCCACCTTGACACCGTGCCTGCACACACGCAGCCCTCCAGCACACTCCTTCACCAGCCAGCCCGAGTGCGGGGCCCCTGGGCAGCCTTGCCGGGAGGAAATGCCAACCGCATTTCTTTAAGCCTCAGTCAGCCTCCCCAGGGACTCTCGACTGCCCTAATGCTTCCTCCCAGGCCTTGTCAGTGGTGCAGGCCTGGTCTGCCTGGAGCAGCAGGGCCTCCGGCAGGGGCCTGTGACTCAGGGCTCAGTCAACGGAGGCAGGATGTCAGTGCCATTCACTGGGCCACGAGGAATCTCACTCTTCTATTTATAGGCAGCGCAACTGCTGGCCCAGCCTGGCCAGAGGAAGTGGTTGCCGCTGCCAGCGAGTCAGGAGCTAGGATGAGGGAGACATTGCGCTGCCCCCGCTGCCTGCCGGGGGGGATTTCCAGGTTAGGACCAGCTCTTCCACTGCAGAATGGTCAAGGCTGGGACAGGCCGGGACAATGAGCTCATGTGGCTTCATGACCCATCGACTGAGCAATAGGGTGGTGGACATGGGGTGGCTTCGTCTGTCAAGAGCCTAGAATTGAGGGCAGGATGGGGGCCTCCCTGACCCTGAAGGGGGAAGAGGTAAGGTGAGGGCAGGATGGGGACCTCCCTGACCCTGCAGGGGGAAGAGGTAAGGTAAAGGCAGTGCCCAGAGCCTGGCTTCCTGAAGTTTGGCCCCAGACAACTCACCCCCGTCTTCCTGTATTGGGGTCCCAACTTACTTTATCTGTCAGAGTGTAGCTGCTTGTGCTTAGGAAGCTAACACTGGATACTATCCAACCGAGAGGTGAGCCCTGTCACGTCCATTCCCGCATCCAGTCTCACAACAGCTTTACAACATAAGCCCATTTAGCAGAAGTCAAAGCTGAGGTCGAGAGTGGTGAAGGCACTTGCCTGGCTTTGGGTGTGTGCGCAAATGTGCCCTCTCTACATAAGTGTTGTAAAATGTCAGCTACCTTCCCATCACAGAGGGGTGTGAGGGAACTGAGGTGGCTTTGGTCATTGTGAATCTGATGCCATCTCTGTCGGAGTACCCATCCACATGGTTGACCTGTCCTCAGTTGAGTGTGCATGAGGCGTGAAAGATTCTTGTGTTTGTCTCCTGCCCTGGACGAGGTGTCCCTGGAGGTCAGGAAGGCAGTCTTGCTCCTCCTGTGACCCTAGACCCCAGCTTGGATGGAGCTCAGCACCAAGCAAGTGCCCAGTAGACTACCTACCCTGTGGGCCCGCAGAGGCTCCCCGTCCTCAGACTTGGCCTCTTGCAGGCAGCAGCCCTGCTGGGTGCTCTGCTGCGTTGGGTCTGCACAAAGGGGCAGGTATCAAAGAATGAAGACGAGGCAGGAGGACACTTCTTCCTGAGAGGCTGCCCGACGGGGAACCCCAGGCCTTCAGTCCTCATGTCAGGTGGGAACCAATTTCCTGAACAGGAGGCCTTTCTAACTGAGTCCACTGGGGCCAGAGGGGACCAGTCTGGGGCCATAGTGGATATTGCAGATCTGCCCTCTTCTGCATCAGGAGATAGGGGAGAAACCCTCATGCCTTCCTTTGCAGTCCACAGGGCAGCCTCCCCAGCCCTGCGTTCCCTCCTGTGGCCCAGATCTGCCCACTCTCCAGGGCTGCTGTGACTGCCCACTGGTCCACCATGTGTGCTGCTACCAAGGGGCAGGTTACTCCTCCCGTCCCGCCTGGCCCTGTTCGCCCATCCTCACTGACCCTGAGGAAGCTGGGAGCACCAGGTAAGCCTTTACTGAAAGGCTCAGGCCATTGTTCCAAAGCCAGGTGGAATGGGAGGGAAGAAGGGGGTGGGGGAGGCAATTGGGGTTGATATGAGATGGGGTCTCACTGCCTGGCGCTCCAGAGGGCCCCTTCTGGCCTCTCCTGTAGTCCTTGGCTCATCCCCTTCACCTCCTCCTCCAGGAAGCCTTCCCTACCTCCTCAACCAAAGTTCTCACCCTTCCTTCCAACCCCACCACATCTCTTCCTAAGGTAATTAGCAAACCTCAGAGCCCTTCCTGAGTCCTGCAAGTTTGCAGGTCTGACAGTCTCTACAGGTCAGTGGCTTTCCTCCTGTGGGCAGGACCCCCTGAGGGTGCACAGGAGGGAACCAGGGGAGGGGTTGGCTCCCTTGAGGAAGGGAGGAAGCGTAGGAGTAGAGTCAGTGTGAGCGGAAAAGGGGTCCCAAGGGATGAAGATCTTGGGGAGGGGAGGTAAAGCTTCGAGAACGTGCAAGGAACTCCGGCGGGTGGAGGGGTTAAAGCGTGGAGTTGCAGGGTGTGGGGGGAAGTATTCCAAGGCAGGAGATGGTGGGCAGATCTCGAGGGCCTCAGGGCAGGCCAAGCTTTCTTCTGAGCACAAAATTAGAGTCAGTCAAGGGTATCAGGCAGGGTGCTGCTTTGCAGGCTGGGGTAAAGGTGGAGGAGATAGGGTGGCAGCAGGAGGGCTGGCTGAGGCCGGGCAGTCTTCCTGCTGAGAGATGACAGCGGCTGAACTTGGGGAGGCGTGGGCAGTGGAGTAAATGGGAGACTGGGAGAGAACTGAGAACTCTGATGTGGCCTTGATGCCCCCTCCCCAAGGCCCACCCATACTAGTGAGGATTGGGGTGACCGGCGTGAGGTGAGGGAGAGCCCCTGATGAGGCCAGAGTCCAGGCCTAGAGAGACCCCGTCAGCTGTGCCACACATGACATCATTTTTGTGTACTTAACACAAGGTAAACAGGGCTGGAAAAACCCAAGTACTCATTATCTGACTTAGTGGCCATTGCTGGCTCCTTAACAACTGGTTTCCTGGGATTCTGCAGTTCTCCTGCAGAACGGAGCCAGACGGAGGGACTTCCCTCCTGTGCACAGAGAACCCTTGCCCGGTCCCTGTGCTGGGGACTCGCTGACCTCTTCCTTCTGGGAGGCTTTGAGTCATCTCCTAGCAGTTCATGGGACTGGGCCTGCTGAGGGCCAGGCGCCAGACTGGGCATTGTTGGAGCATGACGGAGAGCAAAGCCCACATGTGGTCAGGGGGATTTGGTTCTAGTGAGCAGGTGGGTTTGAGACCCCAGGACCACAGGAGGGCAGTGGGAGCCCAGTAGGGAGGTTGTGGTAAGCACCCAAGCATGAGCTGGCCGAGTCCTGGAATCCTGGAGGGCACCTCGGAGGTTATCCACTCTTTTTTTTCTTTCTTTCCTTCTTTCTTTTTCTGAGACAGTGTCACTCTGTCACCCAGGGTGGAGTGCAGTGTCGCAATCTCAGCTCACTGCAACCTCTGCCTCCAGGTTCAGGTGATTCTCCTGCCTCAGCCTCTCGAGTACCTGAGATTACAAACGTACACCACCACACCCAGCTAATTTTTGTATTTTCAGTCAGGGTATTTTGTATTTTAGAGGTGGAGTTTCACCATGTTGGCCTGGCTGGTCTCGAAGTCCTATCCTCAGGTGATCCACCTGCCTTGGCCTCCCAAAGTGCTGGGGTTACAGGTGTGAGCCACCACACCCGACCCATTTTGCCATTTGATTCTACAGATGGGTAAACTGAGGCCCAGAGGAATCACAAGCCCCAGAGTCATACTGGGGGAGAACCAGGCCAGGACTAAAACCCAGGTGTTCTGATGTTGGCGAGAAATTGGCTGGCTTTAGAAAGAAAAACAAATTTAAGCATTTAGTCCCCTCCCCACTTCCACTCACCACCCAAACATGCACACATGTGGGTTCTGCAAAACGTCAATGATCTTGTGAGAAATTTTTTCTTAGTGGGTGGGTTCCAAGTACTTTCCTTTCAGCCCCAGAACCCACCCCCAGTCAAGGCCAGAGGATGACATTCCTTCCTGTGGAAATAGCTGAAGGGTGGTGGAGCGTGGTGGCTCACACCTGTAATCCAAGCACTTTGGGAGACCAAGGTGGGTGAATCACTTGAGGTCAAGAGTTCAAGACCAGCCTGGCCAACATGGTGAAATCCCATCTCTACTGAAAATATTAAAATTGCTAGGCGGGTGTGGTGGCACACGCTTGTAATCCCAGCTACTTGGGAGGCTGAGGCGGGAAGATCTCTTAAGCCTGGGAGGCGAGGTTGCAGTGTATTGAGATCACACTGCTGCACTCCAGCCTGAGCAACAGAATGAGACTCCATCTCAAAAAAAAAAAAAAAAAAAAAAAAAAAAAAAAAAAAGTCAAAGGGTGACCAGCAGCCTCAGAGGACCGATTGTTTGACACTGCTCTATATGGCAGCACTGGGTGCCTCTGACCCCAGTCCACCCTCCCTTCCCCCACCCCAGTCCTCCATGTTCCCCGGATGGAGGGCCCAGCAAGGCAAGAACCTTTCAAAGAGCCCAGAGGCACAGAAAGTTCCTGCATTAATGACACTCGGGGACTCTGGGGCCTTTACTTGCAAAGCAAACCCTGAAAAATAATCTGGTGGATTTTGTTCTCTGCCTTAAAGAATAGCAACCACAGACAACAATATTCCTCAACGTCAGTTGAGTTTAACAGACAGGCAGCACAGAGGAAAGCTGGAAAACTAGCCCTGCAGCCTTGGACAGATCCCTAACTCCCCTTGGGCCTCGGTTTCCCCATTGGTATCAAACCCTAAGCATTCTTAAGCTTCACTAATCTGTGAGTTTGAATGACCAGTTAATATTAATGACCAAAGCCTGCTCATCCTAGGCCCCTACTTCTGCTCCCAGGGCCTTTATAAAAGGGAGGCAGGAGGGTCAGGGTCAGAGGCAGTGACGTGGTGGCAGAAGCAGAGGGAGAGAAGGCAAGGGTCAGCAAGATGCAAGGAAAGGGCCAGGAGCCAAGGCGGCAGGTGGCTTCTAGAAGCTGGGAAAGGCAAGGAAACAGATTCTCCCCTAGAGTGTCCACAAGGAACACAGCACTGCCAGCACCTTGGCGTGAGGACTTCTTCTCCGGAACCACAAGAGAGTAAATGTGTGTTGTATTAAGTTATGAAGTTTACGGTTGTTTGTGACAGCAGCAATTGGACACTGGATGGCTCAAGAAAAGAAAGTGGCTGGCTCAAGGGTAGGACAGACACCGCTCCTGCTCATCTCAGGTCCCCTGCCTGGCCTCCTCTGCCCCTTCTGCTGGGTTGCTGCTGTTGCCTTTGTGACCCTGAGACACAGCTACCTCTGTTGGCCTCACTTTCCACATGGGCTTCTGCAAGGGCCACCAAAGTCTGTGGGTCGCTGCCTGATCACCCTAGCAACAAGCGTTTGCAATTTTTTTTGTTTTTTGAGACAGAGTCTCCCTCTGTCACCCAGGTTGGAGTGCAGTGGCGTGATCTCGGCTCACTGCAACATTCACCTCCTGGGTTCAAGGTATTCTCCTGCCTCAGCCTCCCCAGTAGCTGGGACTACAGGCACACACCACCATGCCCGGCTAATTTTTGTGTTTTTATTAGAGACAAGGTTTCACCATGTTGCCTAGGCTGGTCTAGAACTCCTGACCTCAGGTGATCCCCCCGCCTCAGCCTCCCAAAGTGCTGGGATTACAGGTGTGAGCCACTGCGCCCGGCCTTTTTTTTCTTTTCGAGACATATTCTCACTCTGTCACACAGGCTGGAGTGCAGTGGCACAATCTCGGCTCAGTGAAACCTCCACCTCCCAGGTTCAAGCAGTTCTCCTGCCTCAGCCTCCCGAGTAGCTGAGACTACAGGCACATGCCACCACACCCAGCTAATTTTTTTTTTTTTTTTTTAAATATAGACGGAGTTTCACCATGTTGGCCAGGATGGTCTCGATCTCTTGACCTCGTGATCCACCCGCCTCGGCCTCCCAAAGTGCTGGGATTATAGGCATAAGTCACCACACCTGGCCAGCATTTGCAATCTTTAAGGGACAGTGGTAGCAGTAGCTTGGCCTTTTTCTGGGTCCTGAGTGTTACACATACATGCGAGTGCATATGCGCCCACACACACACGCTTGCACACACACAGACACACACACACACAAACACACACTGTCCCCTGAACGCAGACCCACTGCCAGGCTAGAGCCAGCAGCCCCATGATTTAGGATTTTGTTCTCTGCGTGAAAGAACAGCAACTACAGACAACAGGACCACCCTCACCAACAGCACCCAGGCTAGTTTCTGAGGGGGGGCTCCGTATGCTGAATGTTCCTTGCCTCGTCACTTCTTCCCAGGAACCCCCGTTCTCCACCCACCCCACCCTCTCCAAGGTGGCCATTCTCAGTAGGAATGTCCCCAGCTGTGGATGTGGTTCAAGGTTTCCGATTTCTTACCGAGAGGCCTCTCAGTCCCCATAGATCCACATACAGAAAGTCATCATTTAACGTACTCTCGATGGGCTCTTGGAAACCGCAACTTTAAGCAGAATGACATACGGCAGGTTCTCAATAATGTCGTTTCATCCCATGTTGTTTCCTTAATAATTGATTTCATTATACATCATTGTGCTCAAAGTCACAGTTTCCAAGAACCTATTGAGGAGGTTAACTGAGGACTTACTGTGCATGCTAGGGATGGGGTGTGGAAGGTGCTGAACTCCACCTGCCATGAGCCGGCCAGGGACCAGCGTCCAGGGCAGGACCAACCATGCCCATGTGGCTTGTAACCTGGCTGTGGGAGGGAGGTGGGTAATGGTTGCATATGAGCCCCATGCCTCCCTGATCATTTTCTGGCCTGGACCCCTGCTATTGATGTCCCCAGCCCCTTCTCATCCTCCAGGTTTGTTTGTCCTGCGCCTCCCCTTCACCAGTGGCATAAGCAAGCCCCCTTCGTGTGGCCCAGTTCATCAGTTTCTTTCTGGAGAAACCACTGACAACAGTTTTGCAGGATCTTGGGAACATTTTCCTTTGAAAGACTTTTTAAGCTTTTATTTAATTACGCAAGTGACACATGTTCCCTGAAGGAAAAAAAAAAAAAAGCAACAAACAGAAGTGATCTCTCATCCTACCTATATCTATATAGAAATAACAATCTGCCAAGCCACTGTTGAAGTCTTGCTATATATCTGATCTATTTCTAATAATCTGATATCTGATAATTGATCACTACTGGAATATTGTTTATTTGTTTTTAACACAGCCATGATCATATCACGCATACTTCTCCAACGCAGGTTTTCGCACACAGCAAATGTGTGATGAACTGCTTTCTGTGTCAGCAGACCTAACATCATTTTTCGTGGTTTTGTGGTATTTGCGGGTATGAATATGCTATATTTTATTAAGTCAATTGTTGGACCACTATGTTGTTTCCAGTTTTTCAAAACCATAAACAATGTTGCCTTGTAAAGGCTTCTTTGCCCACTTACCCAGCTATTTTGGGAGGAGAAATTCCTAGAGGTGAAATTGCTTGGCCAGAGGTTGTGCACATTTTTAAGGCTTTTGGTGCATATTCCTGGCCCCCTCTTAAATCCAGACCCATTTCTTTCATGCTTTGGATTTGTCACCTACTTTAGCATTAACTCAAGGACAAATAAATTTCAGTGGTGACTCTGCTATTTACAATTCTCTGGGTGGCTTCTGTCCATTAATATGCATGCATGACAAAAATGACTCTAGTTTCCATTTTTAAAATGCCGAGCATATTCTCATCCCAGTGTTCCTGTGCACCTGGCTCTTCTTGGTAGTTTTGAGAGTTTTGGATTAAATTGGGTTTTTTTTCCTTCTAGAGTGAGCAGTCCCTAGATGAAGCCAAAGATAGTATAATTTCTCTGAGCCTCAGTTTTCTCATCTGTAAAATGGAGATATTATGAGTACTTTGCAGTATTTTCATGCAGGCGAAAAGAACCCAGCTCCGTGTCTGACATGGTGAAATCTCCGAATTTTATCTCTGTCCTCTCCCAGGGCCAGCTGGGGTGTGCAGTGGGGTCTCTGGGCCCTGGTGTTGTCATTGGACACTTGGTTCCTCCTGGGCTCTGTTCCCAGCTTTTCCTACCCATATTTCCAGGTACCCAAAGCTAACTGCCTCCCCAAAGAACAACCCCTAGATTCGTTCCACCTTAAAAGGTCCTTGAGCTCTCGCTAGAACAACCAAACAAGAGAACAGAACATTAGAGAAAATTGCTTGTCTAAAATAGACAAATAATTTTCATTTCATCCTTCTCTCTCTGCTCCACTTTATCTGTCTCCTTGCTGTCCCTTTTTCTACATAAGCCAGGCACGAGGGCAATATTATTCTTATAAATTCTCAAGATGGATTATGTAATAATCTAGACTGAGAAAAGAAAAGACAACTGCTTGGTAAATGAACACGAGTCTTTGCAGCTATTTAAAAAGATAAAGCCCAGATCATCCTTGCCTTCCAGTACTCAGTAGTAGCTGATTGCCCTTATTCTTGAGTTTTGCAGAGAGTCCCAGCTGGGCCTGTTCGGAGTTCCCAGCTGGGCCTGTATTGCCCAACTTCCCTGACGATCAGAATCACCTGGGATGTTTATGACATTGCAGCTTCGTGGGCTCCAGTCTAGACCTGACTCAGATTTCTCAGGGGAGAGGTCTGCACATTTACAAATGTACCTTACATTCAGGTCTATACATTTACAAATGTATATTGTATTTAATGAGTGGCCCTGGATGATTCTTAACATCAGGAGAATGTGGTCACCGTTGTTAATAGAGGGAGAAAGCCTCAGTAGTTTTCGACCATGTTTGCACATTAGGGTCTCCCAGGGAACTTTAAAAGCTCCGATGTCCAGTTAGATGTTAGAATCCCAGTCATCTCAAACCACATTCAGGGGTGAGTTGAAAGACCTCTGACATGGACCAAGGGTCCAGGGTTCTGAAAGAGAAAGCCCTGGCTTTGTCACTAATTCACTGGGTAGCATCTCCAGGCCCCAGTTTCCACATACATAAAATGAAGGACATGGACCAGCCCAGTGGGAAAATGCTTTCTGTCCTGTGTGGCAGTCTGGTTGATGGGTAGCTGCTGTCTGGGTCACAATACTGAGAAGAGCTCTGAAGCTGGGACTGGGCTAAACAGGAGAGTGCCTTGATGGATTAATGATGTCTGCCATGGGTGCACAGGAGAGGTGTTGGCTCATACGTTAACATGCAAGAGCCAAGTATCCCTGGACTAGGTCATCTGTAAGGGCCCATTTAAGCCTCTGTGACATAATAATAATGAACATAGCACCAGGTTCATTATGATGCATAGTTGAGATAATCTATGCAAATAACACCTTGCAACCTTTGAGGTGTTGCACAGATGTTGGCTATTATAATAATGTTATTATTTTAGTTCTTGGATGCTACTTCTTCAACACTTTTTAAGGCAGGGTCATGACTAGCAAGTGGCTTGTCTGGGCCAGGGTGTGATGAGGTGTGGAGGTCAGAATGCACCACTGGAGGCCGAGCACAGTGGCTCACACCTGTAATCCCAGCAATTTGGGAGGCTGAAGCGGATGTATCACTTGAGGTCAGGAGTTTGAGACCAGCCTGGCCAACATGGTGAAACCCTGTTTCCACTCAAAATACAAGGAGAAAAAAAGTCAGCCAGGCGTGGTGGCATGCACCTGTAATCCCAGTTTCTTGGCAGGCTGAGGCAAGAGAATTGCTTGAACTCAGCAGGGAGTGGAGGTTGCAGTGAGCCGAGATCCTGCCACTGTAGTCTGGCCTGGGCAACAAAGTGAGTGAGACTCTGTCTCAAAAAAAAAAGAATGCATCATTGGATGGGTAATCACATGGGATTACAAGAATGAATAGTTAAAAATATTAGCGATTTCAAAGCTAGAACTTTTCTTCAACCTGAGGAGGGAAATGACAGAGGGAAGATGGAGTTCTACTTCCAGCGTATATCTCGGCCCCAACCAGCCTACAGCCCATAGAATCTTTCTACTCTCAGGCAGGATTATACTTAAGGATGCCATCCATCCATCCATCTATCCATCCACCCATTCATCCATCCACCCACCAACCCATCCACCCACCCACCCCACTACTCATTCACCCATATGTCCATCCATGTATCCATTTATTGAGCATTTTGCATGTACCTGGCCTACCTAGGTGCTGGAAGATAGTCAGGGCTGCTATGTTTCACAATGCCAGGTGACAACTGTGGTCTTTGCAGAGATCCACTGGACACAGAGTGAACAGGACAGACAGCTGGGTACAGTGGCTCACGCTTGTTATCCCAGCACTTTGGGAGGCCAAGGTGGGTGGAACACTTGAGGTCAGGAGTTCAAGACCAGCCTGGCCAACACAGTGAAATCCTGTCTCTACTAAAAATACAAACATTAGCTGGGTGTGGCGGCAGGCACCTGTAATCCCAGCTACGAAAGAGGCTGAGGCAGGAGAATCACTTGAACCCAGGAGGTGGAGGTTGCAGTGACATTGCACTCCAGCCTGGGTAACAGAACTAGACTCAAAGACAGACAAGGTCTTTGCTGGCATGGATCTTTCATTCTAAACAGGGGAAAGATAATAAGCAAACAGTGAATTGGCAAGATCATTTGACATAGAGATAAGTTTTAAGAAACTGAAACAGAGTGATGCACAGTAACAGGTAGGAGATAGGCTGGGACCCTAGTTTGGATGGGGTGCCCAGGAAAGGTGATATTGGAGTAAAAGCCTAAATAACCAGAAGGGTCTTTCCAAGTGAAGTTCTAAGGATAGAGCATATCAGACAGAGGGAACTGCAAGTGCAAAGGCCCTGTGGTGGGAACAGTGCTTGGTACCAGAAGAATGCCAGTGTGGCTGTGTTACTAGAAAGTAACCCAAGAGAGGGTTCTTGGACCTCGGGCAAGAAAGAATTCGGGGCAAGTCCACAGAATAGAGTGAAAGCAAGTTTATTACAGAAGTAGAGAAACAAAAGAATGGCAACTCCATAAGCAGAGCAGTAGCGTGGGTTGCTAAACTGAGTATACTAATAGTTTTTTGTTGTTGTTTGTCTTTTTTTTTTTAGATGGAGTTTCACTCTTGTTGCCCAGGCTGGAGTGCAATGTCACAATCTCAGCTCACTGCAACCTCCACCTCCTGGGTTCAAGGGATTCTCCTGCCTTAGCCTCCCTAGCCCCTGGGATTACAGGCATGCACCACCACGCCCGGCTAATCTTTGTATTTTTTGTAGAGACAGGCTTTCACCATGTTGGCCAGGCTGGTCTCAAACTCCTGACCTCAGGTGATCTGCCCACCTCGGTCTCCCAAAGTGCTGGGATTACAGGCGTGAGCCACCAGGCCCGGTCTGTTATTTCTGGATTATATGTTAAACAAGAGGTAGGTTACTGGTTGAGTTTTCTGAGAAAGGGTTGGGCGATTCCCAGAACTGAGGGTTCCTCCCCTCATAGACCATATAGGGTAACTTCCTGACATTGCCATGACATTTGTAAACTGTCATGGCGCTGGTGGGAGTGTCATTTGGCATGCTAATGCATTATAATTAGCATATAATGAGCCATGAGGATGACCAGAGGGCACTTTCATGACATCTTGGTTTTGGTGGGTTTTGGCCAGCTTCATCCTGTTTTATCAGCAGGATCTTTGTGACTTGTATCTTGTGCCAACTTCCTCTCTCATCCTGTGACTAAGAACACCTAACCTCTTGGGAATGCACCCCAATAAGTTTTAGCCTTATTTTACGCAGACCCTATTCAAGATGGAGTCGCTATGGTGCGAACACCTCTGACAGCTGGAGCTCAGTGTATGAAGAGAATGGTGTGAGATGGTGGAACTTTTGGCTTAAGCAACTGGGTGAATGGTTGATGCCATTTCCTGAGAAGGGAAGACTGAAGGAGGAACACGACAGATGAGTGGAGAAGTGACTCAAGCGATCTATTTTGGCTATGTTGCCTTGAGGTGCATGTAAGATATTCATGAGGAGATATTGAATAGGCAATTCAATTTAGTAGTTTGGAACTCAGAGACTGGGTTGGAGGTTTGGATTTGGGAGCTGTGGTAGACATGGAGTTTCTTGCCCAATATCTATACCCCTTTTCATGATAACTACCCTAATATAAGTTCCTGTGTCCATATCTCCCATATGCCTGGAGGGAAATAATACCACCCTTGCACTAGGGGTGGAAGATAGAACTCAAGGCCATCTTCTGGCCTTGTAAGTGGATCTGGAGTGGGCACTTGACCCTATTTGGAGCAATACAACTACAGAAGATGAGTGTGAGGGCTTTCTGGTTCTCTCAAGAGCACTTTGGAAGAGGCCTCTCTCTCCCTGAACATGAAGAATCACATAGCCCTAGAAGCTGTTCACAGCTATCTTGCAACCACGAGCATGGCCAGGATTACAGTAAAATTGATTAAGTAAAAGAGCTGAGGAATATGGAAAAAGAATGGTAAAAGTCCTGACATTGAGTCACCGAAGCCCACCCTGCCTCAGAGTTTGGTGAGATGCAAAATTCACTCAAATGTCTAAACTAGGTTGGGTTGAAATCTCGTACACACACACACATACACACACACACATAACCCAACTGATACTAGCCATGGGTTAGACGCTGTCGCCTAGGGAGAGTGTGGACGGACCTGCATGTGAGTGGACCAGGAGGAAGGTTACTGAAAGTTTTCCAAAGAATGGGCGCTGGGATCCCTGGACACAGCCATCCTGGAAGTTTTCCTATGTGGAGTCTGGGTCTCTTCTAGTGAAGAGGAAGTGAATGCACTGGAAAAACCTTAGGTCTTTGTGCCAGACAAGCTAGATTTGAACAGCCTCTGCCATTTGCTTGTGGGGGAGTTTTGGCAACTTGCTGAACCTCTCTGAGCCTCAGTTCCTTCTCCTATTCAAAGGAGGTCACAGTAGCCACATCATAGGGTTGTGTGAAGGTTATGCAGTATAAAAACTGTGAAGTAGGGGCTGGCTTTCTGCCCCTCCTTTCTGCCCTCTCCTTGGTGGTGATAAGCTGCTCTCTCTCAAAGCATATTGAGGGACGCTGAGTCATTTTATAAAACTAAAAATGTTAAGTGCTCCCTCAAATGACTGTCTCCAGAGAGGCAGTTGATAGCCAAGCACATTTGTCCCTCCTTTTCATGCATGGATCACATTTTAGCATGAAAATAGATGCTCTAATTAGGGGAGAAAGGAGCATCAGCTCCCATCTGCTGGCTGCTCAGTGATGGCTCACAAGGGACAGGGAGGAAGGGCTGCTTCCAACACAGGGATGGGATGACCTGGGGGATGGCACCCCACCCTGAGAGGTCCCTGAGGGGCAGACCCGAAGGTGGGAAACACAGAGCTTTTGCTGAACTGGAAAATAATTCCTGGAGACGAGGCAGTCCCAGGGGGCCAGGATGCTGATTATGGAGAAGTCAAGCCTGCCTAACTCCTCTCCCCAAAGGGCAGATAGTGAGGTCCTGCCAGGCCACTGCTGTGAGTCTTCTTGTTATCTACGAAGGAGGCATTCATTTCTTGGCTGGGTCCAAGTGTCAGCTCTGCCTCTCACTAACTCTATGACCTGGGCAATGCATTTAATGCCCTTGTACTTCTGTTCCTCCATCCGTAAAACATAAAATTGGGAGAGTCACGGCTGCTTCAAGTACACTCATATCCCAATGGGGGAAGGCAAATGGTATAACTCCTATTGAGGAGAATGTGGTCATTTCTAGTAAAATGACATATGCAATTGCACTTTGACCAGCTTTCCTGTTACCAGAAAGGGATCCTGATCCAGACTCCAAGAGAGTGGTCTTGGATCTCACATAAGAAAGAATTCAGGGCAATTCCACAAAGTAAAGTGAAAGCAAGTTTATTAGGAAGGAATAAAAGAATGGCTATTCCATAGACAGAGCAGTCCCGAGGGCTGCTGGTTGCCCATTTTTATGGTTATTTCTTGATGACATGCTAAACAAGAGGTGGATTATCCATGCCTCCCCTTTTTAGACCATATACGGTAACTTCCTGTTATTGCCATGGCATTTGTAAATTGTCATGGCACTGGTGTGAGTGCAGCAGTAAGGATGACCTAAGATCACTCTTGTCACCATCTTGGTTTTGTTGGGTTTTGGCCGGTTTCTTTACTAGAGCCTGTCTTATTAGCAAGGTATTTATGACCTGTATCTTGTGCCGACCTCCTATCTCATTCTATGATTAAGAATGCCTTAACTTACTAGGAATGCAGCCCAGCAGATCTTAGCCTTATTTTACGTAGCCCCTATTCACGATGGAGTTACTCTGGTTCAAATGCCTCTGACAATCCTACCCTCTAAAAATCTATCCCAAAGCCACAATGGCAGAAATACAAAACATATATACACAGCCTATTTGATACAGCATGATCTGTATTAGAAAAAGGCTGGGCTGGGCGCAGTGGCTAAAGCCTATAATCCCAGTACTTTGGGAGGCTGAGGCGGCCAGATCACCTGAGGTTGGGAGTTCAAGACCAGCCTGGCCAACATGGTGAAACCCCTTCTCTAACAAAAATACAAAAATTAGCTAGGTGCGGTGGTGGGCACCTGTAATCCCAGCTACTAGGGAGGCTGAGGCAGGAGAATCGCTTGAACCTGGGAGGCAGGGGTTGCAGTGAGCTGAGATCACGCCACTGCACTCCAGCCTGGGCAGGAGAGTAAGACACTGTCAAAAAAAAGAAGAAAGAGAGAGAGAGAGAAAGAAAAGAAAGAGAAGGAAGAAAAAGAAAAGGAAGAAAGAGAAAGAAGAAAGAAAGAAGGAAAGATAGAAAGAAAGAGAAAGAAAAAAAAAAAAAGAAAGAAGAAAAGAAGAAAGAAGGAAGAGAAGAGAAGAGAAGAAAAGAAAGAAAAAGAAAAAGAAAGAAGAAAAAAGAAAAAAAGAAAGAAAGAAAGAAAGAAAGAAAGAAAGAAAGGAAGAAAGAAAAAGAAAGGCTGGAAACACCCCAAATATCCATCAATCGGGCTGGCTGAATGAGCTATGAGCCATCTAAATAAAGGAGTACTATGCAGCTGCTAAAAGGAACAAGGATTATTTCTATGTGTTGCTTTGGGGTGATTGCCAGGATATGGTGTTACATGAAAAAAGAAAGATGGAGAAAATATGTTTAGTATATAGCCATTTATGCAAGAAAGGAGGGAGGGAACACACACACACACACACACACACACACACACACACACCCCACAGAACTTTTTAATCGAGAGGATATTTTTAACTGGTTACCTATAAGGAAGGGGAGGTAGAGAATGAGGTGGAAGGGCAAAGATAGAGTCTAGATTTCTCTGAAAGTGGTTCATAATACCATTCCCTCTGTTTTTGTAAGTATTTGGAATCTTTCATAATGCAACTTTTTATTTTTAAATGATTTTCCTTTCTTTTTTTTTTTTTTTTTTTTTTGAGACGGAGTCTCGCTCTGTCGCCCAGGCTAGAGTGCAGTGGCCCGATCTCAGCTCACTGCAAGCTCCGCCTCCCGGGTTTAGGCCATTGTCCTGTCTCAGCCTCCCGAGTAGTTGGGACTACAGGCGCCCGCCACCTCGCCCGGCTAGTTTTTTGTATTTTTTAGTAGAGACGGGGTTTCACCATGTTAGCAGGATGGTCTCGATCTGCTGACCTCTTGATCCGCCCGTCTCGGCCTCCTAAAGTGCTGGGATTACAGGCTTGAGCCACCGCGCCCGGCCTGATTTTCCTTTCTTTACACTGGCCAGTGGACCAAATGGCATGGAGCAGAGCTACCACTAACCTAAAGCCTTACTGTGGACTTTTCTGTGAGAAACAGCAAGCCTTTTCTTGTTTCTTGTTTCTATGACTGAATGACATCTATTTGTTCCGCAGCTTTGCTCACCCTAACACACAATCCCACCATTTATCTTCCAAGTCTTACCCTGGCCTTTCCTTCCTGGCTCAAAACCTGTGGGTTCACCTCACAGGTGAGCAACCTCCAGCTTGACCTCAAGTCCTTCTTTTACAATATGTTCTCAAGGAGACAGAAGCCAAGAGTCTGGGCCCTGCCTCTTCCTTAGCTCCAGCCCCAGGCTCACAAAGGAGTTGGAGGCACACAGGCAGTTCTAAATGGTTGCTGTCCACTTATTCTATGAGCAAGGGGACACTTGTTTTGGCCCAGTGGTTTTCATTATTTTCCTTCTCCTCCCTCCCTCCTCCTTCTCCTCTCCTTTCTCCTACCACCTCCCTCCCCTCCTCACCCTCCTTCCTCCCCGCCCTGCTGTTATATGTGACTTCTAGTAAGTCTCTGTAAAAGGAAGAGAGGATTTCCTTCTCTTCCCCTACCACATCCCGCTGCCTGGAATGTGGATGCAATGGCTGGAACTCTAGTAGCCATTTTGGACCCTGAGGACAAGAGTCACATCCTAGAAGTGACAGAGCAGAGAGCTGGGGGAAGCCTGAATCCCTGATAATTCTGTGGCATTACCACACCACACCAGGCTCAGGCCACCTACTTCTGAACCTCATAAAAGATGTGATAGTGTGGTCGGGCATGGTGGCTTGTGCCTGTAATCTCAGCACTTTGGGAGGCTGAGGCAGGTGGATCATTTGCGGTCAAGTATTCAAGACCAGCCTGGCCAACATGGCGATACCCCGTGTCTATTAAAAATACAAAAATTAGCAGGGTATAGTGGCGCACGCCTGTAATCCCAACTACTTGGAGGCTGAGGCAGAAGAATTGCTTGAACCCAGCAGTCGGAGGCTGCAGTGAGCTGAGATCAAGCCACTCCACTTCAGCTTAGGTGACAGAGTGAGACTCTGCCTCAAGAAAATAAATAAAAATAAAAGATAGTATGAGAGAAATTAACTTCTGTCTATTTAAGCAATTGTTATTTTATGATTAAAAAACCCCAAACAGTTTAATCTATCCTAATTGATAAGTCTTCACTCCCCAGCATCAGCTCAGGTGTGCCTCTGCAGGGCCCCAGACTACATTGAATACTGTTCTGGCCAAAGGAAAATCAGCTGGTTATTGTGACCTGTGCTGACTCTTAAGAGCTTCTGCCCAGAATGAAACGTGTTGACTCTGCTCACATCGTGTTGACCAAAGCAAGTCATGTGGCCAAACCTTAATGGCAATGGGGTGGGGATATAGAATCCCCTCAAGGGGAAGGACAGGGAATATTTAGAAATAATAATATGATCCATCCTAACAGTCAACAAAACCAAGGCACAAAGAAGCAAAGTGGCTTCCCTGAGGTTTTACAGACTAGTAGGAGGCAGAGTTAGAATACTGGTTGGGGCCTACCTAGTATGGTGGTTCATGCCTGTAATCCTAGCACTTCGGGAGGCCAAGGCAGGCAGATCACCTGAGGTCAGGAGTTCGAGACCAGCCTGACCAACATGGTGAAACCCTGTCTCCACTAAAAATACAAAAATTAACCGGGAGTGGTGGCGGGCGCCTGTAATCCCAGTTACTTGGGAGGCTGAGGAAGGAGAATCGCTTGAGCCTGGCAGGCGGAGGTTGCAGTGAGCAGAGACTGCACCACTGCACTCCAGCCTGGGCAACAAGAGCAAAACTCTGTCTCAAAAAAAAAAAAAAAAAAAAAAAAAACCCTGGTTGGGTTGATTTCAACTCTAATGCTCTTTCCTTTACACTTGACTATGTCTCAAAAGGAACACTTGATTTGAGAACATATAATGGCTTCCAAGAAGGCAGTATGAAATCAGGTGAAATCAGGCTCACCCACTAGGTCTTATATCCGTGATTTATCCCTTCCTGTAGTCTTCTTTGGGGCAACAGTTATAATTGCCCTCTCTTCTCTTCCCAACTTTTGAAGTCCAAGGTATCAAAATTTATTACTACAGTGGAGACTAGGAAGTGCACCCTTGCCCTAACTTCAGGAAGGATAACAAAAGGTGTGGAGGAATGTGTGAAATAGCCTTCACATGGAACACAGATATTCCCAGAGGCAAAGGCAACACGGTGTGACCATCTTGGAACCTTTCCAATGAATTCAGATATTTTAAGGATACAGACAAAAGTCAGGAGGAAAGGTATATTTCTAAGTGGTATGCAGGAAAGAATTACGGGATATTGTGGGTCTTTATATTTTTCTCTTGTGTTGTGAGCTGTTCTGGCTCCTTCATCTTCCAAACCACTAATTCAATTTTCCACATAACCAAACCACCTTTCAGTAGTCAATGTATTTTGAATATTTAAATTTGTACAGTTTCTTTTACTCCCAGAAACTTTTTAAATGCTCTAACTGTATCTCCTCAAGAGTTTTTTTTTCCCTTTTCAGTTAATTTTCTTGTCTAATTCTTCCATTAGTTCAATAGAAGCCACTTGTTCAACTAACAAAAAAAGGAGAAAAAGGAAAAAGAAGGGAAAGCAAATAATAAAAAGTCTAATAGAGAAAAAGCACAAAATAAAATTGGTAGGAATAAAATCGAGAATATCAGTTATAATACCAAGAGAAAAGACTGTCAAAGTAAATTCATAAAACAAAATATATGTACAAGCATATACTCACAGTTAAACAGCAAAAAGTGTGGAAAATAAAGGGATGGAAGAAAAATAAAGTAGTGGTGATGTTAGTATCAGATAAAATGAAATTTAGGATCAAAGACATTCAATTAGTCAAAGAGGAACATTACATAATGATAAGATAATATTCTTTATAAAGAAGAGATAGTAAACATAAAGCCTTATGAACCAAACAATATAGCAGGTAAATATAATATTTAAGGCAAATACTCCTGATAATACTAAGAGAATTTAATAAAAATGTATGTATGGTGGAAACATTTTAAATATCCCTTTAAGAATTTGACAAGTAGTTAAAATATGAGCAAGGACTTATAGAATATGAGTGTTCTCATTGATAAGCTTGGTTTAATATGCTAGAATTTTTTAGTCTTTTTTTTTTTTTTTTTTTTTTTTGAGACAGAGTTTCTCTCTTGTCGCCCATGCTGGAGTACAGTAGTGCAGTCTTGGCTCACCACAACCTCTGCTTCCCGGGTTCAAGAGATTCTCTTGCCCCAGCCTGCCAAATAGCTGGGATTACAGGCATGCACCACCACGCCTGGCTAATTTTGTATTTCTAGTAGAGATGGGGTTTCTCCATGTTGGTCAGGCTGCTCTCGAACTCCTGACCTCAGGTGATCCACCTGCCTTGGCCTCCCAAAGTGCTGGGATTACAGGCATAAGCCACCGCGCCTGGCCTTTTTAGTCTATTATGTATTTTTTTATGTTAATGACACAGCTACCAAAGTCAATTCTAAACAAGTAAAAATGTAATGGAAGGCCTGATAGCATAAAACCATCAATTCTTCCAAATTAATTTATAAATTTAATGCAATTTTAGTGATCTCTTCAATAGTCTTTTGAAGAGGGAAGGAGTAAGTGATTTTAAAGTAAATATAAAGAATAAATGTTCCAGAATAACCAACCAAATTATGAAGATGAAGAGTAGTAAAAGGAGACTTGTCTTACTATATGTTAAAAACTACTGTAATTAAGCTGGGCATGGTGGCTCACACCTGTAATCCCAGCACTTTGGGATCCTGAGGTGGGTGGATCACTGGAGGCCAGGAGTTCGAGACCAGCCTGGTCAACACAGTGACGCCCCGTCACTACTAAAAATACAAAAAAATTAACTGTGCCTGGGGCGCGTGCCTACAGTCCCAGCTACTCAGGAGGCTGAGGCAGGAGAATCACTTGAGCTCAGAAGGCAGAGGCTGCAGTGATCCAAGATCGCGTCGCTTCACTCCAGCCTGGGTGACAGAGTGAGACCCTATCTTAAAAAAAAAAACCTACTGTAATCAAAACAATTTGGTATAGGGATAGACCTACAGGTAAATGGAAGAGAACAGTCTAGAAATAAAACCAAATATATGAGAATTTAAAGTATGTCAAAGGTGATATTTCAATTTGGTGGGGAAAAGATTGTTTAGTTAATAAATGGTGCTGGCATAATTTGTTACTCATCTGGAAAAACTGCAAAAAGAACCCCCTACTATACTTGGAAAAATTAAATTCCAGTCAGATTAAAATGCAAATGTAAACAATATTATTTTAAAATTTAGCAGCAAATTTAAATATTTTGTGTAACTTTAGCAAGATAAGAAATCTGAATGTTGTAAAGAAAAAGATTATATTTGACTATGCAAAAATAAACTTTGTTCAAAAACATCACAAACAAAGTCAATGATAGCACTTGGGAAAACTACTTTCAATACATATGATGGGTAAAGTATTAAATCTATAACATTTCAAGCACTCCAAAAATTCATATGAAAAAGACAGGCTGGGCACAGTGGCTCACGCCTGTAATCCCAGCACTTTGGGAGGCTGAGGTGGGCGGATCATGAGGTCAGGAGTTCGAGACCAACCTGGCCAATATGGTGAAACACCGTCTCTACAAAAAAAAAAAAAAAAAAAAAAAAAATACAAAAATTAGCCGGGCGTGGCGGCGTGTGCCTCTAGTCCCAGCTACTTGGGAGACTGAGGCAGAAGAATTGCTTGAACCCAGGAGGCAGAGGTTGCAGTAAGCTAAGATCGCGCAACTGCACTCTGGCCTGGGCGACAGAGAGAGACTCCGTCTCAAAAAAGAAAAAAAAAGAAAAAGAAAAGAAAAAGACAAATATTCTGATAGAATAAATGGATGCAAATAGGCAACTCTTGGAAGAGGAGCTCTAAATGACCAATAAAAATGATGTTCAAGCTCTCTTGGAGTCAGGAAATGAAAATGAAAGGAACAAAGAAATAAAATCAGATTGGTAAAACAAACAAACAAACAAACAAGAACCCCAAATGATAAACTTCAGTCTTGGTAAGGATGAGGAAAATTAGGCACTCAACATTGCTGGTGGGGAATGTTAATTGCTACAGCCTTTTTAGAGGGTGATCTGACAATATCTAATAAAATACACAATGCATATTCCACATGCCATGTTTGTATATACATGCTATCTCTGAAAGCATATCCGAAAAATTGGCAACAGTGATCAGACATCTCTGGTAAGGGGAACCATGTACTGGAAAGCAGGGATGGGAGGGCAACCTGTGTATCATAAATAGTCTTTTTACCTTTGGAACTTTATGTTGTATTTGTGTATATTTTTTAGCTAACAAATAAAATATTTGTAACATTTTGATTTGAGATCTTTCCTCTCTTAAACATAGGCCATCTACAGCTATAAATTTCCCTCTAGCAACTGCTTTCACTGCATTTCATAAACTTCAGTATGTTGTGTTTTTATTTTCATTCATCTCAAAATATTTTCTAATTTCACTTGTGAATTCATCTTTGACCCATTAATTATTTAGGACTGTGTTCATTTCTATGTATTTGTGAGTTTCGCCAATTTTCTTCTATCATTGATCTCGAATTTCATTCTATTGCAGTTGAAGAAAATACTTTGTATAATTTCAGTACTTTTAAATGTATTAAAACTTGCATTATGGCACAACATATGGTCTATCTTGGAGAATGTTCCATGTGTACTTGAGAAGAATGTGTATTCTGTTGTTATTTGGTGGAGTGTTTTATAGATATCTGTTAGATAGAATTGGTTTTAGTGTTGTTCAAGTCCATTTCTTTGTTGATCTTCTAGTTTAAGATCTAATTGTTCTACCTATTGTTTACAGTGAGTAATTGAAGTCTCCAACTATTATTGTTGAATTGTCTATTTTTCTCTTCAAATGCTACCAGTTTTTGCTTTAGTATTTTG
This sequence comes from Rhinopithecus roxellana, assembly GCF_007565055.1. NCBI lineage: Eukaryota > Metazoa > Chordata > Mammalia > Primates > Cercopithecidae > Rhinopithecus > Rhinopithecus roxellana. The sequence goes on from NC_044567.1 coordinate 48,354,523, forward strand.
GAGCTCAATTGTTAGGTGCAAATATGTTTATAATTGTAATTTTTTTTTTTTTTTTTTGAGACGGAGTCTCGCTCTGTCGCCCAGGCTGGAGTGCAGTGGCTTGATCTCCGCTCACCTGCAAGCTCCACCTCCTGGGTACACACCATCCTCCTGCCTCAGCCTCCCGAGTAGCTGGGACTACAGGTGCCTGCCACCACATCTGGCTAATTTTTTTATATTTTTAGTAGAGACGGGGTTTCACTGTGTTAGCCGGGATGGTCTGGATCTCTTGACCTCGTGATCCGCCTGTCTCGGCCTCCCAAAGTGCTGGGATTACAGGCGTGAGCCACCGCGCCCGGCCAATATTTTCTTAATGGATTGACCCTTTTTAAAATTATTTAAAATATCCTTTGTATCAAACAAATTTTTGTCATAAAGTCTGTTTTGTCTGGTATTAGTATAGCCTTTCTGGATTTTTTCAACTGTTTGTTGCCCTTTTACTTTTTTCATCCTTTTGCTTTAAACCTTTTTGTGTCTTTGAATAATAGATGTATTTCTTGTAAACAGCATATAGTTATATAATTCTGCCAATCTCTACTTTTTGATTGAAGTGTTTTGTGCATTTATATTTAATGTAATTACTGATAAGGTAGGATCTACATCTACCATTTTGCTATTTGTTTTCTATATGTCTTATGTCTTTAATTAATTTATTTTTAATTTTTGTAGGTACATAGTAGGTGTATATATTTATGGGGTAAATGAGATGTTTTGATACAGGCTTGCAGTGTGCAGCAATCACATCATGGAGAATGGGATATCTATCCCCGAAAGCCTTTATCTATCCATTCCTTTATTATCGCCTTTTGTGTAAAATAAATTTTTTTTTTTTTTTGAGACGGAGACTTGCTCTGTCGCCAGGCTAAAGTGCAGTGGTGTGATCTCGACTCACTTCAACCTCCGCCTCCCAGGTTCAAATAATTCTCTTGCCTCAGCCTCCCAAGTAGTTGGGACTGCAGGCACGTGCCACCATGCCCAGCTAACTTTTACATTTTTAGTAGAGATGGAGTTTCACCATGTTGGCCAGGATGATCTAGATCTCCTGACCTCGTGATCCACCCACCTCGGCCTCCCAAAGTGCTCGGATTACAGGTGTAAGTCATTGCATCCGGCCTTAAATAAATATTTTACAGTGTACCATTTTAATTCCCTTGTCACTTCTTTGACTATTTTTTGAAAAATTATTTTCTTAGTGGTTGCCCTGGGGATTACAATGAAAGCTTTGCCCCTGTATATTCCCATTTCCTCTCCCTTCTTGTGCAAAAATTTAGACTTTTAAAAATCTGCATGAAAGGTTTTTACTTTTTGTATTAAAAATTACATCTTTTTTTTTTTTTTTTTTTTTTTGAGACGGAGTCTCGCTCTGTCGCCCAGGCTGGAGTGCAGTGACCGGATCTCAGCTCACTGCAAGCTCCGCCTCCCGGGTTTACGCCATTCTCCTGCCTCAGCCTCCGGAGTAGCTGGGACTACAGGCGCCCGCCACCTCGCCCGGCTAGTTTTTTGTATTCTTTAGTAGAGACGGGGTTTCACCGTGTTAGCCAGGATGGTCTCGATCTCCTGACCTCGTGGTCCACCCGTCTCGGCCTCCCAAAGTGCTGGGATTACAGGCTTGAGCCACCGCGCCCGGCCAAAAAAAAATTACATCTTTTTATACTGTATGCCCATCAACACCAATTTTTAGTTATTGTTTTATGCTGTCTTTGAAATCAGGACAAAAATAAGTTTGAAACAAAAAAAATTACACCGTCTTTTCTATTTACCTATGTGGTTACCTTTAGGAGTGTTCTTTATTGCTTTATGTTGATTTGACTTAACACTCTGTCCTTTCGTTTTAGCCTGAAGGAGTCCCTTTATTTCCTGTAGGGAAGGTCTGCTAGTGATGAAATCTCAGTTTTTATTTACCAAGGAATGTTTTCATTTCTGCTTCATTTTTGAAGGATAGTTTTAGTGGATATAAAAATTCTCAGTTGTTTTTTAAATTTCAGCATTTTGAATATGTCATCCCACTGCCTTCTGTCCTCCATGGTTTCTGATGAGAAATAGTTGTCAATTTTATTCAGGATCCCTTGTATGTAATGAGTCATTTGTCTCTTGCTGCTTTGAAGATCCTCTCTTTGTCTTTGTTTTTCAACAGTTTAGTTATGATGTGTCTTCAAGTATATCTTTTTTACTTAATCCTATTTGTAGTTTATTGAGTTTCTTGGAAGTGCAGATTAATGTTTTTCATCAAATTTAGGAAGTTTTTATCCATTCTTTCTTCAAAATTCTTTCTCTTCTATCCTCTTTATCTGAAACTCCCATGGGACCTTGAAGCTCTATTCATTTTTTTTTTTGGAGACAGGGTCTCGCTCTGTCACCCAGGCTGGAGTGCAGTGGCATGATCTCCACTCATTGCAACCTCCACTTCCTGGGTTCAAGCAATTCTTGTGTCTCAGCCTGCTGAGCAGCTGAAATTACAGGTATGCACCACCACACCTGGCTTATTTTTGTATTTTTAGCGGAGACGGGGTTTCGCCATGTTGGCCAAGCTGGTGGTGATTTCCTGGCCTCATGTGATCCACCCATCCCCGCCTTCCAAAGTGCTGGGATTATAGGCTTGAGTCACTGCACCCAGCCAAAAAATTGAAATTAATTGGAAAAACTGAGTGTGCATTGGCTAGGAATATTTTTTCTTTCTGTTCCTCAGACTGGATAACCTCAATTGATATATCTTTAAAGTTCACCAATGTTTTCTTCTGCCTCCTCAAATCTGCTGTTAAACTCCTCTTAGTAAATTTTTCGTTTCAGTTGTAATTTTCAACTCCAGCATTTAGTTATTTTTAATGTATAATTTGTTTCTTTATTAAAATCCTTTGTTATCATACATTCCTTTAGTTCTTTAGGTGTAGTTTCCTTTAGTTCTTGAGCATATTTAAAATAGCTAATTTAGGCCAGTCATGGTGGCTTACACCTGTAATCCCAGCACTTTGAGAGGTCAAGGTGGGTGGCTCGCCTGAGCCCAGGAATTTAAGACCAGCCTGGGCAACATAATGGGACCCTGTCTCTACAAAAAAAAAAAAAATACAACAATTAGCCAGGCATGGTGGTGCACATCTGTAGTCCCAACTGCTCAGGAGGCTGAGGTGGGAAGATCACTTGAGCCCAGGAGGTTGAGGCTGCCAGGAGGTGTGATCGCACCATTGCACTCCAGCCTGGGCAACAAAGCAAGACCCTGTCTCAGAAAATAATAAAATATAATAAAATAGCTGATTTAAAGTTTTATCTAGTAAATGCAATATGCGGGCCTCCTCAGGGAAAGTTTCCATTAATGACTTCTCTCATGTGTATAAGCCATGCTTTCTTATTTCTTTGCATGTCTCATGATTTTTGTTGAAAATGGACATTTTATATAATGTAATGTGGCAACCCTGGCAATCAGATTCGGCTTTCCAGGGTTTGTTATTATCACTATTCGTTTAATGAATTTCTTGACCTAATTCTATAAAGTCTGCCTGTATTCTTTCTCATGTGTGGCCACTGAACTTTCTGATCAGTTAACTTACTGGTAAGCTAATGACTGGACAGATATTTTATTAAATGCCTGGAACCAGAAAGTCTCCCAATCTTTGCCAAGGACTCTGTGTGAGTTTGGGGCATGCTTCAGTGCTCAGCCAGTTTAGAATCCTACCTTAATCTTTACTTTCTGCTTGCACAGTTTCAAGGCCAGCCAGAGGTAAGGGCTCAGGGCCTTCTCAGGTCTTCCTTGAGCATGTGCATAGCCCTGGGCATGCACACAGTCCTGGGCACATGTATGACCTTTTAGAGTCCCAGGAATCTATCGAGCTTTTCCTAGCCCCTTGAGGATACCTCTTTCCTCAATTTTTCCTTGTAAGTTTTTTGGTTACTTTGTTGTTTGTCCTGTGATACTAAATAGTAACTACTGGGTCGGGTGCAGTGGCTCACGCCTGTAATCCCAGCACTTTGGGAGGCCGAGGCAGGTGGACCACCTGAGGTCAGGAGTTTGAGACCAGCCTTACCAACATGGTGAAACCCCCATCTTCACTAAAAAAAACACAAAAAAATTAGCCAGGCATGCTGGTGCACACCTGTAATCCCAGCTACTCGAGAGGCTGAGGCAGGAGAATCGCTTGAACGTAGGAGCCAGAGGTTGCAGTGAGCCAAGATGGCGCCACTGCACTCCAGCCTGGGTGACAGAGTGAGACTCTGTCTCAAAATAATAATAATAATAAACAATAGCTACTGATTATTTTTGACAAATGCCCTCAGGAAAAAAGCTTTTCGTACTGAGCAAGTTCTACATCAGGTCAAATAAAGATAGCCTTGCAAGAGGGGTTTTCCAGGGCACTGACAGACAATTCAAATAGGACAATTTTCTGGGAATGGTGCTTTGAAAGAGTGCCATTCCCTGTTCTAACCCCTTCAGTAGTTGGAAGGCTGCTGACTTTCACCATGATTATAGCCTGTTAGTTCCCAAGGTTACCATGAAGCTGGACAGAAGGGAATGGAAATAGCACAAGTTAATACCCAACTTATTTTTTTCCAGATGGCTATTCATTTTCCAAATACTATTTACTGCAAAGTCTGTCTTTCCACCCACCCCCTCGATTTGCAATACTTATAAACTGTACTAAATTATCCTATGAATTAATTTCTGCTTTTGGACTTCCTGATTTGTTCTCTAAGTTTGTCTATCTGTTCATATGCCAGTACCATATTGTTTTAATTATTAAGGCTTTGGATTATATTAAAATAGCCAGTAAGAATATTACTCTCTCATTGTTTTCCTTTTTCGCAGTTTTCCTGGCTGTCCTTGGCATGTCTATTTTTCTGTATGAGCTTTCAGAATCAACTTGTCTGGTTAAAAATATATTGTTTGTATTTTTATTTAATTTCCACTGAATTGATAAGTTAATTATAAATATTGAGACTTTGTTAGAAAAAGAAAAAGAAAATAAATTTTTAAAAATCACAATAGGAATTAGAAACTATTTTGAACTGGATAATACAAAAATACTGCATATCAAAAGTTGTGGGATGCAAAGACAAGCTTAAAAGGAAATTTATAACTTTATTTTTATTTATTTATTTGTTTTTGAGACAGAGTCCCACTCTGTCACCCAGTCTGGAGTGCAGTGGCGCAATCTTGGCTTACTGCTACCTCTGCCTTCTGGGTTCAAGCCATTATCCCATCTCAACCTCATGAGTTGCTAGGACTACAGGCACATGCCACAACACCCAGCTAATTTTTTTGTATTTTTGGTAGAGACAGGGTTTCACCATATTGGTCGGGCTGGTCTCAAACTCTTGAGCTCAAGTGATCCACCCACCTCGGCCTCCCAAAATGCAGGGATTACAGGTGTGAGCCACAATGCCCAGCCTTAGAAATTTATAACTTTAAATGCATATACAAATGCTCTTGGACTTACTATAAGGTTACATCCTGATACACCCATCATAAGTTGAAAATATTGTAAGTCAAAAATACATTTAATGCACCTAAACTACTGAACATCATAGTTTAGCCTAGTCTATTTTATGCGTGTTCAGAACACTTACATTAGCCTACAGTTGGGCAAAATCATCTGGCAACACAGCACAATGTAGAGTAACCCGTGTTTACCCTCAGGATTATGTGGCTGACTGGAAACTGCAGTTTACTGCCACTGCCCATCCTCACAAGAGTATTGTAGGCATATTTCCAGCCTGGGAAAGACCAAATTCAAAATCTGAAGTACAGTTTCTACTGAATGCATATTGCTTTTCACCATTGTAAAGTTGAAAAATCGTAAGTGAACCCATTGTAAGTCAGGAGCCATCCGTATTAGAAAAGAAAAAAGACTGAAAAACCAAACTGTTAAGTATTCACCTCAAGACATCAACAACATAACAACAAATTAAACTCAAAGAAAGTAGAAAGAAGAAAATAATAAAAAGCAGAAATTAAATGAAATTTAGAAAACAAACATATATTAGAGTATCAATAAGCTAAATGATTATCTCTTTGAAAGAATGAGGCCAGGATGATGACTCATTTCCTGTAATAACAACACTTTGAGACCAGCCTGGGCAACTTAGTGAGACCCACATCTCTACAAAAAAGTCAATAATTCGCTGGGCATGGTGGTGAGTGCTTGTAGTCCCATCTACTTAGGAGGCTGAGGCAGGAGGATCACTTGAGCCCAGGAAGTTGAGGCTGCAGTGAGCCATGATCATGCCACTACACTCTAGCCTGGGCAACAGAATAAGACCCTGTCTCAAACAAAAAAAGAAAAGAAAAGGAAAAAAAGAATGGAAGGCACTGATAAACCCCAAGTAAGATTGATAAGAAAGAGATGAGAGAGATACAGAAAAGGCATAAATAATGAATGGCAGCAATGAAAATGGGAATCTCACCATAGATTTCACAGATATTAAAAAGGTAAGAAAAAAGATTGTGAACAACTTTATACCGGTAAACCTGAAAGATTAAATGCAATGGTCTGAGCACAGTGGGTTATGCCTGTAATCCCAGCACTTTGGGAGGCCAACATGGGCAGATCACCTGAGGTCGGGAGTTCGAGACCAGCCTGACCAACATGGAGAAACCCCACCTGTGCTAAAAATACAAAATTAGCAGAGTGTGGTGGTGCACACCTGTAATCTCAGCTACTTGGGAGGCTGAGGTAGGAGACTCACTTGAACCCAGGAGATGGATGTTGCAGCCAGCCATGGATGTTGTGGTGAGCCGAGATGGCATCATTGCACTCCAACCTGGGTAACAAGAGCAAAACTCTGTCTCAAAACAAACAAACAAATTAAATTCAATGTACAAATTCCCTGGAAAATGCAAGGTAGTAAAAGTGACATAAGAAGAAATAGAATACCTGAATAGTCATATAACTATAAAACACATGTAATGCATAATTTAAAGTCAACTGACAAAGAAAACTGCAGGCCTAGACAGCTTTACTAGCAAATTCTGCCAAACACCTAAGAAAGAACAATGTCAATCTTGAAAATTCTTCCAGAGAATAAAATTAGAGATATTATTTCCCAACTTACTTTGTGAAGCCAGCAAGAGTTTTACAACAAAATCTAGCCAGAACATTTGGAGAAAGGAAAATTATAGGTCAAGCCCATTCATGAATATAGGTGTAAAAATTCTAAACTATATATCTATGTGTGGGTGTGTATATACATATATATACATATATATATATATATGTGTGTATATATATATATATATATATATTTTTTTTTTTTTTTTTTTTTCTGAGATGGAGTCTCGCTCTGTCTCCCAGGCTGGAGTGCAGTGGCTGGATCTCAGCTCACTGCAAGTTCCGCCTCCTGGGTTTACACCATTCTCCTGCCTCAGCCTCCTGAGTAGCTGGGACTATAGGTGCCCGCCACCTCACCCGGCTAGTTTTTTGTATTTTTTTAGTAGAGACGGGGTTTCACCATGTTAGCCAGGATGGTCTCAATCTCCTGACCTCGTGATCTGCCCGTCTCGGCCTCCCAAAGTACTGGGATTACAGGCTTGAGCCACTGCGCCTGGCCTATTCTAAACAAAATATTTCCAAGCCTATTTATGAATGATCAAGTTGGATTTCTTCTAGGAATGCAAAGTTGGTTTAACGTCTGAAAATTAATCTATAATTTATCACATCAACAGCATAAAGGATACAAACCATATTATTATCTCATTACCTAGAGGGAAAAGAGTTTTGATAACATTTAACATTCATTCATGAGTCTTTTTTGTTTTTTGGAGAGACAAGTTCTCACTATCTTCCCCAAGCTGGTCTCAAACTCCTGCCCTCAAGCAATTCTCCTGCCTTGGCCTCCCAAAGGGCCAGATGTGAACTACTCTACCCAGCATCATTCATGACTCTTAGCAAACCAGGAATGGAAAAGAACTTCCTTAACTTGAGAAGGGCATCTTAATAAAACCTATAGTAATTTTGATATGTAATGGTAAAATGTTGAAAAATTTCCCTTTGAGATGAGGAACAAAATAAGGATGTTTGTTATCACCAATTTTATTTAACATTGTTTTAACCTAGTGCAGTAAGACAAGAAATTATTGGAAACAAAGAAATAAAACTGTCATTATTTACATATAATATGTATAGAAAAGTCAACACAGTAAAATCCATAAAGAGAAGCAAGATAAGTTTTTTTTTTTTTTGAGATGGAGTTTCATTCTTGTTGTCCAGGCTGGAGTGCAGTGGCACAGTCTTGGCTCACTGCAGCCTCTGCCTCCTGTGTTCAAGCAATTCTCCTGTCTCAACCTCCCAAGTAGCTGGGATTACAGGTATGTGCCACCAGGCCCAACTAATTTTGTATTTTTAGTAGAGACATGGTTTCCTCATGTTGGCCAGGCTGGTCTCAAGCTCCTGACCTCAGGTGGTCCACTCGCCTTGGTTTCCCAAAGTGCTGGGATTATAGGTGTGAGTCTCTGCACCCAGTCCAGTTTTAAGAATTAATAAGTTTAGTAAGGTATTAGAGACAAGCTCAATACACATTAATTCCATTTCTGTATTTCAGGAAAAGGCATGAAATAAAATAGATGCCATATGCAACAGCATAAAAATATAAAACACCTAAGAATAAAGTTAATGAAATATGTTACAAAGTAAATCTCCAAAGAGTATGAAAAACAAGAAAGACTATCCAATGGAGGAGTATACCATGTTCATGGATTGGAAGACTTAACATTGTAAAAATGTCTATTGTACTCAAATTATTCTATAGATTCAATGTAATCTTAATCAAAATCCTAACTTTTTTGTTGCGCTTGACAAGCTGATTCAAAAATGCATCTGAAAATACAAAGTACCAAGAATAGCCACATCATTCCTAAATGAGGAGAAAAAGATGGGAGAACTTTTTCTATAAAACACCAGGAATTATTATAAAGCTAAAGCATGTAATACAATGTGGTGTAAAGACAGACAAATTAATCAATGGAATAAGTTAGGAAAGCTTAGAAACAAACTCAGACGTGTGTGTGTGTGTGTGTGTGTGTGTGTGTGTGTGTGTGTGTTTTACAACAAAGGTAGCATTGCAGAGCAATGTAGGGAAATGGCAGTTTTTCGAATAAATGATGTTGGAAATATAATTATACATTCTTTCAAAGAAAGAATATGTACTATACACTTCCATTTATGTGAAGGGAAAAACGTGAGATAAATGTGAAAAATGAAATAAAGAACAGAAAGGAAGGAAGGAAAGAGGGAGGAAGGGAGGAAAGCAAGGCGAGATGGAAATAACATTTTGAGATAACAGAGGTAAAGTTCTTCAACACCTCATAGAGGGAAACACTTTTTTTTTTTTTTTTTTTTTTGAGACGGAGTCTCGCTCTGTCGCCCAGGCTGGAGTGCAGTGGCCGGATCTCAGCTCACTGCAAGCTCCGCCTCCCGGGTTCACGCCATTCTCCTGCCTCAGCCTCCCGAGTAGCTGGGACTACAGGCGCCCGCCAGGTCGCCCGGCTAGTTTTTTGTATTTTTAGTAGAGACGGGGTTTCACCATGTTAGCCAGGATGGTCTCGATCTCCTGACCTCGTGATCCGCCCGTCTCGGCCTCCCAAAGTGCTGGGATTACAGGCTTGAGCCACCGCGCCCGGCCGGGGGAAACACTTTTTGAATTAGGTCAAAGGAGATACCAGTCATAAATAAAATGATTGCTAAATCTGATAACATTAAAATTAAGAACTTCTGATTATTAAAAGATATTAATAGAATGAAAGGACAAGCCACAGTCGAGAGAAGATATTTGTAACCATAAAAGGGTCACATTCATAATATATTTTAAAAATTCTTTCACATTTATAAGAAAAAGGCAAACAACCAAAAAGAAAATTAAGCAAGGGATTTGAAAAAGAACTTTACAAAAGAGATATTTAAATGGACAATAAACAAATGAACAGATGCTCAACATGATTATTAATAAGAAAGATACAAAATAAAACACAATGTGATACTATTCTATATCCACCAGAATGAGTAAAATGAAACTGACAATAACAAATATTAGCAAGAGTATAGAACCATGTTCATCTTCCCATCATGACTGCTGATGGGGGTGCAAATACTACCACTCTGGAAAACTGACATTATCGATTTATTTATTTATTTTGGGCGGAGATAGTCTCACTCTGTTGCCCAGGCTGGAGTGCAGTGGTGCAATCTCACTGCAACCTCCACTTCCTGGGTTCAAGCAATTCCCTTGCCTTAGCCTCCCAAGTAGCTGGGATCACATGTGCTCGCCGCCATGCCCAGCTAATTTTTGTATTTTTAGTATCGCTGGGGTTTCACCATATTGGCCAGGTTGGTCCCGAACTCCTAACCTCAAGTAATCCAATCACCTCAGCCTCCCAAAGTGCCGGGATTACAGGTGTGAGCCACTGTGCCCAGCCTGGAAAACAGACATTACTAAGGCAGAACATCCACATAGCCTCTGACCCAAGTTCATCCCTAGGCATATACCCAATAGAAATGCATGCACATGAACACCAAGAAATACATATTGTCCACAGCAGCACCATTTATTCAGCCAAAAGCCAAAAACAACTCAGATGGTCATCAGAAATGGAATGAATACACTGTGGTATGTTTAGACAATGAATCAGCTATATAGCCTCATACAGAACCACGGATGAATCTCACAAATGTAATGTGGAACAAAATAAGCCGGCACAAAAGGAATTATGTATAATTCCATTTATATGAGGTTCAAAACCAGGCAGAACTAAACTAGAGTTCAGGGGCCCATGCTTAGTGGATAAAGTCATAAAAGAAAGCCAGGAAGAGATTAACATTGAGATTGTGGTTACTTACATGGGGAGGGACAGGTAGAGATTGGGAGGCAATATGAGGGAGGCTTCTGGGGTGCTAGAAGTGATCTATTTCTTTCCTTGATCTCTCTGGGTCGGTGGGTTGGGGGGTGGTGGTACACTTGTGTTTGCTTTATGATCATCAATTAAAATGTAGGTTTTTGGTTTTTTCACTTTACAAAACTATGTTATCTTTAAAATATGTTTAATGTTTGCTATAGATAATATTGTTGCCAATATTTAATAATAAAGACAAGAATGAAAATCATGGACAAAAATCTTTGGTTTGATTAGGTTATATAATTATGAGCATTTTTAACTTGGATATCTGTTGTCATTTTAGCATTTTCTCAAATAAGGTAATGTCTGGATGAATATTGAGTAACAAATAGTGTTAGAAAAGATAAATTAATCCAGAATAAGCTGAGGCCTGTGAAATACACTAAAGAAAACACAAAGGGATTTTTATTTTTATTTTATATTTTTTTTTAAGATGGAGTCTCACTCTATTGCACAGGCTGGAGTGCAGTGGTGTGATCTCAGCTCACTGGAACCTGTGCCTCCCAGGTTCAAGTGATTTCCCTGCCTCAGCCTCCCAAGTAGCTGGGACTACAGGTGTGTGCCACCACACCCAGCTAATTTTTGTATTTTTAGTAGAAACAGTGTTTCACCATGTTGACCAGACTGGTATTGAACTCCTAACCGCAGGTGATCTGCCCACCTTGGCCTCCCAAAGTTCTGGGATTACAGGCATGAGCCGCCATCCCCAGCCCACAAAGGGATTTTTAAGGTCTGTTCACAGAAAGGAAAAAGAAAAAGTCAAGGACAGTCCAAGGCTTGGGGATTTTGATATAACATAAACAGATAATGAGGAGAAATCAGGACCACTCAGCTTTTATTTGGCTTCCATCTTCATCAAGGAGAATAATTTTCAAATGGTAAAAGAGAAAACAGACATCACAAAGGTGAAATTAAAGCCTGAGGTGTATAAAGAAACTGTCAAAATTTGCAATTGTGATCACATAATAGTTAACACTGTGAAGAAATCAGACAACTCTGAAACCAGAGACCAGAAGACAAGTCAATATAATCACAGCTACACAAGGGAGGACCCAGTCAATGTACGTCCCTGGCAAAAATCCAAAAACTGTGTACGTCCCTGGCAAAAATCCAAAGCAAGGTACAGATTGTGGACAGTTCTAAAAAAAAGGGGCACTCACCCGGAGCCTCCAGTGAATCAGCAAGAACAGGTCTCACCAAACTGGCTCATTTCATCCATTTGCAACATCAGAGGATTGAACATGTTGGATGTAGTTTATGTAGGAGTGCATGTGGGGATTTTTTTTTTTTTTTTTAATTTAGAGATAAGATCTCTGTCATCCAGGCTGGAGTGCAGTGACACGATCATTGTCCACTACAGTCTCAACCTCCCAAGCTCAAGCAATCCTCCCACCTCAGCCTCCCAAGTAGCTGGGATTACAGGTGCAGCCCACCATGCCTGGCACGTGGGATTTTTATACATTTGGTATGGTTCAGTAATTTTCTAGAAGAGTGGGGAGATATTGCAAATGGGAAGTTACCCTAATTTGGGGTCCTAAATTTTGACTGGGAAGCCACAGGATCAGTGAGGATAGGATAAGTAATGCTGCAATAACAATATAACTCCAAATTGCAGTGGCTTCAAGCAACAGTGCTCATTTCTCACTCCTGCTGTCCGCCCACTGCACAGCAGCTGGAGGCTCTGCTCACATCTTCCTCGTTCTGGAACCTAGGCTGAGGAAACAGTCCTCACCTGGAGCATGGCTGGTCCCTCTGGCAGAAGGAAAGAGAGTATGGTGAGCCACAGGTTGGCTCAGAAAACGTCACCTGGGAGTAACAAAGCAAGTCTCATGGCCAAGCTTAACTTCAATAATAGTGAGCAAATGCTTGGGGAGCATGAGGAACCAGGAATGGGTGGTGACCAGAACTAATCACCCCCACAGACCTAGTCTGCCAGCATCTTGGGTGGCAGTGCAAGCTTACTCAAGCAGGCTTTGGGCAAGAAGAATGCTGGCAGCATTTCAGCACCCGATTGGCATCTCAGGAGTAGGAGCAAGTCAGAGGCATGAACTAGACTAGCCCATGGCTCTAGACAAAGAGCGAGGGCAGTATTTCCTCACTGCCCCCATTCTCCATGCCTGTCCTTCCTCATCCCCAGTGCCTCTGCTTATCCTCACTTCTCATCCTCCTCTTTCCCGGCCCTCGTGGATTTAAGGCTCTGAAATGATGTGTACCTGTTTTTACTTAGTATAGCCTTTGGCAACCTCTATACCTCAAAAACACCATAAAAAGCCAGGCACAGTGGCTCACGCCTGTAATCCCAGCACTTTGGGAGGCTGAGGTGGGCAGATCACTTGAGGTTAGGAGTTCGAGACCAGCCTGGCCAACATGGTGAAACCCTGTCTCTACTAAGAATACAAAAAAAAACCAGCCGAGTGTAATGGCACATGCCTGTAGTCCCAGCTACTCGGGAGGCTAAGGCTGGAGAATCACTTGAACTCGGGGTGTGGGGCAGGGACAGAGGTTGCAGAGAGCCGAGATTGCATCACAGAACTCCAGCCTGGGTGACAGAGTGAGACTCCATCTCAAAATATTTATTATTATACCTGTTAAAATAAAACTTTATTTTACTTATGTATATATTTTTTTGAGATGGAGTCTCATTCTGTTGCCCAGGCTGGAGTGCAGAGGCAGGATCTCAACTCACTGCAATCTCCACCTCCCAGATTCAAGCGATTCTCCTGCCTCAGCCTCCCGAGTAGCTGAAACTACAGGCATGCATGCCTGGCTAATTTTTGTACTTTTAGTAGAGGCAGGGTTTCATCATCTTGGCCAGACTGGTCTCAAACTCCTGACCTCAAGTGATTCACCAGCCTCGGCCTCCCAAAGTACTGGATTACAGGTGTGAGCCACTGCACCCAGCCAAGAAAAACTTTAGATGAATTAATTTTAACAGCGTTTAATGGAGCAAAGAATGGTTTGTGAATGGGGCAGTCTTCAGAACCAGAAGGGGTTCAGTGAACTCCACTCCACAATGTGGTCAGGGAGCATTTATGCACAGAAAATGGAAGTGAGATACAGAAACAGCTTGACTGGTTACAGCTCTAGGTTGGCCTTGTTTGAACGTGGTTCGATCTGGTGGCATCCTGAGATTGGCTGAAGCTTGGCTGCTGTGATTGGCTGAGACTCTGAAAATCGTTACACAAAATATTTGCTCATAAGTTAGGCTTTCAGTTTGTTTACATACTGTTAGGTTGCAGTTCATTATGGGCTCAAGGTACAGAGACATCCTCAGGCTAAATTTAGTTTAATTTAACATATCACTGCCTCTGAATTTCAGCAAAGAATTTGCCAAGTCACTCAGGGTGTCAGGCCTCTGATCCCAAGCTAAGCCATCATGTCCCCTGTGACCTGCACGTATACATCCAGATGGCCTGAAGTAACTGAAGATCCACAAAATAAGTGAAAATAGCCTTAACTGATGACATTCCACCACTGCGATTTGTTCCTGCCCCACCCTAACTGACACGATATATTCTCCCCCACCCTTAAGAATGTACTTTGTAATATTCTCCCTGCCCTTGAGAATGTACTTTGTACGCCTATCCCAAACCTATAAGAACTAATGATAATTCCACCATTTGCTTTGCTGACTCCTTTTTCGGACTCAGCCCACCTGCACCCAGGTGAAATAAACAGTCTTGTTGTTCACACAAAGCCTGTTTGGTGAACTCTCTTCACACGGACACACATGACATTTGGTGCCAAAGACCCAGGACAAAAGGACTCCTTTGGGAGACCAGTCCCCTCTCCTCACCCTCACTTCATGAGGATATTCACCTATGACCTCGGGTCCTGGGACCAACCAGCCCAAGGAATATCTCACCAATTTCAAATCGGGTAAGTGGTCTTTTCACTCTCTTCTCCAGTCTCTCTTGCTACCTTCAATCTCCCTGTGTCGCTACCCTTCAATCTCCCTGTCCTTCCAATTCCTGTTCTTTTTCCTCTCTAGTAGAGACGAAGGAGACACATTTTATCTGTGGACCCAAAACTCCAGCGCCATTCACAGACTGGGGAAGACAGTCTTCCCTTGGTGCTTAATCACTGCGGGGATGCCTGCCTGATTATTCACCCACATTTCTTTGGTGTCTGATCACCACGGGGACACCTGCCTTGGTGATTAACTCACATTCCCTTGGTGGCAAGTCAATTGTGGGGACACCTGCTTTGGCTGCTCACCCACATTGCAGCTCAGGGCTGCCCACCCACCACCTTCTCCGTGTCTCTACCTTTCTCTTTAAACTTACCTCCTTCACTATGGGCAAACTTCCGCCCTCCATTCCCCCTTCTTCTCCCTTAGCCTGTGTTCTCAAGAACTTAAAACCTCTTCAACTCACACCTGACCTAAAACCTAAATGCCTTATTTTCTTCTGCAATACCACTTGACCCCAATACAAACTCGACAATGATTCCAAATAGCCAGAAAACGGCACTTTCAATTTCTCCATCCTACAAGATCTAGATAATTTTGTCATAAAATGGGCAAATGGTCTGAGGTGGCTGACGTCCAGGCATTCTTTTACACATCAGTTCCTTCCTAATCTCTGCTCCCAATGAGACTTGTCCCAAATCTTTCTTCTTTCTCTTCTGTCTGTTCCTTCAGTCTCCATCCCAAGCTCTGAGTCCTGTGAGTCTTCCTTTTCTACAGACCCATCTGATCTCTCCCCTCCTCCCCAGGCTGCTCCTCGCCAGGCCAAGCCAGGTTCCAATTCTTCTTCAGCCTCTGCTCCCCTACCCTGTAACCCTTCTATTACCTCCCCTCCTCACACCCGGTCTGGTTTACAGTTTCGATCCACGACTAGCCCCACTGCCCAACAGTTTCTTCTTAGGAGGTGGCTGAAGCTGAAGGCATAGTCAAGGTTAACGCTCCTTTTTCTTTAGTGACCTCTCCCAAATAAATCAGTTAGCATTTAGGCTCTTTTTCATCAAATGTAAAAACCCAGCCCAGTCCATGGCCCATTTGGCAACAACCCTTAGACTCTTTACCACCCTAGACCCATAGGGGCCAGAAGGCTGTCTTATTCTCAATATGCATTTCACTACCCAGCCCACTCCCAACATTAGAAAAAGCTCCAGAAACTAGATTCTAGCCCTCAAACCCCACAACAGGACTTCATTAACCTCACCTTCAAGGTATACAATAATAGAGTAGAGGCAGCCAAGTAGCGACGTATTTCTGAGTTGCAATTAACTTGCCTCCACTGTGAGAGAAACCCCAGCCACATCTCCAACACACAAGAACTTCAACAGGCCTAAGCCACTGTGGCCAGGTGTTCCTTCAGGACCTCCTCCCCCATGAACTTGCTTTAAGTGCCAGAAATCTGGCCACTGGGCCAAGGAATGCCTGCAGCCTGGGATTCCTCCTAAGCCGTGTCCCATCTGTGCGGGACCCCACTGGAAATCGGACTGTCCAACTCACCTGGCAGTCACTCTCAGAGCCCTTGGAACTCTGGCCCAAGGCTGTCTGACTGACTCCTTCTCAGATATTCTCGGCTTAGCAGCTGAAGACCGACACTGCCTGATAGCCTTGGAAGCCTACAGGACCATCACAGATGCTTTGGGTAACTCTTACAGTGGAGGGTAAATCCTTCCCCTTCTTAATCAATACAGAGGCTACCCACTCCACACTACCTTATTTTCAAGGGCATGTTTTCCTTGCCTCCGTAACTGTTGTGGGTATTGAAGACCAGACTTTTAAACCTCTTAAAATTCCCCAACTCTGATGCCAACTTGGACAACATTCTTTTATGCACTCCTTTTTAGTTATCCCCACCTGCCCAGCTCCCTTATTAGGTCGAGACATTTTAACTAAATTATCTGCTTCCCTGACTATTCCTAGGCTACAGTCGCACCTCATTGCTACCGTTTTCCTCAGTTCAAAGCCTCCTTCACATCCTTCCCTTGTATCTCCCCACCTTAATCCACAAGTATAGGACACCTCTACTCCCTCCTTGGCGACCAATCATGCACCCCTTAGCATCCCATTAAAACCTAATCACCCTTACTCCACCATGCTTTAAAAGGATTAAAGTCCATTATCACCCACCTGTTATAGCATGGCCTTTTAAAGCCTATAAACTCTCCTTACAATTCCCCATTTTACCTGTCCAAAAACCAGACAAGTCTTACAAGTTAATTCAGGATCTGTGCCTTATCAACCAAATTGTCTTGCCTATCCACCCCGTGGTGCCAAACCCATATCCTCTCCTATCCTCAATACCTCTCTCCACAACCCATTCTTCTGTTCTGGATCTCAAACATACTTTCTTTACTATTTCTTTGCACCCTTCATCCCAGCTTCTCTTCGCTTTCACTTGGACTGACCCTGACACCCATCAGGCTCAGCAAATTACCTAGTCTGTACTGCTGCAAGGCTTCATGGGCAGCCCCCATTACTTCAGTCAAGCCCAAATTTCTTCCTCATCTGTTACTTATCTCAGCATAATTCTTCATGAAAACACACATGCGTTCCCTGCTGATTGTGTCTGGTTAATCTCCCAAACCCTAATCCCTTCTACAAAGCAACAACTCCTTTCCTTCCTAGGCATGGTTAGGTACTTCTGCCTTTGGATACAGTTTTACCATCCCTACTAAACCATTATATAAACTCACACACACACACAAAACCTAGCTGCCCCATAAATCCTAAATCTTTTCCCTACTCCCCTTTCCATTCCTTAAAAAAAACCCTAAAAGCTGCTCCCACACTAGCTCTCCCGAACTCATCCCAACCTTTTTTCATTACACACAGCTGAAGTGCAGGGCTGTGTGGTCAGAATTCTTAAACAAGAACCAGGACTGTGCCCTGTAGCCTTTCTGTCCAAACAGCTTGACCTTACTGTTTTAGGCTGGCCCCCACATTATTCCTGATACCACACCTAACCGCCATGACTGTATCTCTCTGATCCACCTGACATTCACTCCATTTCCTCATATTTCCTTCTTTCCTGTTCCTTACCCTGATCATACTTGGTTTACTGATGGCAGTTCCGCCAGGCCTAATCACCATTCACCAGCAAAGGCAGGCTATGCTTTAGTAGTATGTTCTACATCTATCCTTGAGGCTACTGCTCTGCCCCGCTCCACTACCTCTCAGCAAGCCGAGCTCCTTGCCTTAACTCAGGCCCTCACTCTTGCAAAGGGACTACCTGTCAATATTTATACTGACTCTAAGTATGCCTTCCATATCCTGCACCACCATGCTGTTATATGGGCAGAAAGAAATTTCCTCACTACACAAGAGTCCTCCATCATTAATGCCTCCTGAATAAAAACTCTTCATAAAGCTGCTTTACTTCCAAAGGATGCTGGAGTCATTCACTGCAAGGGCCATCAAAAGGCATCAGATCCCATTGCTCAGGGCAACGCTTATGCTGATAAGATAGCTAAAGAAGCAGCTAGCATTCCAACTTCTGTCCCTCATGGCCAGTTTTTCTCCTTCTCATTGGTCACTCCTATTTACTGTCCTACTGAAGTTTCCACCTATCAATCCCTCTCCACTCAAGGCAGATGGTTCTTAGACCAAAAAAAAAAAAAAAAAAAAAAAATACCTCCTTCCAGCCTCACAGGCCCATTCTATTCTGTCGTCATTTCATAACCTCTTCCATGTAAGTTACAAGCCATTAGCCCGCCTCTTAAAACCTCTGACTTCCTGTCCATCATGAAAATCTATCCCCAATCCGCCACTCTCAACTCCCTCTTGGAGTGGATAGATGATCTTTGCTGACAGGACACACTCCAATACTTTCACCCTGATGAAGTCCTATTCTTTACTTTTATACTCACTCTTATTCTTGTTCCCGTTGTTATGCCACCCTCTACCTCTCCCCAGCTATCTCCACCACATTATCAATCTCACTCACTCTCTCCTAGCTGTTTCTAATCCTTCTTTAACAAACAATTGCTGGCTTTGCATTTCTCTTTCCTCCAAAATCGCCAAGGCCTCGATTTACTCACTGCTGAAAAAGGAGGACTCTGTATATTTTTAAATGAAGAGTGTTGTTTTTACCTAAATCAATCTGGCCTGGTATATGATGGCATAAAAAACCTCAAGGATAGAGCCCAAAAACTCACCAACCAAGCTAATAATTATGCTGAACCTCCTTGGGCACTCTCTAATTGGATGTCCTGGGTCCTGCCAATTCTTAGTCATTTAATACATGTTTTCTCCTTCTCTTATTCAGACCTTGTATCTTCCGTTTCATTTCTCAATTCATACAAAACTGCATCCAGGCCATCACCAATCATTCTATGTGACAAATGCTCCTTCTAACAATCCCACAATATCACCCCTTACCCCAAAATCTTTCTTCAGTTTAATCTCTCCCACTCTAGGTTCCCATACCACCTCTAATCCCGCTTGAAGCAGCCCTGAGAAATATTGCCCATTATCTCTCCATACCACTGCCAAAAATTTTCACTGCTCCAACACTTCATCATTTTGTTTTGTTTTTCTTATTAATATAAGAAGACAGGAATGTCAGGCCTCTGAGCCCAAGCTAAGCCATCATATCCCCTGTGACCTGCACATATACATCCAGATGGCCTGAAGCAACTGAAGATCCACAAAATAAGTGAAAATAGCCGTAACTGATGACATTCCACCACTGCGATTTGTTCCTGCTCCACCCTAACTGATATGATATATTCTTCCCCGCCCTTAAGAATGTACTTTGTAATATTCTCCCCCTCCCCGCCCTTAAGAAGGTATTTTGTAATATTCTACCCTGCCCTTAAGAAGGTACTTTGTAGTGTTCTCCCCGCCCTTGAGAATGTCCTTTGTATGCCTATCCCAAACCTATAAGAACTAATGATAATCCCACCACCCTTTGCAGACTCCTTTTTCAGACTCAGCCCGCCTGCACCCAGGTGAAATAAACAACCTTGTTGCTCACACAAAGCCTGGTTGGTGGACTCTCTTCACACAGATGCACATGACACAGGGTATCTTTAGAGGCAAATGGAAAAGTGTGACCGGTTAATAGTAAAATCATGTGAGGTCAAGGGAGTCAGAACACCTGCAAAGAGGAATAATTAAGGAATTAGTGTCAACTTTCAAAGCAGGTGTTTAGTGGTGTGCCCTTAAATGTCCAATTCAGAACACAATAAAGTGATGCTCCAGATTAAGAGGAAAAAAAGAATGATTCCATTTTGTGAACACTTTGGGGAAAAAAGTAAAGTTAGAACTTCACCACAATATCTTATTCCAAAATGAATCCCTCAGCGATTAAGGAGTTAAATGTGAAATATGAATTGAGGTCTGCAAGAAGATATAGATACACATATGGCCACAGAAACAATTTTAAGTTGTGTAAGGCTTTTTGATTGCTCTTCCACTCAGTGAACTATTGAGAGTGTGGGATGGGGAATTGGGAACAACTGTGTCTCCTCAGTGGCTCTCACACCCTGAGTGAGTGTCATGGAGTTAGAATCTTGTTGAGCTGAGTGTGATTCTAACATTAAAACACAGATCACAGCCAGGCGCAGTGGCTCACACATTTTATCCCAGCACTTTAGGAGGCCAAAGTGGGCAGATCACCTGAGGTCAGGCATTCAAGACTAGCCTGACCAATATTAGGAAACTCTGTTGGGGATAGGCCCCCAAATCTGGCCATAAACTGGCCCCAAAACCAGCCATAAACAAAATCTCTGCAGCACTGTGACATGTTCATGATGGCCATGATGCCCATGCTGAAGGTTGTGGGTTTACCAGAGTGAGGGTGAGGAATACCTGGCCCACCCAGGGCAGGAAACCACTTAAAGGCATTCCTAAGCCACAAACAATAGCATGAGTGATCTGTGCCTTAAGGACATGTTTCTGCTGCAGATAACTAGCCAGAGAGCCCATCTCTTTGTTTCGGCCCATCCCTTTGTTTCCCATAAGGAATACTTTTAGTTAATCTATAATCTATAGAAACAATGTTTATCACTGGCTTGCTGTCAATAAATATGTGAGTAAATCTCTGTTTGGGGCTCTAAGCTCTGAAGGCTGTGAGACCCCTGATTTTCCACTTCACTCCCTATATTTCTGTGTGTGTGTCTTTAATTCCTCTAGCGCCACTGGGTTAGGTCTCCACAACCGAGCTGGTCTTAGCAAGTGGTGCCCATACATGAGGCTCAAACCCAGGTCAAAGGGTCGCTGGAGCTACGTTGGAGAACATGGAACTAAGCTGGAGGACACCTGAGTACTCTTAAGCAATCCCCATGGTGAGTAAGAAGGGGAGCTCAGAAGCATCAGGGTAACAATGGGACAAGTGTAGGCTCTGGTTCATTCCACCTTGGAACCTTTTTACACTTATGATGAGGAGGAAGGAGAGTATAATGAAGTAACAGAGCAGATTTGTTGGCCAGCTAAAGCTAAAGTGGCAAAGGAGGGAGAGTTTTGTCCCTACGCTTCTGCACCCCCTCATTACTTTGAAGTAAAAGAGTGGCCTGACCCTCCAGATCTTTCTTTTCTGGAGGACACTGGGTGAAAAGTAGTTGCCCCAGTGATTGTTCGAGCAGTGCCTCGGGCGACCACTCTCAGTTGTATTCAGGCAGGAATCCAGCAAGCCAGAAGAGAGGGTGATTTAGAAACTTGGCAATTCCCAGTTAAAATACACCCCCCAGATCAACAGGGAAATATTATAGCTATATTTGGGCCTTTTCCTTTTAAATTACTCAAAGAATTTAAACAAGCTATTAATCAATATGGACCAGGTTCTCCTTTTGTAATGGGACTGTTAAAGAAGTTTGCTGTCTCCAGTCAGATGTTGCCAGTAGGAACGATAGGATTACTTCTAGGCAGGCCTAGTTTATATTTAAAAGGAGTGCAAGTACACACAGGAGTCATTGATTCAGATTACCATGAGGAAATTCAAATTGTTATATCTACTTCTGTTCCTGGAAAGCAGAGCCAGGAGAGCGTATAGCATAACTCCTGATTGTGCCATATGTGGAAATGGAGAAAAGTGAAATTAAACTAACAGGAGGATTTGAAGCACAAATAAACAAGGCAAAGCAGCTTATTGGGTGAATCAAATTACTGATAAACATCCTACTTGTGAAATAACTATTTAGGGAAAGAAATTTAAAGGTTTGGTAGATACAGGCACGGACATTTCAATCATTTTTCTATGGCACTGGCCTGTCCACGTGGCCAATTCAACCCACGCAATTTAACATAGTTGGAGTTGATAAAGTCCCTGAAGTACATCAAAGTAGTTATATTTTGCATTGTGAAGGGCCCGATGGACAACCTGGGACTATTCAACCAATTACAACTTCTGTACCTAAAAATTTATGGGGAAGAGATTTCCCCATAAATCCCCAACAATGGGGAGCACAAGTTCTAATTCCAGAGCAATTATATAGCCCTCAAAGTCAACATATAATGCATGAAATGGGGTATGTCCCTGGTATTGGGACTAGGAAAAAATTTGCAAGGTTTGAAGGAACCACTTCAAGTGGAAAGACAAAGTTCCCACCAAGGTTTAGGATATCATTTTTGATGGCGGCCATTGTGAAGCCTCCGGAACCTATACCTTTAAAATGGTTAACAGACAAGCCAATTTGGATAGAGCAATAGCCACTGAGTAAAGAGAAACTGAAGGCTTTAGAGGACTTCATTGCTGAACAATTAGAAAAAAGACACAGAGCTGCAACATTTTCCCCTTGAAATTCTCCAGTTTTTGTAATTAAGAAAAATCAGGTAAATGGAGAATCTTGACAGATCTTAGAGCCATTAATTCAGTTATACAACCTATGGGGACATTACAGCCAGGATTGCCTTCTCCTGCTATGATTCCAAAAAGTTGGCCTTTAATAGTCATAGATTTAAAAGACTGTTTCTTTACTATCCCCTTAGCTGAGCAAGACTGTGAATGGTTTGCATTTACAATTCCTGCAGTAAACAACCTGCAGCCTGCTAAGCATTTTCGCTAGAAAATGTTGCCACAAGGCATGTTAAACAGTCCAACAATTTGCCAGACTTATGTAGGGCAAGCAATTGAACCTACTTGTAAAAAATTTTCACAGTGTTATATTATTCATTTTATGGACGATATATTTTGTGTTGCCCCCACTCGAGAAATATTACTCCAATGTTATGATCACTTGCAAAATTTGATTTCTCACACTGGTTTAATTATATCTCTTGAAAAAATTCAGACTAATACTCCTTACTCCTACTTGGGGACCTTAGTAAATGACACTACCATTGTGCCATAGAAAGTAACCACATGTAGGGATCAATTGAAAACATTAAATGACTTTCAAAAATCACTAGGGGACATTAATTGGACACAACCTGCTCTAGGAATTCCTACCTATGCCATGAATAATCTATTTTCTATCCTTAGTGGAGATCTTAGTCTCATTAGCCCTCATCAATTAACAAAAGAAGCTGAGGCAGAGCTGCAGCTAATCAAAAAGCAAGTCTATAAGCTCGAATAAATAGAATAGATCCAGAGAAGACTCTAGATTTGCTAATTTTTTCAACTCAGCATTCACCTGCTAGTGTTACTGTTCAAGAGCAAGTCTTGTAGAGTGGCTTTTTCTTCCATATCCTAATTCACAGACTTTGGCTCCCTATTTGGATGAAACTGCTGCTATGATAGGAAATGGGAGAACTCGGATTGTTAAATTACATGGATATGATCCTGGAAAAATTATTGTCTCTCTCATGAAGGCACAAATACAGCAAGCTTTTATAAATACTCTTACTTGGCAAACCCATTTACCTGACTTTGTAGGTATTCTCGATAATCATTTTCCTAAAACAAAAGTATTTCAGTTTTTGAAATTAACTAATAGGAGTCTCCCTAAAATAACTAAATTTAAACTAATTGAAGGTGCTGAGAATGTTTTTAAATATGGGTCTAGTAATAGTAAAGCTTCTTATTCTGGGTCAAAAGGTAAAGTTTTCCAGACTCCCTATACGTCAGTTCAAAAAGTGAAGCTTGTAGCTGTAATTGAGGTATTGACTGCTTTTGGTATATCTATTAGTGTGATTTCTGATTCTTCATATGTGGTTCATTCCACACAATTAATTGAAAATGCTCAGTTACAATTTCATACAGATGAACAACTGATGACTTTATTTACCCAATTGCAAGCAGTAGTTAGGAGTAGAATGCACCTGTTTTACACCACTCACATTAGGGCTTACATACCTCTTCCAGGACCTTTAACTGCAGGGAATCAAACGACTGATCACCTAGTTGTTACTGCAATATGTAATGATAGACACTTTTACAATTTAACCCATGTTAATGCCTCTGGTCTCAAACGCAGATACAACAATACCTGGAAAGAAGCTAAAGCTATTATCCAGTGATGTCCAACTTACCAAATGGTGCATTCCTGATCTCTTACAGGAGAAGTTAATCCTCGAGGATTGGAACCTAATTCTCTTTGGCAAATGGATGTCACACATGTTCCCTCATTTGAGAGACTAACTTATGTATGTGTATGTGTGGACACCTTTTCTCACTTTGTCTGGGCTACATGCCAATCAGGAGAGTCTTCTGCCTGTGTTAAACATCATGTTTTGCAGTGTTTTCTGGTAATGGGCATTCCAGCTTCTATTAAAACAGATAACGCCCCAGGTTATACTTGCCAAGCTCTAGCTACATTTTTCTCTATATGGAATTTTTTTTTTTTTTTTTTTTTTTTTTTTTTTTTTTTTGAGACGGAGTTTCACTCTGTTGCCCAGGCTGGAGTGCAGTGGCCGGATCTCAGCTCACTGCAAGCTCCGCCTTCTGGGTTTAAGCCATTCTCCTGCCTCAGCCTCCCAAGTAGCTGGGACTACAGGCGCCCCCCACCTCGCCTGGCTAGATTTTTTTGTATTTTTTTTAGTAGAGACAGGGTTTCACTGGGTTAGCCAGGATGGTCTCAATCTCCTGACCTCGTGATCCACCCGTCTCGGCCTCCCAAAGTGATGGGATTACAGTCTATATGGAATATTAAACACATTACTGGCATCCCATATAATTCTTAAGGACAAGCCATTGTAGAAAGAATTAATATCTCTCTGAAACAGCAGTTGCAAAAGCGAAAAGGGGGAAACAGGGATTATGGGACACCCCATCTACAATTGAATCTAGTGTTATTGACTTCAAATTTTTTGAGCCTGCCTAAGAGTCAGATGCTATCAGCAGTTGAACAGCATCTACAGAAACCAACTGCAAAGACAGAAGCAGAACGTCTTGTTTGGTGGAGAGATCCAATAACAAAAAGTTGGGAAATAGGTAAAATAATAACTTGGGGTAGAGGTTATGCTTGAATCAATAGCCAATTTGAATACCGTCAAGAAACCTGAAACCTTATCATGAGCCAAATGCTGAGGAAGAGATTCCAGGAGGAACCTGAGGATCCCCTGGTTGCAGTCATATCGAGACTGATGCTGAGGAGGACCCCAACTGTCACGAGCAACACCTGTTGAACACAGCCACCTACCTGGGGACAGATCAAGAAGCTGTCACAGATGGCAGAAGAAAACCTGAGGAAAGCAGGACAACCAGTAACAATAAGTAATTTTAATGATAGCTGTGATAGTGGTGATCACCATTTCCATGAGTATTCCTTCAACAAGGGCTGACACAGAGAACAATCATACTTATTGGGCATATTTATCAATCTTGGCTGGCAATAATGCCTGGATGTAATCACTCTATGACAGAGTTACACATGTTTTCTGATCTCAGTATTTACCATAATAAATCTGCTCCTATAATTGAGGCATACTGCCCTCAAAAACCTATTTGTGAACAGAATTGGACCTGGCCAGAAATAATGAACGTACTTGTTTGGGAAGATTGCATTGGAGAACAGGCAGAGGTGTTGCACAATGATTCCTATAGAATCTTTATTGATTGGTCCCCTAAGAGAATGTTTAGCTTGAATTGCACCTCTCAGTCTGTGTGCCACGGCCACACTATGTTCAGTTGGTCTAAACAAAATGGTCACATGGTAGAAATAGTAAGAAATACAGCAAGAGTTCCTATTATCTGGAAACATGGCCATATAGTGGCATCTCAACCTCAAATGATATGGCCTGCTATAGGAGCTAAATATAAGGATTTGTGGAAACTATTAATGACTCTTAAATAAGATCAAAATTTGGGAAAGAATAAAAAAGCATCTAGAAGGACACTCTGCAAACTTGTATTTGGATGCTGCAAAATTAAAAGAACAAATATTTAAAGCATCCCAGGCACACTTGACCTTAATGCCAGGAACTGGAGTGCATGAAGGAGCTGCAGAGAGATTAGCAGCTATTAACCCATTAAAATTGATCAAGACACTTGGAGACTCTGTGATTTCAATGATGATTGTGCTTTTAATCTGTGTTGTTTGTCTTTGTGTGTTCTGCAGATGCAGATCCCAATTCCTGCAAGAAGTAGCTCACCGTGACAAAGTTGCTTTTGCTTTTATCACTTTGCAAAACAAAAAAGGAGGACATGTTGGGGATAGGCCCCCAAATCTGGCCATAAACTGGCCCCAAAACCAGCCATAAACAAAATCTCTGCAGCACTGTGACATGTTCATGATGGCCATGATGCCCATGCTGAAGGTTGTGGGTTTACTGGAATGAGGGCAAGGAACACCTGGCCCACCCAGGGCAGGAAACCACTTAAAGGTGTTCCTAAGCCACAAACAACAGCATGAGCAATCTGTGCCTTAAGGACAGGTTCCTGCTGCAGATAACTAGCCAGAGAGCCCATCCCTTTGTTTCCCGTAAGGAATACTTTTAGTTAATCTATAATCTATAGAAACAATGTTTATCACTGTCTTGCTGTCAATAAATATGTGGGTAAATCACTGTTCAGGGCTCCTAGCTCTGAAGGCTGCAAGACCTCTGATTTCCCACTCCACACCCTATATTTTTGTGTATGTGTCTTTAATTCCTCTAGTGCCACTGGGTTAGGGCCTCCACGACTGAGCTGGTCTTGGCAAAACTCTGTCTCTACTAAAAATACAAAAATTAGCAGGGTGTGGTGGCATGCACCTGTAATCCTAGCTACTTGGGAGGCTGAGACAGGAGAATCACTTGAACCCCAGAGGCAGAGTTTGCAGTGAGCCAAGATCATGCCATTGCACTCTAGCCTGGGCAACAAAAGAGAAACTCCATCTCAGAAAAAAAAAATCATATTTCACACAGTGTGGCCTCAGTGCAAGCCAAACACTTCCACCAGAGCTTAACCAAAGAAACCATGATCCATTGCAGCAACTGAAGAAAAACTGGCCATGTTGTACTAAACACCAGACAATGTATCCAGCAGCTGTAGTGCCTTCTGTGTGTGGGTTTCAGCTCACCCTTGGCTAAAAATATAGTATCTTGCTGACCTTCCCACTCCTCCCCACTCTTCTCCAGCAGCCCTCTTCCTCCCTACCCTGCTCCACTTTTTTTCCTCAATATTTTTTGCCACTTTCTACCTTGTTGTATAATTTACTTTATTAGGTTTATTGTTTATTATCTGCCCCCCATGGGGTTCAGAGCATGTCACCCCAAAATATGCCACTTTGGTATATTACTTTGAGCAAAAAGAAATTGAGAATCAGCCATTGCAGGAAAAGCTCTTTACCGCCTACTTCTATCAGTTCACTAAGCTGTCTAAAATAGAGATTTCCCTTTTAGTAAAGGAAATTAACATTAATTTATTTGAGACAGAGTCTCACTCTGTCACGCAGGCTGGAGTGCAGTGGCATGACATTCGCTCACTACAATATCCACCTCCAGGGTTCAAGCAATTCTCTAGCCTCAGTCTCCCAAGTAGCTGGGATTACAGGCACCCACCATCATGCCTGGCTAATTTTTGTATTTTTAGTAGAGATGGGATTTCTCCATGTTGGCCAGGTTGGTCTTGAACTCCTGACCTCAGGTGACCCACCTGCCTCAGCCTCCCAAAGTGCTGGGATTACAGGCATGAGCCACCATACCCGGCAAAATTAACATTTTTTCTTTTTTCTCAAGACAGAGTCTTGCTCTGTCACCCAGGCTGGAGTGCAGTGACGTGATCTCGGCTCACTACAACCTCCTGGGTTCAAGTGATTCTCGTGCCTCAGCCTCCCAAGTAGCTGGGATTTAGAGGTGAAGTCAGCTGGACTTCCTGGATCAAGTGGGGACTTGGAGAACTTTTCTGTCTAGCTAAAGGATTGTAAAGGCACCAATCAGTACTGTGTCTAGCTAAGGAATTGTAAAAGCACCAATCAGCGCTCTGTAAAAATGCACCAATTAGCACTCTGTAAAATGGACCAATCAGCACTCTGTAAAATGGACCAATCAGTGCTCTGTAAAATGGACAAATCAGCAGGATGTAGTGGGGCCAAATAAGGGAATAAAAGCTGGCCACCCGAGCCATCAGCGGCAACCCACTGGGGTCCCCTTCCACACTGTGGAAACTTTGTTCTTTGGCTCTTCATGATAAATCTTACTGCTGCTCACTCTTTGGGTCTGCACCACCTTTAAGAGCTGTAACGCTCACCACAAAGGTCTGCGACTTCATCCTTGAAGTCAGCAAGACCACGAACACACTGGAAGGAAGAAACTCCAGACACAACTGAACATCTGAAGTAACAAACACAGGACACACCATCTTTAAGAGCTGTTAACACTCACCGCAAAGGTCCGTGACTTCATTCTTGAAGTCAGTGAGACCAAGAACCCACCGGAAGGAATAAATTTCAGACACAGGATTATGGGCATGTGCCACTATGCCCAGCTAATTTTGTTTTTTGTTTTTTTGTCTTTTTTTTTTTTAGTAGAGATGGGGTTTCTCCATTTGGTCAGGCTGAACTTGAACTCCCAACCTCAGGTGATCTGCCCACCTCAGCATCCCAAAGTGTATTCCTTTACTTTCTTAATAAACTTGCTTTCACTTTACTCTATGGACTTACCCCAAATTCTTTGTGGCTGGAGGTCCAAGAACTCTCTCTCGGAATCTGGATTAGGACCCCTTTTCAGTAACACTGTCATCATGAAGTGTGTGATACATTGTCAAGTGAAAAGAACAGGTTCTAAAATGTTGATCTAACGTTTGTTTAAAGATGTGTAGAAAAACTGTAAGATATTTTTCCAAGGGTAACCTGTCAGCAGATCAATTGTTGAAATGATAATTATCAGTACTATATTATTATTATTATTATTAATGTTGTCTGTAGGCATTCAGGAGATCGTACAGAGGTCCTGCCAATAATCCAGAAATCCCTTCATATTTTCACTAATTGTTGTAATTACTGCTGTTTTGCATTTTATTATGATGGTTTTATAAAAGTTTCCTGTAATAGATGAAGACTAGTGTGTGTATCTACATTCTTCACTCTCTACCAGCATACTGTAAATGCTTCATAAAAATTTTTAACCCTAAAGAAAATATGAAAAATGCAAAAAAAAAGTATACAAATGTATCTGAGGCCAAGTGTGGTGGCTCACCCCTATAACTGCAGCACTTTGGGAGGTTAAGTCCTGTGCAACATGGCAAAACCCTGTCTCTACTAAAAATACAAAACAAAACAAAAAAAAACATAGCCAAACATGGTGGCACATGCCTGTAGTCCCAGCTACTTGGGAGGCTGAGGTGGGAGAATCACTTGAGTCTGGGAGGTGAAGGCTGCAGTGAGCTGAGATCATGCTACTGCACCCCAGTCTAGGCAACAGAGAAGACTCTGTCTCAAAAAGAAAAAGAAAAAAGAAAAAGAAAGCATCTGGAAAATAACACTAATATTATCTTGTCTTTGGACAACTCAGTTATGATTGAGTTTTCTTTTGCTTCTCTGTATTTCATCATTTTTCTATAAAAAAATTTACAGACTGAACATGAGATAATTTTTAACTAAAAATGAACAAATTAACAGAATTAGAAGGCAAACAACAAACTAAAAAAATGCAATATAGTATATGTAATTGACAAAGGATCATGACTCGTGATGGTTAATTTTACATGTCAACTTGACAGGGCCATGGAACGCTCAGATTAAATATCTCTGGGTGTGTCTGTGAGGGTCTTTCTGGATAAGATTAGCATTCAAATTGGTGGACTTGGTAAAGCAGATTTCCCTCCCCTGCATGGGTGGGAATCATCTCATCCTGACCTGAATAGAACAAATGGCAGAGGAAAAAGATCAGTTAAAAGATTAGTTTGGATCCTCTAGTAGAAGATCTCTCTCTCTCTCTCTCTCTCTCTCTCTCTCTCTCTCTCTCTCTCTCTCTCTATACATATATATATATATACCACCCATGGGGGTGGTGGAGAGCCCCAGTGGCCCAGAGCAGACTGTCAGATCCCAAACAGGGTGCATAGGGCATCCACAAACTGGCCCACGTGGGGTGCTAGAGGCAGAGCAGGGTGAGGAGGGCGTCCATCGAGGAGGCCAGTGTGTAATGGGGGAGCGCACATAGAGTAAGGAGGATGTTTCCCCAAAGGGTGCCTGGTACAAGAAGTCAGGCTTGAGAGGGGTGGGGTGGGGAGAGAGGCTAGCAGGGTGGGGAGGGCATCCACAGAGTGGGGCAGTCCAGCATATGGTATCAGATCCCAAGCATAGTAAGGGGTGTTTCCATGTAGGGGTGGGTCAGGGAGAAGCCCAGCATGGGAGTTCAGTGCCTGAGTGGGGTGAGGAGCATGCCAGGCAGTGGGAGATGTGGCTAAACATGGGATGCTGGAGCCCAGTGGGATGAGGAGAGCACCCATCCTAGTGGCCCAGTGAGTGATGTTGAAACACAGGTGAGGGGAAGAGAGTGTCTATGTAGGGAGGGGTCACTGGCACCTTGACAAAAGATTTTAGAGCCCAAGAAGAGTGAAGGGGAAGGAGGCAACACTGGTGTGGAAGAGTGACTACAAACAGGATAATTGATCAAATAAAGATAACAGGAACCTGATTACCCTCTAACAGTGAAGTCAGAGAAGGTAGTTACAAATATGGAAGACAGAAAATGTGAATGAATCCAGGGGCACTGGATTGGAATTAGAAGTATTAGTGTGAATTCATGATTTTTCAATACACTTGTTGATAGATATATAAATATAAGTGTGTATATGAATATAACATATAAATACATGTAGTTCCTAGCTCTGGACTGGGAGCAGTAATGCCTTAAGAACAATGAGCACATGTAATGCCCAGATTTTGGCTTCTACATACCATTCCCCAAAAAAGGAACCAGATCTCCCTGGAAAAGTGGCTGATTCTAAGACTTGTGGGAAGAGTACAACACGAGCCTGAAAGTGAAAAAAAGTGCTCTAAGAATGAGAGGTATGTCAACAGGGCAGAGTTTTCACCTTCAAGGGCCCCTGCTAGCAAAATCTGTGGCAATTTAAGCATAAAAATGAATAATGAGAGCAACAGATTATAATTCATTAGATAAAATAAGAAACTATGCATTTGTATGAATAGAAATGAATACATTGAAAGCCACTTGATAGGATGCAATAAGAACACATTAGCACATTTGTGGTATCCTTGCCAAAGTTACATAACTGAATTTCATCATGAAGGAACAACAGATAAACCCAAAGTGAGGCACATGCTGCAAAACAGCTGGCCTATAATCTTCAAAAGCATCAGGGTAATGTTACCGAAACACTGGGCATTTGATCTAGGTCCTGCTCCCCTCAGCACAGAAAGCCAATCACTGAGACACTAAGCATTGCCAAGGAAGAAGGCTTTAATCGGGTGCAGCAGCAGTGAAGATGGGAGCTCAGTCTCAAATCCATCTCCCTGATTGACTAAAACTAGGGGTTTATATAGCAGGGAAGAAACGTAACAATGTGTAAGAAAACAAGAACTAGGGAGGGCCAAGGAGATATCCGGTGATGATCAGATGAGTTTCAGTTCTTTGATCCTTTTCTTTTCTTTTTTTTTTTTTTTGAGACAGAGTCTCGCTCTGTCGCCCAGGCTGGAGTGCAGTGGCGCGATCTCGGCTCACTGCAAGCTCCGCCTCCCGGGTTTACTCCATTCTCCTGCCTCAGCCTCCCGAGTAGCTGGGACTGGCGCCCGCCATCTTGCCCGGCTAGTTTTTTGTATTTTTTAGTAGAGACGGGGTTTCACCGTGTAGACCAGGATGGTCTCGATCTCCTGACCTCGTGATCCGCCCGTCTCGGCCTCCCAAAGTGCTGGGATTACAGGCTTGAGCCACCGCGCCCGGCTGATCCTTTTCTTGAGAGGCCTGAAGGTCCTTTCCTGAGGAAGGAAGTTGGATAAAACAGATACAAGTTTCAAGCTTTAACAGCAGAAGGGTCAATTTCTATGTTAATCCAAAAACAACTGTCTATGGGCCTACTGGGCAAGTTTCAGTAATAAGAGTTTTGTCAAGACTGAGGAACTGGTTCAGACTGGAGGAGACTGAGATTGGTCCTGAAGTGGATCCTTCTACTATAAAGAATATTTTGAGAAGAGCAGGTCAAGCTTGAATAAAGCCTGAGGATTTGATGGAAGCAGTGTATCACTCAAGCTATCCCATAGCTGAGTAACAGACTACTTAGTGGAATTTAGCACCAGTCATTTGTGGGTCAGAAATTCAGAAAGGGCTCAACAGGGACAGCTTGTCTTTGCCCCAGGAGATCTGGGGCCTCGGCTGGGAAAAGTTGAGCCTGGGGGTAATTCTATGGTTAGGGTCTCTGGAATCATCTGAAGTCTTTCTCACTGACTGGATGCCTCCTTGGTCCTCCCTACTTCTTGTTTTCTTACACATTGTTACATTTCTTCCCTGCTATATAAACCCCTAGTTTTAGTCAGTCAGGAAGATGGATTTGAGGCTGAGCTCCCATCTCCTCTGCTGCAGCACCCGATTAAAGCCTTCTACCTTGGCAATACTTGGTGTCTCAGTGATTGGCTTTCTGTGTGGTGAACTCACATGCCTGGTGCCTGGGTTGGGAAAACTCCAAAACCAAGACTGCTGACAGGGGCACCTACAGGTGTCCTCTCCATATATCCGGCTTCCTCACAACCTGGTGGCCTCAGTCAGATTTCTTACATGGAGGCTGTGGGCTCCAAGAACAAATATTCCAGCAAACAAGGCAGAAGTTGCATCACCTTTCGTGTCTTAGCCATTGAAGCTATGCAGTGTCATTCCTGCTACATTCTGTTGATTACAAGCAAGTCAAAAACCTACCCAAATTAAAGGGGAAGGAGATACAGACCCCCATCTCTCTATGGGAGGAGTGTTGAGGTCATGTTGAAAAAGAATATGTGAGGTTTAAGATACTGCTGCAGCTGTCTTTGGAAACTACAATCTGTCACAAATATCAATGTTCATTTCCTGATTTTGCTGGCAGGACTGTGGCTATGCAGGAAACATACAGTGAAGTTTTTGTTTTTGTTTTTGTTTTTTGATGGAGTCTCTTTTTGCCCAGGTTGTAGTGCAGTGGCACGATCTTGGCTTACTGCAACCTCTTTCTCCTGGGTTCAAGTGATTCTCCTGCCTCAGCCTCCTGAGTAGCTGAGATTACAGGCACACACCACCATGCCCAGCTAATTTTTGTATTTTTAGTAGAGACAGGGTTTCACCATGTGTGGTCAGGCTGGTCTCGAACTCCTGACCTCAAGTGATCCACCCACCTTGGCCTCCCAAAGTGCTGGGATTACAAGCATGAGCCACAGCATCCTTTTTTTGATAGTGAAGTATTTGGAGGTAGGGTGGTGCATCAGATCTCAAGTGGTTCAGGAAATAAAAGACTCTTTACCCTGTATTCACAACTTTTCTGTAAATTTGAAATGGCTTCAAAATACAAAATACATACTAAAAGTTTTGTAGAAAAAAGATGGACATTCTGATAGAAAAGTAGATGGATGTTTGAATAGACAAATCACAAAGGAACAAGAACAAGTAACTGATAAATGTTTAATTAAAATGTTCATTTATAGTTATCAAAGGCAAATTTATAATAGCAAGAACATGTCATTTTGCATAAATGCTTAAATGATAATACAAAATATTGGTGAAAGTGAAGGAAGGGTATTACCCTTCAGGAAAGGAATTCAGCAATATGTGTAATTCACCAAGAAATTAAATGATCATTTATGACAACATTCCAAATGGCTCCATGAAATATCACATTACACATGTGCCATAATTAATTCACCCAACGCCTTAATATTGACTATTTAGTTTCTTTAAACACATACAAATGATACTGTGATAAAAATATTTATATATGGCCAGGTATGCTGGCTCTTGCCTGTAATCCCAGCACTTTTGGAGGCCGAGGCAGGCGGATCACTTGAGGTCAGGAGTTCGAGACCATTCTGGCCAACACAGTGAAACCCCATCTCTACTAAAACTACAAAAAAATCAGCTGGGTGTGGTGGCAGGCACCTGTGGTCCCAGCTACTCGGGATGTTGAAGTGGGAAGTTTGCTTGAGCCCAGGAGTTCGAGGCTGTAGTGAGCTATGATTGTGCCACTTCACCTCAGCCTGGGCGACAGAGTGAGACTCCATCTCAAAAAAAAAAAAAAAAAAATTATATATAAAACTTCACACTCATCTAGAAGAGGAATTATTAAAGACTAATCCCCTGGGGGACCTTGAGGCACTTCTGTCTTGTCACTGAATCTGTTTTAATGTACATATCGCCAGCTTTGATGTCCCAAGGAACAACGTGAATAAGCAAAATTCAGTACTGGTCTGTTCTCCCTCAGGACTGCCCATCTCCTCTGCCTGGCCTCCAGAAGAGTAAGTAGCCCAGACCCAGGTGTCCGTGGCCCACAGTCCAGCCCAGCCTGGGAACAGAGCCTCTCAATTATAGGCTGAACACATTAAATGACTGGCTCTTCGAGAGTCTGACTGACACTTGGAGAGGCAGAAAACAAGCTGTCCAGTGGCAGGAGTAGCAACGCTCACATGGGTGCCACCTCCCCAGCATCCCTGGAGGTGCTGATTTGGGTCACTTAGCTACATTACAGTGTGATCCTCACCC
Source organism: Rhinopithecus roxellana (assembly GCF_007565055.1). Lineage (NCBI taxonomy): Eukaryota > Metazoa > Chordata > Mammalia > Primates > Cercopithecidae > Rhinopithecus > Rhinopithecus roxellana. The sequence continues at coordinate 48,389,364 of NC_044567.1, forward strand.
ACTGCACTGGCACATGAGTCTTCATGAGTCAGGGACACCATTCTCTCAGGCCTTTTCTCTTTCCACAGGGCAGCCCTGCAGGCTGCAAGGGCTCTATGAGTACTTTGTGCTGTGAGCTCACACCACCACATCAAAAGCCTCACAGTGGACCAGGCACAGTGGCTCACACTATAATCCCAGCACTCTGGGAGGCTGGGATCACTTGAGGTCAGGAGTTCAAGACCAGCCTGGCCAACATGGTGAAATCCCTGTTTCTACTAAAAATACAAAAATTAGCCAGGCATGGTGGCACACACCTGTAGTCCCAGCTACTCGGGGGCCTGATGCAGGAGAACTGCTTGAACCCAGGAGGCAGAGGTTGCAGTGAGGAAAGATCGCACTATTGCACTCTAGCCTGGGCAACAGAGTGAGACTCCGTCTCAAAAAAAAAAAAAATGCCTCACAGTCGGCAACCCTCCCTCAAGTGCATCCCTCCCTGGAGGCTTCTGGGGCCTGCATGTCCAGGTCCCAGTCACTGCCCACCTCCCTGATTCCCTGGTGCAGCTGCCAACCACTTCCCAGTCCCCTGGCCAACTCCACTTACACTCTCTATCCCAGCTCCTACCCTAGCCTTCTCCAGGGACTTTGGTATTCGTAATACATGAAATTGACAAAGGAGTAGCTCCCAGAATATATAAAGAACTCCAACAAATCAAAAAGAAAAGGATACATTGATTTTAAAATGAGTAACCGGGTGTGGTGGTGTAAGCCTGTAATCCCAGCTACTCAAGAGACTGAGACAATAGAATCACTTGAAGCCAGGAGGGGGAGGTTGCAGTGAGCCGAGATTGCACTACTGCCCTCCAGTCTGGGCGACAGAGAAAGACTCTGTCTCAAAAAAAAAAAAAAATTGAAATGAGAATATAATATGAACTGCACAGCAAAAAATATGAAATGTAAGCCATAGAAGAGAAAGCCCAATAAATGTCAATAAGCATATTCACCTGGGAAACGAAATTTTAAACAACACTGAGACACCATTTCACACCCACCAGGTTGGCAAACATGTTTTAATTTGACAATACCAAGTACCAGGGGAGAATTATGGAAAGACAGAAACCTTTATACACAGATGATAGTACTATAAATTGGAACATCTCTTTTGGAAGCAATTTGGCATTAGTTAGTAAAGTTTAAAATGTGCAGGGGCAATGACCCAAGTGCAGTGAATTAAAGGTGAATGTAAATTCTTTGCCACTCGTCCCAGTGAGAGGTGGAGTGTATTTTCATTCTCCTTGAAGCCGGGCTGGCCTGTAACTTGTTCTGACCAAAAGAATGCAGCAGAAGTCATGCTGTGTCATGAGTCTCTCTCTCTTTAACTCTAGGATAATCCTAGGTTGGGAGCTAATAATTTCATCTATCATAAGGTGAATGATTAATTGCCTAAAATTGAAAAAGCTCCTAGAAGAAGATTTTATGCCAGGATTGTTTAGAATTTGTTCTCTCTCGTGGGCCAAGAGGCCCATCTAGTTCTCTGAATGAAAGCTTCCAGGAGCTTTAATTTCTAGGCCAAGCCCTAAGAGATCTGCAACCGCACTCTTTGTGTTTAAATGCTCCTTCTTCTTGGAACTCGACGTCATGCTGTGAGGAAGTCCAAGCTCCCCTCTGTGGAAAGACCACAGCTGTCCCAGTGCTCCAGCTGACACCATGTGGAACAGAAGACCCACCCACAGTAATGAATTATGATCACTGTGAGCTTTTGAGGTGATTTGTTATACAACAGTAGGTAACTGAAACACAGAAATTCTTCTCCTACGTGTACATTCTAAAACAATTCCCTCCCATGGGCACAACGACACAGGTACATATATTTTTACAGAAGCATCGACTGTGATGGCAAAAATTAGAAACAACCAAATGTCCATCAGCAGGAACATGGGTAAATAAATTGTGGAATGGTCATGTGATGGAATATTATGTAACTCTTAAAATTAATGTATCAGAGCTACATAGTCAGCAAGTGTAGAGCTCAATAACAAAATATTGCATGAAAAAAGGAGAGTGCACAGCATGATACCTTTTATGAAAAAGTTAAACTCATGCAAAACAATGCCATGCGTTGTTTATGGGTGCATGCATACGTTTGTACTTAAAGTACAAACGTGCAGAATGAGAAACAACACATTCAGGATACCAGTCTCCTGTGGAGCAGGCAGGAGGATGGGGATGAATGACACTAGGGAGGGCTTATGGAGAGCTTCAAGTCTATCTGTGAGGTTATGTTCCTTCTATTTAAGATATGAAATAAATATGGTAAAATGTTGAAATTTGGCAGAGCTAGGAAGTGCTTGATATTCTGATGCTAAAAAGGCTTCATTTTATGAAAAGAGAGAGAGAAAAAAAGAAAAAAGGAAGGGAGGGAGGGAGGGAGGGAGGGAGGGAGGAAGAAGAGCATGGGGCCTGGTGCAGTGGCTCACGCCTGTAATCCAAGCACTTTTGGAGGCCAAGGCAGGTGGATCATGAGATCAGGAGTTCAAGACCAGCCTGGCCAAGATGGTGAAACCCCGTCTCTACTAAAAATACAAAAAAAAAAAAAAAAAAAGCTAGCTGGTCATGGTGGTGGGCGCCTGTAATCCCAGCTACTCGGGAGACTGAGGCAGGAGAATCACTTGAACCTGGGAGGCAGAGGTTGCAGGAGCAGAGATCATGCCACTGCGCTCCAGACTGGCAATAGAGCGAGACTCTGTCAAAAAAAAAAAAAAGAAGGAAAGAAAGAAAAGAAAGAAAGAAGGAAGGAAGGAAGAAGGAAGGAAGGAAGGCAAGAAGGAAGGAAGGAAGGAAGGAAGGAAGGAAGGAAGGAAGGAAGGAAGGAAGGAAGGAAGGAAGGAAGGAAGGAAGGGGCATGAATGAATGAGCCTCCATCCTCTGCCCAAGGTCACACAGCTCATAATGGTGGTCCTGGAGCCTCACTTTCATCGGTGTGTGGTCACTGCATTCTATACTTGCATCAGTCCCACAAGGAGGCAGCTCCACTCAGAACACACCACCTTGTTTGATGCAAAGTCTAGGGGGTGGATAAGGTTCAAGGTCTTGAACCTAAGTACTTTCTGTGTCTGATGTTTGTGTCTCCCCAAAATTTGTTTGTTGAAATGCTAACTCCCTAGGTGATGGTATTAGGATGGGGAGTCTCTAGAAGGTGATTAGGTCATGACGGGAGAGTCCTCATAAAGGAGATGTGTTAGTCCATTTTGTGTTGCTATAAAGGAAGACCTGAGGCTGGGTAATTTATAAAGAAAACAGGTTTATTTGGGTCGCAGCTCTGCAGGCTGTACAAGCATGGCACCAACATCTGCTCAGCTTCTGGTGAGGCCTCAGGAAACTTTTTCTCATGGAGGAAGGTGGAGAAGGAGCAGGTGTGTCACATGGCAAGAGAAAGGGCAGGAGGGAGGGAGGGAGGGAGAGAGAGAGAGAGAGAAAGAGAGAGAGAGAGACAGAGAGAGAGAGAGAGAGAGAGAGAAGGTGCCAGGCTCTTTAAAATAATGAGTTCTCATGTGAACTAACAGTGGGAACTCATTCATCACCAAGGAGAGGGCACCAAGCCATTCATGAGAGAATGACCCAAACACCTTCCCTGAGCCCCCACCTGCAACACTAGGTTTCACATTTCAACATGAGATTTGTAGTAGACAAACATCCAAGCTATATCAAGAGACCTCTCACCCCTTCCACCATGTGAGAACACAGCTAAAAGGTGCCATCTATGAAATAGGCACCAGGTCTTAAACTCGCCAGCCTCTAGAACTGTGAGAAATGTATTTCTGTTGTTTGTAAGCTCCCCAACCCTACTGGACTAAAACAGTACTTTTACGTGCTGTTCACATTTATGCTCCTGGGGAAGCCAGGGCACCCAGAGGGAGATGTGTTAGTCCCCCCAGGACAGGGCTGCTCAGTGGAGCAGGGATTGGCGGCCCTTCTTCTCTCCCTCCCACTCTCCCCGCTCCCTATCCTGGAACCAGGAACAACAGCCAAAACCATTAAGGCAGCGATTCTCCAAGGCTCCCTAGGAGAGGGGTCTGTGGAACAAATTCTGATCCTTTCTGTTGTTCTTTTGGAAATGGGCTGTTACCGGGTGGGTGGACTACGGGGACTCCCATCTGCCCCAGCGAGCTCCACCAAGACTCTTCAAGACCTGTGCTTTGAGAAACATGGAAACTGTCCAAAGACACCAATTCCCGTCATTTCCTCCCTCCCTCTGCTCTTCGCCTGCCCCCTTGCCCCTCCCAGTCTCATCCCAGAGCCTTCCCAACTTTCCAGAAGCCATTTCTTCTTCTGTTTGATTGGGGAGTAGCTCTCTTAGGCTTGTTCACCCAACAGCCCAGTGAGTCTCCGAGGAGGCTGGCACAGCCATCTCCCCATTTTCCCTGCAGGTTTGGAAGAGCAGCCTTGAAGACCGAGGAAGAACACAAGACTCTAGAGTCTGTTACGGCCAGTTTTGGTTCTAGTATCTTAACCTCCTGAGCCTCAGGGTCTACATCTGCAAACTGAGGTGACAGTGCTGGACTTCCCTCAGAGACGACCGGGAGGCCCAAACTGATCTCCTGCCAGTGTTTCTCAGTGAAGGTGCTGGTGGTGTCTGGGGCAGGCTGTGTCTTCGTTATGAAGGAGTATCCCACATGTTATAGGGTATTTAATATCCCTGGTCCCCTTGCTCACACTCAGCAGTGCCCCCAGTCACTGGGGCATCCTAGATACCCCAGGCATTTCTAAGTGCCCCCTGAGCCGGCAGTCTCTCCCAATCGAGAAACTAAACTCTTCGAAGGCAGGGACCACGTCTTTGGGTTGCCAAAGCCAGGTGCCCAGTAGGAGCTCAATATGAGTTTGCTCCTGTCATGGACTTTTAAGAACAATGATTTTTAAAAATCCCCTCTGAGGCAGCTGTGTGATCAGGACGCACTCACGCACACACCACACAGCACTCAAAGCCCTTGCCCCGGCAGCTGCCAGGCTGTGGCTGCAAAGAGCGGCAGGGCCCAGCAGCAGCCAGGGGTGACCGACTGTACCACCTTATAAGTCCCGGAGCTCAGCACAGCGGACTTGGCCAACCAAGCCCAGCGGTGGGGCGAGGTGTCAGGCAGGATGTGCCAGAACCCAGGGTGAACCATAGAGCCTTCAGGGCAGAGTGATGTGACACTTCCAGTCAGACCAGCCTGACTGCAAGCGCTCAGGGGCTGCTCTTCCCCAGCCATCCAGCCAGTCTGTGTGCCCCTGGCTCAGTTTTACCCAAAAAGAACACAGACTCTTTGAGGGCTCTCCCAGCTGCTGGGAATGCCCTTAACACAGGCACTGGCCTCTTGGGCACGGTGCCGCACCCCTCTAAACCTGTTTCCCGATCCTGTCAATAGGAATGCTGGTCAGTAGGAATCATCACACTCCCTCTGAAATCACATAGTATATGCGGAAAATATACGACATGGATGCGGCAACTCTGTGTATTCCTCCTCCCTTCTCAACCAAGAGACAGCCGGCTGCACTGGAAAAACCCTGACTTGAGGAGTTCGAGACCAGCCTGGCCAACACGGTGAAACCCCACCTCTACTAAAAATACAAAAACATTAGCCAGGCGTGGTGGCACACTTGTAGTCCCATCTACTCAGGAGGCTGAGGCACGAGAATCACTTGAACCTGGGAGACAGAGGTTGCAGTGAGCCGAGATCGCACCACTGCACTCCAGCCTGGTTGACAGAGCGAGACTTCATCTCAAAAAAAAAAAAAAAAAAAAGGAAAAAGAAAAAGAAAAAAAGAAAATCCTCAGTCCTGGCTTGGGTATTTTACTAGCCACAGGATTTGGGGTGAATTTGAACACCCATTTAATTGTCAAATCATCAGAATAACGGTCGCTGATTTTCCTACTTCACAGGAGCTGTTGTGACAACCAAATGAGCTAATATAAGCCCAGTGGAAATATTTGTGTAGACTCCAAAGCCAACATACCCTCCCATCTTCCCCACCCCGCCTCTGGCCTGGAAGTCTGACGTGATGGTCCAGGAGATGAGCAAGGCTTCCAGTCCTTTCCTAGTCAGCCCCTCTGTGGGGACAGCTCCCTGACTTCCAGTGACTCTCAAGGCTTTTGGAATTGCACGTTTATTCATTCACTTATTCAGTAATCTGATTTCCTTCAACAAAAGGCTTTTTCTCTTGGCTGCATGACATCCATTTTTTCTTTCCTTTCACTGTGTCTTTTTTTTTTTTTTGAGATGGAGTTTCGCTCTTGTCGCCCAGACTAGAGTGCAGTGGCACTATCTCAGGTCACTGCAACTTCTGCCTCCTAGGTTCAAGTGATTCTTCTGCCTCAGCCTCCCAAGTACCTGGGATTACAGGCATCCGCCACCATGCCTGGCTAAATTTTTTTATTTTTAGTAGAGATGGGGTTTCACCATGTTGGCTAGGCTGGTCTCAAACTCCTGACCTCAGGTGATCCACCCACCTTGGCCTCCCAAAGTGCTGATTACAGGATTACAGGGATTACAGGCGTGAGCCACTGTGCTCAACCCACTGGGTAATTCTTGATGTTTTTTTCTGTTTCGCATGTTTTCTGTCCCTGAGGATGGGAGACTTTGCCTGGCTCTCTCTTAGGGCTCAGTAAGCATTCTGGGCAGGGCAGTGACCTGTGCAAATATATTGCTCTGGCTGGAGGCTGAAGGGATGGAGAAAAACTCCTTGCTCTCCAGCACACCTTGCTCTCCAGCTTATTGTCTTGCTATAAGTGCCAATAAAAATCTAACTGGACATTATTGCAGGGGCTGTTGTTCTGGTAGATGTTTCACTTGCCTGTGAAACCGGGAACCCTCAATGGGTGAGAAACTTCACAGTAATATGATTTATAGGCATGGAAATATATAGGGAAAATGTATACATATAAAGTTATACTGATACATGTGAATGTGTATATGTAGACAGAGATACAGTCAATTCTCATTATTCACAGAGTCCATATTTTCCAATTTGCCTACCTGCTAGAATTTATTTATGGCCCTCAAATTGATGCTTGTGGCACTTTCACAGTCATTCAGGGACATGTGAAGAGAGGAAAAAATTTGAGTCACCTGTCACAGATGTTCCCAGCAGAGTTTGAACAAGGTGACACCGTCTTCTCATCTCTGCTTTCATACTGCAAACAAGTGACCTTTCCACAGTCTATTTAGTGACACGATTTCTGCATTTTTGTGCCCTTTGCTGGTGACTGTGCTATTTAAGATGACCCCCAAGCCTGGTGCTGAAGTGCTGTCTACAGTTCCTGAGCACGGGAAGATGGCAACATTCCTTACAAAGAAAAATGCATGAGTGAGATCTGCTCCATTCAGTCATGGTGTATACTGCTGTTGCCCGTGAGTTCAATGCTAATGGATCAACAATATGTATATATTGCTATAAGGTATCTCTAAACAGAAACATGCAGCTGGGCACAGTGGCTCACGCCTGTAATCCCAGCACTTTGGGAGGCCGAGGCAGGAGGATCACTTGAGGTCAGGAGTTCAAGACCAGCCTGGCCAACATGACAAAACCTCATCTCTACTAAAAATACAAAAACTAACCGGGAGCGGTGGCACACGCCTGTAGCCCCAGCTATTCAGGAGACTGAAGCATGAGAATTGCGCTTGAACCCTGGGAGGCCAAGGTTGCAGTGAGCTGAGATGGCACCACTGCACTGCAGCCTGGGTGACAGAACGAGATCCTGTCTCAAACAACAACAACAACAAACAAACAAACAAAACAAAACTGGAAACATGCAGAATACAATGTTATCTGTTGACCAGTTGATGAAAATGTTGTGATCAGTGGCTTGTGGGAACCTAAGCCTGTATTTCCTCCAGGAGCAATACTTCAGTATTTGTTAATTCGATGCTTGAGATGACTTTATACAACATATAGATCCCCTCCTATATTTGAGGAATTCCCCACCCTCTGGGTCTTGGAGAGGCAAGGAGCCACTCTTCACTCTAGAGTCAGGGCAGGCCAGGGGAGCTGGGCCCTCCCAATCAGACCAAGTCACACCCACAGCTAGTGCCACATGGAGGGGAGGAGTTTGAGAGATGATCTGAAGCATCTCTAGTGGTGGAGATGGTGGCTGCAGCACCACGCCATTCTCTGGGGCCAGTGCTAGCAGGGTTGGAGGTGCAAGCCGGGGCAAGGTGTGGCGCCCATCAGCTCCTATACCTGCTCTGAGGGCGCTGCCAGGCATTGTTCCTGGCTGCACAGCCTGAAACCTGGTTCCCCAGTTCTCTGGTCACCCTTGGGTGACCCAATATCCTTTTAATTAGGTCTTTCTGTGTCTTTTGAAGCAGGAACCTAGTATAAGTGTGTGTGTATGCATGTGTAGGTATGTGTGGATTTAGTTGTTATTTTTGTGTTTATTTCTTTACAAGTAAGTAACCGGGGGTTAAGGAGAGTGGTGGAGGAGGCTTCACAGAGGAGGAGGTCACTGTGCTGGATCTTGATGGATGGCTGAAGGTTTGCCAGGGAGCAAAGAGGGAGTGTTCCAGGCAGGGTGGTCAGCAGGTGGAGGAAGCGTGGAGGAATGAACTACATGGCACACTTGGGACATTATGAAGCAATCAGGGAGGCTGGGGTTGTGGGAAGGTGAAGATGGCAGTGGGGCAGCTACAAGTCAATGGCAGTGGTTGGGAAGTGGGTAAGAAGCTGAGGCTCACATTCTTTCCCTGTTGTTCCCTGAGAGTTCTGCTCCACGCCCTCCCTGCTCTCATCTGCACACAGCACAACTGCTTTCATCAGCCCCAGATCACACTCAGAGTCAAGCCAGATCAATCCATTCTTGAGAGTGCAGAAAGCCAATTCACCTTCCAGCAGTCCAGAAAGAAGAGGTGTTTATTACAGAATTACAGAAGCACCTTGTGAGGACATCAGAGGCGAGTTCCTCCAGAGATGCTGAATGAGAGTGTGATGAACTCAAAGCCAGATTGTCTTCGTCTGCTCCGGCTGCCATATCAAAATACCATGGACTGGGTGCCTTAAATAACAGATATTTATTTCTCATAGTCCTGGAGGCTGGAAGCTGAAGATCAGAGTGCCAGCAGGGTGAGAGCTCTCTTCCTGGTTTGCAGATCACTGCCTTCTTACTGTGTGCTCACAGGGAATGGGGAAAAGGGAGAAAGAGAGGGAGAAGGAGAGGGAGAAAGGGAGAGAGAGAGGGAAAAAAGAAGAGGGAGAGAGAGGGAGAAAGGGAGAAAGAGAGATCCAGCAAGAGATCTTTCCCTGTTCTTATAAGGCCACAGTTCTAATGGATTAGGGCCCCACCCTTGCAAGTTTGTTTAACCTTAATTCCCTCCTAAAGTCCAAATACAGTCACATTAAGGGTTAGGGCTTCAACACATAGTTTCAGGGGACACAATTCAGTCCATAGCACTGACCTTCAAGGAGCTTCCTTGAGTGGGATGGAGCATGAGCTGGAACCCACAGACCAGAGTTCCCACCCAGATTGGCAGCGTGACTTGGGGCAAGTCACTGGCGTTACCTGGAAAATGAGAAGCTTCGGTGAAACCTCAAAATTCCTTCTGTCACTGAGATTCTTTGAAAGTCCCAGGGCTTTTTGCTTGAGCTAGGGGTGGAGAGACTCTTCCTCAGTCCGCAGCGTCCCTCCAGGAAAGGTCGGGTCAGGAAGAGCTTGACTGTTTTCTTTTCAGTTCTTGCATGAATATGCTTGGCTTGGCACAGGGACTGTGTGTTCCCGTGGTGAGAGCTTCTTGTGGTGCTGGGCCCAGGAGATCCACAGCAGGGACTCCAGCGTCCTGGGGAGAGGAGGTTGCTGTCAGAACAGAGGGTAGGGAAGCCAGGTGACAGGGAGTCAGCACATTCTAACTCAGGGAGAGGCCCAGGATGGACAGATTTTCTAGCGGCATTGGCTGAAGGTGGAATCTGGGGAAACAGGCAGGGATTTTGCAGTTCTCCAAGCCCCACCAATGTCACTGCTTTCCATTTGTGATTTTTGTTCTTTGTTACTTGGCCACAAGTAAGGGATCTTTCCTTTCCTGTGAGAGTCGGCTCTCATAGGCTGGAAGTTTATGGAAACACACTGGGAGGAGGGATGTGTGGAGAACAGCATGGTGTAGAACCTTACTTCTCAGTGTGGTCCTGGGCCAGTAGCATCGCATCACCTGGGAGCACGTTAGAATTGCAGAATCCCAGGCACCACACCAGATTCACTGAATCAAAATCCGTATTTTAAGCAAGATCCTCAGGGGTTCCTGTGCATATTAAAGTTCCAGTTGCCCTGGCACGGTACAAAGAATGCCACCTTTGATGCTGGCAGACCTGCTCTGAGGGACGGCTTTGCCACTCTACTGTGTAACTTTGGGCAAGACACCATTTACCTCTCTGAGACCCAATTTCTGTAAAACAGAGAGGCACAAATAATTGTCTCTGAGGGAACCATTACTTTGCACTTAGAAGCTTTGCCTAGGATATGTCAATGTGTCCTGAGGTGAGGTCTCACCTGGCTTCAGAAACAATTACCCTGACTGCATTGTTCCAGTCACCTTGCAGGAATTTGGGGTTTTGTGAGCCACTGAGGAGGAGAAAGGCAACCAATGGTCTTTTGGAAACAGAGAGGAAAGGTGTTCATGAGACCACTGATGTGATGAGACTGAGCAGTCAACATATCTGGTCAAAAACAAAAGCATATCTAGTCAAAAGGAAATAGGACCTCATTTTTGTGTGTGGAGAGGAGGTGGTGGGGCTTTCACTGCAGAGCAGACTGAATTCGCATCTCATGTCTCAGGGCAGTTAGTTTAGTAGAATGCTTCTTAAACTTGAGCATGCCTAGAATCACCTGAGGGCTGGTTTTAATAGAGATTGCTGGACTCCACCCCAGAGTTTCTAACTTAGTAACTTAGTAGGTGCTAGGGACTGAACTGCGCTCCCCCAGCCCACTATCAAATTTATATATTGAAGCCTTAACTCCCAAAGTGATGTATTTGGAGATAGGGCTTTTAAAAGGTAATTAATGTTAAATGAGATTACAAGGCTGCAGTCCTAATCCAATAGGATTGGTGGCTTTATAGAAAGAGGAAGGCCTGGGTTCAAGCAATTCTCCTGCCTCAGCCTCCCCATAGCTGGGAACACAGGCGTGCACCACCAAGACCAGCTAATTTGTGTGTGTGTGTGTATTTTCAGTAGAGACAGGGTTTCCACCATATTGGCCAGGCTGCTCTCGAACTCCTGGCCTCAAGTGATCCACCTGTTTCAACCTCCCAAAGTGTTGGGATTACAGTTGTGAACCACCATGCTCTGCTAAGAATGTGCATTTCTAATCCAACTGATACAATGCTGTTGGTCTGGGACCACACTTTGAGGATTGTTGGCTTAGTGCTTTTGGACTGACTGTCTCTGTTTGGGAGGGGTTATCATCATGCCCATTTTACAGATCACGCATATGTGAATTTAGTTGATGGACAGGAAGGCAAAGGCAGTGTCAGCATGTGAGGTTGGGTCAGTCTTCCCCAAATTGCTTCCTTGAGAAACTCAGAAATAAGTGAAGAAGGGCATCCAGGTGAGCGGGTCTCATCATGGAGGAGCAGGGGTCAAGGCAGAAGTGGGGCCAGGACAGCAGTCCAGGTATGGAAACTGGAGTGCCCAGAGGGCTCAGTCCCAGGAACAAGGCAGTTGTTGTGGTACAGGGATCTGGCCCCAGGCTGATGGGCACTGAGATGCCTAAGCCACAAGGATGGGCCCTGTAAATGCCCTGATTGGGCTGAGCCCACAGGTGGGAACCACTGTGGGGCTGGCCGCTCATGGCTCCAAGTCTCTGGGAACCAGGAGCAATGAGTGAGGTGGGAACCCAGAAACGATAAAGCCCACTCCTGCTCAGCACAGACCTGGGGGATGTCACCCTTAGTCTTGATCAGTCACAGGGATAAAAGCCACAGGTTAATTCTCCTTCCTAGCAAAGGCTTTTCCTTTGTTGTCCTCCTGATGGTAGAACCTGGTGAATTCCAGTAAGACCTGAGAACTGGGATTACTGTCCTGCAAAGTCAGGAAAACCTGTGCTATGCCAAGCTGGGGGAAGTAAGGAGGACATATTTCTGAGTGCCTAGAGCTCAGATGGAGCTCCCCATAGCAGGCAGCTTTCTGACCCTCAGTTCTTTTTTGTTCACAGATAGAAGTGAGCCCACAAATCTTTGCCAGCTAAAGAGCTCTTATAGACCACCTAGTTGATTCCTCATTTTAAAGATGTGGTTGATATGTTTGGGAGGCCTGCCCTATCCTCAACCCCTTTTCTAGGAATTGTCCCTCCATTCCTTTAGTTTTAGCTGAAAGGGCAGCAGCAGGCAGCCATATTTGTACCATGTGACTCACTACTCCTTTCCAGAAATATCCGATTGAATGAGAGGTAGTCATCTGACCAAAGGGGAGGTGACTTAATAGCCAATCTATCCCAAGCCAATGACCAATCAGATTCAATAGCTGTCTCAAAAAAAAAATTGAATTTATTTTATTTATTTATTTATATATTTTGAGACAGAGTCTCACTCTGTCACCCTGGCTGGAGTTCAGTGGCACACTCAGCTCATTGCAACCACCATCTCCTGGGTTCAAGCAATTCTCTGCCTCAGCCTCCTGAGTACCTGGGATTATAGGCACACCACCACACCCAGCTAATTTTTTGTATTTTTAGTAGAGACTGGGTTTTGCCATGTTGGCCAAGCTGGTCTCAAACTCCTGACCTTAGGTGATCCATCCACCTTGCCCTCCCAAAGTGCTTGGAAAACAGGTGTGAGCCACTGAGCCCAGCCAAAAAATTGAATTTAAAGAGGCAATCATTGTTGGGTACTGGAGCTGGAAAGAGTTGGAGTGGCCATGTTGGGCCATTTTTGAGCAAAGCAAAGTGATCAAGGGAGAGGAAACAGAAAAATCTCAATGCCTCCACTTGATGGCTCACAGGTACCTCAAAGTCATGATGTCAAGAAACACACCTCCCCGCTGCCAGTCTGGTTCTGTTCCCACAATGGCTAGCTCAGTGAAAGGCACCATCACCCATCTAATTAAGCAAACCAGAAAACTTGGAGTTATCATGTCACTTCCTTCCCCTCATTCACAACATCAAATCAATCATCGCATCTTGTCTTCACTTCCTTAATAGCTCTCAAGTTCTGCTTCTCTCCTTACTCCTGGCAATCCCCTAGTTATAATCCCCCTATCACTTACCTGGTGCCTACAGTGGCCTCTCCACACCAGCTACTGAGTCTCTATGTTCCCTAACTCCCTCTAGAGCCAGGATAATATTTTCAACATACAAATATGATCTTGTCACTCTCCTACCATGAAGTGTACAACTTCTTGCCTCTGCCTATCTCTCTACCTCCTCTCATGCCTCTCACCACTCTGTTCTCTGCACTCCAGCCACACTGGCCTCCTTACACCTTCTCCAATCTGCAATGTTCTTCCTCCCCCACCTACTACCTGAAAATGGATCCCTTGCAGGGTATGAGAGTAGAGAGGGAGAGACACCTTGAAACCTGCAACATATACGTGCAGCATGCCCTACTCTTGCAAATTCCCCTTTGTTTCCAACCAGTGTCAACTGGGTTTTCAGTCATTCACAATGCAAAGAGCCCTAACTGACTTAGTTTGTCTCCTTCACTCTGAGCTCCTAAAATTGAAGCTTGTGCCTTATTCATTTCTACATTGTCACCCAGAGGAGGCACCCTGTTTTCTCTGATGGGAGGAAAAAGGTGGGAGTTGAATCCAGGCTAGACTGATCAGGAATGGAAGTGGGATGTGAAATGGACTTATTTTGTGTCAAATCAAATGCTGGATATTTTACAGATATAACCCATGAGGTTGATATTATTACTTTCTAGGTGAGGAAACTGGAGATCAAGAGTAACTTACCCAGGGTCCTGTTTCCAGTAATGGCAGAAGAACTTCTACTAGACCACAAATAACAGCTATGAACTCTGGGCAAAGACTTAAGAAAAAAAACTGCCTAAATGCACTGGAAGGTGAACGAAATCAGGCAAACACGAGAGGAAATCTGCTTAACAGTAGGTTAGGGATGACAGAAGGAAGAGTCAATGAACTTGAAAATATGTCAATAGAAAGTATCCAATATGAAGAACAAAAAGGATTGAAGAAAAAGAAAAGAGGAAGAGCCTCAGGGACCTGTGAAAAAATATCAACAGGTCTAACATATGTATAATTGGAGTCTGAGAAGGAAATGAGAGAATGGGACAGAAAAAAAGTTTAAAAAAATAGTGGCTGAAATTTCCCCATGTTTAGTGAAAGACATACATTTACATACCCAAGAATTTTAGTGTACCTCAGATAAACTCAAAGCTGGATAAGTACAAAGTACACACCTAGGCACAAAATCAAACTACTAAATACCACACAAAAGGAGACAAGTTTTAAAATATCCACAGAAAAAAACAACATATTTTATACAAGAGAAGAATGATATAAATATTAATGACTTGTCATGAGAAAAGAAGTCAGAAGGCAGTGGAACATCTTTAATGCATTAAAAGAAAGAAAAAGAACCTATCAACTCAGAATCACATATCCAGTAAAAATATATTTCCATAATGAAAATGAAACATTCATGGCCAGGTGTGGTGGCTCAAGCCTGTAATCCCAGCACTTTTGCGGGGCCAAGGCAGGTGGATCACGAGGTCAGGAGATCGAGACCATTCTGGCTAACACAGTGAAACCCCATCTCTGCTAAAAATACAAAAAAATTAGCCAGGCATGATGGCACGTGCCTGTAGTCCCAGCTACTCAGGAGGCTGAGGCAGGAGAATGGCATGAACCCAGGAGGCGGAGCTTGCAGTTAGCCAAGATCGCACCACTGCACTCCAGCCTCGGCTACAGAGCAAGACTCTCTCTCAAAAAACATAATAATAAAGAAACAAAGAAAGAAAAAGAAACATTCATTCAGATAAATTAATACAAAGAGTTTTCATCACCATTAGACCTGCATGAAAGAAATGCTAAAGGAAGTTCTTCAGATAGAAGGGAAATGATACCAAAAGAACCTTAGATGGGGGCGGAGCAAGATGGCCGAATAGGAACAGCTCCAGTCTCCAACTCCCAGTGGGAGCGACACAGAAGACCGGTGATTTCTGCATTTTCAACTGAGGTACTGGGGTCATCTCACTAGGGAGTCCCGGACAATCGGTGCTGGTCAGCTGCTGCAGCCCAACCAGCGAGAGCTGAAGCAGGGCGAGGCATCGCCTCACCTGGGAAGTGCAAGGGGGAAGGGAATCCCTTTTCCTAGCCAGGGGAACTGAGACACACAACACCTGGAAAATCGGGTGACTCCCACCCCAATACTGCGCTTTAAGCAAACGGGCACACCAGGAGAATATATCCCACACCTGGCCGGGAGGGTCCCACGCCCACGGAGCCTCCCTCATTGCTAACACAGCAGTCTGCGATCTAACCGCAAGGCAGCAGCGAGGCTGGGGGAGGGGCGCCCGCCATTGCTGAGGCTTAAGTAGGTAAACAAAGCCGCTGGGAAGCTCGAGCTGGGTGGAGCTCACAGCAGCTCAAGGAAACCTGCCTGTCTCTGTAGACTCCACCTCTGGGGACAGGGCACAGTTAACAACAACAACAACAAAAGCAGCAGGAACCTCTGCAGATGCAAACGACTCTGTCTGACAGCTTTGAAGAGAGCAGTGGATCTCCCAACATGGAGGTTGAGATCTGAGAAGGGACAGACTGCCTGCTCAAGTGGGTCCCTGACCCCTGAGTAGCCTAACTGGGAGACATCCCCCACTAGGGGCAGTCTGACACCCCACACCTCACAGGGTGGAGTACACCCCGGAGAGGAAGCTTCCAAAGTAAAAATCAGACAAGTACATTCACTGTTCAGCAATATTCTATCTTCTGCAACCTCTGCTGCTGATACCCAGGCAAACAGGGTCTGGAGTGGACCTCAAGCAATCTCCAACAGACCTACAGCTGAGGGTCCTGACTGTTAGAAGGAAAACTATCAAACAGGAAGGACACCTATACCAAAACCCCATCAGTACGTCACCATCATCAAAGACCAGAGGCAGATAAAACCACAAAGATGGGGAAAAAGCAGGGCAGAAAAGCTGGAAATTCAAAAAATAAGAGCGCAACTCCCCCTACAAAGGAGTGCAGCCCATCGCCAGCAACGGATCAAAGCTGGTCAGAGAATGACTTTGACGAGAAGAGAGAAGAAGGCTTCAGTCCATCAAATTTCTCAGAGCTAAAGGAGGAATTACGTACCCAGTGCAAAGAAACTAAAAATCTTGAAAAAAGAGTGGAAGAATTGACAGCTAGACTAATTAATGCAGAGAAGGTCATAAACGAAATGAAAGAGATGAAAACCATGACACGAGAAATACGTGACAAATGCACAAGCTTCAGTAACCGACTCGATCAACTGGAAGAAAGAGTATCAGCGATTGAGGATCAAATGAATGAAATGAAGCAAGAAGAGAAACCAAAAGAAAAAAGAAAAAAAAGAAATGAACAAAACCTGCAAGAAGTATGGGATTATGTAAAAAGACCAAATCTACGTCTGATTGGGGTGCCTGAAAGTGAGGGGGAAATGGAACCAAGTTGGAAAACACTCTTCAGGATATCATCCAGGAGAACTTCCCCAACCTAGTAGGGCAGGCCAACATTCAAATTCAGGAAATACAGAGAACACCACAAAGATACTCCTCGAGAAGAGCAACTCCAAGACACATAATTGCCAGATTCACCAAAGTTGAAATGAAGGAAAGAATCTTAAGGGCAGCCAGAGAGAAAGGTCGGGTTACCCACAAAGGGAAGCCCATCAGACTAACAGCAGATCTCTCAGCAGAAACTCTACAAACCAGAAGAGAGTGGGGGCCAATATTCAACATTCTTAAAGAAAAGAATTTTAAACCCAGAATTTCATATCCAGCCAAACTAAATTTCATAAGTGAAGGAGAAATAAAATCCTTTACAGATAAGCAAATGCTTAGAGATTTTGTCACTACAAGGCCTGCCTTACAAGAGACCCTGAAGGAAGCCCTAAACATGGAAAGGAACAACCGGTACCAGCCATTGCAAAAACATGCCAAAATGTAAAGACCATCGAGGCTAGGAAGAAACTGCATCAACTAACGAGCAAAATAACCAGTTAATATCATAATGGCAGGATCAAGTTCACACATAACAATATTAACCTTAAATGTAAATGAACTAAATGCTCTAATTAAAAGACACAGACTGGCGAACTGGATAAAGAGTCAAGACCCATCAGTCTGCTATATTCAGGAGAACCATCTCACATGCAGAGACATACATAGGCTCAAAATAAAGGGATGGAGGAAGATCTACCAAGCAAATGGAGAACAAAAAAAAGCAGGGGTTGAAATACTAGTCTCTGATAAAACAGACTTTAAGCCATCAAAGATCAAAAGAGACAAAGAAGGCCATTACATAATGGTAAAGGGATCAATTCAACAGGAAGAGCTAACTATCCTAAATATATATGCACCCAATACAGGAGCACCCAGATTCATAAAGCAAGTCCTTAGAGACTTACAAAGAGACTTAGACTCCCATACAATAATAATGGGAGACTTCAACACTCCACTGTCAACATTAGACAAATCAACGAGACAGAAAGTTAACAAGGATATCCAGGAATTGAACTCATCTCTGCACCAAGCGGACCTAATAGACATCTATAGAACTCTCCACCCCAAATCAACAGAATATACATTCTTTTCAGCACCACATCGCACTTATTCCAAAATTGACCACATAATTGGAAGTAAAGCACTCCTCATCAAATGTAAAAGAATAGAAATTATAACAAACTGTCTCTCAGACCACAGTGCAATCAAACTAGAACTCAAGACTAAGAAACTCAATCAAAACTACTCAACTACATGGAAACTGAACAACCTGCTCCTGAATGACTACTGGGTACCTAACGAAATGAAGGCAGAAATAAAGATGTTCTTTGAAACCAATGAGAACAAAGATACAACATACCAGAATCTCTGGGACACATTTAAAGCAGTGTGTAGAGGGAAATTTATAGCACTAAATGCCCACAAAAGAAAGCAGGAAAGATCTAAAATTGACACTCTAACATCACAATTAAAAGAACTAGAGAGGCAAGAGCAAACACATTCAAAAGCTAGCAGAAGGCAAGAAACAACTAAGATCAGAGCAGAACTGAAGGAGATAGAGACACAAAAAAACCTCCAAAAAATCAATGAATCCAGGAGTTGGTTTTTTGAAAAGATCAACAAAATTGACAGACCGTTAGCAAGACTAATAAAGAAGAAAAGAGAGAGGAATCAAATAGATGCAATAAAAAATGATAAAGGGGATATCACCACTGACCCCACAGAAATACAAACTACCATCAGAGAATACTATAAACACCTCTACGCAAATCAACTAGAAAATCTAGAAGAAATGGATAATTTCCTGGACACTTACACTCTTCCAAGACTAAACCGGGAAGAAGTTGAATCCCTGAATAGACCAATAGCAGGCTCTGAAATCGAGGCAATAATTAATAGCCTACCAACCAAAAAAAGTCCAGGACCAGATGGATTCACAGCTGAATTCTACCAGAGGTACAAGGAGGAGCTGGTACCATTCCTTCTGAAACTATTCCAATCAATAGAAAAAGAGGGAATCCTCCGTAACTCATTTTATGAGGCCAGCATCATCCTGATACCAAAGCCTGGCAGAGACACAACAAAAAAAGAGAATTTTAGACCAATATCCCTGATGAACATCGATGCAAAAATCCTCAATAAAATACTGGCAAACCGGATTCAGCAGCACATCAAAAAGCTTATCCACCATGATCAAGTGGGTTTCATCCCTGGGATGCAAGGCTGGTTCAACATTCGCAAATCAATAAACGTAATCCAGCATATAAACAGAACCAAAGACAAGAACCACATGATTATCTCAATAGATGCAGAAAAGGCTTTTGACAAAATTCAACAGCCCTTCATGCTAAAAACGCTCAATAAATTCGGTATTGATGGAACGCACCTCAAAATAATAAGAGCTATTTATGACAAACCCACAGCTAATATCATACTGAATGGGCAAAAACTGGAAAAATTCCCTTTAAAACTGGCACAAGACAGGGATGCCCTCTCTCACCACTCCTATTCAGCATAGTGTTGGAAGTTCTGGCTAGGACAATCAGGCAAGAGAAAGAAATCAAGGGTATTCAGTTAGGAAAAGAAGAAGTCAAATTGCTGCTGTTTGCAGATGACATAATTGTATATTTAGAAAACCCCATTGTCTCAGCCCAAAATCTCCTTAAGCTGATAAGCAACTTCAGCAAAGTCTCAGGATACAAAATTAATGTGCAAAAATCACAAGCATTCTTATACACCAGTAACAGACAAACAGAGAGCCAAATCATGAATGAACTTCCATTCACAATTGCTTCAAAGAGAATAAAATACCTAGGAATCCAACTTACAAGGGATGTAAGGGACCTCTTCAAGGAGAACTACAAACCACTGCTCAGTGAAATCAAAGAGGACACAAACAAATGGAAGAACATACCATGCTCATGGATAGGAAGAATCAATATCGTGAAAATGGCCATACTGCCCAAGGTTATTTATAGATTCAATGCCATCCCCATCAAACTACCAATGCGTTTCTTCACAGAATTGGAAAAAACTGCTTGAAAGTTCATATGGAACCAAAAAAGAGCCCGCATTGCCAAGACAATCCTAAGTCAAAAGGACAAAGCTGGAGGCATCACGCGACCTGACTTCAAACTATACTACAAGGCTACAGTAACCAAAACAGCATGGTACTGGTACCAAAACAGAGATATAGACCAATGGAACAGAACAGAGTCCTCAGAAATAATACCTCACATCTACAGCCATCTGATCTTTGACAAACCTGAGAGAAACAAGAAATGGGGAAAGGATTCCCTATTTAATAAATGGTGCTGGGAAAATTGGCTAGCCATAAGTAGAAAGCTGAAACTGGATCCTTTCCTTACTCCTTATACGAAGATTAATTCAAGATGCATTAGAGACTTAAATGTTAGACCTAATACCATAAAAACCCTAGAAGAAAACCTAGGTAGTACCATTCAGGACATAGGCATGGGCAAGGACTTCATGTCTAAAACACCAAAAGCAACGGCAGCAAAAGCCAAAATTGACAAATGGGATCTAATTAAACTAAAGAGCTTCTGCACAGCAAAAGAAACTACCATCAGAGTAAACAGGCAACCTACAGAATGGGAGAAAATTTTTGCAATCTACTCATCTGACAAAGGGCTAATATCCAGAATCTACAAAGAACTTAAACAAATTTACAAGAAAAAAATCAAACAACCCCATCAAAAAGTGGGCAAAGGATGTGAACAGACACTTCTCAAAAGAAGACATTTATGCAGCCAACAGATGCATGAAAAAATGCTCATCATCACTGGCCATCAAAGAAATGCAAATCAAAACCACAATGAGATACCATCTCACACCAGTTAGAATGGCAATCATTAAAAAGTCAGGAAACAACAGGTGTTGGAGAGGATGTGGAGAAATAGGAACACTTTTACACTGTTGGTGGGATTGTAAACTAGTTCAACCATTATGGAAAACAGTATGGCAATTCCTCAAGGATCTAGAACTGGAGGTACCATATGACCCAGCCATCCCACTACTGGTTATATACCCAAAGGATTATAAATCATGCTGCTATAAAGACACATGCACATGTATGTTTATTGCGGCACTATTCACAATAGCAAAGACTTGGAATCAACCCAAATGTCCATCTGTGACAGACTGGATTAAGAAAATGTGGCACATATACACCATGGAATACTATGCAGCCATAAAAAAGGATGAGTTTGCGTCCTTTGTAGGGACATGGATGAAGCTGGAAACCATCATTCTGAGCAAATTATCACAAGAACAGAAAACCAAACACCGCATGTTCTCACTCATAGGTGGGAAATGAACAATGAGATCACTTGGATTCGGGAAGGGGAACATCACACACCAGGGCCTATCATGGGGAGGGGGGAGGGGGGAAGGATTGCATTGGGAGTTATACCTGATATAAATGATGAATTGGGCCGGGCACGGTGGCTCAAGCCTGTAATCCCAGCACTTTGGGAGGCCGAGGCAGGCGGATCACAAGGTCAGGAGATCGAGACCATCCTGGCTAACACGGTGAAACCCCATCTCTACTAAAAAATACAAAAAACTAGCCAGGCGAGGTGGCGGGCGCCTGTAGTCCCAGCTACTCGGGAGGCTGAGGCAGGAGAATGGCGTGAACCCAGGAGGCGGAGCTTGCAGTGAGCTGAGATCTGGCCAGTGCACTCCAGCTTGGGTGACAGAGCGAGACTCCGTCTCAAAAAAAAAAAAAAAAAAAATGATGAATTGATGGGTGCTGACGAGTTGATGGGTGCAGCACACCAACATGGCACAAGTATACATATGTAACAAACCTACATGTTATGCACATGTACCCTAGAACTTAAAGTATAAAAAAAAAAAAGAAAGAAAGAAATACGGAAACCAAAAAAAAAAAAAAAAAAAAAGAACCTTAGATTACAGCAAGGAACAAAAAGCAGCAGAAATGGCAAACATGTGGGAAAATACAAAAGATGGTTTCCCTTTAATTTCTTTAAAATGCATTGTGGCTGTTTGAAGCAAAAATTATTACAGATTGTTGCTGGGTTTATAGTGTATGTAGATGTGATATACGTGACAATTATATATCAATAAAGGACGGGAGGGCTTATGGTTAAGGAGTCTATAAACTTGCAAGGTTTTATATTCAACAAGAAGTACAAGTAACTTGCCAACGTCCTTTTCTTTTAATTTTTAATTTTTATTATACTTTAATTTCTAGGGTACATGTGCACAACATGCAGGTTTGTTACATATGTATGTATGTGCCATGTTAGTGTGCTGCACTGCTAACTCATCATTTACATTAGGTATATCTCCTAATGCTATCCCTCCCCCATCTCCCCACTCCATGACAGGTCCCAGTGTGTGATGTTCCCCACCCTGTGTCCAAGTGTTCTCATTGTTCAATTCCCACCTATGAGTGAGAACATGTGGCATTTGGTTTTCTGTCCTTGCAATGGTTTGCTCAGAATGATGGTTTCCAGCTTCATCCATGTCCCTACAAAGGACATGAACTCATCCTTTTTTATGGCTGCATAGTATTCTGTGGTGTATATGTGCCACATTTTCTTAATCCAGTCTCTCATTGATGGACATTTGGGTTAGTTCCAAGTCTTGCTATTGTGAATAATGCCACAATAAACATACGTGTGCATGTGTCTTTATAGCAGCATGATTTATAATCCTTTGGGTATATACCCAGTAATGGGATGGCTGGGTCAAATGGTATTTCTAGTTCTAGATCCTTGAGGAATCTCCACACTGTCTTGCACAGTGGTTGAACTAGTTTACAGTCCCACCAACAGTGTAAAAGTGTTCCTATTTCTCCACATCTTCTCCAGCATCTGTTGCTTTCTGACTTTTTAATGATTGCCATTCTAACTGGTGTGAAATGGTATCTCATTGTGGTTTTGATTTGCATTTCTCTGATGGCCAGTGATGATGAGCATTTTTTCATGCATCTGTTGGCTGCATAAATGTCTTCTTTTGAGAAGTGTCTGTTCACATCCTTTGCCCATTTTTTGATGGGGTTGTTTGATTTTTTTCTTGTAAATTTGTTTAAGTTCTTTGTAGATTCTGGATATTAGCCCTTTGTCAGATAGATAGATTGTAAAAATTTTCTCCCATTCTGTAGGTTGCCTGTTTACTCTGATGGTAGTTTCTTTTGCTGTGCAGAAGCTCTTTAGTTTAATTAGATCCCATTTTTCAATTTTGGCTCTTGTTGCCATTGCTTTTGGTATTTTAGTCATGAAGTCCTTGCCCATGCCTATGTCCTGAATGGTATTGCCTAGGTTTTCTTCTAGGGTTTTTATGGTTTTAGGTCTAACATTTAAGTCTTTAATCCATCTTCAATTAATTTTTGTATAAGGTGTAAGGAAGTGATCCACTTTCAGCTTTTTACATACAGCTAGCCAGTTTTCCCAGCACAATTTATTAAATAGGGAATCCTTTTCCTATTTCTTGTTTTATCGGGTTTGTTAAAGATCAGATGGTTGTACATGTGTGGTGTTATTTCTGAGGGCTCTGTTCTGTTCCATTGGTCCATATCTCTGTTTTGGTACCAGTACCATGCTGTTTTGGTTACTGTAGCCTTGTAGTATAGTTTGAAGTCAGGTAGCTTGATGCCTCCAGCTTTGTTCTTTTGGCTTAGGATTGTTGTGCAATTGGCACAACATTGTCAATTGCCAACTGCCAATAAGTATTGGCAGGCTCTTTTTTGGTTCCATATGAACTTTAAAGTAGTTTTTTCCAATTCTGTGAAGAAAGTCATTGACAGCTTGATGGGTATGGCATTGAATCTATAAATTATCTTGTGCAGTATGGCCATTTTCATGATACTGATTCTTCCTATCCATGAGCATGGAATGCTCTTCCATTTCTTTGTGTCCTCTTTTAGTTCCTTGAGCAGCGGTTTGTAGTTCTCCTTGAAGAGGTCCTTCACATCCCTTGTAAGTTGAATTCCTAGGTATTTTATTCTCTTTGTAGCAATTGTGAATGGGAGTTCACTCATGATTTGGCTCTCTGTTTTTCTGTTATTGGTATATAGGAATGCTTGTGATTTTTGCACATTGATTTTGTATCCTAAGAAGTTTGCTGAAGTTTCTTATCAGTTTAAGGAGATTTTGGGCTGAGATGATGGGGTTTTCTAAATATATAATCATGTCATATGCAAACAGGGACAATTTGACTTTCTCTTTTCCTAATTAAATATGCTTTATTTCTTTCTCCTGCCTGATTGCCCTGGCCAGAACTTCCAACACTATGTTGAATAGAAGTGTTGAGAGAGGGCATCCCTGTTTTGTGCCACTTTTCAAGGGGAATGCTTCCAGTTTTTGCCCACTCAGTACGATATTGGTTGTGGGTTTGTCATGACTAGATCTTATTATTCTGAAATACGTCCCACCAATAGCTAGTTTATTGAGAGTTTTTAGCATGAAGGCTGTTAAATTTTGTCGAAAGCCTTTTCTCCATCTATTGAGATAATAATGTGGTTTTTGTCTTTGGTTCTGTTTAGATGATGGATTATGTTTATTGATTTGTGTATGTTGAACCAGTCTTGCATCCCAAGGATGAAACCAACTTAATTGTGGTGGATAAGCTTTTTGAGGTGCTGCTGGATTTGGTTTGCCAGTATTTTATTGAGGATTTTTGCATCGATGTTCATCAGGGATGTTGGTCTAAAATTCTTTTTTTGTTGTGTCTCTGCCCGGCTTTGGTATCAGGATGATGCTGGCCTCATAAAATGAGTTACGGAGGATTCCTTCTTTTTCTATTGATTGGAATATTTCAGAAGGAATGGTACCAGCTCCTCTTTGTACCTCTGGAAGAATTTAGTTGTGAATCCGTCTGGTCCTGGACATGTTTTTGGTTGGTAGGCTCTTAATTATTGCCTCAATCTCAGAACCTGTTATTGGTCTATTCAGGGATTCAACTTCTTCCTGGTTTAGTCTTGGGAGGGTGTATGTGTCCAGGAATTCATCCATTTCTTCTAGATTTTCTTTTTTTTTGTTTTTTTTGTTTTGTTTTGTTTTGTTTTTTTCTTCTAGATTTTCTAGTTGATTTGCATAGAAGTGTTTATAGTATTCTCTGATGGTAGTTTGTATTTCTGTGGGATCAGTGGTGATATCCCCTTTATCATATTTATTGCATCTATTTGATTCTTCTCTCTTTTCTTCTTTATTAGTCTTGCTAGCAGTCTACCAATTTTGTTGATCTTTTCAATAAACCAGCTCCTGGATTCATTGATGTTTTGAAGGGATTTTATGTCTCTATCTCCTTCAGTTCTGCTCTGATCTTAGTTATTTCTTGCCTTCTGCTAGCTTTTGAATGTGTTTGCTCTTGCTTCTCTAGTTCTTTCCATTGTGATGTTAGGGTGTCAATTTTAGATTTTTCCTGCTTTCTCTTGTGGGTATTTTGTGCTATAAATTTCCCTCTACACATTGCTTTAAATGTGTCCCAGAGATTCTGGTATGTTGTGTCTTTTTTCTCATTGGTTTCAAAGAACATCTTTATTTCTGCCTTCATTTCATTATGTACCCAGTAGTCATTCAGGAGCAGGTGTTCAGTGTCCATGTAGTTGAGCGGTTTTCAGTGTTTCTTAATCCTGAATTCTAGTTTGATTGCACTGTGGTCCAGGAGACAGTGTGTTATAATTTCTGTTCTTTTACATTTGCTGAGGAGTGGTTTATTTCCAACTATGTGGTCAATTTTGAAATAAGTGTGATATGGTGCTGAGAAGAATGTATATTCTGTTGATTTGGGGTGGAGAGTTCTGTATATGTCTATTAGTTCTGCTTGGTGCAGAGCTGAGTTCAATTCCTGGATATCCTTGTTAACTTTCTGTCTCGTTGATCTGTCTAATGTTGATAGTGGGGTGTTAAAGTCTCCCATTATTATTGTGTGGGAGTCTAAGTCTCTTTGTAGGTCTCTAAGGACTTGCTTCATGAATCTGGATGCTCCTGTATTGGGTGCATACATATTTAGGATAGTTAGCTCTTTTTGTTGAATTGATCCCTTTACCATTATGTAATGGCTTCTTTGTGTCTTTTGATCTTTGTTGGTTTAAAGTCTGTTTTATCAGAGACTAAGATTGCAACCTCTGCTTTTGTTTTCCATTTGCTTGGTAGATCTTCCTCCATCCCTTTATTTTGAGCCTATGTATGTCTCTGCATGTGAGATGGGTCTCCTGAATACAGCACACTGATGATAGGTCTTGACTCTTTATCCAATTTGCCAGTCTGTGTCTTTTAATTGGAGAATTTAACCCATTTACATTTAAGGTTAATATTGTTATGTGTGAATTTGATCCTGTCATTATGATATTAGCTGGTTATTTTACTCATTAGTTGATGCAGTTTCTTCCTAGCATTGATGGTCTTTACAATTTGGCATGTTTTTGCAGTGGCTGGTACTGGTTGTTCTTTTCCATGTTTAGTGCTTCCTTCAGGAGCTGTTGTAAGGCAGGCCTGGTGGTGACAAAAATCTCTCAGCATTTGCTTGTCTGTAAAGGATTTTATTTCTCCTTCCCTTATGAGGCTTAGTTTGGCTGGATATGAAATTCTGGGTTTGAAATTATTTTCTTCAAGAATGTCGAATATTGGCCCCCACTCTCTTCTGGATTGTAGAGCTTCTGCCAAGAGATCCGCTGTTAGTCTGATGGGCTTCCCTTTCTGGGTAACTCGACCTTTCTCTCTGGCTGCCCTTAACATTTTTTCCTTCATTTCAACTTTGGTGAATCTGACAACTATGTGTCTTGGAGTTTCTCTTCTCGAGGATTATCTTTGTGGTGTCCTCTGTATTTCCTGAATTTGAATGTTGGCCTGCCTTGCTAGGTTGGGGAAGTTCTCTTGGATAATATCCTGAAGAGTGTTTTCCAACTTGGTTCCATTCTCCCCGTCACTTTCAGGTACACCAATCAGACATAGATTTGGTCTTTTCACATAGTCCCATGTTTCTTGGAAGCTTTGTTCATTTCTTCTTAGTCTTTTTTCTCTACACTTCTCTTCTCGCTTAATTTCATTAATTTGATCTTCAATCACTGATACCCTTTCTTCCACTTGATCAAATCAGCAACTGAAGCTTGTGTATGCATCACGTGTTCTTGTGTCATGGTTTTCAGCTCCATCAGGTCATTTAAAGTCTTCTCTATGCTGTTTATTCTAGTTAGCCATTCCCCTAATCTTTTTTCAAGGTTTTTAGCTTCTTTGCAATGAGTTCGAACATTCTCCTTTAGCTTGGAGAAGTTTGTTATTACTGATCGTCTGAAGCCTTCTCTCAACTCATCAAAGTCATTCTCTGTCCATCTTTGTTCCATTGCTGAACTTCCTTTGAAGGAGAAGAGGTGCTGCCTTCCTTTGGAGAAGAAGTGCTCTGATTTTTAGAATGTTCAGCTTTCCTGCTCTGGTTTCTCCCCATCTTTGTGGTTTTATCTACATTTGGTCATTGATGATGGTGACGTACAAATGGGGTTTTAGTTTGGATCTCCTTTCTGTTTGTTAGTTTTCCTTCTAACAGTCAGGACCCTCAGCTGCAGGTCTGTTGGTGTTTGCTGGAGGTCCACTCCAGACCCTGTTTGCCTGGGTATCACCAGTGGAGGCTGCAGAACAGCCAATATTGCACAATGGAAAATGTTGCTGCCTGATCCTTCCTCTGGAAGCTTCGTCTCAGAGGAACACCCGGCTGTATGAGGTGTCAGTCAGCCCCTACTGGGAGGTGTCTCCCAGTTAGGCTACTCAGGGGTCAGGGATCCACTTGAGGAAGCCATCTGTCCATTCTCAGATCTCAAATTCCATGCTGGGAAAACCACTACTCTCTTCAAAGCTGTCAGACAGGGACATTTAAGTCTGCAGAAGTTTCTGCTGCCTTTTGTTCAACTACGTCCTGCTCCCAGAGGTGGAGTCTACAGAGGCAGGCAGACCTCCTTGAGCTGTGGTGGGCTCCACCCAGTTCGAGCTTCCCGGTCGCTTTGTTTACCTACTCAAGCCTCAGCAATGGCGGACGCCCCTCCCCCAGCCTCGCTGCCACCTTGCAGTTTGATCTCAGACTGCTGTGCTAGCAGTGAGCCAGGCTCTGTGGGCATGGGACCCTCCAAGTCAGGTGCAAGATATAATCTCCTGGTGTGCTATTTCCTAAGACCACTGGAAAAGCATAGTATTAGGGTGAGAGTGTCCCGATTTTACAGATACTGTCTGTCACAGCTTCCCTTGGCTAGGCAAGGGAATTCCCTGGCCCTTTGTGCTTCCTGGGTGAGGTGATGCCCTGCCCTGCTCCATGGGCTTCACCCACTGTCCGACAAGCCCCAGTGAGATGAACCTGGTACCTCAGTTGGAAATGCAGAAATCATCCATCTTCTGCGTCGCTTACGCTGGGAGTTGTAGACTGGAGCTGTTCCTATTCAGCCATCTTGGAACCTCCAATCGTTGTCAATGTCCTTTAGTCAGGAAGGTAGAATGAAGTGTGACTAATGTCCAAATCCCATCATTCTTTTTTGGCTACAAGAGACAAGAAAAGTGAATGGGTAGGTGGAGAAGTCGAGACAGTGAAGAGACTCGGGCAGCTTCATGTAGCCTCAGGGGCCCAAAAGTTTGCTGAATACAGAGGATTCCCAGGCCTCGGAGTCTGACCTAATGAATGACAGTGTATAGGGATGAGGCAGCAGGAGGTGCCGAAGCAAAGACTCACCTTCCCATTAAGTCTTGCAGTCAGACCTTGTGTTTGAGCAGTTGTGCCTGGAAAAGTGACCTCCAGACAGGTTAGGAAGGTCCCTATTTCCAGAGTGAATCCTGCCCTTGCCCGCTGGCAAGGGAGCAGCTAATCCTCCATGGCAGCTATCCAGGCTCCATGGAGCCTTTGATGAAGACCTGGACAAGGTAGATTGCAATTCTCATGGGAGGGAGCTGGGGTGGGGCAAACGTGTTCCTCTAGCACTCCAAAGGCAGCCTCATCCAGGCATGGCGGCTCATGCCTGTAATCCCAGCACTTTGGGACACCAAGGCAGAAGGATTGCTTGAGCCCAGGAGTGCCAGACCAGCCTGGACAACATGGTGAAACCCCACGGCTACAAAAAATACAAAAATAGGTGGGCATGGGTGATGTACACCTGTAGTCCCAGCTACACAGGAGACTGAGGCAGGAGAATGAATTGAGCCCTTGAAGTCAAGGCTGTAATGAGCAGTGATTGCACCACTGCACTCCAGCCTGGACAACAAGTGAGACCCTGACAAAAATAAAAACAAAAAATAAAAAAGCCTGCCCCATAGCTTCAGTTCCTGCAATGTACCTGATGAACCTGGGGCCAAAAGGCTGGACTCTGGGCCCATATCTGTGTCCAGCACTACAGTTGAGGAAAGAGATCAGAGAAAGGAACAAAGGATAGATTTGGGTCTTGATTCAGAATAACCCAATTCTTTGCCTGCAGGAGAAGAAAAGATGGAAGATGTGCCCACTATTTCCCTAGGGTCTCTCAACTCTGTATCCCCCTTCTACACTGGCTCTGTGATACCGGGCTGGGCTGCACCTCTGCAACTACAGTGCTCAGACCCCTTTGCCAGTTGGCTTTCTATTTGGTGCTATCTATCCATATGAGGTCCCAGAGAAGGATAGGAAGGCAGGAGAGGGGAGAAGGTGCTTTTCCCTTCCTGTTTCTTTGCTGTTCCTGTCAGTGCAGCCCAGCAGTGGCAGCTGGTCCAGTCTCCAGCGTCCTTCAGCATCCCGTGCCAGCCCTCCTCTGCCTGCTCAGAAAGAAGAACCCTCGGAGCTGGCCAGCACCACTTTTAGTGCCCGAGCTCCACCCTTCCAAGCTCCTGGATTTTTGTAAGCCCATTTTTTTCCCTTTCATGCCCCCAACCCTAAAGGCGATGGCCACTTTCTACAGTTATTTTCTCTGGGTTTTCCTCAGTATTCTCTTTTTTCTCTTTCTGCCGGGTGTAACCAAATCCTCATATTAAATTTCCCCTGTTGAGATCCTGGCATGATTTCTGTTTTCCTGACTGGCTCCTGCTGATTCAGAAAGAAACAGAGCTGCTTCTCCAGGGAGCCTGTCGTGTTTTACAAGCCACAGAGTGGGACAGAGGGCAGGGGAGGGGCTTTGGGCTAAGGTGGTCCCGAGTCCAAATTCCTTCTCTGATTTTACCCCCTGAGTGACTTTGGACAAGCTACTTAATTCTCTGCGCTTCAGTTTCCTCACCTGAAAATCGGGTTAGTAACACAAATCTGATTAGTCTTCGGTACCAGATACATAAAACCAATTTGAACCAATTAGGCAAAAGGATGAAATTATTCTGGAAAGTTTCCAGAAGTGTAACCATCAAGCGCAAAGGGCAAGAAGGCGGGGGTCTGGCTCACCTCTCCTAGAACTGGAATCAGGAACTCAAACGCATTCAGGATCTCTCTGCCCCTCAGAGCTGCTTCCCAGTTTGTGGTCCTGATTCTTATCACAGAGCATCTTCTCCATGTGGTGAAGGAAGATGGCCTCTCTCAGTTTCCAGACTCTTGCCCTCACAGCTTTGCCCACAGAAGAAACCACTCCTCCTGACCAGGCCCAACTCAGTAGTGTCCAAGGAAAGGCCCAATTGACCAGGGAGGTTATAAGTTCAGTCCTGCACACACACATAAGGGATGACAGCTGCCAGTCAGCGACAACACATCCAGGTCTTGCAAAAACTCGGGCATTTTCACGTGACTCTTCCCGTTTCACAGATGAGCAAGCTGAGGCTCAGAGAAGGAGGTGCTTGACCACAGTCATGTTGTTTTCATCTAAATAATACCAGACATTATGTCATTAAAAACCAGGTTATGGCCGGGTGGCTCATGCCTGTAATCCCAGCACTTTGGGAAGCTAAGGTGGGCAGATCACAAGGTCAAGAGATGGAAACCATCCTGGCCAACATGATGAAACCGTGTCTCTACTAAAAATACAAAAATTAGCCAGGCGTGGTGGCTCGTGCCTGTAGTCCCAGCTACTCAAGAGGCTGAGGCAGGAGAATCACCTGAACCCAGGAGGCGGAGGTTGCGGTGAGCCGAGATGGTGCCACTACACTCCAGCCTGGTAACAGAGCAAGACTCCGTCTTAAATAAATAAATAAATAAATAAATAAATAACAGGTTATTAGCTGGGCATGCTGGCACACACCTGTAATCCCCGCATTTTGAGAGGCTGAGACGGGAGGGTCACTTGGAGCTAGGAGTTCAAGACCATCATGGACCACAAAACAAGAACCCATCTCTACCAAAAAGAAAAAAAAAATTTTTTGAGACAGAGTCTCACTCTGTCGCCCAGGCTGGAGTGTAGTGGCGCGACCTCAGTTCACTGCCCCCTACACCTCTCGGATTCAAGCGATTCTTGTGCCTCAACCTCCTAAGTAGCTGGGATTACAGGCACACACTGCCATGCCCAGCTAATTTTTGTATTTTTTGGAAGAGACGGGGTTTCGCCATATTGGCTAGGCTGGTCTTGAACTCCTGGCCTCAGATGATCCGCCTGTCTTGGCCTCCCAAGTGCTGGGATTACAGGCATGAGAAATATTCCTTTTAATTAGCTGAGTGTGGTGGTACACGCCTGTAGTGCTAGCTTTTGGAGAGGCAAGGCAAGAGGGTCACTTGAGTTTAGGTGAGGCTGCACCTCAGCCTGGGTGACAGGGTGAGGCCTCATCTCAAAACATAAAACCCGAAATAACTGGCAGCAGCGCAGGCTTAGAGGAAAGCAGCTGGATGTGAGTGAGTGTAGTTCAGCAGGCAAGGAGGGAAGGAGGCTGTGTTCGTTTCATGCCTACAATGTGCAAAGCACTGGTAATAAACATGGGAGAGCCATGCCTCCGGTGTCTACCCTGTTTCGAAAAAGGGAAGAAAATGAGGTTCAGAATGGTTCCATACCTAATGCTAGGCTCCACAGCTTAGAGGCAGGGCTGGAATTCAAATGTGAGTCTTGTGAGTTCTGTGCATTACTCATCACAGTAGCTGTATGCCCAGGCCCCTCGAGAAGTTTCTCGCTATTGGACAGACTCAGGATTGGATGACGTTCCCTGGCTCCGTTTCCTCTGGTTTTAAATGCCAGCAGAGAACAGGTCCCTCTGGGGGTCATGGTGTTTGAAAAAATGCAGGGAAAGGGTCCAGAGAAACTAAAAATGAAGATCAAGGGGCAGAAAGGGTTTTCTGAGGAAAAGTAAAGACAAACTGGGCTGTTGCATTGCGGGTGACCTCCCTCTGGCACTTCTCCAGCTCTATCTCTGCCTGACCCTCCAGTCACACGAAATTTTTTACAGCTTCCTGAATATGTCATCATTTTCTGCCTCCAAGGCTTTGTAGAAACTGCTTTCTTTACGTAAAACACCTTTCCTACTTTCATCCAAACCCTGCCCTCATGGCAAACTCCTATACATCCCTCAAAACCCATTTCAGTCGTCTCCTCTGTGAAGTCCTCCTGTTTCCTAGCAATGGACCCTTCCTGCTTCATACCCTAGGGTTGATTGCTTCTTTGTCCATCAGCACACCTAAGACTTCCTCCAAAACAGTGGTGGTTCTCCGCCCCCATGTGCGGGATCTGCTTGCTGCATCAGAGTCACCTCAGGAGTGATTTCAAGACAGTCAAGCCCAGGCCCTGCTCTGGGAAAATCTGACTCAGAGAGTCTGGAGTGGGATCAGATGTCAGAAATGTAAGTAGATGCTCCAAGTGCTTGCGACGCTCAGCCAGGTGTAGAGAGCACTGAGGTGCACCCCTGCAAAGCAGGGCCTTCTCCTCCGTACCAGGGCCTGGCTCAGAGCAGTGGCCAGTGAGTGTGGAGAGAAGGGAGTGTGTCCAGAATTAGTTCCTTCCTGTGGGTTCTTGGTCTCGTTGCCTTCAAGAATGAAGTCGTGGCCCCTTCCATGAGTGTTAGTTTTTAAAGATGGTGTGTCCAGAGTTTGTTCCTTCAGATGTTCAGACGTGTCCAGAGTGTCTTCCTTTTGGTGAATTCATGGTCTTGCTGACTTCAGTGAAGCCACAGACCTTCGCAGTGAGTGTTACAGCTCTTAAAGATGGTGAGTCCAGAGTTCTTTGTTCCTCCCGATGGGTTCATGGTCTTGATGACTTCAGGAGTGAAACTGCAGACCTTCGCAAGGAGTGTTACAGCTCTTAAAGGTGGCACCTCTGGAGTTGTTTGTTCCTCCCAGTGAGTTGGTGGTCCCGCTGACTTCAGGAATGAAGCTGCAGACCTCCGCAGTCAGTGTTACAACTCTTAAAGGTTGCGTGTATGCAGTTGCTCCTCCCGCTGAGTTTGTGGTCTTGCTGACTTCAGGAGTGAAGCTGTAGATCTTCGCGTGAGTGTTATAGCTCATAAACGTGTGGACCCAAAGACTGAGCCACAGCAAGATTTATTGCCAAGGAGCAAAAGAACAAAGCTTCCACAGCTTGGAAGGCAACCAAAACAGGTTGCCCAGGCTGGCTCTGGTGGCCAGCTTTTATTCCTTTATTTGGTCCCACCCACATCCTACTGATTGGTCCATTTTACAGAGTGCAGATTGGTCCGTTTTTACAGAGTGCTGATTGGCGTGGTTACAAACCTTAAACTAGACACAGAGCGCTGATTGGTGTGTTTTTACAGAGTGCTGATTGGTGCGTTTACAAACCTTTAGCTAGACAAGAAAGTTCTCCAAGTCCCCATCTGACCCAGGAACCCAGCTGGCTTCACCTCTCAGGAGGGAGGGAGGGAAAAAAAGAGAGAGGGAGAGAGGAAGGAAGGAAGGTAGAGAGGGAGGGAGGGAAAAAGGAAAGAAAGGAGGGAGGGAGGAAGGAAAGGAGGGCGGGAGGGAGAAAGGAAAGAAGGGAGGGAGGAAGGAGGGAGGGATGGGAAAGACAGAGAATGGAAAAATAGAATTAAAGAAAATTCGGCCGGGCGCGGTGGCTCAAGCCTGTAATCCCAGCACTTTGGGAGGCCGAGACGGGTGGATCACGAGGTCAGGAGATCGAGACCATCCTGGTCTACACGGTGAAACCCTGTCTCTACTAAAAAATGCAAAAAACTAGCCAGAGAAGGTGGTGCGCGCCTGTAGTCCCAGCTACTCGGGAGGCTGAGGCAGGAGAATGGCGTAAACCCGGGAGGCGGAGCTTGCAGTGAAAAGAAAGAAAATTGGGGCCAGGCAGGGTGGCTCATGCCTGTAATCCCAGCACTTCGGGAGGCCAAGGTGGGCAGATCACCTGAGGTCAGGAGTTTGAGACCAGCCTGGCCAACATGGTGAAACCCTGTCTCTACTAAAAAATACAAAAACTAGCCGGGTGTAGTGGTGGACACCTGTAATCCCAGCTACTCAGAAGGCTGAGGCAGGAGAATCACTTGAACCTGGGAGGCGAGGTTGCAGTTAGCTGAGATGGCACCACTGTACTCCAGCCTGGGCGACAGAGTGAGAACGTGCCAAAAAAAAAAAAAAAAAAAAGAAAGAAAGAAAAAGAAAAATGAAAGGAGGGAGGAAGGAAGGAGGAGGGAGGTGGGAGGGACTGGAAAGGGAGGAAGGGAGAAAGGTGAGTAGAGAAAGGTGGGAGGATGAAAATGGGCATGATCCAGGGATGAGCAGAAAGCGGCAGGAGGTGGGCGTCTCAGGTGTGATGCCTCTAGGCCATTCTACCTCGCCCCTTGTTGGCAAAGATGCCACTTCTAGAGTTAGACATGCCAGGGTTTGAGTCCTGTTTCTGCCGCTCACCAGCTATATGTGCTTTGGCAAGTCACTCGACCTCTCTGTTTTCTCCGTCTACAGGTGATAACTGCTGTGCCTGCCTCACCAGAATGTTCTCAGGATTTAGCAAGCTCTTAGGATCAGCACCTTTCAAGCATTTTTATGCACGAGAAGCAGCGGGGGATTTGTGAAAATCTAGGTTCTGACTCGTTTATGTTGGGCTGGAGCCTGGGATTCTGCAGTGCAAACAACACTCCAGATGGAGTCTGTGCTGCTGGTCTGTGGACCAACTTTGTGTAGTGAGGATACAGATCAAAAGTCAGACATCTTCCCTCTAAGGGAACTTACCTGATTCTCTGCAACAGGTTGGGAACGAGGCCAGGAGTGCCCCTTTACAGAGCATGTTGTGTGTGCCAAACCCGGTGCTCAGCTCCACCACACCCTCCTCACTGAGCTGGGAGGCCCCTGTTTTCTCAGAACTTGAGCAATAATGATCGTGCGTTGTTCAAACCACACTGAGTTTCTTATTTCATCTGTAACAAGTTTCCATAAACTAGGTGGCTTAAAAAGCACATTTATTCTCTTATGGTTCTGGAGGCCGGAAGTGTGAAATGAGCCTTAGGGGCTCAAATCAAGGTGTCGGTAGGGTTGGTTCCCTCCGGAGGCTCTGGGGGGAATCCACTCCCTGACTCTCCTAGCTGTTGCTGATATTCCTTGGCTTGTGGCCGCATGACTTGGATCTCTGCTTCTGTGGTCAACATTGCCTCTTTCTCCTCTTTCTGACCTCCTGGCTCCTTCTTGTAAGGACCCTTGTGATTACATCGAGTCTATCTCCCCATGTCAACAGCCTTAACTTTCTTATATGCAAAGTCCATTTTATCATGTCAGGCAACGCAGTCACCGGTTCTGGGGATTAGAGAGTGGATTTCTTTGGAGGCCATTGTTCTGCCAACCACAACTAACTGCCCAGGCCTCTCAGAACCTCCCAGGCCAGACCCTGACCACAGATCTTAGGATGCACATCCTCTCCCTGGAGGAAATCTCCCATGATGATCCCTTTGCAGTCCAGGCTTTGAGCTGAAGCGGTGGCTGTGAGACGGACTCATTCCTTAGCGTGGATGCTTCCTCTCCGTGCATTGATCTTCCAAGGGTCAGAGGCTGAAGGAGCAGGGCCAAGGTCATGCTGTCCCTGGAGCCCCGGAGCACATGCTTGCCGTAAAGTATACTGCTCATAAGATCCAGGCCAGGGGTGACCTCTCCGGCAGCATATCCATCAGGAGAAAATTGACAGGCAGGCCAGCCAGAAGATGGACAGAGCATTGCTAAGGAGGCAGGGGTGGTTGGCCATTGATGAGTAAAAGGAATTTGAAAAAATCCAGCCTGATTTTTTCCTAAAACAGTTATTCCCTTAACCCCATGGTCTCTGACACAGTGGGATGAGCTGGGTTGACTGGCCAAGGGGGTCACATATTCTGAGCCGATTAATGGCTTTCGGAGGCAAGCTGGGTAACAGGTACCCATTCCTGCCCAGTGTCTGGGTCAAAGAATGGGCTCACAGGGCAAACAGATCCACCCCTTGGCTTGCCCACCATGGCTGTCGGTGCAAAGACAGTGCTTTAGACTTGGAGGTAGGGTGGCCAACTATCCCAGTTTTCCTGGGAATTTGACGGGAAAACTGGGACATGTTGGGTCACCCTACCTGTAGGCAGCTGTACAAACCCAGCAGTGGGCTTGGTTACTGCCTACCCTCCAGCCCCCGGCAACTTGGCAGGCCTCTTAACGCCTTCAGCTGGCAGAGCACATCACTGTTACAAAAGATTCTCCAAGTGAAGCAATGTCAGTGGTGACAGCTGGAGCTTAGGGGCTCCTGGAGAGGACAGCCCTCTCCACTGGGGCTACTGAGTCACACTGGTTCAATGTCTGGGTGATTCCAGAGCCTGATTTCTCTCAAGTCACTAGGGATGGGCAGAGGTGGGGCTCAGGCTGGAAGGAGAAAATGAATTAAATCCCCAAGTTAAGATTCCACTGCAAAAGCTGAATGCCCATTCAGAAGCCTGCAATGAGGGCATGGCTTTTCAGGGTCAAAGGTACCCATGCTGGGGGCCCTGGACCTGCTGCTGGGAGGAAGTGTGTTGTGGTGGGAAAGGGGATGCTGGGGCCGGAGAGACCCTGGATTTCCTGCTTCCCAGCAGAGTGGCCTTGAGCAAACCCCCTAGTGTCTCTGAGTTTCTCCTCACTGGAAAAAAAGACACCTCTGCACAGAGTTAAGACAAACAATAAACAACCAACATGTGAACTTGCCTAATACCCAGTAGGTCGCTCCTGTCCTCAGGCCCAGACCAAGGTCAATAGGAAAACAATTTAGTAACCAGAGGCTGCCTGGTGAGCCTTGAATTAGAGTAAAGGGAGTTGGATAAACCCAGGGCTGTTTTATCCAAGCCCTGGACCCAGGGCCTTTCCCTCCCTCCCTCTCTCTCTCTCTCTCTCTCTCTCCGCTGCTCCTTATTCAGTATTTCTTTTATTTTTATTTTTTAATTTTTTTGAGAAAGGGTCTCACTCTGTCACCCACATGGAGTGCAATGGTGCAATCAAGGCTCACTGTAACCTCTGCCTCCTGGGCTCAAGCAATTCTCCCACCTCAGCCTCCCAAGTAGCGGGGACTACAGGTGTACACCACCAGTGCCAGGCTAATTTATATATTTTTGATAGAGATAGGGTTTTGCCATGTTGTCCAAGCTGGTCTCAAACTCCTGAGCTCAAGCGATCCTGCTATCTCGGCCTCCTAAAGTGCTGGGATTACAGGCGTGAGCCACTGCGCCCAGCTCTTCGTCAGTATTTCTTACGAGTCCCCTGGCCCTCCCGTCCTTCCAGCAGTCCCTCGTGTTGCCTGTGTTGCAGATGATTTGATTCTAGCTCCATTATATGACACACAGACACTCCGCTAGGCTTTTGAAATTTTTTTAACATAAGTGGTTTAATTTGACCATCCAGCAACCCTTTGGGGGTAAGTATTGCTCTTCCCATTTTACAGATGTGGAAACTGAGGTTTGGAGAGGTTGAAGAAATATTACTTAGGGTCATGCCAATTCAGGCTCACACCTCCAGGCTTCAAATTCAGTGCTTTCTCCCCATGAAGCAGACCCCACAACAGAGGTCATGTTAGTAGGGTGTCCCCTGCAGAGGATTTAAGGGGGCAGCCTACCCTAGCTGAACTGCCACGTTCACACAGCACGGGGAAGGTACTGTCATGCTTTGGGCCACTTCCTGATTACAGAACTGGTAGAAGGTTCTTTTCTAAAAAATATGGGCTCCTTCTCAGTCCCCACTCAGCTGCTGACAGAGAATGTCCCAGTTCTCCCATCTGACTTACCAGCCCCGATCCCTCACCAAGGACAGTGTGGGCCAACTCCCCTCCACTGATAGAAATGGAAGTGACAACCACAACTTCCTTTTGTAAGAGAAAAGGGAATACTCAAGTAGGAGTACGACACGTCCCAGTCCTGTGGCTTCAGCCTAACGTGTCTAGAGTCATTTCTGTTTTACTGACTAGACTCTTACCACAAGTTTGAACACACTCATACTCTATTTCTCTCTCTCTCTCTCTCTCTATATATATATATATGTGAATATATATACACACACATGGAATTAATAAACATGCATTAAAAACAACAATAGCGTCTACACTGGGAGGGAGTTAGTGGAGTCAAACTGATTTAAGAGTCTTTCAGCATGGCAATTCCTCAAGGATCTAGAACTAGAAGTATCATATGACCCAGCCATCCCATTACTGGGTATATACCCAAAGGATCATAAATCATGCTGCTGTAAAGACACATGCACATGTATGTTTATTGCGGCACTATTCACAGTAGCAAAGACTTGGAATCAATCCAAATGTCCATCAGTGACAGACTGGATTAAGAAAATGTGGCACATATACACCATGGAATACTATGCAGCCATAAAAAAGGATGAGTTTGTGTCCTTTGGAGGGACATGGATGCAGCTGGAAACCAACATTCTCAGCAAACTATCGCAAGAACAGAAAACCAAACACCGCATGTTCTCACTCATAGGTGGGAACTGAACAATGAGATCACTTGGTCTCGGGAAGGGGAACATCACACACCAGGGCCTATTATGGGGAGGGGGGAGGGGGGAGGGATTGCACTGGGAGTTATACCTGATGTAAATGACTAGTTGATGGGTGCTGATGAGTTGATGGGTGCAGCATACCAACATGGCACAAGTATACATATGTAACAAGCCTGCACGTTATGCACATGTACCCTAGAACTTAAAGTATAATAACAACAAAAAAAAAAAGAAAAAGAAAAAGAAAGAGTCTTTCATTGTTTGGGAGGAAGGTGAAGGTTTTTGATCAACTTTTGGCTTTGGTAGATTGATAATGCATGTTGCTGGGTGCAATGAGACACATAGTCCCAGCTACTCAGGAGGAGGATGAGGTGGAAGGATCACCTGAGCCGAGGAGTTTGAGACCCTGTCTCTCAAAATAAAAAACAATGTGTGCTGCATCTTCTGAAGCAATCACTAAAAAATGGGAAAAGATGTTTTTACAAATTAAAATTAATTTTTTTTCTAGAGTCAGTTACTCCCAAAAAAAGAGCAAGAAAGGAGACAAAAAGCAATATGGGGCAGGCAGGACAAATGGAAAACAAAATAAGACGGTAAATTTAAACCCAAAGATACATAGTATATTGATTATATAATTATTCCAGTTAAAGGGTAAAGATTATCAACATGATTTTAAAATAAAATTCCAACTATGTGCTTTTTACAAAAGATACATAATAATACATAAAGGGTAAATGCAGAAGGATATAAAAATATAAACCATGCAAATACCAAAAGAAAACCTCTGTATAGTATGTTAATTATTATAAATATCCATGTTATTAATAGCTGACAAAGTAGACACTAAGTTAAAAGAAGTTACAAAGGCCGGGTGCGGTGGCTCACGCCTGTAATCCCAGCACCATGGGAGGCCAAAGCGGGCAGATCACGAGGTCAGGAGATCAAGACCATCCTGGCTAACACGGTGAAACCCCATCTCTACTAAAAATACAAAAAAATTAGCTGGGTATGGTGGTGGGTGCCTGTAGTCCCAGCTATTAGGGAGGCTGAGGCAGGAGAATCACTTGAACCTGGGAGGCGGAGGTTGCAGTGAGCCGAGATCATACCACTGCACTGCAGCCTGGGTGACAGAGCGAGACTCCGCCTCAAAAAAAAAAAAAAAAAAGAAGTTAGAAAAGAGGATCACTTCATAATGGTGAAAGGGTCAATTCACCTAGAAAACATAACAATTATAAGTCACATGCAAAAGAATTGGAAAGGAAAACCAAAACTGTCATTATTTGCAGATGATATAAACTTTGTATATAGGTAATCCAAAAGGGTCTATGGGTGAATTATTAGAATTAATAAGAAAGCTTGACAATATTGGTAGATACAAATTTAATATAAACAAAATCATTCACATTTCTGCATATCAGCAACCAGAAGTAAAAAAAAAAAAAAAAAAAAAAAAAGTTTTTTTAAACAGCTATTTACAGGATCATCAAGGATATTAAATTACTAGGAATAAAACTAACAAAAGGTGTGCAATCTGTTTGTGGTATAATTATAAATATGTACTGAGAGACATTTTAAAAAGACTTCAAAAAAGCAGAAACATACCTTTCACCACATACAAAAGTTAACTCAAAATAGATCCCAAACCTAAATGTAAATACTGAAACTATACAAACAAATCATAGCAGAACGCCCTTGTGACCGGGGTTAAGCAAAGATTTCTCTTTTTTTTTTTTTTGAGACAGTCTCACTCTATTGCCCAGGCTGGAGTACAGTGGCGCCATCTCGGCTCACTGCAAACTCTGCCTCCCAGGTTCAAGCAATTCTCTTGCCTCAGTCTCCCAAGTAGCTGGGGTTATAGGCCCATGTCACTGTGCCTGGCTAATTTTTGTATTTTTTGTAGAGACAGGGTTTCGCCATGTTGGCCAGGCTGGTCTCGAACTCCGGACCTCAAGTGATCCTGCCTGCATCAGCCTCCCAAAATGCTGGGATTACAGGCGTGAACCACTGCACCCGGCCGCAAAGATTTCTTAAATATGATAAGAAAAGCACAATCCGTAAATGAACAAATTGATAAAATGAACCTCATCAAAATTAAAACTCTTGCTCTTCAGAAGGCACACAAGAGAATAAAAGGACAATCCCAGACTGGGGGAAAAAAATCTTTGCAAAGCAAATATCTAAAAAATGAGTTATATCCAGAATATAAATAATTATCAAAACTCAATAATAAGGAAACCACCCAGTTACAAATAAACAAAAGATTTGAAAAGACACTTCACCAAAGAAGATATATACAGATAAGTTCATACGTTGGGAGGCCAAGGTGGGAGGATCACTTGAGATGAGGAATTCAAGACCAGCCTGGCCACCATGATGAAACCCTGTCTCTAAAAATACAAAAATTAGCTGAGTGTGGTGGTGTAGGCCTGTAATGTTAGCTACTCGGGAGGCTGAGGCAGGAGAATCACTTAAGCCCGGGAGGCAGAGGTTGCAGT
This sequence comes from Rhinopithecus roxellana, assembly GCF_007565055.1. Taxonomy (NCBI): domain Eukaryota; kingdom Metazoa; phylum Chordata; class Mammalia; order Primates; family Cercopithecidae; genus Rhinopithecus; species Rhinopithecus roxellana. The sequence continues at coordinate 48,430,252 of NC_044567.1, forward strand.
GAGCAAAGATTGCATCACTGCACTCCAGCTTGGGCAACAGAGTGAGACTCTATCTCAAAAACAGTAAAAATAAAAATAAAAAGGCCTGGCACAGTGGCTCATGCCTGGAATCCCAGCACTTTGGGAGGCCCACACGGGTGGATCACAAGGTCAAGAGATCCATACCATGCTGACCAACATGGTGAAACCCCATCTCTACTAAAAAAAAAAATATATATATATATATATATAAATTAGTGATAGTGAAACTCTGTCTCAAGAAAAAAGAATAAAAGGAAAAAAGTTCAATATCATTATGAAGGCAAAGGTGGGGTGCACTGGGGAGGAGGGATTATACTGGGGCAAGAAGAAATCTTAGCCGCTGAAGGATATGTTCATTATCTTGATGGTAATGTTGGTTTCATGGGTGTATACATATGTCAAAACTTATTGAATTGTACACTTTAAATATGTGCATTTTATTGTAGATCAAGTAAACCCCATTGAAGCTATTTTTTTAAAAGGACTTCAATAAAAGCAGAAATATACTTTGTTTGTGGGCTGGCAAACTCAAGTCTTCCCAATTTGATTTTATTGAATTAAAATCCCTGCTACTTATTTTATATTTTGTGGAACTTGATGTGCTCATTCTAAACTTTGTATGAAAATGCAGTGGAACAAGAATAGTTCAGAGACCCTTGAAATTTCCCTCACAAGGTAGAAGAATTTGATTCACCAAATATAAAGATTATTATAAGTCTGTAGTAATTAAGACAATGTAGTGTTGGCTCAGGGATGGACCAATAGACCAATAGAACAGAAAAGAGAGTCCAGAAATAGGTTCATGCTAATATGGACACAGTGTATAACAGAGATGGATTGCAGAGAGGGAGAAAAGGGAAGACTTTGCAATAAGTAAATGGGTCTTGAGTAGCTGAGTATTCATATTGCGGGGAGGGGGTGAAAATTGTACCCTTATCTTGCACCATACACAAAAATCAACTCCAGATGGAATAAGAACCATGATATATGTCAGAGGCATATTTTTATTTATCTTATCTTTTTTTTTTTTTTTTTTTTGAGACAGGATCTCATTCTGTTGCTCAGGCTGGAGTACAGTGGTGCTATCATAGTTCACTGCATCCTCAAATTCTTGGGCTCAAGTAACTCTCCCACCTCAGCCTCCTGAGCAGCTGGCATTACAGGCACCTGCCACGATGACTGGCTAATTTTTGTACTTTTAGTAGAGACGAGGTTTCACCATGTTAGCCAGGGTGGTCTTGAACTCCTGATCTGCTTGCCTTGGCCTCCCAAAATGCTGGGATTACAGGCATGAGCTACCACACCTGGCAGAGAAGAAATTCTTAAACATATTCAAAAAAAGTACAAGTCATAAAGGAACACATTAATAAACTCTACTACATTAAAATTAAAAACTTCTGCTCTTAAAAGAGGGAAAAAACAATTCACAGAGTGAGGGAAGATATTTGCAACTCAAAGAACTGACCAAAAAAGTAGTAACAAAACTATATAAATACAACTCAACAGCAAATTGGAGGCTAGACATAGTGGTGTACACTCGTGATCCTAGCACTTCGGTGACTGAGGCAAAGCAAATCACTTGAGCCCAGAAGGTGCAGGACAGCCTGAGTAACATGGCAAAACCTTGTCTCTACCAAAAATATAAAAATTAGCCAGGCATGGTGGTGCATGACTGTAGTCCCAACTACCTGGGAGGCTGAGGTGGGAGGATCGCCTGAACCCAGGAGGTTGAGGCTGCAGTGAGCTGTGATCATGCCACCGCACTCCAGCCTGGGCAGCAGAGTGAGACCTCATCTCAAAAAAAAAAAAAAAAAAAGGCAAAATTCTTTCTAGGCACTTTATAAAAGAAGAAATCCAAATGGCTAATAAACACATAAAAATGTGCTCAATCTCATTTATAATCAGGAAAATGTAAATTGAAACCACAAAGAGGTATTACTACATACATGCCATAAGGACAGTCAAATGCTGACACTACCAGCATTGAGGATGTGTAGCTGCAGGAACTCTTATACACTGCTTATAAGAACAATAGGCCGGGCACGGTGGCTCAAGCCTGTAATCCCAGCACTTTGGGAGGCCGAGACGGGAGGATCACGAGGTCAGGAGATCGAGACCATCCTGGCTAACCCGGTGAAACCCCATCTCTACTAAAAAATACAAAAAACTAGCCGGGCAAGGTGGTGGGCGCCTGTAGTCCCAGCTACTCAGGAGGCTGAGGCAGGAGAATGGCGTAAACCCGGGAGGCGGAGCTTGCAGTGAGCTGAGATCCGGCCACTGCACTCCAGCCTGGGTGACAGAGTGAGACTTCGTCTCAAAAACAAAAAAGAGAACAATAAATTGGTGTAACCACTTTGATTAACAGTTCGGCATTTTCTGGTAAAGTTGAATAAATAGAGCATACTTAGACAAACTCATGCAGTGTATCTGCACCAAAAGTGATGAACAATGAATGTGTGTAGCAGCTTTCTTGTTAAACCAGAATACGAGAAACAGCCCAGATCTCCAAAAATAGGAGATCAGATAAATGAATTGTAGTATATTCATAAATTGAATGCCACATAGCCATCAACAACATAAATGAAGCTTACAAATACAATGTTGAACAAACAATACAAAAGGATACATTTAGAATAATTCAATTTCTTTAAAATATATATATGTCAAAATATGCAAAATGAACACATCTTGTTTAGGGGTGAATACATAGGAGAGATGATAAGCAAATGAAAAGCAAGAAAGATATTATCTTGAAAGTCAGGATAGTAGTTATTTCTGGGAAGAGGGAGGGGTCATCCTCTCCCTCTAGAAAATGTGATCCATTGAATGCAAGGATCTGGTGCATTCCTGCTACATGACAGGAAAGATTTTGCAAGTTATTTCATGTGTCTTTTCTTTCTTTCACTCAAGTGTTTCTGCTGCTTGCATCCTCTCTGCTCAGTGTCCAACCTTGGCATTGGCAAAACTCACAAACCTTCACGGTATTTAAGGGTAAAGCTTTGGACAGTAACGACATTGAAGCAGTTCCTAGGGTCTGGATGGTGTCAGTCATGAGAGCAATTGTTTAGGGCAGGGGTTAGGTACACAAGGAAAAGGTACACAAGGGGCCGTGTTGGAGTGCTGGCAATATTCTAGGTGTTCAAGACCGATGAGCCTCTTCCTTAATCATGGAATTGAAGTCTTTCCCTTTAGTCTGATTGGTCCAACCTAAGTCACTTGCTTACCCCTAGCCAATAACTATGGTTAGGTGAACTCCTTAAGCTGATTGACTTAAATCTAGAGTGCTGAACCAATCCCTGGCAAGACAAGTTAGATTATTTAAATTTAGATCAACCCAGGTCCATCCCTAAAACTGTGGTGGGATGGGCTGCCCTCAAGGCACACAGACCACTTGGGGCAAGAGTGGATATCTGAATTTAATCATAGTTATTTTAAGAAAAAGGAGGAAATGAATGCTGGGAAGGTGCCCAGCCACATTAACTGTAACCCTAATTCGGCTGCTGTGATTAAATATTCAGTTACCATTCCCGGCACCATCCACACTGGACCCCAGAACCCTCTTATACCACCCTACCACAGGGCATGGGGGTCTTTGTGTTACTCCCTCAGGATTACAGGGCCCAGGTAAAAGCCTGGACACAGTTGAGTCCAGGTCATTGGCACTCCCTATGTGTCAGGAAGGAGAGGAGAGGAACATCTTTCCTTACTTAGTTCTCTTATTCTAAGAGGGTCCTGCTTCCCATCTGTTCTGGGATTCTCCTGAAATAGGAGAGGCATTCGAATGCCAGGTAGTCAGTGGGGGTTGGGGAAGAAGGAAGAACACCCTCTGATTGACAAACCCTGTCCAGATCCATTCCTCCCTTCGCCCCACCAACAGCCTTGTATGGTAGATATGGGTGTCACTATATCCATTGGCAGACGAGGAAACTGAGTCAATGTAAATACCTTGACCAAGTTCACATAGCTAATAATTGGCAAAACTCAAACTTACATCCAACTCATTGACTCTGAAGCTGATTCTCTGCCCGCAGCCTCAGGCTGTCTCCTATTAAAGAGCTTCAGATCATTAATAATGGGAGCAAGTTTGATTGGGAGAGCAAGTGGTTTCTCAGGAAATGCCTCAGAGATGGGAGGCTGGGTCACATTCTACTCAAGACCTTCCTGGAAACTTCAGTCCTCAGGAGGCTGGTCCCGCCGAGTTAATGGTTGGCTATTTTGGTCTGCATTTGGCTAATCTGCAAGTCCAACCCACCCATAACCACCATCTTCACCCCCACCCATAACTCAGTATCCAGATAAAGACTGGAAGGGATGATATTCCCGAGACTGGATATGGACTCCCTAGGGTGATTGGAATCAAGAATCTTTCTCCAAACTAACCCATTATCCCACACAGAAATTCTCTAGTACCATGAACCCATGGCTGAGCACCTCTGGGGGCAGGCGCCCACCTCCTCTGCCAGCTGCCCATTCGAGTGTCAGGTGGCCTCCTTGTTAGAACCCCTGACTTCCAGCAAGTCAAAAGGTCCTTCCATGTAGTGTCCACATCCTGGTCCAGTTCTGGCCTTGTGCATGGGGTAAGTGTCCCCAAGACATTCCTTCAGAGAGAAGAGGGAAAAAGAGGATTGGGATGAAGAGATACAGGGGTAAGGACAAGGCAGAGAAAAAAGATTTTCTTCTTCAAGGTAAAATTCTGAGTCCTGAAAGCTTCTCCCCAGACCAGAATTAAACTTAACACTTAGGCCCTGAGCTCTAGTGGGCCGTGCATATCACAAACCCACAAAAATAAATAAGTCGATTAACAAGCACTGGATTGCCTGTAACTCAGGATCCTGCCTCAGCCTTGGCACAGCACAGCCCCAGCCCTAAACAGCTGCTCTCATGACTAACACCGTCCAGACCCCAGGAACTGCTTCAACGCCGTTACTGTCCAACGCTTTACCCTTAAATACCATGAAGATTTGTGAGTTTTGCCAATGCCAAGGTTGGACACTGAGCAGAGAGGATGCAAGCAGCAGAAACACTTGAGTGAAAGAAAGAAAAGACACATGAAATAACTTGCAAAATCTTTCCTGTCATGTAGCAGGAATGCACCAGATCCTTGCATTCAGTAGATCACATTTTCCAGGGGCATTGAGTTGTCTTCTTGCTTCTTTGATGCTCCTATTAGTTGTTCTAGAGCTATTCATAAATTAATACGGCATTCTCAAGAGTTGCACAAGAGTGGCTGAGGGATGCTTTGCAATCTTAAATAATTCGTATTAGTCTTAGATTTGTATAGATCTAGGTCTAGATGTAATATACATCAGTGGTCCCCAACCTTTTTGGCACCAGGGGCTGATCTCGTGGAAGATAATTTTTCCATGGACACGATGTGGGAAATGGTTTCCAGATGAAACTGTTACACCTCAGATCATCAGACATTATGTTCTCATAAGGAGCACACAACCTAGATCCCTTGGCCAGGCACGATGGCTCATGCCTGTAATCCCAGCACTTTGGGGGGCCAAGGCAGGTGGATCACTTGAGGTCAGGAGTTTGAGACCAGCCTGGTCAACTGGTGAATCCCAGTCTCTACTAAAAATACAAAAATTAACCAGGCATGGTGGCGAGCGCCTGTAATCCTGGCTACTCGGGAGGCTGAGGCAGGAAAATTGCTTGAACCTGGGAGGTGGAGATTGCAGTGAGCCAAGACTGTGCCATTGCACTCCAGCCTGGGCAATAAGAGTGAAACTCCATCTCAAAAAAACAAACAAAAAAAAAAACAAGGAGCACAAAACCTAGATCCCTCACATGCGCAGTTCACAATATGGTTTGCGCTCCTATAAGAATCTAATGCCACCACTGATCTGACAGGAGATGGAGTCATGCAGTAATGTGAGCGATGGGGAGTGGCTGTAAATACAGACGAAGCGTCACTCACTCGCCTGCCACTCACCTCCTGCTGCGCTGCCCTGTTCCTAACAGGCCATGGCCTGGGGGCTGGAGACCCCTGATATACATGAAGCATGATACTAATTCTTTACATTGTCAGATGTTGAACTGCAGAATTGCAAATAGCTTTTTAATAAAAATATTTAATAAGATTTAATTAAATTATCAAAAACTAAAAATGATTTTATTAAATAACTTTATTAGTTTCATATTAATTATAACTTATATTTTACCTTTAATTTTAATAGATAATTTGGAATGAGGTCAACAAACTTTTTCTCACAGGGCCAGACAATAAACATTTTTTACTTTGTAGGACATATGATCTCTGTTATAAACACTCAACTCTGGTGTTGTTGCAAAAAAGCAGCTATAGACAGTATGTAAAGGAATAGATGCGACTGTGTTCAATAAATGCTTGTTTACAAAAACAGGCCCAAAACCATGGACCTTATTTTGCTGATACTTGATTTAGAAGAGAAGAACTTTTAAAAAAAAAATCATTTTTAATTTTTTACATTCACCTCAATTTGATGAAAAAAATTTTTTTTTTTTTTTTTTTTTTTTGAGACAGGATCTCATTCTGTCACCCAGGCTGGAGCGCAGTGGCACAATCTCAGCTCACTGCAACCTCCGCTTCCTGGGTTCAAGTGATTCTCAAGCCTCAGATTTCTGAGTAGCTGGGATTACAGGCGTGCACTACCACTCCCAACCCTTTTTTTTTGTATTTTTAGTACAGACGGGTTTCACCATGTTGTCCATACTTGTCTCACTGCTGACCTCAAATGATCCACCTGCCTTGGCCTCCCAAAGTGCTGGGATACAGGCGTGAACCACCACACTCGGCCTGATGAAAATACTTTTAAAATTTTCTTTTTCATGCAAGTTTATGGGGTGCATGAGAAAATTTGTTACATGTACATGAAAATACATTTGAATACATTTTTTTTTTTTTAAGCTCATTACTACTTTGGGAGGTCAAACTGGGAGGATCACTTGAAATCAGGAGTTAGAGACCAGACTGGGCAACAAAGAAAGACTCCATTTCTATAAAATTTTCTTTAAAAATTAGCCAGGTATGGTGGCATGCGCCACCCAGCAACTCAGGAAGCTGAGATGGAAGGAATTTGAGGCTGAGCCAAGGAATTTGAGGCTGCAGTGAGCTATGATCACACCACTGCACTCCAGTTTAGGCAACAGAGTCTTAGGGTCTAAAAATAATAATAATAATAATGTTAAAGTGGATTACTGCTATCAATAGAACAGAAATTATGTAAAAATATTAATTATAACCATAGTTAGTGATTTTTCTAAAAATAAGGCAAGAAGGGCCAGGTGTGGTAGCCCATGCCTATAATCCCAGCACTTTGGGAGGCTGAGGTGGGCAGATGGCTTTAGTCCAGGAGTTCAAGACCAGAGTGGGCAACATGATGAAACTCTGTCTCTACAAAACATACAAAATTTGGCTAGGCATGGTGGCGCATGCCTGTAGTCCCAGCTACTTGGGAGGCTGAAGTGGGAGGACTGCTTGAGCTGAGGGGGTGGGGGTTGCAGTGAGCCATGATCATGCCACTGCACTCCAGCCTGGGTGACAGAGCAAGACTGTGTCTCTAAATAAATAAGGCAAGAAAACAAATTGTATGAAGAAGAAAAATAATTAGTGATTTATGTAAGCTTTTGTTTTATTGCTCATCCCAATATTGCTGGCCCATCAACAGAGTTTATTTATTTGCTATTTATTTATTTATTTATTTATTTATTTATTTTGAGATGGAGTCTCTCTGTCGCCCAGGCTGGAGTGCAATGGTGCAATCTCGGCTAAATGCAACCTCCGCCTCCTGGGTTCAAGTGATTCTGGTACCTCAGTCTCCTGAGTAGCTGGGATTACAGGCACGTGCCATCACGCCCAGCTAATTTTTGCATTTTTTAGTACAGATGGGGTTTCACCATGTTTGCCGGGCTGGTCTTGAACTCCTGACCTCAGGTGATCCGCCTGCCTTGGTCTCCCAAAGTGCTGGGATTACAGGTGTGAGCCACTGCACCCGGCCAACAGAGTATGTTTAGTCATCTGAAATAGTCTTTACAGTTAACATTTTTACGTAAGTAGAGAGAATATACTCTAAAATAATAAGTAGCATAGTAAATACATAAACTAGTAACATTAGTTTATGTTTTATTATTTATTATTAACTAACATTAATATTAGTTTACTTCCTGTCCTGGGCCCCACCCTTGGGCCCCCAGTTGCCACCTGGTCCCTGCTTAGGCCTTGGCCCTTGCTTGCTTGGAAGTTCTGTGCTGGTCCCCAGCCTGTGCTCTGAGCATGCCCATGCCCTCCCAGCCCCCTCGGGCCTCTCTGGGCCATGCCCTGGAGGAAAATAATATTAATAATAACAACTGCAGTGCCTTTGAGAAGCCAGCAGTTTGGAGTGTGGGAAAGATAGCTATGAGGTATATATATTTTTGATTCTTCTTCACAGCTTAGGACAGAAATAACCTGTTAGAGGAAAACCTTGCATCTACATTGGAAGCCAAGAAGAGTCCTTCACGTGCCAGAAACAATGAGGACTTCATTCGAAGTACAGAGCACGCAGGACCAGGTTAGAGAAGGACCTTCGGGACCAGTCCCTAAGCCGCCTTGCCTGGGAGAGGCATGGACTCACAAAAGCAACAGCTCTCCAAAACAGGGAAGAATAATCCAATTGGATCGCTGGGAAGCAGGGTGTAAAACTGCAGAGCTAGCCAAGAAGTGAGTCCCTGCTCCCCCACCCCTCCTGGCCATTCTAAAGCTCAACATGCACCCAAGAGAACTATTTCCCAACCTCGTCACATGGCAGCAATCCCATCAGCACCCATAAATATGTTTCCACTGAGTTTTGTTTTAGTATTTAACAGTATCCTATGAAGAGCAGAATAAATCTTTAAAATGTGAACATAAGCTCTGGCCAACTCCGCCTTGGACTGCCAAGGAGGAGCTTAGGGCACTGACTGAGACACAGTGCACAGACCAGACATGGATGCAGCCATCAGGGTTCTGCCAGCATCTCCAGCAGCGTCGCTGAGTGGAGAGGGAAGGAAGCTTCCAGAACTAGAACTAGAGAAGAAGGCTGGCTGGAGTGACAAAGAGAAAGAGAGAAAAGGCTCAGTCAACCACAGAGTTGCGAGGCACCTCAGAGACCCCCCGGTCCTCCGCCACTGTGATGTGGCACTTGGGGGCTCAGTCTAAGGACTCCGACTGTCCAGGTTCAAATCCTGGCTCCACCACTTAGTAGCTGTGCACTCTCTGGTCTCGGTTTCTGAATCTGTAACTTGTGGATAAAAATAGCATCTGTCACATAGGGTCTATGTCAGCATTAAATGAGATAATTCACATCAAGTCACTTAGCTCAGGTACTCAGTAATCATACCTGACGTGATTTTACACACAGGGCTTTGGGGGCTCTGAGAAGCCCAGGGATGTCCCATAATCCAATCTCTCGAGAGAGAATGATGATCTCCCACATTCCTATCATTAATTCCCGCCCTCCCCCCCCACTCTCCCAGTTCTCCCAAAGATGATTCTGGGAACAGGTTGCCACAAAACATTAACTTGTTTAAAGCTATTTATTGTGTAAGATGGTGGGTGAATACCTGGCCCAAGACAGTTAATGGTGTTCCTGGGAGGCTGGCGCATTCGAAACCAAATCATGGATCAGGTGGCCGCTGGTGAATGTAGGGACCAAATAGCAGTGTCCCGTAGCAGAAGGAGCACAGCTCCAGGACAGAGCCTGGTTCCCACCACTTGTGTGGGCCTTCGACACATCGCTTAACTTCTTGGGGTTTCATTTTTCTCATTCATAAAATAGGCATGATCATACTGTCACCAGGATAGATGGGAAAAGCAAATGGGGTCATATATGTAAAGGGCCCCCAACATTGTGGAACTGACCAAATGGTGTCCCCACAAGTCAGGAGATCCAATTGGAATTTCCAGCTTAGCCGGAACCTCAAGCAAGTCATTTCTTTGTCAGGATCCGACTGGATCATATGCCTGAAAGTGCTTTAAAGATGACAAAAATTTGCATCTTGTTTACTCAGCACTCATATACTGGGCCTCACTGATATCTCTGAGGCTCAGAGAGGTAAAGTGATTTACCCAGGGTCACACAGCAAATGAGCGGCAAAGCAGGAGACAAGACACTAGTTTTGCAACTGTAAATCACCAGCCCTTTCTCTCTATGCCTGTTTGCCCCAGAGCTTGGGGTTGTATAGGCTGGCGGGCAGGCTCACCCCCACACCAGCCTAGGTCCTGGCATTGCTTACCATCTCCTTCCCCACCGGTGAGGGGACCTGGGGAATATCTGCTGCTGTCCCCAGGGACTGACGTGATGGGGCTGGGATGTGAGCCCTGGTCGGTCCACAAGTGTCAGATGGGATGACACATTAAAAGCACAAAGCACAGCGCCTGGCTTCTCTCAGATCCTCAATAGGTGCCAGTTAGCTTGAGTACTGCCAGATTATAAGCTCTCATGGGCAGGGACTGTGTATTTTGTGCCTGTAAACTCTGGTAGCTACTAACTGAGAAAAAACACACAGGACCCTGGGGAAGAGCAGGCGTTAGGACTGTGGCCAAGAAAGAACGCATGAAAGAGACAGAGAAGAATGGTCAGGGAAGTAGGAGAACCAAGGGGGTGTTTTAACCTAGAAACTAAGGGAGGAGAGAATGTTCAAGAAGGAAAAGGTCATGGTGTCAAATGCTGCCAAGAGGCTACAGAGGGTAAGAATGAAGCTCTTTTCCTTTGGATTTTGCAATTAAGAGTACGAGAGGCCTTTGTAAAAGTGTCAGTGGGGTGATCAGATGGCAGAGGACTTCATGGCCAAGGGAGAAGAGACAGAGAATTAGGGGGCTTCCAGCACAACCAGAATAACTAGCACTTACGGAGCACTTAACACATGCCCACCCACTGTGAAGCATATTTTGTACAATATTTCAGTAATTCCTGTCAACACCCTGCAAGGTGTGCTATTGTCCTCATCCTAACATGGTAAGATCAGATGGCTTAAATAATTTCCCCAAAGTCACAGAGCTAGGAAGAAGGAGATCCAGGAGTTAAGCACGGTTCTCTTTGATTTCTTAACTTGAGTCTTAATGTAGGGAAGAGGGGAAGAATAGCGGAAAGGAGCCCCAAGGTGGCGAGGACCCGGGATCTGGGACTCACAAGGCTGAGAATGCCCGCTTCTTCTGGGTGCTGTCTATCTGAGCCACTTAGTCTAAACCAAGAGTTACTTTGATACCGTACATAGTTTTACAGGCTGAAGGAACTTCTCTGCACCCCTGATTCCACAATAAGCCCTTTTGGCAGTGTGAACCAATGAGGAAGCTTCTGGAAGAGAATTGAGCCCTGAATTTTGTTTTAAAGATTAAAACAGGCAGGGTATGGTGGCTCACACCTGTAATCTCAGCACTTTGGGAAGCCGAGGTGGGAAGATTGTTTGAGGCCAGAAGTTTGAGATCAGCCTGGGCAACATAGGGAGACCCTGCCTCTGTGAAAAATAAAAAAATTAGCCAGGCGTGGTGGCACACACCTGTAGTCCCAGCTACTCAGGAGGCTGAGGCTGGAGGATCACTTGAGGCTGGGAGGTGGAGGTTGCAGTGAGCCAAGATCATGCCACTGCACTCCAGCCTGGGCAACAGAGGGAGACTCCCTCTCAAAACAAACAAACAAACAAAAAACAACCAAACCAACCACACACACACACACATACACACACACACACACACACACACACACACACAGCATTCACATGAGCATAATGTTCAAATTTCCATTATCTCAACTGGTCCTCCAACCAGCCCATGGTGGACACACAGAATCATCCCATTTGACATATGTGAAGACCAAAGCTGAGAGATTTTGTCAGGAACTGAGGCGTCTGAGTGCTAAAGGGTTCTGCTGAGCGTAAACTGAAATCTTGTTCTCTGACCAATCCTGCCAAGAGACCAAGGAGAAGGAAATCACAGAAAACAGTCCAGGACGAATCATTCATTCATTCTGCATTTATGTATTGACCACCTACTATGAGCAGACCCTGTTCTAGGTAGAGATTTAGAGGCAGAAAGACAACAATCCCTGGCTTCAAGTTGGGGAGACAGACAAGAAAACAGATGGTGACTTAATACTTCTGTAAGTGCCAGGGAAGCCCAGAGGCCTTGGTGCAAGGATGCTGGGATGGGAGGGGCTGTACTGCTAGGGAAGGAAGGTTGAGGTGCAGCGCTACACCCCTGAACATGAGAAGCATCTTCCCCATTCTGGTGCTGTCATCAGGACAGGGCAGCTAGACACCAAGACACCTGTGAGTGTCCTGCTGACCCAGACAGCCCCGTCAGCAGACCTTGTGCTGTCCACTTTCTCTGCAACCTCAATAGCAAGCCCCGGCCAGACACTGCCAATGGGCTGAGGTCTGGGGACAGAACCTGGACCCAGCATGAGTAGGGCTCAAGACAGTCTCACCCTTGCTAGCAGCTCTGGGTGACCCGGGCCACTCAACTCACACCCCTGAGCCTTTATTTCTTCATATGTCCAGTGGGGTCAGGCCTCCCCCTATAAGCCACCAGGAGAATCAAATGGGGTCACGTCCATGGCAGGGCTTTTTCAGCCGTGAATCTCTTTACAAAGAGCAGAGGCTTTTCCAAGTCCTGGTGCATTCTTAGCACTGAAGTTTGAGACAGTCCTTGCCTCCCGTCAAAGGCAGTGGACGAGTTAATTCTTAAGCTCTTTGGCCCGTGGAGAGCAGAGGCAGAGCAAAGGGCAGGCCTAGAGGCCTCTTTTGGAAATGACAAGATCCATTTAGCAATCAATTAGCACAGTCCCCAGGCTCCGGGCCTGCACACTCGGCAGAAAGAATGCGTCCTGCTGCACTGATTAGAAACAGATGCGCTGGCAAACAGAGTTGGCCGAGCAGGGCCGGAATTCCTGGGCACCCAGCTCCTGGCTGGGAGACGGGATTTGTTATTACATTCTGGGCACAGACACGGGGAGGGAGGCCAAGGAAACCAAGCTAAGAGAGCAGCCTGCCTGGAGAATGTCTACCTTTGAGAAGATTCAGAGGCAGGAGGGGGAAGAATGTTGACTCTGTTAGAAATAATCTGGGACAAAATTAGTTCAGCCAAATACAGAATATGACTTTTGACCAACAGATGCTAAAATTCCAAACATAACAAGGCCGACAGATGAGGAAATGAGTGACTTGGGAGTGGGGCAAGTTGCAGGAGGCCTGGGATCTCTGGTGCCTTGGAAAAGAACGACCCCATCGCAAATCTCATTTACAGAGCTCTTGTGTACAGGGCCCTGCAGCAAGCCCTTCATGTGCTATCTCATTTATTGATCACAGCCACCCTGTTATTTCACCCATTTTGCAGATGAGAAAACTGAGTCACAGAGAGGTGCAGCAACTTGCCTAAAATTGCACGGCTAGTAAGTTGCAGATCCAGCGCTTCAAGCCAGCTGTCTGACTTGAAAGGTCCCTCTCTTGGCCATGATGGCATTAATTCCTCTTTTTCCAATCTTTCCTTCTCCCTTAACAAATGAAAGGGCAGCTTTGAGCTCCTCTACCACAGTCTCAAAGCACTACCGGAAAGGTCCACTACAGTGTCCCTGCCAGTGGTCAGCAGCCTCGGTTATACTCTCCCAATGACGAGGGGCTCACTGTCTCTCAAGGCTACGCTGGCTCTAATCTTGGACAGTTTGCAAGGCTGGCCAGTCTTTCTTCTATTAAGCAAAAAATTGGGTCCCTGAAAGCTTGAGGCTTCCCCCAGCAGTGCTGCTTCTGCCCTCCAGATTCCCTTAGAAGGCAACTAATTCCTTTTCCCTAGGACCGTTCCAGGGCATAAGGATGACCCCATCCTTATTTTTTTAAGCAGAATAGCCTCTGTTTGAGCAGCTGCTGCCAACACGGGGAGCTGTGGGGCTCTCATCTCTTCACCAACACATTCCCCTGACACCTTCCAACCCATCGATGTCCCTGGTGGGTCTGGGCATGGACATGAGGGTCAGCCAGGTCTCCCATCTCCCAGCAGCACAAAATGGAACAGCCTTTAAAATATCATTTTAATGTGGTTTGTTTGCCATTACAAGAGGGATACATTCTCACTAAAGGAAACATAGAAAATGCAGTAAGCGGAGCAAAACTGTCTCCCCAGAGAAAGAAAAATCACCCATGATTCCACCTCCAGCCTTTTTTGCTATGCTTCATTTTTAACCTTGCTTCATTTGTTTTATAGTTATACATCTGCATCCTACCCCAAAACTGGAGAGACAGACAGGCGTGCACAGAGAATCACAACTTAGCAGGACAGAAACCCTGAGTAGAAACCACTGCGGGAACCAGTACTGGGGCAGGAAAACCTGAATGGTAACCGGTAATTGCTGGAGTCTCAGCATGGACGAGTCTGAGAGTGAAACCCTGAGGGAGTCCAGTTGCAGGTGAGTCCTCACTCTTGCGTGAGTTTTATCTACAGGAGCTCTAACAGCTTCTCACAGTGATGATCAGAGAAAAATGTAGTGCTTCCGGCAGGAGGAGGTGAAAAGTAGCCATTCTGAAATACACCACAGCATTCTGTTCTTTGTAAGAAGGACGGCTGGGTGCGGTGGCTCACACCTGTGAGCACTTTGGGAGGCTGAGGCTGGCGGATCATGAGGTCAGGAGTTTGAGACCAGCCCGGCCAACATGGTGAAACCCCATCTCTACTAAAAATACAAAAAAATTAGCCGGGCATGGTGGTGGGCACCTGTAATCCCAGCTACTTGGGGGGCTGAAGCAGGAGACTCACGCCATAGCACTCCAGCAGGGGTGACAGTGTGAGACCCCGTCTCAAAATAAATAAATAAATAAATAAGGACTGCGCTCAATACAAACTGTTTTATCATAGCCTAACCTATTGGGGCTTAGGTTTATCATAGCCTAACCTATCAGAGCCCAATAACCCAGGGGAAGAGAAATAGCCAACTCCAGCCCCCTCTAGCCACCCTTTTCCACCTAAGGAGGGGGGACTGAGAATCACTTGTGAAAGTCACAGCCCAAGGGCACAGGCTTACCAACAGACTGATAGTTAATCACAGGAATATCGAACACTTCCTTTCCCCACAGCATCTGACCACCAAATCACTAAAGGCCTGTTGACTACAGTTCCTTTTACCCAGTACATCATGTCTGGCCATCAAGAAAAAATTATAAAGCATACTAAAACACAAAAAAACACAGTTTGAAGAGACTGAGCAAGCATCAGAACCAGACTCAGACATGGCAGAACTGTTGGAATTAAATCAGACCAGAAATGTTTAAAAAGCTATAATTAAGATGCTAAGGGTGACCAGGCATGGTGGCTCATACTTGTAATTCCAGCACTTTGGGAGGCCAAGGTGCGAGGATCACTTGAGACCAGGAGTTTGAGACTAGCTCTGGCAACATAGCAAGACCCCTGATTCTACAAAATATTTTAAAATTAGCTGCGCATGATGGTGCGTGCCTGTAGTCCCAGCTATGTGTGGGAGGCTGAGGTGGAGGATTGCTTGAGCCTGGGAGGTCAAAGCTGCTGTGAGCCCTGATCATGCGCCACTGCATTCCATTCTGGGCAACAGAGCAAGATCCTGTCAAAAAAAAAAAAAAAAGCCGGAGCAGTGACTCACACTTGTAATACTAGCACTTTGAGGGGGGCCAAGGCAGGTGGATCGTGAGGTCAGGAGTTCAAGAACAGCTTGGCCAACATGGTGAAACCCCGTCTCTACTAAAAATACAAAAATTAGCTGGGCGTGGTGTCACGTGCCTGTAATTTCAGCTAGTCAGGAGGCTGAGGCGGAGAATTGCTTGAACCCAGGAGGTGGAGGTTGCAGTGAGCTGAGATTGCACCATTGCACTCCAGCCTGGGCAACAAGAGCGAAATGATGTCTCAAAAAAAAAAAAAAAAAAAAAAAAAGCTAAGGGCTGTAATGGCAAACGTAGACAACATGCAAGAACAGATGGGTTATATAAGCAAAGAGACAAAAATTCTAAGTTAAAACACTCTTCAGGCCGGGCACAGTGGCTCACGCCTGTAATCCCAGCACTTTGGGAGGCCGAGGAGGGCAGATCACGAGGTCAGGAGATTGAGACCATCCTGGCTAACACGGTGAAACCGTGTCTCTACTAAAAATACAAAAAAAATTAGGCAGGCGTGGTGGCGGGCGCCTGAAGTCCCAGCTACTCACGAGGCTGAGGCAGGAGAATGGCGTGAACCCGGGAGGCGGAGCTTGCAGTGAGCCGAGATCACGCCACTGCATGCCAGCCTGGGCAACAGAGCGAGACTCTGTCTCAAAAAAAAAAGAAGTACTCTTCATTTCTGTTACCGTGTTTCTGATCTCTAGCAGAGAATCACATAAACAAAAACTGAGGGAATTTGTTGTTAGTAGACCTGCCTTACGAGAAATGTTAAAAGTTTTTCAGAGAGAAGGAAAATTATATGTCAGAAACTTGGATCTCCATAAAGAAAGGAGAAGCACTAGAAAAGGAATAAGTGAAGATAAGATAGAACCATAGGATGTCACAGCTGGAAACACTCCTAAAGATCATCCCCTTAAGTTGTGGATGGTAGAACTGAGTCCAGAGAGGGCAAGTGACTTGCCCATGGTCACACAGTGGCAGTGCCTGGCCAGGAGCCAAGGGCTCCCAGCTCCCAGCTCAGGGCTCTCTCCACTGCCATGCCCACACGGCCCACAGTGAGTATACTCCCAGACAGCCAGGGAGGGCTCAAGTTAGGGCGAGGTTTGTTATTCTTTGAAACTAAGAGGAATAAATCAATCAAGTCATTCTTCGCTAAAACAACTGACCTCTTACCAAGAGTTCAAATTTAATCATAATAAATAAAAAGAGGGAATGGAAATCAGCAATGGTGCAACAGACCACAGATGAGGCGATCTGGAAGCACACGGGGCATTTCCATTGTCCTTGATGGTCACTCTCTCTCTTTCCCTTTCCTTCTTCCTCTCTCCTACTTCTCAGTTGCCGCCACCAACAACCCCTCTGGGATCATTAGACTTGCAGCTCTTGGGTACGAGGTACTGACATCCTGACACCTGGAGAAGAGAGTGGGCACACAGGACCACACTCTCCAATCAAATCAGATCCAGAGGGCAGGACTAGAGGGGGAAAGTCTTCCTATGATTGCTGGGATGGGTTAATCTGTGGGAAACAGAAATGTGAGTGAACGATGTCATCTAGAAGTCCCCTTTACCAGCACGGAACTTCCCGAGACTTAAGTTGCTTCACATCTCTGGTATCAGAGTCCTCATCTGTCCAGTTTATTCTTTCAATTTATTCCACAAACACATCTTGAGTGCCTGCTGTGGGCCACGATCTGCTGGGCACTGGGGGACAGCCAAGAGGTTTAAAGATCTCAGTTACCAAGAGAGACTAAGAACAAAAGAAGAGAGGCTGGGCACAGTGGTTCGCGCCTGTAATCCAAGCACTCTGGGAGGCTGAGGCTGGTGGATCACTTGAGGTCAGGTGTTTGAGACCAGCCTGGCCAACATGGCAAAACCCTGTCTCTACTAAAAATACAAACATTAGCCAGACAAGGTGGTATATTCCTGTAATCCCAACCACTCAGGAGGCTGAGGCAGGAGAATCACTTGAACTCAGGAGGCTGAGGTTGCAGTGAGCTGATATCACGCCACTGCACTCCAGCCTGGGTTACAGAGCGAGACTCTGTCCCCCACCGCCAAAAAAAGGAAATATTAATCAAATACTTTTTTTCTTTTCAGGCATTATAACAGGCAAAAGGGACACAATGATTAACAAAAACAAAGAGTAAGCTTCATGGTCTTGGAAACAGGATTCACTAGATAACCTGAAAACCCTCCCATTAATAGGCACCTAGAAATTATGGATAAAATATAATAGATGGCCTCTGAAAAGCAGAGCTAAGAGCTCGAGTGAGTAAGAAAATTCTCAGGGACCAAAAATTGAGAGGGGAGTAAATATCAAAGGAATAAGCTTTTGAGTTAATTCTGTAGTTGTATGGAGTGGAGGTAGGAGGTAGAGGGGAGTGAAGAGGTTATAAGGAAGCTTTTCTGCTCTATCCTAGTCTCGGAGTGGGAAAAAATCTCCCCCAAGGGTTGGAACTGTGAGGCTTCACCTCATGTCAGGTGAGAAAGTTTGATTGTACAGTACCTGCAGTCCAGGAACTCCCAAACTGGTCATGTAACCTAATGACTATCCTCAAGACAGTGACACCCCTAGGATTCCTGACAGTAACAAACACAAAACTACTCTGGAGGGCACGCTCTCAACCAAGGCTGCATATGATTCCCACAGAGAGAGTGCTGCCATAGATGAGCTCATAGTCCAAAATTACAAGTTATATGTGAACAAGAATCAGACAGAGTAAGCTATAGATTTGATCAACCCTGCCAAGTGTTCAACCATTAGCACAAACACAGAAACTTCAAAGTAAGTATGCCTTAAATAATTAACAACATAAAGGAAGGGGCTCAAAACAAGAAAAAGAAAGATGTCATTTCAAAGAGCAAGCATATTTGGAAAATGCCCAACTTGAACTATTAGAAAAATACAGAAAGCCACTGAAATGAAAAACCCAATAGATGAATTAAACAGCAGATTAAATGCAACTGAAGAGATAACTGGTGAGCTGGAAGATAGCTCTATTAATAATTTATTGCTTCTTACACAACAGAATTTTTTTTAATTTAATTTTCTTCATTTTTCTTTTTACAAATTAATATTTTAATTGAAAAATCATATATATATTTGTGGGGTACAATGTGATGTTTTGATACATGTATACAATGTGCAATGATTAAATCAAGATAATTAACATACCCATCATATCATCTCACTTGTTTTTAGTGGTAAGACATTTGAAATTTACTCTCTGTTTTTGTTTTCATTCTTTGAGACAGGGTCTCACTTTGGCCCCCAGGCTGGAGTGCAGTGGCACAATCTCGGCTCTTTGCAGCCTCAATTTCCTGGGTTCAAGCGATCCTCCTGCCTCAACCCACCTAAGTAGCTGGGACTACAGGCGTGCACCACCACACCTGGCTAATTTTTGTATATTTTCATACAGATGAGGTTTTGCCACGTTGCCCAGGCTGGTCTCGAACTCCTGAGCTCAAGCAATCCACCCACCTCGGCCTCCCAAAGTGCTAGGATAACAGGCGTGAGCCATCAAGGCCAGCCCACTCTTAGTTATTTTGAAATACCCAATACATTATAATTGACTTTAGTCACCCTGCTGTGACTCAAAACTTATTCCTCCTAACTGAGGAATTCCAGCTCACCAGTTATTGCTTTAGTTGCATTTAATCTTCTATTTAACTCGGACTGTACAATTTGACCAACAACTTCCCCTTCCGTGTCCCCACTCCCAGCCTCTAATAACCATTATTCTCCTCTCTACTTCTATAAGTTCAGCTTTTTAAAATGTCACAAACAGGCATATCTCAGAGATATTGTAGGCTTGATTCTAAACTGTCACAAAAAAGCAAGTATCACTATAAAGCAAAACACAAATTCTGGGGTTTTCCACTACATATAAGTTATGTTTACACTATACTGTGGTCTATTAAGTGTGTAATAACATTATGTCTAAAAATGTATGTATCTTAATTTTTTTTTTTTTGAGATGAAGTCTCGCTCTTGTAGCCCAGGCTGGAGTGCAATGGAGCCATCTCAGCTCACTGCAACCTCCACCTCCCAGGTTCAAGTGATTCTCCTGCCTCAGCCTCCTTAGTTGGGATTACATGCACCTGCCACCATGCCCAGCTAAATTTTGTATTTTTAATAGAGAGTGGGTTTCACCATGTTGGCCAGGCTGGTCTTGGACTCCTTACTTCAGGCGATCCACCCGCCTCAGCCTCCCAAAGTGCTGGGATTATAGGCGTGAGCCGCCGCGCCTGGCCACATACCTTAATTTCAAAATATTTTACTGCTAACATGCTAACACAGAAATACAAAGTGAGATCATGCTGTTAGGAAAATGGTGGTGATAGACTCGCTCAACAAAGGCTGCCACTAACCTTCAATTTATTAAAAAAAAAAAAAAAAAAAAGCACTATCTGCGAAGCACACTGAAGCAAGGTATGCTTGTATAAGTGAAATTATTTGGTATTTGTCTTTCTGTGTCGGGCTTATTTCACTTCACATAAGGTCCTCCAGGTTCATCCACATTGTCACAAATAACAGGCTTTCCTTTGTTTAAGACTGAATAGTACTCCATCATGTATATGGACCACATTTTCTTTATCATTTGCTGATGGATACTTAGGTTGGTTCCATATCTTGGCTATTGTGAATAATGCTACAAGAAACATGAGCGTGTAGATGTCTCTCCAACATACTGATTTCATTTCCTTTGAATATATACCCAGTAGTAGGACTGCTGGATCATATGGTAGTTCTATTTTTAGTTTTTTGAGGAACATCCTTTCTGTTTTCTATAGTAGCTGTACTAATTTACATGCCCACCCACAGTGTACAAGGGTCCCCTTTTCTCTACATCCTCACCAACACTTGCAATCTTTTATCTTTTTGATAACAGTCATCCTAACAGGTGGGAAGTGACAGCTCATTGTGGCTTTAATTTGTTCTTCTCTAATGATCTGTGACGGTGAGCATTTTTTCATGAACCTGTTGGCCATTGGTATGTCTTCTTTTGAGAAATGGCTGTTCAGGTCTTTTGTCCATTTTAAAATCAGGTTATTTATCTTATTGCCATTGAGTTGAGTTCCTTATATATTTTTGATATTATGGTTTGCAAATATTTTCTCCCACTCTGTGGGTTGTCTCTTCATTTTGTTAATTGTTTTCTTTGCTGTGCAGGAGCTTTTCAATTTTATGCAATCCCATTCATCTACTTTTGCTTTTGGTGCCTGTGCTTTTGGGATCATATCCAAAATATCATCACCCAGACCAATGCCATGGAGCTTTTTCCTTATGTTTTCTTCTAGTAGTTTTACAGTTTTAGGTCTTTTAATAATCTTTAATCCATTTTGTGTTGATTTTTGTATATGTTGTGAGATAAGGATCCAATTTCCTTCTTCTGTGTGTGTATAATTGATTATTTCCAGTTTTCCAAACACCATGTATTGAAGAGACTGTTATTTCCCCATTGTGTGTTCTTTTGTGCCTTTGTCATAAATCAATTGACCATAAATGCCTGGGTTTATTTCTAGGCTTTCTATCCTGTTTCACTGCTGTGAATGTTTTTATGCCAGTACCATGCTCTTTTGATTACAGTTGATTTATAATATACTTCGAAATTAGTAGTGTGATGCTTCCAGTTTTGTTCTTTTGCCCAAGATTGTTTTGGCTATTCAGGGTCTCCTGTGGTTCCATATGAATTTATGAATCTTTGTTTTTCTATTTTTGTGAAAAACTGACATTCATATTTTGGTAGAGAGTGCACTGAATCTGTAAATCACTTTGGGTAGTATAGACATTCTAATAATATTAATTCTTCCAACCCACCAATGCAGGATATTTTTCCATTTATTTGTGTTTTCTTCAATTTATTTCATCAGTGTTTTATTTTATTTTGTTTTATTTTGAGACGGAGTTTTGCTCTTGTTGCCCAGGCTGGAGTGCAGTGGCACAATCTCGGCTCACTGTAACCTCCGCCTCCTGGATTTAGGCGATTCTCCTGCCTCAGCCTCCCGAGTAGCTGGGGATTACAGGTGCCTGCCACCGCACCCGGCTAATTTTTCGTGTTTTTAGTAGAGATGGGGTTTCACCATGTTAGCCAGGCTGGTTTCCAACTCCTGACCTCAGGCGATCCACCTGCCTCAGCCTCCCAAAGTGCTGGGATTACAGGCATGAGTCACCGTACCTGGCCCATCAATGTTTTATGTAAGTTTTCAGTCTTTAGGTCTTTTACCTCCTTTGATAAATTTACACATAATTATTTTATTTTGTGTGTGTTCCTGTTGTAAATAGGATTGTTTTCTCAATTTTCTTTCCAGATAGTTTGCTATTAGTGTATAAAAATGCTGCTGATTTTTATATGTTGATTTTGTCTGCTGCAACTTTACTGAATTTATTTATCAGTTCTAACAGGCTTTTTGGTGGAGTTTTTAAGGTTTTCTATATATAAGATTGTGTCACCATAAAACCGAGACAATTTCACTCGTACCTTTCCGATTAGGATGGCTTTTATTTCTTTCTCTTGCCTGATTGCCTACAATAGAACATTTTAAGAATAGTATTATGTTGTTATAAGTTGCAGTGTTACTTTGAGACCAGTCATTCAAAGGATAAAGAAAGAGAGACTGATATTTTAAACATAGATATAATGAGCTTTTAAACATTAACTTCAAGACATATCTGCATCTCACATTTGAATAGACTAGCTTTTGGCATCATACATCTCAAACTTTACTTCTCCTTTAACAACCATATGCATCTAATGCTGAACATCATAGGCCTGTTATTCTAGTACAACATCTGATCCCTGTACCTTATGCCACAATCTCAGGTGAACTGGCAGGGTGGGGAGGAGTATTATTCCTGGAAGCCATTCCCAAACCAGGTGGCTAGCAATGCCTTACCTATACATGGAAATGACTGAGATCAACATAAATATATAGCACTGGGCTAGACAGTCCATCATCAACTTGGTACCATCATCACTTCTTTTAAGTCAGATAATTACTTTTACTACTATGACTTCAAGGTAGAGTTAGCCAATAAGAAAACTTGAACAAGATTGGAAGGTGGGTAGAAGTAAGGTAAAATAATAGCCATTTTTTTCAGGTTGCGACTGTCAGACATGGATTTGCAATTTTTCTGCAAGCTCCACTCTGAGGTTGTACAGAAACTGCAGTTCATAGCCTTTCCACAAACTCTTACTTCACAGTCATAATGGCAAGATATGGTAGTTTCTTAGACTGTCTCATAATCAGAGGCTTCTCCCAGCCCCACCCCCAGGCTAGAAGTATGGATGTATGGATATTACCTGGATTCCTAGACAGAGGCTAGTGGTTTAGCTGGAAGGACAGGGACTTTGAAAGAATAAGATTACCGCCAGGCGTGGTGGCTCACACCTGCAATGCCAGCACTTTGGGAGCCAAGGCAGGCGGATCACATGAGGCCAGGAGTTTGAGACCAGCCTGGCCAAGATGGCAAAACCCCATCTCTTCTAGAAATACAAAAATGAGCCAGGCATGGTGGTGCACGTCTGTAATTCCAGCTACTCAGGGGGCTGAGGCACAAGAATTGCTTGAACCTGGGAGATGGAGGTTGTAGTGAACCAAGATTGCACCACTGCACTCCAGCCTGGGCAACAGAGACTGTATCTCAATCAATCAATCAATCAATCAAATATGTAAGAAAGATGACAGGGCCAAAAAACCCAAGTCATTCTTGAAGAAGAACAAGAGGGGAAGATTTGCCCTACTAGATATGAAAATAAAGGCTGCCCTACCAGCCATCGAGACAAAATTACAGTAATAAAAAAATAGTATGGTATTGGTGCAAGAGTAGACTGATGAAATAGAAGAAAAAGCCCAGAAACAAATGTAGGTAGATACGGTGCTGTGGTCTAAATGTTTATATCCCCCCAAAATGCATATGTTGACATCTTCCTCCCCAAGGTGATGGGACTTGGGGCCTTTGGGAAGTGATGAAGTCAAGGAGGTGGCACCCTCATGAACAAGATTAGTGCTCTTATAAGAAGAGGCCTGCAAGACAACCCTCACCCCTTCCACCATGTGAGGACACAGCAAGAAGCTGCCATTTAAGAGCCAGAAAGCAGGCCCTCACCAGACACCAAATTCGCCTTGATTTTGGACTTCCCAGCCTCCAGAACTATGGGAAATAAATTTCTGTTGTTTTTAAGCTACCCAGTTTACGGTATTTTGTGATAGCAGCCCAGGTGAACTAAAATATACGGAAGCTGGATTTATGACAGAACAGATGTTATAGTTTAATAGGAAAAGGATGGACCACAACAAATGATACCGGCACAATTGGTTGTCCATATGGAAAAAAGTTAAAATTTATTCCTCCTGCATGCTCTACATAAAAATCCATTTAAAGTAGCTTAAACACAAATGTGAAAGGTGAAACTATAACAAAAATTAGGACATGATATAGGATAATAAAGAATAATAATTTCATAATTTAGGTCCTCAGGGTAGAGAGAGACTTGTTAAATAAGGGACAAAACGGCACCTACCTTTAAATAAAAAAGGTCAGGTGAGCACAGAGGCTCACACATAACGTCAGCTACCCACAAGACTGAGGTAAAAGGATCACTTAAGCCTAAAAGTTCGAGGCTGCAGTGAGCTATGATCACACCACTACACTCCAGCCTGGGTGACAGAGTGAGACCTCAACTCTCAAAAAAAGAAAGAAAGAAAGAAAGTACATGAAGTAATTAAGAACTTTTGGTTTTCAAGAGACTTCATAAAGAATGAGAAAAAGCAAGACACAAACTTGGAGATGACAATTGCAACACATATTACAAAGGATTAATTTCCAGAACATAGAAAGAATGCCTATAAATCAGTAAGAAAGAGAAAAATAGCCCCAAAGGAAATAGATGAAAACCCGAAATTCCACTGAAGATCAAAGACAAATGTGTAATAAACATGAGAATATGCTTAACACAATTGAGAATTAAGGAAATGCAAATTAAAATCACAAAGCCTAAATTAAAAGTTTAAACGAACAGACGCAATGCCCTACCATTCCACGCTTACCAATTGGCCAACAATTAAAGCACTGACAGTCCCAAGTGCTAGTGAGCGTGTGAAGCAAAAGAAATTCAAATGTTGCAAATGGGAATGGAAACTGATATCACCACTGGTTGTTAGGTACTAATTAATAATGTTGAACACACATATATTCTATGACCCCCAGTCCCAGTGACAGGTATACAATTACCAAAAAAGTGGAAGCATTCTCTGTGTCCATGATAAGTAGAGTGGATTTATGCATTGTGATATATTCAGACACTGGGCTACTATACCACAGCTGAAATAAATGAACAACAGTGATATTCATCAACATTAATAACTTCAAAAATATAAATTTGAAGGAGAAAAAATCAGGTCACTGAAGAATATATATAATACAATATGATTCCATTTGTATACATTCTAAAAGTAGAAGAAATAATAATAAATTGTTTTAAAATACATGTGGTAAAAACCATACAGAAGAGTAATCGAATAATCAACATAAAATTCAGAATAGCAGTTACCTGGGGGACTGCAACAGAATGCACTTAAATAGCAGCCAAAGGGAGCATACCAGGCATTAGATAATGTTCAAATTGTTCACCAAAGTGCTGGGCACCGTATTCTTTAACATATGTTTTGTTTTGTTTTGTTTTTAGACAAGGTTTTGCACTGTTGCCAGGCTGGAGTACAGTGGCATAATCAGGACTCACTGCAGCCTAGACCTCCCCAGCTCAAGTGATCCTTCCGCCTCAGCACCCTCCGAGTAGCTGTGACTACAGGTGCACACCACCACATCCAGCTAATTTTTTTTTTAATTTTAGTAAATTAAATTAAAATTTTTTTAAAAAATTTTAATTTTAGTTGCTCAGGCTGGTCTCAAATTGCTGAGCTCAAGGAATCCTCCTGCCTTGACCTCCCAAAGTGCTAGGATTACAGGCATGTGTGGTAGATAACATATGTTTTACATATTATTTATGTATGACACACAATAAAAGCAAACACACAAAGGGTTGAAGCAAGTGTTGGAGACTGAGGGCCCAAAAAAGTTCCATTTACATAATAAAACTGGTGTGTTTTAACAGTAACTATGCCAGCTCTAAAGGGTATTGGCAGGCTAGACAATTTGAAGAAAAAAAGGATACATTAATCTAATCATGTTTATTAACTTATTTTCTTAATATACAATTTTAAATCAGAAGTTATTATTTGTAGACTTATTAAAAAGAGAACATGGCTTAAAATGTCCAGAATTGATGAATCATCAGATACAGAAAGCACAATTAATCCTTAGAAGGGGAAGTAAAAACGAAATTCCAGGCCGGGCGCGGTGGCTCATGCCTGCAATCCCAGCACTTTGGGAGGCCAGGGCGGGTGGATCACGAGGTCAGGAGATCGAGACCATCCTGGCTAACACAGTGAAACCCCGTCTCTACTAAAAAGACACAAAAAAATTAGCTGGGCATGGTGGCGGGCGCCTGTAGTTCCAGCTACTCGGGAGGCTGAGGCAGGAGAATGGCGTGAACCCGGGAGGCGGAGATTGCAGTGAGCGAAGATTGTGCCCCTGCACTCCAGCCTGGGTGACAGAGTGAGACTCAGTCTCAATAAATAAATAAATAAATAAATAAATAAATAAATAAATAAATAAATAAATATTAAAAAAAGAAATTCCACCTAGGATGGCCACAAAATTTATCATTCTAACTAGGATATTTTTGAGAGTAAATAGAGCACTATTCATAATTCTGAAAGGGTGCCAGGTGTAAACCAGGACTGTCCGGGGAAAATCAGTAATATATCACTCCCGGGAGAAACAGCACAGAACGTGTTCCTGCGCATTCAAGGGAAACGGAGATGGACTTCCCGGAGGACGCACGCTCAGGGCAGTGGCCTTGAGGCCTCCAAGCCGGATTGGCACTAGGCCTTTCAGGTTGCCCGAGAGCAAAGAAAAGCAGTATCAGGATAGCACAGAGCAAAGAAGATAAAGAAGATCAAGAGCCCAACAGGTGTCCGGTCCCCGGGTGCGACGGCCAGGGCCACATCACCGGGAAGTACGCGTCCCACCACAGCACCTCCGGGTGCCCATTGGCGGCCAAGCGGCAGAAGGACGGGTACCTGAATGGCTCCCAGTTCTCCTGGAAGTCGGTCAGGACGGAAGGCATGTCCTGCCCCACGGCTGGGTGCGACGGCTAGGGCCACATCAGCGGCAGCTTCCTCACACACCGCAGGCAGTTCCTGTCTTCTCTGGAACAGAAAAGCACCCCTATTTATACATACGGATCCCAGTGTCTCCCAGAACCCTGCATGAGGACAGGGGCCTTGGCTGCTCACCAGGACCCCTCAGGGCCCAGCAGGCAGGGGAGTTCCTCCTTAGATGTATGGAACCCGGTGGTGTCGCCGAGCCACCTCACCCTTCCCAGTGAGTGTGCTCCTGCGCGTGCCGCCCCCTGTCTGGTCCAGGTTTGATGATTACAAAGAACTCCACGTGAACTTCCTTCTGCACACAGCTCCATGCCCTTGTGCAATCAGATCTTCAGAATCTATTCCTGGAAACAACAATGCTAGCTTTAAAATTTTGACAGATCGTGCCAAAATGCCCTCCAAAAAAGTTTCTACTTTCCCTAACCTTTCGCCATTAACAAAATATTTTAAAACTAAAAAAAAAAAAAAAAAAAAAAAAAGAGAGAGAGAGAGAGAAAGAAAGAAAAAAGAAAAAGAAGAAAAGAAAAAAACAGCAGTCACAGATAAAAAATACCGATTGCCAGTACTTGCTGACAGTAGACTTCTCAACAGCAACAATAGATGCCAGGATAACATGGGGAAATATGGGCCGGGCGCGGTGGTTCATGCTTGGAATCCCAGCACTTTAGGACGCTGAGGCAGGTGGATCACGAGGTCAGGGGATGGAGACCATCATGGCTAACGCAGTGAAACCCCATACCCCGTCGCTACTAAAAATACATAAAATTAGCCAGGCATGCTGGGGGGCGCCTGTAGTCCCAGCTACTCGAGGGGCTGAGGCAGGAGAATGGCGTGAATCCAGGAGGCAGAGATTGCACCACTGCACTCCAGCCTGGGCGACAGAGCAAGACTCCGTCTCAAAAAAAAAAAAAAAAAAAGGAAAATATCTTCAAATTACTTAAAGAAAATAATGGTCAACCTAGAATTCTATCCCCAGCTAGATGTTATAAGGAAGAAAATGACTTTTGCTTAAACGAAGAAGAGTGTTTGTTACCATTACATACCAATGTGCAAAGAACTAAAGGATATACTTCAGGGAGAAGAAAACTGAATATAGAAAAAGGAACCGGCCGGGCGCGGTGGCTCAAGCCTGTAATCCCAGCACTTTGGGAGGCCGAGGCGGGCGGAGCACGAGGTCAGGAGATCGAGACCATCCTGGCCAACACGGTGAAACCCCGTCTCTACTAAAAAATACAAAAATCTAGCCGGGCGAGGTGGCGGGCGCCTGTAGTCCCAGCTACTCGGGAGGCTGAGGCAGGAGAATGGCGTAAACCCGGGAGGCAGAGCTTGCAGTGAGCTGAGATCCGGCCACTGCACTCCAGCCCGGGCGACAGAGCGAGACTCCGTCTAAAAAAAAAAAAAAAAAAAAAAAAAGAAAAAGGAACCAGGAGCAATAAACAGCGATGAGTGAACAAATTGGTAGAGTCCAAGATAAATCTAAATAAGCCATGCCATCATAAAACAACATGAATTTTTACAATACATAATGTAAGGATATTGAAATAAGATACATTAAAAAACTTAAAACAATATGTAAGCTAGGAAGAAAATGATCATACTTCAAGTATCAAATAGTTCCTACATTATCTGGGAAAAATATAAAGATGTTGAATAACTGCTACCTTGTTAAGTAAAGAATACATATATATGTTAAACATTTAAGAATAACACTAAAAGAATAGAAATAGAATTCACAGCTTTCAAATTAGTAGAGGTAAAAAAAGAAAAACAAATCAACCCAATAGGAGACAAGAAATGGGGGGAAAAAAAGAGGAAAAGCTGACTGTGCACAGTGGCTCATGCCTGTAATCCCAGGACTTTGGGAGGCTGAGGTGGGCGGATCACCTGGGGTCAGGAGTTCAAGAACAGCCTGGCCAACATGGTGAAACCCCATCTCCACTAAAAATACAAAATCAGCCAGATATGGTGGCATGTGCCTGTGGTCCCAGGTGCTTGGGAGACTGAGGCAGGAGACTCGCTTGAACCCAGGAGGCAGAGGTTGCAGTGAGCTGAGATGGCACCACTGCACTCCAGCCTGGATAACAAGAGCAAAACTCCGTCCCAAAAAAAAACAAAAACAAAAACAAAAAAAAAAAAAAAAAAAAAAAAAAGAGGAAAAGCAGAGCACTAGAAAGAACAAAAGTAATATAAATTAGTTCTATATGTCATGTATATGAACCAAAATGAGATAATCAATACAACATATCAGTAATCACAGTACATTAAAAAACGCTAAAGGATTTATCAGCAGATAGAGATTCTCTGATTAGATTAAAAAATAAAAGCTGTATATATACTGTTTATAAAAGACCCACACCTAAAACTCAAGGATTCAAAAAAGCTGAAACTTTAATGATAAAAGATAAACTAGGCAAATATTAATCAAAAGAAAGCTGTTGTAACCAATCTTTGGCAAAATATATTTTAAGTCCAAAGCATTATTAGAAATAAAGAGCCACGGCTTGGTGTGGCGACTCACACCTGTAATCCTAGCTCTTTGGGAGGCCAAGGCAGGCGGATCACTTGAGGTCAGGAGTTCAATACCAGCCCGGCCAACATGGTGAAACTCCATCTCTACTAAAAATAAAAAAGAAATTAGCCAGGTCTAGTGGTTCATGCCTATAATCCCAGCTACTTAGGAGGCTGAGGCAGGAGAATTGCTTGAACCCAGGAGGCAGAGGTTGCAGTGAGTCGAGATCATGCCATTGCACTCCAGCCTGGGCTGTCTAAAAAAAAAAAAAAAGAAAGAAAGAAATTAAGAAAAAAAGGAATAATGAGTCACTATATTATAATTAAAGGAGATAATCACAAAGGTCAAACATTTCGGAATTTACATGCTTCCAGTTAACACAACCTCAAAATATATTAAGCAAAAATTAAATATAAAAAGCAAAAACTGAGAGAATAAGATGAAATTTAAAATCTACAAGAGTAGTAGGAGAGGTTAACATCTCTTAGAAATTGGAAGTTGAAATTGAATTAGAAATAGAAGTATCCAAGAGACAAAAAAAACAAGTTAGGCTGTAGATTAAACACAGTAAGTTTAATCTAATGAACATATGCACAACTCCACAACCAACACCTACAGAATACACATTTTTTAAGCTTCATGAACATTTTGAAAATTGATTTTGTACTACAATACAAAGCAACTCAAAAACCAATATCATGTAGACTGCATTCTGTCATCACAATTCAATTAAATTCAAAATCAATAGCAGCACAATTTTAAAAATCTAATATGTTTGGGAAATGTAAAAACACACTTCTTTTTTTTTTTTTTTTTGATACGGAGTCTCGCTCTGTCGCCCAGGCTGGAGTGCAGTGGCTGGATCTCAGCTCACTGCAAGCTCCGCCTCCCGGGTTTACGCCATTCTCCTGCCTCAGCCTCCCGAGTAGCTGGGACTACAGGCGCCCACCACCTCGCCCGGCTAGTTTTTTGTATTTTTTAGTAGAGACGGGGTTTCACCGTGTTAGCCAGGATGGTCTCGATCTCCTGACCTCGTGATCCGCCCGTCTCGGCCTCCCAAAGTGCTGGGATTACAGGCTTGAGCCACCGCGCCCGGCCTAAAAACACACTTCTGAACAACAAATGGATCAAAGAAAAAATCATAATGAAGATTAGAAAATATTTATAACTGAATAAAATTCTTTGTGTCAAAATTTGTGGAATGTAGCTAAAAGCAGTAGAGGAAAAGTCATACAAGCATATAATGAAAGAAACTGGAAATTAATTGAATAAATATCAGATTCAAGATTTTCTATAAACTACATCAGAGTAAATACAAAGAAAATAGAAGGAAATAATAAAGAAAGGGACAACTATAAATAAAATAGAAAACAAAGAAACGATAGAAGGGATAATCAAGTCTGGTTCTTTGAAAATACCAATAGACAGAAATTTGATCTGATTGATCAAAGTAAGAAACGGCACAAATAAATAATATTAGCAATTAAATAACTACAGACACAATAGATACTTTAAAAATAATAAGTAAATACTATGAGCAAGATTAGCCAATAAACTGGGTGAAATAAACATTTTCACAGAGCAAAAACACTTACCAAAACTGACTAAGGGCCAGGTGTGGTGGCTCATACCTGTAATCCCAGCACTTTGGGAGGCCGAGGCAGGAGGATTGCTTGAATCCAGGAGGTTGAAACCAACCTGGGCAACAGAGTGAGACCTCGTCTCTACAAATATATAAATTTTTTTAAATAAGCAGGGCATAGTGGTGCATGCCTGTAGTCCCAGCTACTTGGGAAGCTGAGGCAGGAGGACCATGGCACTGCAGCCTGGGCAACAGAGCAAGACCCTGTCTCAAGGAAAAACAAAAAAAACTGACTTAGAAATAGAGGATCTGAATAAACAAATAATCATTAAAGGAATTAAATTCATGTTTTAGAAATCTATCCCCACCTACAGAAACACACAATATGTGGTCCAGGTGATTTTACAAGTTAGCTCTACCAAACATTCAAAAAACAGACAACCAACTTCATGCAAACAATTACAAAGAACAGGAAAAGAAGGAAAACCTTCGAACTATTTTATGAGGTAAATATAACCTTGATACCAAAATGAAACAAGAAAAATATAAGAAAGGAAAATTATAGCACAATCTCACTTTTGAACAATTTGAGATGCAATAATCTTAAATAAAATGTTTTCAAACCAAGCGCTCGCTACACATGTACTAAAGTTAGAACAACACAGATTAGATTAGCATGGCCCCTGTGCAGGGATGACACACACATCTCACCCCAGTTAAAATGGCTTCTACCCAAAAGTCAAGCAATAACAAATGCTAGTGAGGCTGTGGAGAAAAGGGAACCCTCGAATGCTATTGGTGGGAATGTAAATTAGTACAAGCTCTATGGAAAACAGTTTGGAGGTTCCTCAAAAAACTAAAAACAGAGCTACCATATGATCCAGCAATCCCATTGCTGGGTATATTTCCAAAATAAAGGAAAATAGTACATTGAAGAGATATCTGCACTCCTATGTTTGCTGCAGTACTATTCACAATAGCTAAGATTCAGTGTCAATTAACAGATGAACGTATAAAGAAAATGTGGTACATATACACAATGGAGTACTATTCAGTCACAAAAAAGAATGAGATCCAGTCATTTGCAACAACATGGATGGAACTGGAGGTCATTTCGTTAAGTGAAATAAGCCAGGCATGGAAAAACAAACATCGCATGTTCTCATTTATTTGTGGGATCTAAAAATCAAAACAACTGAACTCATGAACATAAAGAGTAGAAGGATGGTTACCAGAGGCTAAGAATGGTAGCCAGGAGCTGATGGGGAGGTGGTGATGGTTAATGCATACAAAAAAATAGAAAGAATGAATAAGGGCTGGGCATGGTGGCTCACGCCTGTAATTCCCATCTCTACTAAAAATACCAATATATGTGCCTGTAGTCCCAGCTACTTGGCAGGCTGAGGCAGGAGAATTGCTTGAACCTGGGAGGTGGAGGTTGCAGTAAGCCGAGATCACACCACTGCACTCCAGCCTGGGCGACAGAGCTACGATTTTGATAGCACAACAGGGTGACTATAGTCAATAATAACTTAATTGTACATTTTAAATTAAAGAGCGTAATTGAATTGTTTGTAACTCAAAGGATGAATGCTTGAGGAGAGGGATACCCCATTCTCCATGACATGCTTGTTTCACATTGCATGCCTGTATCAAAAATCTCATGCACCCCATAAATATATATACCTACTCTGTACCCACAAAAATTAAAAATTACAAAAATTCTTTTAAGTTCACAAACCAATACAGCATTATGTACTACAATAACAACAACCAACATAAACCAACGAGGTTTATTTCAGGAATAAAAGGATGGTTTAACATTAGAAAATCTGTTAACATAATTAACAGGAATAGATCAAAAAGGAAAATTATATATAGAAAAACTATTTGAAAAAACTAAGGGCTGGATGTATATCCATTTGTGATCTATGCTATGGTTTGACTGTCACTGCCAAAATTCATGTTGGAACCTTAATTCTCGTGCATCAATATTGGGAGGTGGTACCTTTAAGAGGTGATTAGGCCATTACTATAGATTAGCATCTTTCTCTAGAAACTCAATTAATTCCTGGGAAGGGATTCATTTCCCCAAGCAGGTTTTGTTTTTGTTTTTCTTTCTGAGCCAAGGTCTCATTGTGCCACCCAGGCTGGAGTGCAGTGGTACAGTCATAGCTCACTGCAGCCTCAAATTTCTGGGCTCAAGTGATCCTCCTGTCTTAGCCTGTAGAGTAACTGGGACTACAGGTGCACACCACCACACCTGGCTAGTTTTTTGGTTTTTTTTTTTTTTTTTTGGATAGAGATGAGGTTTTGCCATGCTACCTAGGCTGGTCTCAAACTCCTGAACTCAAGCAATCCACCTGCCTCAGCCTCCCAAAGTGCTCCCAAAGGGTTACAGGCGTGAGCCACCATGCCCGGTCTAGCAGGTTGTTATAAAGCAAGGTTGCCTCTCCTGTTTGGTCTCTCAGCACATACCCACTTCCCCTTCTGCTTTCCCACCATGTTATGACACATGACGAGGCCCTCACCAGAAGCCACCCAGATACTGGTGCCACACCTCTTGGACTTCCCAGCTTCCAGAA
Source organism: Rhinopithecus roxellana (assembly GCF_007565055.1). Lineage (NCBI taxonomy): Eukaryota > Metazoa > Chordata > Mammalia > Primates > Cercopithecidae > Rhinopithecus > Rhinopithecus roxellana. The sequence goes on from NC_044567.1 coordinate 48,463,792, forward strand.
CCATGAGTCAAGTAAACCTCTTTTCTTTACAAATTACCCATTCTCAGGGATTCTATTATAACAACACGAAATGAACTAAGACTATCGATATAAATATACATTTTTTTAATTCTTAGCAAACTAAGACTTGAAAAAAACTTTGTAACTTTAAAAGGGTGTATCTATAAAAACTTAAAGCAAACATCATACCTCATGGGCAAAATTCTCCTCAAAGCATTCTCTTCAAAGTTAGGATAAAGAGCTGCCTATTCTTACCTCCTCTATTGACCATTATTCTGGAGGTCATAGCCAGTGTGTGAAGACTAGAAAGAAAATCAAAGCTGAAAAGTCTTTAAAGGAAAAAATGAAATTGTCATTCTCTACAGTTTATAGCATTGTCCATAAAGAAAATCCAAGAGGAGGCCAGCATGCCGATAGTCCAGCTACTCAGGAGGCTAAGGCAGGAGGCTTGCTTAAGCTCAGGAGTCCAAACATGCAGTGAGCTATAATCATGCCACTGCACTCCAGCCTGGGAGATAGAGTGAGACCCCGTGTCTTAAAAAAACAAAACAAAAATCCAAGAGGAGCGCCTTAGAAAAGTGAGAAAAGCCTGGGTGCAGTTGCTTATGCCTGTAATCCCAGCACTTTGGGAGGCAGAGGTGGGCAGTTCGCTTGAGGCCGAAAGTTTGAAACCAACCTGGCCAACATGGTGAAACACCATCTTTACTAAAAATACAAAAATTAGCCAGGTATAGTGGCACGCACCTGTAGTCCCAGCTGCTCAGGAGGCTGAGGCAGGAGAATCGCTTGAACCTGAGAGGAGGAGGTTGCAGTGCCACTGCAGACAGAATAAGACTCTGTCTCAAAAAAAAAAGGGACAAAGGTGCTGGATAAATTATTCATGTGCAAAAATCAGCTGTGCTCCTATAATAAGCACGTGAGTGATTTTAAAATGTAATTTTTTAAAAATTTCATTTAAAATAGCCAAAAACCTGTAAGATACCTAAAATTGAATTCAACAAAAGTTATGCAAAATATTTCCAGAGAAAAAAATGTATAACTTTATTAAGACTTTTAAAAAACTAAAAAAAAAAAAAGAGAGAGAAATTATGTTCATGAATGGGAAGTCCCAGGTTCATAAAGATGGCAAACCTCTTTCCAAATAGTGGATCAATATAATGCAAATGCACACAAAATTTCAACTCTGTGTGTGCATGCACACAATCTGACAAACTGCTCTTACAATTTATATGGAGGAGCTCAGGCCCTAAATAGACAAGTCAATTTTGGAGAACAAAGTGGGATGACTTACCCTATGAGATAGCAGGACATTTTATAAATTATAGTAATTAGCACAGTGTGGTATTGGCATAGGGATAGAAAAATAAACCGATGGCACAGAACTGAGCCCAGAAACAAGTCTAAGCCTTTGAGGAAACCTCGTCTATGGCAGAGATGGTATTACAATTCAGGCTGGGAAGGGGTGATAGTCTAGTCAATAATAATGTTGGGAATATTGGTTCCTCAAATGAGGAATAGAGGGAAAAAATAGATTCTTACATCACACAATAGACAAAAAGCAATTTCAGGTGAATTAAAGACCCAAATGTAAAAAGCAAAGTTTAAAACTTTCAGAAGAAATTATAGAAAAAATATCTGTATTATGACTTCAGAGAAAGTTTATTTTTATTTTTATTTTTATTTTTTTGACAAAGTTTAACTCTGTCGCCCAGGCTGGAGCACAGTGGCACAATCTTGGCTCACTGCAACCTCCGCCTTCTGGGCTTAAGCAATTCTCTTGCCTCAGCCTCCTGAGTAGGTGGGATTACAGGTGCATGCCTTCCATGCCCAGCTGATTTTTGTATTTTTTGTAGAGATGGGATTTCGCCACATTGGCCAGGTTGGTCTCAAACTCTTGACCTCAAGTGATTCACCTGCCTTGACCTCCCAAAATACTGGGATCACAGGTGTGAGCCACCGTACCCGGCCAGAAAAAAGATTTTTTTTTTTTTTTTTTTTTTTTTTTTGAGACGGAGTCTCTCCCTATCGCCTAGGCTGGAGTGCAGTGGTGCTATCTTGGCTCACTGCAATCTCCACCTCCCGGGTTCACGCCATTTTCTCTCCTCAGCCTCCCGAGTAGCTGTGACTACAGGCGCCCGCCACCACGCCCAGCTAATTTTTTGTATTTTTAGTAGAGATGGGGTTTCACTGTGTTAGCCAGGATGGTCTCGATCTCCTGACCTTGTGATCCGCCCGCCTCGGCCTCCCAAAGTGCTGGGATTACAGGCCTGGCCCAGAAAAAAAATTTTTAAGTAATCACAAAGCAGAAAAGAAAAGATTGTTAAATCTGATGACAGACAATGCCCTTAACAGAGTGAAAAGATGAAGCACCGTGTTTCTTATAAAGCGAAATATGCACCATCCCTATGATCCAGCAGTTCCACTTTGAGGTATTTACCCAAGAGAAATGAAAACATGTCCACAAAAAGACAGGTACAAGGATGTTTATAGCCATTTTCCTCACAGTGGCCAAAACCTGAAACAATCTACATATCCAGGAACAGGAGAATGGATAAACATATTGTGGTATATTTATACAATGGACATCTTCTTAACAATAAAAATGAAATCTTCATACAATATAGATGAATCTTGAAAACATTATGCTGAGCACAAGAAGCCAGACACACTTACTGTATTCTTTCTATTACATTAAGTTCTAAATCAGGCAAAATTACTGTATATTAATAGTAAAAGAAGTCAAGCCAGTAGTTGTCAGGGAAAGGGCACAGAAGGTCTTGCTAGGATGGTGGAAATGTTCTATAACATGATGGAGAAGTGGGTTCATAGCTGCATGTATTTGTCAAAAGCCATCAAACTAGGCAAGGTGTGGTGGCTCACGCCTGTAATCCCAGCACTTTGGGAGGCCGAGGTGGGTAGATCACTTGAGGTCAGGAGTTCGAGACCAACCTGACCAACACAGTGAAACCCCATCTCTATTAAAAATACAAAATTAGCTGGGCGTGTGGTGCACGCCTGTAATCTCAGCTACTTGGGAGGCTGAGGCTGGAGAATTGCTTGAACCTGGGAGGCAGAGGTTGCAGTGAGTGGAGATCATGCCATTGCACTCCAGCCTGAGCAATAAGAATGAAACTCTGTCTCAAAACAAAACAAAACAAAAAACAAAACAAAAAAGAAAAAGCCATCAAACTGTAGCAATTAAGATTTGTGTATTTAACTATATTTTTAAAATCTCGGCCGGGCATGGTGGCTCACACCTGTAATCCCAGCACTTCAGGAGGCCGAGGCGGGCAGATCACAAGGTCAGGAGATCGAGACCATCCTGGCGAACACGATGAAACCCTGTCTCTACTAAAAATACAAAAAATTAGCTGGGTGTGATGGCAGGCACCTATAGTCACAGCCACTTGGGAGGCTGAGGCAGGAGAATGGCGTGAACCTGGGAGGCGGAGATTGTGGTGAGCCGAGATCGCGCCGCTGCACTCCAGCCTGGGCGACAGAGCAAGATTCTGTCTCAAAAAAAAAAAAAAAAAAAAAAAAAAAAAGTCTCAAATCCACTCCCCCAACCCACCGCAAAAAGAAAAACTATAGCCTGGGAAAAGGCATTTGCCTGATAAGAGATTCATGTGCAAAATCCATAAAGAACTGCCACAAATCAATTCCTAGGAAAAAGTATCAAATAGAATAGTCAGAAGAATACAAACAGGCAATTTCCAGAAGAGAAAATATTTGGAAAGATGCTCAACCTCACTACTAATCAGGAAAATAACACAATAGCACTTCATACCCATTGGATTCACAAAGTTGTTGAAATCTAAGGATACTAAACACTGGTGAGACTGTGGAGCAACCGGAATTCAAATAGCGTACTCTGCTTGTGGGAATGTGGACAGGCAGTGTCTAGGAAAAGTGAAGAGGTCCCTCTCTTGTGATCCAGCCATTCCTGGCAGGTGTGTCTTTAGCTGGGGCACATTTGTTTCTCTCATATGTGCACAAGGGGAACCCTCACCGCACCACTGTTTGTAACCAAAAGAAATGGAGGATGGGCAGAAATACAAAAAGAAAACACAGAGGCCAGATGTGGTGGCTCATGCCTGTAATCCCCGCACTTTGGGAGGCCAAGGCGGGCAGATCACGAGGTCAGGAGTTCAAGATCAGCCTGGCCAACATGATGAAACCCCGTTTCTACTAAATACAAAATTAGCCAGGCATAGGGGTGCGCGCCTGTAATTCCAGCTACTCAGAAGGCTGAGGCAGGAGAATCGCTTGAATCTGGGAGGCGGAGGTTGCAGTGAGCCAAGATCACACCATTGCACTCTAGCTCTGGGTGACAGGGGAAGACTCCATCTCGGGAAAAAAAAAAAAAAAAAAAAATTAGCCAGGCATGGTGGCGGGTCCCTGTAATCCCAGCTATTTGGAGGCTGAGGCAGGAAAATCACTTGAATCCTGGAGGTGGAAGCTGCAGTAAGCGAAGATCATACCACTGCACTCCAGCCCGGGTGAGAGAGACTCCGTCTAAAAAAAAAAAAAAAAAAAAAAAAAAAAGGCATATGGGTCTAGGGGAAAGGCAAGCTAAATGTCTATCATGCCTATCAACAGGGGAATGGATACAGTATGGTATGTCCACATAACAGAATAAAAATCATCAGTGAAAATGAATGAATTATGGGGTACACACAATGTCACAACAAAATGTTTTAAAAAACGGGTTACAGTAAACTGCAAACAGTATATTTCCATATGTATATAAAGTTTGAAAACACAGCAAAACTAAACAATCTATTGTTTAGGGATACAATATATTTGGTATAAGTATAAAGAAAGCATGAAAATCACACACACAATTCAGGATAACGGTTACTGAGGAAAGGGGAAGGACTGAGGAGGGCCTCAGAGGGGACTTTCAAACGAATGGTTATATTCTTTTCCCTAAATTGAGTGGTGGGTACGCAGGTATTTGCTGTTTTTGCTAATCCTTAGACACTGCACATATTTTATAAATATATGTAAATATTTATACATGTAATGACAGCAAGTTTTATAGACGTGCATTGAAACTTAGAGGACTTCAATCATGTTTATATCTTTAAAAAAGCATCTGAAGCAAATATGGCAAGTGGTAAGACTGGACAAAGTTGGGTCGTGGATAACAGGTGTTCATTAATCTTTTAAAATATATAACAGGGGCTGGGCACAGTAGCTTACGCCTGTAATCCCAACACTTTGGGAGACTAAGGCAGGTGGATCACCTGAGGTCAGGAGTTAGAGAGCAGCCTGGCTAACATGGTAAAACCCCATCTCTACTAAAAATACAAAATTAGCCAGGCATGGTGGTGCATGCCTATAATCCCAGCTACTTGGGAGGCTGAGGCAGGAGAATTACTTGAACCTGGGAAGTAGAAGTTGCAGTGAGCCAAGATTGCACCGTTGCACTCCAGCCTGGGCAACAAGAGTGAAACTCCATCTCAAAATAAATAAATAAATATAAAAATTTTAATAGCAAATGTTCTTTAAAAAGAAAAACAATACCCCTATTTGAAAATAAAGATTTCTCTGTTCTCATTAGTTTCTAGCCTGGTGGGGGAGATTAAGACAATAATAGTTCTTATGAAATATAACTACTAACTGAGCTGTGTTCTAAAGACAATGGAATCACTCCAGGGGAGTAAAAAATAAAGGAATTTGACCCAGGCTGGAGTGTCAGGTCGGTAGAGTGGGAGTCGGGGCCAGTGGGGGAAGAAGACACACAGATGGTTCACCAGCGGGCAGTGAGGAAGATGCCGGGGGAGGAGAGGAAGGGCTGCTCCCTGAAGCCTTCTGCCAAAGGGGATGACCTAGCAGAATTCCAAATGATAAGGCTTAGACAAAGGAAGAAGGCAATAAGAGTGTTCTGTGCAATGAGGGCATCATGTGCTAAGGCAAAGAGATGTGAGAGAAGAAAGTCAATCTGGAGGCATCTGAGTAGTCCAGGAGGCTGGAAAATGGGGTTGGGGTGGAGTGGGGTGGTGTGAATAAGGGGCAGGATATGAGGCCAAGAGCCAGCCAGGACTTGTCATGGAGGCCTGTATTCCATGCAAGGTGGGGACTTAAGCAGGGGCGTGACATCATCTGAATGACAGAGAGTGGATTGAGAGGGAGAGCCTGAAGGCAGGGCATCCAGCTGGTGGCTCTGCAGTGACGTAAGGGAGAAAAGATGGAGCCTGAAGCGAGGCCTAAATGAGAAGGTTATGGTGCCTAGGGCTGTTCCCGAACCAGGATAGGGTAGTGTGTCAGAAGCCAGGGAGGATGGAGCTCAACCATGTCAAAAGCTGCAGAGAGACTGCTGAAGCTTGGAACTTAAAGGATTGCCTTAATGTGTCAACTAGGAGATGAGAACAGTTGCTGTGGAATGAGGTGGGGTGGATGCAGAAGTCAGCTTGCAGTGCTGTGGGCGTTACATGTCAAAGGCTGGGAGACAGGGCTGGAGAAGGCAGCCTCAGGCCAAGGATGGGGGCTCAGACCTCTCTTCCATAGTCTTCTACTCCCTGCCCCAGTCCCAACCTGAGCTCACTCCAAGCAATCAACGTGAAAACAAAGGGAGAGTGTCTAGCAGAGGTCTTTCCCATCCTCAGAGCAAGGAAGTCTCGGTCCCAAGGTCAATGCTAAAGAGGAACTTGCTTGGTGGTGCAGGTCATGGGACCGGCAAGATTCTTGATAAACAGGACAGGATGGTGGCACTGGGGGTGGGTGTGTGGGGTTTCGTGAAGTGATTTGGCATGAGGGTCAAGAGGAGGCCAAAGATAAACAATCTTGTGGAAATGAAATGGTGATAATTTACAAGGGCAAATTGTTTTACATTCCAGCAGAGTTGGCTCCCAAGCCGAACTCTTCCTGCAGAAGTTGAGGTGGTGTGTGAGTCATTGTTATAAATAGACCAGCCAACTGAATGTCATCGGAAAGGACATAGTCCCACGAGTATAACCTTGGAGGGCGCAAATGGCGCTGCATGGATCCAGAGCTTGTTCCAACAAGAGGGCAGAGGGAGAGCTTGGGGCGGGAGGTCGGGGGGTGCTGTCCAGGAGAGGAAGCAGACGCTGAAGAAGGGGGTTCCAGCTCAAGCAGCGGGCCAATGCAGAGGACTGGCAGAAGCAAGTTTCCTGCATGGCTCAGTAGAGCCCAGCTCTCAGCTGCCTAGCTGCTAGCTCAGGCTGGGCCATCTCACTTTCTCCATCTACTTGAGCTGCCGTAACAGAATACCACAGAACTGGGGGGCTTACACAGCAGAAATTGATTTCTTACAGTTCTGGAGGCAGGCAACCCAAGATGAAGGTGCCGGCAGGGCTGGTTTCTGGCAAGGGCTCTTCTTTGGCTAGCAAATGGCCACCTTCTCGCTGTGTCCCCACATGGCCTCGTCTCTGTGTGTGCAGAGAGACCTCTCTGGTGTCTCTTCCTCTTCTTAGAAGGACACCAATCCTATGGGACTAGGGCCCCAGCCATATGAATTTATTTAACCTTTATTACCTCCTAAAAGCTGCTGTCTCCAAATGTCGTCCCATGGGGAGTTAGGGCTTCAGCAGATGAACTTGGGCAGGGGACACAACTCAATCTATAACACTCGCCTTCTAGAAATTCTTCCAAAGAATTCCAACTCTTCTAGAACCCCAAGATACTCCATTAACCAAAGCACAAGAAAATACAATTCCCAACTGGCATCAGCTCATTCGTTCATTCATTCATTCCTCACCATGGATGTGAAGGTCCTGATGAACACTGGGGACACAGAAAGGCCTTGCCTTCACATTCATAATGACTTCAAAACAGGAGCCCTGAGCTCTTAGGAAACCTCTGGAAGAGGAGAATGTCATAGACATCAAGCACTGTCCCCCGAGGAAATCTGAGTCCAGCCACACCTGGGGTGTGGGGTGAAAGAGGTCACCCAGAGTCTTTCCTGCCCTCTCCTGGGTCAGGCTGAGTGCCCTCATCTCAGCTCCCCAGGCCCCTGTACTTCATCTTTTGTTTTTTTGAGACAGAGTCTTGCTGTGTTGCCCAGGCTGGAGTGCAGTGGCATGATCTCGGCTCACTGCAACCTCTGCCTCCCAGGTTCAAGCAATTCTCCTGCCTCAGCCTCCTGAGTAGGTGGGACTACAGGCGCATGCCACCACACCCAGCTAGTTTTTGTATTTTTAGTAGAGACAGGGTTTCACCATATTGGTCAGGCTGGTCTTGAACTCCTGACCTCGTGATCCACCCGCCCTAGCCTCCCAAAGTGCTGGGATTACAGGCATGAACCACTGTACCCAGCCGATCTTATAGGTCATATAAAGGACTTAACTGCCCAGAACTGAGAGAAGGCCCAAAGCCAAGAACAAAAGGCACTGAGAACCTGGCACCTCTGTGCCCCAAAGATGAGGCTGCACTTGCCCAGCCACCGCCCCCAAAAGGGACCAGGAAGCTATGGAATCTGCCCCAAATGTGTCAAAGGACAGGAAAGGGAGGACTCTCATCGCATCATGGAAAGCAATGTGAAAAAATAAAACCATTTCCTGTTTAGACTCCCATGAATGGACATTCCGCGATAAACCACAAATCATGGGATTATTGTATCTGCTCCCACAATGAGGCCTGTGAACTCTTTGAGGGGTAGAAATGTCATCCCCTATGTCCCTGGCGCCTGCAGTCACAGCGGCGTCAGTCACAGTCAGGCTTAGTGTCAATACCCAGGGGCCTCTGTTCTCAGTATAGGGGGCACCTTGGCTTTCATCTTGTATTTCTTTTCTGTGGGACAAGCTAGCCCCTCAGAACCAGAACCAACCACATCTCACACCAGGCACCAACCACAGGGTCCTCCCCCCATCTTGGGGCTGTGGGTCTCTGAGTGCAACTTGCTTTTGGGGAGACTTCACAATCTGGGAGCCTCTGGCTCCACCTCGGGATTGCCCCTCTTTCCTTTTGTGGTGTCGGGTCAGGGTGCACAGTGCTTGACCAGGGTGCGCAGTGCTTAGTCCAAGGTGCACAGTGCTTGGCGAGGGAGCCCCCTTTAAAGGCCACCAGCCTGAGGTTATCAAGCATGAGCCAGCAGGGAAGCACATCCCTCCCAGCCGCCCAAAGCCCAAACCCAAGATAGTCTGTTTCAGCGGGCTAAAGAAGAAGCAAATGGCAGTCCCTAAGAGTGGGCAGCGCTGGCAGTCCCTAAGAGTGGGCAGGATAACTTAAGATGCTTGTGCAGGCTGTTTGCTGACCCACTGACTTGCAGGGCTTTTCCAGCCAATGTCCTTCTAACACTGCCCCAAAGCGGGTGGGGGAGAAGGGAAGGAGCTCCTGAGCCACCAGCCTCTCAGGCACCCCAGACAGCAGGCACCAGGCAGCACCACCAACGTCTCATTCCACAGTTGCGGAAACTGGTGAGAGATGAGGCCAGCTGGACTTTCTCTGTGGAATGGGGACTTGGGGAACTTTCCTATCTTACAAGAGGATTGTAAAATGCACCAATCAGGAACTTTCCTGTCTTACAAGAGGATTGTAAAACGCACCAATCAGCACTCTGTAAAACACACCAATGAGTGCTCTGTAAAACGTACCAATCAACAGAATTCTAAAAGTAGCCAATCGTGGGGTGGATTGACAAAAAGGGCACTCTGATAGGACAGAAACGGAACATGGGAGGGGTACAATAAGGGAATAAAAGCTGGCCACCCCCAACCTTTCTTCCCCGCAAACCAGCAGAGGCAACGTGCTCGGGTGCTGCTCGGCTATGTGGACGAGTTGTCCTTTTTCTCTACAATAAAGCTTGCTGCTGCTCACTCTTTGGGTGGGTGCTGTCTTTAAGAGCTGTAACATTCACCTGGAAGGTCCGTGGCTACATTCTTGAAGTCTCCGAGACCACAAATCCGCTGGCAGAAACCAACTCCAGACACACCAAGAGAGACAAGAGAGAAGGACCCTCCAGTGTGACACAGGGATTCAACGCAGCACTAAGGAGTTGGTGCTAAGTACGGCAGGCATGGGAGGCAGTGAAGGTTTCAGGGAGGCAGTGATGAGCCCAATGAGGGGATGGTTCAAACTGGCTACAGGGTGGGGGGATATGGCAGGAATTCAGTGGGCAGCCCGGAGGAAGGAGAGTTAGAAACAGATCTGCACTGAACTCGCAGATGCAGATGGAGATATCCAGTCGTATCAACAGTGTTGACGCGGAAGGGTGGGGCCTGATGGGGGAGAGGGGGGAGGGGGGAGGGGAGGGAGGAGGAGAGGAAGAGGAAGAGGAAGATGACCCCAAGTTTCTTATGGTGGTGCCTCAGTGGTTGGCAACGTAATTGCCAGAAATAGTGAAGTTGGGGGGAGGCTGAAATTCAGGCAGGTCATTTTGAGGGATGGGAAGTACAAGCCCGTTTCCCATGGAAATAACAGTTGCGGGGTAAGGTCCAGTTTTGTACATGGGGCTGTGAAGTCAGCTAGACATAAGCTCTAGTTTCCCAGGCTCCACCATCCACTCACTGTGTGACCTCAGTCAAATTAACCTCTCTGAGCTCAGGTTCTTCACCTGTAAACTGTAGGGAATCATTGCACTCCCCCATAAGATTGTCATAACGACCAAAATAGGGTGTTACAAGCACTAATATTTACTGTCACTTTCATTACTCTATACCAAATGCTTAATACGTATCACCTCAATCCTCCCAGAAACCTGTAAAGCAGGCAGTTTTTTTTCTCAATTTGCAGATGAAAAAAAACTGAAGATTCAGAGAGGTTAAAGAAATTGCTTAGGGTCACACAGCAAGGATGGGAGTCCGGGCAGGAATTTGAACTCAGATCCTTTCTCCCTCCCTCCCTCCCTCCCTCCTTCCCTTCCCTTCCAGTATTGCTCTGTCGCCCAGGCTGGAGTGCAGTGGTACGATCTCGGCTCACTGCAACCTCCACCTCCCGGGTTCAAGCGATTCTCCAGCCTCAGCCTCCTGAATAACTGGGATTACAGGTGTCTGCCACCACACCCTGCTAATTGTTGTATTTTTAGTAGAGGCGGGTTTCACCATGTTGGCCAGGCTGGTCTCAAACTCCTGACTTCAGGTGAGCCACATGCCTTGAACTCCCAGAGTGCTGGGATTACAGATGAGCCACCGTGCCTGACCTGAACTCAGCTCCTTCTAAAGCACAAACTTGCCAGCATGAGGTTGTCCCTCCACTGCCTTCATGGCTGCCTCCCACTTCCAGGAATAGGGGGAAGTCAAGAGGTTCAGAGTACGAGGTAGGTTTGAACCCATAGAACAAGAACCCAGAACCGCCTGGACATAATTTAGACAATATTATTTGTCTTCAATGCACCTGATCACATTTTCTTTTTTTTTTTCCCTCCCCACTTTTTTCTTCCCCAGTTAATGAGACTACTCTCAAATCCAGTGAGTCACCGGAAAATGTAAATTAAAAAAAAAAAATTAAGAGGAACATTGCTCCTACGTAAGCTCTTGCCATCTGTGAATCATTCCGAGACAGGTATAATGGACATAATTACAGCTCATCCACAAGCTAGACCCCAAATCAGTCCTTAAGGCTGAGTTCAGAATCCAGTGGTTTTCCCAGCAGGGCCTGGGGCAGTGAAAGCCAGCCTAGAGAAGAACACAAATCTGAAATATGCTCAGAGGCCTTGGTGATCTCACAGGGGGCCCAGGCTGGGTGGAAACCTGGGTATGTGTGCCCTGATACCAGAGACCCAGCAATTCCAGAACTCCCCTCCCACCCCATGTTCTCCCCATCCCACACACTCAAGGTAACTCCTGTTTGATTCATTCTCCTTTTACCAGACCTTTGTTCTTCCTGTCACTGCAAAACCATTCAACCTAACCAAAAAGTCGGGGGGATAGTCAATTTATTCTACTACAGGCTGGGTGCGGTGGCTCACGCCTGTAATCCTAGCACTTTGGGAGGCCAAGGCAGACAGATCACGAGGTCAGGAGATGGAGACCATCCTGGCCAACGTGGTGAAACTCCATCTCTACTAAAATACAAAAAATTAGCCAGGCCTGGTGGTGGGCGCCTATAGTCGCAGCTAGTCAGGAGGCTGAGGCAAGGGAAATCACTTGAACCCAGGAGGCGGAGGTTGCACTGAGCCGAGATTGTGCCGCCATTGCACTCCAGCCTGCCGACAGAGCAAGACTCTGTCTCAAAAAATAAAAAAAAAGTTGGATGTGGTGGCATGCACCTGTAGTCTCAGCTACTTGGGAGGCTGAGGCAGGAAGGAGAATTGCTTGAACCCAGGAGGCAGAGGTTGCAGTGAGCTGAGATAGTGCCACTGGACTCCAGCATGGGTGATAGAGCAAGACTCTATCTAAATATATATATAATACTTAAAATAGGATCGTCCCTTCCATATACAGACTGCCTGGACCTTGGCTAACCACTCTTTGCTTCTCTTTCCTCATCTGCAAAATAGGACAACAATAGCCCCTTCTTCATGGGAGTTTTGTGGCAATTAAATGAGGTAATATATGTGATACCCTTAAGAACAATGCTTGTGTTCAGTCAATACCCAGCGATTATTAACATCATTATCCTCTTCACCTCCTGGGGAGGTGGGAGTGTCAAAAGCTCCCATGTAAGATGGCAACTGCCATGGGCCCCCCATTCTGGTGGCCAGTATTAGGAATCATAGGAGCACCATAATGAGAATGTTGGAGCTAGAAGATCATCCAACCCCATCAGGGAAACTGGACCCAAAGAAGAGCAGAGACCAGCCCCGAGCCACCCACTTGGTCAGTGTCAGAGGCAGGACAGGAACCCTGGCCTTCTGTGTGCAGGCCATTTTTCCCACTCTAGCACATGGGATTCCTCCAGTCCCAGAGGTCAAGGTCAGAAGAGCAAGCTTAACACATCTCTGTAATCAGGGGAGATGAACTCCTTGGAAATGGGAAACATTATGCTAATCCATTCCAAAATATTCTAGCTCAAGGCCAAGTGCAGGGGGCCTATGTCAGTGGAAGCCCCGCTCCTGCAAGTCAGTACCAGCACCAAAAGGAAAAGAAAATACCCCAAGATATTCTAAGTGGCTCAGCCTTGAGAGAGACCTTACCCTGGAATTTCCCTGCAATGTCATCAGGAAGCAGGGTTTGAAGCATGTTCCTTTCCAACCTGCCCTCCCAGTCCCCTCTACATGGTTATACCCTTAGACCCATCAGCTCACTGCCTCCTCACTGTCCTGGAGACACCCACTCCTGCACCTGGGGACTCACAGTTCTTATGGTCTTGTCCTTTCCCCCAGCAGTGATTCAGCAAAACGCCTGCACTCCAGGCTACAAAGACCAAGGCATGGTCCCTACCCTCCCAGAGCTCACAGGCTGGCCAGGAGACAGACAAATGAATAACCAGAAAATAGTAGGAGAAAGGCCTTTCTGGGCTGGGGATAGCGTAGTAGAGAAGCTCAGAGAAGCTTTCATAAGGGTGGAGAGAGTCCCACTAGGCTGTGGAGGGTGAGTTGAATTCACTATGTGCACAGAGAGGGATAAGCCAAAGTGAGGAGTCACACGAGGAGACTGATGGCTGCTGTGTTCTCCCAACCTAAACCAGGTGCATCCTTCAAGGACCTGACCAAGGCTGACTCCTACAGGAAGCATTCTTTGATACAAAGGTTGCAATCTCACTTCTCTGAACCTCTGTCCTAATTGGTCTAGGACCATTCCATGCCCTTCCCTCCCCAATTGCTGGGGCCCCGTGGCCAAACCTGCCAGTCTGCACTACCCTGTGCTACAGCCAATATTGACCTAAGGCAGGAATTAAAAGCAGGACTCATGCCTGTAATCCCAGCATTTTGGGAGGCTGAGGCGGGCAGATCACTTGAGGCCAAGAGTTTGAGACTAGTCTGGCCAACATGGTGAAACCCCGTCTCTACTAAAAATACAAAAATTAGCCAGGCATGATGGCACCTATAATCCCAGCTACTCAGGAGGCTGAGGTGGGAGGATCACTTGAACCCAGGAGGCGGAGGTTGCAGTGAGCTGAGATCACACCACTGCACACCAGCCTGGATGACAGAGCAAGATTCTGTGTCATAAATAAATAAGTAAGGCAGAGTTCAACCCCAGACTGCAAACATTGTCATTTCCCCAGGCTGCCTTTGGGTGCTCCCTTCTGCCAGTGATCTGGGGCAGCAAGAGGCTTAAAGACAAAGCTTGCCACCCTAAGCAGTGTCAGCTCCTGGGACTCAGGGGAGCCCTTGGTTCTGCATCTATGGGAAAGCATCAGAAGCAGAGTCCCACCCCAACCTGCCCCTGCTACCTGGGAACACAGTGCCCCACCCCCATCAGTCAAGAATCCATCCACTTGGCTGCAAGTAGCAAAAAGCTTAGTTAACACAGGCTTCAGCACCTAAGGGTCTATTTTACTCATGCAAGATGTTCCGAGATAGACAGTTTCAGCTGATGCAACTGTTCAAATTAGTCACCAAGGACCCAGACTCAGTCTGTGTTCCTAACCACCACCCTTAGAATTTGAATTTCATTCTCACAGTCATAAGATAGCTGTATTATATCCACAACAGGGTGGGCCAGCCAAGTCCATCCCTTTAAAAAAGTCATCCTGGAATTCCCACCTCATGACTTTTGGTTGCATCTCATCGGTCAGAACCAGGTCCATGTCCACCCCTGGCTGCAAGGGGGTCCAGGAAAGTCAGTATTTTTACTTTTCCGTTTTTATGGTAAAGCAGTGGTGCTTTAACTTGAGAACAACAAATCGGCTGGGGAATCTTGTTAAAATACAGATTGGGGACCCAAATTCGACATTTCTAACCAATGCTGCTGGTTCTTCTAACACACATGGAGTAGCAAGGTACTTGCAAGAAAGGGCCGGTGTGGTGGCTCATGCCCATAATCCCAACACTCTGGGAGGTCAAGGTGGGCAGATCCCCTGAGGTCAGGAGTTCAAGACCAGCCTGGCCAACATGGTGAAACCCCATCTCCACTAAAAATACAAAAATTATCCAGGCCTGGTGATGAGTGCCTGTAATCCCAGCTACATGGGAGGCTGAGGCAGGAGAATCACTTGAACCTGGGAGGCAGAGGTTGCAGTGAGCTAAGATCGGGCCACTGCACTCCAGCCTGGGCCACAAGAGTGAAACTATCTCAAAAAAAAAAAAAAAAAGAACCAGCAAGAAAGAAGGCGGCTGTGAGTGGCTTCTGGAGAGACCATCTATAAAGTCTAAAACATCCCCAGCACCTGCGGCTGCTTCAGGAGCTGTGAGCTGTGCCCAGCATCCCACACTTGGGACATAATTTACCCAGGATAACATCTACCCAGGACCTCCACAGCTGCTGCAGCCTATAACAAGACCAAGTAAGGCTGGTCCCTCACTCAGGGACTCCTACACCCCAGCGACTCCTGGACACATAACAGGATGGGGACTGGAGCCTTGGCTGGGATGGGCTGCACTTCCGGACCTTCTGCTACCACTGGCAGGAGGTGGCCAAGCGTGCGCATGCTGGGGATGGCCTGGGGCTTGTTAGTGTCACCCTGGCTTGTTAAAGGGTAGGATAGAGCCCACAAATCTGAGGCTCACCTCCAAAGCCTACTCTTTCTTACACAGCCAGGAATTCACAGAGCCAGGGCTCAAACCTCAGTCTTCTGATGCCAAACCCAGAGTCCTTCCCACTTTCCCAGGCTGCCTCTGGCTGTTCCCTGAAGCCAGTGGTCTGAGGCAGCCAGACTCCAGGGTGAGAGGGGAGCTTGGGCTCTGAAGCCTGGATGGGACCAATCGCAGGAAATTTCTGGAACTTCTTTGGTTCCAAGGCAGCTGCCGAACAGCCACCTATCAGGAGAGGAGGTCATGGGGGCTCAGGGCAGCCCATGAGGAGCCAGGCCATGCTCTAGCCCCTCAGGCAGGGCTCTGAGACAGAAGTTCAGGGTAAAAAGTGATTTAAAGCTAATGCTGGTGAGAGGTGAAGCCAGCTGGGCTCCTGGGTCAGGTGGGGGCTTGGAGAACTTTTCTATCTAAAGGATTGCAAACACACCAATCAGCACTCTGTGTCTAGCTAAAGGTTTGTAAATGCACCAATCAGCACTCTGTAAAAAAGTACCAATCAGTGCTCTGTGTCTAGCTAAAGGTTTGTAAACGCACCAATCAGCACTCTGTAAAAATGGACCAATCAGCACTCTGTAAAATGGACCTATCAGCAGGATGTAGGAGGGGCCAAATAAGGGAATAAAAGCTGGCCACCTGAGCCAGCAGGGGGCAACCTGCTCTGGTCACCTTCTGTGTTGTGGAAGCTTTGTTCTTTTGCTCTTCACAATAAATCTTGCTGCTGCTCACTCTTTGGGTTCACACTACTTTATGAGTTGTAACACTCTAGGTGAACAACTCCAGACATGACATCTGTAAGAACTGTAACACTCACTGCAAACTCCTGAAGTCAGCAAGACCAGGAACCCACCAGTAAAAAGAAACTCCGGACACATCTGAACATCTGAAGGAACAAACTTCGGACACACCATCTTTAAGAACTTTAACACTCACCATGAGCATCCGTGGCTTCATTCTTGAAGTCAGGGAGGCTAAGAACCCACAGGAAGGAACCAATTCCAGACACACTGGGACCAAGGTGAAGTTGCCCTCAAGTTTTGGTTAACACCCATCTGGGGACCCAGAGCCAGTGAGTGAGTTGGCCAGTGGTGTTGGGCTAAGGAGATGGGGCCCCTGGCACACCCAGGCCTCCAAATCCCCCTCAGCCTCCACCTGCCTCAGAACCCATCCCCATGTGCGCCTGCCCTCTGCGTATGGAGCTCCCAGCATGTGCGTACTATCTGGTACCAGCAGCATGGGGCTAGCTGTGCAATGGAAAATTTTAACATTACATTCCTACACCTAAAGCCTATGAGCTGACACTTAGATGTCAATCACAGTGTCTACCCCAGTGGGCAGTGAGTTTTATGCTGTGTGACCCTGCCCCCCTGCCCCCTACCCCACCTGCTGCTGCTAATTGGTGTAGACACTGGCTGCCAATCTATAGGCTGGCAAGCCTGGGATAAACAGCCAGTCAAATTTCCTCTCTGAAAATCTGAACCTTCCAGAAAGACTCAAATCTTTTCCAGAAGGACTGAAGTGAGAAACCAGAATGTAGAAACCTGCCCGGCTACAAACTGTGAGGAAAAAGAAACTTTGAGATAAAGAAAAGGTGTGAAGTAAAGCAAGGATTCTCAAATGATAGCAAATGTAAGACTCATCAGGGTATTTGTTGAAAATGTAGATTCCGGGGTCACACCCTTAGAAAATCTGATTCAGAAGAGTGGCCAGGGATGGGTCTAAACCCCCATGCTGGGAGAGTCTGGGGCAGAGGACTCGTCGACCACACTTTCGTAGCCAGTGGGATAGGTCAGGGAACCAGGAACAGCAGGATGCTTGAGAGCAGCTGGTGGCCTAAGTCCCACGAAACCCCACGTAAAGTCCTTGGAGCTCACAGGCCTCCTGCATATGCATTCACAATACCCCTCCACGACAGAAATGTGTCTCTGGACTTTGTAACCACAAGGGACCTGCCAGGACCAGGCCACACTTCCCCATGCACAGTGGCTCCAGGGAGAAGGATCTTAGAGCCTCACTTCCCCTGCTGGAGTCTCTGTGCGTAGTGAAGCTGACACCCTTGGGGGCCGGCACGCCTGCCTCTCAATCCTAATCCACAGCTTGCTTCTGAGCCCTGCTGGCCACGTTAATTCACCCCCTGGAGACTTAGTTTCTCCTTAAAATACCAAGTCAAGAATGTCTACCTTATAAACTTATGAGGGCAGTTGAGCTTCAATACATACTGGCTTTCTCCCTCAGGCCCACCCACACAGTTTGGGTAGACACAACCGCTCCAATCTGCCCTGCAGGGAAGTTGTAGTGTTAGATGCCATTGTTATCCCCAGGAGCTACACAACACAGAGGCATCAATGCCTGAAGTGGTGCTTTTTCTGTAGAGGCTGGGGGTTTAAAGTGTGTGTGTGTGTGTGTATGTGTTTTGTATGTGTGTGTGTAAAATGACATGGGAAGAAGAGCACAGGAATATCCAGACAGAATCTGTAACTAGTTGCTAAAACAGGCTTATTTTTTTCAAAATGGAAATATCTTTATTATATTATCTGATTATAAAAGTAACACTTGTTCATTGTAAAAAAACATCAAACATTACAGAAGTCTATGTGGTAGAAGGATCAAGTTTCCACAAAATCTTAACCCAAAGAGAAAACCATGGACAGTGGTTTAAACTATGTTCCTCCAGGTGCTTTTTAAAATGCATATATATGAAAAAAATTTTTAATAAAATGCATATATGACTTCTTAAGACATAAATGGAACCATATTATAGTGTCTGTATTCTGCTTTTTTCTATTTATTAATCATCCTTCACATTTTAAGTGTATCTCTCTTGCCTTGGGTCTCCAGCCGTTATTCCTGGAGGGAAAACAGCCAGTTCCCAAGAAAGATGCTGTGGGCAACTCAGCAGAGACTACCCTGCTGTCTCACATTATACAATGTGTATGTTTTTCTTTTTCTTTTTTTTTTTTTTGAGACGGAGTCTCACTCTGTATCCCAGGCTGGAGTGCAGCCGCACAATCTCGGCTCATTGCAACCTCCACCTCCCAGGTTCAAGCGATTCTCCTACCTCAGCTTCCTGAGTAGCTTGGATTACAGGCATGTGCCATTACACTTGGCTAATTTTTTGTATTTTTAGTAGACACAGAGGTTTCACCATGTTGGCCTGGCTGGTCTCGAACTCTTGACCTCAAGTGATCCACCCACCTCGGCCTCCCAAAGTGCTGGGATTACAGGCTCAACCCCCCACGCCCAGCACAATATATGTGTATATATATTTTTCGATAAATGCTAGAAAAGGAGAGCTCTTAGACACTGGAGTGACTGCCCTCGTTTTAAAGTCTGCTTCTATTAAAGAGGTACTGTCTGCATAACAAATAATTTTACCAAGAGGGGGACTGCATTAAAGATATAGTGTAAAATGCAAGTTAAACACAAAGGGATACCATGTTTTACTTATCAAATTAGCCAAAATGTTTTATTTTAATTATATGCTTGGTGGTGGTAAGCAATATAGCTGGCTGTCTTGTATGCCCCTGGTGCACGTATTAATTGGATATACTTTCTAGAAAGTAATTTGGCAACATTTTCAAAAGCCTGACAACTGTCCATACCCTCTGATCCATTGTTAAGAATCTACCCCAGGGAAATAGTTCAAAATTCTGGCAAAGAGCAAGGCACAAGATGTTCATTATAAATATTTGATAAAAAGGGAAAAATACCAACAGCCTAAATCTTCAACATTAGGAGAAGGCTCAAAGAATCATGGTCTATTCAAAGCATTGCATATTACCTGCCCATTCCTTGACCAATGATTTTTCAAAGTTTTTGTTCACATGGGGAAGATCAAAATCAAATGCAGCAATTGAGTAGCGATGTCTGTTACTTGTGAAATTATGTGGCCAGGTTAGGGAACTCATGCCATTTACACAGGCAATTTGGCAGAGGCTTGGAGGTTGCCAAGTGGGAGCTGGGGGCTGCAACCTCTGTGGTCTGTTCTGGGTTCAAGTAGAGATGGGTCCCTCTTAGCACCTTTGCCTTCTTCACACAAGGGCCAATCTGCCACCCGTGTCTACCGACCTCAGATAACTGGAATCTCCTCTGTCATTGGGCTCTTCACATGTGGAACCCTGGAGACTGAACAGTCTCTCTCCTTTACTTTATTATCTGCACAATTATTTGTCCTAATTTAAAGTAGTGTTCTACAATTTAGTGCATAGAAATTTTAGAAAGGATGGGGCAGGGGTTGGGAGGAAGTAGAAAAGAAAATCACAAAGCCCCCAGGGCTACATCACAGGTTAAAGGTGAACAGGAAGTAAAGGAGCTCTGGCGAGGACCGCCACTGTGCTTCAGGAGCCCAGGAATCTCAACCTGAAAAATTGGATGGAGATTACTTCAGATTCAGCTGGGTGTGGTGGCTCAGGCCTGTAATCCCAGCACATTGGGAGGCCAAGGCTAGAGAATCGCTTGAGCCCAAGAGTTCAAGACCAGCCTGGATGACATAGTGAGACCCCTGTCTCTACAAAAAAAAAAAATTTAAATAGCCAGGTGTGGTGGTGCTCAGCTGTGGTCCCAGCTACTCGGGAGGCTGAGGTGGGAGGATCGTTTGAGCCCAGGAGGTTGAGGCTACAGTGGGCTGTAATCATGCCACTATGGTCCAGCCTGGGCAAGAGAGCAAGGCCCTGAAAAAGAAGAAAGAAAAGAAAGAAGAGAAGAGAAAGGAAAGAAGGGAGAGAGAGAGAGAGAGAAAGAGAAAGAGAGAAGGGAGAGAGGGAGGGGAGAAGTCTCAGATTCTAGAGCCCCTTGAGACACCCACAAAACAAATAAAGACCTTTTTTAGAGGAAGACAAGGCTGGGCACGATGGCTCACACCTGTAATCCCAGCACTTTGGAAGGCCGGAGTGGGCAGATCACTTGAGGTCAGGAGTTCAAGACCAGCCTGGTCAACATGGCAAAACCCTGTCCCTGCTAAAAATACAAAAATTAGCTAGGCATGATGGGACATGCCTGTAATCCCAGCTATTTGGGAGGCTGAGATGGGAGGACTGTTTGAGCCCAGGAGGTTGAGGCTGCAGTGGGCTATAATCGTGCCACTACACTCCAGCCTGGGCAAAAGAGCAAGACCCTGAAAAGAAAAGAAAAAAGAAAAAAAGAGAAGAGAAGAGAAAGGAAGGAAAAGACAGAGAAAGACAGAGAGAGAGAAAGAAGGAAAGAAGGGAGAGAAAGTCTCAGATTCTAGAGCCCCGTAAGACACCCGCAAAACAGATAAAAACCTTTTTTAGAGGAAGACAAGGCCGGGCACGATGGCCCACACTTGTAATCCCAGCACTTTGGAAGGCCAGGGTGGGCAGATCACTTGAGGTCAGGAGTTCGCGACCAGCCTGGCCAACATGACAAAACCCTGTCTCTACTAAAAATACAAAAATTAGCCAGGCATGATGGCACACGCCTGTAATCCCAGCTACTCGGGAGGCTGAGGTAGGAAAATCGCTTGAACCCTGTCCGGAGCCATGAGGCCCGGAATTAGCCGACCTCTGTTGCTTAGTCTCCGTAAAGCGGAGACAAGATGGCACATTTCCGGGTTCTTCATTACAAACCTTTCCCGCGCGCGCTAACCTTTCCCGCGCGCGCGCTAACATTTTTCCCGCCCAGGAAGATATGCAGCCTACAGCGCAGGCGCAATCCCGCGCCCGGGAAGATTATCAAGCAACGGCGCATGCGCAATTGTAATTTGAGTAAGCCCAGCCTCCTGTCACCGCCCTGGCCCAACCTCTTCCTCTGCCAGCCTATATAAGGCATTGCACCACCACCATTAAACGAGACTTGATCAGGCTATTTGTCTTGTCTCCATTTCTCTTGTTTTCTTGTCTCCTCCATTCCCACTCCCCCTTCCAGGGCCCGTTCGACTGTCCTGCAGGTCGGGACAGAACCCGGGGGGACAGAGGTTGCAGTGAGCCAAGATCGCACCACTCCACTCCAGCCTGGGCGACAGCGAGACCCCGTCTCAAAAAAAAAGTCAACTTTATCCCAGGCCTCAAATTATTCCTACACATATTTTTTTCAGACACAATATCCTGCACTCAAAGATAACCAAATACACAAGGAAACAAGACATCATGAGTGAAAACTAGTATAAAAAGATGGACAAGACAGACACAAACAGGGACTGTAGCTCCTGGCACTGTCAGGACTCTAAAACAGCTAAGCCTACTTCAAAGAGGGAAAAGTCAAAATTTGAAAAAATGGACCATGTAGCAGATTTGAAAAAGGACCTGATAGAATAACCAAATTTACTAAGCTGAAAGTACAACAACCAGAATATCTGAAGCTGCTGCCAGCACTGGAGCCTGCCCCTCCCTGGTCTATGCAGGGAAGCTGACACCCAGCCAATGCTGAAATTTATTTCTGTCTCCCACTGAACTACGTGAGACATGGCCACCACCACCCCCTTGGTGAGGTCAGAAGGTTCTGTTTGCTTCTCTGCCATTAGCTCTGGCTCCAGAAGTTGTTTTGGTATCAAAAATGGGAGTAATTATGGCACCGTAGGGCAATTACTGTTGGCTTGATTGATCCTGACGTTTGAGGAAGGGTCTCTGTCCTATCAGGAGGCTATTTGCTAAGGCAAAGAAGGGCAGGATGAAGTTTAGGAAGACCTACTTCAAAATGTTTTCAAATTTTCTTTAAATGGCTCAACTTTCCTCCTCAGGAAATCTCACCTGTGGAGCCAGATGAAGGCTCCCTGAAGGCTTACTTGAGCCTGTTGTCAGTGGAACTCAGTCTCTTCTGTTGCCACAGTGACATTCCAGCATGTGGGTGAGAGTTTCACTGGGGATGTTTAAGGACATAATATATATTTTAACAGATGATTGCTCCCATTCCCGAGAATAAATTTCCAAGAACTGAAGACCCTTCCAGAAATGTCGGGGCTCTCTAGGAAAGACATCCCTTTTAACCTAATGATTTCACTTTAAGAAACTATCTTAACAAATAATCAAAAAACACATGATTAAGTTTATACTCAAACATCACCATGTCACTTATTATGGAAGCCACCTAGGTGCCCAGCAATAGGGAATGGCTATGTTAACAGGGACATAGTTGCTTATGAACTATTTATTATGCAGTCATTTGGAAAAAATATAATGAAGACAAGGGAGTAACATGATAAAACATCAAGAGTAGGAAGTGAATTTGTGTTCGTTAAGATTACTCATTAGTTTTTTAAAAATAAATTTAGGACAGAAAGGACCTACAACAAAATTATATTTGTAGTCTGTTAAGATAGTGATATTACATGGGTGATTTTTCCCCCTTTTCCCATTTTGCAAACGTTCTATGTTTTTAGGATGGTTTATTTTAAATGTTTTGAAAGAAAAGGATACACCCTAGCTCACCTCAGCCTAATTTCTGAGTTAATCATGAGTACAGGACAGGGTTTAAGATTCTGGTGTTAGAGACTGGGTTCTCCCATCACTACAGCTGTGCGAAATTAATCAGGTTCCTCCACCACTTGGAGCTCTGGTCAGTCAGCCAACAAATATTTATTGAGTACCTGATAAATGCCAGACCCTCAAGTGCTAGGGATACAGCCTTAAATAAAACAGACAAAGTCACTGTCCTCCTGAAGTTTACAAATAGGGCGAGGAGACAGAAGAAAACACACAACCACACTGCCATGTAAATATACAGTGCGCCAGCTGGTGGTAGGTGCTCCGATTTCCTCCCAAAGTTGATGTTAGAGTTAAATGAGATAATGCACCTAAAGGTCAAGCACGTGCTAGGCACATAGTACATGCTCATAAACAAGGGTCACGTAGCAGCTTTCCTGCTGCTGCTCAAACCCCCTGGGAAAAGACAGGAGGCCAGAACTTCAGCCCCTCGGCCCTCCAAAGAGCCTGCAGAGCTCCCCAGATCCCAACTGCAGCTCCCAACAGCAGGCTAGGGAATAGGTGAAGATAAAGAGCTCTAAAATGTGCAACAATCCCAGGGCTAGCCTGCTAGGGAGGTCTGTGGGGTGGCTGACTTTGATCTTCAGGGTTGCTGACCTTTTCTTCACTGAGATTGGCCAGAACACAGAGCCCAGCTGCCAACAGAGTGGCGTGGTAGTTCTGAGTCTCCAGGGCCAAGTTCAGGTCTCCGTGGGGAAATCATCTGTTCCCTATCAAGAAGCTGGCTTCCCTTCCCAGCCAACACACCGTCTCCAAACCCTGTTTTAATGCAGCCTTGAATGTCACAGGGAAGACCCTGAGTCCCTCCAAGGTCTCTGAGACATGAACCTGAACAGGCAAGACTAAAACATAAATTGAGCTCCCATGAGATAGATACCAAGCATCAGCTCTAACCTGGGCCACATGAAAACCTTACCGAGTGTGTATGGTCATTCACCTGCTACAGGTGGAAATCACAGAAGCAGTCAGAATGCGGCAGAGTGAAGATTTTAAACTAGGTCTCATGACAATGATCCTCCTCTTTCAGTCTCCCAGCTACGCCACTTAGGGTTGGACCCCACTCTCCCTCCCACACCCCAAAGCTGATCCATGACTTCTCTAAACTTTTTAAGAAAAAGAGAATGGGCCAGGCGCGGTGGCTCAAGCCTGTAATCCCAGCACTTTGGGAGGCCGAGACAGGCAGATCACGAGGTCAGGAGATCAAGACCATCCTGGCTAATACGGTGAAACCCCGTCTCTACTAAAAAATACAAAAAACTAGCCGGGCGAGGTGGCGGGTGCCTGTAGTCCCAGCTACTTGGGAGGCTGAGGCAGGAGAATGCCGTAAACCCAGGAGGCGGAGCTTGCAGTGAGCTGAGATCCAGCTACTGCACTCCAGCCTGGGCAACAGAGCGAGACTCCGTCTCAAAAAAAAAAAAAAAAAAAAGAAAAAGAGAATGTAGTGACGACATGGTTGCTTTGCCTAAGAATTCAACAAAAAAGACATAGTAATCCATCCCAACATACCAAGCCTGGAGGAAAATATTGCCTGACTTACAAAATCCCTCCTTAAACACATTATCTGTATCTCTACTTCCATGTGCTTGGAATTTTTTTAAGATTTTTTTTCCCCAGAAGGAGAGAGACTTACTCGTTGCATGATTAATCTGTGCCAAGCACTGAAGGAGGCATCTTTAGTGAATTACCTCATTTAAATCCAATTGCCAGATGAGAATACTGAGGTTCAGACAGCTTGGCCCTCTCAAAGCTGGCATGTAAGTAACAGAGCCAGTAATCACACCAGTCAAAATTCACCCTGCTAGAAGGCCTTTCTCTTCGGTTACCAGCTGGCCATGAGAATGACCAATTCATCCCAGTTTACACAGACTTTCCAGGACTTTCCAGATTTTAGCACTGAAAGTCCCAGGTCCCAGGAAACTCTTTTGTCCTGGGCAAAATGGGATAGTTGGTTACCTGATAGGCCGTTATCAGAGGCTGGAGGAGATGTCATGAGGTCTGTTGCTTCTCATACCATTTGGGTTTGAATCAAAGATTTTTCTTCCTGGCATATCCAACAATGAACCACAGAATAGTGGCAACACGTCTTAATTCTCCATTTCTGGATTTTCTCAATTCTCCTTCTCTTCCTTCTTTTTAACAGCATGTAAAACACAAACCTTATCTTGAAGTCTACTGGACTCTACTCATGAATGGAAAGGGTTTGAAAATTATACAGGAATCAGGCCAGGCACGGTGGCTCATAGCTATAATCCTAGCACTTTGGGAGGCCGAGGTGGGTGGATCACCTGAGGTCAGGAGTTCAAGACCAGACTGGCCAAAATGGTGAAACTCCATCTCTACTAAAAATGCAAAAATTAGCCAGGTGAGGTGGCACACGCCTATAACCCCAACTACTTGGGAGGCTGAGGGAGGAAAATAGCTTGAACCAGGGAGACGGAGGCTGCAGTGAGCCGAGACTGTGCCATTGCACTCCAGCCTGGGCAAAAAGAGTGGGAAAAAAAAAAAGAAAGAAAATTATACAGGAATCATTGTATATTGGCCCCATATTTCTTTCTCAGAGAAAGTAGGGTTTCTAGTGAATAGAGGGCTCTCCTAGAAGCCAGAACCCCTTACCTGGTTCTGCCATTAAATGGCTGTGTGCCCTTAGGTAAGACTCTTTCCCTCTCTGAGCCCTAGTTTGAAATATGGGAGTTCTATATGATCTCCTGCCCTTGAGGAGTGCACAGGCCTTGATGCTCAGCCCTCTCATTCTACAGATGAGGACATGAAGGCTCAGAGAAGTCAAGGGGCTTGGCCAAGGTCACACAGCAAGCTAGAATAGTACAGCAGGACACATAGCAGTCTCTAAAGGTTTCTCTTATGAGACAAAATGTTGCCCCATGTGCCACCCCCCAGCACACAACAGAGAAAAAGCAGAGTACACTAAGAAACAGAATCTGTTTAATGTTGCTTTCTAAGCCTGTAAAGAAAATGAGCCAAATGCTGAAAGATTAAGAATTCTGATCTTTAAAAACAAATCAGGGTTTAATTTGGGTTTTCTTAAAGCCTCATAAAAAAGGGAAGCTGAATCCTTGACCAAATACTCAGCATTCCAAACTGGGAAGATGAGACAGATTTTAATCCCCTGCATGAGGAGCAGGCAGATTGGAGGATGTGTATTTCCATTGGCCTGCATATTTCTCAGATGTGTAAATGGCAGGCAGCCTGGAGGGAAGAGAACGGCCCCAAAGGGGCACGAGGGGAAGGTGGGGCCTTGGAGGAGGGCTGCTTCTGCAAAGCCATAATGAAAGCTAACTGGGCTGCATCCTGATGGCTGAGAGAGGGCAAGAAACTGACTTAAAGTCATTTAGCTAGTAAGTGGCAGAGTTAGGAATTTAACCCAGATCTAAGTTCAAGCTCAAGTACTCACTGGTTATGCTATGTAATGTTGGGAGCTGGGAGAAAAATGGCAAAATCAGGACCCCTTTCCATTATCCAGAGAGCCTGCTGTGGACTCTCCGTGATCCTCTCTGCATCTCTTTCCTGCTTCAGTCTTACAGGGCACTTCACTGTTTCCTGAGACTCCTTGTACTGGATGAAAATGTATTCATTCAGTTGTTCAACACACGATTAATAAGAGTTTACTATGTGCTGGTTGACACTCCCCATCAGGAAAAGAAACCAATCAAACTAAACAGAAAGATATGCCCAGGTCCTGGGATTAAGGAGGGATTAAGAAGGGCTTCCTGGAGGAGGCAGTATCTGAAGTGAACCTTGAGTTGGATTTGGGCATATCAATTGTGTCCAGATAAAGCCTGGCTGAATTATTCTTTAGTCATTACTTATTTACTAGCAGCCTGGGTCTCCTTTGGGTATGGAGGGCTCTGGGTCAGTACCATTGACCAAAACAAACTTGGAGATTGTCTAGGAATGCCAGTTATCCCCAAATATTCCAGATCCCAATGTATCAATCTCTCAACTGTCTCTGCATCTCATCTGTGTAACAGCTGCCTCCACCAGCACTGGGAAGGCAGGGGAAGGAATACACATCTACCTAGCACCGCTACACCAATTATTTCAAAAAATACAAGGTCTGTGCGGGAAATATTGTAGCTTCATGTTACACTGAAGAAACAGAAGCTGACAGAACTTAAGTGACTTGCCCAAGGTCACACAGCTCTACAGGGCAACACAGGGATTCAAATCTAAAGCCCACACTGTTCTCATGGCCCTGCTTTCTTTGTGCCAGACAGTGTTAGATGCTTCAATATCACAACCTCTGCAAAAAAAAAAAAAAAAAAAAAAAAATTCCCATAAGGACATGGAACAGGAAATATTGATTCTGCACCTCCAGGGTACTTAGACCATGCTAGACACCAAGGAGTCACAGAGCCCTAACCTCAAGGAAACACTCACTCTGTTGAAAACACCTAGCCCACTAGAAGTCACAGAGGCCCACATATAACCAGGAGTTAAATCAGGTGGTGTCACTGATGTCCTGGGTGATGGGTACCAATGGGGGCTGGAGGGGTCAGTGATTGGAGGTCCCAGAGGAAGCGACTTAGTGTTGGTCAGGAAAGTCAGGAAGGATTTGGACAGAGGGAGGAGAGAAGGAACCAAGCAGCAGTCATTCTAGCTGGGGGAAACAGCACTCCAACACTGGCTGGGACCAGGTTTTCTCCCTAGCTCAGCTCTGCTCCCTCGGGATGGTGCCTTCTCAGACCTGATGCTGCAGTTCAGTACTGCAACCACATCCTTCCAGATGCAAATCCAACTGAGCCGGGTGCAGCGGCTCACCCCTGTAATCCCAGCGCTTTGGGAGGCCGAGGCGAGAGGCCCATTTGAGGTCAGGAGTTCGAGACCAGCGTGGCCAGCATGGTGAGACCGTGTCTCTACTAAAAATACAAAAATTAGGCGGGCATAGTAGGTGCCTGTAATCCCAGCTACTTAGGAGGTCAAGGCAGGAGAATTGCTTGAACCCAGGAGACGGAGGCTGCAGTGAGCTGAGATTGAGCTATTGCACTTCAGCCTGGGTGACAGAGTGAGACTCAAAAAAAAAAAAAAAAAAAAAAAAATCCAGCTTAAAAGAGAAAGTATCTGTGTCCAGCATTTCCAGCACAAGCCCTGAGATTCACCAGCTTAGGTCATCTGCCCACCAACCAACCGATCAGGGAGAATGGAGGCTTGGGCTGCACTGTTTAGCTTTAGACTACATCACAAATTCTATTCTTGAAGCTGAGCATGAACTAACTTCACCCAGAGGTCCATGGACCAAAAGTCAGATGGCGATGTTCCCAGAGGAAAACAGATGGAAATAGATGCCGTGCTTCTAGAACTCAGTAAATATCCACTTGCTCCATTGCCTGAAGAGAACCCAAGGCTTAGAATGGTTATGTGACTTGCCCCAAATCTAGAGCAGTGAGAAGTGGGCTGAAAGGTTCAGATCTTCTGTTCAAACCCAGTGAAATAGAGTGTGTGTGTCTGTGTTGGGAGTGTAAGATGAAAACAAAAGCTAAGGGTTGTGTTGGGTGTTAATAGTGATAAAGGTGTTCTTGGCAGGATGCAACTAGATTATGGAGAGTTTTGCAAGCCACAAAGGGGTTGACCTTAATGAAGAAGGAGGCCAGGCACAGTGGCTCACACCTGTAATCCCAGCACTTTGGGAGGCCGAGGCGAGCGGATCACGAGGTCAGGAGATCAAGACCATCCATGGCTAACACGGTTCCGTCTCTACTAAAAATATAAAAAATTAGCCGGGCATGGTCTCACGTACCTATAGTCCCAGCTACTCGGGAGGCTGAGGCAGGAGAATCGCTTGAACCTGAAAGGCGGAGGTTGCAGTGAGCCGAGATCGCACCACTGCACTCCAGTCTGGGCAACAGAGTGGAACTCTATCTAAAAAAAAAAAGAAAAAGAAAAAGAAAGTAAAAGAAAGGAAACAGGGAACTTCCGTGGGTTTTAAAAGAGAGAGTAACAGGATGGAAGCTGAGACCCACTCAAGGCTGCAGTCAAGGGGTCTAGACTCTTAACCATTCAGACGGACACTCCCTTTTAGGCCTCCAGGGTACTCCCAAGGGATGGGCTCTGCAAGATGTGCCCACCCCCATCCCCACTGCCTGGCTCCAGCTTGTACTCCCAGATCCAGAGTCCCCTCCTCCCTTCCAATGCTATGGCTTTGGCAGCCACTTTGCAAACTGAAAGTTTTAAATGAATTTCCACCCCAGAGGAAGCCGAGAAGCAGGCATGTTGCAGCAGTCACTTCTGAGCTCCCAACATTTATCTTTCCCCTTCAGAAAAGGGATCAAACACTTTTTCACAATGGAAAGAGGAGAGGGAGGAGAGAGGAAGGGAGGAACACAGAAAAGAGAGCAAAGAGAAAAAAACGAGGATGGATAAGAGAATCTCATTTGATCTCATTTGATCTTAATCAGACAGTTGATGTTGTTTCAATTATGCATTTTTCTCTTCCATGCTGAGACAACGAACACATAAGGGAAAACAAATCAACAAATCACATGTTATTTATTTACTTCCCTTGAATTTACTCTGATTCCAAAAACACTGAGGAGGCTCACAAAACTAAACACAGTGGTGACTGTGATTATTAGGGACAAAAAGGAAAACAGACCATAAAGGTAGCAGAGAGAGTAGACACCAGCAGACACCTGAGGAATGCCAATTTCCAACTTGGATGCTGTATTTGGCCCTATGTGGAAAAAATGTTCACTTTGCGTTGGTTTTGTCCTCTGGTGACAGAAAGCATTCGCATGCAGCTGTGGCCACTAGCTTTTTTTTCTGGGACTAAACTCAAGCTGAAATATATCACATGGGGCTGACAAGTTATATTTGAGTTACAGAGAATAACAAGGGCAGTAAGCCCAAAGGACTTTTCAAGGAGGCATTGTCCTGAATGGCAATGAATGTTCTAAACAGCATTTTTATTGCCAAGAAAATAAACACACTGGTTAATTGAATCCTGTGTTCCTTGAGTAGGAGGATGTCAATCTCATCCTAGGTCTGCAGGAGTTAACTACAGCAGAATGGGCAGCCTGGGAGGCCCTGAGACTCAGAACGAGACCTGCAAACTTGGCTGGAGCAGATGCTAGGAGAGGAAAGGGACCAGAGCGAGGTGCCTGCTGTCCCTGGCCCTTTAAGCCAGCCCAACTAGTCACACATCACATCGTTGGTGGTCAAAGCAATTATCAGCACCCCTTCCTCTCCATGCACTGATCCTTACATGCTTTTTCCTGATGATAAGATCCTGCCAAAAGGCCAGATATGGTGGCTCATGTCTGTAATCCCAGCACTTTGGGAAGCTAAGGTGGGCAGATCACAAGGTCAGGAGTTTGAGACCAGCCTGACCAACAAGATGAAACCCCATCTGCACTAAAAATACAAAAATTAGCTGGGCATGGTGGCATGCTCCTGTAGTCCCAGCTACTCGGGAGGTTGAGGCAGCAGAATCGCTTGAACCCTGGAGGCGGAGGTTGCAGTGAGCCGAGATTGCACCACTGCACTCCAGCCTTGGTGACAGAGTGAGACTCCATCTCAAGAAAAAAAAAAAAGATCTTGCCGTTACCATACATGCTCTGCTGTGACCCCCCAAGTTCAAGTCCAATAAGGATGAACATTTATGGGCTGCCTCCCCATATCCACTCTCTCCTTCTCCCATTAGCAGTGCCCCGAATATCCTTTAGAAGCACACTTGCCTCATTTTCAGCCATGTGGTGTAGGTGGGAATGTTGCTACCCCCAAGTCTAGGGTTGAATCCTATAACCCAACCTTTAAACAAACCACTTCTCACATTTACCTGGCCCTTGTGGTTGGTTTCAGGGAAGGGCAATGGGCCCCCCATCAGGACTAATACATCTCAATTCTGGGACTTTGGTTTGTGACATCAGGGAAGAGGATTTTCTTTTTCTCCTCTGGAAAGAAAATGAGAAGGATGTAGCCCCTAGAGCTGCTGGCAGTCATCCTGTGGCCATGAGGGCAGAGCCAGTGTGAGAAAGAAGTGAACACAGAGGAAACCAAACTGAAAGATGAAAAGCTGGAGTCTTGTGAAACCATTTTGAACCAATGCAATGAGCCATGCTTAAAGCCAGGCTTACTCCTGGACTTCCCAGTTAAGGTTTTTTTTGGTGTCCAGTTTTCTTCACTTGGGACTGCTAGCATCCTACCAGATAAGGCACCTTCGACCCCTCTGGAGTTAGGGTACCTCGTCCTGCCCTGCACTGCATGTTGGCACTTTATTACAGGCACTGCTTTAGCCCATTCCTCTGTGCCTTTGGTATTTCCTATCTTCTGAGATAGGAACTTCCTCCTCCCAATTCCCGCTCCAGATGGTGCCAGTTGAGCCAGCCCTGGCCTCCGAGGAAGATTGCAAGTCATTCAAACACCAGATATAAACAGTAAGAGAAAGTTGGATCAGCAGGCAAAGTGCAGCATCCCGTCAATCCAGGCAACCCTGCAAAGGTTCCCCCGTCCCACCCTGCTCCACTGTCAGGGGGCTTTGGCAGCAGCTGAGGGACATCTCAGGGAAGCCAGGTGGCACTCAACATGGCCGCTAATGTGTGGCAAGATTCACAGCTCCAGACTCCTATATGGGGATAGGACTCCTAACCAGGAGAAGAACTGGCAGAAGCAAGCAGAGTTCCCAACTTAGAGAGACCGGGGCCAATTATTTCATCAGGCATTCAGGCGGGAAAGTGTCCAAACACCAGAACAGGGGCCAGTCCTCCCTTTGTATCAGAAACACGGCAGAATTCCAATCACTTCAGTGAAGCCAAGATCAGAACCAGCTTGGAGGCCAAGCTGCCTTGAAACTGGGTTCTTCTGCAGGATATCCTGACAGGGGACGTCACTGGGCCTGCAGCTGGGAGTCCAGGGACCTGCACTGTCCTCCTTTCCACATCATGCAGGAAAGCCCTGAGGGCAGAGACCGTCTGTGACCCAAAACCCACCCTCTCTTCTTTATCAGATGTTTGCTTACAAGTTTTGGTCAAAGCAGCAGTGTGCCCAATCCTGTTAAAAGCCTCTTCCACCATCCCCCTTCTTCCTGCTTGGAATGTTGATGTAACTGTAAATGCTTAGAGCTATGGCAGCCATCTTGCAGTCCTGAGGAAAAAGGCCACGAGAACAGTAAAGACTTGACCCAGATCCTGCTATTATTGAGCTGTTAAACCAAGCCTGAGACTGCTCTCATCTGGACTTTTTGTTCTACGAAGTAATTTATTTTTATGTATTTACTTTTTTTGAGACGGGATGTCACTCTGTCACCCAGGGTGGAGTGCAGTGGCACAGTCATAGCTCACTGCAACCTTGAACTCCTAAGCTCAAGTGATCCTCCCACCTCAGCCTCCCATGTTGCCAGGACTACAGGCACATGCCCCTACACCTGGCTGTTCTTTATTTTGTTTTGTTTTGTTTTTGTAGAGACCAAGCCTTGCTTTTTTGCCCAGGCTGGTCTCAAATTCCTGACCTCAAGCAATCCTCCTGCCTTGGCCTCCCAAAGTGCTGGGATTATAGGTGTGAGCCACCATACCTGGCCTTATGAGGCAATTTAATGTTTTTGTTGCTTGAGCCAGTGGTTCTCCAAGTGTGTCTCCAGACCAGCAGCTTCAGTACCACCTGGGAGAGTTAGAAATGCACATTCTCGGGCCCTACCCAGACCAATAGAACTTGACTCTTTAAAGTGGGACTGTAAGGCAGAGCTTGCAGTGAGCTGAGATCACACTACTGCAGCCCAGCCTGGGGAACAAAGCAAGGCTCTGTCTCAAAAAAAAAAAAAAAAAAAAGTTAGACCCTGAAAACTGAGTTTTACCAAGTGCCCCCAAGTAATTCTGACATGTGCTAAGTTTGAGAACCACTGGCTTAAACCACTATTTTATCAGATTTTCTGTGAGGTGCAGCTGAAAGCACCCCTAATTTATACCTTTCTCCACTGTATCTCTGAACTGTTTATGAGATGTCAAGAGCCTGAGAGCAAAGCGGGATAAGCTGGTCATCACAAGCCCAAACAGCAATGTTTCAAGGAGAAAATGAAACTCACAAAGGAAGAGACAAATGCAAGTAAGCACCTCTATCCATGGGAATAATCATAAACACAATCAAAAGGCAAAATGAAACACTGGGAAAATAATTGCAACAAATATGACAACATTTAAAATCCTTTCTTTGTTAAAAGGCCACGCAAAACCAAAAAGGAAAAAAACAAAATCTCAAAGAAAAAGAACACACACAAAAAAATTCAGAAGAGGAAATATAAATGGATAAGATGAAAAATGGCCAGCTTGTTACTAATCAAAGCAATGTGGATTGATTGATTGATTGATTGATTTTGAGACATAGTCTCACTCCGGAGTGCAGTGGCATGATCCCGGATCACTCCAACCTCCGCCTCCCGCGTTCAAGTGATTCTCCTGCCTCAGCCTCCCAAGTAGCTGGGATTACAGGCACCCTCCACCACGCCCAGCTAATTTATATATTTTTGGTAGAAACAGGGTTTTGCTATGTTGGCCAGAATGGTCTCAAACGCCTGACCTCAAATGATCCGCCTGCCTCGGCCTCCCAAAGTGCTGGGTTTACTGCGCCTGGCCGGTTTTTACATTTTTTAAAGGTTGGAAGAATAAGAAGGGAGGAGGAGGCCGGGCGCGGTGACTCACGCCTGTAATCCCAGCACTTTGGGAGGCCAAGGCAGGTGGATCACGAGGTCAGCAGATCGAGACCATCCTGGTTAACATAGTGAAACCCCGTCTCTACTAAAAATACAAAAAACTAGCCGGGCGTGGTGGCGGGCACCTGTAGTCCCAGCTACTCAGGAGGCTGAGGCAGGAGAATGAACCCAGGAGGCGGAGCTTGCAGTGAGCCCAGATCGTGCCACTGCACTCCAGCCTGGGGGACAGAGCCAGATTCTGTCTCAAAAAAAAAAAAAAAAGAAGAAGAAGGGAGGAGGAAGAAAAGGAATAAGGGGGAAGAAATGGAAGAGGAAAGTGAACGAGGATGAGAGGAAAATGAGTGGGGAGAGGAGGGCGAGACATTCACTGCAGTGGCAGAGACTGTATTTGGCACAGCCTAAAATATTTTCTATCTGCCTTTTACTGAAAAAATCTGGCAGTCCTGGACTGATTCTAGTCTAAAGCAGGGTCGGCAAACTATGGACCAAATCTAACTACACCAAATCTAACCAGCCACCCGTTTGTGTGAACAAAGTTTTATTGGAACTCACCACATGGGTTTGTTTCCAGAGTTTAGAGCTGCTTTTGTGCTCCCACGGCAGAGTTGAGAAGTTGTGACAGAGACTGTGCGGCCCACTAAACAGAAAATATTCCTTATCTGGCTCTTTACAACACGTTTCCCAACCCCTGGTCTAACAAATAATCAGAAAGAAAATAAAAATGCTTGTACAAAGATATTCGTTATTACATTATTTATCTAGAAGGCCAGTTACACAAACGATGGAATGACATTAAATTGATATAATGAACATGCGTTACCCCAGCACCTCAAATCTTAAGGATTCAATAAACATTTGTAATTATTATTGCCTATGGAACGGTCATTTTCTCATTTTTCAAAGACCCAGTAATAAAACAGGAAAGCAGGATACAGTGTAGCAGATACAAGAGGCTATGTGCTTCTTTTGTAGAAAGAAGCAATGTCCGTTTTTATTTTCTATTATTTCAATCATGTTTTAAAATATAGATATGCAAGATAAAAGAAGATAAAGGAATGAATCAAAATCTCAGCTGTTCTCCCTGGGCTAAGGGGTTCTGGATAATTTTCATTTTTCTCCCATATGCTTTTTAGTAATTTCCAAGTTTCCTGCAATGGAGGATTATTGCTCATATTATCATTAAAGTTAAAATTATTTTTTCTAATACAGCAATTAAGTTCAGAAATACAGCTGAGGGCCAGAGGCAGGCTTTGGTAGTCATTGCTGCAGAAGCTTAGCATGAAGGAAAGGGCCAAAAGCAGGAAGGAAATGCAGAACAAGGAGCCAGGGTGGGCAGTAGGTGGGTACCATGCACAGCCAAGCAACCCGTGGCAAGCCCCAGGGACCACAGCGCTTTGAAGGACGAGGAGATCTGGCTTTGCTTCCCAAAGTGCGTCCCCCAAACCAGCAGCAAACGCACCTCTTGGGAGCTGGTCAGAAATTAGACTCTCAGGCCCCACCCTAGACCCACTGAATCAGAGCCGGCATTGTAAAGGATCCCAGGTGATATGTGGGCACACTCTAGTTTGAGAAGCATGGGCTGCTCTGGTACCCTGTGGCACTATTAACCCTCCTGCAGCCATTGCCCTCCACCCACGATCTTTTTCAGTAACAGCCGCTGCACTTGAAATGCATTCCAAGAGAGACCTGTGACTCCCTGGCAAGAAAAAAGGGATGGCTGGGTGCAGCGGCTCACGCCTGTAATCCCAGCACTTTGGGAGGCTGAGGTGGGCAGATCACCTGAAGTCAGGAGTTCAAGACCAGCCTGGCCAACATGGAAAATCCCTGTCTACTAAAAAGACAAAAATTAGCCAGGCATGGTGGCGGGCGCCTGTAATCCAGGCTACTCGGGAAGCTGAGGCACGAGAATCGCTTGAACCCGGGAGGCAGAGGTTGCAGTGAGCCGAGATAGCACCACTGCACTCCAGCCTGGGGAATAGGGTGAGACTCTGTCTCAAAACAAACAAACAAACAAACAAACAAAAGACAAAAGGGGGCCTTAAAAGGAAAAACAGATAGATGGGTAAGCCACTGCCACCACCTCTGCACCTCTGTGCGCGCACACGCACACACACACACAGCCAGGTGTGTGTGAATATCAGGGCTTGGAAAACACTCAAAAGGCAGCAGACAGCCCTTCCAGAGGCCCTGAGAGGTCTGTCCCCCACTGTGGAGTACCTACTGTCCTCGGGTAGAGACGGAGACTATGTGCTACAACAGGGGGAGTGTCCCAAGGAGACCTGTTTACCCAATTCCTATAAGAGATTTTATTTCTTGTTAAAATATCCTGTCTAGGCATAGTGGCTCATGCCTGTAATCCCAGCACTTTTGGATGCCGAGGTATGAGGTTCACTTGAGTCCAGGAGTTTAAGACGAGCCTAGGCAACCTGGTAAGATCCCATCTCTACAAAGAAAAAACAAAAAACAAAACAAAACAAAAAAACACTTTAAAAATAGCCCAGCGTGATGGCATGAAACTGTAGTCCCATCTACTTGGAAGACTGAGATGGGAGGATCCCTTGAGCCCAGGAGTTCGAGGCTACAGTGAGCTATGATTGCCACTGCACTCCAGCCTGGGCAACAGAGCGAGACCCAGTATATATGTTCTCCCAGACATAGGAGAACCATCAGATGCTAGTTGAGAGGGGCAGAGAGGTGGAGAACGGTGAGCCTGACTGGGCCCAGGGGCTTTGGTTTGCATGGTCTGCACCAGCCTTCCGAGCTGTCACCAAAGCAGGTAACTGCAGCCCCTCCATGGGGCCGGTGCTGCATATGCCTCGTCACCCTGCATCTACACAGCAACCCTTTGGGGTGGGCACCATGGCTCATCCCATTCGATAGGCGTGGAAACTGGGGCTCGGAGAGGTTGAGCAGCTTATCAAGGGAGAGGCAGAGCCGGGCTTCATTGTGAATAATGTGACCCCCAAGGCCGAGTGTCTTCCTGGACACCAGGCTGTCTTCCAGAAGCGTCACCCTTGATCCTAACTGTCGTGCCAAGGAGGCTGCTGAGTGACCTCATCAGATTTGAGCAGCTCTGCTCAGAGACGTCCAGCTGTCCACGGCCTGCCCTGGGTCAGGAGCAATAAGCACACTTGATCAAACAAGAAGTCCTGCTTCCTCCCCCAGCAGCAAGGGGCTTGCCCAGGGCCCATGTAGCCACTCGGACCCAGTGGCTCTCCAATTCCAACCAGGCAGGCTCCAGGACTAAGTGAAATGAACCGGTCGCAAAAGGGGGAATTTTGTACGATTCCACCTGTAGGAGGTGCTGGCATGGTCAAATTCATAGAGACAGAAAGCAGAACAGTCGTTACCAAGGGCTGAAGGAAGAGAGGAATGAGAGCAATGGGTGCAGAGTTTCTGTTTGGGATGATGAACATTCTGGAGGTGGATGGTGGTGGTGTTTGCACAGCAATGTGAGTGTACTTAATGCCCCTGAACTATACACTTAAATATGGTCAAAATGGTCAGTTTTATGTTATGTGTGAATATATTTTGAGACTGAGTTTTGCTCTGTCACCCAGGCTGGCTCACTGCAGCCTCAAACTCCTGGGTTCAAGGGATCCTCCCCCTCAGCCTTCCAAGTAGCTGGGACTACAGACGTGTGCCACCACACCCAGCCAATTATTTTATTTTTTGTAGAGATGGGGTCTCACTCTGTCGCCCAGGATGGTCTCCAACTTTTGTAAAACTCAAGCAGTCTTCCCACCTCGGCCTCCCAAAGCAGTGGGATTACAGGCATGAGTCACCACACCAGGTCTGTTATGTATATTTTAACACAATTGTTAAAGTGGTAAATTTTATGTTATATATATTTTATCACAATTTTTTTAAAAAGCAGGAGAGAAGGGAAAGGAAAGAGAGA
This sequence comes from Rhinopithecus roxellana, assembly GCF_007565055.1. Taxonomy (NCBI): domain Eukaryota; kingdom Metazoa; phylum Chordata; class Mammalia; order Primates; family Cercopithecidae; genus Rhinopithecus; species Rhinopithecus roxellana. The sequence goes on from NC_044567.1 coordinate 48,501,315, forward strand.
CTCTTGGGCCCTGGGAAGAGGAAACAGGAATATTTATTGAGCACCTACTGGATGCTAAGCCCTGTGCTGGACTCTTCACATGTGTCCTCAAAATAACCCTTGAGGTAGGAACTGTTAGCAAAAGGAGTGAGGTTTAGAAAGTGGCTTGTCCAGCATCATGAAGCCAGACAGTGATAGATGGGGACTCATACCTAGGTCTGCAACCTCCAGGACACCAGCTCAGCCCATAGCCATCCAAACACCATCAGAGAGAGGCATTTTGGGAAGGCCTGGTCCTCCATCACTCATTCACTCAGGGTCGCCAAGCACCACTGCAGGACTGGACAGAGGTGGCGGTAAAGGGGTTCACAGTCCCTGACAACCACGCCAGCTGGAGAGCGTGGGGACCCACAGAGCAAATCTCTGTCTCACTTCCCACCCTCAGAACCTTGGCCTGAGGGACATTCTGCCTTTGGCACCACCCAGCCTAACTTCCACTGAGCTAGGAGCTGCAGCAAGCTGAGGTGAAGGGAGTTAGGACTAGGGTCAGGGTGAGACCCAAATTTAACTTTGAACGTCCCAGAAATGGCTTGCTCCCAGACATTGCACAAGAGCACAGTGACACAGGTTCCAATCCTGTCCTGGGCTGGGCAGCAACTTGGTAGAATAGAAAATGAGAGGCTTTGGAGTCAGATGGGCTTGGGTTGAAACACACTCTGCCACTTGCTATATGATCTAGGCTGGGCCTCAACCGAGCCTCAGTTTTCTCATGTGTCGAAGGGACGTGGTAGTACCTGCTTTACCACTGTCATCTCATGTGGACTTTAGAGCCAAACTACCTGTTTCCCCACCATTTTTTTTGCCATGTGAACTTGAATAAGTTACTTAGCCCCTCTGTGCCTCAGCTTTCCTCATCTGTAAAATTGGGATAGTTATTACCTTGATGGGTTTTTGTACGGATTAAATGAGTTAATATAGGCAACACACCGAGCACAGTGCATGGCACACAAGAAAGTATGTACATATATACACTTTATATATATACATGCTATTATGAAATATATATAAACCCCTGACACATAGTAGGGGACTCACAAAGCATACTTCCCCCTTCCTTTCCTGCCTCCTGTTTCCTCCTGTATGAGGCTCAGAGAAGCTGTCAATGGTGTTTGTCCTGGATTTTTTCCTAAATATCCAGGTTGGACACAGCTAGTGCTGGCAGGAGCCCCTTGCCTTTCCTGCCCTTCCCCTCTCCCAGATATTAACAGGTGCTTCCGAGGAGTGAGAAGGAAGCCCATCAGGCCACATTTTCCAGAAAAGAGGCGCAGCACAGTCGCTCCAAAAATGTGCAGCCTCTCAGCTGCCTGTACTAAACCCACCCCATCTGTCCTTAGCCTGTGTTCCCAGGTCCCGAGGCAGCCCTGAGAGACCTCAGAGCACCGGAGGAGCCTCCAACCTTGCCTCTGGGCAGAGATAAACTGACAAAATAGGGAAAGACCCTTACTCCAAATGAGCATTACTTGATCATCTCCAGCTACCATACAGGAGCAGTATTTACTGTCTCCATTTTACAAGACACAAAAGCACAGAGAGGTTAAGACAATTGGCCAAAGTTAACCAGCAAGTCAATGCAAAGGTAAAAATTATGCCCTTTCTAGGCTGGCTGCGATGACTCATGCCTGTAATCCCAGCACTTCGGGAGGCCAAGGCAGGCGGATCACTTGAGGTCAGGAGTTTGAAACCAGCCTGGCCAACATGGCAAAACCCTGTCTCCACTAAAAATTCAAAAAAGTAGTTGGACATGGTGGTACATGCCTGTAATCTCAGTTACTCAGGATGCTGAATAATGAGAATCGCTTGAACCAGGGAGGCAAAGGTTGCAATGAGGCGAGATTGTGTCACTGCATTCCAGCCTGGAGCAAGGCTCTGTCTCAAAAACAACAACAACAACAATCATGGTCTTTCTTGATCCAAAACCCAGCAGCTAGCCATTGTCACATTCTCCCCCTCACTACTGAACCACATCATCAGCAGCTCTCTTCCTTACTGGTCACAGGAACTTGTATGAGTCCCTTCACCTCTCTGAACCTCCATATCCACAGCTATAAAATAGGCAAACTACCGTACCAGGCTGTTTGTTCATTCAATAGTCATTGACTGAGCCCAGAGCCATACCTATGGTGAAACTCTTAAAGCTTCTGTTTCAGGGCCTCTCCTTCACACAGGGAAGGGCCTAGTAAGCTTCTCACTTTTCTTAGAAAAGTTCCCAGCCCCACAAAACCTGGGCCTGCCCCTGCTAACTGTGGTGTGCCAGCACCATGCCGAGCTCTGGATGTAGGCCAAGATAGGAACAAAACGGCCAGGGGAGTCCTCTGGCCTGGTGTGGTGACTTATACCTGTAATCCCAGCACTCTGGGAGGCCGAGACAAGAGGATCCCTGGAGTCCAAGAGTTTGAGACCAGCCTGGGCAACAGGGCAAAGCCTTGTCTCTACAAAAAATACAAAAGTTAGCCGGGCATGGTGGCACATGCCTATAGTCCCAGTTACACGGGAAGCTGAGGTGGGAGAATCACTTGAGCCCAGGAGGTCGAGGCTGCAGTAAGCCACGATCACACCACTGCACTCCAGTCTGGGTGAGTGAGACCTTGTCTTGGGGGGAAAAAAAGAATCCCTGCATAGAGCTTGACTCCTAACTCACAGTAGGTGCTGAATAAATGGTAGCTGGCACTATTACTTATTGCCTGTCTCTTTCCCTTTAAAATGTAAGTTCCCCAAGAATAGGGAACTTTTTCAGTTTTGTTCCTTACTGTAGCCCAAGAGCTTAGAACAGTTCCTGGCACATGGTAAGAGCCCAGAAGATAGTTTCTGACCCTTGAGATGGTTTTGTTCAACTCTTCAATTCACAGGTGAGGAAACCAGTCCAGACAGGTGTGTCTTTCCCACAGTCTCACTGTGCTGAACAGGGCCAGGTCCCAGGGCCCCTCAAGCCCTGAAGAAGGCTCTCTTCTACTTCCTGCTGCCTCCTTTGATGATTCACACTACAGCCCAAGAGATATTTTTGGAATAAAAAAAGCAAGGGGTCAGCCGGGTGCAGTGGCTCATGCCTGTAATCCTAGTACTTTCAGAGGCCAAGGTTGCTGGATCACCTGACGTCACGAGTTCAAGACCAGCCTGACGAACATTGTGAAACATCCGTCTCTACAAAAATACAAAAATTAGCTGGGCATGGTGGTGGGCACCTGTAATCCCAGCTACTCGGAAGGCTGAGGCAGGAGAATCACTTGAATCTGGGAGGCAGAGGTTGCAGTGAGCCGAGATCATGCTACTGCATTGCAGCCTGGGCAATGGGGTGACAGCCCATCTCGAAAAAAAAAAAAAAGAAAAAAAAATCAAGAGAAGGCTAGGCACAATAGCTCATGCCTGTGGAAGGCTGAGGTAGGAGGATCACTTGAGCCCAGGAGCTCAAGACGAGCCTGGGAAACATAGCAAGACCCCGTCTCTACTAAATATACAAAAATTACCCAGGCATAGTGGTGCTCACCCACAGTCCCAGCTACTTGGGAGGCTGAGGTGGGAACATCACTTGAGCCTGGGAGGAAGAGGTTACAGTGAGTTGAGTTCACACCACTGCACTCCAGCCTGAGTGACAGAGTGAGACACTATAGAAAAAAGAAAAAAAAAAAAGGTCAGGTACAGTGACTCACGTCTGTAATCCCAGCACTTTGGGAAGCCAAGGCAGGCAGATCACTTGAGGTCAGGAGTTCGAGACCAGCCTGGCCAACATGATGAAACCCTGTCTCTACCAAAAATAAAAACAAAAATAAAAAAATTAGCTGGGCATAGTGGTATGCACCTGTAATCCCAGCTACTTGGGAGGCTGAGACACGAGACTCACTTGAGCCTGGGAAATCGAGATTGCAGTGAATCGAGATTGCACCACTGCGCTCCAGTCTGGGTAACAAAGCGAGACTGTGTCTCGAAAAACAAAAGAACAGCAAGGGAAATGGTAGAGTGTAGGCCTTGCAGTGAGGTTGCCAAACTTAACAACAATACAGGACCACAGGTTAATTTTGAAATTTAGATAAACAAAAAATAATATTTTCGTATTAATGTATCCCATGCAATCTTGGGGGCATACTTATAATAAAACATTATTCATTGTTTATCTGAAATTCAAACTTAACTGAGCATCTTATATGTCAGCTGGAAACTCTGCCTCAGAGTTCCACAGAAATTAGTTCAAATTCCTGCTCTGCTACTTACTGTGTAATCTTGGGCAAGTATCCTAACCACTCACTCTGCCATAGTCTGAATGTTTTCAAAATTCATATGTTATAGACCTAATCACCAATGTGATGGTGTTAGGAGATGGGACTTTTGGAAAGGGATTAGATCATGAGAGCAGAGGCCTCATGAATGGGATTAGTACCCTTATAAAAGAGACCCCAGAGAGCTCCCTGACTCCTTGTACCATGTGGGGACACAGTGAGGAGGCACCATCTGTGAAGCAGGACACAAGTCCTCGCCAGACACCAAATCTGCTGGTGCTTTGATCTTGGACTTCCCAGCCCCCAGAACTGTCAGAAAGAAACCCCTGTTGCTTATAAGCTACCCCATCTATGGTATTTTGTGACAGCAGTCCAAATGGACAGCAGTCCAAATGGACAGTTTTCTCATCTGCAAATGAAGGATAGCCCCACCTTCTTCACAGAGTGGCTGTAAGGATTAAAGATGATACCTTAAGTATTGGACACACAGCAGACAGGCACTCCCTATGTTAGTTTCCCTCCCTGGTTTCAGAAGCCCTTAGGGGACTCAGCAGGAGAGCATGACTTGCCAATTGTAGGATAATATGGCAACTATGGTGTTCAAGTTCTTCCAACCAGCATTCTGGTACGTAGAATAGAATATTGTGAGTGCTGCCTTAAGAAGGCAAACTTCTCATCCCTTCAGACCCAAACTCCCTTTTCATAAGTTTTTCTTCTTTTTTTTGAGACAGTGTCTCACTCTGTTGCCAAGGCTGGAGTGCAGTGGTACAATCTCGGCTCACTGCAGCCTTGCCTTCCCAGGCTCAAAGCAGCCTCCCACCTCAGCCTCCTGAGTAGCTGGGATTACAGGCACTTATCACCGCACCACCGCACCTGGCTAATTTTTTGTGTTTTTAGTAGAGACGGGGTTTCACCATGTTGACCAGGTTGTATTCAAACTCCTGGCCTCAAGTGATCTGCCCACCTTGGCCTCCCAAAATGCTGGGATTATAAACGTGAGCCACCATGCCTGGCCTCATAAGCATTTTAAATGCCTCCTTGACCTTATTTAAATGCAGTAATAAACTATTTACATGACAACACAAAAGAGTTAATATAATGATCTACCTGCAACTTAAATGAAAAATAAAAGGGATATCATAAAGTAACATTTCAACACATAAATGCTTGGGCACATCGTACTGTGATACTTGCATGGAATAAGAAGAAATACATTGAGATTCAGAAGTTAGACAATATTCAATATTAAATTGAACTGTAGGAAATTTCCGATATGGAATTTTGATCTACGAAAATGGTAATTTCATGACTCAACCTAATACCTGACATTCAAAAATACAAGCAAATGGGGTGGGGGGGTATCTTTTCCTCTACTCACAAACTAAACTACCTGTCGTGTACGTGTGTGTGTTGCACCATGAATCCACAGCTACAAACGCAGGTAGGTATAAATGTGTTAGCAACTCAAATATCATAAGTGTCATTACCATGCAGGTTGTGATTTTCCAAAATGGTGACACGCTCTTGTTAACATTGCACACAACGCAAAGTATAATCTTTTCCTTTTTTCCCAGTACTTTCACTTTTGAAAAATTAAGTTTATATTTGAAAATATTCAAAAGTATGACATTGCATTGATATATAAAACAGCATTCATTTCTGGGATCAACAAATTATAAACAGGTTTCTGGGTGTTTTGTGTGTCTGTTTTGTTTTGTTTTGTTTTATTGGGGGAGGTTTCTATATGAATTTCTTGCAGGACATTCAGAAGTTGGCAGGAGGCAGGAAAGCTTCTTGTTGCCTGAGTCTGTCCCATATTGCACACACTAGAGGACTTGCCCTCTTAAATGGAAGTAGTTAACTGCAAAATCATTATGACAACCAAAAATAATACCCCTATTTCCAAAACCACCCCTAAAGAGATGATACTACTCCCATTAAGCACCACCAATCTAATAACTTCCACCTGAATCCTTTCAGTGATAAGAAACTGACTCTACAATACCATCTCATTGACTCGCCTGTCAGGAAGTAATAATTCCTTCTTCTATCTCTGGTGGGTACCCAAGTAGGTACAAACCTTTCATTTGGTCAGATATTTCAAAAACTTTGACCCAGTAATTCCACTTCGAAGAAGAATCCTATGCTAAGAATTCCACTTCTAAGAATATATTTAAGTAAACAATCCAAATAGCTATTGAAATGTCTGTGCCCAGAAAGCATTCCATATAATGGTGGAATATGGAAAAGAAACAAAAACCACGAAGTTAATGGTTGTAATCCTTTCCTATGGAAAGGAAGAAACTGAGGAAAAGGGGCCTGTAGCTTAGAAACCCTGGCAAGAGCAGTCTGCTCAGGCCACCAGAGCATCCCCGTCTCCCACCCTCATTTAAGAATCTGTCAATATGTGGGTTCCCATTGCCACTCCAGGGGCTCCCAGAAGCAAGATCTGGGGTCATATACAGGACCCCACCTCTGATCTACAGAGTCACCATAGAGCCTCTCCCAAAGAAGCTGCTTTCTAGACCTTTCCATTGTGACTCATGCTCCAGACTCCACTGGGGGAAAAAGACAGACACGGGAGACTCTGCCCAGTCAGGATGAGGCTGGGGAATAATCTATTTTGCTCTTCTTGCCCCATCTTGTAGTGGGTTAGTAAAAAGAGGGAGCTACAAAACAGCATATATAAGATTCTTTCATTATTATAAAAATGCGTGTGTGTGTGTGTGTGTATGTGCATGTGCAGAAGGAAAGGCCACCTGCTCAGTGGTTAGGAGTTCAGACAGACCTGGGCTCAACTCCCAGCTCTGCCACTTATTAAATGGTAAACCTATTGAGTGGTTGGGAAAACAACCATCCTGAGACTCAGTTTCTCTGTCTATAAGGTGGGAATAATAAGGGCACCTACTTCATAGGAATAAATTAAGCTAATGCATGTGAGGCACCTAGCAGAATGCTTGGTGCCCAACAAATGTTGGTTTATATGACTTTGCAGTGGTAGTGGATGAAACAATACATTTTTCCAGGGAAAACCCATATATACACCCAAGGTGCAAAACAAGCCCCATGACCCCTTTGGCCTCACCAAGATGGCTAAGCACAAAATGAGATTAAATCCCTCTGATGACCTTGTGCGGTGGCAAGCCAGACTGTCCCCTTCAATCTGGGGACCACCACACAGAAGAGGTCTGCAGAGAAAGGGCCCCATAGGCAAGACACAGCACAGGTTCAGCCCATACTTGTGCAAAAGACCCGGAGCTTATTCAGGCAACATTTTGGTAGAGCAAAGAGAAATGCAAGATGATTGGAGGCTATAAAATGAAATAAAATAGGAAGAAGATAATCAGCCAAGCAACCCACACTGGAAAAGTCAAGGGACAGAAAATTAAATGAAGCAGGGTTTTATCACATGTACTCGAGCAGGTCTTCTGAAATTTAGCTGCAAAACGTATCTGTTCATCCTTCATAGTCCTGTTCTCTGAGGTCTCCATCCTCACAAACAAACCAGCCCTCAGTGGGTTAGCTGTCTTCTGAGCTGGAGTATACTTGGGAAAAGGTTCCTAAATGTCTTCATACAAGGAATAAGATGAAAAACTCCTGTCTATTTTTACATTTTACTAGCATTCATCAATCTTTTACTGTTGACAAACATATCCCTTATTTCCTATTTCAGGATTTTGAATTTTTAGGCATTAAATTCGGTAAATAGTATATGTTCATTTTCTCAAGATATTTTATTTACTTTTTTTTGTTTTCCAGTTTTCACAAGAGCTTGTTTAAATTCTTACTAGAATTTCTTTAAACTTCCAAGCTGCTATATGTGTCAAAAATTACTGTATTTGTTCATTTGGATTTCATTTCTTATGTTTTAGAGAGCCAGCTTAAACACACAGAAGTTTTATCCTCATCAATGTCCTCTTTTCTTTTTTTTTTTTTTTTTCTTTTTTTAAGAGATGAAGTCTTACTTTGTCACCCAGGCTGAGTACAGTACACAATCATAGCTCACTGAAATCTTGGACTCCTGGGCTCAAGTGATCCTTCTGCCTCAGCCTCTTGAGGAGCTGGGTCTATAGGTGTGAGCCACCACACCCAGCTAAAGTGACACCCCATTTTTTTCTTTAAAAGTACCACTCCAGGGGCTCCCAGGAGCAAGATCTAGGGTTGCACACAAGGCTCCATTCTGCACTCATTCCTCGCCTCAGCCTCCCAAGTAGCTGGGATTACAGATGGGAGCCACTGTGCCCAGCATCAATGTCCTTTGTAAGTCAGCATTACAAGTTATTGACTGATATGATTCATAATCTCTTGGTCAGAACTTGCTACATCGGTACTGGCAATTAGGATAACTTCCTGTATGAATGAGGCTATTCTATGCCTTCTTTTTTCATCTAACTCTGATTCTAATTATACTGTGAGCTCTGAGAAAACATTCTTACTTGGTTACAATTTGTATTCCTTCAACTAATCACCCACTTACTTAAGTACAGATTCTAGCCTGTACTTAGATAAATATTCACTAGTTGTCCATGGTCAACAGTTTCCTGATTGCCACAGTTCCCTGGTTCAAGTATCACAAGCTTACTTTAACAGACATCGGCTGGGCGCAGTGGCTCACACCTGTAATCCCAGCACTTTGCGAGGCGAGGTGGGAGGTTCACGAGGTCGGGAGTTCGAGACCCGTCTGGCCAACATGGTGAAACCCTGTCTCTACTAAAAATACAAAAAACAGCCAGGTGCAGTGGCGGGTGCTTGTAATCCCAGCTACTCAGGAGGCTGAGGCAGGAGCATTGCTTGAACTCAGGAAGCAGAGGTTGCAGTGAACTGAGATCGTGCCACTGCACTCCAGCCTGGGTGACAGAGCAAGACTCCGTCTTGGGGAAAAAAAAAAAAAGAGACATCGTGTGACCAGTGAATTGATTTGTCCATGGGTCACATGACGTTAATGAAATACAGCTGTTGTTAATGAAATGCAGCTTCATTACTCTTACAATTCATAATATCTAGCAGACTGAAAAGTCTGTATCAGTAATGATTTGTCAGTATGTTGCCATGTTAAAATTAATCAAAACTTGCCCAGCACGGTGGCTCAAGCTGTAATCTCAGCACTTTGGGAGGCTGAGGCAGGCAGATCACTTGAGCCCAGGAGTTCAAGACCAGACTGGACAACATGGCAAAACCCTGTCTCTACAAAAAATACAAAAAGTACAAAAAATTAGCCAGGCATGGTGGCACATACCACCATGTCCCAGCTACCTGAGAGGCTGAGGTGGGAGGATCACCTGAGCCCGGTGGTTGAGGTAACAGTGAGCCATGATTACACCATTGCACCACTGCCTGGGTGACAGAGTGAGACCCTGTCTCACAATAACAATAATAATAATAATAATAATAACTTAGAATTATAGTCAATTTTATAAATGAGAAGGAAAGCTCAGGCTATATGCAAATGCTGAGTTAGGTGAATGGATTATATATTGATATAGCCTAGTGGTGACTGAAAGCTTGATTCTCAAAATTTTAAGGACTAGATATGAACTGAAGTTTTCTACCAGCTTTCTTACCTTTTCAGAATGTGTCTTTGAGGGGCTATGGTATTGTTTATTAAGCAATGGTTTTGGATTTTTCTTTTTTTTTTTTTTTTTTTTGAGATGGAATCTCACTCTGTCACCCAGGCTGGAGTACAGTGGTGCAATCTCCATGAGAGTTGAAGCCAGCTGGACTTCCTAGGTCGAGTGGGAACTTGGAGAACTTTTCTGTCTAGCTAGAGGATTGTAAATGCACCAATCAGTGCTCTGTGTCTAGCGAAAGGTTTGTAAATGCACCAATCAGCACTCTGTAAAAACGCACCTATCAGCACTCTGTAATGGACCAATCAGTGCTCTGAAAAATGGACCAATCAGCAGGATGTGGGCAGGGCCAAATAAGGGAATAAAATCTGGCCACCTGAGCCAGCAGTGGCAACCAGCTCAGGTCCCCTTCTATGCTGTGGAAGCTTTGTTCTTTCACTCTTCACAATAAATCTTGCTGCTGCTCACTCTTTGGGTCCACACTACCTTTACTAGCTGTAACACTCACTGTGAAAGTCTGCGGCTTCACTCCTGAAGTCAGGGAGACCATGAACCCACCAGGAGGAAAAAACAACTCCAGACACACCACCTTTAAGAACTGTAACACTCACTGTGAAGGTCTGTGGCTTCACTCCTGAAGTCAGTGAGACCATGAACTCACAGGAAGGAAGAAACAACTCCAGACGCACCACTTTTAAGAGCTGTAACACTGCAAAGGTCTGCAGTTTCACTCCTAAAGTCAAGCGAGACCATGAACTCACCAGAAGGAAGAAACTCCAGACACACCTGAACATCTGAAGGAAGAAACTCCGGACACATCATCTTTAAGAACTGTAACACTCACTGCGAGGGTCTGCAGCTTCATTCTTGAAGTCAGCGAGACCAATAACCCACCAGAAGGAACCAATTCTGGACACGTTTTGGCAGCCACTAAGGGACTATTGCCTATCACCAAGGGGTGAGTACCATCGGACCCCTTTTACTCGCTATTCTGTCCTATTTTTCCTTAGAATTCGGGGGCTACATACCGGCCCCTGTCGGTCAGTTAAAAGCGACTAGTGCGGCCACCAGACTGAAGACACGGGTGTCAGGCTTTCTGGGAAAAGGCTCTCTAACAAACTCCGACTCTTCGGAGTTGGGAGCCATTCAGCTCCAAGTCCCGACAACAAGTTTGTTGACCCTGCAGCCATGAGCAGAACTCTCAAAGCCATGTCTCCCAAGCAAGACTTGCCCATCCATCCTACCTATCCTGACCCTTTCCTCCTGGGTCCTAATGCCTGTTAGGCAAACTTCCTCTTGTCTCTTCTCCAAGCCTAGTCCCGCTTCTAAAAACCACTCGCTGTCTCTGGTGCTTTTCTAGTTTCTCCTGTAAGAATGATTTCTAGTATAAACTTCAGGACTCTGTTACCTTCTTTAGGCACCCAGGCTCACCAATCAGAAAGACATAATTTTTGCCCGAAGTCCCATCGTAGCAGCGACTATCTGGAATTTTAGGATCCCTCCTCAGACAAGCAGGCCTAACAAAAGGTATTCCTGAAGCTGGGATATGGGGAGCCTCAGAAATTGTATCATTCCTATTCATACAAGTGAGAACACAAGGCATGACTCTTCCAACTCTAGAGATCCCTTCTCTCCCTCAGAGTATGGCCCTCCACTTCATTTTTGGGGCATAACATCTTTATAGGACACAAATAAAGTCTCAATACTAACAGGAAAATGTTTAGGACTTTTAACAGGTTTTCAAGAATGTGTCAGTAAGGGTCACTAAATCTGATTTTTCTCGGTCCTCTTTGTGATCTAGGAGGACAGGCAAGGGTGCAAGTTTTCGAGGATGTGTCAGTAAGGGCCACTAAATCCAACCTTCCTCGGTCCTCCTTGTGGTCTAGAAGGAAAACTAGTGTTTCTGCTGCTGTGTTGGTGAGTGCAACTATTCCAATCAGCAGAGTCCAGGGACCGTTGCGGGTTCTTGGGCAAGAAGTATTTCTGCTGCTGTGTCGGCGAACACAACTATTCTGATCAGCAAGGTCCTGGGACCGTTGTGGGTTCTTGGGCAGGGGGAGAAGCAAACAAACCAAAACTGTGAGCAGTTTTGTCTTTCAGATGGGAAACTCTCAGGCATCAACAGGCTCACCCTTGAAATGCATCCTAAACCATTGGGACCAATTTGACCCACAAACCCTGAAAAAGAGGTGACTCATTTATTTCTACTCTATGGCTTGGCCCCAGTATTCTCTCTCTGATGGGGAAAAATGGCCACCTGAAGGAAGTATAAATTACAGTGTTATCCTGCAGCTTGACCTTTTCTGTAAGAGGAAAGCAAATGGAGTGAAATACCTTATGTCCAAGCTTTTTTTTCATTGAAGGAGAATACACAACAATGCAAAGCTTGCAATTTACATCCCACAGGAGGACCTCTCAGCTTACCCCCATATCCTAGCCTCCTTATAGCTCCCCTTCCTATTAGTGATAAGCCTCCTCTAATCTCCCCTGCCCAGAAGGAAATAAGCAAAGAAATCTCCAAAGGACCACAAAAACCCCTGGGCTATCGGTTATTTCTCGTTCAAGCTGAAGGGGGAGGGGAATTTGGCCCAACCTAGGCACATGTCCCCTTCTCCCTCTCTGATTTAAAGCAGATCAAGACAGACCTGGGGAAGTTTTCAGATGATCCTGATAGGTACATAGATGTCCTACAGGGTCTAGGGCAAACCTTCTATCTCACTTGGAGAGATGTCGTGCTATTGTTAGATCAAACCCTGGCCTTTAATGAAAAGAATGTGGCTTTAGTTGCAGCCTGAGAGTTTGGAGATACCTGGTATCTTAGTCAAGTAAATGATGGAATGACAGCCAAAGAAAGGGACAAATTCCCTACTGGTCAGCAAGCCATCCCCAGTATGGATCCCCACTGGGACCTCGACCCAGATCATGGGGACTGGAGTTGCAAACATCTGTTGACCTGTGTTCTATAAGGACTAAGGAGAATTAGGAAGAAGCCCATGAATTATTCAATGATGTCTACCATAACTCAGAAAAAGGAAGAAAATACTTCTCCCTTCCTCAAGCGACTACAGGGGTCCTCAAGGAAAATATACTTCCTTGTCACCCAACTCACTCGAGGGTCAGTTCATTCTAAAAGATAAGTTTATTACCCAATCAGTTGCAGATATCAGAAGAAAGCTCAAGAAACAAGCCCTGGGCCCTGAACAAAATCTGGAGACATTATTAAACCTGGCAACCTCGGTGTTCTATAACAGGGACCAAGAGGAACAGGCCCAAAAGGAAAAGCGAGATCAGAGAAAGGCCGCAGCCTTAGTCATGGCCCTCAGACAAACAAACCTTGGTGGTTCAGAGAGGACAGAAAATGGAGCAGGCCAATCACCCAGTAAGCTTTGTTATCAGTGTGGTTTACTAGGACACCTTTTAAAAAATTTTCCAATGAGAAACAAGCTGCCCCCTCACCCATGTCCACAATGCCAAGGCAATCACTGGACGGTGCACTGCTCCAGAGGACAAAGGTTCTCTGGGCCAGAAGCCCCCAACCAGATGATCCAACAACAGGACTGAGGGTGCCCGCGGCAAGCGCCAGCTCATGTTATCACCCTCACTGAGCCCTGGGTACATTTAACCATTGAGGGCCAGGAAATTGACTTCCTCCCGGATACTGGCCCAGCCTTCTCAGTGTTAATCTCCTGTCCTGGACTACTGTCCTCAAGGTTCGTTACCATCCGAGGAATCCTGGGACAGCCTGTAACCGGGTATTTCTCCCACCTCCTCAGTTGTAATTGAAGACTTTGCTCTTTTCACATGCCTTTCTTGTCATGCCTGAAAGTCCCACACCCTTATTAGGGAGGGATATATTAGCCAAAGCTGGAGCTATTATCCACACAAATATGGAGAACAAGTTTCCCATTTGTTGTCCCCTACTTGAGGAGGCAATCAACCCTGAAGTCTGGGCATTGGTAGGACAATTTGGAATGGCAAAAAATGCCTGCCCAGTCCAAATCAGGCTAAAAGACCCCACCACTTTTCCTTATCAAAGGCAATATCCCTTAAGGCCTGAAGCTCATAAAGGATTACAGGGTATTGTTAAACATTTAAAAGCTCAAGGCTTAGTAAGGAAAAGCAGCAGTCCCTGCAACACCCCAATTTTAGGAGTATGAAAACTGAACGGTCAGTGGAGACTAGTGCAAGATTTTAGACTCATCAATGAGGCAGTAATTCCCCTATATCCAGTTGTACCCAACCCCTATACCCTATACCCTGCTCTCTCAAATACCAGAGGAAGAAGAATGGTTCACTGTTCTGGACCTCAAGGATGCCTTCTTCTGTATTGCCCTGCACTCTGACTCCCAGTTTCTCTTTGCCTTTGAGGATCCCACAGACCACACATCCCAACTTGCATGGACAGTCTTGCCCCAAGGGTTTAGGGATAGCCCCCATCTGTTTGGTCAGGCAGTGGCCCAAGATCTAGGCCCCTTCTCAAGTCCAGGCACTCTGGTCCTTCAGTATGTGGATGATTTACTTTTAGCTACCAGTTTGGAAGTCTCATGCCAGCAGGCTACTCTAGATCTCTTGAACTTTCTAGCAAATCAAGGGTACAAGACATCTAGGTTGAAGGCCCAGCTTTGCCTACAGCAGGTCAAATATCTAGGCCTAATCTTAGAGGAACCAGGGCCCTCAGCAAGGAATGAATACAGCCTATACTGGCTTATCCTCACCCTAAGGCATTAAAACAGTTGTGTGGGTTCCTTGCAATCACCGACTTTTGCCGATTATGGATCCCCAGATATAGCGAGATAGCCAGGCCCCTCTATACTCTAATCAAGGAGACCCAGAGGGCAAACACTCATCTAGTAGAATGGAAACCAGGGGCAGAAACAGCATTCAAAACCTTAAAGCAGGCCCTAGTACAAGCTCCATCTTTAAGCCTTCCCATAGGACAAAACTTCTCTTTAAACGTCACAGAGAGAGCAGGGATAGCTCTTGGAGTCCTCACTCAGACTCGTGGGACAACCCCACAACCAGTGGCGTACCTAAGTAAGGAAATTGATGTAGTAGCAAAAGGCTGGCCTCACTGTTTATGGGTAGTTGCAGTGGTGGCTGTCTTAGTGTCAGAGGCTATCAAAATAATACAAGGAAGATCTCACTGTTTGGACTACTCATGATGTAAATGGCATAATAGGTGCCAAAGGAAGTTTATGGCTATCAGACAACAGCCTACTTAGATACCAGGCGCTACTCCTTGAGGGACCGGTGCTTCAAATATGTACATGTGTGGCCCTCAACCCTGCCACTTTTCTCCCAGAGGATGGGAACCAATTGAGCATGACTGCCAACAAATTACAGTCCACTTTCATCGCCCAAGATGATCTCTTAGAAGCCCCCTTCTAGCTAATCCTGACCTTAACCTATATACCAATGGAAGTTCATTTGTGGAGAATGGGATACAAAGGACAGATTATGCCATAGTTAGTGATGTAACTATACTTGAAAGTAAGCCTCTTCTCCCAGGGACCAGCGCCCAGTTAGCAGAAGTAGTGCACTTACCTGAGCCTTAGAACTGGGAAAGGAAAAAAGAATAAATGTGTATACAGATAGCAAGTATGCTTATCAAATGGTACATGCCCATGCTGCAATATGGAAAGAAAGGGGGTTCCTAACCTCTGGAGGAACCCCCATTAAATACCAGAAGGAAATTATGGAGTTATTGCATGCAGTACAAAAACCCAAGGAGGTGGCAGTCTTACACTGCCAAAGCCATCAGAAAGGTGAAGGAGAAAAGGCAGAAGGAAACCATCGGGCAGATGCTGAAGTCAAAATTGCTGCCAGGTGGAATCTCCCATTAGAAAAACCTGAAGAAGGACCCTTGGTATGGAACAACCCGCTCCAAGATATTAAGCCCCAGTATTCCCCAATTGAAACAGAATGGGGACTTTCACAGGGGCATAGTTTTATCCTCTTGGGGTGGTTAACGACAGAAGAAGAAAAGGTACTTATACCCGAAGCCAGCCAGTGGAAAATACTCAAAACCCTCCACCAAACTTTTCATATGAGTATTGAAAACACTCATCAAATGGCCAAATCCCTATTTACAGGGCCAAATCTCCAGACCATACGACAGGTAGTCAAAGCCTGTGAGGTGTGCCAAAGGAATAATCCCTTGGTCCATCATAAGGCCCCTTTGGGGAACAAAGAACAGGTCACTATCCTGGAGAGGACTGGCAGTTAGACTTCACCCATATGCCTAAGTCAAAGGGATTTCAATAGTTGTTGGTCTGTTGATACGTTTACAAATTGGATAGAAGCTTTCCCCTGCAAGACAGAGAAGGCTCAGGAAGTGGTTAAAGTCCCAATTAATTAATAATTCCTAGATTTGGGCTTCCCAAAGCTTACAGAGTGACAGTGGTCCAACTTTTAAAGCCACAATGACTCAGGGAATTTCCAGGGCACTAGGGATACAGTATCACCTCCACTGCGCCTGGAGGCCACAATCCTCAGGGAAGGTTGAGAAGGCAAATGAAACATTCAAGAGGCACTTAAGGAAACCAACATAAGAAGTTCATCTCCCATGGCCTACTCTTTTGCCCATGGCCTGGCTAAGAAGCCAAAATTCTCCTCACAAAATGGGGCTCAGTCCATATGAAATGTTGTGTGGGTGACCTTTTCTCACAAATGACCTCCTACTTGATCAGGAAACGGCCAACTTGGTCAAAGATATAACTTGTTTGGCAAAATATCAACAAAACCTTAAAAACCTACCTGAAGGATGTCACAGAGAAAAGGGAACAGAGTTGTTTCAACCAGGAGACCTAGTGTTGGTCAAATCTCTCCCCTCTACCTCCCCATCTATGGACTCTTTTTGGGAAGGCCCATACTTGGTAATCCTCTCTACTCCCACTGCAGTTAAGGTGGCAGGAGTGGAATCTTGGATTCACCACACCGGAGTTAAATTTTGGACACTCCCTGAGGAACCTGTGGGACTGTCAGCTCAGGAGTCCCAAGATCAGCCAGACCAGCCTCGATACACCTGCGAACCATTGGAGGACTTGCATCTCCTATTTAGGAAGGAAACTAGACTAAAAAGCTCCTACCACTAATCCTGAAGAAAAACCTCTTCCTCCTTAAAAAAGATAAGTGAAAACCTACATAATCTTTATCTTTACCACCTCTCCTTGCCCCTTTAATGGAATCCTTTTACTATTTCATCTTATTATTAAGCAGCATACTAACCATACTCTTTGCAATAGGACTATACTGTAGCTCCTGCTGGGATAAAAATCCTAATCACATCAACCTTCTTTCTATCTTCCTTCCTTCTGACAGCAATTTACTGCTACTTCAACTCAGCCTGGACAAAATGATCTCGTCTTCCAGAGCACCCTCTTTACCTTCCTATTTACTCTTTGCCTATCTATCCCTCCTTCTTCCTTGGATACCTCATACAATCACCCCTCCCCTTCCACTAGCTCCTAATTACCTCTACAAGACTCTCAACTTAACCCACTCTCTGTTAAACCAGTCCAATTCTTCCCTGACAAATGACTGTTGGCTTTGTATCTCTCTATCAACTTCTGCTTATGTTGCCACTCCCATTCTCGCAAAAAACTGGGTCTTTACCAAATTAACATACCATCCTTGTTGTGAAGGAAAAGACCCTTCCAACTTCTAAATATGCAATCATTAGCTGACTTCCTCATCTCTGATAGGACCAAGAATACCCTAACAGGATGTGCAATCCAACTTTTACGTTCTTACATTTCCAACCTCACCTATCACACAAGCAATGAAAAGCCCACACACGGCCCTGTAACTATGAATACCATCTTAACTTTCCAAGCCCCTTTATGCATCCAATGCAACGTGTTATCAGGCCTGCCCCTGGGACACCTATTACTACCCCATCAGTGCAATTACACCCTATAACTCCAAGCTCCAATGATCATAGTAACTTCCAAGTCACCCAAAGAGCTCCATTCAGACGACTTGTCTGCTTCTCAGGGCCCCCAAAAATCATTACCTCCTCCCTACTTAACAAACAGTCCAGGTTTTCTACTGGCAAAACATGTTCCCTGCATGACCATTCACCCCTGAACCCCCTGCAGCAGTGCCCCCACCACTATTGAATGCCTTCTCATCCCCTCTTTCAATCTCTCTCAAATGGTTCCTAGTAGATACAAAACGTTTTTTTCTCCAATGGGAAAATAGAACACAGGGAGCCACTTAGTTTGCTCCCAACACCCCTTTCTAGCCGCTCACCAGAGCTACCTTGGCAAGTACTCTAGGAGTATGGGAAAAGGAAAACAACAAACTCACACACCTTTTTAACATACACAACCAGTTCTGTCTACCCAGCCAAGGTATATTCTTCTTATGTGGAACATTGACCTATATCTGCCTCCCCACTAACAGGACAGGCACCTGCACCTTAGTCTTTCTAAGTCCCAACATTAACATTGCCCCAGGAAATCAGACCCTACAAGTACCCCTCAAAGCTCAAGTCCATCAGCGCAGAGTCATACAACTAATACCCCTACTTATAGGGTTAGGAATGGCTACTGCTACAGGAACCGGAATAGCCGGTTGATCTACTTCATTATCCTCCTACCACACACTCTCAGAGGATTTCTCAGACAGTTTGCAAGAAATGATGAAATCTATCCTTATTCTACAACCCCAAATAGACTCTGGCAGCAGTGACTCTCCAAAACTGTCGATGCCTAGACCTCCTCACTGCTGAGAAAGGAGGACTCTCACCTTCTTAGGGAAGAGTGTTGTTTTTACACTAACCAGTCAGGGATAGTATGAGATGCCACCCAGCGTTTACAGGAAAAGGCTTCTTAAATCAGACAACGCCTTTCAAACTCCTATACCAACCTCTGCAGTTGGGCAACATGACTTCTCCCCTTTCTAGGTCCCGTGGCAGCCATCTTGCTATTACTTGCCTTTGGTCCCTGTATTTTTAACCTCCTTGTCAAATTTGTTTCCTCTAGGATCAAGGCCATCAAGCTACAGATGGTCTTACAAATGGAACCCCAAATGAGCTCAACTAATGATTTCTACCAAGGACCCCTGGACCGACCTGCTGGCCCTTTCACTGACCTAAAGAGTTCCCCTCTGGAGGACACAACAACTGCAGGGCCCCTTCCTCACCCCTATCCAGCAGGAAGTAGCTAGAGCAGTTATCACTCAATTCCCAACAGCAGTTGGGGTGTCCTATTTAGAGGGAGGATTGAGAGGTGAAGCCAGCTGAACTTCCTGGGTCAAGTGGGGACTTGGAGAACTTTTCTGTCTAGCTAGAGGATTGTAAATGCACCAATCAGCGCTCTGTATCTAGCTAAAGATTTGTAAATGCACCAATCAGCACTCTGTAAAATAGACCAATCAGTGCTATGTAAAATGGACCAATCAGCAGGATGTGGGTGGGGCCAAATAAGGGAATAAAAGCTGGCCACCCGAGTCAGCAGTGGCAACCCACTTGGGTCCCTTTTCACACTGTGGAAGCTTGGTCTATCCCTCTTCACAATAAATCTTGCTGCTGCTCACTCTTTGAGTCCACACTACCTTTATAAGCTGTAACACTCACTGCAAAGGTCTACAGCTTCACTCCTGAAGTCAACAAGACCACGAACCCACTGGAAGGAAGAAACAACTCCAGACGTGCCACCTTTAAGAGCTATAATGCTGCAAAGGTCTGAGGCTTCACTCCTGAAGTCAAGCGAGACCACGAACCCACTGGAAGGAAGAAACTCCAGACACATCTGAACATCTGAAGGAACAAACTCCAGACACACCATCTTTAAGAACTGTAACATTCACTGCCTGGGTCTGCGGCTTCATTCTTGAAGTCAGCAAGATCAAGAACCCACCGGAAGGAACCAATTCTGGACCATCAGCTCACTGCAAACTCTGCCTCCTGGGTTCAAGCAATTTCCTGCCACGGCCTCCTGAGTAGCTGGTATTACAGGTGTGTACCACCACACCCAGCTAATTTTTGTATTTTGAGTAGAGACAGAGTTTCGCCATGTTGGCCAGGCTGGTCTCGAACTCTTGACCTCAGGTGATCCATCTGCCTTGGCCTCCCAAAGTGCTGGGATTACAGGCATGAGCCGCTGTGCTGGCCTAAGCAATGTTTTTTTAATCACACACTAATTCCAAGGTTTTTACAACAGTTCAGGAATGTGGTGCATTACAAATAGAAACTTGTTTTTAACACAGAAGTGGAATGCGGTTGATACTTGGCCGTATTAATATTTGTGTTACCCAAAAAAGTACTGGATGCAAACTGTATGTATAAATCTGAGATCTAATGTGGATGCTTAAAAATGAACTTTAAACGGTTCTTTTAAACCAAAATTTTAAAAGTAAGTCCATTTTTATAAAAATTAATCTATGCGTATATGCATAGAAAAATCTAGAAGAAAGCACTCCAAATAGTAATATCAAATAGCTCTGGATTATATGATTACAGAGCGAGTGTTTTGTTGTTGTTGTTGTTTGTTTTTGTTTTTTTGAGACAAGAGTCTCACTCTGTTGTCCAGGCTGGAGTGCAGTGGTGCAATCTCGGCTCACTGCAATCTCTGCCTCTCAGGTTCAAGTGATTCTCCTGCCTCAGCCTCCAGAGTAGCTGGGACTACAGGTGCACATCACCATACCCAGCTAATTTTTGTATTTTTATTAGAGACGATGTTTTGCCATGTTGCCCTGTCTGGTCTTGAACTCCTGGCCTGAAGTGATCTACTCAGCCTCCCAAAGTGCTGGGATTACAGGCATGAGCCACTGTGCCTGGCTGTTGTTAATTTTTTATGTTGTTTTGCCAAACTCATTTTACTGCCAGAGAGTTTTCCTTTTTTTTACACCTTTCTATCATATCTGACTTTTTACATGAATATAAACTTCTTTTATACTCAAAGGGAAAAAAAAATCAATAATCCTATTTTTATTTTTCAAAAGAGAAAAATAAAAGAGGGAAAAGTCTAGTAGAATGAAAGTAGATGACAGTTGCTCCCAGGCCAGGAACTAACTGGAACTAACCAGAAGGAACTTACTAACAGGAACTTAGCTGGAACTAACCGGAAGGACTAGTTGGGAAATAGCCCAGGCTGAGTGAGATACTAGCTCCCTAAACAGCTTCTGACAAGAGGAAAGGCAGCCAGGCGCATGAGCAACTTTGAAGTCAGATGGTTCCGGAAAGAGCCAGGCATGGGCACCAGATGCTGGTGGTCCTCAGAGGAGAGCTCTGCATTAGACACAAAGGTCACATGGCCCCAGTCCTAGGAGAAGCATCCAGTCTAGACAAGCTAATGAAAACCATGGTGATGTCAACAGACAGCTACAACTGGTTTCACAAACCACTAGTAAAACGTTCAAGTTCCAGAAATTGAAGGGACACACAATAAAACAATAAGTCATCCCTCTTCATCTATCAAAAGAGTAAAGAATTTTTCAGTGTTGGTGAGCATGTGCTGGAATTAGTGCTCATTCACCGCTGTTGGGAATTATTGCATTGCTAATGTGGTTTGAAAAGCAGCATGGTGGCCGGGCACGGTGGGGCATGCCTGTAATCCCAACACTTTGGGAGGCTGAGGTAGGCGGATCACCTGAGGTCATGAGTTTGAGACCAGCCTGGCCAACTTGGTGAAACCCCACCTCTACTAAAATACAAAATTAGCTAGGCGTGGTGGTGCACGCCTGTAATCCCAGCTACTTGGGAGGCTGAGGCAGGAGAATAGCTTGAACCCGGGAGCTGAAGTTTGCAGTGAGCCAAGATCGTGCCATTGCACTTCAGCCTGGGTGACAGAGCGAGACTCCATCTCAAAAAAGAAAAGAAAAGCAGCAGTGGTGCTATATATGCCGATTGTTTTAAGATATTCATTTCCTTTTATAATTTCGTTTCTAGAAGTCTGCTGCAAGGCAAAGAAATATAAAACTCTTTATTATCAAAGATATTCATTGTAGTATGATTTATAATTTTTTAAATGAAATAACCTGAAAACTGGTGGTAAGTTCTGATACAACCTGTCAGTGGAGCATTATGTAGCCATTAAAAACAATGTTTATAGCGCATTTGTCATATCACTCAGGAAAATGTTTATGTTACCATGTTAAATGATACAGT
The DNA here is from genome assembly GCF_007565055.1 of Rhinopithecus roxellana. NCBI lineage: Eukaryota > Metazoa > Chordata > Mammalia > Primates > Cercopithecidae > Rhinopithecus > Rhinopithecus roxellana. The sequence goes on from NC_044567.1 coordinate 48,523,241, forward strand.
AGGATATAAAATTGTAGTAGAGCATGATTTTAACTACATAAAAATTCACATACAAGACTGGAAATAAATGCTCTAAAATGTTACACAGTTACCCATGGATTGGTCAAATTATGAGTGGGCTTTTTGTATCTTTTAAAAAATAACTGGGCCAGGCACAGTGGCTCACATCTGTAATCCCAACACTTTGGGAGGCAGAGGCAGCAGATCACGAGGTCAGGAGTTCAAGACCAGCCTGGCCAACATGATGAAAACCCTTCTCTACTAAAAATACAAAAACTAGCCAGGCGTGGTGGTGCTGCACCTGTAATCCCAGCTACTTGGGAAGCTGAGGCAGGAGAATTGGTTGAGCATGGGAAGTGGAGGTTGCAGTGAGCTGAGATTGCACCACTGCACCACAGCCTGGGTGACAGAGCAAGACTCCGTCTCAAAATAATAATAATAATTTTAAAATAATTTATTTTGAAATAATTTCAGATTTACAGAAAAGTAAGGAATAATACAAAAAACTGTCATATTTCTGTCACCCAAGTTTCCTGACTGCTATATCTTTCCACATTTGCTTCCACTTGAGCTCTCCCTCTCTAGACACACAGTGGACAGAATCACTGGTCTTTTTCTGAGAGAGAGCTGCAAATACAATGCCCATTGTACCTAAATGCCCCGAGTATATTTCCTATAAACAAGAACACATGACCAAACCTTCCAAATCAGGAAGTCGACATTGACACAACCTCACCATCCAATCCACCATCCCCAGGCAGATTTTCCCAGCAGGTCTTTTTTTCATTTCTGATCCGGGATCTGATCATCTAGGAACACATTGCATTTAGTTGTCACAGCCCTCACACCTCCTTCAAACTGGAAGTTTCTTGCTCTCTTTCTCAATTTTCCTTTATAGTTTTTAAGTTTACAGGTCTTTAATTTTATAGGATAACTCTCAACTGGGGACAACCGCTCAATTTCCTAATGAGAAGACCCAGGCCATGCATTCTTGGCAGGAATAGCACAAAAACAAAACAAAACAAAACAAAAAAAACCCCGATGTTTCAGTCAGGAGGTACATGATGTCAACTCACTCCACTGCCAATGAGGTTAACTTTGATCACCTGCTCAAGCTATTGTCTGCCAGGTTTTTCTACCAAAAAGTTACCATATTGCTCTTTGTAACTAACATATTCTGGGGAAATATTCCAGTACTACATCAATATCTGGTTCTTCAAATCTTCACCCGCAAGTCTCAGCATTGGTTGATAACTGCAGCCTGAATCAACCACTACTATGATGGCTGCCTAATGTTGATTTTTCTTATTTCCACCATTCCTTCTGCATTTATTAGTTGGCAATCTGTTGCAAGAAAAAGCTTTCCCTTCTCTCCCCATTTACTTACTCGTTAATTTAATTATTTCAACATGGACTCATGGATTCCTATTTTATTCAATGGGTTTTATCCATTACTATCATTATTTATATTGATTCTCAAATTGCCCAGATTTGGCCAATGGAAGTCCTTTCCAGTTTACCCCTATATCCTTTCCATAAGTCCTCATCCTTCAAAGCACTCCCTCGCTTTCTGACACAAGAAGATGTTTCAGGTTCATCTCATCCTTTTCCTGCTGCATCTCAAGAAGCAGCTGCTTCTCCAAGAGGCCCTAACTCATTTCAGTGAAGGACGGTGTTTAGAAACCAAGATCTAAGAGACTGGCATGGCTGGGCGCAATGGCTCACTGCCTGTAATTCCAGATAGAGTGTGGGAGCAAGCAAAAGAGACACACAAGCCTGCTTTGGCAGAAGGGACGACTTTGCTGGGAAGCTTGAATGTCAGTGTGTCACGTATGGATGATCAGAAAAGCACAGCAGGATGGTAGCAGCAAGAGGCAAGATATGGCAGGGCCAGAGTCAGAACCTAAGGGCAGAGGATGGTTGAGCAGGGGTCAGCAAGTTGGGACACCCTACACAGAAACAGCCAGAGGGGTCCTGTGTACGCTAATCTTCCCCACACTGAGTCACCCTGGACAGCAGAGATGCCCCTCTAGACAATGCCCAGGCAGGACCTGGCCTCCTTCCATCCTCTGGACACACTGGGCTCCAGTCCCTTGTTCCTGGGCAGGCTTTTGCAGGAGAATTAGAACCCAGGAACACAGCAAGACCCTCCTCTGGCCCAGGAGCTCTGAAGGGAGATTTAGCTGTAGGTCCCAAGCTGTGTCCCCACAACAGTCACCTGGGAAGGAAGCCAGGACCAAGTAGGAGAATGTCACTTATCTCCCTGACTAGAGAGCTTTGGCTGGGCCTCATTTCACTCCTGGGACCACCCAGAATAGGCCAAGCAGAGCACAGGGTGGCAAGGTGGTTAATGATGCCAGTGAGAGCAGGCATGGCCAGCAAGAAACTCACATGACTTACAGCTGTGAATAAATAACGGTGCCTGTTGTGTGCCAGGCCAGGAGAAGCTCAGTGATTCCCATAAACTCCTCAGCCTGGATAGTCACCTGCCGCCAACTTACCATTGTGTCTACTTTTCACTAAGGGGCTGTGAGTCAAGTTTATGTGTCAACTTGACTGGGCCACAAGGTGCCCAGATATTTGGTCAGACATTTCTCTGGGTGTTTTGGGATGAGGTTAACATTTAAATGGGTAGAATGAATAAAGCAGATTGCTTTACTAGGGAGCATTTTCCACCTGCCATGCTCTCAGAAAATTAAGTTGGAAGGACACATAAGATGGCCCGGGACTGAGTACATGTCTGGTCAAAGGTCAGCTCCCCACATTGCCTTGCATTCACTGGAAATGTACTAAATGCCACTGAATTCTGTACTTTAAAATGGTAAATTTTCTATTATGTATATTTTACTACAATAATTTTTTAAGGAAGCAGTGGAAATTTTATCTACATGAGATTTGGGTGGAGGGGATAATTTAGTGAAAGAAATAAATCAGAGCCAGAGATCCCTCAGAGAAACCCGAGCCCCAGGAACCCCGCCACAAATGAACTAGACTCGGAGGACAATGCCACAGGGCTAGAATCAAGTTACAGAAAGAGAAGCAAATAAGCGAATTACTGTCATTGTTATGATTTTTATTCCATGGCTCTATTCCACTAGCACAGCACTGACTATAAACCTATCATAAAGCTAGGTGCAGTGGCTCATACCCGTAATCCCAGTACTTTGGGAGGCCAAGGTGGGTGGATTGCTTGAGCTCAGGAGTTCGAGACCAGCCTGGGAAACATGGTGAAACCTCGTCTCTACAAAAAAAATGCAAAAAATTAGCTGAGCTTGGTGGCGCCCACTTGCAGTCCCAGCTATTTGAGAGACTGAGAGATGAGAGGGCTGCTTGAGCCCAAGAGGTCGAGGCTGCAGTGAGCCATGATCACCCCACTGTACTCCAGCCTAGACAACAGAGTGAGACCCTGTCTCAGGGGAAAAAAAAAAAAACTATCGTAAGACACCATACAATCGTATTGTGAAATACAAAAATAATACTGCTGGGTGTGGTGGCTCATGCCTGTAATCCCAGCACTTTGGGAGGTCAAGGCAGGTGGAACACCTGTCAGGAGTTCGAGACCAGCCTGGCAAACATGGTGAAACCCCATCTCCACAAAAAATACAAAACTTAGCCGGGCATGGTGGCATGCCCCTGTAATCCCAGCTACTTGGGAGGCTAAGGCAGGAGAATCACTTGAACCAGGAGGCAGAGGTTGCAGTGAGCCAAGATCACACCACTGCACTCCAGCCTGGGCAATGGAGAGACTCTGTTAAAAAAAAAAAAAAAAAAAGAAAAAGAAAAAGAAAAAGGAAAAAGAGACAGAGAGAGAAAGAAAGAGAGAGGAAAGGAAGAAAATAATACCATATTTCATTGGTTGTAAGATGTCCATTCTTTCACAATCGAACAATTCTGAAATTGGGGTGCATCTTATAATTAATACTATATCTTAGTTGGCAGCATTTTTTTCTTTTTTTGTTGTTGGCACATGAAAAAAACAATGCTTCTTACAATTATTATGTGACATCTTAGAATCTCTGAAATACTGTAAATAGGAGAACAAGAACCATTTAGTCTGCTTCTCTATGGTCCATCTCAGGAAAGTAAACTTGGACATGTCCTCAGCACTGCATCCACACAGAACATAGGGATGTTCTGACGTTGGAGTGCAACACTGGGGACCATTAACGGCCTGCTGCTCTGACCGCCTCTATTTATTAAGTCCAACCCCAGCCCTCCAAAGGCCTGCACAGCTGGGCAAGATATATCTAGAAAAGGAAATTAGTTTCTCAGATGTGCGGTGTTTGCACAGGAAGTAAAACATGGTGTTTATTCCAGAGCCCTGCATCCTGCACTTAGGAGCTGCCTTTCACCCTTGGAGGGCCACACAATGACTCAAGGCTCACAGCCCCCCAGGGCTGGAGGACAGCCCATCTTTGTGGGGGGTGGAGGATGGTTAGCAATTACCTAGGAAATGTTTTGCAGTACTTTTAAGGGAGTGTTGTTCTTGAGATCAGCAAACCCAGGCCTCGTCCCCAGTCACCTTGGAGGTCTCTCCCCGACTGCCTTTAAACTCAGGCCCAGCTTCTCTTACCCTGGCTGCCTACCTGAGGCCTGGCTGGGAGTGGAATGATTGTGGCAGGGCAGGGAGGCCCCATCTAGGCCCAGGAGGCTAAGGCTAAGCGCTACCCCTCAAAGGCATATGGTATACCAGCAGGAATCAGGGACATGGTGGCCAGATAAAACATCTGGGTGTCCTGTATTTTTATTTCCTAAATATGGCAACCTTCATCAGGAGGCAGCCCAAAGGCCATGAATTTCTGGATCCCCATGGCCACTGAACACAGCTCTCCTCTCACTGGAGAGGAGCCTCCAGCATGGAGGCTCCAGGCTGGGGGTTGCCCTCACTCCTCACAACCCTGTGGCCCCAGGCACCTTGCAGGCCACTCACCCTTTCTGCCCTGAGTCTCAAAAGCTGCCTCTTTCAAACCAGAGAATTCAGCTAATAAGCCTGGCAGGGCTGGCTTCAGGGCATGTGTGGGAGGCACAATAATGATCCCCAAAGATATCCAAGTCCTAATCCCTGGAACCTGTGAACTTTAGTGTTATACGCAAAAGGAATTTTGCAGATGTGGTTAAATTCAGAAGTTTGAGAGTATCCTGGATTATCCAGGTGGGCCCTAAATGCAATCACAAGTGAATTTACAAGAGAAAGTCAGAAGTTTTAACTACAGAGGAAGCAGGAGATGCAGAAGCAAGAGGCTGAAGTGATGCGAGGAAGGGGCCCTGAGCCAAGGCATGCAGGCAGCCTCCAGGAGTTGGAAGAAGCAAGGAAACAGATTCTCCCCAAGAGCCTCCAGAGGGACGCAGCCCTGCCAACACCTTGATTTCAGCCCAGTGAAACACATTTCAGACTTCTGGCCTCCAGAACTATGAGAAAACAAATCCATATTGTTTGAAGAAGTCTAGTTTGTGATAATTCGTTACCACTTGCACAGGGCCCATGCTCTGAAGGGCCCCATGCTCTTTTTGATGCTCAGCTCATGCTTCTTTGAAACTCCAATTTTTGAAAAGGGAGCCCCACATTTTCATTGTGTACTGGGCCCTGCAGTAACTGGTCCTGGAGCCTCCCACCCTTACCCCTACTAAATCAAACACGTCACTTGGAACATTAGCATTGCTGAAAAATAAATGAGTCAGAAAGGCCTTCTTTTCATAATAAAGCAATCATAGACATTGTAGGAGAGAGTACAAAATTCACATAAATTTAAGGGGTAAAACAAGAGACTTCAATTGTTTTTATAACCTCACAAATATTACTTCTGGCCAAATACCCAGGCCCACAAGGGGAGGCATTAGTCCTCCTTTGCCATCAGGGTAGCCACCCTGGAGCAGCCACAGCATTTCTCACTCTCCACCCAGTCTTCTCACGATGCCACCTCCAGGAAGCTTCTGAGAATTGGTCACAGAGGGTTGGTGCCCCCATTCCAGCCCACTCTTTCTACATCAAAACTCCTTGGATTCTCCTGCCTCTCTCATGGCTTCTGTCCCCGATATGCATAGCTCCACTGGCATATTTGTAGCACAGACCCTGTCTGGGACTCACTGTTCAGCTGTCCCAGCCTGGGCCCCTGGGTTAAGGTCATGGCTTGTTCAGCTGGTGTTGGAAGGAGACTGCCTAGGATTTGAAGTCACAGAGCTGAGGGTTCAAAATCTTGGCCCTACCAAAGGCCAGGGACATATTCTTTCAGTTATTCAACCACTGTTCAACACCTGCTACATGGCTAGTGCTGTCATAGACAAGGGTAACACAGCAGCTTGTTGGATTATATGTTTCTGACTAAGTATGGTTGCCACCCCTTCTACTGCCTTCTCTGTAGAAGGAATGCCAAGAAGCACATTTCCCAGGACCTCCTCCTTTGTTTGTTTCTGGGTTAAAGCCTGTTAATGAGAAATATTCAAACAAGTTTTGGAAGGCAAAAGAGGAGAAGTCATTTTTCTCCAAAAGGTTGTAGGCTGACTTATGGGCAGATGGTGGGCATGAAGTCTGCAGCAACTCAGCTTCTTGGAAGTTCTTTAAGATTTGCACAGCTTTGGCATTTCCAAGATGGCCAAATAGGCCAGTCTACAGTTCCCAGTGCGAGCAACACAGAACACAGGTGATTTCTGCATTTCTGACTAAGTTTTGAAGAGCATAGTGGTTCTCCCAGCACGGAGTTTGAGATCTGGGAATGGACAGACTGCCTCCTCAAGTGGATCTGTGACCCCTGAGTAGCCAAATTGGGAGACACCTCCCAGTAGGGGCTGACTGACACCTCATACAGCTGGGTGCTGGAAGGATCAGGTAGCAATATTTGCCGTTCTGCAATGTTTGCTGTTCTACAGCCTCCGCTGGTGATACCCAGGCAAACAGGGTCTGGAGTGGACCTCCACCAAACTCCAACAGACCTGCAGGTGAGGGTCCTGACTGTTAGAAGGAAAATTAACAAACAGAAGGGACATCCACACCAAAACCCCATCTGTACATCACCATCATCAAAGACCAAAAGTAGATAAAACCACAAAGATGAGGAGACCAGAGCAGAAAAGCTGAACATTCTGAAAATCAGAGCGCCTCTTCTCCTCCAAAGGAAAGCAGCTCCTTGCCAGCAATGGAACAAAGCTGGATGGAGAATGACATTGAAGAGTTGAGAGAAGGGGGCTTCAGACAATCCGTAATAACAAACTTCTCCAAACTAAAGGAAGATGTTCAAACCCATCACAAAGAAGCTAAAAACCTTGAAAAAAGATTAGACGAATGGCTAACTAGAATAAACAGCATAGAGAAGAACTTAAATGACCTGATGGAGCTGAAAACCATGGCACGAGAACTACGTGACGCATGCAAAAGCTTCAGTAGCCGATTCGACCAAGTGGAAGAAAGGGTATCAGTGACTGAAGATCAAATGAATGAAATGAAGTGAGAAGAGAAGTATAGAGAAAAAATAGTAAAAAGAAACAAACAAAGCCTCCAAGAAATATGGGACTATGTGGAAAGACCAAATCTACGTCTGACTGGTGTACCTGAAAGTGACAGGGAGAATGGAACCAAGTTGGAAAACACTCTTCAGGATATTACCCCGGAGAACTTCCCCAACCTAGCAAGGCAGGCCAACATTCAAATTCAGGAAATAGAGAGAACACCACAAAGATACTCCTCGAGAAGAGCAACTCAAAGACACATAATTGTCAGATTCACCAAAGTTGAAATGAAGGAAAACACGTTAAGGGCAGCCAGAGAGAAAGGTCGGGTTACCCACAAAAGGAAGCCCATCATACTAAAGCGGATCTCTCAGCAGAAACTCTATAAGCCAGAAGAGAGTGGGGGACAATATTCAACATTCTTAAAGAAAACAATTTTCAACCCAAAATTTCATATCCAGCCAAACTATGCTAAGTGAAGGAGAAATAAAGTCCTTTATACACAAGCAAATGCTGAGAGATTTTGTTACCACAAGGCCTGCCTTACAAGAGCTCCTGAAGGAAGCACTAAACATAGAAAGGAAAAGCTGGTACCAGCCACTGTAAAAACATGCCAAATTGTAAAGACCATCAATGCTAGGAAAAAACTGCATCAATTAACGAGCAAAATAACCGGGTAACATCATAATGACAGGATCAAATTCACACATAACAATATTAACCTTAAATGTAAATACGCTAAATGCTCCAATTAAAAGACACAGACTGGCAAATTGGATAAAGAGTCAAGACCCATCAGTATGCTGTATTCAGGAGACCCATCTCACATGCAGAGACACACATAGGCTCAAAATAAAGGGATGGAGGAAGATCTACCAAGCAAATGGAAAACAAAAAAAAAAGCAGGGGTTGCAATCCTAGTCTCTGATAAAACAGACTTTAAACCAATAAAGATCAAAAGAGACAAAGAAGGCCATTACATAATGGTAAAGGGATCAATTCAACAAGAAGAACTAACTATCCTAAATATATATGCACCCAATACAGGAGCACCCAGATTCATAAAGCAAGTCCTTAGAGACCTACAAAGAGACTTAGACTCCCACACAATAATAATGGGAGTCTAATGTTGACCCCACTGTCAACATAAGACAGATCAACGAAACCGAAAGTTAACAAGGATATCCAGGAATTGAACTCAGCTCTGCACCAAGCAGACCTAATAGACAGCTATGGAATTCTCCACCCCAAATCAACAGAATATACATTCTTCTCAGCACCACATCACATTTATTCCAAAATTGACCACATAGTTTGAAGTAAACTACTCCTCAGCAAAAGTAAAAGAATAGAAATTATAACAAACTGTCCCTCAGACCACAGTGCAATCAAACTAGAACTCAGGATTAAGAAACTCACTCAAAACCGCCCAACTGCAATGGAAACTGAACAACCTGCTCCTGAACGACTACTAGGTACATAATGAAATGGAGGCAGAAATAAAGATGTTCTTTGAAACCAATGAGAATAAACGCACAACATACCAGAATCTCTGGGACACATTTAAAGCAGTGTGTAGAGGGAAATTTATAGCACTAAATGCCCACAAGAGAAAAACAGGAAAGATCTAAAATTGACACCTTAACATCACAATTAAAAGAACTAGAGAAGCAAGAGCAAACACATTCAAAAGCTAGCAGAAGGCAAGAAATAACTAAGATCAGAGCAGAACTGAAGGAGATATAGACACAAAAAAACCCTCAAAAAACCAATGAATTGAGGAGCTGGTTTATTGAAAAGATCAACAAAATTGATAGACTGCTGGCAAGACTAATAAAGAAGAAAAGAGAAAAGAATCAAATAGACACAATAAAAAATGATAATGGGGATATCACCACCGACCCCACAGAAATACAAACTACCATCAGAGAATACTATAAACACCTCTATGCAAATAAACTAGAAAATCTAGAAGAAATGGATAAATTCCTGGATACGTACACCCTCCCAAGACTAAACCAGGAAGAAGTTGAATCCCTGAATAGACCAATAACAGGTTCTGAAATTGAGGCAATAATTAAGAACCTACCAATCAAAAAAAGTCCAGGACCAGACAGATTCACAGCCAAATTCTACCAGAGGTACAAAGAAGAGCTGGTACCATTCCTTCTGGAACTATTCCAATCAACAGAAAAAGAGGGAATCCTCCCTAACTCATTTTATGAGGCCAGCATCATCCTGATACCAAAGCCTGGCGGAGACACAACAAAAAAAGAGAATTTTATACCAATATCCCTGATGAACATTGATGCAAAAATCCTCAATAAAATACTGGCAAACCAAATCCAGCAGCACATCAAAAAGCTTATCCACCACGATCAAGTTGGCTTCATCCCTGGGATGCAAGGTTGGTTCAACATACGCAAATCAATAAACGTAATCCATCATATAAACAGAACCAAAGACAAAAACCACATGATTATCTCAATAGATGCAGAAAAGGCCTTCGATAAAACTCAACAGCCCTTCATGCTAAAAGCTCTCAATAAACTAGGTATTGATAGGATGTATCTCAAAATAATAAGAGCTATTTATGACAAACCCACAGCCAATATCATACTGAATGGGCAAAAACTGGAAGCATTTCCTTTGAAAACTGGCACAAGACAGGGATGCCCTCTCTCACCACTTCTATTCAACATAGTGTTGCAAGTTCTTGCCAGGGCCATCAGGCAGGAGAAAGAAATAAGGATATTCAACTAGGAAAAGAGGAAGTCAAATTGTCCCTGTTTGCGGATGACGTGATGTATATTTAGAAAACCCCATCATCTCCCCTCAAAATCTCCTTAAGCTGATAAGAAACTTCAGCAAACTTCTCAGGATACAAAATCAATGTGCAAAAATCACAAGCATTCCTATACACCAATAACAGACAGAGAGCCAAATCATGAATGAACTCCCATTCACAATTGCTTCAAAGAAAATAAAATACCTAGGAATCCAACTTACAAGGGATGTGAAGGACCTCTTCAAGGAGAACTACAAACCCCTGCTCAACGAGATAAAAGAGGACACAAACAAATGGAAGAACATTCCATGCTCATGGATAGGAAAAATCAATATCATGAAAATGGCCATACTGCCCAAGGTAATTTATAGATTCAATGCCATCCCCATCAAGCTACCAATGACTTTCTTCACAGAATTGGAAAAAACTACTTTAAAGCTCATATGGAACCAAAAAAGAGCCCGCATTGCCACAACAATCCTAAGCCAAAAGAACAAAGCTGGAGGTATCACACTACCTGACTTCAAACTATAGTACAAGTCTACAGTAACCAAAATAGCATGGTACTGGTACCAAAGCAGCAAGGTACTTGTACCAAAACAGAGATATAGACCAATGGAACAGAACAGAGCCCTCAGAAATAATACCACACATCTACAGCCATCTGATCTTTGACAAACCTGACAAAAACAAGAAATGGGGAAAGGATTCCCTATTTAATAAATGGTGCTGGGAAAACTGGCTAGCCACATGTAGAAAGCTGAAACTGGATCCCTTCCTTACATCTTATACAAAAAATAATTGAAGATGGATTAAAGACTTAAATGTTAGACCTAAAACCATAGAAACCCTAGAAGAAAACCTAGGCAATATCATTCAGGCCATATGCATGGGCAAGGACTTCATGACTAAAACACCAAAAGCAATGACAACAAAAGCCAAAATTGACAAATGGGATCCAATTAAACTAAAGAGCTGCTGCACAGCAAAAGAAACTACCATCAGAGTGAACAGGCAACCTACAGAATGGGAGAAAATTTTTACAATCTATCCATCTGACAAAGGGCTAATATCCAGAATCTACAAAGAACTTAAATTTACAAGAAAAAAATCAAACCCATCAAAAAGTGGGCAAAGGATATGAACAGACACTTCTCAAAAGAAGACATTTATGCAGCCAACAGACACATGAAAAAATGCTCATCATCACTAGCCATCAGAGAAATGCAAATCAAAACCACAATGAGATACCATCTCATACCAGTTAGAATGGCAATCATTAAAAAGTCTGGACACAACAGGTACTGGAGAGGAAGTGGAGAAGTAGGAACACTTTTACACTGTTGGTGGGACGGTAAACTAGTTCAACCATTGTGGAAGTGTGGCAATTTCTCAAGGATCCAGAACTGGAAGTACCATTTGACCCAGTCATCCCATTATTGGGGATATACCCAAAGGATTATAAATCATGCTGCTATAAAGACACATGCACACGTATGTTTATTGTGGCACTATTCACAATAGCAAAGACTTGGAGCCAACCCAAATGTCCATCAATGATAGACTGGATTAAGAAAATGTGGCACATATACACCATGGAATACTCTGCAGCTATAAAAAAGGATGAGTTCATGTTCTTTGTAGGGACATGGATAAAGCTGGAAACCATCATTCTTAGCAACCTATCACAAAGACAGAAAACCAAACACTGCATGTTCTCACTCATAGGTGGGAATTGAACAATGAGAACATTTGGACACAGGGTGGGGAACATCACACACCAGGGCCTGACATGGAGTGGAGGAAAGTGGGGAGGGATAGCATTAGGAGATATACCTAATGTAAATGATGAGTTAATGGGTACAGCACACCAACATGGCACATGTATACATATGTAACAAACCTGCACTTTGTGCACATGTATCCTAGAGCTTTAAGTATTAAAAAAAAAAAAAAAAAAAAAAAGATTTGCACAGCTTCTACGAGGGCTCTCAAGAATTACTTTCTTTGTTGCTCCAGACTAAGATAATTGACAACAAGTTCCAGTGTTTCTCAAAATCCACTGTGGCCTCCAGGTGAGCTCTTGAGAACCCCCCACTTCGCTGTAACAAGCTGAATAACAAGCTGAGAACACCAATGATTGCCCTGATCTATACTCCCCAGCCTTCCTGATAACTGTGTAAGCCTCTAATTGCACAGATTAAAACCCTTTGTGTGGAGTGTTATAAAGTGTAGCTTCTGTTTCCCTGACCAAACCATGGCTGAAACCAGCAGCCCACAAAGCACAGTCCCTGTCCTCTAAGTGTTTGTATCTCTAGTGCTGGGGCAGACCTTAAACATTTAAAGGAATAAATAAAGGCTACTTTGCCCAGGGTGGTCAGAGGGGCCCTGTCTGAGAAGGTGACTTCTGATCTGAGACCTAAATGATCCAAAGGAGATAGCCACAAGAAAATCCAGGACCAAATTTTTCCAGGCAGAGGGAAGAGCATGTTGAAGGGCCCTGATGTGGGAATAAAGGTGGCATGTTCAAGAAATAGCAAGAGGTCTTCACTACTAACCAAGCTAGAGCAGCCCACTCCACCTCCCACCCACCGGTAGTGCCCAATCACTCCTTTATCTTTGAGAACCTATTACTGTCTTCAGTTATCTTGCTCAGCTGTATGTTTACTGGATTACTGTTCATCTACCCCATTACCATGTAAGTCCGTAAGAGCAGAGGCTTTGTCTTTTTTTTTTTCTTTTTTTTTTTTTTTTTTTGAGACAGAGTCTCGCTCTGTCACCCAGGCTGGAGTGCAATGGTGCGATCTCGGCTCACTGCAACCTCCACCCCCAGGTTCACGCCATTCTCCTGCATCAGCCGCCTGAAGTAGCTGGGACTACAGGCACCTGCCACCACGCCCGGCTAACTTTTTTTTATACTTTTAGTAGAGATGGGCTTTACCATGTGCCAGGATGGTCTCGACCTCCTGACCTCATGATCCGCCCACCTCGGCCTCCCAAAGTGCTGGGATTACAGGTGTGAGCCACCATGCCGGCCTAGATGTTTAATAAACGTTTGGTAAATGAACCAACAAGTGAATAAAGCGTGACAAGTGCCACAAATGAGATATGTTCAAGGTGTAATGGAACTCAAAGGAGCATTGACTCTGCAGGGGCTGGGATGTGGACCGTAAAGGCTTTTCTTACTGACAATATATGTATGTGTCATGCTGATAAAAGAGAACAAGAACAGGTGAGCAGAAAAGGGGTCTTTGGCTTTGCACTAGTGCCTCTGTTTATTATCAAAGGACGGCGTTCAGTGTGGCTCAGTCTGTGCAAACATCCTCCCAGGCATTAAGTTGGAAAGGAGTTGCAAGGCTTAATTATTGCTGGTCCTCAGACAATATATTTCTCCTATGAATAGAAGCCACCTAAGCTTCAAAATCAGAAATGCCTCCAGGTGTGTGGGGAGAAGGGGTGTGATGGGAAGACATTTGTATCTCCATTAACATGGATCTGCGTGGATGGCAGGTGAGACATAGATAGACAGACATTTTTCTTTTCTTTTCTTTTTTTTTTTTTGAGATGGAGTTTCACTCTCGTTGCCCAGGCTGGAGTGCAATGGCGTGATCTCAGCTCACCACAACCTCTGCCTCCCAGGTTCAAGTCATTCTTCTGCCTCCAGCCTCCCAACTAGCTGGGATTACAGGCATGCACCACCATGCCCGGCTAATTTTGTGTTTTTAGTAGAGACAGGGTTTCTCCATGTTGAGGCTGGTCTCGAACTCCTGACCTCAGGTCATCTGCCCGCCTTGGCCTCCCAAAGTGCTCGGATTACAAGCGTGAGCCACCGCACCCGGCGACAGACATTTTTCTAAAGCCTGAAACATTTGTTCACTTATGTTGCCATGGTGACAGCACCTTCCAGGATAGGCCCAAAAGATGTAGCAGCTGAAACAGGCCATAGCCAGGTTGCTAAGGTCTCATCCTCCGTCATGGTCCTTCCCTTCCCCCATCCCTCCTTCAACCTTAGTTTCCCATAATAAAGAAGGCACAGAAGAAGTAGTTAGTAACCAAAGTGACCTTTTGACAACACAAATCTGGGCAGAGTGCGGTGGCTCACACCTGTAATCCCAGCACTTTGGGAGGCCGAGGCGGGTGGATCAGTTGAGGTTAGGAGTTCGAGACCAGCCTGGCCAACATGGCAAAACCCCATCTGTACTAAAAATACAACAATTAGCCTGGCATGATAGTGCGCACCTGTAGTCCCAACCACTCGGGAGGCTGAGGCACAAGAATCACTTGAACCCAGAAGGCGGAGCTTGCAGTGAGCCAAGATCATGCCACTGCACCCCAGCCTGGGTCACAGAGTGAGACTCTGTCTCAAAAATAAATAAATAAATAAGACTGGCACAGTGAGTCATGCCTGTTATTCCAGCACTTTGGGAGGCTGAGGCAGGTGGATCACCTGAGGTCAGAGTTCGAGACCAGCTTGGCCAACATGGTGAAACCTCATCTCCACTAAAAATACAAAAATTAGTCAGGCACAGTGGCTCATGCCTGTAATCGCAGCTACTCAGGAGGCTGAGGCACAAGAATTGCTGGAACCCAGGAGGCAGGAGACAGGGGTTGCAGTGAGCCAAGATCATGCCACTACCCTCCAGCCTGGGTGACAGAGTGAGACTCTGTCTCAAAAAAAAAAAAAAAAAAAAAAAAAAACACAAATCTGATCACATCAGTTCCCTGCTCTAAACCATTCAGGGGCTCCTCTGCATTCCACTTAAAATAAAATCCAGAGTAAACTCCTCACGGTGGCCTGCTGGGCCCTGCATGATCTGCCCTGCTGACTGAGACCATTCACCGTCCCCCTGGCTTTGGTCAGGGCTCTCCACCTCAGGGTGTCTACACGTGCTGTTCCTCGGGTGCCTGGCTGTCCTAGGCATCCAACTGTAAGTGACTCATCCTCTCTTGGGAGACCACCCTGACCACCACATATGAAGTAACTCAACCTGGGTACTTCTCCTAGGACCGGATTGCTTTCCTTTCTGGCACTCATGGCAGTGTATAATTAGATATTTATTTGTTTACCATCTGCCTCTCCCACTTCAATGTGGACTCTTCAAAGGCAAAGTCTTTCTGTTTGTTCTCTTTATAATCCATTGCCTAGCACAGTGCCTGGAAGGGAGTAGATGCTAAATAAATATTTGTATGGAATGAATTGGCACCCCAGCCAGAAGGGGATCAAGCAGCACCACCTCTTAACCCAAAGGTGGGTGTATTATTCTGTTCTCATGCTGCTAGGAAAAAATACCCAAGACTGCGTAATTTATGAAGAAAAGAGGTTTAATTGACTCACAGTTCCACAGGGCTGGGGAGGCCTAAGGAAACTTAAAATCATGGCAGAAGGGGAAGCAAACACGTCCTTCTTCACATGGCCGCAGGAAGGAGAAGTGCTGAGCAAAAAAGGGGAAAAGCCCCTTATAAAACCATCAGATCTCACAGGAACTCACTCACTATCACAAGAATAGCAGCATGGGGGGAACCACCCCTGTGATTAAATTACCTCCCACTGGGTCCCTCCCACAACACACGGGGATTATGGGAACTACAATTCAAGATGAGATTTGGGTGGGGACATAGCCAAACCATATCAGTTGGGGAAGGGAACAGTGGGGTGGGGGTACCCCAGGACCTTCAGGGAGCCCCATCTCAGCCCGCTCAGCCCAGCTGAGGAGATACAAGAAGATTCCTGGCATGTAGCCCCAGGCTCTGATGAGGCTCCTGCTGTCACATCATGGCAGACCCCCTCCATCATGGCCCCCACTTAATTGGTCAATAGCACTGAGGTGTGGCTGCTTATAGTGGGAAACGAAGCAGAACACACTCCCAGGTTAAATTCCCAGAGCATCTTTGTCATCTTAATTATGATAACAACTGACATTTATCAGCACATCGTCTATGCCAGAATTTGTGCTCATCATTTTGTAAGTGTCATCTCATTTAATCCTCGCAGTAGCCCTACAAAGTTGAGATTATTATTATTCTCCTTTTTCAGATGAGGATATTAAGCCTTGGAGAGGTTGAGAAAATTGTCCAGAGTCACACAGCCACTAAATTTGAAAAGCTTAACCTCTTAACAATTAAATTATGCTGCGTCTCCTTAAATATAACCTATTTCCCCTCCTGACCAGGCTCCTGCCTCCCTGCCAAGCAGAGAAAAGCCTGAGGCCCTATCACCAGCCACAAGAATTGGTGAGGGCAAAGGGTGGAGAGCACAAGTGAAGAGCCTGGGTATTTGCCCTTACTGAGAGGAGGTTTATAATTGTATGGGAAAGTTTGGGGATGAACTAGAGTGATTAAAAGAATATTAAGCAAACTGGAAAATATTTTCTTAAATGCTGAAGGTATTAGGTAATGAATGCTAGCTGCCACAACAGACACATCTTGAAATCTCAGTAGCTTAACACAGAAGGGTTTCTATCTCATTCATGGCTCATTCACAGGCTGATGCTTGTTGGCACCTCTCCTCCATATGGTGACTCAGAAACCCAGGCTACTACTTTTTTTTTTTTTTTTTTTTTTTTTGAGAGACAGAGTCTCACCCTATTACCCAGGTTGGAGTGCAGTGGCACAATCTCAGCTCACTGCAAACTCCACCTCCTGGGTTCAAGTGATTCTCATGCCTCAGCCTTTCAAGTAGCTGGGATTATGAGTGTGCACTACCACATCTGGTCAATTTTTGTATTTTTAGTAAAGACAAGGCTTCACCGTGTTGACCAAGCTGGTCTCAAATAGCTGGCCTCAAGTGATCCACCCAACTTGGCCTCCCAAAGTGCTGGGGTTACAGGCATGAGCCACCATGCCCGACCAGGCTACTTCTATCTTGCATTCCCACCATCTCAGAGTCCTTCATTTCAATCACCTGCAGGGAAAACCAAAATGTGCAGAAAGCCTTGGGCTACCTTGGACTGAAAAGGCCATATCACTTCCACTTACATTTCTATTAGCCAGAACTTAGTCACATGGTCCCAGCTGAACTGCAAAGGAGGCTGAAAATTGTCATCCACCTGTATCCCCAGGAATATAAAAGAGTGGGGTGAACATATAGCATTGCTTCTACCATATTGTATAAGAAATAAAATGTCATCGTTGCACCTTATGTGTGATCCAGCCATGAACCACATTTTCATTGTCATAATAAAGTCAACTCTGGATACCAATTCAACCAAAAGTTATGACATAACTATTTTAGGAGGGTGAAGAGAATAGAGGTGAATGCAGTGGCAGGGGAAGGAGATTACCAGAGTTGGGGTAAGAGAGCTAAATCTTTTATCATAGGTCAGTAGATAATGCAGAAAAATTTTAAACAAAGAAACAGCAGTAAAAACAGGTTATTTAGAAATGTGGTAGAAAATGCCAAAAGGTAACCTTAGAAGAGTTCAAGATGTTGACTCTAGGGAATTGGAATCAGGAGTGGGGTGTACTACTACACTATTTAATTTTTCAACCAGATACTCATTTTACCTTGAAAAAAAAAAAAGGATCTTTTTTAAAAGGGAAAAACAAAGAAAAGTAACTTCATTGTTCTCTATCAAGCAAAGGTCAAGGACAAACACCAGCTCTGACACATGGTGGAAACACAAAGCAGAAACCCAGAGACACAGGCCTAGCAAAGTGCACATGGTCCCCCTAGTTCTTGCCACAACTGGGAGAGGCATGCTTAGGCCAGGCACACCTGGAGGTATGTTAGGATGCACTCCAGGGGAAAGGTAGGGAAGGACCCTGCCCTTAGGGTAGGCTGGGTAATGCTGAGGAAACAACCCCAGAACTTCAGTGGCTTTAATGCAACACAAATTTCTTTCTCACTCACTTTCCTCTTATGAGGGCTAGCGGAATAACAGGGCCTCACCACCCTCAAGCACTCAGAGACCAGAGTGGTGGAGGCTGCACTATCTTGGAGCTGCACCACAGTTAACACAGCTGCCACAGGTGGAGAAGACACAGCTGAAGGGTGGTACACCTGCTCTTGTACATTTCAGCCTAGAAGTGACACACGTCATTTCTGCTTCCAGCCCATTAACCAGAACCATGCTGAATTATGTCCTCTAGGAACCCAAAGGGGAGAAAAGCTGGCCTCTGGTGTCCATTTGTAGTGTCTACACAGATTCTTTTTTTTTTTTTTTTTTTTTTTGAGACGGAGTCTCGCTCTGTCGCCTAGGCTGGAGTGCAGTGACCGGATCTCAGCTCACTGCAAGCTCCGCCTCCTGGGTTTACGCCATTCTCCTGCCTCAGCCTCCCAAGTAGCTGGGACTACAGGCCCCTGCCACCACGCCCGGCTAGTTTTTTGTATTTTTTAGTAGAGACGGGGTTTCACTGTGTTAGCCAGGATAGTCTCGATCTCCTGACCTCGTGATCCGCCCGTCTCGGCCTCCCAAAGTGCTGGGATTACAGGCTTGAGCCACCGCACCCGGCCGTGTCTACACAGATTCTTATTCCCTGTTACTGGGGAAATTTTAGAAGTTGGGAAGAGGCAGGCACCCCTGACTGGTTTGGGAGACTCCAGGGCTTTGCCATCAAGGTTTTACAGGCTTCCATCAGGGTCAAGTTGTGCCCACAATGATTGGTCTGTCTACAATACCTGAATTTGTGATCTGCCATCTGAACCCGCTATGCTATGAAATGGGTTATTATTTCAAAGCATGAAGAAAATACAGGAGAGCGGTCATAGGGACCAAACATCCAATCCATTCCCCTGCCTCTAAGGAGGACTTCATCCAGCCACCTCCAAGGAGCACAAACCAATGGAGCCATGAAAATTGGACACAATCTTTAAACCATAAGCAGAGATCTCTTAAGACCCACCATGTCCTTTCAAATCCAAGTTCCCTTTCATTTCTTTCAGAGATGACTTGAGGCCTGTGTGACCCAATCACATCACTGGCCAACACCCTCACCTCCCCTGTGCTGCTCTGGAAGTCATCACTGGCCTGGACAAACAGAGTCTCCACTGTGACATTTGGGAGTTTATTCTAGATATTTCTCATATTTGAAAATGTAAAGCCCATTGTTATTAAATTGGCCCAAGGCTTCCAAGACAAAGAAGCATTTAATCCTGGGGCTGTTTCTATAAATGTAACAATTATCCCAAGTCCTGTAAGTGTCTTGGAGAAGTAATAGTAATAATTATGATGATGATGATAATAATAAGAGGCAATATTTATTGAGTGTGCCGGTCTCACAGTGTTTTACTTGTTTCAACTCCTTTGATCCTCCTAACTACCCAGAGAAGCAAGAATTATTATCACCCCCGTTTTACCAAGATTGAAAGAGAAGCATCAAGAGATTGAGTAATTTCCCCGGGTACACACAATAGTAGGCAGAAGAGCCGGGATATGAAGCTACACAGTTTCAGGGTTTGGAGTCTTAAGGAATTCAAGTTCAAATCTGGGGCCTGCCACTTCACATACGTATGATCTAGAAGAAAATGATTTCATGTCTTTGAGCTACAGTTTCTCCCTAAAAAAAAAAAAAAGAAAGAAAAAGTCTCAGTTTCTCCTAACATGGGGGCGGTAATACCTACTTCTCTAGAAGTTGTTGAAAATTAAATAGAGTACTCTGTAAATCTCTCAGCATGGGCTGACACATAGAAGGGCATGAGTTCCCTTACCTTCCCCTGTGTGGATGCAGGAAGTGAAGGCAGAGGCTGGGGAAGAGGGGGATTATAAGGTCCTGGAACCCTAGAGAGGAAGCTTGCTGATGGCAGAAAATTTCAGACAGGGAGGCAATTCTTGGGGTCTATTGAGATATGACAGAGACATTTCTAGAACAGGATCCCAGACATCTCACACAATAGTAGTAAGAAGAGGAATAGCCTAACCTTCATGCCGTTTACAGAGTACTTATATGTGCAGTAAGACTGTGATTGACACCATAGGTACCTGAGGCAGGGCTGCTGTGTACAGTTGTGTAGGTTGCACACTGAAGCAGCCCAAGAAGGAGCCTACTTTTAGGGAGTGGTGGCATGGAGGGCTTGCCTGATCATTTAAAGGAATCTTGGAGGGTCTCAGGGGAATGAAACAGGGGGCGGAGCAAGTAGCAGTCAACATGCCCTTCTCAGCACAGAGTAAGTGCTTGATACATATTTGCTGAGTGACTAAATGATGGCTGGGGGAGTTGCCAGACTGGAGGCAAGGAGTCGTGATTACACCAACGGAGGCGCAGGCTGGGTGCTGGAATGCTTTCATCCTCTCCTTTTTGACTGCTGGGCACTTGTATCACTTCCAGTGTCTTGCTGTTGGAAACACTCAGCCTCACACATTTTGCCCGGGCCTGTGCCTGGCTCCATCCGCTTCTGGCATTTCTCCCCACTTTCTGAGTCAGACTTGGATGGAGAAAGGCTCCTTTAAAGGTGCCTAAGGGGAAGTGGCTGAGAAGCACTTCCTGGCACAGCCCTCGCCCTGGAACTGGAAAGGGCAGAGAAGACACAGCTCGTCTGCCCCAACTCCACCCCAGCTCTGGTCCAGGTTGCCTATGCGTGTGAAACATCATCCTGCATGGAAAGCCACCTGATAAAAAGTGGTTCCAAGCAAAATTCATTTTTATTTGCCCACATCCACTTTAATACAAGTCATCACTCAGCATTCATACTCCACAGCCACTATCCATCTCAATGGATACCAGCTACCACCCTCCTAGAGCCACGGGCCAGGGCCAAAGATCACTGCCCCCGATGCCCAAGTACAACATGTCACCTTTATGGCATTTAATCTATTTAACATTTATGAAGAACCACAGGCTTCTAGGGCCTAATATTCAAACTAAATCTTGAACCCCAAATGAGAAAGAACCAACCTAATTCTCTGAACCCTGAAATGAAAATCCAAAGACAATTTTTTCCCTGAACCACGAACCAAAGCCAAGTGTTCCCAGGAAATATCCAATGAACTATTTTGACCATGATTGTGAGCTTTGAAGTTAGTAAAACTGAGCCTCATTTCCCTAACTGTAGAATAAGGATAAAAGTGACCTCATAGAATGGTTTTGAAGGTTAAGATGAGCAACAGCTTATGGTCCCCAGATGGTCCCTGATGCAGACTCAGCCCATCAGCATTCTTCCCCTAAAGTACGCCCCTTCTGTGTGGCAGCCATTATTAGAGTGAGAGGAGGATGGCTTTGAATTTAAACACATCTCGTGACCGGACACAGTGGCTCACGCCGGTAATCCCAATACTTTGGGAGGCCGAGGCAGGCAGATCACTTGAACTCACACGTTCAAGACCAGGTTGGGCAACATGGTGAAACCCCGTCTCTACTGAAAATACAAAAAATTAGTTGGGCATGTTGGAGTATGCCTGTAGTCCCAGCAGCTAAGGAGGCTGACGTAGGACGATCACTTGAGCCGGGGAGGCAGAGGTTGCAGTGAGCTGAGATTATGCCATTGCACTCCAGCCTGGGCAACAGAGCAAGACCCTATCTCAATAAATAAATAAATAATAAATCAAAATACAAAAATTAGCTGAGTGTGGTGGTACGTGCCTGTAATCCCAGCTACTTGGGAGGCTGAACCCATAGGCAGAGGTTGCAGTGAGCCCAGATCATGCCACTGCACTGCAGCTTGGGCAACAGAGTGAGACCGTGTCTCAAAAAATAAATAAGTAAATAAATAAAATGAAAAGACACCTCGCTTCCTGGTTGTGTGACTCTTCCTTCCATTTGAACTCAGTATTCACATGTGGAAGGTGGGGTAATAAGAACCTTCACAGAGGGTGCTTGTGACATTAAGTCATGTATCCCTACCTTCATCAGGTAGCTTGCAGTCCCCAGGGGCCATCTCTGACATGCTCACAAACAAGCAGGGTAGTGTCTGGGTGGTGTTTGAAGGACTTTCCCCTCCTCTGGCTCCAGGGATCTCCCATGATGACACTGCACCTGCAGAAACCCTGCCCCCTCCTCTGCCCAACTTATCAGTCTCTGACCAAGGGGGTCTGGTGGAGAGCACCACACCACTTCCCGCCTCTCACTTATGGGGGTATCAACTGTACTCAGCTCATGCCCCCAACATCTTAAACAGTTTTAGAATTTGTCCTCACAGTTTTCACTCAAAATGAGACAAAGCCAAGGGACAAATCAGAGGGACAGTGACCACACAGTACCCAGCATCACCCCTTGCTCCCCTTGCTAGGCCAAGGTGTCAAGGCTGGTTCCTGACACTTCCTTCGACGGGTTCACTGTGCAGAGATGCCCCCAGCAGTTCATCAGATGTGCTTGAACCCAACTCAGTGCAAGATGGGACCAGTGCTGTAACTCGTTACTTCCACCATCGACAGTGAAAATTCCAGACTCAGTGAGCTACAACACAGTAGGAAGACCTAAATGTTCCCTGAGCCGAACTTGAGCTGGTCTCCAGAGGAGTGTGACATCTTCTTAGATGGAAGAAGGAAACTTAAAGTGCTTTAAAACAAATTGTATGTGTAAAAGTCATCAAAATTATAACGCAACTAGAATATGAACATCTTAATAGAGATTTCATGATATTAAAGCATATGTTCATTT
Organism: Rhinopithecus roxellana; assembly: GCF_007565055.1. Classification (NCBI taxonomy): domain Eukaryota; kingdom Metazoa; phylum Chordata; class Mammalia; order Primates; family Cercopithecidae; genus Rhinopithecus; species Rhinopithecus roxellana. The sequence goes on from NC_044567.1 coordinate 48,546,000, forward strand.
TTTGTAGGTGTGAAAATGATGTTGTGGTTACGTTTGGTTTTGTTTGTTTCTTTGAGACAAGGTCTCACTCTGTCGTCCAGGCTGGAGTGCAGTGGCACAATCATAGCTCACTGAAGCCTCAACCTCCCAAGCCCACGAAATCCTCCCTCCTCAGCCTCCTGAATAGTTAGGACTACAAGTGTGCACCACCACGCCTGGTTAGTTTTGTTTTTGTTTTTTGTAGAGACAGGGTCTTGCTATGTTGCCCATACTGGTCTCAAACTCCTGCCTCAAGTGGTCCTCCCACCTCTGCCTTCCCAAGTGTTGGAATTATAGGCATGAGCCACTGCACCTGGCCTGTAATAAAAAGTTTTTTATACCAGTTCTTTTAAGGTATCCACTAGCTCTCAACCTCTGAAACCAGCCCTAAAACTGGACCTTTGAAGTATACTGAGGCTAGCTCTTCTGTCAAAACTACTTGCCTGGCAGGCAAAAGAAAACATGCTGTTTCCCCCTGCTCAAGAACCTTCCATGGCTCCCCATTGCCTTCACAACACAATATCTTTTGCCTCTCCTTCAAGACCCGCCACGTTCCATCCCAGTGTAGCTTTCTGCTGTTCTCTGCCTAGCCCCACTAAGAATGCCAAGCCTCCGCAATATCAGACAGCATATGCCTCTCTGAAAAAGGCCTGCATTTTCCCGTCTCTGATTCTGAGCCTTTGATCATTCTGTTCCTACCATCTAGAATTATTTCCCTATTTCTTTTCTTTATTGTTATTTTTACTTGTATTTGTATTTTTAGACAGAGTCTTCCTCTGTTGCCCAGGCTGGAGTGCAGTGGGAGTGATCTCGGCTCACTGCAACATCCGCCTCCTGGGTTCAAGTGATTCTCCTGCCCAGCCTCCAAGTAGCTCGGACTACAAGTGCATGCTACCATGTCTGGCTAATTTTTGTATTTGTAGTAGAGACCGAGTTTCATCATCTTGGCTAGGCTGGTCTCAAACTGCTAGCCTCAAATGATCCATCTGCCTCAGCTTCCCAAAGTGTTGGGATTACAGGCGTGAGCCACTGTGCCCAGCCAAAACTTTCTACATAATTCTTTTTTTTTTTTTTTTTTTTGAGACGGAGTCTCACTCTGTCGCCCAGCCTGGAGTGCAGTGGCCAGATCTCAGCTCACTGCAAGCTCCGCCTCCCGGGTTCACGCCATTCTCCTGCCTCAGCCTCCCGAGTAGCTGGGACTACAGGTGCCGCCACCTCGCCCGGCTAGTTTTTTGTATTTTTTAGTAGAGACGGGGTTTCACCGGGTTAGCCAGGATGGTCTGGATCTCCTGACCTCGTGATCCACCCGTCTCGGCCTCCCAAAGTGCTGGGATTACAGACTTGAGCCACCGCGCCTGGCCAATAATTCTTGTATAGAAAAACAAAATAGAAGGACTGTCACTTCCAGTCAAGGTGAAATAATAGAGACCAGATTTATACTCCTGACTGAAGCAACCAAAAAACAGACAAAATACATGAAACAAGAGTTTTCAAGGCATTGGACATGGTTAACAAAGAACAGTGATTTCTGAGCTGGGGGAACAGACCAGGCAAGCCCCCAGTTGTCCAGTTACAGCTCGGGTTTTCAGGTACAGACCAGGCAAGCCCCCAGTTGTCCAGTTACAGCTCGGGTTTTCGGGTCACAACGCAGCAAAGGAAACTCAGGCAGAGCCCTTAGTTGAGGTGACAGAGCTGAGAGTCCAGGGAGACTAAGGCAGCTGGATCTCACAGGACAGAGTCCCAGAAAGGAGAGAACTGTGCAGAGAGAACTCCAGAGATGCTCAATCTCTTGACTCCATCTGCTTCTCTCCATCCCCACTGTCACTACCTAATCTCAGACCACCATCATCTCTCATGAGGATGCCTGCAGCATCCCTTCCATCTAATCACACTGCACAGAAAAACGCATCCCTGAAGGCACTGCTCTACTTCCAGGAGCTCCCCATTGTCATCGGGATAAAGTACAGACTCCACACCTCGGTTTTTAAGGCCTCTTATGATCTGGCCCTGCCTGTTTTTTTCAGCTTCTCTTTTATCCCTCCCCCACATCACATTTCACATAGAGTCAATGCTTGCTATTCCTGAGTTCGCCACGTTCACTCTTGCCTCTGGGCTTTTACACGTGTAGTTTCCTCTACTTATGTTTCCATGTCTTCTCTCCACTCCTTTGTGATATCTCCTTGTGGCCACTTCCTCGGGGAGGAAGTCTCCCTAACCCCACAAGACTGCACCAGGTACCCCTCCTGGGCGCTCCCATAGCTCCATGTCCCTCCTTCTAACACCACCTGAGAAATGTGTGTCTATCCGTCTTCTGCCGTAAGCAGTGAGCTCCCTAAGAGCAAGGACTCGATGATATTCCCTGCTGGGTTCCCAGCACCTAGCACATAGTAGGCACTCAATAAACACTTGTCAAATTATCAACTGTCTGAATGGTCACACGCTATCTTACAGCAGTCAGCACATGATCCGTCTGCCTCCAAAACCTCTGTCCTTTTATTCCTCTGGAACACATGGGAGGGGCTGGGGAGAAGGCTATGGACAGTCTTTGGAAGTTAACCTTCAAGTCTATCCTAATTGTGTGTGCACATTTAGGCAACCTCTACTTCCACTCCCCTAATGCATGGTTTCCAGCCACGGTTGCTCTTTGGAATCACCTGGGAAGCTTTAAAAAACACTGATGCCTGGGTCTCACCCCCAGAGGTCCTTATTGGATGGTCTGGACTGTGGGCTGGGCCCCCCCCAGGTGTTTCTACTCATCCGGCAAGGCTGAAAAACACTGCCTTGAGAGTTATGATCCCTTTTCAGCGTGGCTCCTATTCGCCTTTCAAAACCCAGGACAAATATCACTCCTTGGAGAAGACTTCCCAAGACACGCATGTACATCCCAGAATTAATTCCTCACTTCTTAGTTCTCCTTTAGTGTTTTCGGCATATCTCTAGAGTGGCAGCTGTTATACTTTAACACCTGGTGCAGCGTCCAGAACGTAGAAGGCACTGACAGAGATTTGTTGAATGAACAAGCACATGAATGAGTGGATTCCTAAATCTGACGTTCCGGCTGTGGTCCCAAAGCCCACGCAGAGGCTGGACATTAGCATGCAGGAAGTGAAGGTCCTGCGAAAGGAGAGAGGGAGACTGATGTTCCCTCTAGACCAGCTGGAAGGATGCTGCACTCAGAGGAAGAACAGCCAGACGCAAGGTAATTGTCGCTTCCCCAGAAATTATGGTAACAAAGCCAAAGAGGTGCACAATCATTAAACAAAGTTTTCTCCTTGGCCTTTTTACCGATCGACTGATGGATCCGTTACAAAAACACTGAATACATAATGAAATGATGGCCTGGAGAGGGCCTCTGGTGAGGAGGGCTCTTGTAGCCATTTTTAAGAGCAGAAGTGCAGGTTTATTGAATCTGGCAGGTGTGCTAAATCCTGACTCTTAAAACCAAGTCTGTAAAAAAGGCTGTCCCCGCCTGTCACTGGAGGTTTACAAATGCTTCAACTGTGGCTGCTTCTGCACCATCCAACTGTTTTGCAACACAAAGGGGGAAAAGTCTCCTGGCTTTAAAAATTAGGTTAATACTGGATTAGAGGACAGAATAAATCTACAGAAGCTGCATCCTGGGATACTTTTTTTAAAAATATGGTAAAGTCAATGCTGGCAATGGAAAGGGAATTAAGTACACATATATGACGTTGGTGGAGTTGTAAAGAAGTATAAGTCTTTCCAAGAGCAATCTGGCAATTGTGTCTTTAAAATTCCAATTCCATTTGACGGACAAATTTCATTTCTAAGAATCTGTTCTGAGAAAATGGGCTGGGCGCGGTGGCTTACGCCTGTAATCCCAGCACTTTGGGAGGCCAAGGCAGGTAGATTGCCTGAGGTCAGGAGTTTTTAGACCAGCCTGGCAAACATGGAAACTCCGTCTCTACCAAAAATACAAAAATGAGCCAGAAGTGGTGGCACACACCTGTAGTCCCAGCAACTCGGGAGGTTGAGGCAGGAGAATCACTTGAACCCGGGAGACAGAGGTTGCAGTGAGCTGAGATTCTGCCACTGCACTCCAGCCTGGTGACAGATTGAGACGCCATCTCAAAAAAAAAAAAAAAAAAACTCCGTCTCCAAAAACAAACAAACAAAAAAACAATCCAGACCAAAGTGGGTGGATCACCTGAGGTCAGGAGTTCAAGACCAGCCTGGCCAACATGGTGAAACCCTGCCTCCACTAAAAATACAAAATTAGCTGGGTGTGGTGGCGCACTCCTGTAGTCCCAGCTACTCAGGAGGCTGAGACAGGAGAATCGCTTGAACCTGGGAGGCAGAGATTGCAGTGAGCTGAGATTGTGCCACTGCATTCCAGCCTGGGCGAGTCACAGTGAGACTCTCAAAAAAAAAAAGAAAGAAAAATAAAAGAAAGAAAGAAAGAAAGAAAGAAGAAAGAAGGAAAGAGAAAAAGGAAGGAAGGAAGGAAGGAAGGAAGGAAGGAAGGAAGGGAGGGAGGGAGGGAGGGAGGGAGGGAGGGAAAGAAAGAAAGGAAAAGAAAAAAGAAAGAAAAGAGGCAGACTTCCCAGCCCCACTCCTGTCGAGATGTCGGGACCGGGGGACTCTGCCGGCCTCCTTTGCCAGAGGCCGACAGACCTCTCCCTACCCACCTTCTTCCCTGAAGCTAAGTGACCAAAAATAAATTTGCAGTTTTGCTCCTACCCTTGCCTGCTCGCTGGTTCTTTTGTGCCCGCTCTGGTGGTCTTAGAAAAACAAATCAGTTGGTGCCGAACCCGGGACCTCCTCAGGCCTCTAAGGGTTGAGGAACCTCCTCCTGCTTCCACGCCACGGACGGACCAGGACCTGAGACCCGCTTCCCTCACTCTCACGGCCTCTCTGGAGTAAGTGCCCTTGTCTCCTCTTTACGTCCCTCGGCCAAAAATCCTGTGCAGGTCCGAGGCCCACTTTTGAGCCACCATGTGGCTCGGGAGACCCGTTCAGGACGGAGACGTCTGCCTGAAGGTAATCTCCACCTTGGCTCCAAGAGCCTCCAATCTGTCTCTGCTGGTTCCAAAGGACGCTTTGAAGCCAGGCAGAGATCCACTTCCATTTGCATTGTGTCCACTGTGTAAGTAAAGAGGAAACAAACGGGAAACCCCCCAGTCCAAATTTCCAAAAAGCACCCCCTTAGGGTGCCTCCTAGCCAATTTAAAAACCTTACAGCTTGAACAAGACCTTAGGAGGAAGCTGTTAATTTTCCTTTCCACTGTGGCGTGATTGACCTCATCAATTTCTGCCAGCGGCTAGGCAAGTGGTCTGAAATTAATTACATACAAGGCTTTTGGGCCTTACGCTCTCCTCCCGACCTGCCCTATACTCCTCCTTCTCTCCCCGCTCTCTCCACCCCCTCCCTTCCTGCCCAGACTCCTCCTCCTCCCCCCATCCAGACTCCTCCTTCCTCCTCCTTATCTACTAGTAATCCACTCGGTCTCGTGCCTCCTTCAGGACCCCCAACTGGCTGTCCCCTCGGCAGACCCAGACTGGAACTACCAAGCAGGCCAGCCTGGGCGCCGTAGGCAAGACATAATGGTCCAGTGTTTGTTGGCTGGTATGCAAGCAGCCTCAAACAAAAATGTAAATTTTAACAAATTAAAAGAAATTATTCAAAATCCAGAAGAAAAGAAAGAGAAAGAAAGAAAGGATCCAAAAAAACTGAAGCAGACAGAAAATATATGCAAAAAGATGGCACTAGGTATTATTGATAACAGTGAAAGTTTTGAAACAACATAAAATAATTATTAGATACATTTTGATAAATCTCAAAATAGCCATGGGCTATTTCTCAGCAGTTAAAAACGATGTCTAGTCAGTTCACAGAAATCAAAATGTAAGTGGTTTGAAAGACTATTCAGCCTTTTTTTTTTTTTCCTGAGATGGAGTCTTGCTCTGTTGCCCAGGCTGGAGTGCAGTGGCATGATCTTGGCTCACTGCAACCTCCGCATCCTGATTTCAAGCAATTATCCGGCCTCAGCCTCCTGAGTAACTGGGATTGCAGGGTGCGCACTACCACGCTTGGGTTTTTCTTTTCTTTTTTTGAGACGGAGTCTCGCTCAGGCTGGAGTGCAGTGGTGCGATCTCAGCTCACTGGAAGCTTCGCCTCCCGGGATCATGCCATTCTCCTGCCTCAGCCTCCTGAGTAGCTGGGACTACAGGCGCCTGCCACCACACCTGGCTAATTTTTTGTATTTTTAATAAAGATGGGGTTTCACTGTGTTAGCCAGGATGGTCTCAATCTCCTGACCTCCTGATCTGCCCGCCTCGGCCTCCCAAAGTACTGGGATTACAGGCGTGAGCCACCACGCCCAGTCTATTCAGCCTTTCCTATAAGAAAAACTTACATTAAAACAAAATAGGAATACCATTTTTACCTTTCAGTTTGTCAAAGATCAAAGACGTTGTTTACCCTCTACTGGTATGGAGAAACAGGTACTTTTATACATTATTGGGTAGAGTTTAAATCAGTACCACTTCTACAGAAGGCAATCTGAGAGTGTCTTCCAAAATATAAAATGTACATTTTAAAATGCATTTGCTGACCTAGCAAAATTTCAGTGCTAGGAACTTATCCTACAGAGACTACTCACACATGTGCCTAAAGGGCAAGACTGTTACTTGCAACATGGTCTACAGAAACAAAAGCAAGGACTGGATAATACACTATGGTACATCCACACAATATATACTATTAACTATTAAAAAGAAAGTCCATGTTAAAATCATGTGGGATGGTGTCTAAAATATATTAAGTGAGAAAGACAAGAAAGCAAGGTGCAAAGCAAGATGAATGGTATTCCAATATTTATTTGTGTAGAAAAGCTCGCTTCTGTTTGTATTTGCATAGAACATCTCCGGATCCACAAGGAAATGGTGACCATAGTCTCTTATGGGAGAATTACTGAAGCCAAGGGTGGGAAGGAGACTTTTCATTGTTCACTCTGCACTATTTGAATTTTTTAAAATCATGAGTAAAATTTTCTTTCCAAAAAGAAAATAAAAATAACAAAATACATGGGCTGTCAAAAGGATATCTATATGTGCCTATAATTAAATACCTGTATTTTTATGTTAAATGAAAAAAGATAAAATGAAAATTGTTTATATAGTATAGTCACAGCTATATGAAAGGAGAAAAGTGTTTGGAGATAAAACATTGGAAGAGGGCTGGGCAAGGTGGCTCACACCTGTAATCCCAGCACTTTGGGAGGCCAAGGCAGGTGTCTCACTTGAGGCCAGGAGTTCGAAAGCAGCCTGGCCACCATGGTGAAATCCCAGCTCTACTAAAAATACAAAAATTACTCAGATGTGGTGGCATGCACCTGTAATCCCAACTACTCAGGAGGCTGAGGCGGGAGAATCACTTGAACCCAGGAGGCAGAGATTGCAGTGAGCCGAGATTGAGCCACTGGACTCCAGCCTGGGCAACAAAGACTCTGTTTCAAAAACCAAACAAAAAACATTGGAAGAAAATGAGGATATGTACCAAAATGTTAGCCTTGGGATGATCAGTGATTGCATATATTTCCAACTTTTTCTATAGTTTCCAACATGTCTTTACTAATCACATTTTACTTTTTTTGTTTGTTTGAGTCAGGGTCTTGCTCTGTTACCCAGGCTGGAGTACAGTGGCACAAACACAGCTCACAGCAACCTCTGCCTCCCAGGCTCAAGTTGTCCTCCCATCTCAGCCTCCCAAGTATCTAGGACTACAGGCACACACCACTGCACCCAGCTAAATTTTTATTTTTTTGTAGAGAAGGGGTTTTGCCATATTGTCCAGGCTTGTACATTTTACTCTTGTAAAGGAAAAAAAAAAAATTTTTTTTAAATTATGTTAAATTAAAATATAATATCCATCCACCTTTATAGTTCAGTGGCAGATGGTAAAAATCAGGGGGAAGAAAAAGTTAATATTCTGCTCAAGGTCTTTTTCAACACCATGATTCCGCACTAATGAAGTTTGTTGCAGTTTCTCAACTCCTTTTAACATTTTTCTGATTGGCAACTGCTGCTGATAAAGACAAGACATAGCACATAAGTTAGTCCCCACCCCCAAAAAAACTGTATTTATAATACCCAATACCAATAAATATGCAGTTGGATGAGCATTTACAGGCATTACTACATCGCAAATTGATACCACCCTTTTGGAAAGCAATTTGGCTATACGAATCTGAAGCTATAAAAAGTGTTTACACCGTCTGACCCAGTAACTTGACTTCTGGAATCCATCCTCAGGAAAAAATGTGAAATGTTGGAGAACTTTATTCATAAAGGTCTTAATTAAGGATGGTATGCAGCCATAAAAAAAATCACAATTGCCAATAACATGTAGCCACATGGGGTAATGTTTATGATATGCCGCTAAGTAGAAGAAAAAGAATACAAAACTGCGTATATCCTGTAATTATGACCACTTAATAAAATGCATGTGGAAACCCTGGAAGGAAGTGCAGCAACACACTTGCCCACAGTGCCTGCATTCAGGTGGTGGGATTGCAAGTGAGTTTTCCCCTCCTTTTCTCTCCTCCAAAATGTTTATCATGTATTCTTTTTTAAAATAATGATGTGTATAACTTTTGAAAATGTGAAGTCTGGAGTATTCCACAGGAAATGAGTCTTCTCTATGTCACCTATTTCCTTTAAGAAAAAAAAGTAAGTCCTTGCATCTCATGTAATAACAGTCGCCAATATTTATTGAGCAACTTTGTGCCCTTTACATATTTTAGATCAATGAGCCAAATGAAGTAAAAATCCTTACTACCATCTGCAAATGGGAAAACTGAGGCCCAGACAGGCTAAATGACACAACTCAGAGGTGACAGCATCAGGACTGAAACCCAGGTCCACCACATCACAATAATCACCCAAAACAGTTCTTGAGGCCTTGGGCGGGCCAGGAAGGGTGCTAACACTCCGTGCACATTTTCTCATTCAATAATCCTGTAGATGTAGATGGCATCCTCATTTTACAATGGGGAAACAGCAGCTAAGGGAAGTCACGTTACCAGTACTAGATGCCAAAGTTAGTCAGAAGTAGAACTGGGATTCAAACCTAGGTTGGTCTGTGTTGGTACCCACTACGCTGTCATGGTTACCAAGACAAGGAAAACCCAGAAACTGAGTCTGGGACACAGGGCACCATCCCTGGTGCAGCCACCATCAGAAAAAGGAACATCTGGGCCAGTCACAGTAGCTCATGCCTATCATCCCAGCACTTTGGAAGGCTGAAGTGGGAAGATTGCTTGAGGCCAGGAGTTTGAGACCAGCCTGGGAAACTTAGTGAGACCCTCATCTTTACAAATAAATAAATTTTTTTTTTAAAAATAGGAGCATCTGATAGGAAGGTAAAGGCAAAAGGAGTGGGCTCTGGGGCTATCCTGAACTGGGTGGGGCCTGGCTCTGTGCACACCCGTGCACCTGAGGCCTGGGGCCAGATGAGCTGGCTCTGTGCAGAGACGTCCATGTGACCCGGCCTAGGGCCAGCACAGATGTCACGTCCTCCTGCCAGTACTGACAGTTCTGGTGTTCACCTGCCAAAAGGCCTCAAAAAAAAAAAAAAAAAAAAAAATTTTAAAGCCCTCTTAAGGATTACTGGTTCTCAGGGCGGGAAGAGAGTCAGGGTATGGGAAGACACTGTCTCCTGCATGATGGAAAATTCCAGTGCCACCTTGCTTGGGTCTAACTTCCTTGACCACTCTGGAGACACAGAGCCCTACCGGAACCCAGAATCTGGAGCCAGGGCTGGAGCCAACAATAGAAGCACGGGCTTAAACGCTCAGGGAAGCAGGAAGTCCAAGTGACTAAACCAGAGATACTCAGGCCAGAAGCCAACTAAGGCCTGAGCGCTGAGTATGGCCAAGGGCCTTTAAGATGTGGACATAGCTGAGGTGAAAGACAGACCAGCACCAAAGATGGCTCTGAGGATATGGAGGGGGGAGGACCCTCATACATGACTGGTGGGAGTGGAGATGGACCCAAGCTTTTGGAAAACAGTTTGGTATCATCTGGAACACACATACTCTATGATCCAGTAAATCCACTCTTCGTAAGACAGCTGGAGAAACTCTCCCACCACATGGGCCGCAGAATGTTCTTAGCAGCACTGCTTATAAAGACAGAAACTGCAAACAGCCCAAACCTCCATGGCCATGAGAATGGATTTAAAAATACAGACCATATTCATACAATGAAATACTATATAGTGGTGAAAATGAATAAGCTACATCTGAATGAATGAATCCCATAAACACAATGTTGACTGAAAAAGCCAAATCATAACATAACATATGCATTGTGATCTCATTCAATAGAAGCCCAACAATCTCTCCAGACTAAACAACATATTGACTTATGAAGCATATGCCTATGTGGTAAAACCACAGAGAAAAACAAGAGACTGACAGACAAAAAATTCAGGATGGTGATGACCTGCCAGGGACAAGGGGAAAAGGTGGGACTTTTAAGGGGAGGGAAGCATCCAGGGGGGTTTAGAAAGTATTGGAAACATGGAATTGTTCGGTTAAGTACTGGGAACATGGGCATTTATTTTTATTATTATCCTTTAAACCGACCCCATGTGCTATATACACTCATGTATGTACAAAATGTTTCAAATTGTTTAAAATTAAGAAAAAAAAAGTTTTAAGTTTTTTTTTAAGAAAGACCAGGCACAGTGGCTCACACCTATAATCCCAGCACTTTGGGAGACCTAGGTGGGAGGATTGCTTGGGCCCAAGAGTTCAAGACCAGCCTGGGAAACATGGCAAAACACCATCTCTACAAAAAATACAAAAATTAGCTGGGTGTGGTGGCATGCGCCTGTAGTCCCAGCAACTCGGGAGGATCACGTGAGCCAGGGAAGCTGAGGTGCATTGAGCCATGATAGTGCCACTGTACTCCAGCCTGGGTGACAGAGGGAGACCCTGTCTCATAAATACATTTTTTAAAAATTTAAGAAAAATCTCAGTGGAGAGCTACTGCCTGCTCCATGGAGGTGGCCCAGCACCCAGTACCTGCCTGGCTCCGACCAGCCCCACTGATTGTGAATGGTCCAAGAGGAGGGTAGGGACACCAGCTCTGATTGGCCTGCATAAAAGGAGTGTAGAGGAGAAGGTGCAGGTCTAAATCAGAAGGATAAGTTCAAATCCCATCTTTGCCATTTATTGGCTACGTGACCCTGGGCAAGTAACTAAAACTCTCTGAGAGTCAAGTCCTCATCTGCAAAATGAGCATAAGCTGAGAACCTAGGCTTTGTCTCTGAAATCCCAGCACTTAGCATCTTACTTGGCAGACAGTAATAAATGGACATCAAGCATCGGTCTTGTTGTGAGAAAAAGAGACAAATCCCAATAGTGGGAAATCTTACAAAATATCTGACCAGCACTCCTCAAAATTGTCAAGGTCAACAAATACAAGAAGAAGAAGAGAACAAATCTGTAATGATTCCACTTACATACGGTACCTAGAACAGTCAAAGACGGAAGAGGCATGCTTACCACGGGAGGGGCAGGAAGAAACAGGAGTGTTTGATGGGTACCAAGTTTCAATTGGAGATGATGAAAAAGTTCTGGAGATGGATGTGGTGATGGCTCTACACAATGTGAATGTGCCACTGAACTCTACGCTTAAAAATTGTTAAAATGGTAAATTTTATGTTACACGTTTTATCTTTTTTTTTTTTTTTTTTTTTTTTTTGAGACAGAGTCTCGCTCTGTCACCCAGGCTGGAGTGCAGTGGCGCCATCTCAGTTCACTGCAACCTCCACCTCCCATGTTCAAGTGATTCTAATGTCTCAGCCTCCCAAGTAGCTGAGATTACAGGCACACGCCACCACGCATGGCTAATTTTTGTATTTTTATTAGAGATGGGTTTCACCCTGTTGGCCAGGCTGGTCTCAAACTCCTGACCTAAAGTGATCTGCCTGCCTCAGCCTCCCAAAGTGCTGGGATTACAGGTGTGAGCCACCGCACCCGGCCTAAATTTTAAAAATCAAACAAAACAATATAACCAATCAAAAAAAGTCTGAGAAACCACCACAGAAGGCTAAAGGGATACAACTAATTGTAACGAGGTATCCTGGACAGGATCCTGAAAGTGAAAAGAGACCAGGTAAAATGTAAGGAAATCTAAATAAACCGTGGACTCCAGTTAATCATAATGTATCATTCTTGGTGCATTAACTATAACAAATGTATTATATTAATGTAAGATGTTAATAATAGAGGAAATTGGTGTAGGGCATATGGGAACTCTGTGCGGTGGTTTCTCAGACTTTTCTTCATTGTTTTGTCTGATGATTTTTTTTTTTTTTTTTTTTTTTTTTGAGACAGGTCTTGGTCTGTTGCCCAGGCTGGAGTCCAGTGGCACAATCATGGTTCACTGCAGTCTCAGGCTCAAGCAATCCTCCCACATCAGCCTCCCAAAGTAGCTGTGACTGCAGGTATGTGCCACCACGCCCAGCTAATGTTTTTATTTTTTGTAGAGATGGGGTCTCACTATGTTGCCCTGGCCAGTCTCAAACTCCTGGGCTCAAGCAATCCTCCTGCCTCAGCTTCCCAAAGTGCTAGAATTATAGACATGAGCCACTGTGCCTGGCTTTTTTGTCTGATTTTTGAAAATAATGGCAAAACATATATAACATAAAATTTTCCATTTTAACCACTTTCAAGTGTACAGTCAGGCAATTACGCACATTCACACTATTGTGGAGCTATCTTCCCAATTTTTCTAAAAATCTAAAATAAAATCTATTCATAAAAATTATATATGGATATATATAATTTTTGGGGGGGGGACAATGTCTCACTCTGTTGCTCAGGCTGGAGTGCAGTGGTATGATCTCAGCTCACTGCAACCTCTGCCTCCTAGGCTCAAGTGATCCTCCCACCTCAGCCTCCTGAGTAGCTGAGACTACAGGTGCGTGCCACCATGCCCGGCTAATTTTTGTATTTTTAGTAGAGACGGGGTTTCACCATGTTGGCCAAGCTGGTCTCAAATGCCTAACCTCAAGTGATCCGCCTGCCTCAGCCTCCCAAAGTGTTGGGATTACAGGCATGAGCCACCACGCCCAGCCTAATATATATAATTTTAATAAATATATTTTACTTTAGATTTTCAGAAAAAAACATTAAAATTATATATGTTAAAGATAATTTTATAATTCATTCATTAAAATATTCCTATTTATTAAAATTCATATTCATTAAAATTATATGTGGATATAATATATATGGACATATGGATACAATTTTAATGAAGATTGTATTTATATATTATTATTTTATATATACATATATTTCAAATGAAAGTTAAAAGAGACTAAGAACTAAAGAACAAAGGGGAGGGCCAGGCGCAGTGGCTCACAGCTGTAATCCCAGCACTTTGGGAGGTGGAGGTGGGTGGGTGGATCATCCGAGGTCAGGAGTTCGAGACCAGCCTGGCCAATGTGGTGAAACTCCATCTCTACTAAAAATACAAAAATTAGCAGAGCGTGGTGGCTCATGCTTGTAATTCCAGCTACTAGGGAGGCTGAGGCGGGAGAATCGCTTGAATCTGGGAGGCAGAGGTTGCAGTGAGCCGAAATCGTGCCACTGGGCTCCAGCCTGGGCAACAAGAGTGAAACTCCGCTCAAAAAAAAAAAAAAGAGAGAGAGAAAACACAAAACTAAGGGGAGGGGCGGGTTGGGGGGAGATGTTGGGTGAAACTCTTTGGCCAGGCCCTGAGCCTGTCTTCAGGGCCTCCTTTCCAGGAGCCTGGATTACAGCTCCCTGCTCAGTGACAGACCCTCACCCACAGACTTACCATGCCCATACTCTTGTCTCCACCCACCCACCCATGAACAGTGGTCTTTGTCTCAAGCATGATGTCAGCTCTTCTGTGCTCCTCCCTCCTCGAGATCTGGGAGGAATTAATTAGTTGTTCTTCATTTTCTATTTCTTACCTTTGATATTCTGTATCTGCCATCTCTTCCCCTGAACCAGGGCCTGGTAAGTCACTGAGAAAACACAAAATAGCCACCTGAACTGGGAGATTTTGCCTCACACAGTCATGAGCTCCATTAAAACAGAGAAACACTAACCCTAACATAAAATCACTGAACCCATGAGGTTACCCTATCCCCCAGTCCTTGCTTCACCAGGTAAGAAACTGAGCCCCGGGGTCCACGTGACTTGTCTAAGATCACAGCTGGTTGAGGTTGAGCTGGGATGGGGACCCGGGGCTCCTGAGCCCTGCCTGGCATTTTCTCCTGTAACATGCTGCCTTCCTACAGCAGTATTTAATGGACTTCTGTTTCTGGCAATGAAACAGACTGGGCGCTGTTTCCTGCTGAAAACATTAACAATGCTGGGTAAAATGTTTTCAGTCCTATAAAGGCGCCAAATGAGCTCCTAAAAGGGTTAAAAAATAGGTATAGGCCAAGAAAGAAGGGAAAGCAGGAACCCAGAGAGGATGTGAAAGCTGGCTTTCTCCCTGAGGAAATGTATCAAAGCCAAGTGATCCTGCACTTCAACTCTTAATCCCCCACAGAGTGCATGAAAAGAGGAAACAAACCCCAGCCCATCAAGCTGGAGATGAAACAGGAGAGCCCGCCTATAAAGCGGGGCCGCATCTCCAATATAAATAAGAGCAGCCTAGAAACAGACACACGTCTCACAAAAGAGCAAGGAAAATGGCCCATGTCAAACTTTGAAAGTATACGGGGGGGGGGGGGGGAGTGTTTACCCTGATGTAAACCACAAGCCTGATCTTATGTTTAAATTCACAGATACCAGGCAGAAACCCTCAAGCCAGTTAAGCAAGGCTTTACGGAGAAAACGGAGTTAGCCATAAGACTATCTGTGCGGGAGCATTCCAGACAGGCAGCAGCAATAGCCAGCACAAAGGCCCGAAGGCAGGGTCGTGCCTGGCTCCTCCCAGGAACACGAAAAAGGTATGGCGTGTGGAGAGCCAAGCAGAGGTAAGAGATGGAAGTCACATAAGTAACAGAAGACCCGGTTGTACAAGGCCTGGTGTGCCATCGTAAAAACGTGGACTCCTAAGAAATATGGAGCCACTGGACGAGTTTGAGCAAGGGAAGAAGATCTAACGAAGAACTTTCACACACTTCCTGTGGCAGTGCAAATTGGTACAATCCTACATCATAAAAGGATCACCCTGGCTTCTCTGCTAAGAATATATGAATGGAAGCAGAAGACCAAATAGGAAGCTATTCCAGTGATCCAGGTGAAAATTAATAGTGGCTCTGGCAAGGATGATAGCAAGAAAAGGATGAGATAGTATTTGGATGTGTTGAAAGGCAGAAACAAATCGGTTCCTGACACTAGATGTAAGGTATGAAAAATGGGGGTCCAGTCATGGTGGCCCACGCCTGTAATCCCAGTGTGTCCAGAATTGATTCCTGCAGGTGGGTTCTTGGTCTCGCTGACTTCAAGAACGAAGCCACAGACCCTCGCAGTGAGGGTCACAGTTTTTTTTTTTTTTTTTTTTTTTTTTTGAGACGGACTCTCGCTCTGTCGCCCAGGCTGGAGTGCGGTGGCCAGATCTCAGCTCACTGCAAGCTCCGCCTCCCAGGTTCACGCCATTCTCCTGCCTCAGCCTCCCAAGTAGCTGGGACTACAGGTGCCCACCACCTTGCCCTGCCAGTTTTTTGCATTTTTTAGTAGAGATGGGGTTTCACCGTGTTAGCCAGGATGGTCTCGATCTCCTGACCTCGTGATCTGCCCATCTCGGCCTCCCAAAGTGCTGGGATTACAGGTTTGAGCCACCGCGCCCAGCCGAGGGTCACAGTTCTTAAAGACGGTGTGTCCAGAGTTTATTCCTCAGACGTTCAGATGTATCCGGAGTTTCTTCCTTCTGTTGGGTTCATGATCTTGCTGACTTCAGGAGTTAAGCAGCTGACTTTCGCAGTGAGTGTTAACAGCTCTTAAAGGTGGCGTGTCCAGAGTTATTTGTTCCTTCCGGCGGATTCGTGGTCTAGCTGACTTCAGGAGTGAAGGGCAGACCTTCCCAGTGACTGTCACAGCTCTCAAAGGTGGCACCTCCGGAGTTGCTTCTCCCCGTGGGTTCGTGGTCTAGTTGCAGACCTCCACAGAGAGTGTTAAAGCTCATAAAAATAGTGTGGAGCCAAACAGTGAGCAGCGCAAGATTTAGCCTAAGAGGAAAACAACAAGCCCACCCACCGCCGAAAAAGACCAAGCAGCTTGCAGTTGTTGGCTTGCGTGGCCAGCTTTTATTCCTTTATTTGGCCCCGCCCACATCCTGCTGATAGGTCCATTTTACAGAGCACTGATTGGTCCGTTTTACAGTGCTGATTGGTCCATTTTTACAGAGTGCTGACTGGTTCGTTTACAAACCTTTAGCTAGACACAGAGTACTGATTGGTGTGTTTACAATCCTTTAGCTAGACAGAAAAGAGCTCCAAGTCCCCACAGGACCCGGAAGCTCAGTTGGCTTCACCAGCATTTTGGGAGGTCGAGGCAGGAGGATCGCCTGAGGTCAGCAGTTTGAGACCAGTCTGACCAACATGGAAAAACCCCATCTCTACTAAAATTACAAAATTAGGCCGGGAGCGGTGGCTCTGCCTGTAATCCCAGCACTTTGGGAGGCTGAGGCGGGTGGATCAGGAGGTCAGGAGATGGAGACCATCCTGGCTAACATGGTGAAACCCCATCTTTACTAAAAATACAAAAAAAAACTAGCCAGGCGTGGGGGCACACGCCTGTAGTCCCAGCTATTCGGGAGGCTGGGGCAGGAGAATAGCATGAACCCAGGAGGCAGAGCTTGCAGTGAGCCGAGATTATACCACTGCATGCCAGCCTGGGCGACAGAGCAGGACTCCATCTCAAAAAAAAAAAAAAAAAAAAAAAAAAAAACAAAGTTAGCCAGGCATGGTGGCACATGCCAGTAATCCCAGCTACTTGAGAGGCTGAGGCAGGAGAATCACTTGAACCCGGGAGGCAGAGGTTGCAGTGAGCTGAGATATCATGCCATTGCACTCCAGCCTGGGCAACAGAGCAAGACTCCATCTCAAAAAAAAAAAAAAAAAAAAAGAAGGTACATTTTAGACTTGCCGAATTTGAGGGGTTTTTTGTTTTTGTTTTTTGAGACAGAGTATTACTCTGTTGCCCAGGCTGGAGTGCAGTGGTGCAATCTCGGCTCACTGCAACCTCTGTCCCCCAGGGTCAAGCTATTCTCCTGCCTCAGCTTCCCGAGTAGTGGGATTGCAAGCACCTGCCACCACTGCACCTAACTAATTTTTGTATTTTTAGTAGAGACAGGGTTTGACCATCTTGGCCAGGCTGGTCTTGAACTCCTGACCTCATGATCCACCCACCTCAGCCTCCCAAAGTGCTGGGATTACAGGTGTGACCCACCACGCCTGGCCAAATTTGAGCTCTTAAACATTCAAGGGAAAATGCCAAGTCAGCAGTTAGATATATGGAATTGACTGGGCCCAGTGGCATATGCCTGTAATCCCAGCATTTTGGAAGGCCACGCCAGGAGGATCATTCGAGCTCAGAAGTTCAAAACCAGACTGGGCCACACAGCAAAATCCTGTCTCTACAAAAAAAAGAAACACAAAAATTAGCTGGGCATACTGGCATGAGTCTGTAGTCCCAGCTACTCAGAGGCTGAGGAGGGAGGATTGCTTGAGCCTGAGAGGTCAAGTCTTCAGTGAGCTGTGATCATGCCACTGCTCTCCAGCCTGGGTGACACACTGAAACCCAGTCTCAAAAAAGAAAAATAAAGTATATATATATGGAATTAAGGAGAGAATTCCAGGCTACGGGTGTAAATTTGGGAGATGTTGGCATATGGATGATATTTAAAGCCATGAGGCTGCAGGAGCTCACCAGCAGAGTGAATATAGAGAAAAGAGTTAAAGGCCGAGCCCTGAAGCACAACCAATAGAGAGAAGTCAGAGAGAAGAGAAACCAAAATAGGGGGTGAAAAGGGGCAGCCGCTGTGGTTAAAGGAAAACCGAGAGAGTGTGGGGCCCTGGAAGCCACACTGAGGGAACTGAGACAGGAGGGGGTGTGGCAAGGCTGTTCGGTGAGCACAAGCTAAGAACCTAGGCTTTGCTGGGCACGGTGGCTCACGACTGTAATCCCCACACTTTGGGAGGCCAAGGCGGGTGGATCACCTGAGGTCAGGGGTTTGAGACTAACCTGGTTAACATGGTGAAACCCTGTTTCTACTAAAAAAAAAAAAAAAAAGAGCCAGCCATGGTGGTGCGTGCCTGTGATCTCAGCTGCTTGGGAGGCTGAGGCAGGAGAATCACTTGGAACTGGGAGTTCAGTGAGCCCAGGAGCCCAGATGGCACCACTGCACTCCAGCCTGAGCAACAGAGCAAAACTCCATCTCAAAAATAAAAAGAAAAGAACCTAGGCTTTATCTCTGAATCAGGACTGAGCGTCTTATTTAGCATACAGTAATAGACATCAAGTATCCAGTCTTGCGGTGGGAAAAGCAGACAAAATCCCAATAGCAGGCTGTCCTACAAAATACCTGACCAGCACTCCTCGAAACTGTCAAGGTGGTGGGTCAAACGAGACGATGACTGAGCACTGACCATTGGCAAGAGCAGTCTTGGTGGAATGGAAGAGGTGAGAGCTGGCCTCAAGTAAACTTAGAAAATTGCCAGCCATCAGATGTTTTTAAATTAAAAAAAAAACAAAACTGAAATACCGTGTGTTGGCAAAGATGTGGAGCAACTGAACATACTTTTTTTTTTTTTTTGAGACAAAATCTTTTTCTATAGCCCAGGCTGGAGTGCAGTGGCACAATTTCGGCTCACTGCAACCTCTGCCTCCCAGGTTCAAGCAACTGTCATGCCTCAGCCTCCCAAGTAGCTGGGATTACAGGTGCCCACCATCATGCCTGGATAATTTTTGTATCTTTAGTAGAGACAGGGTTTCATCATGTTGACCAGGCTGGTCCTGAACTCCTAGCCTCAAGTGATCTGCCTGCCTCAGCCTCCCAAAGTGTTAGGATTACAGGCATAAGCCACTGCACCCGGCCCACACATTTTTTTTTTCTTTTTTTTTTCTTTGACGGAGTGTTGCTCTGTCACCCAGGCTGGAGTGCAATGGTGCGATCTCGGCTCACTGCAATCTCTGCTTCTCAGGTTCAAGTGATTCTCCTGCCACAGCCTCTAGAGTAGCTGGGATTACAGGCACCCACCACCATGCCCAGCTAATTTTTGTATTTTTAGTAGAGATGGGGTTTCACCATGTTGATCAAGTTGATCTTGAACTCCTGACCTCGTGATCGGCCTGCCTCAGCCTCCCAAAGGGCTGGGATTACAGGCATGAACCACTGCACCCAGCTGCCCACACTTTTCTTGTGGGAGTGAAAAATGGTTCAATCTTAAGAGAACCCTTTGGCAGTATGTACTAAAACTGAACATGTTTATGATCTACGACCCAGCAATTCCTTTCCTAGGTATATTTCTAATAGCAGTGTGTGCATATGTTCACCAGAAGTCATGAACAAAAACATTCATAGCATTCTTCATAATAACCGCAAACTGGAAATAACCCATCAAAAATAGATTGGTAAATGGTAATATACTCACATAATGATGTATTACCCTGCAATGAAAGTGAGAAAACTACTGCTCTGCAATAATGTGGATAAATCTCACATTAGACAGTATAATATTGATGGGGGAGAAAAGAGGCAGGTTAATGGCTACAAACAGATAGTTAGGAAAAGGTGTAAGTTCTGTTGTTTGCCAGCAAAGCAGAGTGACTATAGTTAACAACTATCTATTGTCTATTTCTTTCTTTTTTTTGAGACAGGTTCTCGCTCTGTCACCCAGCTGGAGTGCAGTCACAATCACAGCTCACTGCAGCCTCAACTTCCCAGCCTCAACCAATCCTCCCACCTCAGCCTCTTAAGTAGTTGGGACTATAGGCACACACAACCACGTGCAGCTATTTTTTTTTTTTTTTTTTGGTATATTTTTGTAGAGATGGGTTTTTGCCATGTTGTCCAGGCTGACCTCGAACGCCTGACCTCCTGATCTCATATTAGGGAGTATAATATTGTCCTCTCTTCCAGCTACTTTGGAATACACAATAGAGATCAGTTGTGGTGGCTCACACTTGTAATCCCAGCATTTCGGGAGGCCGAGGCAGGTGGATAACTTGAGCTCAGGAGTTTGAGACCAGCCTGGGCATCACGGTGAAAACCCGTCTCTAAAAAAATGAAAATAAATAAACAAAATGTGGTGTAGCCATGTGTTGGAATATTATTCAGCCATAAAAAAGAATGAAATATTGAGGCCATGCGTGGTGGTTCACACCTGTAATCCCAGCACTTTGGGAGGCCAAGGCAGGCGGATCACTTGAGGTCAGGAGTTCAAGACCAGCCTGGACAACACGGTGAAACTCCATCTCTTCTGAAAACACACACACAAAAAAAAATTAGCTGGGCTTGGTGGCAGGCACCGGTAATCCCAGCTACTCAGGGAGGCTGAGGCGAGATAATTGCTTGAACCCAGGAGGCAGAGGCTGCAGTGAGCTGAGATTGCGCCACCGCACTCCATCCAGCCTGGGCGACAGAGTAAGACTCCATCTCAAAACAAAAAAAAAAGAAGAATGAAGTATTGATACATGCTACAACATGAATGAACTTTGAAAACACTATGCAGAGTGAAAGAAGTCAGACACAAAAGGCCACGTATTACATGATTCCATTTATATGAAATATCCAGAACGGCAGGTCCATAGAGATAAAAAAAAAAAAAAACATGAGTGGTTGCCAGGGGCTGAGGCCAATGGGGAATGGAGAGTGACTGCTAATGGATATGGGCTTCCCTTTTGAAGTGATGAAAATGTTCTGTGACTAGGGAGTGGTCATGGGTGCTCAATACTGTGAATGTACTAAATGCCGCTGAGTTGTGCATTTTAAAATGGTTAAAATGGTAATGTTTACGTGTATTTTACAATAAAGTAAGAAAACGAATCCATGGTGTAATAAATCAGGATAGTAGTTACCTTAGAGTATAAAGAAGTGTAAGTGATGGAGAGGGGGGCTGGATTTCTGGGGAACTGGTAGTATTTTTTTAAAATCTGGGTGGTCCTTCCATAGGTACATTCATTTTGTAAAGATTCATTGAGCCATAAGAGACAATGAGTAGAGACGATTCTTCCAGGGAGTTTTGCTGCAGAGTGGAGCTGTGAACGTGGGCAGCAGCTAGAGGCAGAGTGGACTCAAGGGAGGGTGGTTTTAAGATGGAAGAAATCATAGTGTTTTTGTGTATGTGAGAGTCATCTAGTAGAGAGGGGCAAATGGGTGATGTGGGAAAGACAGGGGAGAATCGCTTGAGCGGTCCTTGAGCAACGAGAGGGGATGAGGCCTCACGCCTAAGTGAGGAGATCCTCGACTGGCCATCGAGAGGACCAGCAGGAGGCAGAGGCACAGGGCTGCCTGTGGTGGCGGGCAGGTAGAGCAGTGGGCATCTGTGGCAGCTCACTTCTGGTTTGTTACCAAGATTATTACCCCCAATTTACCAATGCATAATCTCAGACTCAGGGAGAAGAGGGCTTTGCTCACCATCACACAACTGAAGCCAGAGGTGGAGCCAAGTTCTCCTTGATTCCAGGTGTACTACACCAGGCTGCCCTAGTGCTTTGAGTTCAGCTCCACCATGGAATATGGCGCTTTCTACTGTTTGCCCTAAAACGACTTCTCAAACTTTCACAAATGCCTCTCTTTGTACAGACTATACACACACACATACACACACACACACCCCATATATATATAAAATGGAAGCCACTGTGGTTTCTGTTGTATGGCTTCTGCATTCCAAGAAAGAGGTAATATATACAGGGTGTGTGTGTGTGTGTGTATGTATGTATGTATGTATATATAGATAATGGCTGTGCTGCTATATCTGACTACTATATATGGATTCTGGAATTGGTGAGTCTGGTCCGCCTTGTGGATATGCTGTACCATAGAAAAGGATTTAGTTACACTCCCTGCTCAGCCTCCATCTCTTCCAGCTGGAGAATTCTAATTGCGGAGCTTGCCCTCATGGTAAAAGCCCTTCATTACTCCATTGTCTGGTCCTTTTCCAGTCCTGTTACGTCTCTCTTGGAACACAGAAGCCATACAACAGAAATCACAGTGGCTTCCATTTTGAAGGACAAGGATCTATTTATACATTCAAACTGATGGTCAGCAAAGCTGTGGTTTGCCCAAGGACACATGGAGTGTCCACAATAGAGCCCAACCAAGAAGAATTCTCATCTCCACCATACCTCACCGCCTGCATACAGGGACTCCGGATGGGCACAGTGTATCAGTAGAGCACATTCAACAGCTAGTGATGGGGGCACGGCAGATTGTGTTGAAGTGACTTAAAGCAATAAGGCGGATTTATTGAGTTATAGAACTTGAAGCCCTGAAGCAGGCAGTCTTCTGGATTGGTTGATAGGGGCCCAACAGTGTCATCACAGTCCCAATTTTGTCCTATTTTGCCATCCACAAAGGCCGTAGACGTTTGGATGGCACCCTGATACGGTTTGGCTGTGTCCCCACTCCAATCTCATCTTGAATTGTAGTTCCCATAATCCCCACGTACCATGAAAGGGACCCTGTAGGAGGTGATTTAATCATAGGGGCAGTTACCCTCATGCTGTTCTCATGATAGTGAGTTCTCACAGGATCTGATGGTTTTTTTTTTTTTTTTTTTTTTGAGGCGGAGTCTGACTCTGTCGCTCAGGCTGCAGCGCAGTGGCCGTTCCTCAGCTCACTGCAAGCTCCGCCTCCCAGGTTCACGCCATTCTTCTGCCTCAGCCTCCCGAGTAGCTGGGACTACAGGCGCCCGCCACCTCGCCCGGCTAGTTTTTTGTATTTTTTAGTAGAGACGGGGTTTCACCGTGTTAGCCAGGATGGTCTTGATCTCCTGACCTCGTGATCCACCCGTCTCGGCCTCCCAAAGTGCTGGGATTACAGGCTTGAGCCACCGTGCCCGGCCAATCTGATGGTTTTATAAGGCGCTTTTCCCCCTTTTTGCTCGGCACTTCTCCTTCCTGCAGCCATGTGAAGGAGTGTTTGCTTCCCCTTCCACCATGACCGTAAGTTTCCTGAGGCCTCCCCAGCCCTGCAGTTCAACTAAACCTCTTTCCTTATAAACTACCCAGTCTCCAGCAGTTCTTTTTAGCAGTGTGAAAAGGGACTAATACAACCCCTTCCCAAAATTATGTCTACTTCCTAACCCCTGGAACCTGTGAATGTGACCTGATTTGGAAAAAGCGTTTTTCCAAGTGTAATTAAGAGTCTTGAGATGAAATTGTCCTGGATTACCCAAGTGGGCCCTAAATCCAGTGACAAGTATCCTTATAAGAGATAGAGGAGGCCGGGTGCGGTGGCTCATGCCTGTAATCCCAGCACTTTGGGAGGCTGAGGCAGGTAGATCACAAGGTCAGGAGTTCAAGACTAGCCTGGCCAACATGGTGAAACCCCGTCTCTACTAAAAATACAAAAATTACCCAGGCATGGTGGTGGGCACCTGTAATCCCAGCTACTCGGGAGGCTGAGGCAGGAGAATTGCTTGAATCTGGGAGGTGGAGGTTGCACTGAACCAAGATCACACCACTGCACTCCAGCCTGGGTGACAGAGCAAGACCCAGTCTCAAAAAAAAAAAAGAGAGAGAGAGAGAGAGGAGAAGACAGAGGGGAAAGCCACATAAATATGAAGCAGTGATTGGAAGTAGCCATAAGCCAAGGAGGGCCAGCAGCCATCAGGAGCTGGAAGAGGCAATAAACAGACTCCCCTAGAACCTCTGGAGGGAGCACAGCCCTGCCAATACCCTGATTTCAGATTTTTGCCCTCCAGAACCATGGGAGAATACATTTCTGTTGTCTTAAGCAGCCAAATTTGTGCTAATTTGTTATGGCAGGCCTAGGAAATGAATACGGAGGACAAGGACTGCAATTATGAGAATTAGCTGAGTCCTGAGCCCTATGCCCTGCCCTTATGTGCAGGGGTAGGATTAGCTTTCCCAAAGCTCATGGGCTGCATGGAAAATGTATGGTCACCCAGAGAAGGGGAATGAATATGGGGGAGGCAAGCAGAGTGTCCACTCCAGGCACCCTGTGCAAGAAAAGTGCCATTCCCTGAGCATCTGCCCTGGGAGAGAGGAGAGCATAGGAAAAACAGGAACCTAGGGGCCAGACCTGGACAAGGTCAAGGCTCAGGACTACACTACCCTGGAGGTGGGGGCAAGTCTTCCAAACCCTGAGAATGCAGTGGTACATCTGGAACATGGAGCACCATCCTCTTGAAAGAGTGGATGTGAAAGTGCATATGAGTCTGGGCACGGTGGCTCACGCCTATAATCCCAGCACTTTGGGAGGCTGAGGCAGGCGGATCACAAGGTCAGTAGTATGAGACCAGCCTCCAGCCTGGCCAATATGGTGAAACCCCATCTCTACTAAAAATACAAAAATTAGCCTGGTGTGGTGGTGCGCGCTTATAATCCCAGCCACTGGGGAGGCTGAGGCAAAAGAATCCCTTGACCTGGGAGGCGGAGCTTGCAGTGAGCCAAAATCGCGCCACTGCACTCCAGCCTGGGCAACAGAGCAAGACTTCACCCGAAAAGAAAAGAGAAGAGAAGAGAAGAGAAGAGAAGAGAAGAGAAGAGAAGAGAAGAGAAGAGAAGAGAAGAGAAGAGAAGAGAAGAAAAAAAGAAAGCAAGTGCATATGAATTATAAAGATCATTCACACTTAAGAGGTTATTCCGGCCGGGCGCGGTGGCTCAAGCCTGTAATCCCAGCACTTTGGGAGGCCGAGACGGGCGGATCACGAGGTCAGGAGATCGAGACCATCCTGGCTAACACGGTGAAACCCCGTCTCTACTAAAAAAATACAAAAAACTAGCCGGGCATGGTGGCGGGCGCCTGTAGTCCCAGCTACTAGGGAGGCTGAGGCAGGAGAATGGTGTAAACTCGGGAGGCGGAGCTTGCAGTGAGCTGAGATCCGGCCACTGCACTCCAGCCTGGGCGACAGAGCGAGACTCCGTCTCAAAAAAAAAAAAAAAGAGGTTATTCCATCTACCTGGTTACTCAACCCAGGACCTCAAGGTCACCCCAGACTCTTCTCTCTCCCTCGCCCTCCCCTCACAGGCAATCTATCCCCACTCCTGTCAGCTCTACCTTCTATAAATAGTTCCAATCTGTACACCTCCTTCCATCTCCATAGCCATTACCCTAGTTTAGTTCACCATCCTCTCTTGCTAGTCTATAGCCCCCAGCCTGGCCTCCCTGCCTTCAGTCTCAGCCTTTTCCTGCCACTTCCTACCAGAAACTAGAAGAATCTTCCAAAAATGAAAATCTGCCCATGTCACATGCCTGTTAAAAACCTTTCAAGCCCCTCAGCATGACTTTCAAGGCCCTGTGATTACCAGATTTCATCCCTCACCACCTCCCTTGCCAGTTCCCCCGAACACTTCAACTCCTCTCACACCTGGGATCTTTGCACACACAGCTCTCTCTGCCTAGATGACGACCCCACCACTACTTGCCCAGCAAGTCCTCAAGAATTCAGCTGAGTCTGGTGCAGTGGCTCAAGCCTATAATCCCAGCACTTTGGGAGGCCACGGCAGGCGGATCTCTTGAGGTCAGGAGTTCGAGACCAGCCAGGCCAACATGGTGAAACCCCATCTCTACTAAAAATACAAAAATTAGCTGGGCATGGTGGCAGGAGCCTCTAATCCCAGCTACTCAGGAGGCTGAGGCAGGAGAATCACTTGAACCAGGGAGGCAGAGGTTGCAGTGAGTCGAGATCATGCCACTGCACTCCAGCCCGGGCAACAGAGAAAGACTCTGTCTCAAAAAAAAAAAAAAAAAAAAAAAAAATTCAGCTGAGAGACCATCTCCTCTGAGGGATCTCCTTTATCCCCCCACCCCTTCTGGGTTCCCCCACACCCCAGGCTTACCCTTTCCATCGTTACGTTAATGAATAAAGATCACACCTACACTAAATTCCCTTGCTTTTCTGAAACTAAATTCATCCTAGACTCTTACTGAATCTAAATGTTTCCCACCTCAGTACAGCAAGCATACAAGGCTGAAAACTTGGAGTCAGCTGACTTGGGTCACATCCTATATTTGTGATCTTTGGTCAGTTATTTCACCTCCCTGAGCCTCAATTTCTGTTTCTGAAGTGGGAATTATAAACCCTACTTCAAAAGAAAAACACCTAGCACGTGACCCGGCAGAGGGACGCAGTACAATGCCTTCCACCTTCCTTCCCATATGCACACATTCTGGCTGATGATGGCAGGCATCTGTGAAATGCTTACCACGTTCCAGATCCAGGCAGGTGCTGGGGGTAATGATGATGACCCTGACCCCAGGTTTCACAGTACCTGCTTCTGAGAAAACTCAGCTGTAAATCCGGAGTAAATCCTGAGGATTCACAGGTGGGTTTCCCAGCCAGCAGGAAGCCAACTAACAAGAAGGTAACGCTGAACCAGCCTCAGCCTCTCCTCCAAAGCCCCTGGATGTGGGTCGCACTGGAGACAGAGGAGAAGGTGGGTCGTACGGAGACAGCGAAGTCAGTGGGTCTTTACTGTCACCTGCTGGACAAACAGGATAAGGCCACAGACAGCAGCCCAGAGAAATTCAGGCGCCTGCCTGGAGCAGCCAAATGCACGGCTCTAACTTATATCTGCCACATTTCTTCAGCAGCTAATGAGAGGGTGTCAGAGGAGATTGCTTTTGAAATAAAAACCACCTATCCAGAAAAAAAGGAAAGAATAGGAAAACCCACTGCACCTTGCAAAGGTTACAACGTGGAGCATACCTCCGGGGAAAATTTCTCTTTCTAACTCCAAGGCAAGAAGGACCAGAAAACCCTGTGAGGTGAGAGGAAGTATCTTCTTGTAAAACCATGGTCATGCTTTACTCCATGGGCCATCACAAAGGGCAGATCCTGGTGACATTCTCCAAACCTTGGTGCGCAGGAATCCAACTGAACTGTCCTGCCCATAAACAAGGCAGGATCTAGCTCAGTCCTGGAAAACTGCCCAAAGCGGGGAGGCCATTCTTTCCAAAGGCCTTGGCTTTGCAGCCAGACTTGTTAAGTCAACAAAGTGGGAGCCAGCCCTGCCTCCTGCCTTCCTATTCCACCCTCCAACTTCTTTTCCCTCTACCCGGTGGTTCTTCTCCTCGGCCTGCGACACTCAGGAGTGCGCGCACGCACGCACACACACACACACACACACACACACAGTCCTCCATTCCATCATTCTCATTTATTTGGGTGGAAAATCTGTTCTGGGAAAACTGGGAGGCAGAATCCAGATGGGCCACAGCCAGGGTTATTTTTTCTTTCTCCATATTCCAACCATCCTGTGAAAAGTTGGGCCCAAGAATGCAAACTCCGGAAAACCAAGGGCAGTGCGGCACCAAGATATTTACTTAGCCCATGAGTTTACTTCCATCTTCCAAGGAGGCAGTCTCAGATTTCCTCAAGGCAGCAGGGCTTTGCTGAATCCAGCCGGTTGCTTCTGGACACAGAGAGCATGGTCTCTGCAGCCTCTACACAATCTGCTTCGGAGAAGACAAAACCTCTCTGGAAAGGCTCGTCTTAGCCCAGGCACACAAGTGTGGAGAGTAAAACCTGGGGAAGCACCACCCACCACACCCTCCAGAGGTCTTATGACCACTAACCCCACTGGAAACAAAGCACCAAGCTAAGTTGGGGCCAGGATGAAGGGCTACATTGCCCCAGAATTTCCCAAAAGGAAGAAAGCCATAAAACAGACAGAAACAAGTGGGAACCATCAAAAATACACAAAACTGACTGGATGCAATGGCTTACGCCTGTAATCCCTGCACTTTGGGAGGCCAAGGCGGGCGGATCACCTGAGGCCAGGAGTTCAAGACCAGCTTGGCCAACATGGCAAAACCCAGTCTCTACTAAAAATACAAAAATTGGCTGGGTGCAGTGGCTCACACCTGTAATCCCAGCACTTTCGGAGGCCGAGGCGGGCGGATTGCCTGAGATCAGGAGTTCAAGACCAGCCTGGCTGATGTGGTGAAATTCTGTCTCTACTAAAAATACAAAAATTAGCCAGGCATGGGGCGGAGGCACCTGTAGTCCCAGCTACTTGGGAGGCTGAGGCAGGAGAATCGCTTGAACCTGGTAGGCAGAAGTTGCATTGAGCTGAGAACCCGCCACTGCACTCCAGCCTGGGCAACAGAGCGAGACTCTCTCAAAAAAAAAAAAAACCACCCATAAAACTACCTATACAAATTGTGAACAGCACAATTCTGTTGGTTCCAGTATAGTATGGAAATTGCAAGTTTTTCATTAAAATAGCAAATAAAACCAAAAAGTATTAGCACTCTGGTATTTTTTTTTTTTTTTTTTTTGAGACGGAGTCTTGCTCTGTTGCCCAGGCTGGAGTGCAGTGGCCGGATCTCAGCTCACTGCAAGCTCCGCCTCCCGGGTTTACCCCATTCTCCTGCCTCAGCCTCCCGAGTAGCTGGGATTACAGGCGCCCGCCACCTCGCCCGGCTAGTTTTTTGTATTTTTTAGTAGAGACGGGGTTTCACTGGGTTAGCCAGGATGGTCTCGATCTCCTGACCTCGTGATCCGCCCGTCTCAGCCTCCCAAAGTGCTGGGATTACAGGCTTGAGCAGCACTCTGGTATTAATCAACCAATGATGGTACCGTAAATACATCATCTTGACCTAGTCGATGATGCCCCCAGGACCAAACTGTAACACTCACATCCAGGCTTCTGCAACTTGGCATCTCTTGCATCTTGGGGGTTCACAAGAAGCAATTCTGTCCTTCTAATGATCCTAATTTCTGACCCTGAGCTTCCATCCAGGCCTTCTGGGTTCTCCTCACTTACTTGGAGTTATGCCAAGGAGGTAAGTGGGGGTGGGCATCAGGTTATCTGCCATCCATCTTCAGAAGTCTTCCTTGGCCGGGCGCGGTGGCTCAAGCCTGTAATCCCAGCACTTTGGGAGGCCAAGACGGGCAGATCACGAGGTCAGGAGATCGAGACCATTCTGGCTAACACGGTGAAACTTCGTCTCTACTAAAAAATACAAAAAAATTAGCCGGGCGAGGTGGTGGGCGCCTATAGTCCCAGCTACTCGGGAGGCTGAGGCAGGAGAATGGTGTGAACCCAGGAGGTGGAGCTTGCAGTGAGCTGAGATCTGGCCACAGCACTCCAGCCTGGGCGGCAGAGCGAGACTCCGTCTCAAAAAAAAAAAAAAAAAGAAGTCTTCCCTGGGCCCTCCAGGTCCATCGGCTTCTCAGAATGCTTAAGGCCTGGGCATCTTTTTTTTTTTTTAACAGAGCCTTGCTCTGTCGTCCAGGCTGGAGTGCAGTGGTATGATCTCGGCTCACTGCTCATTGCAACCTTTGCCTCCCGGGTTCAAATATTTCTCCTGCCTCAGCCTCCCGAGTAGCTGGGATTACAGGTGCCCACCACCACACCCAGCTAA
Source organism: Rhinopithecus roxellana (assembly GCF_007565055.1). Taxonomy (NCBI): domain Eukaryota; kingdom Metazoa; phylum Chordata; class Mammalia; order Primates; family Cercopithecidae; genus Rhinopithecus; species Rhinopithecus roxellana. The sequence goes on from NC_044567.1 coordinate 48,575,544, forward strand.
TTTCTGTATTTGTGGTAGAAACGGGATTTCACCATGCTGGCCAGGCTGGTCTTGAACTCCTGACCTCAAGTGATCCACCCACCTCAGCCTCCCAAAGTGCTGGGATTACAGGCATGAACCACCGTGCCCAGCCAAGGCCTGGACATTGCAAGACAGTCCCAACTGCCTACAAGCACTAACATCTATCACTCTCTGAGGACCTAGCTCCCCAGGGACACTCCAAGAAGCAGGGCTCCTGTTCCACCTGTCCTTAGCATTCCCCCATCTCTCTCTTCTCTACCATATCTCACAACCCAAGAGATTTTTTTTGTTGGGGTCGGGGGGTCCTGGGGAAAATTATTTTCTTCCAAATTTCTTCAAGATGCACAGTCTGTTGACCCAAAACCCCTTTGCCTCCTTACCAAAAAACAAATCAGTAAATCCATTTTGTAAAATAAAAGCCAGAAAGATTTCTTGGCTGCTTTAGACTCTGCCGCATGACTCCACTCAGGCAATGACAGACAGCCAACTGCCTGCTTGCATGGAGAGGGGAATGAAGGAGGGAAAGCCAAATACACATCTCAAATGATCATCCAGACGTTTGATCCACACACATTTCCTCTCCCATCACTCAAGATTTTGGCTGTGGTCAGTTGTGGTTTCTTTCTTGATGAACGATATTGTTTGAAAGAAAAGTCAGAAAAAAGGTTACTCTTTTGTTCCTCCTAACAGGCCCTTAGTACCTTATTTCTCAATAGCCTCTGTCGACCTTTGTCCTCCTCCTGTTTCTTCCTTTTCTCTCCCATCACTGTCTCTTCTCAGTCTGACATTCTGAGAGGAGCTGGCCAAAAGTCACCATTTCCCCAGTCAAGAGAAGCAATGGTAACAAAGGCAGCAGCTCAGCTGGCCACACACATCCCATTTCAGCCCACAGTGTACCTGTTCCCCCTCCCCAGTCATGACATCATGTGAGTACTTCCTAATTTCCACATCCCAAAATACCCCTTTTAGCCTTCATCTTACTTGGTCTCTATCAAAGTTGGCCGCTCCCTCTTCCTTAAAAATCTTATTATTATTAGATTTGGCTTGAAAGGCACCTCCACCCACCTGGTCTTCCTTCTCCTCTGCGGCCACAGCCTGCCTTTGTGGCCAGATTCCTCCACCTACCCTTTCACTGCCATTGCTCCCCAGAGTTCTGTCCTCGACCCCCTTCTCTCTCCGCGTGCCCTCACTGAACACCCTCAACCTCTCTCAGTGTTGTAACACCTACTGAGACCTCAGCAATTCCCAAATTCGCACCTCCAGCATCCCTCTCCCTCTGATTCTACATATGTATATGCAACCGCTTGTTGACTGTTTAGCCTGGAAAACAAAAAGCTAGAGAGGATAAGATGGCTAATTTCCAATATTTGAAAGAGTGTCAGACCACAGAGTAGGCCAGAACCAAATGGGTAGATTTCAGCTCAGCACACTGGGGACTTTCCTTTTTTTATTTTATTTTATTTATTTATTTTTTTATTTTTGAGACGGAGTCTGGCTCTGTCACCTAGACCAGAGTGCAGTGGTGAGATCTCGGCTCACTATAACCTCCATCTCCCAGGTTCAAGCGATTCTCACGTCTCAGTCTTCCTAGTAGCTGGGATTACAGGTGTGCACCACTGTGCCAGGCTAATTTTTGTAGTTTTAGTAGAGATGGATTTCTGTCATGTTGGCCAGGCTGGTCTCGAATTCCTGACCTCAGGTGATCCACCCACCTCGGCCTCCCAAAGTGCTAGGATTACAGGCGTGAGCCACCGTGCCCGGCCTACATTGACGACTTTTCTAACAAACAACACTAGCCAGGGGCTAACACAGGGGCTAACAGAGGGGATCCTTCTGAGGTAGTGAGATCCCTGCAACTAGAAGTAGGCACAGAGGATATCTGCAGATGGCACAAGGCCAAACTAAGCAACATCTATGTTTTCCCCCATTCTCAGATTGAGACTTCTCAGCTCAGTAGAGGTTCAGATAAATAAAAGATTTTTCATTTTATTGAGTACCTAAAATTACAATTCTTCGATATAGGACACTGGTTAGAAATCATTGTGATATTTTCTTTTTATTGATTTTTTTAATCATGATTTGTTGTTTATCAAATAAATACTTTGGTTTTGGGGTTTGTTTTGAGATGGGATCTCATTCTGTCACCCAGGCTGGAGTGCAGTGGCACAACCTCAGCTCACTACAACCTCTGCCTCTTGGGCTCAAGCGATCCTCCCACCTCAGCCTCCCAAGTAGCTGGGACTACAGGCGTGTGCCACCATGCCCAGCTGATTTTTTTTGTTGTTGTTGTTCTGTATTTTTGGTAAAGATGGGGTTTCACCATGTTGCCCAGGCTGGTCTCAAACTCCTGGGCTCAGGATATCCACCCGCCTCGGCCTCCCAAAGTGCTGGGATTACAAGGGTGAGCCACCATGCCTGGCCATACTTTGCATTACAAACTCATTTGTCTTATCATACATACACTAGTTTTTAGAGAACAAAATTTACTTGGTCACTGATTGAAGGCTTTCAGATTAAAGCAGTTGCAAAAACACCGCTTCTGGACATTTCTCTTCATTCTATCCCCATACACTGTTTTTAAAAATAGCAAATTAGGCCAGGCGTGGTGGCTCTCGCCTGTAATCCCAGCACTTTGGGAGGCCAAGGCGGGTGGTTCATGAGGTCAGGAGTTCAAGACCAGCCTGGCCAAGATGGTGAAACCCTGTATCTACTAAAAATACAAAAAAAAAAAAAAAAAAAAAAATTAGCTGGGCATGGTGGTGGGCGCCTATAATCCCAGCTACTCAGGAGGCTAGGGCAGAGAATTGCTTGAACCTGAGCGGCGGAGGTTGCAGTGAGCCAAGATCACGCCACTACACTCTAAGAGCATGGGCAACAGAATGAGACTCAGTCTCAAGAAAAAAAAAAAGTTAATAGATAAGGAATTATAATTAAATCCAAATCCAATTTAACACAAAGACTTTTTAAAGGTTCTTCAAATACCTTGCTCTTTTTTCATCACCAGCCTGGGATGTTATCAGGCAACCCTAAATACGGTCAAGGCAAATACTGCATCATTACTGAAGGTAAAGAAATTTGTAGCGATATTCACTGAGCATTTTCATGCTGGGCCCCATGCCCAGTATGTGTAAAACAGGGATGTTGAGTAAGTCATAGTTCTGCCCTCAAAAAGCTCTTGGGCTAAAGTCCTGTCCTCAAAGAGCTCTTGGCCTAAAGAGGGAGGCAGACCCATGAGCCAATGAGCACAGTAGAGTAAGGTAAGTATTGTGATGTTTGTCAGCAAGAACAGGGAAGCCTAGACAGAGGACACTTACGACTAAGGTCTTGGCCGGGTGCGGTGGCTCACTCCCGTAATATCAGCACTTTGGGAGGTCAAGGTGCGCGGATCGTATGAGGTCAGGAGTTCAAGAGCAGCCTGGCCAACATGGTGAAACCCTGTCTCTACTAAAAATACAAAAATGAGTTGTGTGTGGTGGCACATGCCTGTAATCACAGCTACTTGGGAGGCTGAGGCAGAAGAATCTCTTGAACCCAGGAGGCAGAGGTTCCAGTGAACCGCCAAGATCATGCCGCTGCACTCCAGCCTGAGCGACAGAGCAACAACCTGTCTGAAAAAAAAAGAAAAAAAAGAATAAGGTCTTGTTTAAATACCTAACTCTAACTGCAGGGGGGTGAGGGATAAGAGACTACACACTGGGTACAGTGTACACTGCTTGGTAATGGGCGCACCAAAATCTCAGAAATCACCACTAAATAACTTATCTATGTAACCAAAAACCACCTGTTCCCCAAAAACTATTGAAAGTTTTAAAAATAATACCTAATTGCAAAATCTTAAAATAACAAAAATGTAAAAGCAAAATTATCTACACTTCCATCATTTAATCAAATTGTTTCCAATTCTCCATCTTACCTTCTAATCTTTATACATATACATGCAATTATTTCATACATGCAATATTATGAAAGTAGTTTGAGAGTCCACCTTTTCACGTCTTATATCATTAGTATTTTTCCATTTCACTTTTTTTCTTATTCCCACTTCATCCCCTTGAGATAACCAATACTCTACATCTTCTTTCTCTTGATTGAATCACCCATTGGTAGGGTACCAAAATAATATTCAAAGTAGAACAATTGGGCCAGGCACAGTGGCTCATGCCTGTAATCCCAGCACTTTGTGAAGCTGAGGCAGGCGGATCACCTGAGGTAGGCGGATCACCTGAGGTCAGGAGTTTAAGACCAGCCTGGCCAACATAGTGAAACCCCGTCTCTACTAAAAATACAAAAATTAGCCGGGTGTGGTGACGGACACCTGTAATCCCAGATATTTGGGAGGCTTAGGCAGGAGAATCGCTTGAACCCAGGAGGCAGAGGTTGCAGTGAGCCGAGATAGTGCCACTGCACTCCAGCCTGGGCAACAAAAGTGAAACTCCATCTATAAATAAATAAATAAATGGCTGGGCGCAGTGGCTCACACCTGCGATCCCAGCACTTTGGGAGGCAGAGGTGGGTGGATCACGAAGTCAGGAGATCAAGACCATCCTGGCTAACAGGGTGAAACCTCGTCTCTACTAAAAATACAAAAAATTATTCAGGCATGGTGGCGGGCGCGTATAGTCCCAGCTACTTAGGAGGCTGAGGCAGGAGAACAGCGTGAGCCCAGGAGGCAGAGCTTACACTGAGCCGAGGCCATGCCACTGCACTCCAACCTGGGCAACAGAGTGAGACTCCGTCTCATAAATAAATAAATAGCAAAACAGGCCTAGATTCACAACTCCTCCATGGATCACAGCAGCAACGCTGTGTGAATTTTCTTTACTTAGCTACTCATGCACATATGCTCTTCATACTATTTTTTTCTTCTCTCCCTCCCACCCCCCTATATATATAATACCCCAACTCACAACTTCTGCCTTTACTCATAGTTGCAGCTGCCTCATAACTCCTGCTCACACATGGGCCAACATAACCTTTCAATAACATGACATTTCAGCAATTCTGCCATCCTCCTCAAGCCCCTAATATCCCTTGGCTCTGTTTCTCAAGTTTACCTTTTCATGTCAGACATACTCATGGTCTCATCATCTATAACCTTGCGAGGAGGAAGAAAGGGGGGTGTGATGATATGATCTACAACTGCCCTTTTAACAAAGACAGTGGAAGGGGCATTTTTTTCCTCCCTACGACAGCCTTGGCCATGACCCCCCTCACCGCCAAAGCCACTGCATTCCCTCACAAGGTTCTGCCTTGTTCACACACCTTGTGGGGCCTTTGAAAAAGTTTAAATGGTTAAATGCTCAATTAACTGCCAAGGAGTATACTAAAATTTCACATCTAAAAGCTTTTCTTGAGTCAGCTTCAGTAAGGAGGCAGGAAGAAACAATCCCTGAGTCCGTCAGACACAAAGGTGACTTACTCTAGTGGATCCCACACCTGCCAAGGCGTGGCCCCAGATGGTGCTATCTCATACACGCAGGGCCAAAAATGGACCTCAGAGTCACATGTGCCTAGGTCCCAGTTCTGCTGCTCACTGTGTGATCTTGAAGAGGTCAAAACATTTTTTTTTTTTTTTTTTGAGACGGAGTCTTGCCCCATTGCCCAGGCTGGAGTGCAGTGGCATGATCATGGCTCACTGCAACCTTTGCCTCCCAGGTTCAAGCTATTCTCCTGCTTCAGTTTCCAAAATAGCTGGGATTACAGGCACCCACTACCATGCCCTGCTAATTTTTGTATTTTTAGTAGAGACGGGGTTTCACCATGTTGGCCAGGCTGATCTCCAACTCCTGACCTCAGGCAATCCGCCCGCCTCAGCCTCCCAAAGTGCTGGGATTACAGGCGTGAGCCACCACACCCGGCCTGGTCAAAACATTTTGAGTCTTGCACTCCTCATCTCTAAAATGAGGTAAAGTTGGGTTTTTGTTTTGTTTTGGAGATGGGAGTATCACTCTTGTTGTCCAGGCTGGAGTGCAACGGCGTGATCTCGGCTCACCGAAACCTCTGCCTCCCAGATTCAAGCAATTCTCCTGCCTCAGCCTCCCAAGTAGCTGGGATTACAGGTGTGCACCATGACACCTGGCTAATTTTTGTTTAGTAGAGACAGGGTTTCTCCGTGTTGGCCAGCTAGTCTTGAACTCCTGACCTCAGGTGATCCGCCCACCTCAGCCTCCCAAAGTGCTAGGATTACAGGTGTGAGCCACCGTGCCCAGCCAAAATGAGGTAAATTTTTAAGTGACTTCACATAAGTAAGGATTAAAATATTAAATGGAAAACTGAGTTTAGTGTCAATTAAGGATTATGCAATTGCTGGTTTAACTAATTTCCCATTTAGTTTTCAGCCTAGGGAAAAGCCTGTTAACTAAGTAAATGTTCCATTTTCTACCAACAGGAAAACAATCAGCTACAAAATCACCAATGTCTCTTGGATTTCAATCCTTAGTCAACAGTGCCAGATCTACAGAAGCAAAACTAAAATTTTTTTTTCTTTCACAAAGTAGTTTTAAGCCTCCAAGCATTTGAATCTTTAAAACGTCATTCAGGGACTTTAAACGAAGGAGTGAAGGCTGGGCATGGTGGCTCACAACTGTAATCCCAGCACTTTGGGAGGCCAAGGTGGGTGGATCACTTGAGGCCAAGAATTCAAGACCAGATTGGCCAACGTGGTGAAACCCCGTCTCTAGTAAAAGCACAAAAAATTAGCCGGGTGTGGTGGCATGCACCTACAGTCCCAGCTACTCGGGAGGCTGAGGCACAAAAATCGCTTAAACCCAGGAGGTGGAGGTTCCAATGAGCCAAGTTCGCGCTACTGCACTCCAGCCTGGCTGACACAGTGAGACTGTCTCCATAAATAAATACATGGGAAAAAAGCAGACGAAGCATACTAATTTTTTTTTAACCTTTATTTACAAAGAACACAACTCCTCTTGACACAAACACACACACATTCCAAGGAGAAGCCCATTACTAACAACAACAGACTGGGGAGAATGACGGGGCCTTATTGAACACTGTTCAATAAAGAACACTAGTCTGTGTACCGCAGACTAGGGGTCACTGAGAACGTTTTCTCACATACGACTTTTAACCTCCAAGACAGGAAAAGAGATCTTGATGTGGAGGCCCGCCCACCTACAAGGCAGAAAGCTCCACTCTCAGTCTTCAGCATCGTCAAACTGTCCTGTTTCAAAGACCATCTTGGAATAATGGGGTATCAGTGGAGGCGGATGGTGCCAGCTGGGGTCATAGATCATATCTCCTTGTGGGGCACAGCACACCCAAGGTTTGAGCTCTTGAGAAATGCTCTCCTGGATGTCGTCAGCATCTGCAGACAGTTTTAAAAGACAGATTAAGGGAAGGAAGGAGGGAAGGAAAGAAGGTAAAAATGGACAGCCACAAAGTATGTCTAGGGGACAGATCCTTGCACTTATTTTGTTTAAAAACACACACAGTTCTCCTTTCCTGAAGAACTGTAAATGTGTTCATTCTGAACAGCTGTGAAGCTGTGCTTCTCAGACAAGGGTTCTTAGCAGTGGAGAGGAAGCAAACTGGATAACACAGCACTTCTATCTGCAGCTGCTCAATTCATAGCAGAGATTTTTGAAGAGAGTAACAGTTTTGATGTTAAAACAGTGATACATTACGAAGTCAAATGTATTTTTTCAATATAAAAGAAGTGTCACAGAAATTGCAGACCTGTAACAGATACCAGCCTAAGCTCATAGATGTGGACCCCTGTTCCAAACTGTCTGCCTTCAGGGCTAGTCTGACAGGTGTGTCTGAGAAGGCCTGGTTCAGGACCCCCAGAGACTCCACACCTACCATATGGATTCCCTTGATCTGCTTTCAACTCCAAGTCCCAGTCCTCATTAAAAAGATCGCCAGGCTGTTCCTTGGGTGGACAGTTTGTCCCTTCTGACAGCTCCCAGGTATTCAGTTCTCCATCCGAGTCCTCCTCATCCATGGCAAAACCTTCCTCTTCAGAATGGGTGCCCTCAGCCCGAGCAGGACTGTCATTAGGAACGCTCTGTGCTCCACGGGCTAAATTGATAAAGAGAAGATGGCCTTAGTGACAAACCAAAGAGGACCTGCTGTGTGCTCAGTCAATTTTGGGCAGACTTACTATGAAGGTAGTAAAGCAAGTGCACAGAGTCTTCTTTAGCCACCTGAACACTTTTTTAAAAATGCTCTTCTGTGTATGTTTTTAAAAGACCTGATAACTTATTTTCAATAAGATGTTTTGTCTTATACAAGACCATTAATTGCCAGGTCCTTTAATTTACAAAGAGAGCTAGGGACATTTAACATTTTCAGGTGGTTTGCATGTCTGTCATTGAGGCAAAGGGCCTCTGATAAATAATACGCTTTCACAATACAAGCTTGAATTAAGTTTTTGCTATTTTTTTTTTTTTTTTTTGAGACAGTCTCACTCTGTAGCCCAGGTTGGAGTGCAGTGGCGCCATCTCGGCTCACTGCAACCTCTACCTCCCAGGTTCAAGCAATTATCTGCCTCAGCCTCCTGAGAAGCTGGGATTACAGGTGCCCGCCACCATGCCCAGTTAATTTTTCTGTATTTTTAGTAGAGATGGGGTTTCACCATCTTGGCCAGGCTGGTCTTGAACTCCTGACCTTGTGATCCATCCGCCTCAGCCTCCCAAAGTGCTGGGATTACAGACGTAAGCCACCGCGCCCGGCATTTTTTGCTCTTTTATTCTTCCCTTCAGCCTCAAAGAGCATGTTAGAGGTGAGCACAGGGACAAAGGAGAGCAGGGGCACTGCAGGCAGAAGACCAGAGCCTGTCTAATTACAATGGGCAGCACCTAGTGCCTCCTTCTGACAGTGGGCAGGCCGGAAGTACATTTTCAAAAGGCCTCACAATAAGAGAGGAAAGACTGGGGAAAGATAATGGATTTCCAAGCACACAGTGCTTTGGTGATGCCAGGTCCCAGGAGAGAAGACAATCAGCCTAAAACAGCCATGCTCTTAATACTGGAACAACAGTAACAGTGATAGGCAATAAAGTGATAGTTCAGAGCAAGGGGTCTAAAGCCAGACTGCCTGGTTTCCAATCCCTGTTTTGCCAAGTACTAAACATGGGACTGGGCAGGGCGCGGTAGCTCACCCCTGTAAACCTAGCACTTTGGGAGGCCGAGGCAGGCAGACTGCTTGAGCTCAGAAGTTCAAGACCAGCCTGAACACTGTGGCAAAACCTTGTCTCTACAAAAACTTCAAAAAATTTAGCTGGGGCCGGGCGCGGTGGCTCAAGCCTGTAATCCCAGCACTTTGGGAGGCCGAGATGGGCAGATCACAAGGTCGGGAGATCGAGACCATCCTGGCTAACAGGGTGAAACCCCGTCTCTACTAAAAAATACAAAAAAAACTAGCCGGACGAGGTGGCGGGTGCCTGTAGTCCCAGCTACTCGGGAGGCTAAGGCAGGAGAATGGCGTAAAACCCAGGAGGCGGAGCTTGCAGTGAGCTGAGATCCCACCACTGCACTCCAGCCTGGGTGACAGAGCAAGACTCCGTCGCAAAAAAAAAAAAATTTAGCTGGGTGCGGTGGCATTCACCTGTAATCCCAGCTACTCAGGAGGCTGAGGTGGGAGGATCGCTTGAGCCTGGGAGGCAGAGGCTGCAGTGAGCCAAGATCGTGCCATTGCACAGAGTGAGACCCTGTCTCAAAAAAAAAAAAAAAAAAAAAAAGTGTGACTGAGCTGAAATTTACTTAACTAGTTCCATAACATAAATATAGAATTACCATATGACCCAGCAATCCCAGTCCTAAACATATACCCAAAAGAACTGAAAACAGGTGTTCAAATAAAACAAGGATACTCACAGCAGTACTACTTACAATCACCAAAAGGGAGAAACACCACAAATGTCCATCAATGGATGAACGGGAAAACAAAATGTGGTATATGCATATGATGGAATTATTCAGCCATAAAAAGGAATGCAGTGTTGATACATGCTACAGCATGCATCGATGCACCTTGAAAATACACTACGTGGAAGAAGCCATACACAAAAGGCACATGTTGTTATGATTCCATTTACAGGCAACTCACATTTGCCTATCCAGAATAGATAAACCCACAGAGACAGAAAGCAAATGAGTGGTTGCCAAGAGCTCAGGGAAGGAAGGAATGGAGAATGACTACTTGGTGAGCACAGGGTTTCCTTTTAGGGTGATGAAAAGATTCTGGAACTAGGTACTGGTGATGGTTGCACAACACTGCCATTGTGCTAAAAGGCCACTGAATTATATGCTGTAAAATGGTTAAATGGTAAATTTATGTTAGGTATCTTTTACCACAATTTTTAAATTGTTTTTATTTAACTATTGTGTGCCTCAATTTCCACATCTGTAAAATGAAGATAGGGTTGTGAGAGTTACTTTAAAAGGAAAAAAAAGGGCCAGGCGTGGTCCCTCACGCCTGTAATCCCAACACTTTGGGAGGCCGAGGTGGGCAGATCACCTGAGGTCAGGAGTTCGAGACCAGCCTGGCCAACATAGTGAAAGCCCCTCTCCATTAAAAATACAAAAATTAGGCCGGGCGTGGTGGCTCACGCCTGTAATCCCAGCACTTTGGGAGGTCAAGGCAGGCGGATCACAAGGTCAGGAGATCGAGACCATCCTGACTAACGTGGTAAAACCCTGTCTCTACTAAAAACACAAAAAATTAGCCAGGCGTGGTGGCAGGTGCCTGTGGTCCCAGTTACTCGGGAGGCTGAGGCAGGAGAATGGCATGAACCTGGGAGGCGAAGCTTGCAGTGAGCCGAGATCGCGCCACTGCCTGGGAGACAGAGCGAGACTCTGTCTCAAACAATAAATAAATAAATACAAAAATTAGCCAGACGCCGTTGTGCGCGCCTGTAATCCCAGCTACTCAGGAGGCTGAGGCACGAGAATCACTTGAACCCAGGAGATGGAGGTTACAGTGAGCCTGGATGACAGAGTGAGACTCTATCTCAAAAAAAAAAAAAAAAAGAAAAAAAAAAGAAAAAAAGGGGGCCGGCACGGCAGCTCACACCTGTAATCCCAGCACTTTGAGAGGCTGAGGCAGATGGGTCACGTGAGGTCAGGAGTTCAAGACCAGCCTGGCCAACATGGTGAAACCCCATCTCTACTAAAAATACAAAAATCAGCCGGGCATGGTGGCATATGCCTGTAATCCAGCTACTTGGGAGGCTGAGGCAGGAGAATGCTTGAATCCAGGAGGTAGAGGTTGTAGTGAGCCAAGATTGTGCCACTGTACTCCAGCCTGGGCAACAAGAGCAAAACTCCCTCTCAAAAAAAAAAAAAAAAGGCAGGGGGCTGGGCACAGTGGCTCATGCCTGTAATCCCAGCACTTTGGGAGGCCTAGGTGGGCGGATCATTTGAGATCAAGAGTTCTAGACTAGCCTGGACAACATGGTGAAACCCTATAGCTACTAAAAATACAAAAATTAGCTGGGTGTGGTGGCACATGCCTGTAGTTCCAGCTACTCGGGAGGCTGAGGCAGGAGAATTGCTTTAACCTGGGAGGCAGAGGTTGCAGTGAGCTGAGATTGTGCCACTGTACTACTCCAGCCTGGTGACAGAGCAAGATTCCATTTCAAAAAAAAAAGATATTTTGAGAGTGAACACATTCACATAACTTTCAGTATATTGGCATAATTGTTCTATATTAATATGGTTAATCACATATGCATAATTTATAAATTAAACTATATCAGAAATAGTATATATAGGGGGAAAAAAAGCAGTTTCAGGCATCCCCTGGGGGGGTTCTTAGAATGTATCCCCTAGGAATAAGGGGAGACTGCTGTACTATTTTCACCGTTTCAAGCTGTTTCTCTCGGTAGAAGGATGGGTTTGAACGTAAGGAAAGCCCCAGGACTTCCCTTAAGGAAGCTCCAAGCAAGGCTTCCAAAGGAGGGTACTGTTCAACCCTGGGCAGAGGCCACTAAGCAGCAGAGAGGACTGGCTAAAAGAAAAGGTAAATGAGACAGAGGGACCATCCCTCTCCTCATGTCCTTGGTCTCCCCAGCTTCCACTGTCTCTGCCATCTACTTGCCTAGTCGATCCATAGCCTTCTCAGTCTCTCTCTCCTGACTGGAGTGGTCAGCTTTGGCAAAGCCAGCCTGCAGGAAGAAGAAACGATTACCAAGGACTTGGGTATCTGGGGTATGCCCAGTATTCAGCTATTGCACCTCAACCCCACCCACTCTTCCATACTCCCCTTGGTGATGCAGGGCTGGCACTCTGCCACCCACATTTCTGCTTTGCCCTGTTAAACTGCGCAAGGCTGGAAGGAGACGGGCATTGTTCCTTCCTATTCACGTTGGCATCACCTTATGACACTTCACCATGGCAGCAGGAATGCCTTCCTATAGTGGCCACAGAATCCAGTATACAGTTCTGCGAACTCTTGCAGAGCCAGTCTTATCACTGCACCTTCTCTTTAGAGGTCTGGATCCCAGGACTCTCCTCCAAGGTCGGAGACCCCCTACATCAGCTGAGGCAGTGCCTCCTCCTTAAAGGTTGGAATTTCAGCTCTACAGAGCCTTTCCTCTAAGCTTTTAATCAACTTCATCTCTTTGTTCCTCCAGCCCTAGGTTGGTAGCTGTTCCCTGCGGTTGCCACCCCCAGGTATACGTTTCACCTTTTCAGTTACTTAACAACTTTATCGTTAGCAAACAACTCTATCAAATTCTGTTTCCTCACCAACACATTGAGGTGGGGGAAGCTTTATAGTTCCTCTGCAACGCTGAGCACTGAAGGCAGTATTTCTCATCTAACTGAAAATCTTCCCGTACGGCCAACCAAATGCTTCTCTGCTCCCATCACTCAGAAGTTCCTGAAACCCTATGACCTCCAAGACCTCTTTCTAAAGAATCACGAAATGTTCCCCGCCTGCATAAAAAGACTTGATTTTGATCTCAGCTCTGCCATCCATTCAGACTGTGACCTTGAACACATCACTTCAATTACTGTGCCTGAGTTTTCTTCTCCAGAAATTGGGGGCGACTGTTCTGACCCTGCAGGGGACTTATGATGAGATACCATTTATGAAAACACCTGGCATGTAGCAAGAATGTAACATTTCTTGAATTTAAATTCATCTTTTCTGCTACATCTAAACTGTACTTGGCACCTGCTCCAATCAGCATTCATTATCTAGTTATGCCTGGGTTTAATAATTCAATTCCACTCCCTTTAGTTAGTGGCAACTTCTGATCACTGCCGCCCAAGGAGAAGTCAGACCTCTCGCCTAAACCACTGCCACTGCCTCCTAACCACCTTCCCATCCAGCCATCTGGCCCAGCCTTACAGAATTAATCACTACTCTGCTCTAAATCCTCAACAGCCCTCCACTGAGGGAGTGCAAAATTAGCCATGGCATTCGCACGTCCCCACGTCCCCAACTCCCATCAACCTGTTGAGCATAGTTCTCTGCATGCTCTGAGACCCAACTCCAGGTCATGTGCCCTGCACTTTCTCATCTCCACTCCTCTGCAGACACCACCAGCCTCTCACCTTGATCTTTTCCTGCTAGACCCAGACAAAATTAGTCCCATTCTATTCTGCACCACAAAGTAATTTTCTGTATAAGTGTCGCTGCATTTTTCATATCTTACTTTGGCTAAGTACCATCTTTGAGGCATCATTCATCCAGTTAGCATGTCTATCTCCTGTGCCAGGCACTATGCTAGGCTGGGCAAACAGCCCTAACAGAGGGTTCCTACCTAAGCACCCAGCCAGGACTGACAGTAAACAAGGGCAGGTAATGACTGCAATAACGGTCTGTAACGTTCTCGAGAAAACCGGGTGCTGTCTAGCGTACATGAAAACAAGTTTCTGGAAACCCTGCGTCAAACAGGGCCTTTTTGGTTTCAATAAGAAGGGGGAGTGCGCATGTGACATCATCTGGGGCTCAGGGTTAGCGGGCATCCCCACCAACGCACAGAGGTCCACAGGTCTGTAAAGTCAAGTCCCTCTCCTCGCCGCTCTCACCAGGCCCTCGCCCAGGCTCCTGGCAGCGGGACCCGGCTCTCGGTCACCAGCGTCACCTCCCATTTACCAAATTCGCAGCGGCGCCCAGCGGGCGGACAGCCTTCCCCACCGACCCGGCGCGCCCACCCACGCACTCGGCGTTCCTCGCCCCGCAGCCCCGCAGCCCCGCAGCCCCGCGGCCCCTCGGCCTGGCAGTTTTCAGCTGGACCGCGAAGCCAAACAGCGATCCAGGTCGCGGGGCGGCCGGAGGCCGGCCAAAGGCGCTTCCCCAGCCCCGCGGCCCCCGCCCAGCCCGGCCCCGCGACTTCCTGCCCCAGGATGCGGCTGGCTGTTGCTCCCGGCCCCCACGCGGCGCTTACCTCCGGGCTGGGGGGCGTCTCCCGCGCGCTAGGCAGCGGCGGGCCCCGAGACGGCTCCGCGGCCCGCCGTGCCTGGGCCCTGGCGGCCTGAGGGTCCATGCCCGGCTGCCAGCGGCTCGGCGCCCTGGACGCCGTGGGCCACGTGACGCGCGCCTGTCTGCTGCCAGCCCGAGGATCCGCCGCCGAGGGGCCAATCAGCCTGGGGAGGGTCCCGGCCAAGAGGGCGGGGCGCCGGGGGGTGGGGGGGTCACGAGGAAACGGGGGCGGGGCGGCGCAGGGGGCGGGGCGTGCGGCCAGCGCGAAATCTGAAACAATCTCGGGGACTGATTTTGGCAACTCCTCGCGGTACAGATCCCAAGGCTGGACGACTAGCTGGGTGTGAAACGCCATGCGTACCCTACGCAGCCACTTGGGGTGTGCTCCAGCTTCAAAACCCCGCGTGGGTAGGACACATCAGCAACCTAGTGACCTCCACCTTGAGATAATGATCGTCTTTGAAGATAATCCATTAGAAACCAGGATAAGACACAAACTGCAATGTGCGGTGGACACAGAATAGAGGCCACGACGCTTACTCATAATAATCCTGAACATTCGGGTTCCTGTATTTCCATGCTCAACGCCTGATACTCAACAACCTCATTATTTCCCATTTTTCCTCGAAAGGTGGCTTCTGGGGATAGGCAGGGCCTGAGCTGGGAACAACCCAATTGGAAAGACAGCCTTCCCGGCCTTCCCCACAGTGCCTAACCTCTAATAACAAACCAGCTCAAGGCGTGCTAATCACGTCAACATCAGGACATGAGACCCTCTTCCTTCATCCCCCTCAAAGACTCTGTTGTTTGTACAACACAAAAGGCATTTGAAAAAATTTAGCATAAAACTGACACACAATATTCGATATTATTTTTCTCTCTGTAGATGTTCCTACGCAGGAGTCAGTATCCCCAAGGCTGCCTCTAGGTCAGCAGTGTCCAATAGAACCTTCTTTAATGGTGAAAATAAAAGTTCTACTATCTGTGCTGTCCAATATAGTAACCATATACCTACTGAGCACTTGAAATGTGGCCAATATGAATAAATTGAATAATTCTAATAAATTTAAATTGCTACATCTGCCTAGGAGCTACTGTTTCTAACAGTGCAACTCTAAGTGTACTAGCTAGATGCGTTTTCATAACCTGCAATAGTGAGAATCAGATATAGGGACGTGATGAGCCCAGGTGACCACCTTTATATAGCTTTGTGTTAAGGAGACTACCACTATCCTCTTTGCTCCCTACTCTATTTACAACACATATCTCTTTTGTAAAATTAAAGTGCCAAATAAGATTTAGAAGGTTAAACATCCCAGGACTTAAGGGACAGGAAAAAGAGGAATTTTTTTCTTATTTTAAAACAAATGACAAAACAGGCTGGCCGCGGTGGCTCACTCCTGTAATCCTAGCACTTTGGGAGGCTGAGGCAGGCGGATCACTTGAGGTCAGTTCAAGGCTATCCTGGCCAACATGGTTAAACTCCGTCTCTACCAAAAATACAAAAATTAGCCAGGCGTGGTGGTGCACACCTATAATCTCAGCTACTCGGGAGGCTGAGGCAGGAGAATCCCTTGAGCCCGGGAGGTGTAGGTTGCAGTGAGCAGAGATTGTCCCACGGCACTCCACTCTGGGCAACAGAGTGAGACGTGGTCAAAAAAAAAAAAAAAAAAAAAAAAAAAAAAACAAAGAAAAAACAGTACAAAAGCTCAAAATAAAAATATTCTAAAGTAGACTCTAATACTCACAGAAATTTAACATATAATAAAGGCAACATCACAAATCAGCAGAGAGAAACGTAACTGGCCAAAGAGTGTTGGAAAAATTAATTAACTGCTTGGGGAAAAAAGAGTCTTCTCAGCACCAGGAAGAGCTTTCAAAGCATTTTAAAAACAGACATCACAAACACACACACACACACACACACACACACACACACAAAATACCTCTGGGCATCAAAAATTGCCACAAAAGGTGGGCGCTTATATAATCCCAGCTACTTGGGAGGCTGAGGCAGGGAGAACTGCTTGAACCCAGGAGGCAGAGGTTGCAGTAAGATCATACCACTGCACTCCAGCCTGGGCCACAGAGCAAGACTCTGTCTCAAAAAAAAAAAAAAAAAAAAAAATTGCCACAAGAAAAGCTGGGGATAAAATTATTTGCAACAAATTAGAAACAAGATAATAATATACTTAGTATGTTTTTAAAAACTCTGCCCAGGCACAATGGCTCATGCCTGTAATACCAGTACTTTGGGAGGCTGAGGTAGGATTGCTTGAGGCCAACCCTTTAAGAGACCAGCCCTGGCAACATAGTGAGACCAGTCTCTACAAAAAAATTTTTTAATTAACCAGGCGTGGTGGTGTGTGCCTATAGTCCCAGCTACTCAGGAGGCTGAGGCAGGAGGATCTCTTGAGCCCAGAATTTAAGGCTGTAGTGAGCCATGATCATACCACTGCACTGTAGCCTAGGTGACAGAGCAAGACCTTGTCCAATTAAAAAAAAAAAAATTTAACTCATAAATTAGTAAGAAAAAAGTGTTTAAAATAGTCTAAGGATGTAAAAAGATGAGAAACATAAAATACACTAACTTCACTAATATCAAAGAAAAGTATGTTAAAACAATGATATATGACATTTCACCTATAAAATGGTAAAAATAAAAAATATAATTACACCAGTACAGGTAAGGATACTGACACTTTCATCTACTGCTTGAAAGAAGGAGCAAACCAGCAATACATATCAATATTCTCTAAAAGCAGTATCCTTTGATCCAGTAATTCCACTGTCAGATGTCAATCTCCTAAGGAAATAGCCAGGGATGTGAACAAAGATTGACAAGAATCTTCATCAACGGCATTTATATAATTTTTTTAAAAATTAGAAATGACAAGTCTAGGCCGGGCTCGGTGGCTCACGCCTGTAATTCCAACACTTTGGGAGACCAAGATGGGTGGATCATGAGGTCAGGAGTTCGCAACCAGCCTGGCCAATACGGTGAAACCCCCTCTCTACTAAAAATACAAAAATTAGCTGGGTGTGGTGGCGAGTGCCTGTAGTCCCACCCAGCTGCTCGGGAGGCTGAGCCAGAACCACTTGAACCCAGGAGGTGGAGGTTGCAGTGAGCCGAGATAGGGCCACTGCACTCCAGCCTGGGCAACAGAGCAAGACTCCATCTCAAACAAACAAACAAAGACAGTCCAACCGGAGAATAAGTAAAATACATTATGGCTTATTTTTACAATGTAATGTTATGAATTCATTAAATGTTTTAAGGCTATTTAATGACACAGAAAAACAATACTAAGTGAAACTAACAATAAGCCACACTGAAAGCTTGTCCCAGTGACATGATATTAAGCTACAGGATACAATTCAAACAGTTACATCCTGCTCCTGGAATGTTTTCATTTTTTGCTCCAAGCCTGCCTTGCACTCCTCACTGCTAAGGCTTCTCTGCACTTGAATCTATTCCCTACCCCTTCCCTTCTTTTGTTGGTGCATTGCCTCAATTGCAAACACTTCTCTGATCATCAGTCCCAGAAGACAGAAGACACTTTTTTATAGTTTTCACCTTCTTGAAGGGCAAATTTTCCCAACATCCAGCAATTCCTTTGCTGCTGATCCAATCAACTTTCTTAGGACATTCAGCTGTTTTTGCAACCCCCACTTCTATCCCCAAAGGCCTCCCCTCCCTTCTTTCCTGCACATAATGGGCACTCAAATATTTCTTGAATGAATGAATGGGTAAATAATCTAAGAGTATAAATCCAATTCTGATAAAGGAAATCAAATTACTGAGTTTAACTCTAGATTACAGGATGTTTTGATTTTTTTCGCCACACTATTCTATTTCCTCCATATTTTTCAGAACAAATGCATACCACGTATCTTATAATGAGAATAAACTAACAAAACTGTACCTTCTCCTTTTCTTTTTTTCTCGAGGAGTTTTGCTCTTCTTGCCCAGGCTGGGGTGCAATGGCATGATCTCAGCTCACTGCAACCTCCGCCTCCCAGGTTCAAGCGATTCTCCTGCCTCAGCCTCCCAAGTAGCTGGGATTACAGGAGCCCAACACCACACCCGGCTAATTTTTGTATTTTCAGTAGAGATGGGGTTTCACCACATTGGCCAGGCTGGTCTCAAACCTCTGACCTCAGATGATTTGCCTGCCTCAGCCTTCCCAAAGTGCTGGGATTACAGGTGTGAGCCACCACGCCCGGCCACTTTCTCCTTCGTTTCAACTGGCTCTTAAATCGAGATTAGAGATATTAGTGCTTGACCCGAGATAATAAAAAAAAAACCTGTCATATGCTTTCCATGTATTTTGGGGAACATTTAGGACCTGTGGTAGATCGGGCCTCAACATTAAATCAGCAGTTCTCTTTCCCGGAATCAGAGATTAGCACATCAAGCTGAGCACGGTGTCATACACCTATAATTCCAGCTACTCAGGAGTCTGAGGTGAGAAGGTCACTTGAGTCCAGGAGTTCAAGACCAGCCAGGGCAAAAGAGCAAGATCCTGTCTCAATCATAAAAAATTTTTAATTTTTAAAAAAGATTAACAAGTTAACATAAAATAAAGTGTGTCTCAAAACCAGACAGCCATCTTGTCTGCCATCACTGAGCAAATTACAGATGGACTCATAATACAAATTTGCCCACAGTGCTTGCTTGCAATACTGTTTCACAAAGCAGGCTGTATTCTTCCTCTTCACAAATGGCCAGTCTGATGCATAGCATGTTTAGCTACAAATGCCTCTGCTGACTCTCCCTGCAACATTTTCATCGCTCGCCAGTAGATCCGTCCACAGTTCTCAGGTCTACCAAGGGGGTGGGTCAATTCTTCTTTCATATAATCCATCCAAATATCTTTAAAAAAAAAAAAAATACAATTAGATAACCGACAGGAGTGTTATTAGGTAACCTTATTAAATATCAATTCAACTCAAGATTTCTAAGAAACTTAACTTCTCACTGTTACTTCCCTAGGATGCTTTGTTTAACAATACCTCTCTTAGCTTCTTTAAACTATAGGGGCAGATTTTGGTTTGTTTTTTTTGAGACAGGGTCTCACTGTGTTGCCCAGGCTAGAACGTAGTGGTGGGAACATGGCTTACTATAGTCTCAACTTCCTGAGTTTCAGTGACCCTCCTGCCTCAGCCTCCAGGGCAGCTGGGACCACAGGCACACCACCATATTTGGCTAATTTTTTAATATTTTGTAGAAAGAGGGTTTCACCATATTGCCCAGGCTAGTGTTGAACTCCTGCGCTCAAGCAATCCTTCTACCTTGGCCTTCCAAAGTGCTGGGATGACAGGTGTGAGACATTGCACCTCGCCAGTTTTTTTTTTTTTTCCCAGTAGAAAACCTTCACATCAATCATAAAAGTCTGTTTTATTTACTTAACTCAAAAATACTAAACTTTTTGGTTAGGCACAGTGGCTCATACCTGTAATCCCAGCACTTCGGGAGGCCAAGGCAGACGGATCACCTGAGGTTAAGAGCTCAAGACCAGCCTAGCCAGCATGGCAAAACTCCATCTCGACTGAAAATACAAAAATTAGCCAGGCATGGTGGCACACGTGCCTGTACTCCCAGCTACTTGGGAGGCAGAGGCACGAGAATCGCTTGAACCTGGGAGGCAGAGGTTGCAGTGAGCCGAGATTGCGCCACTGCATTCCAGCCTAGGTGACAGAGTGAGACACCGACTCAAAACAAAATAAAAATAAACAAATCAATGTTTAAGAGTTCATAAAGTCCACAGATTTTACGTGACATACCTATACCCAGAAGTACGTTATACAAGTCCTACAAATGAGGGCAATGTGGAGACAGTCAATAACAGATGCCAATCAGCATCTCACGTTTACCCCTTTCATGTAACTCTAAATACATTTTTTTAAGAGAACAAAACCATGCAAATCTTTCTCTAATCCAGAGGGGGTGTTTTTGGTCTCTGGTTTTGAGACAGGGTCTCACTGTATCGCCCAGGCTGGAGTACTGGGATTACAGGCATGAACCACTGTGCTCAGCCAAGAAATACTGTTCTAACCATACTAATTGGTCACAAATTAAGGGTTTACTTACCAGAATCTGTGGATCCAAATTCTCTCAAAGCCCTCTCATAATATTCTCTTATGTTCGCGATATTGCAGGATTCCTGACAAAGATAGACAATCTTGCCTCAAAAGCCTGATTTATAACATAACAAATTCATTCCAACCATATTGTTAAGCAGCTATTGTCTGTCAGGTATTTGAAGGGGAAGAGTTTAACATGAACACAACTTGGCTCTCAACTTTTCCAGGAAAAAATCAAAGCCACTCAACAAAGTGAAGTACATGTGAAACATAAAAGCACTTTGCTGTAGTAGCATGGAAAAAAAAAGCGCTATTAGAAAAAAGTGGGGGACATGGGCAGCTTCACAGAAAACAGTATTTGAAAGTCTTGAGGAATGAGTGGGAATTAAATAAAGAAACAGCAAAGGTTCTAATTGTTTTGAGTAAGGATTTCTTCCTTCTGAATATCTGGGCTCTGGTACTTATTTGCTATATCCACTTAAAATAAATACTAGTTATATAACCTTCAGCAAGTTTTTAAACCCTTTGACCTTAAACACTTCATCACCTATAAAACAAGCATAATATCTTAGCACAGCTACGTATTAGATTAAAATGCTGATGAATTATGTACCTAGCAAAATAGCTATAACTAACTTTACAACCAAAAACTGCTCATTCTCCACCTATTTTTAAAAATATCTTCTTGCCGGGTGCCATGGCTCACGCCTGTAATCCCGCCATTTTGGGAGGCCGAGGTGGGCAGATCACAAGGTCAGGAGATCAAGACCATCCTGGCTAACACAGTGAAACCCCGTCTCCACTAAAAATACAAAAAATTAGCTGGGTGTGGTGGTGGGCGCCTGTAGTCCCAGCTACTCAGGAGGCTGAGGCAGGAGAATGGCGTGAACCCGGGAGGCAGAGTTTGTAGTGAGCCGAGATGGTGCCCCTGCACTCCAGCCTGGGTGACAGAGCGAGACTCTGTCTCAAACAAAAAGTATTCTTGCTGGGAGCGGTGGCTCACGCCTGTAATCCCAGCACTTTGGGAGGCCGAGGCGGGCAGATCACAAGGTCAGGGGTTTGAGACCAGCCTGGCCAACATGGTGAAACCCATCTCTGCTAAAAATACAAAAATTAGGGCCAGGCATGGTGGCTCTCACCTGTAATCCCAGCACTTTGGGAGGCCGAGGCGGGTGGATCACAAGATCAGGAGTTCCAGACCAGCCTGGCCAACATGGTGAAACTCTGTCCCTACTAAAAATACAAAACTTAACCAGGCATGGTGGTACATGCCTGTAATCCTAGCTACTCAAGAGGCTGAGGCAGGAGAACTGCTTAAATCTGGGAGGCAGAGGTTGTAGTGAGCTAAGAGTGTGCCACTGCACTCCAGCCTGGGCAACAGAGCGAGACTCTGTCTCAAAAACAAAAAAATTAGCCAGGTGCAGTGGCAGGGGCCTGTAATCCCAGCGACTTGGGAGGCTGAAGCAGGAGAATCGCTTGAACCTGTGACGTGGAGGTTGCAGTGAGCCAAGATTGTGCCACTGCACTCCAGCCTCGGCAACAGACAGTGAGACTCTGTCTCAAAAAAAAAAAAAAAAAAAAAAGTCAATTTAACCTCATATTTTAGACATGCACGAAAAACAGATCACACCTGTTTAACGGCTCATATGTGCACGGCATTATGCAACATCCTTTCTATCCAGTATCCCATTTGGTCTTACAACTCTCACACCCCTGAAACAGGTATAATAACCTTTACAGATGAGGATGGGAAGCTTAGAATTAAGTGACTTGCTCAAGGCACATAACTGTCATGTTATAAATCCAAAGCCTGGCTATTAAATATTAGGCTAGACTATCTCCTGTACTATAAAACTGTCTTATACAGTAGAATTAAGATACTTGGCTTGCCGGGCGCAGTGGCTCACGCCTATAATTCCAGCACTTTGGGAGGCTGAGGGATCACCTGTGAAGTCAGGAGTTTGAGACCAGCTTGGCCAACATGGCGAAACTCCGTCTCTACTGAAAATACAAATTTAGCCGGGCATGGCGGCATGTGCCTGTAATCCCAGCTACTCGGGAGGGTGTGGCAGGAGAATCACTTGAACCCAGGATGCAGAGTTTGCAGTGAGCCGAGATCACACCACTGCACCCCAGCCTGGGCAAGAGTAAGACTCTATCTCAAAAAAAAAGTAACATCTAAGTTTTCTATTCTCCGAACACGTACTTTCTCTTTGCTTGATTACCAATCCTAAACCAGCTCTATGGAAAAGGGGTTAGACCAAGGGATCAGAAATTTATACTGTATTATAATGAGAGCTTTTTACATAACAAAGCACTCCCAGGCCGGGCACAGTGGCTCACACCTGTAATCCCAACACTTCCGGAGGCAGAAGCGGGCAGATCACGAGGTCAACAGATAGAGACCATCCTGGCCAACATGGTAAAACCCCATCTCTACTAAAAATACAAAAATTGGCTGGGCCTGGTGGCGCACGCCTGTAGTCCCAACTACTCAGGAGGCTGAGGCAGGAGAATCGCTTGAACCTGGGAGATGGAGGTTGTGGTGAGCCAAGATTGCGCCACTGCACTCCAGCCTGGTGACAGAGTGAGACTCTGCCTCAGAGGAAAAAAAAAAAAGTCCGATAGATTAGTAACCACTTATCCATTTTCCCAGACAAGAAATGCTGAAACAGAATACTTACTTGCTCCTTTTCAAACTGAATCATTTTCCTGAAAAAGTCAACTGAAAATGGACGGCTCTCCTGTAAACTAAAAAGGAAGGAGAAAATGTTATCTTCAGCAATGACAAAAAGCCTCTTACATCTCATAAATGTAAATACCCAGACCAGTGCCTCCACAACACATGGTTTAATAAAGACTTGACTTCAAATCAATGCAAGGACTTGACCTGATGGCCAGTCACTCTCACAATTCAATGACCACTTTCTCTTCATATCCAGTTCTTAGTTCTTTTTTTTTTTTTTTTTTCTTGAGACAGAGTCTCACTTTGTCACCCAGGCTGGAGTGCAATGTTGCAATCATAGCTCACTGCAGCCCTGAATTCCCAGGCTCAAGCAATCCTCCTGCCTTAGCCTCTACAGTAGCTGTTGACTACAGGTATACAAAACCACACACAGCTTATTTTTCAAATTTTTTGTAGAGAAGAGGTCTCACTAGGTTTCTCAGGCTAGTCTCAAACTCCCGGGCTCAAGCAATCCTCCCGCCTCAGCCTTCCAAAGTGCCAGAATTACAGGTGTGAGCCACCATGCCTGGTTCAATTTTCTTACTTACTGTACTCTTCTTTCTCAATTGTAGAGTTTTCAAGTTCCCTCAACTACATGTCAAAGTCTTTTGGGAAATCAGTAATTCCATTTCTAGGAATATATTCTAAGGAAATGATTTCTAATATGGACAAATATTTGTGCAGAAATATTCATCCAAACAGTATTACTGTGGCCAAAAAAGTTATACTGCATCCACGGCTGGGCACGGTGGCTCACGCCTGTAATCCCAGCACTTTCTGAGGCCAAGGCGGGTGGATCACCTGAGGTCAGGAGTTCAAGACCAGCCTGACCAATATGGTGAAACCCTGTCTCTACCAAAAATACAAAAATTAGCTGGGTGTGGTGGCGGGCACCTATAATCCCAGCTACTTGGGAGGCTGAGGCAGGAGAATCACTTGAACCTGGGAGGCGGAGGTTGCAGTGAGCCGAGATCAAGCCATTGCACTCCAACCTGGGCAACACAGTGAGACTCCATCTCAAAAAAAAAAAAAAAAAGCTATACTGCATCCACAGAGCAGTATATCATACAGCTATCTTTTTTTTTTTTTCCTTTTAGATAAAGTCTCCCTCTGTCACCCAGGCTGGAGTATAGTGTTGAGATCATGACTCACTGCGGCCTAGAATTCCTGGGCTCAAGCGGTACTCCCACCTCAGCCTTCGGAATAGCTGAGACTATAGGTAAAAACCATGTCTGGCTAATTGTTTTTCATTTTTAGTAGAGAAAGGGTCTCGCTATGTTGCCCAGGCTGGTCTTCAACTCCTGGGCCCAAGCAATCCTCCCACCTCAGCCTTGGCTTCCCAGAGTGCTGAGATTATAGGAATGGCATGAGCCACCATGCCTGGCCTCTTTTTTTTTTTGAGACAGGCTCTCCCTCTGTTGCCCAGGCTGGAGTGTAGTGGCACAAGCATAGCTCACTGAAGCCTCAAACTCCTGGGCTCAAGCAATTCTCCCACCTCGGTCTCCTAAAGCACTGGGATTACAAGTGTGAGCCACAGTGCCTGGCCCATCAGCCACGTATTATTTTAATTTCAACTTTTATTTTAGATTCAGGGGAGTACATGTGCAGGTTTGCTATGTGAGTATATTGCGTGACACTGAGGTTTGGGGTAGACTGACCCCGTAACCTAGATAATGAGCATAGTAATCGATAGGTAGATTTTCAGCCCTTTCCTCCGTTCCTCCTACCCTCCTTCCCCCACCCTGTAGTGTCTACTATTTGTCTTTATGTCCACGTGTACCCAATGTTTAGCTATAATTGTAAGTAAGAACATGTGGTATTTGGTTTTCTGTTCCTGTGATAACCTGCTGAGGACAATGGCCTCCAGCTGTATCCATGCTACTGCCAAGAACATGATTTTGGTCTTTTTTATAGCTGCATAGTATTCCATAGAGTATATGTACCACATTGTCTTTTTCCAGTCAACTGTTGATAAGCACCTGGGTTGATTCCATGTTCTTACTATTGTGAATAGTGCTGTGATGAACATACAAGTACATGTCTCTTTGGGAGAACTGTTTTCCTTTGGGTATATACCTAGTATATGGAATTGCTGAGATGAATGGTAGATTTGTTTTAAGTTCTTCCAGAAATCTCCAGCTGATTCCCACAGGAGCTGAACTAATTTACATTCCCACCAACAGTGTATAAGGTTTTTCCTGCAGCCTTGCCAATATCTATAATTTTATGACTTTTTAATAATAGCCATTCTGATTAGTGAGATGGTATCTCACTGTGGTTTTGATTTGCATTTCTCTAAGGGTTAGTCATCTTGAGCATTTTTTTTTTTTTTTTTTTTTTGAGACGGAGTCTCACTCTGTCGCCCAGGCTGGAGTGCAGTGGCCGGATCTCAGCTCACTGCAAGCTCCGCCTCCCAGGTTTATGCCATTCTCCTGCCTCAGCCTCCGGAGTAGCTGGGACTACGGGCACCCGCCACCTCGCCCGGCTAGTTTTTTGTATTTTTAGTAGAGACGGGGTTTCACCGTGTTACCCAGGATGGTCTCGATCTCCTGACCTCGTGATCCACCCGGGATTACAGGCTTGAGCCACCGCACCCAGCCTTGAGCATTTTTTCATATGTATGTTGGCTGCCTTCAATATAGCTATTATATTTGTTTTGTTTTGGGTTTTTTTGTTTCTGTTGTTGTTTTTGTTTTGTTGTTTTTGAGATGGAGTCTCGCTCTGTCGCCCAGGCTGGAGTGCAGTGGCGCGGTATAGGCTCGCTGCAAGCTCTGCCTCCCAGTTTCACGCCATTCTCCTGCCTCAGCCTCCCGAGTAGCTGGGACTACAGGCGCCCGCCACCACGTCTGGCTAATTTTTTTTGAATTTCAATAGAGATGGGGGTTTCACTGTGTTAGCCAGGATGGTCCTGATCGCCTGACCTCATGATCCGCCTGCCTTGGCCCCCTAAAGTGCTGGGATTACAGGCGTGAGCCACCACGCCCGGCCTGTTTTTATTTTTGTTTTGAGATACGTTCTCACTCTATCACCAAAGCTGGAATGTAGTAATACAAACACGGCTCACTACAGCCTCAACCACCTGGACTCAAGTGATCCTCCCACTTCAGCTTCCCAAGGAGCTAAAATCACAGGCACATGCCACGACACCCAACTTTTTTTATTGTAACTTTTAATAGAAATGAAGTCTCACTGTGTTGCCCAGGCTGGTCTCAAACGCTTGGGCTCAAACAATCCTCTTGTCTCAGTCTCCCAAAGTCCTGAGATTACAGGCCTTGACCCAGCGTGCCCAGCTTATATGGCTATGTTTAATAAATGATTTTTATAAATAATTTTTGGCTGGGCACAGTGCCTCACACTACAATCCCAGCCCTTTGGGAGGCCAAGGCAAGAAGATCACTGGAAGCCATAAGGTCAAGATCAGTTTAAGCAACAAAGCGAGACCCCGACTCTACAAAAAAATTTAAGAATTAGCTGGGCATGGCCAGGCATGGTAACTCATGCCTGTAATCCCAGCACTTTGGGAGGCTCAGCTGGGCAGACTGCTTGGGCCCAAGGGTTCAAGACCAGCCTGGGCAACACAGTAAAACCCCATCTCTACTAAAAATAAAAAAATTACCTGGGTGTGGTGGTGCAACACCTGCAGTCCCAGCTACTTGGGAAGCTAAGGCACAAGAATTGCTTGAACCAGGGAGGCAGAGTTTGCAGTGAGCCAAGATGGGGCCACTACACTCAGCCTGGGTAACAGAACAAGACTCTGTCTCAAAGAAAAAAAAATATTTAGGCCGGGCACCATGACTCACACCTGTAATCCCAGCACGTTGCGAGGACGAGGCAGGCGGGTCACCAAAGGTCAGGAGTTTGAGACCAGCCTGGCCAACATGGCAAAAACCCTATCTACTAAAAATATAAAAAATTAGCCAGGCGTCGTGGCACATGCCTGTAGTCCCAGCTACTTGGGAGGCTGAGGCAGAAGAATGGCGTAAACCCAGGAGGCAGAGCTTGCA
The DNA here is from genome assembly GCF_007565055.1 of Rhinopithecus roxellana. Classification (NCBI taxonomy): domain Eukaryota; kingdom Metazoa; phylum Chordata; class Mammalia; order Primates; family Cercopithecidae; genus Rhinopithecus; species Rhinopithecus roxellana. The sequence goes on from NC_044567.1 coordinate 48,602,772, forward strand.
GTGAGCTGAGATCCAGCCACTGCACTCCAGCCTGGGTGACAGAGCGAGACTCCGCCTCAAAAAAAAAAAAAAAAAGGCCGGGCGCGGTGGCTCAAGCCTGTAATCCCAGCACTTTGGGAGGCCGAGACGGGCGGATCACAAGGTCAGGAGATCGAGACCATCCTGGCTAACATGGTGAAACCCCGTCTCTACTAAAAATACAAAAAACTAGCCGGGCGAGGTGGCGGGCGCCTGTAGTCCCAGCTACTCCGGAGGCTGAGACAGGAGAATGGTGTAAACCCGGGAGGCGGAGCTTGCAGTGAGCTGAGATCCAGCCACTGCACTCTAGCCTGGGCGACAGAGCAAGACTCCGTCTCAAAAAAAAAAAAAAAAAAAAAAAAAAAAAAAATTTTTAATCGTAAATAAAATTACAGTTATACTATAATTTCAACTACATAAAAACAAATTTTAAAATTATATGTTAACAGTAATTTTTCCTTTGATGATATAATAAATTATCATGGTTATGTTTTCCCCCACCACAATGAACTGCTTTTATTTTTCAAAAAAAAGAAAAAGAAGGCCAGGCATGGTGGCTTACACTTACAATCCTAATACTTTGGGAGGCTTAAGCAGGAGGACTGCTTGAGCCCAGGAGTTTGAGACCAGGCTGAACAATGCTGTGAGACTCAGTCTCTACAAAAAAAAATGCTTTAAGTTAGCTGGACATGGTGGTACATTCCTGTAAACCCAGACATTTGGGAGGCGGAGGTGGGAGGACTGCTTGAGCCCAGAAGCTCAAGGCTTCAGTGAGCCATGCTTATGCCACTACACTCTAACCTGGGTGACAGAGTGAGAACCTGTCTCAAAAAAGAAAAAGAAACTACTTTTTTTTTTTTTGAGACGGAGTCTAGCTCTGTCGCCCAGGCTGGAGTGCAGTGGCCGCGATCTCGGCTCACTGCAAGCTCCGCCTCCCGGGTTTACGCCATTCTCCTGCCTCAGCCTCCCGAGTAGCTGGGACTACAGGCGCCCGCCTCGTCACCCGGCTAGTTTTTTGTATTTTTTTAGTAGAGACGGGGTTTCACCGTGTAGACCAGGATGGTCTCGATCTCCTGACCTCGTGATCCACCCGTCTCGGCCTCCCAAAGTGCTGGGATTACAGGCTTGAGCCACCGCGCCCGGCCGAAACTACTTTTTGAAAAAGTTTATTGGAAGCCGAATGCACTGACTCATGCCTGCAACCCCAGCACTTTGAGAGGCCAAGACAAGCAAATCAATGAGACCAGAGTTCGAGACCAGTCTGGCCAACATGATGAAACCCTGTCACTACTAAATTACAAAATTTAGCCGGGCATGGTGTCGCTCATCTGTAATCCCAGCTACTCAGGAGGCTAAGGCGGAAGAATCACTTAAACCCGGGAAGTGGACATTGCAGTGAGCTGAGATCTTGCCACTGTACTCCAGCCTGGGTGACAAGAATGAAACTCTGTCTCAAAAACACAAACAAAAAAAAAAAAACAAAAAAGGAAAACGAAACAGTGTATTGGGTCAGGTGCAGTGCCTCATGCCTGTAATCCCTGTACTTTGGTAGGCTGACGCAGGCAGATCACCTGAGGTCAGGAGTTTGAGACCAGCCTGGTCAACATGGTGAAACATTGTCTTTAAAATCTAAAAGTTAAAAATTAGCTAGGCGTGGTGACAGGCGTCTATAATCCCAGCTACTCGGGAAGCTGAGGCAGGAGAATCACTTGAACACAGGAGGCGGAGATTGCAGTAAGCCGAGATTGTGCCACTGCACTCGTCTGGGAAATAGAGCGAGACATAAGACTCCATCTTTTTTTTGTTTGTTTGTTTGTTTGGAGACGGAGTTTCGCTCTTGTTGCCCAGGCTGGAGTGCAATGGCTCAATCTCAGCTCACCGCAACCTCCACCTTTTGGGTTTTAACTATTCTCCTGTCTCAGCCTCCCGAGTAGCTGGGGTTACAGGCATGTACTACCATGCCTGGCTAATTTTGTATTTTTAGTAGAGACGGGGTTTCTCCATTTTGGTCAGGCTGGTCTTGACTCCTGACCTCAGGTGATCCACCCGCCTCGCCCTCCCAAAGTGCTGGGATTACAGGCGTGAGCCACCACGCCCAGCCCGAGACTCCATCCAAAAAAGAAAAAAAAAAGAAAAAGTGTATTGGATTACTCCCTCAGGTGCTATTTGTGATACAAATAATCTGGGTATGAGCGGCTGAGTATGGGATGGAGAGACCAGTAACAACTATGAACGTCTGTGAGTACCTTTTAAACACAGCTCTGGCCTTTCTGTAGCCACCACTTCGATAAGCCCAATCCAGGTACTTATTCTTCAGGGTTACTGAGTCGGCACCTATGACAGCTAAGAGAGCTTTCTGCAATTTAAAAGAAAAAAGAAGCTATGTGAGAAAACTTACAGGTATCAAAACAGATTTTCCCAGAACCACCTGAGGCCACTCCATAGTGCTTTAGGCGCACCTGCAACACTAGAGCTGGCCAACCAGGGAACCTTCTGCCATTCCCCACACCACGAGACTTGGAACACGGTGCCTACCTTAAAGACTGCCTCAGTGTCTTCTTGGCTTTTGGCACCTTCACTCCACTCTGCCCAGGAAATCCACAATGGCAGACAAACCTACTCCCAGTTTAAAAAATGTTAGAAAATAGCATATAACAAAACATCGCATGTACCCTATAAATATGTAAAATATTATGTATCAATTTTTTTAATGCTATAAAATGACAGTTTAGTCCTATGCTCTGAAAACTAGTTAAAAGACAGGTTCCTCCTAAGATAATCGACATGTAAAATAGGGATTCATTCCCAAACAGTTCTCACTGTGACAGAATTCTCATTGCCCAGCAGGAATGGCATGCCAGAACACAGTCAGCCTTCTGATCAAGTCACTCAGAGCAACGCTCTTCTGTGAATTTTAGTTCCTTTCTATTGGGAAATATTTCATGTAGTTATCATCAATCATCTTTTAGTTAAGTAAGCAATTAACAGCCCACACAGTTAGATTCACAGCTACCCAGGTCATGTCTCTGCTGTCTAGGACCTACAAGAACTAATTAATCTAGGCTGAACTATCTGATCTTCATTCATGTCCCAGAGATACATACAAATGAGCAGCAAAGGTTAGCCATGGTGGCGCATGTTTGTAATCCCAGAACTTTGAAGATGGAGGCAGGCGGCTCACTTGAGGCCATGAGTTCAAGATCAGCCTGGCCAACATGGCAAAACCCTGTCTCCAGTAAAAATACAAAAATTAGCTGGGCATGACGGCACGCGCTTCTAATCCCAGCTACTTGGGAGGCTGAGGCAGGAGAATCACTTGAACCTAGGAGGTGGAGATTGCAGTGAGCCAAGATTGTACCAATGCACTCCAGCCTGAGCAAGAGAACAAGACTTCATCTCAAAAAAAAAAAAGGAAAAAGAAAACAACACCAAGTGAGCAGTAGTTTTTTTCCTACTTTATCTTCTGGAATACATTTTTCCTACTAATACAAAAAATTCACTGCAAAGTGAATCTGGCCATACACCATGGCTCACGCCTATAATCTCAGCACTTTGGGAGGCCAAGGCGGGCAGATCACTTGAGGCTAGGAGTTCCAGACCAGCCTGGCCAACATGGAGAAATCCTGTCTCTACTAAAATAGAAAATATTAGCCGGGTGTGATGGCACGCACCTGTAGTCCCAGCTACTCAGGAGGCTGAGGCAGGAGAACTGCTTGAACCCGGAAGGTGGAGACTGCAGTGAGCTGAGATCACGCCACTGTACTCCAGCCTGGGCAACAGAGCAAGACTCCATCCCAAAAAAAAAAAAAAAAAATTTGGGCTTATATTCAGCAAGTGACATTGATATCCTACTGTTATTTCTAACTTTATAAGAAATACCATTCTATTCCTAAATAGAACAGGAAGTTTTATATAATTTGGTCAACTTTCAAATAAAGGATATTAAATAGAGGCAAGTTCTTCTACTCTTAACCTATGAACCATCACCACTTAATAACAAACGCCACTCTAGAATTGGCTCTCAATAGACAAGTACATTCCAAATGAGCTTTGGCTATAAAAGGTTTCCCAAATATAATGAATACAAAAGATCCAGCTCACTGACCTGGGGTTTCAGATGCACAAAGGCTTCTTCAAAAAGCATGGCTATGTCAGGACTCTTTGACTCAATCAGCACCCGCAGCTTCAGCTGCCACATTGTCCCAGAGTCTCTAAACAATTCAGTTCCAGCTACTGCCACTTCCAGAGCTTCCCTCAGGAATTTATGACACAGCAATGAAACAATCTAGACAAGATGAAGGATGACTGGTAAATTAATTACTGAAACCCAAACAATCTATGTAAATGGAGACAAATAAAAACCTCATTTGAGGCAAGAATTTCACCAACCTTTCCACTACAATTTAAAATAAAAAAGAGGCCACGCATGGTGGCTCATATCTGTAACCCCAGCACTTTGGGAGGCCGAGGCAGGCAGATCACGAGGTCAGGAGATCGAGACCCTCCTGGCCAACGTGGTGAACCCCGTCTCCACTAAAAATACAAAAATTATCTGGTTGTGGCGGTGGGCGTCTGTAATCCCAGCTACTCAGGAGGCTGAAGCAGGAGAATCGCTTGAACCCAGGAGGTGGAGATTGCAGTAAGCTGAGATCACACCACTGCACTCCAACCTCAGCGACAGAGCAAGACTCCATCTCAAAAAAAAACAAACAAAAGAAAAGAGCTATGTGATAATTTATAGGTATCAAAACAAATTTTCCATGGCTGTTAAACAGGCGCAAAGTGAACAATTTAGAATTTCTCCTCTTTTCACTGCTCCTACCCATGAGAGTTATCCAAAAACAGGGGAGACGTAAAAACCAGAGAACATAAATAATTTAGACTGTAAGTTAGGTGTGTGTTTTCTTTTTCTGGAGACGGAGTTTCGCTCTGTAGCCCAGCTGGAGTGCAGTGGCGCAATGATCTCCACTCACTGCAACCTCCGCCTCCCAGGTTCAAGCAATTCTCCTGCCTCGGTCTCCCGAGTAGCTGGGATGACAGGCGCCTGCAGCCACACCCAGCTAATTTTTTGTATTTTAGTAGAGATGGGGTTTCACCATGTTGGCCAGGCTGGTCTTGAACTCCTGACCTCAGATGATCTGCCTGCCTCGGCCTCCCAAAGTGCTGGGATTACAGGCACGAGCCACCATACCTGGCATAAGTTTTTCATAAAACAGTTCATGACCGGGCGTGGTGGCTCACGCCTGTAATCCCAGCACTTTGGGAGGCTGAGGCAGGCAGATCACCTAAGGTTGGGAGTTCGAGACCAGCCTGACCAACATGGAAAAACCCTGTCGCTACTAAAAATACAAAATTAGCCAGGCATGGTGGTGCATGCTTATAATTCCAGCTACTCGAGAAGCTGAGTCAGGAGAATCACTTGAACCCAGGAGGCGGAGGTTGAGGTGAGCCCAGATCGCGCCATTGCACTCCAGCCTAGGCAACAAGAGCAAATCTCCATCTCAAAAAAATGATAAATAAATAAAAACAGGCCGGGCGCGGTGACTCAAGCCTGTAATCCCAGCACTTTGGGAGGCCGAGACGGGTGGATCACGAGGTCAGGAGTTCGAGACCATCCTGGCTAACATGGTGAAACCCCGTCTCTACTAAAAAATACAAACACTAGCCAGGCGAGGTGGCGGGCACCTGTAGTCCCAGCTACTTGGGAGGCTGAGGCGGCAGAATGGCGTAAACCCGGGAGGAGGAGCTTGCAGTGAGCTGAGATCCAGCCACTGCACTCCAGCCTGGGCGACAGAGCGAGACTCCGCCTCAAAAATAAATAAATAAATAAATAAATAAATAAATAAATAAATAAATACAGTTCACTATGCTAGAACACATGCTCACCCAACAGAGGATGAAAATTAACAAATAGGCCAGGCTCAGTGGCTCACACCTGTAACCCCAGCACTTTCGGAGGCCGAGACAGACGGATCACCTGAGGTCAAGACCTCGAGACCAGCTTGGCCAATATGGTGAAACCTTGTCTGTACTAAAAATACAAAAATTAGCCAAGTGTGTTGGCGCACACCTGTAATCCCAGCTACTAAGGAGGATGAGGTGGGAGAATCACTTAAACCTGGGAGGAGGAAGTTGCAGTGGGCCGAGATCATGCCTACACTCCAGGCTGGGTGACAGAGCAAGACTCTGTCTCCAAAAAAATTTTTTTTAATTATTAAATACAAAATCAGTATTTGTGGGGTGTCAAAGAAACAGGTATATTCATTCAGACGTGGACATAACATAAACTAATGCAATTTTTCCGAAATTCAATTTGACAGTTTGTAGCAAGAGTCATGAAAGTGCTCAACGCTTCGATTTGGGACTTTTACATTAACAAATGTGGGCCAAAAAATACACGAATGAAAGGAAATCTTACCTGTTCAAAATGCTTATATCTATATTATTTGAAAAAGAGAAGCCGGACGTGGTGGCTCAAGCCTGTAATCCCAGCACTTTGGGAGGCCGAGATGGGCGGATCACGAGGTCAGGAGATCGAGACCATCCTGGCTAACCTGGTGAAACCCCCGTCTCTACTAAAAAATACAAAAAATTAGCCGGGCGAGGTGGCGGGCGCCTATAGTCCCAGCTACTCGGGAGGCTGAGGCAGGAGAATGGCGTAAACCCGGGAGGCGGAGCTTGCAGTGAGCTGAGATCCGGCCACTGCACTCCAGCCTGGGCAACAGAGCGAGACTCCGTCTCAAAAAAAAAAAAAAAAGAAAAAAAGAAAAAGAGAAAAAAAACCTAAAACCAATCCAATTGTACAAATTTTTGAAACATTAAATGGCAGTATATAATTAGTATATTCAGCAAGCATTTTTATTGCACACTATATATGCTAGATTCAATAGTGAGCAAATCAGGTACATTCCCTACCACCCATAGAGCCTCCAGTCTAAGAGATGAAATGGTTTGATATCTTTCTTCTGACAGAAAATGAATCATCTAGGCTGGGCACGGTGGCTCACGCCTGAAAGACCAAGTTAGAAAACCAGGCACAGCCAGGAGCGGTGGATCACGCCTGTAATCTCAGCACTTTGGGAGGCTAAGGCAGTCAGATCGCTTGAGGTCAGGAGTTCAAGACCAGCCTGGCCAACATAGTGAAACTCCATCTCTACTAAAAATACAAAAATTTGGCCAAGCGTGATGGTTCACGCCTGTAGTCCCAGCACTTTGGGAGGCCGAGGCAGGTGGATCACTTGAGGTCAGGAGTTAGAGACCAGCCTGGCTAAGATGGTAAAACCCCGTCTTTACCAAAATACAAAAATTAGCCAGGTGTGGTGGCATGCACCTGTGATCCCAGCTACTTGGGAGGCTGAGGCAGAAAAATCACTTGAACCCAAGAGGCAGAGGTTGTAGTGAGCTGAGATCGCGCCACTGTGCTCCAGCCTGTGGAAAGAGAGTGAGACACTTGTCTCAAAAAAAAGGAATGGGTGGTAAAACAAACCCAAATTATGACTCTTGTTCTAAGTGTTTTTCATTATATAATATTCCTCCCTTTGCTAGTACAGATTTCATTTTTAGCATACGTCAAATACTGGCAAACACATATAAACACACTTTACATACCAAACTCCCGAATGGCCTTCATCTTAAGACTATATATATTTAGGCCGGGCGCGGTGGCTCAAGCCTGTAATCCCAGCACTTTGGGAGGCCGAGACGGGCGAATCACGAGGTCAGGAGATCGAGACCATCCTGGCTAACACGGTGAAACCCCGTCTCTACTAAAAATACAAAAACTAGCTGGGCGAGGTGGCGGGCGCCTGTAGTCCCAGCTACTCAGGAGGCTGAGGCAGGAGAATGGCGTAAACCCGGGAGGCGGAGCTTGCAGTGAGCTGAGATCTGGCCACCGCACTCCAGTCCGGGCGACAGAGCGAGACTCCGCCTGAAAAAAAAAAAAAAAAAAAAAAAAAAAAAAAGACTATATATATTTAAAATATGACTGTGGCACAAAACAACTGGAATAAGGTATTTGTAACTGGCAGAAAATATTTTCTCCACGTCCTTACCAACTGCTTGTATTGACATTCTGACAGAAGCTTCAGTTCATGTGCCTTCCTGAATGAAGTCATGGTTCTTTCCAACCTCTGAAAACAGAAAAATCCCTCAGTTCATTACAAAGATCCCAGCAGGGGCCTCTGGCCTCTGACATGAACAAAAGCAGTTTTGCGCATTTCTGAGAATTCAAAGCTGACTTACTCCTGCATGGTGCTTTCACTTATGAATAGATGCACTAGGCAGCTGCACCGAACAGAGCCCAGTCACATGAGAGCCCCTCCTAACCTGGCAGCAAACCAGACTCAGACCTTTAGAATAACACATCGCCCACAAGGAGAGAGAGAGTGGCTAAGCATACAAGTTCTCAGAAGCTATGCTAGACACCAAAAGAGCTGTTCTTTCAGAAGACAGTCACTATCTAGTCAACCACTGTAACCATGTAACCATGTAACAACCTCACCTTCCCTCTAAGGAACCCACTATTTGACTTCTTAGTAAATCTTTCCAAGCAAAAGGTGATGTAACACTTCCACATGGCCTCTGGAAAAGTCAAAGATTATGTTGATCAGATCACTTAGTTCAACATCCATCACATCAGTTATTAAAAGAGAAGGAAAAAAACAGTCATCATACATCTTTTCTTCGAGGGGAAAACTCTCTTCTGAAGAAGAGTTTAAATTAGCCTGATTTTAAAAAGTGTTATTTTGACTACAACCAATAAAACACCTCAAATATTGGGGGAAAACAACTGAGTAACAGCTTACATATAAAAATTGAAAGCCTTATCTAGGTTATATATCCCCTCTGCCTTTATTCTACATTGTTACAAAATAAAAATTAAATCACTATCAAAAGATAATTAAGGGCCGGATACAGTGGTTCACGCCTGTAATCCCATCACTTTGGGAGGCTGAGGCAGGCAGATCACTTGAGGTCAGGAGTTCAAGACCAGCCTGGCCAACATGGTGAAACTCCATCTGTACTGAAAATACAAAAATTAGCCGGGCATTGTGGCACACACCTGTAATCCCAGCTACTCGGGAGGATGAGGCAGGAAAATCGCTTGAACCCAGAGGCAGAGGTTGCAGTGAGCCCAGATTGTGACATTGCACTCCAGCTTGGGCAAGAGTGAGACTTTGTCTCCAAAAAAAAAAAAAAGCCACACGCAGTGGCTCACACCTGTAATCCTGTAATCCTAGAACTTTGGGAAGCCGAGGCAAGTGGATCACCTGAGCTCAGGCGTTCAAGACCAGCCTGAGCAACACGGTGAAACCCCGTCTCTACTAAAATACAAAAAAATTAACTGGGCATGGTGGCAGGCACCTGTAGTCCCAGCTACTCGGGAGGCTGAGGCAGAAGAATTGCTTGAACCCGGGAGGCAGAGGTTGCAGTGAGCCAAGATCAAGCCACTGAACTCCAGCCTGGGTGACAGAACGAGACTCCGTCTCCAAAAAAAAAAAGAAAAAAAACAGAAAGCCAGGCACATCGTAATTATACTAGAGAGATTCCCAATGTTGATTTTGGCAATGGGAACAGGAGCTTAAGTTTCACACTCAGGGGTACTATTCCTTCTATATCACACCATGGTTTGGTGAAGTTCACCTGTTGGCAGAGTCTTCACTGCCTCTTCATATACAGCACAGCATCTCTCCTCCTTCCGGCCGACCTCCACTGCTTTGGCTTGTTTCGTTGTGGGCTGCTCTTCTCCTGTCTGTGACTCGATCTCTAATTCTCGCCTTGCCACATAATCCCAAGTGAGAGGATCATCTGTGTGTAGAGTCTGAAGGCTGAAAAATACAACTCACCTGTATTTATCCCACAACAAGAAACTAACTCAGAGTATCAGAGAAACAGTTACCTATCCTTAAAAAATCTACACGGGACATCCCTGTAACAACTGCAGTACCATAAAAACTATTTCCCAGGCCGGGCCCAGTGGCTCACGCCTTTTGGAGACCAGAACTTTGGGAGTCCGAAGTGGCTGGATCACCTGAGGTCAGGAGTTCGAGACCAGCCTGACCAATATGGTGAAACCCCATCCCTACTAAAAATACAAAAATAAGCCAGGCATGGTGGTGTGTGACTGTAGTCCAAGCTACTAGCGAGGCTGAGACAGGAGAACTGCTTGAACCCATGAAGCGGAAGTTGCAGTGAGCCAAGATCGCATCACTCCAGCCTGGGTGACAAAGCGAGACTCTGTCTCATTAAAAAAAAAAAAAAAAAAAAAAAAAAACAGGCCGGGCGCAGTGGCTCAAGCCTGTAATCCCAGCACTTTGGGAGGCCGAGGCGGGCAGATCACGAAGTCAGGAGATCGAGACCATCCTGGCTAACACGGTGAAACTCCGTCTCTACTAAAAAAATACAAAAAAAAAAAAAAACTAGCCGGGCGAGGTGGCAGGCACCTGTAGTCCCAGCTACTCGGGAGGCTGAGGCAGGAGAATGGCATAAACCCAGGAGGCGGAGCTTGCAGTGAGCCGGGATCCGGCCACCGCACTCCAGCCTGAGCGACCGAGCGAGACTCCGTCTCAAAAAAAAAAAAAAAAAATTTAATGGTCTCACTCTGTCACCCAGGCTGGGGTGCAGTGATGCAACAACAGCTCATGGCAGCCTCAACCTCACAGGCTCAAGGGATCCTCCCACCTCAGTCCTGCAAGTAGCTGGGACTACAGGCACACAACACCACACCCAGCTAATTGTATTGTTATTTTTGGTAAAAACAGGGTCTCACCATGTTGCCAAAGCTTACAAATAATTGTTAAACCATATAATCAGACATTAAAGAATAAAATTACCAGCCATGTGTAATGGCTCACATCTGTAATCCTTGCACTTTGGGAGGCTAAGGCAGGAGGATCACTTGAGCTCAGGAGTTCAAGACCAACCTGGGCAACACAGTGAGACCTCATCTCTATAATTAAAAATGTAAATAAATAAAAATATAATAAAGAAATAAAAAGAATTACCAGCACTCAACTATAAACATATAACTCTCATTTTATGGATAAATGCCAAGAAAACAGAATTTACAATTTTATATAAGCTTTAGATTTTTTTTTATTGAATAAACTATTTCCCCCAATAAGTGAATCAAAGAACTTAATCAGGAAGATACTTTTTTTCTGAGACACGGTCTCATTCTGTGACCCAGACAGGAGTGCAGTGGCAGGATCACAGCTCACTCCAGCCTCAACCTCCCAGACTCAGGTGATCTTCCCACCTCAGCCTCCAGAGTAGCTAAGACTACAAGAATGCACCACCATACCTAGCTTATTTTTGTAGAGACAGGGTTTCACTATGTTGCCCAGGCTGCTCTCAAACTCCTGAGCTGAAGTGATCCATTTGCCTTGGTCTCCCAAAGTTCTGGGATCCCAAAGTGTGAGCTACCACACTGGGCCAGGAAAAAATTTTTTTAACATAGTATGATATTAGGGTTTTTTTGTTTGTTTGTTTGTTTTTGAGATGGAATTTCACTCGTCGCCCAGGCTGGAGTGCAATTGTGGGATCTTGGCTCACTGCAACCTCCACCTCCCAGGTTCAAGCGAGTCTCACCTGACTCAGCCTCCCAAGTAGCTGGGATTACAGGCATGTACCACCACACCCAGCTAATTCTGTATTTTTAGTAGTGACAGGGTTTCACCATGTTGTTCAGGCTGGTCTCGAACTCCTGACCTCTAGTGATCCACCCACCTCAGCCTCCCAAAGTGCTGGGATTACAGGTGTGAGCCACTGCACCTGGCTAATATTAGCTTTTATTTCAGGGATTCAGTGTGGTATCTTCTTTCTCTTCTACTAAATATCCAACCTCAAACCCTTAATCTCAAGATCAGAAATAGATATATTCACCTTTCTACTAATGTTACTTACTCATCATAAATCTCTTTTTGTAGATCTTTGGCAAAGTCAAATAGCTGTGCAACTGAAAGCAGTGACACATGAAATTCTGCACCTAAATTTAAAAAGCAAGGAAGGAGAAGTTTATTGCCAATAAAAGTCACTTTACTTTAAAAGTAGCATTCTCCTCATGTACTGGAGTTAATCTTTTTGTTTTTTTAAATGAGAAATAGAACAAAATAGGACAAAAGTCATCCCATAGTCCCCTCACCTCAGGGTTTGTTAATATCTTTGTTAATATCTTTGAAGTATTGTTCAATATATTGTTAATATCTTTGAGGTATTCATAAAAAAAGAACTAATTTTCAACTCCCCACATTATTTAATTACTCCATGAGAACTTACTGAGGCTGGGTGCAATGGCTCACGCCAGTAATGCCATCACTTTGGGAGGCCAAGGCAGGAAGATCACTTGAGCTCAGGAGTTCAAGACTAGCCTGGACAACATGGTGAAACCTCATGTCTACTAAAAGCACAAAAATTAGCCAGACATAGAGGTCCATGCCCAGCTACTCAGGAGGCTGAAGTGGGAGAATTGTCTGAGCCCATGAAGTCGAGGCTACAGTGAGCCATGATTGTACCACTGCACACCTGCGTGGGTGACAGAGTGAGACCCTATCTCAAAAAAAAATAAATGGAAGGATAAATGACTACACACTGGGTACAGCGTACACTGCTTGCTAATGGGTGCACCAAAATCTCAAAAACCACCACTAAACCTGTTCCCCAAAAACCTACTGACATTTTTATTTTTGTGAGATGAAGTCTCGCTCTGTTGCTCTCTCAGCTCAGTCACTGCAACCTCCACCTCCCAGGTTCAAGCGACTCTCCTGCCTCAGCCTCCCAAGTAGCTGGGATTATAGGCACCCACCACCACACCCAGCTAATTTTTGTACTTTTAGTAGAAACGGAGTTTCACCTTGTTGGCCAGGCTGGTCACGAACTCCTGACCTCAGGTGATCCACCTGCCTCGACCTCCCAAAGTGCTGGGATTACAGGCATGAGCCACTGCACCTGGCCCAAACCTATTGAAATTTAAGGAAAAAAAATAGGAGTAGAATATAAATTTAAAAAAGAGACTTATGCCGGGCGTGGTGACTCACGCCTGTAATCCCAGCACTTTGAGAGGCCAAGGGGAGCAGATCACCAGGTCAGGAATATGAGACCAGCCTGGCCAACATAGGGAAACCACGTCTCTACTAAAAATACAAAAATTAGCCAGGCAGGGTGGTGTGTGCCTATAGTCCCAGCTACTTGGGAGGCTGAGGCAGGAGAATCACTTGAACCCAGGAGGCGGAGGCTGTGGTGAGCCAAGATTGCCCCACTGCACTCCAGCCTGGGCAACAAATCGAGACTCCATCTCAAAAAATAAGTAAGTAAGTTACTGAAATGTTCAATTATAGCCTAGGAAAAATAAGTATTTTCTGAAAGAAACAGGACACTATTCCTACAGAGTTTTATATACATTCTACTGGAAAATTTCAAAACTAGGTAAAGGTCTTCATTAGGAAAAGAATGTTTCACTTTCCTACCAAAAACAATGTTCAAAAGATACCTACCTTTAATTATGCTTACAGAATTTTTGTAGACGATCCGTGCCAACTCGCCCTTAAGGATTTCTTCAGAATAATCAGGATGCTCCTAAAGAGTGTTATATCAAACGTAACTTAACAGGTAGTACAAGGAGGAAAAGCGCTAGGATGGAAATTAACAATCCTAGATTATCTGTGCCATATGACCAATGGCAAATCATGTCTCTCTCTCCAGGCCAGTTCCCTCACTTGTAAAGTGTGCAGCTTGAACAAGATCACTGATCTTCCAACTGTGTTCTCTCAGGCTCCAAGAGTGGTGGCAAGATCACACAGCTTAAGGCCTCACTCTCCACTTGGACCAAAACAGGTCAGATTTTACATGTCTTATTTGCGCTTCTGTATAACATTTTATTTGAATAAAAAAGTCCTGGCCTGGCGCAGTGGCTCGCGCCTATAATCCCAGCACTTTAGGAAGTTGAGGCGGGTGGATCACTTGAGGTCAGGAGTTCAAGACCAGCCTGGCCAACGTGGTGAAACCCCATCTCTACTAAGAATACAAAAATTAGCCAGGCGTGGTGGCAGGCGACTGTAATCCCAGCTACTCAGGAGGCTAAGGCAAGAGAATCACTTGAACCCAGGAGGCGGAGGTTGCAGTGAGCCAAGATCGTGCCATTGCACTCCACCCTGGGCAACAAGAGCAAGACTCCATCTGAGAAAAAAGTTCTAAGCTGGAAACCACAATAACAGACAATAGCAAAGTTTCTTCTCAGCTCTAACATTCTAAATCTTTTAATTATTCTGTCACATAAAAAAATTATATACAAAGGGAAAGAAAGAAGGCCAGGAACCACACATTTCACAACCTTTCTCAAGCTCCTTGAATCCATTAATGTATCACTTTATGAGATCATACAGTGTTAAAGAATAGCATTTGGCTATTCTGTAAGTAACAATTTTGAGGACCACATTAATTAGTCCAAATATCTATTTTTATAGCATAAAGCTTCACTTTCCTAAGTCCACTTATAATTAACACTAACTCATCTGGAAGTTTCAAAATTAACAACATTAAACATTAAAGCTTGAACCGGGAGGCAGAGCTTGCAGTGAGCCGAGGTGGTGCCACTGCACTCCAGCCTGTGTGGCAGAACAAGACTTCGTCTCAAAAAAAAAAAAAAAAAAAAGAAAAGAAAAATATAGGCCGGCGCGGTGGCTCAAGCCTGTAATCCCAGAACTTTGGGAGGCCCAGACGAGTGGATCACGAGGTCAGGAGATGGAGACCATCCTGGCTAACACGGTGAAACCCCGTCTCTACTAAAAAAAATACAAAAAAACTAGCTGGGCGTGGTGGCGGGCGCCTGTAGTCCCAACTACTCGGGAGGCTGAGGCAGGAGAATGGCGTAAACCCGGGAGGCGGAGCTTGCAGTGAGCTGAGATCCGGCCGCTGCAACTCCAGCCTGGGCGACAGAGCGAGACTCCGTCTCAAAAAATATATATATATATTCCAAATATTTTCTCTTACTCCGAAGTAGGCTCAAAATGCTATACATTGTTAGCAAGTGAGAATAAAATAATTAGAACCTTACCACATCCATACTGGCTTTTTCAAATTCTTCCTTCTCTTTCCTCAGTTTTTCTGCATGCATCAGCTCCATCCTAAAGTACTACAGAAGGGAAATAAACTGAAAATCTTTGGAGACGCTTTTTTAAATTTTTTTGAGACAGGGTCTTGCTCTGTCACCCAGGCTGGAGTGCACTGGTGATCACAGTTCATTTAGGCCACAAATTCCTGTGCTCAAGTGATCCCCTTGCCTCAGCCTCCTGAGTAGCTAGGATTAGAGGCACGTCCTATCACACTCAGATAATTTTTTTATTTTTATTTTTTGGAGAGACAGGGTCTTGCTATGTTGCTGCCTGCCCTCAAACAACTGACCTCAAGTGATCCTCCTGCCTCAGCCTCCCAAAGTGCTGGGATTAAAGGCATGAGCCACCACATCCAGCCTTAATTTTCATTTAAGAATTAAATTGCAGGCTGGGCATGCCTGTAATCCAGACACTTTGGGAGGCCAAGGTGGGCAGATCACTTGAGGTCAGGAGTTTGAGACCAGCCTGCCCAACATTGTGAAACCCCATCTCTACTAAAAATACAAAAATTAGTGGGGCATGGTGGCGCACACCTACAATCCCAGCTACTTCAGGGGCTGAAGCAGGAGAATAGTTTGAACCCCGGAAGGCGGAGGTTGCAGTGAGCCAAGAACACACCATTGAACTCCTGCCTGAGTGACAGAGTGAGACTCCGTCTCAAACAAAAAAATAATAATTAAATAGCAGTTTCTCTTTTATCCTGACAAATGACTCAAACAGTGCAGCTTCCAATACATCCTTTCTATTATTTGGGATTTTCATCTAAAGCTTGGCCCTCAAATGTTCTAGGGCACCGTCCATAAGGGAGTAAGACCCCGAAGAGAGAAAGGAAGTAGTGCCAGTTATCTATCTCAAGAAAAGAGACAGAAAGAACGTGGAGAAAAGAGGAAGACAAGGCAAAGAAGCCAGAAGAGGGCTTCTTTGGAGAACCAAGGGAACAAGGGGAAAAAGAAAAAAAATAAAAACAAAAGTATAAAGAGGCTAAATCCGGCTCCCAACTAAAAAAATGTTAGAGTCTAGTTCCCTATTCCTTCCAACCACAGGAAGGAGATGGGGGTTCTAACCTCTCAACTAACTTAGAAGCTGCAGTGTCAACACCTACCACTGGCCAAAAAATAAAAAGATGTTTTTCCCTGGCCGGGCATGGTGGCTCACGCCTGTAATCCCACCACTTTGGGAGGCTGAGGTGGGCGGATCACCTGAGGTCAGTAGTTCGAGACTAGCCTGCCCAACAGGGCAAAACCCCATCTCTACTAAAAATACAAAAAATAGCCGGATGTGATGAGGGGCCTCTGTGATCCCAGCTACTTGGGAGGCTGAGGCAGGAGAATCGCTTGAACCCAGGAGGTAGAGATTGCAATAAGCCAAGACTGGGCCACTGCACTCCAGCCGGGGCAACAGAGCGAAACTCCGTCTCCAGAAAAAAAAAAAAGAGGTTTTTCCTTACCCACACCTCCACACTTATTCCTAGCCTCCATAAATTGAAGCCTTTTTTATTTAATAAAGAATACACGGGCCAGGAACAGTGGCTCACGCCTGTAATCCCAGCACTTTGGGAAGCCAAGGCAGGCAGATCACGAGGTGAGGAGATTGAGACCATCCTGGCAAACATGGTGAAACCCCATCTCTACTAAAAAATACAAAAAATTAGCTGGGCGTGGTGGCGGGCACCTGTAGTCCCAGCTACTCAGGAGGCTGAGGCAGGAGAATGGCGTGAACCTGGGAGGCAGAGCTTGCAGTGAGCCAAGACTGCGCCACTGCACTCCAGCTTGGGTGACAGAGCGAGACTCTGTCTCAAAAAAAAAAAAAATATATATATATATATATATATGTATGATATATGTATGACCAGCCTGGCCAACAAGGCAAAACCCCATCACTACTAAAAATACAAAAAATAGCCAGGTATGGTAGCGGGCACCTGTAATCTCAGCTACTCAGGAGGCTGAGGTATAAGAATTGCTTGAATCCAGTTAAAAAAAAACAATATATGTCTCCAGAGGACCAAACTGAGACATCACCATCTCATCCTATGTGCACACACTTACTTCTTTATAAAGTTTTGCACACTCTGGATGAAAGCGCAGTGCCCGAAGAAAGAGTTGCCTTGCGCTTTCTGAAGACAATCGATCTTCCATTTCCCATTTGGCTGCCATAATCCACAAAGCTGTAAGTGAAAAAACATCAGATTTCATTTCAATAAATTAATCAAGTCAGACAAGAAAAGAACCAAATGATCCAATTTTAATACTCACACATTTTTTCTTTTCTTTGAGATGGAGTCTCACTCTGTCACCCAGCTGGAGTGCAGTGGTGCGATCTTGACTCACTACAAGCCTCGCTTCCCAGGTTCATGCCATTCTCCTGCCTCAGCCTTCTGAGTAGCTGGGACTACAGGCGCCCACCACCATGCCCGGCCAATTCTTTTTTTGTATTTTTAGTAGAGACAGGGTTTCCCCATGTTCGCCAGGATGGTCTCGATCTCCTGACCTTGTGATCCACCCCACCTGACCTCCCAAAGTGCTGGGATTACAGGCATGAGCCACCGCACTCAGCCTACTCAAACAATTTTTTTTAAAAACCATTAACGGCCGGGCGCGGTGGCTCAAGCCTGTAATCCCAGCACTTTGGGAGGCCGAGACGGGCGGATCACGAGGTCAGGAGATCGAGACCATCCTGGCTAATATGGTGAAACCCCGTCTCTACTAAAAAATACAAAAAACTAGCCGGGCGAGGTGGCGGGCGCCTGTAGTCCCAGCTGCTCGGGAGGCTGAGGCAGGAGAATGGCATAAACCCGGGAGGCGGAGCTTGCAGTGAGCTGAGATCCGGCCACTGCACTCCAGCCTGGGCGACAGAGCGAGACTCTGTCTCAAAAAAAAAAAAAAATAAAAAAAAAAAAAAAAAAAAAATAAAAACCATTAACAAAAGGGGATGCAGTTCCCACAGACTGTTTCTAACTGCAAAGCTTGGTTACATTATCTAAAATTAGAAACAGTACTCTGAAGCAAATAAGTAAATGATAACAAATGTTAATTTAGAGGATGAGTACCTAAGTGTCTGTTACTATATTTCATCAGATCAAAGGACATTATTGTAAGTCACATACAATTTTTTTTTTTTTTTTTTTTTTTTTTGAGACAGGGTCTCGCTCTGTTGCTCAGGCTGCAGTGGCACAAACACAGCTCACTGCAGTCTCTACCTCCCAGGATCCCACCTTAGCCCCTCAAGTAGCTGGGACCACGGGCACACGCCATCACGCCCAGCTAAATTTTGTAGTTTTTGTAGAGACAGGTTTTCACCACGTTGCCCAGGCTGGTCTCAAACTCCTGATCTCAAATGATCTGCCTGCCTCGGCTTCCCAAAGTGCTGGGATTATAGACATGAGCCACTGTGCCTGGCCCACATACAAATTTTAAAGGTAGTAAAATGCCAGAAAAAGGCCAGGCACAGAGGCTTACACCTGTAATCCCAGCACTTTGGGAGGCCGAGGCAGACAGATCACTTGAGGTCAGGAGTTTGAGACCAGCCCAGCCAACATGATGAATCCTCGTTTCTACTAAAAAATACAAAAAATTAGCCAGATGTGGTGGCACCCTCCTGCAGTCCCAGCTATTACGGAGGCTGAGGCAGAAGAGTCACTTTAACCTGGGAGGTGGACGCTGCAGTGAGCTGAGGTCGCACCACTGCACCCCAGCCTGGGCGACAGAGAAAGACTCCATCTCAAAAAAAAAAGGCCAGAAAAAACTGCTTATCTTATAACGAATGAATTATTTTTTGCTCTTTTTTCAATATTTAGAGAAATTCTAGGGCCAGGAACAATGGCTTACTCCTGTAATCCCAGCACTTTGGGAGGCTGAGGTGAGCAGATCGTTTGATGTCAGGAGTTTGAGACCAGTCTAGCCAACATGGCAAAACCCCATCTGTACTAAAATACAAAAATTAACCAGGCGTGGTGGTGCACATCTGTAATCCCAACTACTTAGGAGGCTGAGGCATGAGAATCACTTGAACCCAGGAGACAGAGGTTTCAGAGAGCCGAGATAGTACCACTGCACTGAAGCCTGGGCAACAGAGGCAGGACTCTGTCTCGAAAAAATAAAAAACAGAATAAATTCTAATTCGTAATTTTCTTTAAAATCCTTTATCCTTCTATATGGGAAATTAACCCTGAGTTAACATTCTAGCTATTTCCCTAGAAACTTAACAAAGGTCAGCTATCTTAACAAGCAATATTGCTTTTGTTAAAAATGACGCCTGGCTGGTAACCACACTTGGAATAGGAGGGTCAGCAACGGTGGCAAGAAATTCCTTTGAACTTTCTTGAACATGTGACTCTTAAAATTAAGCATGACCCTTCTAGGATCTGTAGAAGCCACGCCCATCCATGGGGCTTCTAAGCCAGAGTGGATCCCCTACCCACTGATATGATCTCATCTCCTCATACCTGAACAGTCACCTTAGGAACCAGAGGCTACCTGCATTCTGCTAAGAGCATTCTGCAGAAGAAACATACCTAAGGCTATCCTGCTATATTTCTGAGTAAACTGGTAGCAAATGTCGTCTATTCGAGTCTTGCGTGGTGTAAGATGTCTGATTAAGCCTAATACCCTGAGAATAGGTACTGAGGCCTCTCCACTATCAACTAGACCATTTATACATTATTCACAAGAGAAATATTTATTTTACAAAACATGAGTCTACTCTGTACCAGCACTCTTCTAAAATTTATATTGATATTTTCCCCTTTAAGCTTCTAAAATTCCTCAGATTTGACTGCCTCCAAATAAAATGTCCCTCAAAGGACTCAAAAGTTTATTTTGCCATCACCTAAAAAGAAATACAGTCTGGACGGGCATGGTGGCTCACACCTGTAATCCCAGCACTTTGGGAGGCCGAGCTGGGTGGATCACGAGGTCAGGGGTTCAAGACCAGCCTGACCACCATAGTGAAACCCCATCTCTGCTAAAAATACAAAAATTAGCTGGGCGTGGTGGCAGACGCCTGTAATCTCAGCTACTCAGGAGGCTGAGGCAGGAGAACTGCTTGAACCCAGGAGGCGGAGGTTACAGTGAGCCGAGATTGCGCCACTGCCCTCCTGCCTGGGTGACAGAGCGAGACTCCGTCTCAAAAAAAAAAAAAGAAATACAGTCCTTCTTGCCTGCAGATACAATACCTAGGGCAGTAACTAGTTTATAATAGGCAGGGGTGAACTATGAGGCAGCTATGTCAGTAACAAAAACTGCTGAGACCAACTGCCTTAAGCTCAAGTCCTCAAAATAATCTCTTAGATTTATCAAGTGAAATAAAATCCAAAATGGCTTGAGTCTAAATAAAATGCAGAAAAATTGACAAAGATTTCACCATACCTGGCTTGTTGGAATGAATCGCCAACATGGCAGAGAATACCTTGCTAAGTTGAGTTTTAGTAGCCTGTAAAAAAGGAAAATATTTCTACTTACTGCACAGATAAATCATTGCTCTTACTCGCTAAGTAATGTGCACCCTAACTTTACCAACTGTAACATGTGACTCTTAAAATTGAGCATGACCCTTCTAGGATCTGTAGAAGCCACGCCCATCCATGGGGCTTCTAAGCCAGAGTGGATCCCCTACCCACTGATATGATCTCATCTCCTCATACCTGAACAGTCACCTTAGGAACCAGAGGCTACCTGCATTCTGCTAAGAGCATTCTGCAGAAGAAACATACCTAAGGCTATCCTGCTATATTTCTGAGTAAACTGGTAGCAAATGTCGTCTATTTGAGTCTTGCGTGGTGTAAAATCCAATGAAGCATGACATGCTATTGCTAGGGACATATAAACGAACACAGACCCTCATAATTTTCTACCTCAATTAAACCACTAAACACTTTAAATATCTTTTTTTTAAACATCAGCTGTATTGAACAAATACACGTAAAAATTATATTATTTTCAACTGACTTGGAAACTATTAAGAGTCATTTAGATATCCAATGTTATATTGATGTTCCGCCTCCTTGGATTCTTTTTTCATTTATTAACCCTACACTTCAGGAAAAACCTCTGACATGAAGCTTAAAGGGCAGATTAACAAAAATATGGCCAGAGGAAGCAAGACATGCATGGCTTTACTCACCCACTTCTTACAAAAAACCACATAGGAGAGCCAAAGTTGAACATCATCCTGCAAGAAAAGCAATGTAGTAAGCTGCGCGAATTTGACCTTTACATATAATACATCTTCGCATTAATTAGCTTTGCTAAAAACAAGCAGATTTCAGGTTGGGTGCGGTGGCTCACGCCTGTAATCCCAACACTTTGTGAGGCCAAAGTGGGAGGATCACTTGAGGTCAGGAGATAGAAACCAGCCTGGCCAACATGGTGAAACCCCACCTCAACAAAATTACAAAGATTATTAGGAGGCCAAGGCAGGTGGATCACTTGAGGTCAGGAATTCAAAACCAGCCTAGCCAATATGGTGAAACCCCGTCTCTACTAAAAATACAAAAAAATTAGCCGGGTGTGGTGCAGACCCCTGTAATCCCAGCTACTCGGGAAGCTGAGACACGAGAATCGCTCGAACCCGGGAGGCCGAGATCATGCCACTGCACTCCAGCCTGGGCAACAGAAGGAGGCTCCACCTCAAAAAAAACAAAAATTAGTTAAGTATGGTGGTATGTGCCTGTAATCCCAGCTACTAGGGAGGCTGAGGCAGAAGAATCACTTGAACCTAGGAGGTGAAGGTTACAGTGAGCTGCCGAGATAGTGCCACTGCACTCCAGCCTGGGTGACAGAGCAAGACTCCACCTCAAAAAAAAAAAAAAAAAAAAGCCAGGCACAATGGCTCAGGCCTATAATCCTAGCACTTTTGGAGGCTGAAGCAGATGGATCACCTGAGGTCAGGAGTTCGAGACCAGCCTGGACAAGATGGCGAAACCCTGACTACTAAAAATACAAAAATTAGCCAGGCGTGGTGGCTTGTGCCTGTAGTCTCAGGTATTGGGGAGGCTGAGACAGGAGAATTACTTCAACCTGGGAGGCAGAGGTTGTAGTGAGCCAAGATCACACCACTGAACTCTAGCCTGGGCGACAGAGTAAGATTGCATCCCAAAAAAAAAAAAAAGCAGATTTCAGAAAATTCAATCACCTCTCATCCTATCTGGCTTTCCCTCACAAAGGCCTCAGATCTCTTAACCATGATAATTCAATCTTTCCCCGAACTCCCACTCACAATGCCCCAAAAAAACTTTGTTATCTATCCAATTTGTTTAATGCAGTTCTTAAAGGATCTCAATCTGGGGTAGCAATATAAAATTTGTCATTCCAAAATACTTCTCATATAATATATCCAATCCCAAAGAGTCCTGTAATCCCAGCACTTTGGGAGGCTGAGGTGGGCAGATCACTTGAGCCCAGAAGTTCAAAACCAGCCTGAGCAACATGACGAAACCCTGTGTCTACCAAAAATACAAAACTTAGCCAGGCATGGTGGCATGCGCCTGTGATCCCAGCTACTGGGGAGGCTGAGGTGGGAGAATCGTTTGAGCCTGGGAGGCAGAGGTTGCAGTGAACTGAGATCACTCCACCGTACCCTAGCCTGGGCAACACAGTGAGACCTTATCTCAAAAAAAAAAAAAAAAGAAAAGAAAAAAAATCAAGTTTCTGAGGTATTGCCCCTACATTACCATTTATCTTCAGGCTCTAAGTCTTCAGTATACTCACAGATATATACAAATATCTCCCAAATTTCCAATCCTTAGTAATGTATCAAATACACTATTTTCAGCACTGTCCTCACAGAATAACTATAAGGTAATAAGATCAATTTTCTTACTGGTTTGCTAAGTGGCTCAAAAAATGTTTTGAGCAATGATACCATCATTAGAATAAGAATAAAGATACCCAAGATAAAAATAGAAAACTGCAGTTGAATTCCTAATAATACTTATCTTCACATCTCATAAAATTAAGGATGGCCTGATCACTTACTTTCCATTTTGCTGAGGCACGCTGGAAAACACCTTGTACCCGGTGTACAATAGAATTCTCAATCTCATCCTTCTTAAATGAATATCCAATGCGCTAAAGGGGGACATAAAAAACAAAGCCTCAGCTTAATCACATTTGTCCTAAACAGCATTCCTACTTGACCACTGAATGGTACTGATGAAGCAAACAAATAATTACAAATATCCATTACAGGCATGTCACCACACAGTTTTATCAACACTGTCTCCCAAACACAAGTCCTAACTATACCATCAGTCATACTGCTTAGTTCTGTATTTTTTTCCAATTTCTAGAAAATCCTCTACTTACTGTTCTTCTTCTCTGGATCAGCTCCAAAAGATTAATTTCATACTACGAAAGAAAAACATACAAAAAAATTAAAAGCTAGAAAATCTAAAACCTTTTAGATACTGGAAATTTAGTTAGTCATAAAACAAAACTCAAGAATATAAAATAAAAAATAATGTGCTATCACATAAGTATAATTTACAATAAATGTCTAGAATTCACTTAAAATTCACTTAGCTATAAAACTTAAACAAAATAATTAACAAGCTTATAATTATATGCTTCACTTAAAAATGATTCCATGAAATATTTCAAGCTTATAAAACACCCCATGCAGCTACAATACAGCTACATCAAAACCTACATTGCACTACATTTGCTTCAAATCTTTTTTAGAAATAAAACAGTATAAAAATGAAGCCACCTATGTACCCATCTCTGATTCTACTCTTCTCCCTCTCCAGAGGCAGGAATTATCTAGACTTTTGTTATCATTCCCAAACATGATTTTGAACTTTATTATAATGATGTCTTGAATGCTTTTAAATTTTACATAAACGGTATCATGCTACATCTATCAACCCATAAGTTGTTCGTTGTTTTTTGTTTGTTTGAGACAAAAAAACAAACACTCAGGAGGTGGAGGTTGCAGTGAGCCAAGATTATACCACTGCACTTCAGCCTGGGTGACAGAGCAAGACTCCATCTCAAAACAAAACAAAAAAAGATTTGCTCTTATGATGAATATAAAGCAGTCCTAAAAAGCAGGACTATAAAGCAGTCCTGTTTTTTTTTGTTTGTTTGTTTGTTTGTTTTTGAGACGGAGTCTCGCTCTATTGCCCAGGCTGGAGTGCAGTGGCAAAATCTAGGCTTACTGCAACCTCTGCCTCCCAGGTTCAAGCAATTTTCCGGCCTCAGCCTCCCCAGTAGCTGGGATTATAGGCATGTGCTACTATGCCTGGCTAATTTTTGTATTTTTAATAGAGATGGGGTTCCACCATGTTGACCAGGCTGATCTCCAACTCCCAACCTCAAGTAATCCACCTGCCTCAGCCTCCCAAAGCGCTAGGATTACAGGCGTGAGCTACCGTGCCCGGGCCCTACACCTGGTTTTAATCTTTATTTAAATAATTGCTGATGAGGCTGACATCTTTTCATAAGTTTAACTACAAGTGATGTTTCCCCTTTGCGACTTTCACGTTCACATGATTTGGCCATTTTTCTTTTCAGTTGTCATTTTCTTCTCGATTTACAGTTCTTTATACATGCGTATATGTAGTTCCAATTCTGTGTTGCAAATATTTTCTCACATTTTGTGGCTTGTATTTTCACATTATTTGTCATGTCTTTTTTGCATAGAAAATTTTCTTTTTTTTTTTTTTTGAGACAGGGTCTCTATCACCCAGACTGAAGTGCAATGGCACCATCATGGCTCGCTACACCTTCCACCTCCCAGGTTCAACTGATCCTCCCACCTCAACCTCCAGAGTAGCTAGGACTACAGGCGTGCACCACCATGCCTAGCTAATTTCTGCATTTTTTTGTAGAGATGGGGTTTGCCATGTTGCCTAGGCTGGTCTTGAACTCCTCAGTTCAAGCGATCTGCCTGTCTTACAGTGAGCCGCCACGCCCCTCCGGAAATTTGTATTTTGAACACAAATCAATCGATCTTTTCTCCTATGGTTTGTGCTTTCACAGTCTCATTTAGCTTTAAGAAATCTTTTGGCTGGGCACACTGGCTCAAGCCTGTAATCCCAACACTCTGGTAGGTCAAGGCAGGAGGATCACTTGAGCCCAGGAGTTCAAGACCAGCCTGGGCAACATAAAGAGACCCTATCTCTACAAAACATAAGAAAATTAGCCAGCCATCTGGCACAGGCCTGTAGTCCTATCCACTTGGGAGGCTGAGGCAGGAGGATCACCTGAGCCTAGAAGCTCGAGGCTGCAATGAGTGATGCTCGCACCATTGCACTCCAGCCTGGGCAAGAGTGTGTGTATTACTTGAAAAAAAACAAATTATATTTTTGACATAATATGGTCTTGACTCATTTTGAGTGAGCAATCTACTCATAGGACCTCTTCCAGAAACAATAGCTTAGTCAAGGTTCATATATCATTTGTTCAGCTGTCTTTTGAAATCTAAGCTCAAAACTTCTAGTCTTTTTTTTTTTTTTTTGAGATGGAATTTCACTCTTGTCGCCCAGGCTGAGAGTGCAATGGCACAATCTTGGCTCACTGCAAACTCCACCTCCTGGGTTCAAGCGTTTCTCCTGCCTCAGCCTCCTGAGTAGCTAGGATTACAGGCGCCCACCACCATACCCAGGTAATTTTTGCTTTTTTAGCAGAGACGGGGTTTCCCCATGTTGGCCAGGCTGATCTCGAACTCCTGACCTCAGGTGATCTGCCCACCTCAGTCTCCCAAAGTGCTGGGATTACAGCATAAGCCACTGTGCCCACCAAAAACTTCTAGTCTTATAAACATTTCATCTTGTTATTGGTTCTTTCTGAATCCTGATTTCATCATCCAACATATTAGCTATTCTCCCCCATTGGAAAATTGATCTGACATGATTTATCTTTATTCAAACCTTCCATGCATTTACAAAATGAAAAAATCTTGCAGCACACCTCTTTCCAAGTGGACAGACAACGGATAAACAAGTAGTAACTTTTCAATTCTCTACAATCATCAAATTCACTCTCCTCTATCTTGCTCACCAAGAGGCAAATCTCTTGCTGAAGTCCTGATACACACTATGTCTCTGACAATCTCTGATCTACAAACCCAGTAGAAAAAAAAAAAAAAGAAAATGAAAAGAGAGAAAGAGAGGGAAAAGTAAGTTCAGTTTGGCAAGGACTAAAGTCTTAGTGGAGTAATGTTATTCCCAATGTTACTCCTGTTCAGAAATATCTATCTAATGCACCTTTCTGGAATTTTAGAAAAAAATAATTTTTTTTTTTTTTAAGACGGAGTCTCACTATGTTGCCCAGGTTGGAGTGCAATGGCGTGATCTTGGCTCCTGCAACCTCCACCTCCCGAGTTCAAGTGATTCTCTTGCCTCAGTCTCCTGAGTAGCCAGGATTATAGGCACCCGCCACCATGTCCGGCTAATTTTTGTATTTAGTAGAGACAGGGTTTCACCATGTTGGTCACGCTGGTCTTGAACTTCTGACCTCAAGTGATCTGCCTTCCGTGGTCTCCCAAAGTGTTGGGATTACAGGTGTGAGCCACCGCACCCAGCCTAAAAATTTTTTTAAAAATTGATGTTGGCCAGGAGCGGTGGCTCCCACCTGTAATCCTAGCACTTTGGGAGGCCGAGGTGGGTGGATCACAAGATCAGGAGTTCAAGACCAGCCTGGTCAAGATGGTGAAACCCTGTCTCTACTAAAAATACAAAAATTAGCCTGGCATGGTGGCAGGCGCCTGTAATCCTAGCTACTCAGGAAGTTGAGGCACAGAACTGCTTAAACCCGGGAGGCAGAGGTTGCAGTGAGTTGAGATCACACCACTGCACTCCAGCCTGGGCAACAAGAGCGAAACTCCATCTCAAAAAAAAAAAAAAAAAAAAAAAAAAAAATGATGTTAAGCTAGTCATTCTAGAACTGATTTTAAATTTGTGAAGGGATGGGAGGCTGAGGCAGGAGAATCACTTGAAGCCAGGAGGCAGAGGTTGCAGTGAGCAGAGACTGCGCAACTGCACTCCAGCCTGGGTGACACAGAGAGACTCCATCTCAATTAATCAACCAATCAATCAATTTGTGAAGGGATTAAAGTAAGGCTAGGGCCGGGCATGGTGCCTCATACCTGTAATCATAGCACTCACTTTGGGAGGCCAATGCAGGTGGACTGCTTGAAGCCAGGAGTTCAAGACCAGACTGGCCAACATGGCAAAACCCAGTCTCTGCTAAAAGTAGCTGGGCGAGGTGCCACATGCCTGTAATCCCAGCTACTGGGGAGGCTGAGACTTAAGAACCACTAGAACCCGGGAGGTGGTGGTTGCAGTGAGCCACGATCGCACCACTGCACTCCAGCCTGGACGAAAGAGCAAGACTTTGTCTCAAAAACTAAACAAAACAAAAGAAAGACTAGGCCCGGTGGCTCACAAACAGTTGTAATCCCAGCATTTTGGGCGTGGGAAACATGCCAAAACCCTGTCTCTACAAAAAACACAAAAACCAGCCAGACATAGTGTCACACACCTGTAGTCCCAGCTACTCCAGAGGCTGAGGTGGGAGGATGGCTCCAGCCCAGGACGTGGAAGCTACACTGAGCCATGATGGGACCACTGGATTTCAGCCTGGGTGAAAGGTGAGACCCTGCCTCAAAAATTAGTAATAAAATTATTAATTATTGGCCGGGCATTGTGGTTCACACCTGTAAGCCCAGCACTTTGAGAGGCCAAGGCGTGGATCCCTTGAGTTCAGGAATCCCAGACCAGCCTGGGCAACATGGCAAAACCCAATGTCTACCAAAAAGCATAAAAAATTAGCCAGGCAAGGTGGCATGCACCTGTGGTCCCAGCTACCCAGGTGGCTGAGGTAGGAGAACTGCTTGAGCCTGGAAGGCAGAGGTTGCAGTGAGCAAAGATCACACCATTCACACCACTGCACTCCAACCTGGGTGATAGAGTGAGACCCCATCTCATCAAAAAAAAAAAATTATTAATTCCACACTTACTTGAACATAATTGATAAAGTCTTCCTTGAAAAGGGTTCTTCTCTGGATTTTGTACTCTAGATCAGAAGCCTTCTTAATGATAGCCCTGAGGAGAAAACCATTTAAACTTCACTTGAAAACTGCAAAAATTAAATGTTTAACTTTATTTTGAATATATTTAAAACACGTTTTTCAAAATACAAAATTCCTAGAGTTATCCTTCACAAGAAAATACATTGGCCGGGCGCAGTGGCTCATGCCTGGAATCCCAGCACTTTGGGAGGCTAAGGCGGGTAGATCACGAGGTTAAGAGATTGAGACCACCCTGGCCAACATGGTAAAACGCCATCTCTACTAAAAATACAAAAATTTGCTGGGCGTGGTAGTGCGCACCTGTAGTCCCAGCTACTCGGGAAACTGAGGCAGGAAAATTGCTTGAACCTGGGAGGTGGAGGTTGCAGTAAGCCAAGATCGTGCCACTGCACTCCAGCCTGGTGACAGAGCGAGACTCCATCTCAAAAAAAAAAGAAAAAAAAAGTATTCTCTTACACAATTACTTTTGTGTTCTTAAGGGTATCAGGATGTATTTTTAAACTTTCAGGAAAATCATCTTAATCAACTCCCAAAACCAATGACATTCCCACCAGCAAAGCAAACATAATTAAGAACTTTATACCATTTATGCACAGTATTTTTTTCTTCTTTCTTTTTTTTTTTTTTTTTTGAGACAGTGCCTCACTCTGTCGACCCAGACTGGAGTGCAGTGGCAAGATCACAGCTCACTGCAACCTCTGCCTCCTGGGTTCAAGCGATTCTCCTGCCTTAGCCACCTGAGTAGCTGGGACTACAGGCGCCTGCCACCACGCTCGGTTAATTTTTGTATTTTTAGTAGAGATGGGGTTTCACCGCATTGGCCAGGCTGGTCTCGAACTCCTGATCTCACGTGATCCACCCGCCTCGGCCTCCCAAAGCGCTGGAATTACAGGCGCGAGCCACCGCGCCCGGCTGGTATTAATCAAGACTTCTTTTACACCGAGTTGAGGTCACTTTGATTTTAATAATAAATCTCTTTCTGAAATTCCTCTTATTTCTGAGTTCTCAACATGTAAATTTTTTTTTTTTTTTTTTTTTTTTTTTTGAGACGGAGTCTCGCTCTGTCACCCAGGCTAGAGTGCAGTGGCCGGATCTCAGCTCACTGCAAGCTCCGCCTCCTGGGTTCACGCCATTCTCCTGCCTCAGCCTCCCGAGCAGCTGGGACTACAGGCGCCCGCCACCTCACCCGGCTAGTTTTTTGTATTTTTTTTAGTAGAGACGGGGTTTCACCGTGTTAGCCAGGATGGTCTCGATCTCCTGACCTCGTGATCCGCCCGTCTCGGCCTCCCAAAGTGCTAGGATTACAGGCTTGAGCCACCGCGCCCGGCCAAATTTTTTTTTTTTTTTTTTTTTTTTTTTTTGAGACGGAGTCTCGCTCTGTCGCCTGGGCTGGAGTGCAGTGGTCGGATCTCAGCTCACTGCAAGCTCTACCTCCCGGGTTTACGCCATTCTCCTGCCTCAGCCTCCCAGTAGCTGGGACTACAGGCGCCTGCCACCTCGCCCGGCTAGTTTTTTGTATTTTTTAGTAGAGACGGGGTTTCACCGTGTTAGCCAGGATGGTCTCGATCTCCTGACCTCATGATCCGCCTGTCTCGGCCTCCCAAAGTGCTGGGATTACAGGCTTGAGCCACCGCGCCCGGCCCCAAATTTTTTAAAAACTCTAAATTGTGTCTGCCCTAAAAGGTTATTACTACGAAGGACTTACGGGAGAAGATTCAGAGTCCTTAGCTAAGGAGAGAACACATGACAAGCACACTTCAGTAGAATTTAATGCAAGATGTGTAAGACAGGTGTCTTTAGTAATGGTAACAATAACATTTACTGAGCACTTTCTAAGCATCCACACTGCTATGTTCTGTGTTTCAGTAACGAATGCTTACTTTGAAGCTCTGAGTCACATTACTACATTCAGACGTTGCAAAACAAAGCAACAATCACAGAAACCATTAAAAACTATTAAACATAATTTTAACACGCAACTGAATGTCTACTATGTGCCAGGCGCTGTGGTTAGGCTCTGCAGTAGCCTATGAAACTGATTTCAACGGTCCTCACCTTCAAGTCTAGTTAGAAACTTACTTATTCACTCCCGCTGCACTCTGGTCCCAGCCCTAGAGCAGTACAAGCTACCGCAATCACCTTACAGTACACTGTTATCAAAATATTTAATTAGTCTATCTCCCCCAGCACATACAGCCCAATTAGCTCCTAATGAGCAGGAATCCTGGGTTTAATAACCGTTACGACCCTAAGACCCGGCTCCATGAAAGGCTTGTCAATATGTCGGATGGGTAAGTAGACGGACGGATAACCTTGCAACGAATGAGAAATTAATTCTGGACATCACCGAAAAAGGGAAATGGGCATCCGCCACGTTAGGAAAAATAAACACAGGTCGAGCGTCCCCACACCTGGCCCCTGCCACACACTCCCAACCTCCCCTCAGGCCGCCTTAGATCTTCCCTCTCCCCAACCCTCTCTCACTTAATCTCCGCATGACTGAACAGTCCAATGCGCTCCAGCTGTTCCAATTCCGGGAGCCGATCTTCTATGCGCTCCTGAATTATCTCTGCCATGAGGTCCAAACTCTACAACCCCGTGGGGAGCTCCTAAACAGCGAACACGAGTAGGAAGCTCCCGATTTCAGGTTCGCAGATCCAGCCCTATCACCTACGCGTCCGGTCGTAACGCGCTCCTTAGGTCCCGCCTTTTCCGCTTCCGCCGCCTCCGCAGTAGGGGAAGGCCCTTCGGCTTCTACAGCCACTGTCCCCTCCCTGTGGCCGATTGTGGGATTGCAGCGAGAATCCCCCCTGGTCTTGGGCCGGACGACTCTAGCGGACAGGAGTTGAGGGGCGGGGCTAGACGAGAGGCGGGGCTAAGTGCGCGCGCGCCGCTAAACTTGGACCGCGATCGGGAAAAGCGCCTCCGGGTATCGAGAGGTGGGCTACCAAAGCCTAAAGGGGACACAAGATGCATTTTCTGCAGAATATTGTCTATTTTCATTGTGCTCCCATCCCACGTCCTGACTTCCCAACACCAAGAACAACAAAAAAAAGCAAAGGAGGATATTTTACAATTAAACATTTTTGAAAGCCGGTCGCGGCCGGGCGCGGTGGCTCAAGCCTGTAATCCCAGCACTTTGGGAGGCCGAGACGGGCGGATCACGAGGTCAGGAGATCGAGACCATCCTGGCTAATACGGTGAAACCCCGTCTCTACTAAAAAATACAAAAAACTAGCCGGGCGACGAGGCGGGCGCCTGTAGTCCCAGCTACTCGGGAGGCTGAGACAGGAGAATGGCGTGAACCCGGGAGGCGGAGCTTGCAGTGAGCTGAGAGCCGGCCACTGCACTCCAGCCTGGGCGGCAGAGCAAGACTCCGTCTCAAAAAAAAAAAAAAAAAAAAAGAAAGCCGGTCGCGGTGGCTCACGCCTGTAATCCCAGCACTTTAGGAGGCTCAGGCGAGCGGATCACCTGAGGTCAGGAGTTCAAGACCATCCTGGCTAATATTTAGTAGTAAGACCCCGTTTCTACTAAAAATTGTTTAGGCCGGGCGCGGTGGCTCAAGCCTGTAATCCCAGCACTTTGGGAGGCCGAGACGGGCGGACCACGAGGTCAGGAGATCGAGACCATCCTGGAGAACATGGTGAAACCCCGTCTGTACTAAAAAAACACAAAAATCTAGCCGGGCAAGGTGGCGGGCGCCTGTAGTCCCAGTTACTCGGGAGGCTGAGGCAGGAGAATGGCGGGAACCCGGGAGGCGGAGCTTGCAGTGAGCTGAGATCCGGCCACTGCATTCCAGCCTGGGTGACAGAGCGAGACTCCGTCTCAAAAAATAAAATAAAATAAAATAAAATTGTTTAAAAAAATTAGCCGGGCTTGCTGGCATGCGCCTGTAATCCCAGCTACTCGGGAGGCTGAGGAAGGAGAATCGGTTGAACCTGGGAGGCCGAGATCGCGCCATTGCACTCCAGCTTGGGCAACAAGAGCGAAACTCCGTCTCTAAATAAATAAATAATAGAATTGTTTATTATTTAAATCAATATCTTGGCTTTGTAAGTAATAGCTTTAAAAATGTATGTCCCTAGGTGAATATCAGACACTATAAATTCTTTCTAGAAAAGCAGATTTTTGTATTGAAAAGCGTGGGAATTACCAAAATAAATCACTAAGGTATAGATACCCTCCTTAAACCATTGCCCAAGCAACTTAGCATTTCTAAGAAAACCACCAGGCAACACAGCTTGGAAGCAATATTGCTGGTATAGTTAGTAAACCTCAAATGATAACTACATGGTTCAGTTCTTTTTTAGTTCTGGATATAAAAAGCCAAAGCAGCAGTTCTTGCTAGACTTGCTTATTTCAACATTTACATTAGCACCTTGATCCTGTGTGTGATTTATGAAAGGAGAACGGGCTCAGCAAAACGATGTTCCACCTCTGTGCCTTTCATTTCTTTCTTTCCTTTCACATTTTACCCCACTCATCTCAGAACTGAGACAAGGGTTGGCTTGTGCTACACCATTTCTTGAATCCTTCAGCTGTAAGACATGAGATAAGTGGAAGGAAATCATGAATGTAAGACAAAGATAGGAATTTATTTGTAAAAGAAAAATCTCTGGGGCTGTGTTAACAGTAAGAGTGGAGATGACACTAGATAGTGAACTCTATGTGGGTAGGGAATTTTTTCCTGTTTGACTGGATAGATACTCTATAGCTTATAGCAGTGCCTACCACATAATAAGTACTCAGTTAATAAATGCATGACACGGGCAGGGCGCGGTGGTTCAAGCCTGTAATCCCAGCACTTTGGGAGGCCGAGATGGGTGGATCACGAGGTCAGGAGATCGAGACCATCCTGGTGAACACGGTGAAACCCCGTCTCTACTAAAAAATACAAAAAACTAGCCGGGCGAGGTGGCGGGCGCCTGTAGTCCCAGCTACTCGGGAGGCTGAGCCAGAGAATGGCGTGAACCTGGGAGGCGGAGCTTGCAGTGAGCTGACATCGGGCCACTACACTCCAGCCTGGGCAACAGAGTGAGACTCCGTCTCAAAAAATAAAATAAATGAATAAATAAATAAATAAATAAATAAATTCATGACACTAAGAAAAGGCACTTGCTAAATTTCTTTAGGTACAAGGAAGTCAGCAAGCTCTGACAGACTGTAATCATTTCAAAGTAAATTTGATAGAGACCTTGACAAATTAACCTTTTTTTTTTTTTTTTTAGAGACAGAGTCTTGCTCTGTCGCCAGGCTGGAGGGCAGTGGCATGATCTCGGCTCATCACAACCTCCAACTTCCTGATTCAAGCGATTCTCCTGCCTCAGCCTCCGGAGTAGCTGGGACTACAGGCACGTGCCACCGCACCCAGCTAATTTTTGTGTTTTTCTTAGAGATGGGGTTTCATCATGTTGGCCAGGATGGTCTCAATCTCCTGAACTCGTGATCCACCCGCCTTAGCATCCCAAAGTGCTGGGACTCCAGGTGTAAGCCACCGTGCTCGCCCAATTTTTAAATCAAACTAACTATAAATATGCTCCTCCTTTATTTTGTTTCATTTTGTTGTTGTTTTTAAGACAGCCTCGCTGGCCAGGCACAGTGGCTCATGCCTGTCATCACAGCACTCTGGGAGGCCGAGGCCGGCGGATATCCTGAGGTCAGGAATTCAAGGCCAGCCTGGCCAACATGGAGAAACCCCGTCTCTACTAAAAATACAAAAAAATTAGCCGGACCTGGTGGCACATGCCTGTAGTACCAGCTACTAGGGAGTCTGAGGCAGGAGAGTTACTTCAACCCGGGAGGCGGTGGTTGCAGTGAGCCAAGATCCCACCACTGCACTCCAGCCTGGGGACAGACCAACTCCGCCTAAAAAAAAAAAAAAAAAAAAAAAGAGCCTCTCTCTGTTGCCTAGTGGGGAGTGCAGTGGTGGTATCTCGGCTCACTGCAACCTCCACCTCCTGGGTTTAAGCGATTCCCCGAGTAGTTGGGATGACAAGCATGAGCCACCATGCCCAGCCAATTATGTTTTTGTTTCGTTTTGAGACAGGGTCTCACTATGTTACCCAGGCAGGAGTACAGTGGTGTGACCACAGCTCACTGCAGCCTCAACCTCCTGGGCTCCAGCAATCCTCCCACCCCTGCCTCCTAAGTAGCTGGGGCTACAAGTGTGCCCTACCGCACCTGGCTAATTTTCCTTTTTTTTTTTTTTGTAGAGACAGGGGTCTCACTATGTTGCCTAGGATGGTGTTTTGTTTTTGTAAACAAACACTGTATTGTCACCATGGGTCTTGAACTCCTGGCCTCAAGTGATCCTCTTGTTTCCACTTCTCAAAATTCTGGGATTACAGGCATGAGCCACCACACCCAGCAATCCTCCCTTATTTTGAAATTTAGCTTTTTTTGGGGGGGGGATGGAGTTTCGCTCTTGTTGCCCAGGCTAGAGTGCAATGGCATGATCTCGGCTCACTGCAACCTCAGCCTCCCAGATTCTAGTGATTCTCCTGCCTCAGCCTCCTGAATAGCTGGGATTACAAGCATCCGCCACCACGACCAGCTAATTATTGTCTTTTCAGTAGAGATGGAGTTTCACTATGTTGGCCAAGCTGGTCTCAAACTCCTAACCTCAGTTGATCCACCCACCTCGGCTTCCCAAAGTGATGGGATTATAGGCGTGAGCCAACACACCTGGCTGAAATTTAGCTTTTACATACATATTCTTGTCGTTGTTGATGCGCTCGGCCCATCATAATAATTATTGAAGGTAAATATAAAAGCTAGGCCGGGCGGGGTGGCTCACATCTGTAATCCCAGCACTTTGGGAGGTGGAGGCGGGTGGATCACAAGATCAGGAATTTGAGACCAGCCTGGCCAACATGGTGAAACCCCATCTCTACTAAAAATACAAAATTAGCCAGGCGTGGTGGCACGTGCCTGTAGTCCCAGCTACTCAGGCGGCTGAGACAGGAGAATCATTTAAACCGGAAGGCGGAGGTTGCAGTGAGCCGAGATCGTGCCACTGCACTCCAGCCTGGGAAACAGACCGACACTCCGTCTCAGGTAAAAAAAAAAAAAAAAAAAAGAGTTATTATGATGTTTGGGAGGCCGAGGCAGGCGGATCAGCTGAGGTCAGGAGTTTGCAACCAGCCTGGCCAACATGGTGAAACACCCCCCCACTAAAAATACAGAAATTAGCTGGGCATGGTGGTGGGTGCCTGTAATCCCAGCTACTCTGGAGGCTGAGGCAGGAAAATTGCTCGAACCTGGGAGGCGGAAGTTGTAGTGAGCCCAGATCATGCCACTACACTCCAGCCTGGGAGACAGAGTGAGACTTCATCTCAAAAAACAAACAAACAAACAAAAAAATTATTACAATGGGCCTGGTGTGGTGGCTCATGCCTGTAATCCCACTACTTTGGGATGCCAAGGCAGGTGGATTGCTTCAGGCCAGGAGTTTGAGACCAGCCTGGCCAAGATGGCAAAACCCCTTCTCTACTAAAAGTACAAAAAACCAGACAGGCCAACATAGCAAAACCCTGTCTCTACTAAAAATACAAAAATTCACTGGGTGTGGTGGCAGGCACCTGTAATCCCAGCTACTCAGGAGGCAAAGGTAGGAGAATCACTTGAACCTGGGAGGCGGAGGTTGCAGTCAGCCGAGATCGCGCCACTGCACTCCAGCCTGGGAGACAGAGCGAGACTCCATCTCAAAAAGAAAAAAGAAAAAAAAAAAAATATATATATATATATATATATATAGCCAGGCATAGTGGCACACGCCACCATGGTGGATACTTGGGAGGCTGAGGCACAAGAATCGCTTGAACCCGGGAGGCAGAGACTGCAGTGAGTCGAGATCGTGCCACTGCACTCCAGCCTGGGCAACAGAATGAGAATCTGTCTCAAAAAAAAAATAATTATGATGGAAATGACAAAGCCTTCTTTTCACTTCTGCATCTCATAATAATAGCTGTCATTGGCTTGGTGCGGTGGCTCACATCTGTAATCCCAGCACTTTGGGAGGCTGAGGTCGGTGGATCACAATGTCAGGTGTTCGAGACCAGCATGGCCAGCATGGTGAAACCCCATGACTCTGTCTCAGAAAAGAAAAAAGGCTGTGGCTCAAGCCTGTAATCCCAGCACTTTGGGAGGCCGAGACAGGTGGATCACGAGATCAGAGGATCGAGACCATCCTAGCTAACACGCTGAAACCCCGTTTCTACTAAAAAAAATATGAAAAACTAGCTGGGCGAGGTGGTGGGCGCCTGTAGTCCCAGCTACTCGGGAGGCTGAGGCAGGAGAATGGCGTGAACCCGGTAGGCGAGGCTTGCAGTGAGCTGAGATCCGGCCACTGTACTCCAGCCTGGGCAACAGAGCCAGACTCCGTCTCAAAAAAAAAAAAAAAAAAGCTGTCATTACGTAGGGCTTATTGTGTGCCCGGCTACTATTGCACTGGTCTAAGTCCTTTATGGGGTTTTTTTTTTTTTTTGAGACGGAGTCTCGCTCTGTCGCCCAGGCTGGAGTGCAGTGGCCGGATCTCAGCTCACTGCAAGCTCCGCCTCCCAGGTTCAGGCCATTCTCCTGGCTCAGCCTCCCGAGTAGCTGGGACTACAGGCGCCCGCCACCTCACCCGGCTAGTTTTTTGTATTATTTTAGTAGAGACGGGGTTTCACCATGTTAGCCAGGATGGTCTCAATCTCCTGACCTCGTGATCCACCCATCTAGGCCTCCCAAAGTGCTGGGATTACAGGCTTGAGCCACCGCGCCCGGCCTTTTTTTTTTTTTTTTTTTTTTAAAACGAAGTTTCGCTCTTTTTGCCCAGGCTGGAGCACAATGGTGCGATCTCAGCTTACTGCAACCTCGGTCTCTCAGGTTCAAGTGATTCTCCTGCCACAGCCTCCCAAGTAGCTGAGACTACAGGCACCCACCACCACGCCTGGCTAATTTTTGTATATTTAGTACAGACGGGGCTTCACCATGTTGACCAGGCTGGTCTTGAACTTCTGACCTCAGGTGATCCACCCGCCTTGGCCTCCCAAAGTACTGGGATTATAGGCATAAGCCACTGCGCCTGGCCAAAGTCCTTTATGTATTAACTCACCTAATAGTATCTCATAAATATTTTGAAATATCTACTCAAGAAGAAGCCCTCAAAAAGAGATATAGTACCTGAGATTGCACCACTGCACTCCCGCCTAGGCAACAAGGCCAGAATCCTCCTCGAAAAAAAAAAAGTACCTACTGGAGAAAGCCCAAGACAGAAGAAGAAACTGCATAAAGCCCACAATGTCTCAAAATCCTGGCCAGGCTCACTGACTCACGCCTGTAATCCCAGCACTTTGGGAGCCCGAGGCCAGTGGATCACCTGAGGTCAGGAGTTTGAGACCAGCCTGACCAACGTGGTGAAACCCCGTCTCTACTAAAAATATAAAAATTAACCGTGTATGGTGGCGCACACCTGTAATCCCAGCTACTCAGGGGGCTGAGGCAGGAGAATCGCTTGAACCCAGGAGGTGGTTGCAGTGCTGGGATTATAGGCATGAGCCACCGTGCGACACTCCAGCCTGGGCGACTGATCGAGACTCCATCTCCAAAAAAAAAGATCTACACTTTATGGAAGTTACACTTCAATTAAGAAAAAATTACTTACCAGACTCTCTCTCTCTGAACATGTCGTTCTCTTCAAGAGCTTCAATTGTTGTTTCTATGTGTGTGACAGGGTCAGAAATACTGAAATTCAAATGATCAATGTATTTTTCCCTTTCCAAAAGAGTTTATGATAATTTTGCATTCTAGCCCATGATATGTTAGTATTTGTTCTAACATAAATTATTTTTTTTCCAGCTTGTAAGATTGATCACAGAAAGATGTACTCTGATCACCCCATGGTTTGGAGAAACACTTGGTCCACACTGCGGTGCTCACAAGCCAGTCTGGAAAATGAGAGGGGTCTCAGGGTGCCAAGAGAATCTTTTAAGAAGTCTGCCAGATGCTTGCAAATTAAGTTAAAATTTCTGTTCTTGCCTTCAAAGTACTTAAATGTAAACTTCAAAGTAAACTTGAACTGTTCCTTGGAATGTTCACATTGTCACATTTGAAGTTCTCAGACAACTCCGTGGTTTTTGTTTTTGTTTTTTTTCATTATTATTATTTGATAAAGGGAAGTACCTAGTTCGAGCTATAATAAGAGGCAAGGCACCTGGAATCCCCTCCCCCTGCCTTGTTCTAAGTACCCTGCCTGATTCTCCCATACAGAGAGCCCTCCTCAACTTCAAAGTCAGAGAAGTGATAGACGCAGACTGGTCTTTGATGCCTAAGAACATCAGAGCCCTCAGTTTGATGTGAATGCAAAGCATCTGTACTTTTCAAACCTTTCATGTTATCTCATGTTGATCACAAAAAGCTGAAAAGTTTGAGGTGACACACATTACACACATTAAAATATTTGGAACCAGTAACTTTTCATTTCTTTTTCTATTATTTATAGCGTCTTTTACTTTGCAAACCGCACTGGATAATAAATTACTTCTGGCACACAGCCTTGTCAGCTTGCCAAATTTCAACTGGAGCAAGTTTCTACAGCCAGGCTAATAAGCCCAGAAAAATAGGAGGTAAGTATAATGGAAATAATGACATGATCTTTAACTGCAAAGAGCATTGAATGATAACGCAAGATTTTAATAGATTCTACTTTTAAGCTTTTTTTATTCTAATGAAATCTTTACCTTTTTTAAAGCTATTTTAGTTTAAAACACATGTAAATAGAAAGGGTTCTTTTTAATTGGTGAAAAACAGTTTTGTGCTTTTTTCCCTGTAGCTTAAGTTACTGCTTTTTGTAAACTTGAAAAAAAAAATACAAAAAAGGAAAACTAAGAATATGGTAGTTTGGGTATAACAACCTACTATTAAAACAAACTGACATCTTGAAAAAACATGTTCTGAAATGATTGGCCTTCCAGAATGGGGCCTGGCGATTGTTGTGTGTGTGAATATGTCTCATCAAAGCCATAGCTGATTAGCTACATCAACTTAACTTCAGATTGCCCCAGTCCAGATAGAAATCCAGTTCCAGCTTAAATAACTTTTAGGTCTTATTTGAACAAGACTTCCTAAAATTAAAAATGACTATCACATTTGACTTCTATCACTGAAAAAACTTGTTAGGAGGCAGTATTTGTTTCTCTAAACTTAATTCTTACGTCTGTTCCCATTCACAATTTACAAGTGACAAGGAAAATTCTTTTTCCCTTTCTCATTCTGCCTTCCAATTAGACCTAAACTGATTACCTCAGCACCACATACTCAGTCCCAAAGTGTTGAAGCAAAGAAGAGGTTTGGAGTTGGGTGTGTGTGTGTGTGTGTGTGTGTGTGTGTGTAACTATACCAAAATAATGTGACTTTGCTCCAGAAATGCCAGCATTCTTACAGTTCCCCAATCATACCATTTTATACCTCTATTAAAACACACTATTCCCTTTGCCTGGAATATCTTTTGCCCCCTTATCCACTTAGCAAGCACAGCTCATTTAAAAAAAAAAAATTAAAAAGGAAGCATGCCCTTACCACCTCATCATCCCACCCTCACCACCAATTTGTATATTTAAGTACAGAAATATAAAGGGTTCAGTCTTTGATTCTCTTTTTCCCTTTATTAATTGTGTAAGTGATCTTTTCCAGACCCATGACTTCAAATGTCATCTACATCAGTGCTGTTCAATAGAATTTTGTGTAATAATGGAAGTGTCCCACATCTGCACTATCCAATACAGTAAATACAGTAGGCACTAGCTACATGTGGCTATGGAATGTAGCTATGGAGTACTTGAAATGTGGCTAGAGCAACTGATAACTGATTTTTTTTTTTTGGCAGAATCTCACTCTGTCGCCCAGGCTGGAGTGCAGTGGTGTGACCTCGGCTCACGGCAACCTCCGCCTCCCGAGTTCAAGTGATTCCCCTGCCTTAGCCTCCTGGGTAGCTAGGATTACAGACACCCAACACCACACCCAGCTAATTTTTGTATTTTTAGTGGAGACGGGGTTTCCATGACCAAGTTGGCCGAGCTGGTCTCAAACTCTTGACCTCAAGTGATCCGCCCACCGCAGCTTCCCAAAGTGCTGGAATTGCAGGCGTGAGCCACTGCACCCAGCCGAGAACTGAAGTTTTAATTTCATTTAATGAATTTAAATTTAAATTGTCACATGTAGTTAGTGGCTGCCATGTTGGACAACACTGACCTATATAACTTCCAGATACATTAGTAGCGCCAATCCATAACTGTTCCCTGAACTCCAGACTCATGCCAGTATATCCAGCTGCCTACTCAACATCTGCACTTGGAGAGCTTACAGGCATTCCAAAATTAATATGTCTAAAAACAAGTGCCTGATGCTCTCCCACAAATCTTCTTTCCATAATCTTAACCCCATCTCAGTGAAAGGTAACTCCGTTCTTCCAGTTTCTCAGCCCAAAAGCCTTGGAGTTGTCCCTTACTCTATATTTAATTAATCAGCGATCCTCTCTGCTATACAAAATACAGCCAAAATATGACCACTCCTCATCACAGTTACTGCTGTCACCCTAGTTCAAGCCACCATAATCTTTCACCTGGATTATTCCAGTAGTCTTCAACTGGTCTCCCTGCTTTCACTCTGGCCCCTTTAAGTCTATTCTTAACACAGCAGCCAAAATTATTTTGTTAAAATATGTCAGAGGACAGCATTCTCTTGCTTAAAGCCCTGCTGTGGTTGACTCACTCAAAGCAAAAACTAAAACCTTTTCATGGCCAGGTGCAGTGGCTCAATCCTGTAATCCCAGCACTTTGGGAGGCCGAGGCAGGCAGATCACCTGAGGTCGGAAGTTCGAGACGAGCCTGATAAACATGGAGAAACCCCGTCTCCACTAAAAATACAAAATTAGCCAGGCATGGTGGCACATGCCTATAGTCCCAGCTACTCCGGAGGCTGAGGCAGGAGAATTGCTTGAACCCGAGAGGCAGAGTTTGCAGTGAGTCAAGATTGCACCATTGCACTCCAGCCTGGGAAACAAGAGTGAAATGCTGTCTCAAAAAAAAAAAACAAAAAAAAAAAACCTTTTCATTTGCAGAAACGTTCCCATATGATCTGGTCCTGGCACCACACTCCTGCCAGATCTTACCTTATTTCCCACTCTGATCCCTTGCTCCCTCCACTCCAGATCCACTAGCCTCTTTGGTATCCCTTCAACATGGCAATGCAGGGCCTTTGCCCTGGCTGTTCCCCGCCTGGAATTCTCTTCCCCAGATAAATGTATGGCTCATTCCCTCACCTCCTTCAGATTATTCTCAAATGTCATTCTCTCAGGGAGACCTCTCCTATTACCAATTGCAGCCCCTCACCTTAATACTTCTTATTCTACATTCCTACTTTTTGTTTCTCCATATCACTGATCACCATCTAACATACTATAATAGTGTTTATTGTCTCTCCTCATATGTACATTAAAGCATAAGCTCCATGAAACTGATTTTTTTTTTTTTTTCGAGATGGAGTCTCGCTCTGTTGCCCAGGCTGGAGTGCAGCGGTGCCATCTTGGCAAGCTCCGCCTCCCAGGTTCACGCCATTCTCCTGCCTCAGCTTCCCAAGTAGCTGGGACTACAGGCACCCACCACCACGCCCGGCTACTTTTTGTATTTTTTTTTTTTTGGAGACGGAGTCTCGCTCTGTCGCCCAGGCTGGAGTGCAGTGGCCGGATCTCAGCTCACTGCAAGCTCCGCCTCCCGGGTTCACGCCATTCTCCTGCCTCAGCCTCCCGAGTAGCTGGGACTACAGGCGCCCGCCACCTCGCCCGGCTAGTTTTTGTATTTTTTTGGTAGAGACGGGGTTTCACCGAGTTCTCCAGGATGGTCTCGATCTCCTGACCTCGTGATCCGCCCGTCTCGGCCTCCCAAAGTGCTGGGATTACAGGCTTGAGCCACCGCGCCCGGCCACTTTTTTGTATTTTTAATAGAGACGGGGTTTTACCGTGTTAGCCAGAATGGTCTCCATCTCCTGACCTCGTGATCCGCCCACCTCGGCCTCTGAAAGTGTTCAGATTACAGGGCGTGAGCCACCGCGCCTGGCCTTTTTTTTTTTTTTTTTTTTTTTTGAGAGGGATTTTTGCTGTTGTCACCCAGGCTGGAGTGCAATGGCATGATCTTGGCTTACAATAGCCCCCATCTCCTGGGTTCAAGCAATTCTCCTGCCTCAGCCTCCCGAGTAGCTGGGATTACAGGCACCTGCCACCATGCCTAGCTAATTTTTGTATTTTTAGTAGAGACGGGTTTCACCATGTTGGCCAGGCTGGTCTCAAACTCCTGAGCTTAGATGATCCACTCGCATCAGCCTCCCAAAGTGCTGGGATTACAGGCTGACCCTCTGAGCCTGGCCAGAACTGAAATTTTTGAATGTATATTTGTATAATTTTACAGTACTATTTAGCTTGTATTATAACTTTTTTTTTTTTTTTTTTTTTTTTTTTTTGAGATGGTGTCTCATTCTGTTGCCCAGGCTGGAGCACAGTGGTTTGATATCAGCTCACTGCAGCCTTTGCCTCCCAGGTTCAAGCAATTCTCCTGTCTCAACCTCCCGAGAAGCTAGGATTCCAGGTGCCTGCCACCGCACCCCGTTGATTTTTGCATTTTTAGTAGAGACGGGGTTTCACCATGTTGGCCAGACTGGTTATAACATTTCTTGAATCCATATGTCTGTATTTAGTGATACTCTGACTTCCATGGGTTCTTTATTTATCCTTGAATTCCCCGAAACCTAGCATTGGAAAACATTAGGTATGTACTCAATAAACATTCTCTCAAAAGAAACTACTGGACATTTAGCAAATTATATTATTCTTATAATAATCCCAGTGTCTAATATGCCCAAAACGCTTCCTGAAGGAAACTGATGAACCTACAGCTACTTTTTTTTTTTTTTTTTTTTGAGATGGAATCTCGCTCTGTCGCCCAGGCTGGAGTGCAGTGGCCGGATCTCAGCTCACTGCAAGCTCTGCCTCCCGGGTTTACGCCATTCTCCTGCCTCAGCCTCCCAAGTAGCTGGGACTACAGGCACCCGCCTCGTCGCCCGGCTAGTTTTTTGTATTTTTTAGTAGAGACGGGGTTTCACCGTATTAGCCAGGATGGTCTCGATCTCCTGACCTCGTGATCCGCCCGTCTCAGCCTCCCAAAGTGCTGGGATTACAACAGGCTTGAGCCACCGCGCCCGGCACAGCTACTTTATTCTGACCATTTGATCCTGGGCAATTTGCGACTATTGATTGGATCACAGGTAAGCTCTTGGCTCAAGGGCAACCAATCCACTGGTTGGCCAAAATCCTATAATGTACCCTGGTATGAAAAGATGAGCTGAACTAATCTAACTCTCCCTCTCTGGACTCTGAATTACCATTAGTTGGAGATTGAGGAGCTTGACAAGGCAAAGATGTAAGGAAGCAATAAGTATGAGTATGTAGAAACTATGAAGTATAGAAAAGATATACAGGACAAAGTACAGGAAAAAGGAACACAGTACCTAAG
The DNA here is from genome assembly GCF_007565055.1 of Rhinopithecus roxellana. Lineage (NCBI taxonomy): Eukaryota > Metazoa > Chordata > Mammalia > Primates > Cercopithecidae > Rhinopithecus > Rhinopithecus roxellana. The sequence continues at coordinate 48,646,471 of NC_044567.1, forward strand.
AGAAAATGGAGAGTCAATGAATCACATTAATAAGAACACCCGGCCGGGCGCGGTGGCTCAAGCCTGTAATCCCAGCACATTGAGAGGCCGAGACGGGCGGATCACGAGGTCAGGAGATCGAGACCATCCTGGCTAACACGGTGAAACTAAAAAAAAAAAAATACAAAAAAAACTAGCCGGGCGAGGTGGCGGGCGCCTGTAGTCCCAGTTACTCGGGAGGCTGAGGCAGGAGAATGGCGTAAACCCGGGAGGCGGAGCTTGCAGTGAGCTGAGATCCGGCCACTGCACTCCAGCCTGGGCGACAGAGCGAGACTCCGTCTCAAAAAAAAAAAAAAAAAAGAACACCCTGGAGTGAGGATCCACAAACTGCAGTTAAGGTCTCATTTGAGCTGTTTTGAATCCAATTCTCTTGAAGCTTTGTGCTTCTTGTTATTCTGTGTCAATTTACAATAATGCCAAATTGCTTGAGGTGTCTTAAGGGAGTGTCTCTGTTCTTTACAACTCCCAAAACCTAACAAAAATGCCATTCTTAGTTTTGATAATTGCTGTCACATCTAGAAGAGCCAGGGTATTTCATTTTCATATTTTCTGCCAAATGATACGTTGGAGATATTCTTCAAAGCCTAAGGTGATTGACCCTTGGAGCTTTGAACACTTATTAGGAAGCACAAAGGAGTGTGCTCTTTGCAGCCATTTGGTTCTCCTTTAAAGGTTACCCTCCTGTGGCAAGCTAGAATACACTTACAGTGTGAATGCACCTTGCTTTAAACAAGTTCGAAACTCTGGATTTACAGCAACAGATCATTCAGCCACTTTTAACAATTATTTATTTATATTATCACAAAAGTAATATACTGTTAGAAATTCAAATATCGGCCGGGCACAGTGGCTCATGCTGTAATCCCAGTACTTTGGGAGGCCGAGGTAGGCAGATCACGAGGTCAGGAGATTGAGACCAGCCAGACCAACATGGCGAAACCCCGTCTCTAATAAAAATACAAAAATTAGCCAGGCATGGTTGCGCATATCTGTAATCCCGGCTACTCAGGAGGCTGAGGCAGGAGAATCGCTTAAACCTGGGAAGCGGAGGTTGCAGTGAGCTGATATCGCGCGGCTGCACTACAGCCTGGGTGACAGAGTGAGACTGCGTCTCAAAAAAAAAAAAAAGAAAGAAAGAAAGAAATTCAAATACCACGTATTTTGAATAGTGAGAATTTAAAAGAAATTCAAATACCATGTTCTTTTGAATAGTGAGAATTTATGAACCACAAGAGCGCCACAAACCCAAAGTTAACCTGCACAGTTTCAGTTAATACCATTGCCTTGGATAAACACAAAATATCTAAGGAAAAGGGCTTTCTGCTTCAAAGACTTGTTCACAGTCTTTCTCTTTCTCCTTCTCCATGAGAAGCTCACCCCTATGAGCCCACACAGCTGCCACCACCACAAAGGAAGCCAGCTATTTTAAAATGTATTCACTGCTTTGCTTGAGGGGCAGTGGGGCATAACGGTTAAGACCACCAGCTTTATTTTAAGTATACTTTGGCAGTATCTACCACTATTTTTTTTTTTTTTTTTTGAGACGGAGTCTGGCTCTGTCGCCCCCGCTGGAGTGCAGTGGCCGGATCTCAGCTCACTGCAGCTCCGCCTCCCGGGCTTACGCCATTCTCCTGCCTCAGCCTCCCGAGTAGCTGGGACTACAGGCGCCCGCCACGTCGTCCGGCTAGTTTTTTGTATTTTTTTTTTTTAGTAGAGACAGGGTTTCAACGTGTTAGCCAGGATGGTCTCGATCTCCTGACCTCGTGATCCGCCCATCTCAGGCTCCCAAAGTGCTGGGATTACAGGCTTGAGCCACCGCACCCGGCCTCTACCACTATTTTAAACATACATACTTTAAGGCCCAATTAATTCCAACATTTACAAATCTATTCCACAGAAATACTAACAAAAGTGCACAAACATATATAAGAATGGTCACTGGGGCTGGGCGCAGTGGCTCAAGCCTGTAATCCCAGCACTTTGGGAGGCCGAGACGGGCGGATCACGAGGTCAGGAGATCGAGACCATCCTGGCTAACACAGTGAAACCCCGTCTCTACTAAAAAAATGCAAAAAACTAGCCGGGCGTGGTGGCGGCACCTGTAGTCCCAGCTACTCGGGAGGCTGAAGCAGGAGAATGGCGTGAACCCGGGAGGCGGAGCTTGCAGTGAGCTGAGATCCGGCCACTGCACTCCAGCCTGGGCGACAGAGCGAGACTCTGTCTCAAAAAAAAAAAAAAAAGGAAAGATCCCAAATGGTGTATAAGAAAAGTGGTTAAATAAATTATAGTACATCCATGCAATGGTATACTATGCAACCATTAAAGAAAGTAAGGAGTGTGTATATCTAATGGGATGGAAATAGGCTTATCTTACGTTGCTAAATTTTAGAAAGGTAAGTTGCAGGCCGGGCGTTGTGGCTCACGCCTGTAATCCCAGCACTTTGGGAGGCCGAGGGGGGCGGATCACGAGGTCAGGAGATCGAGACCATCCTGGCTAACACAGTGAAACCCCGTGTCTACTAAAAATACAAAAAATTAGCCGGGCGTAGTAGCAGGCGCCTGTAGTCCCAGCTACTCGGGAGGCTGAGGCAGGAAAATGGCCTGAAGCCAGGAGGCGGAGCTTGCAGTGAGCCGAGATTGTGCCACTGCACTCCAGCCTGGGTGACAGAGCGAGACTCCATCTCAAAAAAAAAAAAAAAGCAAGTTGCAGAACAGTGTATTGAATAATCCATTTTAAATATGTGTATGTGTCATTAAAAAAAAAAAAGCGCCGGGCACAGTGGCTCACGCCTGTAATCCCAGCACTTTGAAAGGCCTGGCGGTGGGGGGGGGGGGGGTGGATCACCAGGTCAGGAGTTCAAGACTAGCCTAGCCAAGAGGGTGAGACTCCCTCTCTACTAAAAATACAAAAATTAACTGGGTGTGGGGGCAGGCGCCTGTGATTCCAGCCACTAGGGAGGCTGAGGCAGGAAAATTGCTTGAACCCTTGGAGAAGGAGGTTGCAGTGAGCCGAGATCTCACCACTGCACTCCAGCCGGGACAAAGAATAAGACTCCATCTCAAAAAAAAAAGATTGGAGGATTGCCCACCAAATCATTCAGATTGATAAACTCTGGGAAGTGGAAAAGGGACTTTATACTTTGCTATATTGTTGAGTAATATAACAAAGGCATATAATTTTTGTAATATTTATTAATTAATTTTTTTTTTGAGATGGAGTCTCACTCCGTCACCAGGTTGGAGTACAGTGGCGTGATCTCGGCTTATTGCAACCTCTGCCTCCCAGGTTCAAGATTCTCCTGCCTCAGCCTCCCAAGTAACTGGGACTACAGGCGTGCGCCACCACACCCAGTTAATTTTTGTATTTTTAGTAGAGATGGAGTTTCTTTTTTTTTTTTTTTTTTTGAGACGGAGTCTCGCTCTGTCGCCCAGGCTGGAGTGCAGTGGCCGGATCTCAGCTCACTGCAAGCTCCGCCCCCCGGGTTTACCCCATTCTCCTGCCTCAGCCTCCGGAGTAGCTGGGACTACAGGCGCCCGCCACCTCGCCCGGCTCGTTTTTTGTATTTTTTAGTAGAGACGGGGTTTCACCGTGTTAGCCAGGATGGTCTCGATCTCCTGACCTCGTGATCCGCCCGTCTCGGCCTCCCAAAGTGCTGGGATTACAGGCTTGAGCCACCGCGCCCGGTCAGAGATGGAGTTTCACCATGTTGGCCAGGATGTCTCGGTCTCTTGACCTCGTGATTCACCCGCCTTAGCCTCCCAAAGTTCTGGGATTACAGGCATGAGCCACTGCGCCCGGCCTATTATTATTTTTTGAGACAGCGTTTCGCTTTTGTTGCCCAGGCTGGAGTGCAATGGCACCATCTCAGCTCACCGCAACCTCCACCTCCCAGGTTCAAGTGATTCTCCTGCCTCAGCCTCCTGAGTAGCAAGGATTATAGGCATGCACCACCACGCCCAGCTAATTTTGTATTTTTACTTGTTGGTCAGGCTGGTCTCGAATTCCTGACCTCAGGTGATCTCCCCACCTCGGCCTCCCAAAGTGCTGGGATTACAGGTATAAGCCACCGCGCCTGGCCTGTAATTTCTATTTAAATAAAACATTTTAATGGAAACCAAAAAAAAAAAGTAAAAATAGGCTTCAGAATCAAACTGATTCAAATCCTAGTTCCATCAGCTTTTTAGGGTTCAGTGAGATATTAAGATGAAAATTTCCTTTACCTTAACTTCTGATTGTCTCTTCACAGCAAATGACTGAAATAGCTAAGCTTTTCTCTTATATATTGTTTTTAAGCGCCAGAGACGACTCCCTCTTAAGGGGCTTGTGATCCATTTTTCATGTAAGGAACCCTTTTTGTAAAGTGAATCATTTCCCTAATTTTTCTATTTGCTAATAAGATAATAAATATAGTATATTCTCTCTCTTTCGCAAATTCCACCCCCTTTTCTCTGCGTCTCACTTCAAGAGTCCACAACCTGGGAGCTATCCAGGTACCAATTAACATTTAAAAAGCCCTCAAGTTGTTCACACAAATAGTTCTATTATTGCTTTCCTTTACAGCCTTGGTCTGCTCAAAAACCCACATTCAAATTGGATCACATAAACTCCAGCCCTTAAGCACACAGGTATTGTAGGCAAGAGGCCGCTTTTGGCTACAAACCCCCTTATTCATTTAAAATAACTTCATTCATAAGGTTAATTGAACAGCTGGTTTGTGCCCATCACAGGCCCTGACAAAGCACTTCGTGGAACTTGTCACTAATCCTTACAGCAACTCTGGTTGGGTGTTACTAGTGTCATTTAACAGATTAGCAAACCAAGGCTCCAAAGGATAAAATGGCTTGACCAAGATCTCACAGGCAGTGAATTGGGGAGCCTGCTGGAAAATCTAGGATTTGGGGTAACTAAAGGTCACTACGGTTCTTTTTTAAATAAAATTTTATTTTATTTTATTATTTATTTATTTAGAGACACCGTCTCACTCTGTCGCCCAGGTGGGAGTACAGTGGCGGGATCTCCGCTCGCTGTAACCTACGCCTCCCGGGTTCAAGCCACTCTCCCTCCACAGCCTCCGGAGTAGTTGGGCTTACAGGTTTCCGCCACCATTCCCAGCTAATTTGTGCATTTTTACAAAATGCACCATGTTGGCCGGGCTGGTCTCGATCTCCTGATCTCAGGTGATCCGCCCACCTCGACCTCCCAAATGCTGGGATTACAGGCGTGGGCCACCGCGCCCCACCAGGAAAATTTTAATTAATTAGTTTTAAAACCCAAACAGCACTCTAAGACTTGTAAAGAAAAATGGCATTCCCCTCCCCCATGCATCCCCTCTCTGGAATTGTAACTTTCCTGTGCAATCATGTGGTATTTTTTTCAGGTATTTCTACTGGTTTCCCGCCATCTTTCTAAATAACCGGTTTAACTGGTGTGTGGCACAGATTTAACTACGATGTAACCAAAACGCCACTCTACAGTTAACTCCTTCTATTCCTTAGATTTCATTCCCGGGGTCACCTCTTTGGCCTAGGTGCACATGCCGCGGGCTGCGCTCTAGGTGGGGCGCAGGCTTTCGCCCGCCGCGTGCACGCTGCGCTGCGCAGCCCCAGCCAGCCCGGCCCGGGCTCAGCGACCCCCACCCCCGGGACCCCGCACCGGGGCTGAGCGCTCCCCTCCCGCCGCCCGCGGCTCCACGCCCTCGCCCCAGACTCCTTGTCAGAGAGGGAGGGTCGGGGAGCGAGAGCCGGGGTCCGAGGTGACCGTCGTGGTTGGGGCCGAGGTCCGTGTGGTAGGGGACTGGGACAGGAGTGGGAGTCGCAGGGCGAGGACCCAGGTCAGGGCTGGGAGCGTCAGGACTCTCTCCTTGTTTGGCCGAGCGGCCGGGACTCCGGGTGGGCGGCGGATGGAAGCGGGCGCTGCCCTGCCCGGCGGCGTCCGGGGCTTTCTGGAGGTTTCCTGCGGGCGCTCGACAGGGCGGCACCAGCTGCCGCGGAAAGGACGACCGCCGCCGCTGCAGCCGGGTCCCCGCGCCCCTGTCCGGCCTCTGGGCCGCCGAAGCAGGCCTCCCTCACCGCGGTAACTCCATGCCTGCAGCTCCAGACCAACCCCACAACCTTGTCCTGTCCCCAGGCAAGGAGTTGGCCTCCCTGGCCACAGGGAGGGAATCCGGTCCAGGTCACAGCCGGCCTCTGGCTTTCGTGGGGAGGGCACCAGGGCTTCAGGTTTCCCAGCTCCCGCGTTACCGTTCCAAGGCCCCTCCTGGAGCTCTGATTTGAGGGGAGCACTCCATGCCCCTTCCTCCAAAGAGGTAAGGGGTCACAACACGGAAGCCTTGCTCCAAACAACCCCCCCCCACCAACCCTCTCCACTCCTCCATCCTGACACCCTTTCTCTCACCATTATCCGTCTGAGAGGGTCCAGGACTTGAGCAGTTTCTGAGGGCGATCTCCTTTATCTTTATGGTGGGGGGTCTGTTTCCCACTAAGTGTAGTATCATCTTCTTTTTGGCCTCTCACCAACTCTGCCCGCCCCGTCCCTACACACACTCATCCCCCAACCTCCCCAAATTGTGGGCTAAACCGATTTTGAATTTATGTTATTATGAGTTTGAAAATACTTTTCCCTGCCAAACGCGGTGGCTCACGCCTGTAATCCCAACACTTTGTGAGGCTGAGGCGGGCGGATCGTCTGAGGTCAGGAGTTTGGGACCAGCCCGACCAACATGGAGAAACCCCGTCTCTACTAAAAACACAAAATTAGCCGGATGTGGTGGCGCTATGCCTGTAATCCCAGCTACTCAGGGAGGCTGAGGCGGGAGAATCGCTTGAACCTGACAGGCAGAGGTTGCGGTGAGTCGAGATTGCGCCACTTCACTCCAGCCTGGGCAACAAGAGCGAAACTCGATCTCCAAAAAAAAAAAAAAAAGAGAGATAAAGAAAATACTTTTCCCAGTTCGTTTGTGTAATATACTATGATTACGTTTCCTTTTTTTTTTTTTTTTTTTGAAGCGGAGTCTTGCTCTGTTCCCCAGGCTGGATTGCAGTAGCTGGATCTCGACTCACCACAACCTGCGCCTCCCGGGTTCAAACGATTCTCCTGCCTCAGCCTTCTGAGTAGCTGGGATTACAGGGGTTCAGCAGCACACCCGGCTAATTTTTGTATTTTTAGTAGAAATGGGTTTTCGCCATGTTGGCCAGGCTGGTCTCGAACTCCTGACCTCAAGTGATCTGCCCGCCTTGGCCTCCGAAAGTGCTGGGATTACAGGTGTGAGCCATCGTCCCCAGCCATATCTCCTTTCTTATCAGACTTATTTTTTTTTCTTTTCCTTGGAGTTAGTGATTGTCTTAACGGTTTGTTTGTTAAGGCTTTTATGTACCTATCATTAACTCCCCCCCAAATGCTTTGCCAGAACTGCCAGGCTTCATTCACTCGAACTCATCAGATAATACATCTATTTTTTTCTTGGAAATATTCCTCCCATGCGAATCTTAACTGTTGTTCATTAGACAAACTGCACAGCTGTTTTGGGAATTCCCTTCTTCATCATCCTGGGAATTTTCTTTACCTCTTTGTGTGAGTCCCCTTTGTCCTGGGTTCCATGTTTGTTTTTCTCCCTCACTTTGGTAGAATATGTCCTCCGGTAGCTTTCTGACAAAGCGTGTGGTGAAGGGGAAAATTTTTTGAGATGTTGCATGCCTGAAAATATCTTTTTTTTTTTTTAAAGGACAAAGTATTGCTATGTTGCCCAGGCTGGAATGCAGTGGCTATTCACAGGCACCAGCATAGCCACTGCAGCCTCAAACTCCTGGCCTCAAGTCATCCTCCTGTCTCACCCTCCTGGGAGAAATATATCTTTATTTGATCTCGCTTGATTAATGTGATAATTTGTCTGGTTACATAATTCTAAGTTGGAATCCATTTTTCCTTAGAAGTATGACTTGTCTTCTAATTTCTGTATTACTGAGAAGTCTAAGGAAATCTTTACTTACAAAAGAACATAACTGTGTACCTTTTTTGTTTGTTTGTTTGTTTTTTGAGACGAGTCTCACTCAGTCGCCCAGGCTGGAGTGCAGGAGCACGATCTCAGCTCATTGCAACCTCTGCTGCCCAGGTTCAAGCGATTCTCCTGCCTCAGCATCCCAAGTAGCTGGGATTACACGTGCCTGCCACCGTGCCCAGCTAACACAACTGTATACCTTTTGTATGACCCTATTTTTATTATGAATTCTGGAAGCTTTGAGGATCTTCTATCTTTGATGTTTTGAAAATGCAAGTGACAGGCCAGGCGCGGTGGCTCACGCCTGTAATCCCAGCACTTTGGGAGGCCAAGGCAGGTAGATGACCTGAAGTCAGGACTTTGAGACCAGCCTGGCCAACATGGTGAAGCCCCGTTTCTACTAAAACTACAAAAATTAGCCGGACGCGGTGGCAGGCACCTGTAATCCCAGCTACTCAGGAGGCTGAGGCAGGAGGATCACTTGCACCTGGGAAGAGGTGGTTGCAGTGAGCCAAGAGCATGCCATTGGACCCCAGTCTGGATGACAAAAGCAAAACTCCATCTCAAAAAAAAGAAAAAGAAAATGCAAGTGACATGCCATGCTTTGATGTGCATTTTCACTCATTGTGCCAGACAGAGAGCCCTTTCAATGTAGAAACTGTTGCCCTCAGTTCTGGAAATTTTTTTGCTTTATTTCTCTTGCATTACTCATATCTTCTACCTCCAGACACTCGTACCCCACTGTGCTCCACCCCATCCATCTTTGTTCTTTCTTTCTTAAATTCTTGTTACTTTTGTATATTGGAATATCCAAGTAAGTCTAATTCTCTCATCTTTTCTTTCATACTTATCTTTCTTTTTTCCCCCCACTGTCTGCAAATTTCCTCAACTCTACTTTCCAGACTTTTCATTGCCCTTTGATCAATGTTGCCTTCTAAACAATAGTGTGCTAGGCCGGGAGCAGTGGCTCATGCCTGTAATCCCAGCAACTCGGGAGGCTGAGGCAGGAGAATTGCTTGAACCCAGGAGGCCGAGGTTGTGGTGATTCGAGATTGTGCCATTGCACTCCAGCCTCGGCAACAAAAGTGAGACTCTGTCTCAAAAAAAAACCAAAAAACAATGATGTGCTAGTACATTTCTTTTTTTTTTTTTTTTTTTGAGGCGGAGTCTCGCTCTGTCACCCAGGCTGGAGTGCAGTGGTGTGATCTCGGCTCACTGCAAGCTCTGCCTCCTGGGTTCATGCCATTTTCCTGCCTCAGCCTCCCGAGTAGCTGGGACTACAGGCGCCTGCCACCTCGCCCGGCTAATTTTTTGTATTTTTAGTAGAGACGGGGTTTCACAGTGTTAGCCAGGATGGTCTGGATCTCCTGGCCTCATGATCCGCCCACCTCGGCCTCCCAAAGTGCTGGGATTACAAGCGTGAGCCACCTCACCCGGCCGATGTGCTAGTACATTTCTAACAACCAACTCTCAGAAGCAGAGGGAAGAAAGCCTTGATTTGTAGTGTTTGCCCATTTTGATAGTGCAAATATTTCCATCATGGCTGCTTTCAAGCTACTAACATTATATCACTGAAGGTAGAGTCAGGAAGAGATGCACAGTAGCATATCATATTAGCATTCCCACCATATAGATAGAATACACATAAATAATCTCAAGTGCATAGATAACAATAAAATGTAGAAAAATAATTTGGGGCCGGACGGAGTGGCTCACGTTTGTAATCCCAGCACTTTGGGAGGCTGAGGTGGGCGGATCACCTGAGGTCAGGAGTTTGAGATGAGCCTGGCCAACATGGTGAAACCCTGTCTCTACTAAAAATACAAAAATTAGCCAACCACGGTGGCAGGTGCCTGTAATCCCAGCTACTCGGGAGGCTGAGGCAGGAGAATTGCTTGAACCCGGGAGGCGGAGGTTGCAGCGAGCCAAGATCATGCCATTGCACTCCAGTCTAGGCAACAACAGTGAAGCTCCGTCTCCAATTATAATAATAATAATTTGGAAGTAATGAGTTTTGATTATTTATTTTGGTTTTTAATATAATTGATTTAATTGTAACTACGTAATAATTTAACAGTGACAGTGTTTTAACAACTAGCTTTTAAAATTTTATAAAAATTCAACAGTTGATTCTGTATGTGATAATTTGTCTGGTTACATAATTCTAGGTTGGAATCCATTTTTCCTTAGAACTATGACTTGTCTTCTCATTTCTGTGTTATTGCTGAGAAGTCTAAGGAAATCCTTCCTTACAAAAGAACATAACTGTATACCTTTTTTGTTTGTTTGTTTGTTTTTTGAGACGAGTCTCACTCAATCGCCCAGTCATACCAGGCTGGTATGAGCCAGCTCTTGTAAACTATTGCTTCAAAATAATCATGGTCGGCCAGGCATGGTGGCTCACGCTTGTAATCCCAGCACTTTGGGAGGCCGAGGCGGGCAGATCATGAGGTCAGGAGATCGAGACCATCCTGGCTAACATGGTGAAACTCTGTCTCTACTAAACTGCAAAAAATTAGGCTGGGCATAGTGGCTCACGCCTGTAATCCTAGCACTTTGGGAGGCCGAGGCGGGCGGATCACGAGGTCAGGAGATCGAGACCATCCTGGCTAACACGGTGAAACGCCGTCTGTACTAAAAATGCAAAAAATTAGCCGGGCGTGGCGGCGGGCGCCTGTAGTCCCAGCTACTTGGGAGGCTGAGGCAGGAGAATGGTGTGAACCCGGGAGGCGGAGCTTGCAGTGAGCCGAGATCGCAGCCACAGCACTCCTGCCTGGGCGACTGAGCAAGGCTCCGTCTAAAAAAAAAAAAAAAAAAAAAAAAAAAAAAAAAAAAAAAGAAAAAGGCCGGGCGCGGTGGCTCAAGCCTGTAATCCCAGCACTTTGGGAGGCCGAGACGGGCGGATCACGAGGTCAGGAGATCAAGACCATCCTGGCTAACACGGTGAAACCCCGTCTCTACTAAAAATACAAAAAACTAGCTGGGCGAGGTGGCGGGCACCTGTAGTCCCAGCTACTCGGGAGGCTGAGGCAGGAGAATGGCATGAACCCGGGAGGCGGAGCTTGCAGTGAGCTGAGATCCGGCCACTGCACTCCAGCCTGGGCGACAGAGCGAGACTCCCTCTCGGAAAAAAAAAAAAAAAAAAAAAAAAAAAATTAGCTGTAGTCCCAGCTACTTGGGAGTCTGAGGCAGGAGAATGGCGTGAACCTGGGAGGTGGAGCTTGCAGTGAGCCGAGATTGCACCACTGCACTCCAGCCTGGGTGACAGCCAGACTCCATCTCAAAAAAAGAAAAAAAAAAAAAAATTCATGGTCTCTAATGTAATAAAAGTAAATTAGGGGTCAGGCATGGTAGCTCATGCCTGTAATCCCAGCACTTTGGGAGGCCGAGGCGGGTAGATCACGAGGTCAAGAGTTCAAGCCCAGCCTGGCCAACATGGTGAAACCCTGTCTCTGCTAAAAATACAAAAATTAACTGGGCATGGTGGTGTGTGCCTGTAATCCCAGCTACTGGGGAGGCTGAGGAAGAAGAATGGCTTGAATCCAGGAGGTGGAGGTTGCAGTGAGCCAAGATGGTGCCACTGCACTCCAGCCTGGGTGACAGCAAGACTCCGTCTCAAAAAAAAAAAAAGTAAATCAGATAATCTTCCAAATGCAGTTCTGATCTTGTCACTCCCTTGAGTAAAGCTTTCTATTGCTTCTCTGCTTACTGAAACCCTCAAGGCTCAATTCACATTCCACCTTTCTTATTAGTTCATCAAACAAATATTGATTAGGTATCTGCTATGGGCAAGGTCTTAAGCAAGCTGCTGAGGATACAAGGATGAGTAATATACATTTCTTTTCTTTTTTTCTTTTTTTTTTTTTTTGAGATGGAGTCTCACTCTGTCACCCAGGCTGCAGTGCAGTGGCCTGGTCTTGGCTCACTGCAACTTCTGCCTCCCAGGTTCAAGCAGGTCTCCTGCATCAGTCTCCTGAGTAGCTGGGATCACAGGCATGTGCCACCACACCCGGCTAATTTTTGTGTTTTTAGTGGAGACGGAGTTACACCATGTTGGCCAGGCTGGTCTTGAACTCCTCACCATGTGATCCGCCCGCCTTGGCCTCCCAAAGTGCTGGGATTATAGGCGTGATCTACCACGCCTGGCCATTTCTTTTCTTTAAGGCACTCCATGGGGTAGTAGGAGAAACTTAAGTATGTATTACTCAATGTGATAAGAACATGAAAAATACATGCACAAACTATTATAGGAATGCCTTGCAAATGACTAATTCAGCCTGGGGGAATCTGCCATGGAAAAACCTAGCATGTCTTCCCTTGTCTTTTAGGTCTCTTAGTGGGTTGGGGTTTTTATTTTATTTCATTTTATTTTGAGATGGAGTTTTGCTCTTGTTGCCCAGGCTGGAGTGCAATGGTGCGATATCAGCTCACTGCAATGTCTGCCTCCTTGGTTCAAGCGATTCTCCTGCCTCAACCTCCCAAGTAGCTGGGATTACAGCATGCGCCACCATGCCCAGCTAATTTTGTATTTTTAGTAGAGACGGGGTTTTTCCATGTTGGTCAGGCTGGTCTCAAACTCCCAACCTCAGGTAATCTGCCTGCCTGGGCTTCCCAAAGTGCCGGGATTATAGGCATGAGCCACCACACCCAGCTGGGGTTTTTATTTTATTAAGCATTATATACTTTTCTCAATACAAGCCATAAAGGTAAAGTATAGTGTTCATTTCAAAGACTGCTAGTCAATTTTTCTTTTTTTTTTTCTTTTTTTTTTTTTGAGACGGAGTCTCACTCGGTCGTCCAGGCTGGAGTGCAGTGGCCGGATCTCAGCTCACTGCAAGCTTCGCCTCCCGGGTTTACGCCATTCTCCTGCCTCAGCCTCCCGAGTAGCTGGGACTACAGGCGCCAGCCACCTCGCCTGGCTAGCTTTTTGTATTTTTTAGTAGAGACGGGGTTTCACCATGTTAGCCAGGATGGTCTCGAACTCCTGACCTCGTGATCCGCCCGTCTCGGCCTCCCAAAGTGCCGGGATTACAGGCTTGAGCCACCGCGCCCGGCCTGTCAATTTTTCTTTTAATCTACAAGATATGTCCTCAGAAAAAACTGCTAGTTTATTCAGTTAAGTGCCAACTTTTTTTTTTTTTAAACAGAATCTTGCCCCATCGCCAGGCTGGAGTGCAGTGGTGGGATCTTGGCTCACTGCAACCTCTGCCTCCTAGGTTCAAATGATTCTCCTGCCTCAGCCTCCTGAGTAGCTGGGACTACAGGCGTGCACCAACACGCCCAGCTAATTTTTGTATTTTTAGTAGAGACAGGGTTTCACCATGTTGGCCAGGATGGTCTCGAACTCCTGACCTCAAGTGATCCGTCTCGGCCTCCTAAATTTATGGGACTACAGGCGTGAGACACCGTGCCTGGCCCTGAAGTGATTTTTCTAAGGCTATGTAGATGGTGGCTGAGCTATGATCAGAGAACCTAGGTATCTGGGCTCCCACTGCAGTGCCTTCTCTAAATTTTTCAAACATTTACCTAGGAGCAAGTTCTAAAGTTCACCAAGCAGTATCTGAAACAACTTTTTGTCAATATGCGAATTCCTCTGTCAATTAGTTGACAAACATTTATTGAATGCCTATTCTACAATGTGCTCTGGAGATGCACAGATGAATTAGACACATTTCCAACCTTCATTAGCTAATAGAAGAAACAAGCACATACATTACAGGTAATTCATTCTATCTGGGAAGATTTAGAGGATATTTTCAAGTCAGAGATAACATCTGAGTTAAAGCAATGAATAAGTAGAACTTTGATGAGGAAAGTATTCTAGGCTTATTAAGAAAATGTAGAAAATGTTCATGGAATAATGCTGCAATTAGTATGACTGGAGAGCAATATGGCCAGGAATGGAAGGAGTTAAGAAGGTAGGAAGCAGTCATTTTGCAATGCCTTTATCTGAGAAATTAGGGATATTTATTTACTTGCAAAAGGCTCCATCTTAGTGTTCTTTGAAGGAGGAGTCAGTCGCTTAGGCTCTTGAAAAGGTCTTTAAGACTCAGATTTCCAAACTATTTATTACAAGTCATACTTCTCTGAAAAACTCTTGATGTAACAGAGTTACAGAATATAACAAGTTCCCCAATTCTGTTTGGGAGTTTTATGGTGAACTCAATGTCTATTCATGACGTATTCTGTTCTTTCTTCTTCCACTAAGACACATTAGTAAAATTTAAAGATTTATAAGAAATGAAAAGTACCTTCTAATGAGGAAAAGGGAACTGTGCTTTTTTTTTTTTTCTCTTGGTCTCACTCTGTCACCCAGACTGGAACACAGTAGTATAGTCGTACAGTCATGGCTCACTGTAGCCTCAAACTCCTGGGCTCATATGATTTTCTTATCTTTTTTTTTCCCTGAGATGAGTGTTACTTTGTTGCTCAAGCTGGAGTGCAGTGGGGCAATCTTAGCTCACTGCAACTTCCGTCTCCCGGTTCAAGCGATTCTACTGTCTCAGTCTCCCAAGTAGTTGGGATTACAGGTATGTGCCACCACGCCCAGCTAGTTTTTGTATTTTTAGTAGGGACGGGGTTTCACCATGTTGAAGGCTGGTCTTGAACTCCCGACCTCAGGTGATCCACCCATCTCAGCCTCCCAAAGTACTAGGATTACAGGCATAAGCCGTGGCACCTGGCCCCTCATCTCCTCTTTCAACAACATTTGTTGGGAAGGGCAATGAGCAGTGCCCCCTTTCCTTTATTTATTTTTTGTTTTAATTTTAATTTAATTTAATTTTTTTTTTTTTTTGAGACAGGGTCTTGCTCCATCATATAGGCTAGAGTGCAATGGAGTGATAACGGCTCACTGCAGCCTTGACTTCCTGGGCTCCAGAGATTCTCCCACCTCAGCCTCCCAAGTAGCTGAGACTACAGACATAAGCCACTGTACCCAGCCTTCTTTTATTTTTTGTAGAAATGAGTGTCTCACACCTGTAATTCCAGCATTTTGGGAGGCCAAGGCAGGCAGATCACCTGAGGTCAGGAGTTGAGACCAGCCTGACCAACATGGAGAAACCCCTCTCTGTTAGAAATAAAAATTAGCCAGGCGTGGTGGCATGAGCCTGTAATCCCAGCTACTCGGGAGGCTGAGGCAGGAGAAGCACTTGAACCCTGGAGGCAGAGATTGCAGTGAGCCCAGACTGCACCACTGCACTCTAGCGTGGGCAACAGAGTGAGACTCTGTCTCAAAAAAAAAGAAGAAGGAAAGAAAGAGAGAGAGAGAGAGAGAGAGAGAGGAGAGAGAGAGAGAGGGAGGGAGGGAGGAAGGAAGGAAGGAAGGGAGGGAGGGAGGGAGGGAGGGAGGAAGGGAGGGTGCTGCTGTGTTGTTCAGGCTGGTCTCAAACTCCTGGTTTCAAGTGATCCTCCTGACTTGGCCTCCCATAGGCATGAGCCATGGCACCTGGTTCCAGCTTTCCTTTTCCTCTAGGATTTGGTTGTCATCTCTTACCTCCCTAACATTTCAAGGTTCCTGGGAAAATGAAATTAGTTCTTCCTCACTAAAATGTGGCAACAGGGCCAGGCACAGTGGCTCACGCCTGTAATCCCAGCACTTTGGAGGCCACTTTGGGAGGCCGAGGCAGGTGGATCATTTGAGATCAGGAGTTCAAGACCAGCCTTGCGAACATAGTGAAACCCCGTCTCTACTAGAAATACAAAAATTACAGGCATGCCATGGTGGTGCATGCCTGTAATCCAAGTTACTCAGGAGGCTAAAGTAGGAGAATCGCTTGAGCCTGAGAAGTGGAGGTTGCAGTGATCTGAGATCGCGCCACTGCGATCCAGTCTGGGCGACAGAGTGAGACTCTGTCTCAACACTAATACATAAATAAATAAATAAAATAAAATAAGATGTGGCAACAATTGTTAAACACATGAGTAATTATATTAACAGCACAAACTTGGATCCACTGGAATAAGTACTCTGGAAAAAAAGAGACAGATTGAAAAAGAATATGATTACTCTCATTAAAATACCAAAGACTACATCTAGGCATGGTGGCAGTGCACCACAGGAGCCTGAGTGAGGCAGGAGGATCCCTTGAGCCCAGGGTTTGAGGCCAGCCTAGTCACCATACTGAGAGTCTATCTCAAAAAAAAAAAAAAAAAAAAAGCTATTGGATTACTACAACTCATGTTTAGCTTACTATAGATAAAGATGGATATTTACAGAAATAATTATAGATTTGTGTGTATATATGGGTTAGTATACATACACATATTTTAGCTCTGTCTACTGGAGAGCCTAGAAGCACTGACACCCCAGAAGCAATGAGTATACCCAGCAACCACATCTTGGTTTCTTTTTTTTTCTTCTCTTTTTTTTTTTTTTTTTGAGATGAGTCATTGCATCGGGCCTTCATTTCTTTTTAATTTTTTTTTTTTTTTTTTTGAGATGGAGTCTCACTCTGTCGCCCAGGCTGGAGTGCAGTGGCGTGATCTCTGCTCACCGCAAGCTCCACCTCCCCAGTTCATGCCATTCTCCTGCCTCACCTTCCCAAGTAGCTGGGACTACAGGCGCCCGCCACCACGCCCTGATAATTTTTTGTACTTTTGGTAGAGATGGGGTTTCATCGTGTTAGCCAGGATGGTCTTGATTTCCTGACCTCATGATCCACCCGCCTCAACCTCCCAAAGTGCTGGGATTACAGACGTGAGCCACCGTGCTTGGCCATTTAATTATTTTTTTCTCTATTTTGAGACACTACTTCACTCTGTTGCCCAGGCTGGAGTGCAGTGGTATGATCTCGGCTCACTGCAACCTCTGCCTCCCGGGTTCAAGTGATTCTCCTGTCTCAGCCTCTGGAGTAGGTGGGATTACAGGCATGTGCCACCACACTCAGCTAACTTTGTATTTTGAGTAGAGATGGGGTTTCACCATGTTGGCCAGGTGAGTCTCAAACTCCTGACCTCAAGTGATCTGCTCACCTTGGCCCCCCAAAGTGCTGGGATTACAGGCATAAGCCACCACTCCTGCCCTCGCATCTAGGTTTCTAATACTGAAGCTGGCAGGGCTTCTGGGTGGGGTGGGCACTTGGAGAACTTTTCTGTCTAGCTAGATTGTAAACACACCAATCAGCACTCTGTGTCTATCCAAAGGTTTTTAAACACACCAA
This sequence comes from Rhinopithecus roxellana, assembly GCF_007565055.1. NCBI lineage: Eukaryota > Metazoa > Chordata > Mammalia > Primates > Cercopithecidae > Rhinopithecus > Rhinopithecus roxellana. The sequence continues at coordinate 48,663,665 of NC_044567.1, forward strand.
TCAGCACTCTGTGTCTAGCTAATTGGGTGGGGACTTGGAGAACTTTTGTGTTTAGCTAAAGGATTGTAAACGCACTAATCAGCACTCTATGAAACAGACCAATCAACACTCTGTAAAATGGACCAATCAGCACTCTGTAAAATTGACCAATCAGGAGGATGTGGGTGGGGCCAAATAAGGGAATAAAAGCAGGCCACCTGCTCAGGGACAACCTGTTCTGGTCCCCTTCCCTCCTGTGGAAGTGTTGTCCTTTTGCTCTTGCAATAAATCTTGCTGCTGCTCACTCTTTGGGTCCATACTACCTTTATGAGTGCCAGCAGTCACTGACAGGTCTGCAGCTTCACTCCTGAAGCCAATGAAGCCACCAACCCACCAGGAGGAACAAACAACTTCGGATGCACTACTTTTAAGAGCTGTAACACTCACCCTGAAGGTCTGTGGCTTCACACCTGAAGTCAGCAAGAGCACGAACCCACCAGGAGGAAGATATTCCAGACACATCTGAACATCTGAAGGAACAGACTCTGGACACACCATCTTTAAGAACTGTAACACTCACCGCAAGGGTCTGCGGTTTCATTCTTGAAGTCGGCGGGATCAAGAACCCACTGGAGGGAACCAATTCTGGGCACAATACCATTCTCCAATAAAAGAACTAGGACTCTTTTATTCCTGAATTATCCAAAAACAAAAGACAAATGCTGTTATTTTCTAATGGGTGCAAAAAAGGGTTACAAATTTAGCTCAAAACATGTCAAGTGATATAGAAGAGTTCCTGGTAAGAAAATATACAACATTTAGGAAGGGAAACAAAATTAAAAACTATACGTTACACTTACCATGTAGTAATTTAAAAGTTATCTTTTTCTTTTTTTTTTATTCTCCAATAAAAGAACTAGGACTCAAGGATTGGAGTAGGGATTATACAAGATGAGGCTGGTGTATTTGTAGTACTAGAAAGTAGAAAAGTGCTTAAAGCCACAATGATGAAGGCATGTCAGCGTGGCACAGGAGCTAACTAAAAGATCTCCCAGTGGCCACAGTAGTAACCATCTGAATATCAAAATAAAAAAGAGTCTGGGCATGGTGGCTCATGTCTGTAATCCCAGCACTCTGGGAGGCCTAGGCAGCAGCCTGGCCAATGTGGTGAAACCCTGTCTCTACAAAAATACCAAAAAAAAAAAAAAAAAAAAAAAAAAAAAATTAGCTGGGCATGGTGGCTCAGTAATCCCAGCACTTTGGGAGGCTGAGGTGGGCAGATAACCTCAGGTCGGGAGTTCGAGACCAGTCTGACCAACATGGAGAAACCCCGTCTCTACTAAAATACAAAATTAGTGGGACATGGTGGCACACGCCTGTAATCCCAGCTACTCAGGAGGCTGAGGAAGGAGAATCGCTTGCACCTGGGAGGCAGTTTGTAGTGAGCTGAGATTGTGCCATTGCACTCCAGCCTGGGGACCAAGAGCAAAACTGTCTCAAGCAAAAACAAACAAACAAAAAAATTAGCTGGGTGTAGTGGCAGGTGCCTGTAATTCTAGCTATTCTGGAGATTGAGGCAGGAGAATCACTTGAACCTGAGAGGCAGAGGTTGCAGTGAGCCAAGATAGGGCCACTGCACTCCAGCCTGAGCCACAGAGCTAGACCCCGTATCAAAAAAAAAAAAAAAAAAAAAAAGAAAATTAAAAAGATAGTATTAGATTATACTCCAAAGTATAAAATAAATATCCATGAATCCATACTGATATAAAGTATTGAATAAATACAGAAATGGAAGAGAAGATAAATATCCACTTCACAAAAGAATTCCAAATTATTCATACAGATACTTAGCCATCAAGGTGGTAGAGCTTAATTCACCACCACAAGCACTATTACCACACCTTGAGTGTAGTGCTACACTTGGGGACTTGCTTCCAAAGAGTACGGGAGAGAAAAGTATGGAGAAGGTTGACAGATGTTGCCAGGTGATCAAGATTAATGTCAATAATGACAATCATATGGATACCAAATACCCTGGATATGGTATGATGACAATGGTACTTCACTTTTGTGATCTCCCTCCATAAAACCTATAACTCAACTATAATTATTAGAAAAACATCAAACAAGGCTGGACATGGAGGCTCATGCCTATAATCCCAGCACTTTGTGAGGTCAAAGTGGGTGGGTCACCTGAGGTCAGGAGTTCGAGACCAGCCTGGCCAATATGGTGAAACCCCATCTCTACTGAAAATACAAAAAATGAGCCTGGTGTGGTGGCACGTGCCTGTAATCCCAGCTGCTTGAGAGGCTGAGGCAGGAGAAGCGCTTGAACCTGGGAGGCAGAGGTTGCAGTGAGCCAAGATGGCACCATTGCACTCCAGCCAGGGCAAAAAGAATGAAACTCCGTCTCAAAAAAAAAAAGAAAAAGATAACTTTTAAATTACTACATGGTAAGTGTAACGTATAGTTTTTAATTTTGTTTCCCTTCCTAAATGTTGTGTATTTTCTTACCAGGAACTCTTCTATATCACTTGACATGTTTTGAGCTAAATTTGTAACCCTTTTTTGCACCCATTAGAAAATAACAGCATTTGTCTTTTGTTTTTGGATAATTCAGGAATAAAAAATGGAACCCAAGCTTTATAAAACTTATAATTCTAGGCTGGGCGCCATGGCGCACGCCTGTAATCCCAGCACTTTGGGAGGCCAACGCAGGTGGATCACACGGTCAGGAGGTCAAGACCATCCTGGCCAACATGGTGAAACCCCGTCTCTACTAAAAATACAAAAATTAGCTGGGCGTGGTGGTGCGAGCCTGTAATCCCAGCTACTCCGGAGGCTGAGACAGGAGAATTGCTGGAACCCAGGAGGCAGAGTTTGCAGTAAGCCAAGATTGTGTTGCTGCACTCCAGCCTGGCAACCCAGCGAAACTCCGTCTCAAAAAAAAAAAAAAAAAAAAAAAAAAAAAAAAAAAAGTATAATTCTATAGAAAAAATAACATTGATATAAATTTAACTTTGGTGTAAAAGAAAAAAGTGAATTTAACTTTGGTATTGCACACTGGAAAGTGATTTCTACGAGTTCTCAGAATTAAAGAACTGAGGTAACTTTAACAAGAACCGACATTAAAGTTTAGACTTCAGCACTACATAATATATGCCTTTAGGAAATCTGTACTTCTAAACCCTAAGTAAGTTTTTTGGTTTCTTTTTGAGACAGAGTCTGGCTCTATTGCCCAGGCTAGAGTGCAGTAGAGTGATCTCCACCCACAGCAATCTCTGCCTCCTGGATTCAAGCGATTCTTCTGCCTCAGCCTCCCGAGCACCTGAGACTACAGGCATGTGCCATCAAGCCTGGCTAATTTTTGTATTTTTAGTAGAGATGGGGTTTCACTATGTTGGTCAGGCTGGTCTCGAACTCCTGACATTGTGACCTGCCTGCCTCAGCCTCCCAAAGTGCTGGGATTACAGGCATAAGCCACGGTGCCCAGCCCTAAATATGTTCTGTTGTTGTTGTTGTTGCTCTGAGACAGAGTTTAGCTCTTGCTGCCCAGGCTGCAGTGCACTCCAGCCTGGGCAACAGAATGAGACTCTGTCTAAAAATAAATAAATAAATAAATAAATAAAATTGTATTATGAAAATAAGAACAATATGTGTAATAACAACAAATAGCTAAAAATAAAGGTCTGCATCTCTTAATTTGTTCTACTTAACAGTAGTAAATTAGTGGCTGGACCCGGTGGCTCACGCCTATAATCCCAGCACTTTGGGAGGCCGAGGTGGGCGGATCACGAGGTCAGGAGATTGAGACCATCGTGGCTAACACGGTGAAACCCCGTCTCTACTAAAAATACAAAAAAATTAGCCGGGTGTGGTGGTGGGCACCTATAGTCCCAGCTACTCTGGAGGCTGAGGCAGGAGAATGGTGTGAACCCAGGAGGCAGAGTTTGCAGTGAGCCGAGATCGCGCCACTGCAGTCCAGCCTGGGCGACAGAACAAGACTGTCTCAAAAAAAAAAAAAAAGTAGTAAATTAGCAATTGCAAAATAAAGGTTAATTTATAAACTTTGAGTGGAAATCCAGACTATAGTAGTATTATAGAAGTGATGGCTGGGTAGGGTGGCACATGCCTGAATCCCAGCACTTTGGGAGGCCGAGGTGGGCGGATCACCTGAGGTCGGGAGTTCAAGACCAGCCTGACCAACATGGTAAAACCCCGTCTGTACTAAAAAATACAAAATTAGCCAGGCCTGGTGGCACATGTTTGTAATCCCAGCTATTCGGGAGGCTGAGGCAGGAGAATCACTCAAACCTGGGAGGCGGAGGTTGCAGTGAGCCAAGATCACACCACTGTACTCCAGCCTGAGTGACAGAGTAAGACTCAGTCTCAAAAAGAAAAAAAAAGAAGTGATGATAATACCTGACAGGTTGACCCTAATGATCATGTTGACATGATTTATGAAGTACAATGACATAATAATGCTGTTTTTTTCCCCTAGAAAATGAAGAAAACGTAAGTTCACACACAGTTTAGTGGTATTATCAGCGAAACTAATTTTTTTATTTTCTGGGCAGGACAGGCATGAGATATTTACAGAATTATCTTTTTCATTTTCTTTTTCTTTTTTTGAGATGGAGTTTTGCTCTTGTTGCCCAGGCCAGAGTGCAATGTTATGATCTTGGCTCACTGCAACCTGCGCCTCCTGGGTTCAAGCGATTCTTCTGCCTCAGCCTCCCCAGTAGCTGGGATTACAGGCATGCGCCATCACGCCTGGCTAATTTTGTACTTTCAGTAGAGACAGGGTTTCTCCATGTTAGTCAGGCTGGTCTTGAACTCCCGACCTGTGGTGATATGCCTGCCTCGGCCTCCCAAAATGCTGGGATTACAGGCGTGAGCCACCGCACCCGACCAGAATGATCTTTTTCATCTGCATTTCATTACCGTGAAACAAAGTAATCTTCATTAGTCTTATCATAGGTTTTTATGTTTTATTTTCTTTAATTAATTAATTAATTTTTTGAGACGGAGTCTCGCTCTCCCACCAAGGCTGGAGTGCAGTGACACTGTGGCACAATCTCAGCTCACTGCAACCTCCATCTCCCAGGTTCAAGCCATTCCTCTGCCTCAGCCTCCAGAGTAGCTGGGATTACAGGCACCTGACACCACGCCCAACTAATTTTTTGTATTTTAATAGAGACGGGGTTTCACCGTATTAGCCAGGATGTTCTTGATCTCCTGACCTCGTGATCTGCCCACCTTGACCTCAGCCTCCCAAAGTGCTGGGATTACAGGCGAGAGCCACCGCACCCGGCCAGGTTTTTTTTTTTTTTTTTTTTTTTGAGACGGAGTCTCACTCTGCTGCCGGGGCTGGAGTGCAGTGGCCGGATCTCAGCTCACTGCAAGCTCCGCCTCCCGGGTTCACACCATTCTCCTGCCTCAGCCTCCCGAGTAGCTGGGACTACAGGCGCCCGCCACCTCGCCCGGCTCGTTTTTTGTATTTTTTAGTAGAGACGGGGTTTCACAGTGTTAGCCAGGATGGTCTCGATCTCCTGACCTCGTGATCCGCCCGTCTCGGCCTCCCAAAGTGCTGGGATTACAGGCTTGAGCCACCGCGCCCGGCAGGTTTTTTTTTTTTGAGACGGAGTCTCACTCTATCATCCAGGCCGGAGCGCAGTGGCGCGATCTTGGCTCAGGCTCATTGCGAGCTCCACCTCCTGGATTCACACCATTCTCCTGCCTCAGCCTCCTGAGTAGCTGGGACTACAGGCGTCCACCACCAAGCCCGGCTAATTTTTTGTATTTTTAGTAGAGACGGGGTTTCCCCATGTTGGCCAGGATGGTCTGGATCTCATGACCTCGTGATCCGCCCGCTTTGGCCTCTCAAAGTGCTGAGATTACAGGCGTGAGTCCCTGTGCCCGGCCCAGGTTTGTTTTTAATGCTGTCAAATTTTGAAATGAGTATATCCCAGAATACACTATTGGTGCTATTTTAGCTGGTTATTTCTCCTTATCAGACTTGGGAAGACAGCATAGTATACTGTAGTGGTTTTCAAAAAAATTATTTTTATCAAGTAGAACCATTATCTTCAAACAAATTATAAAACAGGCACAAGTAGAAAATTTCAGATGAAAGCAAATAGGAATGCAGAGCCCACCATATTGCAGCCTCCTCTTCTTCCTGAGGGTAGCTTCCTGAAACTCTGGAGTTCCAGAAAGACAGCTTGGATAGTTTAGTCATACTGGAAAACGAGGGGTTTTGAGTCCCCTATAGCTGGGTTTAAACTCTAGCTCTCTCCTTTGGGGGATGGTGTAATGGTGGGGGAGTTACTTAATATCTTTGAGATTCAGTGAGAAGTATTTGAGGGGGTTGACCAATACTAATAGTAACTAACATTACTGTTTATGATTGTTGTATGGACAGGTTCCTCAATAAATGGCAACTTACTTCACATTTGTTTAAAGTTAAACGTAAAACAACTTGTCCCACAGTCTGAAAAACAACCATAATAGTTTTTTTCCAGGCATAGGCCTCCCAAAATTCAGGTTTAGATATTTCCACTTTGGCACAGGTGGTTTTTTTTCTCCCCCAGGTTATTAGTGTCAAGTTTCTTCTTGTCCCAGGAGTTCTAACTATGCCTTACTAACATCCTTATTATATCTCATTAACTCTAGATAAACACACATACACAAATCAGTGGTTTATTATGAAAACCCTATAATATACAGTGAATGTTCCATAGTTCTCATGCTTTTCTTTCCTACACACAAAAAAACAAAAATCAGTAAACTTTTGGTTTTAAGAGTTCAACAGGACTGTTGAAACTGTTCCTTCAAACTATCTTTTATTAGGCAGGTCATTACTTTTTTTATCTTAGAGACCTTTTTATTATTATTATTATTATTATTATTATTATTATTATTATTATTATTTTTGAGATGGAGTCTTGTGGTATTGCCCAGGCTGGAGTATAGTGGCATGACCTCGGCTCACTGCAACCGCTGCCTCCTGGGATCAAAAGATTCTCCTGCCTCAGCCTCCTAAGTAGCTGGGATTACAGGCATGCACCACCATGCCCGGCTGATTTTTGTATTTTTACTAGAGACGGGGTTTCACCATGTTGGCCAGGCTAGTCTCAAACTCAGGACCTTAGATGATCCACCTGACTTGGCCTCCCAAAGTGCTGGGATTCCAGGCGTGAGCCAACACACCTGGGCTTTTACTTATTTTTATTTCTTTTTCTTTTTTCCTATTTAGATAATCAATCACCAGTTGACATTCTTTCTTTGAAAAAATCAAATTTGATTCTATTTCTTTAAGAACTTATCAACTAATATAACATGTCAGTTTCCTCAACAAGACAAATTTTTTTCCTGATACAGCGTTTGTTGACATTTTTTTTTTTTTTTTTGAGACGGAGTCTTGCTCTGCCGCCCAGGCTGGAGTGCAGTGGCCGGCTCTCAGCTCACTGCAAGCTCCGCCTCCCGGGTTCACGCCATTCTCCTGTCTCAGCCTCCCGAGTAGCTGGGACTACAGGCGCCCGCCTCGTCGCCCGGCTAGTTTTTTGTATTTTTTAGTAGAGACGGGGTTTCACCGTATTAGCCAGGATGGTCTCGATCTCCTGACCTCGTGATCCGCCCGTCTCGGCCTCCCAAAGTGCTGGGATTACAGGCTTGAGCCACCGCGCCCGGCCGGCTTTTTTTTTTTTTTTTAAGACAGAGTCTCACTCTGTCGTCTAGGCTGGAGTGCAGTGGCATGATCTTGGTTGACTGCAACCTCCGCCTTTCGGGCTCAAGTGATTCTCCTGCCTCAGCCTCCCAAGTAGCCAGGACTACAGGTCCTCGCCACCACACCCAGCAATTCTCATGCCTCAGCCTCCTGAGTAGCTGGGGTTACAGGCACCCGCCACCATGCCCAGCTAATTTTTGTATTTTTAGTAGAGACAGGGTTTCATCATAGTGGACATTCTGGTCTCGAACTCCTGTCTTTGTGATCTGCCCACCTTGGCCTCCCAAAGTGCTGAGATTACAGGTGTGAGCCACTGCGCCTGGCCTTGTTGACTTATTTTAATAGTCTCAGCCCTAAATTTTAAGGAAATGAGGATGAGTGGAGGATAGAAGGACACTGTACAAGGGAGGCTTGATACTTTCGTTAAGTCAAGTGCATTCATACTGATGATGATTCATTCCAGCACATCAGAGGCAATATTTACCGATTTTTTTTTTTTTTTTTTTTTTTGAGACGGAGTTGTGCTCTGTCACCAGGCCACCAGGCTGGAGTGCAGTGGCATGATCTCGGCTCACTGTGACCTCTGCCTCCCAGGTTCAAATGATTTCCTTGTCTCAGCCTCCCCAGTAGCTGGGACTACAGGCGCGTGCCACCATGCCCAGCTAATTTTTTGTATTTTAGTAGAGACGGGGTTTCACTGTGTTGGCCAGGATGGTCTCGATCTCCTTACGTTGTGATCCGCCTTAGCCTCCCGAAGTGCTGGGATTACAGGCGTGAGCCACTGCACCCGGCCTACTGATCTTTCTTGACTTAGAAATGACATATGAGCCAAGATTGCGCCACTGCACTCTAGCCTGGCAACAGAGCGAGACTCCATCTCAAAACAACAACAAAAACAAAACTCTTTATTTTTCTGGCATGATAATAAAGCATGAGGGCTCCAGAGACACTGCCTGGGTTAAAATCCCAGTTTGTGCAAGCTTCTTAACAAGTCTTGTGGTTATTTCCTCATCTATGAAATGGATATATTAATAAGTGTCTACCTCAGAGGATTGGCGTGAGAATTGCATGAGTTAAGCTTGTAAAAACTTAAAATACTGCCTGGCACATAGTAAGCACTCAGTCATTATTATCCAAATTTATATTTGTGCACTTGTGTCCAACCTTATTCATCAAGACTCACTGGATGAATCCCAATTCTATGCCAGGCACAGTGATAGACACCTCAGCTACCAAAGCATCCATCATCCGTGCCCAAAGAGCTTAACAGTAAAGTAGAAAGAAAAAGACTTGCTGCTATAACACAAAGTTTCTTAACTTGAACAGGCTTCAGGAAGTCTGAGAACTTGAATGAGAAAAAAAATACATATTTATTTACACTAACCTCTAGCTAGAATTTAGCATCTCTTTCAACTACTAATAGGTGACAAATCATGGTAGTGTTAGAAGTGCCTGTGGCTTTGTTACCAAGAGAAATGACTGATATTTCTCTCGGAGGCGAAGGTTGCAGTGAGCCGAGATCGCGCCCTTGCACTCCAGCCTGGGTGACAGAGCGAGACTCCGTCTCCAAAAAAAATAAAGGAGTACAGAGAATAGTGTAATAAACAAAAGGGGATTCTGAACTTTTTGTCTGAATATAAAATATAGCTTGTCCTTACCAACAGGCATTCCTCATTTCAGGTGAGAAGGTATACCTAATTTCGGATGTGTTCTTGAAATGCCAAATACTATATACATCATTTGTAGAGGTCACTTTCTTTTTTTTTTTTTTTTTTTTTTGAGACGGAGTCTCGCTCTGTCGCCCGGGCTGGAGTGCAGTGGCCGGATCTCAGCTCACTGCAAGCTCCGCCTCCCGGGTTTACGCCATTCTCCTGCCTCAGCCTCCCAGGTAGCTGGGACTACAGGCGCCGCCACCTCGCCCGGCTAGTTTTTTGTATTTTTTAGTAGAGACGGGGTTTCACAGTGTTAGCCAGGATGGTCTCGATCTCCTGACCTCGTGATCCACCGGTCTCGGCCTCCCAAAGTGCTGGGATTACAGGCTTGAGCCACCGCGCCAGGCTTTTTTTTTTTTTTTTTGAGATGAGGTCTTGCTCTGTCACCGGGGCTGGAGTGCAGTGGCCGGATCTCAGCTCACTGCAAGCTCCGCCTCCCGGGTTTACGCCATTCTCCTGCCTCAGCCTCCCGAGTAGCTGGGACTACAGGCGCCCGCCACCTCGCCCGGCTAGTTTTTTTTTTTTTGTATTTTTAGTAGAGACGGGGTTTCACCGTGTTAGCCAGGATGGTCTCGATCTCCTGACCTCGTGATCCGCCCGTCTCGGCCTCCCAAAGTGCTGGGATTACAGGCTTTAGCCAAGAGGTCACTTTCTTAAGTAACAAAGGCTTTGATAAAACCTGTGCTTTAGATATTTAATCATTACAAAGACAACTAGTTTTGTAAACAACTTGAATAACCATTCCAAAGACATTTATTTTGTAAACAGTGTTTTGCAGTTAACTATAGAGAACCCAAGTAGACATCTGAAAAATGCTGTTGAGCAAATGTTTATAGATTGGGATTTTTGAAATTTTAATGTAATATAAAATAATAGGATGTAAATTGGAAGAACATCCTTAGAGATCATCTTTTCCAACCTGAAATTCAAATCTTTAAGAATATTAGCTCAACTCCAAACCAATCTGTGCCAGAAGACTGAAATGGGCCTATGCGTCTATCATTTAAAGTAAGACCTCACCGGGCGCGGTGGCTCACGCCTTTAATACCAGCACTTTGGGAGGCCGAGGCGGGCGGATCACGAGGTCAGGAGATCCAGACCAGCCTGGCCAATATGGTGAAACCCCGCCTCTACTAAAAACACAAAAAATTAGCCGGGCGTGGTGGCGGGCGCCTGTAACCTCAGCTACTCGGGAGGCTGAGGCAGGAGAATCGCTTGAACCCGGGAGGCGCAGGTTGTAGTGCGCCAAAATCGCGCCACTGCACTCCAGCCTGGGCGACAGAGCGAGGCTCCGTCTCAAAAAAAAAAAAAAAAAAAAAAAAAAAAAAAAAAAAAAAAAAGCAAGATCTGCAAAACACCGGATTCCTTCTCAGCTTTCTGACCTGAAAAGGTATAGATCCTCAAGAAGAGAAGAGTATATGTACGTACTTTTCAGCCAGTTTACCGCTCTGACCACTCTTACGGTGTCTGGGGGCAAAAAACTAAGGATCTAGACTTTGCTCCCATCACGAGATCTTCCCCCTCAGGATCTCGGCATCTACAGAAAATAGTTTTCCTTGTCTATAGAGCACCCCTACAACGATGTAAGTCACTCCTTTGGTGGAGCTCAGTCGCCTCCCACAGCAGCAGCCGCAACCCCTAGGCTGTGCACGGTGGGATTCGGCCATGGATGGCTTGGGGCACATGGTGTCGAGGGGACAGGGGACGCGATCCCCGCCCCAGGAGCCCCTCAACTGAGAAGCCACCCCGACCGGGGTCACACCAACCCCCCTGGCAGGTCCCTTCTTGGGAAGTTAGAGACTCGCTGATATGTAAAAGATCTCAGTTCATTTAACAGGCCCCTCGCTACCAGTTTCTTGGAGGCCTGCTTCTCTTCAGGGGTCCTCTAACCCCCTGGGAGCGGTGACTGACGACGCTCAGAAGGCGAGAAACGGCTCCCTAAACCGCTCGTTGGGTCCCTCTCTCCCCACAATGCACCGGGGCCAGCAAGAAGGCCGCTCCGACCCCTAATTTTCCCGCGAATTCAGTTCAAAGAGGCGGCCGGGCCCGCGATCGGCAGCGCGCACGGGCCAACCAAGCCGCGCCTCCGCGAGAAGCACCTCCGCGTGACTGACGGGGGAATCCGCGGGCCAACGGGCTAGGCGGCCCAGCGGCGCGCGCTCCCGCCGGCCAATCAGAGCGCCGGGCGGGGGAAGTGGGCGGAGCGAGGCCAGGGTAGGGTGAGCGGCCTCCGGAGCGGAGCAGGGCTCTGAGGAGACACTTTTTTTTTCCTCCCTCCTTCCCTCCTCTCCTCCTCCCTTCCCTTCCCCTCTCCTCCCCTCTCTCCTCCTTCCCCCCTCGGTCCGCCGGAGCCTGCTGGGGCGAGCGGTTGGTATTGCAGGCGCTTACTCTCCGGGGCCGCCCGGCGGGTAGCTGGCGGGGGGAGGAGGCAGGAACCGCGATGGCGCCTCAGAAGCACGGCGGTGGGGGAGGGGGCGGCTCGGGGCCCAGCGCGGGGTCCGGGGGAGGCGGCTTCGGGGGTTCGGCAGCGGTGGCGGCTGCGACGGCTTCGGGCGGCAAATCCGGCGGCGGGGGCTGTGGAGGCGGCGGCAGTTACTCGGCCTCCTCCTCCTCCTCCGCGGCGGCAGCGGCGGGGGCCGCGGTGTTACCGGTGAAGAAGCCGAAAATGGAGCATGTCCAGGCTGACCACGAGCTTTTCCTCCAGGCCTTTGAGAGTGAGTGTGTGCGAGGCTTTGAGGGCAGGAAGACCCACTCTGCCAACACCGGGGATGGGACAGTCTGCTGGGCCCCCTTCCTCCTCGGGAGTCCACTTGTGTGTGAGTGGAGGGAGGAATTGAGGGGATGTCCCCCTTTCGGGGATTACGTCTCCAGGGGATCCGGAGTCTAGGGCCTTGGGAGAGCTGGAAAAGAGGGTCCGAGTAGGTTTTTGACTCCCCCAAGATTGACGCAAGAGGCTCGGGACGGGCCCCACGTTCAGAGCAGGCGGCTTTTAGTTGAGGAGGTAGCAGTTGAACTGAGCCGCAGTCACATCCTTGTGAGACTAGGTCTTGTTTTCTTTCATGCCTTTCGGACTCTAGAAATACAGGGGTTTCGGTTGTAGCTTTTGAGGGGCAAAATGAAGCCTGTGAAGGGATGAGTGCAGTCGAACCGAAGAAATTGTCCTTAGTCTGAAATGCTTTCGCGCTAACTTGGTGCTGCAGGTTCACATGGCACCTTTGGATGCTTAAAACCCTTCAAATCTATCCTCCCATTTTGTGGATATGTAAACTGAGCCAGAGAGTGGTCAAGCATCTTCTCTGGAGACGACCCCGGAAGTCTGTTTTTTATGCTCGGTTTACAGAACATTTTCTTACGTCAATTTCTGTTTCTAAGGTCTGTCTGGAAGGTGAAACAGACTTACTTGGAAAGGAGAGCAAGGTGTCTGAAAACAAACAATAGAATTTATTAAAAACATCGTGACTGCAAATAATCCTGATTGTTCTTTAAGGAATGTTATATCCTGATTGGTTTCCTTTTTTGCTTTTGTGTGTTACAATTTGGGTGATCTTTAATAGCTGAATAATCTTACGGAAACTTGAATAAACTTGGCTCTACTGCCCAGTGTCCTTATTTACAATTTCACTGTGGCATATGTTAAGGGCATGGTATCAGCTGTGCTTGGAAAGATGTATTACATTGTTTAATACCCTTCCTTCTTTCTCTCTCATTAGTGCTTCATGAAATTCTAATTGGAACTTAATAGAAGGAATTTCAATTTTTATCAAAACGAATATTGAACCTGCTTCAGAGAGATTCACATTATTCACGTATTATATTTCTTAATATACTTTGAAATATCTGGAGAGGCTTTAGTTGGAAATAGGATGGAGAACTGAAGGGGAGTGGTGACAATGATACTTGTTTGAACCCCTTCTAAAGTATCTCATCTCCCTTTAGTTAATTTAAAATAAAACCAATTGAAGATTTAGGTGGAAATTTTAAAAGTTCCTTCTGAATGTTAAGAGAAGACAAATCCTCGAAGAAAGTTTTAACTATTTGAGTTCTGATGAGTCCACCTCAGAGAAGTCAAGTGTCATTAAGAGCTAGATCTGGTCATAAAACAACTTGAAGTTGTTTACTGGAAAGTTTAAATACTCTAATGTAATTATTCACATAGTTATTCCTATTTGGTTTATTTTGATACTGCTGTATAATGACCTAATGTGATACTAATAGGTCATTAATGTAACTGATATGATGGTATATGTATGTATTTTTCATCGACTTAAGTCCTGTATAACAAATTACATTTTAACTAATTTGAAATTTAGCTCATTTTAAGCGTTGGAAAGACTGTTTTGGGAATCTGTCAATTGTGTAAAAAATATATTGAGGTAATATTTACATTGGACAAAATAGATACAACTTTAAATTATAATTAGGAATATTTATTGAGAATTTTTGCTGCAGTTTGTGTCCAAGATTTATTTCAATATTGACTGACTTTTGAGTGCAGTGGATCCCACCTGTAATCCTAGCTACTCTGGAGCCTGAGGCTGGAGGATCGATTGAGCCCAGAAGTTCAAGACCAGCCTGGGCGACATATCAAGTTGACCCCTTTTCAAAAAAAGAAAAAAAAAATACCTTGACTAACTTTCATCGTACCTGTATTAGGAATGTCTGGATCTGTATTAGGATGTCATCATATCTGTATTAGGATGTATTAGGAATCTGTTTTGGCTGACTACAAATTTTTTAAGTGATCATTTAAAAAGTGAAATTTTCATCTTGTTTGGCATCAATCAGTAGTTCTTTTGTTGACTCCAGCTACCTATTGCAGCTGATTTTTGGAAGAAAATCGGTTATAAATAGTTTAAATTAGCTAAGTTAAATAAGTACAACTACTTCTCTTCAGTTGCGCCCAGTAACAATAACTATCTTAGAAAGGCTTAAGAAAAATATTGTAGAGAACCTTCAGTATAAAAAGTGTAGATGAACTTTGTGAATGTATGCTATTGATGTGCATACTAACTTTCTTGATGTAAATATTTAGTGCGATATAAATATTTAGTGCATGATTTCCATAGCAGATGATTAGTTTATATTGATTATAACATGGTCTGGGTTGATATTTTTCTGATAAGTAAGTTTAGATCATGTTTGGATTTTGTTTTACCTAGAGCCAACACAGATCTATAGATTTCTTCGAACTCGGAATCTCATAGCAGTAAGTAGTCAACAAAATTCATCAATATGATTTCTCTCTTATAACTGCATCTGTATTCAATTTTAACATTTTTAAAACTCTTTTTGTAGCCAATATTTTTGCACAGAACTCTTACTTACATGTCTCATCGAAACTCCAGAACAAACATCAAAAGGTACATTTTATGAATCTTATTTCAAGCTGATCAAACCATGTTTTATTTTAAAGTATTTCTCAAAATTAAAAAAAAGAACAAAAATAAAGTACTGTAACTAAAGATTTAACTTGAAAACTGAAGTGAGAGAGTGACTGGTTGAATTGGTTGCACAGTGGTTTTCAATAGTTTCATCTTTGTAAGTCTCAGGTTATTACTAGTTTTTTTTTTTTTTTCTAATAGAAATGAGGCTGGGCACTTCAGGAGGCCACGTCGGGCGGATCACTTGAGGTCAGGAATTCGAGAGCAGTTTGGCCAACATGGCAAAACCCCATCTCTACTAAAACAAAAATTAGCCTAGCCGGGCGTGGTGGTGTGTGCCTGTAATCTCAGTTACTAGGGAGGCTGAGGCAGGAGAATTGCTTGAGCCTGGGAGGCGGAGGTTGCAGTGAGCCGAGATTGTGCCATTGTATTTTTGGTTTTTTTTTTGAGAGAGAAGTCTCACTCTTTTCCCCCAGGCTGGAGTGCAGTGGTGCAATCCCGGCTCACTGCAACCTCGGCCTCCTGGATTCAAAAGATTCTCCTGCCTCAGCTTCCCAAGTAGCTGGGATTACAGGCGCCTCCCACCACACCCAGCTAATTTTTGTATTTTTGGTAGAGATGGGGTTTCCCCATGTTGGCCAGGCTGGTCTCGAACTCCAGACCTCAGGTGATCTGCCTGCCTCAGCCTCCCAAAGTGCTGGGATTACAGGGATTACAGGCATGAGCTGCCGTTCCTGGCCTTTTTTTTTTTTTTTTTTTTTGGAAACGGAGTCTCACTCTGTCTCCGAGGCTAAAGTGCAGTGGCGCAATCTTGGCTCACTGCAACCTCCACCTCCCAGATTCAAGAGATTCTCATGCCTCAGACTCCCGCGTAGCTGGGACTACAGGCGCACACCACCATGCTCGGCTAATTTTTTGTGTTTCTAGTAGAGATGGGGTTTCTCTGTGTTAGCCAGGATGGTCTCGATCTCCTGACCTCGTGATCCGCCCTCCTCGGCCTCCCAAAGTGCTGGGATTGCAAGAGTGAGCCACCATGCCCAGCCTGGCCTTCTTTTTTTTGTGATGGAGTATCGCTCTTGTCGCCCAGGCTGGAGTGCAGTGGTGCTGTCTTGGCTCACTGCAACCTCCGCTTCCCAGATTTAGGCAATTCTCCTGCCTCAGCCTCCTGAGTAGCTGGAATTATAGGCTACCGCCACCACTCCCAGCTAATTTTTTGTATTTTTAGTAGAGATGGGGTTTTACTATGTTGGCCAAGCTGGTCTCAAACTCCTAACCTCATCAGCTGCCTGCCTCGGCCTCCCAAAGTGCTGAGATGACAGGCGTGAGCCACTGTGCCAGGTCCCCACTGGTTATTTTCAAGTTTGATAGAAGTTGAAAATTTAAATATTTACCAAAGGGCTCAGGGTAACTATATTTGTTACATAAAATTTAAGTTAATTTTTGATTATTATGTGTAATTTGAATTAACTCCTATAATGGTAGGTTCAGAAAGTCTCATTTTATATCTTTAGTGGTATTCTTTTCTTTTCTTTTTTTTTTTGGAGACAGTTTCACTCTTGTTGCCCAGACTGGAGTGCAATGGCGCAATCTTGCCTCACTGCAACCTCTGCCTCCTGGGTTCAAGGGATTATCTTGTCTCACCCTCCCAAGTAGCTGAGATTACAGGCGCCCACCACCACGCCTGGCTAATTTTTTGTATTTTTCATTGAGTCGGGGTTTTACCATGTTGGCCAGGCTGGTCTTGAACTCGTGACCTCAGGTAATCCACCCACCTCAGCCTCCCGAAGTGCTGGGATTACAGGCCTGAGCCACAGCGCCCGGCCTTGGTGGTGGTCTTACTGAAGGGGAAACACTTTTGAAATCAACAGGATGAAAGTTTTTAAAAAACAATGAAGTCTTAATCATTAGATTTTAAAGTGGGGTCTGGAGGTGGGAGACAGCTTATTTTTGCTGTGTAACCTGTACTACTCAACCATATGTAATTTTCGATGAAGTTTTTTGTCCTAGGTGCAATATTATATTTGAGCGTATCAAGTGAACAAGTTTATGTGTAAAGGCGAGAATTCTATTAAACATTTGGTATTGTTATTATAGTTTTAGTAAAACCATCAAGTTACCTCATTAGAGTTTGAAACTAAGCTTTTTGGTGGACTGCTACTGTTTATTACTACTACATTTCTATAGCAAGACATGGTTGAATTTTGTAAATACATCTACTTGTATTTTGAAGATGGAAGTGTTAAAATTATTTGTCTTTTGGCAATCTTTCTGAATAGAGAGAGCACATGAGCAAGTTTGCATTGCAATTGATAAGTGAAAATTGCTAAGCACCTAAGTAACTAAAAAGAAGGTGATGAATTAGGTTACAGAATTAGTTTTGTCCACCCTTTACCTGTCTATTTCATTATTTGATCTCTACCAGCATTCAGCATGCTTTTTCTGTAAAGGACCAGTAAACAACAGTAATTATTTTAGGCTTTGCAGGCAGGATGCAAAATTGAGGATATTATGTAGGTACTTAATATAAAAAAAAAGAAAATATTTACACATTTTTAAAATTTCAGTCCAAAATGTCAATCCGTAAATCTTTTATTGATAAAAATACAACAGTATAAGATAGAACATTTCATAATACAGGCCTACTAATGAGAAATGTAGAATTTTATGTTTTATTTTTGTGAGCGTAGCGGAGATAACACTTAGCTTAATTGGGGTTCAGAGTTAGTGTTTTCTATAATCAAATCAATTGCTAATGTTTATCTATAAAAACCATTCTTACCTTCTGGGCTGTACAAAAACAGGCAATAGGCCAGATTTGGCCATGGTCTGTAGTTTACCCACCCTTGATTTATTCTATAAAACTAGTAGAATTTGATTAACTTTTTTGTTTCATCAAACCTTTTTTTTTTTTTGGAGACAGAGTCTTGCTCTGTCACCCAGGCTGGAGTGCCGTGGCACAATTTCGGCTCACTGCAATCTCTGCCTCCCAAGTTCAAGCAATTCTCCTGCCTGAGCCTCCTGAGTAGCTGGGATTACAGGGGTGTGCCACTACGCCCAGCTAGTTTTTGTATTTTTAGTAGAGACAGGGTTTCACTATGTTCGTCAGGTTGGTCTCGAACTCCTGACCTCATGATCTGCCTGCCTCGGCCTCCCAAAATGCTGGGATTACAGTCGTGAGCCACCGCGCCTGGCCATCAAAATATTTTTTTTTTTTTTTTTTTTTTTTTTTTTTGAGGCGGAGTCTCGCTCTGTCGCCCGGACTAGAGTGCAGTGGCCAGATCTCAGCTCACTGCAAGCTCCGCCTCCTGGGTTTACGCCATTCTCCTGCCTCAGCCTCCTGAGTAGCTGGGACTACAGGCGCCCGCCACCTCGCCTGGCTAGTTTTTGTATTTTTGGTAGAGATGGGGTTTCACCGTGTTAGCCAGGATGGTCTCGATCTCCTGACCTCGTGATCCGCCCGTCTCGGCCTCTCAAAGTGCTGGGATTACAGGCTTGAGCCACCGCGCCCGGCCCAAAACATTTTTAATATAGAAGGTCAGTTGAGTTGCTGTCTAAGATGCAACCTGATCTTAATTTAAAAAGGGATTAAATTATTGTAAAATAAGTTTGCATTCATAGATTAAAAAGTACACATTCATTTTATTATTATTATTATTATTTTTGAGAAAGAGTTTTGCTCTTGTAGCCCAGGCTGGAGTGCAGTGGTGCGATCTTGGCTCACTGCAACCTCCGCCTCCCGGGTTTAAGTGATTCTCCTGCTCGGCCTCCTGAATAGCTGGGATTACAGGCATGCGCCACCATGCCCAGCTAATTTTGTATTTTTAGGAGAGACGGGGTTTCTCCATGTTGGTCAGGCTAGTCTCGAACTCCCGACCTCAGGTGATCTGCCCACCTCGGCCTGCCAAAGTGCTGGGATTATAGGCGTGAACCAGTGCGTCCTGCTAAAAAGTACACATTTAAAATCTAAGTTCCATTTTCCTGTCATGTTTGTTAATTTGCCCCATTGCAGGATATGTTTCTGTTGTCTGCATGGGTAGAGATAATTTTAAAAGCTTAGTTAAGTAAAAACTGATTTTCTTAATTATTGCCCTTTAGGTTAAAAAAAAAGTCTTTGGGGAATTTTTAAGCAGTCTGCCAGCCAAGAAACATTTAAGTCCCACCTAGTTTAGTTCCTACAGAAATGCATAGGAATAGGCTAGGCATGGTGGTTCAGACCTGTAATTTCAGCATTTTGGGAGACTGAGTTGGGAGGATCACTTGTGTAACTTTTAGTACTTAACCATATGTAATTACGAATGCAAGTTTTTCATTCTAGGTGCAAGATTATATTTATTTGAGTGTATCATGTAAACAAGTTTACAGTTATAGGCCAGCCCTGGCAACATAGCGAGACCCTATCTCTACAAAAAATTTTAAAAAGTAGTTGGGTGTGGGCCGGGCGCGGTGGCTCAAGCCTGTAATCCCACCACTTTGGGAGGCCGAGATGGGCGGATCACGAGGTCAGGAGATCGAGACCATCCTGGCTAACCCGGTGAAACCCCATCTCTACTAAAAAAATACAAAAAACTAGCTGGTCGAGGTGGTGGGCGCCTGTAGTCCCAGCTACTCGGGAGGCTGAGGCAGGAAAATGGCATAAACCCGGGAGGCGGAGCTTGCAGTGAGCTGAGATCCGGCCACTGCACTCCAGCCTGGGTGACAGAGCGAGACTCAATAAAAAAAAAAAAGGTAGTTGGGTGTGGTGGCTCAAAAAAAAAAAAAAGTAGTTGGGTGTGGTGGCTCATGACTGTAGTCCTAAATACTCAGTAGGCTGAGGCAGGAGGATCACTTGAGCCCAGAAGTTCCAGGGTGGCTATGAATGTGTCAGTGCACTCTAGCCTGGGCAGCAGTGGGAGACTGTCTCAAAAAAAAAAAAAGTATGGGAATCCTTTAATCATCTTGTTAGATGCCTGATCTTATATATATGACTTATTAGGACTAATTATTAAGGAATTATAGCACAACTCGTATACTGTTGTCTTCAACGTAGTTGGTGACTTTGGAAGGTGGCAGATTTAGCCCAGTGATTGTCGTCTTTTCTCAAAATGTTTTCAGAACTCCTTTTTTACTATTACAGCAGCATAATATCCATTGTTGGAATAAGCATATCACTCCCTTTAAAGTCATACTCTCAGTTGTGATATTAATTCTGGTATATTTATTAAAGTCAGCTTATGCTTTACTCTTTCTAGGAGTATTCAACTTCTATAGGCAAACACTGCCCCAACAAAGTAGAAATATAGGTGAGGAAAAGGGCATCATTTATTGAATCCATTTTGCTAGATTTCGTGTAAGCTGTTTCTGAACTCACCCAAGAAAAGTTTCTGAAATTTCTTGAATATTTAAATATTCTCCTTTTAGATGACCTTTTGATAATTATTTCCTTTGTTAAATCTGACCTACAGTAACATTACCTTTCTAAAGAACAGAAATACTTGGTGTTGGGGGAGGAGCGGCTTTTGTATAGTTGCTTATGAGGTTGGTTTTGTTTTGTTTTTTCCTAAGGAAGGCTGGGTTGCTTTTGTGATTTATCTGTTTCAAATGGTTGTTAACATTCAATTCTATTCACTTCTGTATACAACTTCATAAAGGTAGAAGAGATGAACCTTAGAACTTACAGTCTTTTTCTGCAGACAGAATTTCTTAATCATTACATAAACATTATTCTGAAAAGTTTTCAGTAATTTCATGGCCCTCCTCAATAGTAATTTTCAGTATTTATACTGAATAGCTCTTTGCAACTAGCTTAAAAGAGTCCTTTATTTTTCTTCTTTTTTCTCTCTTATCTGTGGAGATTGAAAATATATTGCCATCCTTCAGAAAGCACTTCTTACTGTACTCTATTGGATGAAACTTTACTATTGAAGTTTTCAGTAACTCTAAAGGTAAAGAGAGAAGCTTTTTTTCCCTTAAGATCTTCGCTGTGGAGGCTCTTCTCATTCACTTGAAATATAGATTGTATCAGTTCTGCTCTAATATCAATATTTTACTATATTTACATTAACATTTCTCTGCTGTTAATTTTTACAGTAGTTGACTACAGTAAATGCTCTTTTTTGGCCAGGCATGGTGGCTCACGCCTTTAATCCCAGCACATTGGGAGGTGGGGATGGATGGATCATCTGAGGTCAGGAGTTCAAGACCAGCCTGACCAACATGCTGAAACCCTGTCTCTCCTAAAAATGCAAAAATTAGCCGGGCGTGGTGGCGCATGCCTGTAATCCCAGCTGAGGCTGAGGCAGGAGAATTGCCTGAACCCGGGAGGTGGAGGTTGTATCGACCTGAGATCACATCGTTGTACTGCAGACTGGACAACGAGTGAAACTCCATCTCA
Source organism: Rhinopithecus roxellana (assembly GCF_007565055.1). Classification (NCBI taxonomy): domain Eukaryota; kingdom Metazoa; phylum Chordata; class Mammalia; order Primates; family Cercopithecidae; genus Rhinopithecus; species Rhinopithecus roxellana. The sequence goes on from NC_044567.1 coordinate 48,684,836, forward strand.
AAAAAAAAAAAAAAAAAAAGGAAAAAAATAGTTCTTTTTGAGGAATGAGATTATTTGTAGTTTTTGGTGTCTGCATTCAAGCATTATAAAGTAATTGATGTGGAGTACATTTGACTTTTCAAGTTCTAAATAGGAAGGCACTATATGAATATAAAGAGACACATTTTTTTCTAATTAAATTATATATGGGTATGGCTTTTTAGACTCTCTCTAGAACATATCATAGACCACCTTAAGAGCTAAGATGAGGCTTGTTTTACAATCCATTCATTCTTTAATTTCTTTGAGAGATTATACTTAAGTTTCTGTTTTTCGGGAAATAACTTTTTTCTCTTAAATTTGTCAGGTTAAAAGCTAATAATTTTATTACGATTCGATGGATGATCGTTCCCTAACTTCAAAAATTTTTCATGATGTCAGTAACCATCTCTTTAATATGACATATCATTGAGCTTTAGGCTTTGCTGATAATCTTTGAGGATACTTTATGAACTTCAAATATATTTTATAGAATATTTCTTTTTTTATGTGATGATGCTAGTGCATATTTGTTGTGTTGCTTAGTATATGTATTGTTTCAGAATACACATAATTTATATTTGTTTGGGTCAATTCAACAGATACTTGAATACCTACCACGTATAAGGCACTATGCCAGCACTACATAGCTTTCCTTGAAGGAGAACTGTCACTGCCCTTCAGGAGCGTATAATCTAGTAGGATAAATAAAATATTTACATGAGTTTTACATGTAGGAAACTGAATGAAAACTAAGTGTCAAAATAAACATAAACCAAGTACCATGGGTAAGGAGAAATCACTGGTTTGGGAATAATTGGGAAAAAAGTTAAATGAAAACAAGTTAGCGTTTTTAGATGGGGCTTGAAGGCTTGTCTGCTGTATTATACACGGTCTCCATAGTATTCATTGTTATGGCTAATTATCCATAATTTATCTTACTAAAAATAATCAAAATCTGATTTCCATCTTGCCTATTAGAGTGACAATAAAGTATAATTTGTTTCTTTTTCCCAGTTGAGAAGTGATTATTTTGTTTATCTGTTTCTTCCAGGAAAACATTTAAAGTTGATGATATGTTATCAAAAGTAGAGAAAATGAAAGGAGAGCAAGAATCTCATAGGTAAGATAACCTATCAGTTTACATTAAGTGATATGCTTTAGGAAAGAGGAAAAATTACAGTGATCATTTTCCTAGTGATCACCTTGATATAAGGAGTTAGAAGGAATCTTAGAGGTCAGTTTGGTCCAAACTCACACACAACTCAGGAATTAATTTCTGTAGCATTCCTGGCAGAGAATCCTTAAGCTTTGGCTTGAATACCTCCAGTGTAGTTGTATTTATTATTGTTTGTCTTTATTACCAGTTTCTTCTATTTTGAGTGAAACCTCTGACTTCTGCTGTTGGTCTTAACTCTACCACCTCATTTAAAGAGGGCTACTCGGCCGGGCGCGGTGGCTCAAGCCTGTAATCCCAGCACTTTGGGAGGCCGAGACGGGCGGATCACGAGGTCAGGAGATCGAGACCATCCTGGCTAACATGGTGAAACCCCGTCTCTACTAAAAAAATACAAAAAACTAGCCGGGCGAGGTGGCGGGCGCCTGTAGTCCCAGCTACTTGGGAGGCTGAGGCAGGAGAATGGCGTAAACCCGGGAGGCGGAGCTTGCAGTGAGCTGAGATCCGGCCACTGCACTCCAGCCCGGGCGACAGAGCGAGACTCCGTCTCAAAAAAAAAAAAAAAAAAAAAAAAAAAAAAAAAAAAAAAAAAGAGGGCTACTCATATTTATGTATATGTGCTAGGTACTGTGGCAGGGACTTCACAATATTACATATCTTGTAAGTTATTCTCAAATATGAGAGGGGTTCTCTTTTTTTCCATCTTTTTCTTATTTAAATCTGTCAGGCAACATATTCATAACTTTCATTTCATATTTGAAATATGTTTTTCACATAGTTTCAGAAACTTGAACATTTGGACAGAATCTACTTGTACATTATCAAATATATGCCTAGAACTAATCCCTAAATGTTCTGACTAGTCTAATATCTGTCTACTCTAGATAGTATGCTTCTATTTATTTTTTGATATGTAAACTGTTTATTTTTTGATGTTTTTGATAGAAAATTGAATATTCTAAAGAGAAATAGCAGTTTGAGTGGTGTTTGTTCATTCATTAACTACCAATGGAGAGAATGCAGAACTAAAATTACTAGATTTTTGAAAAAATAGAGTTGGAAAATTTGTCACAATGTATTTTTCTTTTCCTCCTAAAGTTTTAAATCGTAGCTTACCAATTTAGATAGGATATACACTCAATGATGCATCAATTATGCATCTCGTTGTTTTCCCATTGTTCTATTGACTGGTAAAAGACTTCCTTTTGGCCGGGCGCGGTGGCTAAAGCCTGTAATCCCAGCACTTTGGGAGGCCGAGACAGGCAGATCACAAGGTCAGGAGATCGAGACCATCCTGGCTAACACGGTGAAACCCCGTCTCTACGAAAAAATACAAAAAAATACAAAAAACTAGCCGGGCGAGGTGGCGGGCGCCTGTAGTCCCAGCTACTCGGGAGGCTGAGGCAGGAGAATGGCGTAAACCTGGGAGGCGGAGCTTGCAGTGAGCTGAGATCCGGCCACTGCACTCCAGTCTGGGCGACAGAGCGGGACTCTGTCTCAAAAAAAAAAAAAAAAAAAAAGACTTCCTTTTTTTCAGTCACTTATATTTTAAGTTTGGCTTTGGAATGAAGTGATTTTTTTACTTGAATTGTAAAACATTAGTTTTTATTTTATATCCTGCAATCTTGTGGGAAGATTGTGAAGTATAATTTATATTTCCATGTCTAGGCAATCCTGACTTGTAGATAAACTGTGATAGTCCATTCTAGAAGCCGAGATCGTGAATTGTTACCTGTTATATCTGTTAATGCCCGGGGAGGGCCTTTTTTACTTAAAATACAGACTGTAGTAAGATCCTGGTCTGACCTCCCTGCTTCTTTTCTCGTGACCACATTAAAAGTTTGCCCTATAGTCATTTCAGGGTTCAAGTGAGAAGGAAGCATGACCCAATAACAAGAACACTTGACCCTTTTCTTCATCTTCCTCATCAGGGTTTACCTTCACTACTAAACCCTATTACTATCTCATTGTGACATTGGGTTTGAAAAATATTACAGAGCTTCCCTAAGAGTGTGTGAGAGATACATACTGTTCAGTTCTCTCTGAACAGTTGTTTCCCCAGTAATTTTGTTCCTTTTGACATGGTGGGTTCAATAGCAACTAAAAGATTAACATCAGAGGATTACATAAATTCCTGCTCGTAGTTTTGGAAGAGAACTTTTTCAGTCTTCAGGGTCTAGCTAGGATCAGTGAATTGGCCATTTCAGCCTCTCAAGATTCTTATGAATGTCTCCCAGAGGCATTAAGATGAATTAAGAAAGTGTGTCATTTTAAGTTTACCGCTAAGACCCTACATTATTAACTTTCTTTAATCTATTTTTTTTTTTTTTGAGATGGAGTCGTGCAGTGGTGCTGTCTCGGCTCACTGCAACTGCCACCTCTTGGGTTCAAGCAATTCTCCTGCCTCAGCCTCCCAAGTACCTAGGCTTACAGGCGCCTGCCACCACACCCAGCCTTTTTTTTTTTTTTTTTTTTTGAGACCAGCTCTCCCTCTCACTGAGGCTGGAGTGCAGCGGTGCGGTTTTGGCTCTCTACAGCCTCCACCTCCCGGGCTCAAGCGATTCACCTGTCTCAGCCTCCTGAATAGCTGGGAATACAGACGTGCACCACCACACCCAGCTAATTTTGTATTTTTAGTAGAGACAGAGTTTCTCCATGTTGGCCAGGCTGGTCTTGAACTTCTGACCTCAAGTGATCCGCCTGCCTTGGCCTCCCAAAGTGCTGGGATTACAGGTATGAGCCACCAAGCCTGGCCAATTTTTGTATTTATTTATTTATTTTTTTGAAATGGAGGTTTGCTCTTGTTGCACAGGCTGGAGTGCAATGGCGTGATCTCCACTCACTGCAACCTCTGCCTGCTGGGCTCTCCTGCCTCATCCTCCCAAGTAGCAGGGATTACAGGTGCCTGCCACCACACCCAGCTAATTTTTTCTTGAACTCCTGACCTCAGGTGATCCACCCACCTTCCAAAATGCTGGAATTATAGGCATGAGCCACTGTGCCCAGCCTCCTTTAGTCTATTTCTTATCTCAAATTAAGGTAATCTTATTTTTCTCCTAAACCTATCACACAGGGTTGTAAGAAGGACCCTAGACACCAGTATATGATGCCAGCAGTATAAATATTTACTTCTAAAATCTATTGTCACATTCTTAAAAGATAGCACAGACTGGGTATGGTGGCTCACACCTATAATCCCAGCACTTTGGTGGCTGAGGTGGGTGGATCACTTGAGGCCAGGAATTTGAGACCACCCTGGCCAACATGGCATAACCCTTTCTCTAAAAAAAAATACAAAAATCAGCCAGGCGAGGTGGTGTACACCATAATTCCAGCTACTTGGGTGACTGAGGAAGGAGAATCCCTTGAACCTGGGAGGCAGAGGTTGCCGTGAACTCAGATCGTGCTACTGCATTCCAGCCTGGGCAAGAGTGCAACTATGTCTCAAAAAAAGGAAAAAAATGATTAATCTTCGTTGTTCCATAACATTAGTTAATAGAAGTTAATATCTTAAATCGTACACAAGAGTATCTCTCCTCCATTTATATTCTTTGTACTATTTCAGTTTGACTCGATCCTGGATCTGTACAGCTGTAGTCTGGGAGTCTTCCGCTAGAATTCATGTTCTTTTAGCACTGCCAAAGTTATAGTATGTATGCTTCTGAGCCCAATATATTTCATTCCTCAAAGTTCAAAGGGTATCAAGATAGATAAAAATACCATAGTAGTATAGCCCAAAAGTTAGTTCAGTCAAATACATTTCTGAGCTGATTATGACGTTTGTAGTAATTTGTAAACTAAACCAAGATAGCATTATCAGTTCAAAAGAAGTTGGTGTTTCAGGGTCTTTTGTATTTTAGACCTACAGTTGTCTTAAGTCACTTGCAGAAACTTGTTAGTGGAAGGAGCTGATAGAAATGGTGGTTACTTATTTTTTTTTTTGAGACGGAGTCTCACTCTGTTGCACAGGCTGGAGTGCAGTGATGCCATCTCAGCTCACTGCAAGCTTCGCCTCCCAGGTTCACGCCATTTTCCTGCTTCAGCCTCCCGAGTAACTGGGACTACAGGCGCTTGCCACCATGCCCAGCTAATTTTTTGTGTTTTTAGGCAAGATGGGCTATCTCCATGTTAGCCAGGATGGTCTTGATCTCCTAACCTCATGATCCGCCCACCTCGGCCTCCCAAAGTGCTGGGATTACAGGTGTGAGCCACCACACGCCCAGCCCTTTTTTTTTTTTTTTTTTTTTGGAGACAGTCTCACACTGTCGCACAGGCTGGAGTGTAGTGGTGTGATCTTGGCTCACTGCAACCTCCGTCCCCCACGTTCAAGCAGTTCTCCTGCCGCAGCCTCCCTAGTAGCTGGGATTATATGCATGCCGTACCACGTCCGACTAATTTTTGTATTTTTAGTAGAGACAGGGTTTCGCCATGTTGGCTAGGCTGGTGTCAAACTCCTGACCTCAAGTGATCCTCCCACCTTGGCCTCTCAAAGTGTTGGGATTACAGGCGCGAGCCACTGTGCCCATCCTTCTTTTTCTAAGAGACAGGGCCTTGCTCTGTTGCCCAGGCTGGGGTGCAAGTGGCTGCCCACTGCAGCCTCTTAACTCCTAGCCTCAAACCGTCATCCAGTCTTAGCCTCATGAATAGCTAGAACTACAGGTGCGTGCCACCATGCCTGGCTAACTTTTAAATTTTTGTAGATACGGGATCTTGCTATGTTGCCCATGCTGGTCTCAAACTCGTGGCCTCAAGTGATCCTTTTGGATTGGCTTCCCAAAGTTCTGGTATTACAGGTGTGAGCCACCATGCCTGGCCTTTATTTTCTTTATAGAAGGTCTGATAATAATGCCTATATCCTTTCCAGCTCTTGTTTCTGGTACTCCAGTTTTGAATTTTTCATGGATTTTGACCAAGCACTATGACTGATTAGAATAAATCTCTTCCCTTTGTGTAGTTGTATATGCTAGCAGGATTCTAGGGATTCTTAGGCTGTCAATCCTACCAATTTTGGAATTATCTTTTTTTGTTGCTGTTTTTTTGAGATGGAATCTAGCTTTGTCGCTCAGGCTGGAGTGCAGTAGCGCAGTCTTGGCTTACTGCAACCTCCTCCTCCCAGGTTCCAGCAATTTTCATGCTTCATCCTCCTGAGCAGCTAGGTTTATAGGCGCCCACCACCAAGCCCAACTAATGTTTGTATTTTTAGTAGAAACGGGGTTTCGCCATGTTGGTCAGGCTGGTCTTGAACTTCTGACCTCAAGTGATCTGCCTTCCGTGGCCTCCCAAAGTGCTGGGATTACAGGCGTGTGCCACCGTGCCCGTCCCTAATGTTGGAATTCTCTGGTAACAGCTCTTGAGTGCTGAGTGCATCTCCATGGACTAAAATGCATCATGAAAAGATTTTTAAATCTGAATTGCTTCAGAGTGTTTACCAGGGCCAAATGAAGCAAAATGTCGCTTCTTTCTTGCCCTTATTCCTCTTCTGTTCCTGGTCTTCTGTTAGTAGCTGGAGAAAAATCCCCTCAAAAGATACCTGAATTAAAACTTTTATTAGGGTTATTTTCAAGCATGTATTTTTATTTCATTTTTATTTTTTGAGACAAAGTCTTGCTCTGTCACCCAGGCAGGAATGTAGTGGCACAATCTTGGCTCACTGCAACCCCCGCCCCCAGGTTCAAGCAGTTCTTAAGCCTCAACTTCCCGAGTAGCTGGGGTAACAGGCATCTGCCACCACACCCAGCTAATTTTTTTTTTTTTGAGACGGAGTCTTGCTCTGTCACCCAGGCTGGAGTGCAGTGGCCGGATCTCAGCTCACCGCAAGCTCCGCCTCCCAGGTTTATGCCATTCTCCTGCCTCAGCCTCCCGAGTAGCTGGGACTATAGGCGCCTGCCACCTTGCCCGGCTAGTTTTTTGTATTTTTTAGTGGAGACGGGGTTTCACCGTGTTAGCCAGGATGGTCTCGATCTCCTGACCTTGTGATCTGCCCATCTCGGCCTCCCAAAGTGCTGGGATTACAGGCTTGAGCCACCGTGCCCGGCTTTTTTTTTTTTTTTTTTTTTTTTTTTTTAAGTAGAGACAGGATTTCACCTGTTGGCCAGGCCAGTCTCAAACTCCTGACCTCAGGTGATCCACCCACCTTGACCTCCCAAATTGCTGGGATTAAAGGTGTGAGCCACCATACCTTGCCTTATTTTTGTTTTTTGAGAGAAGGTCTTTCTTTGTCACCCAGGCTGGAGTGTAGTGGCACAATGATGGGTCACTGATGGATTGAATTCATGGACTAAAGGGATCCTCCTGCCTCAGCCTCCTGAGTAGCTGGGACTACAGGCGTGTACTATCGCACCTCACTAATTTTTTGAATTTTTGTAGAGTCAGGGTCTCACCATCTTGCCCAGGCCACTTTTGAACTCCTGTCCTCAAGTGATCCTCCCACCTTGACATTCTGAAGTGCTGAGATTACAGGAATGAGCCCCCATGCAGCCTTAATTTTTTTTTTTTTTTTTTTGAGACTGAGTCTTGCCCTGTTGCCCAGGTAAGAGTGCAGTGATGCTATCTCGGCTCACTGCAACCTCCACCTCCCGGATTCAAGCGATTCTCCTGCCTCAGCCTCCTGAGTAGCTGGGATTACAGGCACATGCCACCACGCCCAGTTAATTTTTGTATTTTTGGTAGAGACGGGGTTTCACCATGTTGGTCAGACTGGTCTTGAACTCCTGACCTCATGTTCCGCCTGCTTGGCCTCCCAAAGTGCTGGGATTACAAGCGTGAGCCACCACACCCAGCTGACTTTTTGTTTTTGATGCAACCTAAGCTTTTGAATTAGTAATCTTCCTTTTCTAAACCTTCCCCTTTTTAAGCATTTATTTTTACAATAAGGCCTGGATCTGTATTTTTGTGTGTACATTTCATTTCTGTAGTGTGCAATGTCCTAGGCACTATACTCAGCACTCAGGTATATAATGGTGAACAAAATGGATGAAGGCCTTTATGGAGCTTAGTGTTTAGGGGAGAAAGACATAATCATATAATAAATGGGAAATAAGTGCTGGCAAAGAAAAGCGTAAGAAAACTATGAGTGTATAAAACAGGAGAACCAGCTTTCATTTGAGGTGTTAGATTTGGGAATAATGATGATCAGGGAAGGCATCTCTGAAGAAATAAGCTGAGATTTGAAAGAAGTGTACAGAGGTAAAATGGGGTGGGAGGATGAACAAATAGGTGGTTCTAGTTGAAGGGAATATTACATATACAGCATTTGATGCCAGAGTAGCTGTGTAGAAAGAGCAAGGAGAGTGGTATGAGAAGAGGCTGGAGCAGAGGCCTGAGCCAGATAGTCCATTGTCGTCAAGGTAATTTAAGGATGTTGGTCTCAAGAAAGTCGTTCGTTCTTTTTTTTTTCTCTGAGAGATGGAGTCTTGTATTGTCACTCACACGGGAGTGCAGTGATGCATTCATAGCTTACTGCATCCTCAAACTTCCAGGCTCCATTGTCTTACTTTATTTTTTATTTTACTTTTTAGAGATGAGGATTTTCCCTGTCACTGATGTGGCAGTACAGTGGTGTGATCATGGCTCAATTACAGTCATGAACTCCTGGGCTCAAGGGACCCTCCTACCTTAGCCTCCTGAGTAACTGGGACTACAGGCACATGCTACCATGCTCCACTTATTTTATTTTATTTTAAAAGGTTTTTTAGGAGACAAGGTCTCACTCTATCACCCAGGATGGATTGCAATTGTGCGATCATGACTCACTTTACCCTTGACCTCCTGTCCTCAAATGGTCCTCCTACCTCAGCCTACCGAATAGCCTAGGACCTCAGGCGCAAGACAACACACCTGGATGATTTTTTTAAATTTTGTAGCCGGGCACGGTGGCTCACACCTGTAATCCCAGCACTTTCAGAGGCCAAGGAGGGCGGATCATGGGGTCAGGAGATGGAGAACAGCCTGACCAACATGGTGAAACCCCATCTCTACTAAAAATACAAAAATTAGCTAGGCAGGGTGTCGCACAACTGTAATCCCAGCTATTGAGGAGACTGAGGCAGGAGAATCGCTTAAACCCGGGAGTTGGAGGTTGTAGGGAGGCGAGATCGCACTCCATTGCACTCCAGCCTGGGTGACAGAGCGAGACTCCATCTCAACACTTTTGTAGAGATCCATTGTCTTGTCATGTTGCCCAACATGGTCTCAAAAACTCCTGGCCTCAAACAGTCCTCTTGCCTCAGCCTCTCAAAGCATTGAGATTACAGGTGTGAACCACTACAGCCAGCCTTTTGTTTTTAAAATTATATATTATTATTATTTTTTTTTTTTTTTAATTTTTTTTGAGACGAGTCTCACTCTGTCGCCCAGGCTGGAGTGCAGTGGCACGATCTCGGCCCACTGCAAGCTCTGCCTTCCCGGGTTCACACCATTCTCCTACCGCAGCCTCCTGAGTAGCTGGGACTACAGGTGCCCACCACCATGCCTGGCTAATTTTTTGTGTTTTTTAGTAGAGATGGGGTTTCACCGTGTTAGCCAGGATGGTCTCAATCTCCTGACCTTGTGATCTGCCCGCCTCGGCCTCCCAGAATGCTGGGATTACAGGCGTGAGCCACTGCACCCGGCCATTATTATTTTTTTGAGAGGGAGTCTCATTCTGTCACCAGCAGTCTGGACGCACTGCAACCTCCGCCTCCCGGGTTCAAGCGATTCCCCTGCCTCAGCCTCAGAGTAGCTGGGACTACAGGCATACGCCACCATGCCTGGCTAATGTTTTGTATTTTAGTAGAGATGGAGTTTCACCATGTTGGCTAGGATGGTCTCAGTCTGACCTCATGATTCCCCTGCCTCGGCCTTCCAAACTGCTGGAATTACAGGCATGAACCACCGCACCCAGTCCATTTTTAAATATATATATAGTTACTGTTTTTGCATTCTTCTGTTTCTTCCAACATCAGATCAGTGCATATGATGGTTAGGATTATAATCTGAGTTCCAGGAGCAGGATGCTGCTCTTTAGTCACTTCGGAACCTCAAGATATCACAGAAAACCCTCCCCACCCACCTCAGCTATTATTACACTTCTCACCTAGTATTGTGGTGTGTAAAAAAGTTATTATTTATTTTATTCTGTCTCTCTCTATATATACACACATATATATAGAGTATATATTTTCTCTCTATATACATATATTCTATATACTATATTCTAAATATTCTAAATACTATATACTATATTCTAAATATTCTAAATATATAGAATATAGTATATAGAATATATATACATATAGAGTATATACATGTGTATATGTGTGTGTGTGTGTATATATATATATTTTTTTGAGACAGTCTCAGTCTATGGCCCAGCAATGTCGCCATCTCAGATCACTGCAACCTCTGCCTCCCACGTTCAAGGGATTCTCATGCCTCAGCCTCCCAGGTAGCTGGGATTATAGATGGTGCCACCACGCCCAGCTAATGTTTGTATTTTTAGTAGAGACTGGGTTTTACTATGTTAGCCAGTCTGGTCTTGAATTCCTGACCTCAAGTGATCGAGCCACCTCAGCCTCCCAAAGTTCTGGGATTACAGACCTGTGCCAGTGTGCCTGGCCTTATTTTTATTACTATCATTATTATTATTATTTTTGAGATAGAGTCTTGCTCTATTGCCCAGGCTGGAGTGCAGTGGCACGATTATGGCTCACTGCAGTGTCAACATGCTGGGATGAAGAGATCCTCTCGCTTCAGCCTCTTGATTAGCTGGGACTACCTGGCTATGGCTACGTTGTTTTTTTTTTTTTTTTTTTTTCTTCGAGATGGAGCCTTGCTTTGTTGCCCAGGCTGGAGTGCAGTGGTGTAATCTCTGCTCACTGCAATCTCCACCTCCTGAATTCATGTAATTCTCCTGCTTCAGCCTCCTGAGTAGCTGGGATTACAGGCATGTGCCCCTATACCTGCATAATTTTTTTTTTTCCCCCTGAGACGGAGTCACGCTCTGTCTCCCGGGCTGGAGTGCAGTGGCCGGATCTCAGCTCACTGCAAGCTCCGCCTCCCGGGTTTACGCCATTCTCCTGCCTCAGCCTCCCGAGTAGCTGGGACTACAGGCGCCCGCCACCTCTCCCGGCTAGCTTTTTGTATTTTTTCTTTTTCTTTTTCTTTTTTTTTTTTTTTTTTTGAGACGGAGTCTCGCTGTGTCGCCCAGGCTGGAGTGCATTGGCGCGATCTCGGCTCACTGCAAGCTCCGCCTCCCGGGTTCCCGCCATTCTCCCGTCTCAGCCTCCGAGTAGCTGGGACTACAGGCGCCCGCCACCGCGCCCGGCTAGTTTTGTGTGTGTGTGTGTGTGTGTTTTTAGTAGAGAGGGGGTTTCACCGTGTTAGCCAGGAGGGTCTCGATCTCCTGACCTCGTGATCCACCTGCCTCGGCCTCCCAAAGTGCTGGGATTACAGGCTTGAGCCACCGCGCCCGGCCCCCCACATAATTTTTATTTTTATTTTTATTTTTAATTTTATTTTTTTTGATACAGAGTTTCTCTTTTTTTTTTTTTTTTTTTTTTTTTTTTGGAGACGGAGTCTGGCTCTGTCGCCAGGGCTGGAGTGCAGTGGCCGGATCTCAGCTCACTGCAAGCTCCGCCTCCCGGGTTCCCGCCATTCTCCTGCCTCAGCCTCCCGAGTAGCTGGGACTACAGGCGCCCGCCACTGCGCCCGGCTAGATTTTTTTGTATTTTTTTTGGTAGAGACGGGGTTTCACCGTGTTAGCCAGGATGGTCTCGATCTCCTGACCTCATGATCCGCCCGTCTCGGCCTCCCAAAGTGCTGGGATTACAGGCTTGAGCCACCGCGCCCGGCCCAGAGTTTCTCTCTTCTTGCCCAGGCTGGAGTACAGTGGCATGATCTTGGCTCCCTACAACTTCCGCCTCCCAGGTTCAAGCGATTCTCCTGCCTCAGCCTCCCGAGTAGCCAGGATTACAGGCGCCTGCCACCACGCCCACCTAACTTTTTTGCATTTTTAGTAGAGAGGGGGTTTCGCCTGGTAGGGCAGGCTGGTCTCGAACTCCTGACCTCAGGTGATCTGCTTGCCTCTGCCTCCCAAAATGCTGGGATTACAGCCATGAGCCACTGCCCCCAGCCAGTTTTTGTATTTTTGGTGGAGATGGCATTTCACCGTGTTGGCCAGGCTGGTCTCGAACTCTTGACCTCAAGTTATTCACTGGCCTCAGCCTCCCAAAGTGCTGGGATTACAGGTGTGAGCCACTGCGCCTGGCCCTGGCTCACCTTATGTGTACTCACAGTACTTTTGTAGAGATGAGGTTTCACCATATGGCCCAGCGTGACCTCGAACTACTGAGTTCAAGTGATCTGCCCACTTTGTCCTCTTAAAGTGTTGAGATTACAGGCGTGAGCCACTGCATCGGACCTATTAAATTATTTTAAAGAGAACTATTGTATTAATGATTTTTTCCTACCCTTCTATTTTGTACATTTAGCCGCATTTTAAAATCTTTAGGTTGGCCAGGCGTGGTGACTCACGCCTATATCCCAGCACTTTGGGAAGTCGAGGCAGGCGGTTCACTTGAGGTCAGGAGTTCGAGACCAACTTGACCAATGTGGCGAAACCCCATCGCTACTAAAAATACAAAAAATTAGGCCGGGCGCGGTGGCTCAACGCCTGTAATCCCAGCATTTTGGGAGGTCGCGGTGGGCAGATCATGAGGTCAAGAGTTTGAGACTATCCTGGCCAACATGGTGAAACCCCGTCTCTACTAAAAATACAAAAATTAGCTGGGCGTGGTGGCTTGTGCCTGTATTCCTAGCTACTTGGGAGGCTGAGGCAGGAGAATTGCTTGAACCTGGGAGGCAGAGGTTGCAGTGAGCAGAGATTACACTACTACACTCCAGCCTGGCTACAGAGTGAAACTCTGTCTCAAAAATAAATAAATAAATAAATAAATAAATAAATAAATAGCCGGACATGGCGGTGCGCACCTGTAATTTCGTCTACTTGGGAGGCTGATGCAGGAGAATTGCTTGAACTCAGCAGGCGGAGGTTGCAGTGAGCAGATATAGCTCCACTGCACTCCAGCCTGGGCTACAAAGTGAGACTCCATCTCAAAATAAATAAATAAATAAAATCTGTAGACTACCTCTTAGGTTGGTTGTGTGTCTCTCCCACAATTAATAAGATCTGATGTTTTCCCTTTCTTTTTTTTTATACACTTTGCCTTGATTGTAAGCTTTGAAGTTGTTTTGAAATTGTCGTCTTTTCAGTCTTGAGTTTTTGTTCTTTTTTCAGAACCTGGGCTATACACATTTCTTTTTGCATACTTACTCTTAAAGGTGCCTCGTCAGTTGCCACTTGAGCATATCTGATTCTTAAAAATTTGAATATTCAAGAACAAATTTTAAAAATATTCCTTGTATAACTTTTGTTTTTGTAGTAATTCCTTTGTTTTCTTCACAGTACTTCTGCAGAGTGATCCATTTATGATTCATAGATACACATCATCCACCATTCACCTTTATCTTCCCATTACAAAGTGCTTCTAACCCCTATATTTTGAGATCCTGGGTTTCAGAATATTAGACTTGATGTAGACATGAGTTTCTCAGCTTTACGTATCATAGGATAAAATGTATATAACAAAAGTTGAATAGCTAACATCTAGCTATAGAAACCAAGTTGATTATCAGACTTGTCCTGTTTTGAGGTAATACTGCCCTTAAAATGAAGCCTTATACCTGCTGCTAGCAGATTCACATATATAAATTAGAGGCACTAATCTTGATCTCTTGTTATAAAAACTAGTTCCTCTGTGGGATCTGGCTGTTCTTAAAATGGGAGACTCTTCCTTGAATTAGATTTCAAAGTGTCAGTCTCTTATGAATTAGCTTAGCATCATTTTCTGTAGACTGTATCAGGACTGTAGATGTTTGTGCTTGGAATGCTGAAATTCGCATCTCAAAATTTCAAATTCTCTACCTGATTTCTTGTTATCATGTGTCTTCCTGAGAAGATAGAGGGAACACATCACATGGATGAACTAAGTTTCTTAAATCTTATTCTGGTCATCTAAACTAGATTTTTTGTGGCCTAAAACCAAATAATCCTGACCAACCTTACATGTTTCTTTTCCTCCCATTCATCTGGTCCAGCCTAACCAAGTAAGATGTGGACAAAGTAGCCACAAGAGAGGGGAGAGGGAAGGGAGAGAGAAAACTTTGCCCTTTTCCTTGGAAGAAACCACCTATGGAAAGAATCATTGGTACACTTTATTCTAGGTACATATCAGAGTGTTTACTTATTTATTTGAGACGGAGTCTCACTCTGTTGCCCAAGCTGGCGTGCAGTGACGCAGTCTCGGCTCACTGCAACCTCCGACTCCCGGGTTCAAGCGATTCTCCTGCTTCAACCTCCTGAGTAGCTGGGATTACAGGTGCCCGCCTCCATGCCCGGCTAATTTTTGTGTTTTTAGTAGAGACAGGGTTTCACCATGTTGGTCAGATGGGTCTCAAACTCCTGACCTCGTGATCTGCCTGCCTCAGCCTCCCCAAAGTGCTGAGATTACAAGTGTGAGCCAGGGCGCCCAGCCCGAGTGTTTACTTTTAGGTGGGGAAGGGGAAATCATGCATAGCAAGTCACATTCCCAATGTTACATTTATTTATTTATTTATTTATTTATGAGACTTGCTCTTGTCCCTCAGGCTAGAGTGCGGTGGTGTGATCTTGGCTCACTGCAACCTCCACCTCCCAGGTTCAAGCTATTCTCCTGCCTCAGCCTCCTGAGTAACTGGGATTACACACGGGTGTTACCAGGCCCGGATAATTTTTTGTATTTTTAGTGGAGACAAGGTTTCACCATGTTGGCCAGGCTGGTCTCCAACTCCTGACCTCAAGTGATCCCCCCACCTCCTTCCCAAAGTGCTGGGATTACAAGTGTGAGTCACTGTGCCCAGCCCCAAAGTTGCCTTTTAAAATTGGTTAATTGAAATTTAGAATTATTTCTCAAAGTCCGGGTGTGGTGGCTCACGCCTGTAATCCTGGTACATTGGGAAGCCAAGGCAGCCAGATTGCCGGAGCTCAGGAGGTTGAGACCAACCTGGGCAATACAACGAAACCTCTCCTCTAAAAAACACAAAAAATTAACTGGGCGTGGCAACGTGTGCCTGAATCCCAGCTATTCAGGAGGCTGAGACAGGAGAATGGCTTGAACCCCTGGAGGCAGAAGTTGCAGTAAGCCGAGATCACGCCATTGAACTCCAGCCTGGGTGAAGGAACAAGACTTTGTCTCAAAAAAAAAAAAAAAAAAAAAAGGCCGGGTGCGGTGGCTCAAGCCTGTAATCCCAGCACTTTGGGAGGCCGAGATAAGCGGATCACGAGGTCAGGAGATCAAGACCATCCTGGCGAACACGGTGAAACCCCGTCTTTACTAAAAAAATACAAAAAACTAGCCGGGCGAGGTGGCGGGCGCCTGTAGTCCCAGCTACTCGGGAGGCTGAGGCAGGAGAATGGCGTAAACCCGGGAGGCGGAGCTTGCAGTAAGCTGAGATCGCGCCACTGCACTCCAGCCTGGGTGACAGAGCGAGACTCCGTCTCAAAAAAAAAAATTCTTTCTCACAAAGAAATACTAGTATAATAATGGCTGGTTGGCTGGGCACAGTACTAATACCTGTAATCCTAGCACTGGGACGCCGAGGCGGGTCAGTAGTTCCAGACCAGCCTGGCTGACATGGTGAAACCTCATCTCTACTAAAAATAGGAAAATTAACCCAGCATGGTGGCCGGCACCTGTAATCCCAGCTACTCAGAAACTGAGGCAGGGCCGGGCGCGGTGGCTCAAGCCTGTAATCCCAGCACTTTGGGAGGCCGAGACAGGCGGATCACGAGGTCAGGAGATCGAGAACATCTTGGCTAACACGGTGAAACCCCGTCTCTACTAAAAATACAAAAACTAGCCGGGCGAGGTGGCGGGCGCCTGTAGTCCCAGCTACTTGGGAGGCTGAGGCAGGAGAATGGCGTAAACCCGGGAGGCGGAGCTTGCAGTGAGCTGAGATCCGGCCACTGCACTCCAGCCTGGGCGACAGAGCGAGACTCCGCCTCAAAAAAAAAAAAAAAAGAAACTGAGGCAGGAGAGTTGCTTGAACCCAGGTGGTGGAGGTTGCGGTGAACTGAGATCGCACCATTGCACTCCAGTCTGTGACAGTGAGACTCCGTCTCAAACGAAAAACAAAACAAAAAAAGCTGGTTATACATGCAATCCTATGTAAGGTATAATGTACCATTTAAAACTGTCTCAAATCATCTGTGGTGAAAAATCATTTTGTTTATTTGTTTTTAATTTTCAGTGTGCTTTTAGTAGTAGTCTCAATTTCTTGAGTTGTTGTAGAATGGTAACATTTTTCCTAGTGACCTCAGTTTGTAGACCACGTTTTGAGTAACACTGATTTAAAATATACTCTGGGGTAAATAAATAAGATCTTTCTGGTATTTCATAGTTGAAGCTTACCCTCACACTTCTCAGAAAAATAATGTAAATAATACTAATAGTACTGCAATGTAATGGGCCTTGATTCCAGACCTTTTAATTTGTATTACTCTAGGACATTATCTTATGAAAAAAAATTTGTTGGGTGACTTTCTGTAAGACACTGCTAGATGCTAGGGACAGTAATAAAAAGATGTGTATGGAAAAATAGTGACTAAAAGGTGGTAAATAGGAGTGCTTGTAAAGGGATAAAGTGGTCATTTAGCTCTTGATTGGTTGGGTTTAGGGTCTTTGTAGAAGAGGGAGAGAGTATTTTGCTGGTTACTTTATTACTTTCTGCAAGCCTGACTGGGCGGCACAGTGGCTCATGCCTATAATCGCGGCACTTTGGGAGGCTGAGGTGGGATGATCACTTGTGCCCAGGAGTTCATTACCAGCCTGGGCAACATAGTGAGACCCTGTCTCTAAAAGAAAAAAAAATTAATTGAATTAAAACCTAAACAAAACAAAACAAAACCTAAACAGGCCAGGCGCACAGTGACTCACACCTGTAATCTCAGCACTTTGGGAGGCTGAGGCAGGTGGATCTCTTGATCTCAGGAGTTTGAGACCAGCCTGGGCAATATGCATAACCCGAACTCCACAAACATGCAAAAATTAGCCAGGCGTGATGGTGCATGCCTGTAGTCCCAGCTACTCTTGGAGACTGAGGTGGGAGGGTTGTTTGAGCCTGCAAGTTGGAGGTTGCAGTGAGCCTAGATTGTGCCACTGCACACCAATCTGGGTGACACAGTGAAACCCTGTCTGAAAGCAAAAAACAAAGTCTGAAGCCTCACACTCTTTGTGAGACAAAATATCCTCATTTTATAGATAACAGACCACAGCGAATGAGTGGCACCAGAATTCAAACTTGGATTTTCTGACTCTTATAAATTCTATTCTATCTTTATATGTAAGGCTTTCATAGAACAAGAAATGGGAACCATTTCAGCAGTTAGACCAAAGATTTGGTATTTGGGGTCTCAGTAGATGTGCAGAAAGAAATAATAGATTAAAAAAAAAAATGATAGATTCTTAAGAAAGTTAATCTGGTCTTAGTATGTAGGTTTAATTGACGCAATGAAGAGTAGGATAGATTTGTTGTGACTAATGGATTATCTTCTAATGTGAGAATTGTAGTTCCTTTTTCACTTATGTTTTGGATTTTAGCTAATTCTGCTGTGTAAGGTGGTATTTATGGAACTTTTTCTAGGATAATGCTTTTTAGTAAAATGGCATGTAGAAATTACGTGATTCATGTAAAAATGTTTATAATATATGAATTGTTTATACAGAATAGGTTTTTAAGACTCCCATTGTATACATTTTTTTTTTTTTTTTGAGACAGAGTCTCGCTCTGTTGCCCAGGCTGGAGTGCAGTGGTGCAGTGTCGGCTCACTGCAACCCTCACCTCCTGGGTTCAAACGATTCTCCTGCCTCAGCCTCCCAAGTACCTGGGACTATGCTAATTTTGTATTTTTAGTACAAGCAGGGTTTCACCGTGTTAGCCAGTATGGTCTTGGTCTCCTGACCTCGTGATCCACCCGCCTCATCTCCCAAAGTACTAGGATTACAGGCATGAATCACCATGCCTGGCTGATACTTAAGTTGTGGTGGTGGTTCTTAGTTTTTTGTTTTGTTTTGTTTTTGTTTTTGTTTTTGAGACGGTGTCTCACTCTGTCGCCCAGGCTGGAGTGCAGTGGCGCGATCTGGGCTCACTGCTACCTCCGCCCTCTTGAGTTCAGGCGATTCTCCTGCCTCAGCCTCCCGAGTAGCTGGGATTACAGGCTCCTGCCACTGCGCCCGCCTAATTTTTTTTTGTATTTTTAGTAGAGTTTCACCATCTTGGCCAAGCTGGTCTTGAACTCCTGATCTCATGATCCACCCGCCTTGGCCTCCCAAAGTGCTAGGATTATAGGCGTGAGTCACCGCGCCCGGCCGTTCTCAGTTTTTAATTTCATATTTTTGCTTTCTCCCATCCAAGTACCAGCCAGGCCCAACCCTGCTTAGCTTCCGAGATTCAGCACGTTCAGGGTGGTATGGCCATAGGCGCCAGCCCTGTGTTTTCTAACTCTGCTTGGACTCTTATAGTTCTACTCTTCCATAATAATTTTGTCCTCTACTGATAGCATACTTTTTCTTGTTTGTTTGTTTGTGTTTTTTGTTTTTGGGTTTATTTTGAGATGGAGTCTTGCTCTGTTGCCCAGGCTGGAGTGCAGTGATGCAGTCTTGGCTCACTGCAACCTCTGCCTCCTGAACTCAAGTGATTCTCCTGCCTCAGCCTCCCGAGTAGCTGGGATTACGGGTACATGCCACCATGCCTGCTAATATTTGTATTTTTAGTAGAGATTGGGTTTCACCGTGTTAGCCAGGATGGTCTTGATCTTCTGACCTCGTGATCCTCCTGCCTTGGCCTCCCAAAATGCTGGGATTACAATTGTGAGCCACTGCACCCGGTCCCCAGCATACTTTCTGTACTACTGTTCTAGAAATGCCCTTTAAAACCCCAACTCTGTAGAGTTTTTTTTTTTTTTTTTTTTTTTTTTGAGACAGAGTCTCGCTCTGTCGCCCGGGCTGGAGTGCAGTGGCCGGATCTCAGCTCACTGCAAGCTCCGCCTCCCAGGTTCACGCCATTCTCCTGCCTCAGCCTCCCGAGTAGCTGGGACTACAGGCGCCCACCACCTCGCCTGGCTAGTTTTTTGTATTTTTTCGTAGAGACGGGGTTTCACCGTGTTAGCCAGAATGGTCTCGATCTCCTGACCTCGTGATCCGCCCGTCTCGACCTCCCAAAGTGCTGGGATTACAGGCTTGAGCCACCGCGCCAGGCTGTAGAGTTTTTTTGTTTGTTTTGTTTTGTTTTTGAGACGGAGTCTCCCCCTGTCGCCCAAGCTGGAGTGCAATGGCGCAGTCTCGGCTCACTGTAATCTCTGCCTCCCAGGTTCAAGCGATTCTCCTGCCTCAGCCTCCCGAGTAGTTGAGACTACAGCCACGTGCCACCACGCCCAGCTAATTTTTTGTATTTTTAGTAGAGACGGGATTTCACCATACTGGCCAGGCTGGCCTTGAACTCCTGAGCTGGTAATCTCCTGCCTCAGCCTCCCAGAGTGCCGGGATTACAGACGTGAGCCACTGTGCCCAGCCCACCCTGTAGTTTTTTTAGCAGACCGTTTCATGGCCTATTTCACTAAGTAGATGGAGATAGCCCCCATCTTCCATGGAAATGTCTTACTTGCCTCTTATTTCTCTATCTTAGAAAAAGAGGAGTCCAGCCGGGCTCAGTAGCTCACGCCTGTAATCCCAGCTACTTGGGAGGCTGAGGCAGGAGAATCACTTGAACTCGGGAGGCGGAGGTTGCAGTGAGCTGAGATTGCGCCATTGCACTCCAACCTGAGCGAGAAGAGGGAAACTTCATCTCAAAAAAAAGAAAGAGAAGTCCTGGTCAAATTTACAAGGCTAACCTCTTCATAATATGTCCTTATTTCCAGTCATTACTTGCTCCTTAGTACTCTCTTGCCACAGTGTCTTTCTGTAACTGTTCCCATGTGATTACAAAAATGCCTAGATTGTCACCATCATTTAAAAAAAAAAAAATATATATATATATATATATATATATATATATATATATGCTCTTTACTAGTCTTTAGTGCCCATTAGTAAATGCCTTAAATAAGGGATCAGTACTGCTTTCATTTCCCCACCATCTGTTCTGTATAACCCTGCCTAATCTGGTGTCTGTACAAGTCACACTATGGAAACTATGCTCAGGAAACTTATGAATGTCTCCTGATCAACAACTATATTCTGTTTTGCAGTTTAAAAGTACTTCAAAAGCTTATTGATGCTTCTGTTTATTTTATCCCATCCTTATAGTTTTTTCTGTTATTAATATTTGTGAAAATAGAAGGAGCACTAGTTCTAGTTCATGCTTTCTTTTACTTTTCCATAGCTTCTAAAACTTAACAGTGAAAATGATATATTGAAACAGTAAATTATACATCTATATCAGATTTGTAATTGTGTATTTCATTGCTATTTGAAGTGTAAAGTAATGGTTCTATATCATTTTTATTGGGAAGGTTGAATTTCCATAGCTTCAGAATATTCAAATTTTTTTGCGTAGATTTAGCTACCCTTTTCAAAATTTCCTTTTGATGAAGTCGTTGACTAAAACTTCATTAAAACAAAACAAAAAGAATTCCAAAAACCCTCCAAAATTCCTTTTTTAAAGGTGGGAAGGCATACCTGCTGTCATTTTATAGGTAGAACACTAAAACACAGTAAATTACCTGGCCTCTAACTTCGTAGTCTGATTTTTTCTGCCTTGCTCTTGGTGTTTTTGTGGTTTTATTTTTTTGTGAGTTGTGAGCGGTTTTTTGATGCTTATGTTTTGTTAGGTGTATAGACACACTTTTGGATGTCATATTTCAGGGAAAGCATAGAGTCATGGGCCTGAATAACAATTGAGTACAAATCTTTATAAATGAGCTGAAGTAACTTTGATTTCAATGTTATATTTTAAAGTCTAGGTTATTTTACTATAGAGCATTAAAATGATAAAATATTTTCCTTTTTTTTTTTTTTTTTTTTTTTTTTTAGCTTGTCAGCTCATTTGCAGCTTACATTTACTGGTTTCTTCCACAAAAATGGTATGTACTTAAAAGTAAATAAGTGGCATTTTAATAGCAAGACACCTTTGTGAATGTAAAAAAAAGTGGGGCTTCTGAGTGTAAATTTATAAAATTATGTTTAATGGAAAAAAAGATGTTGATTCTGATGTTTTTGAACTTTAAATTATAAAGGCTAATGATGAAATTTTTTTTTTCGGGAGGGACAGCGTCTTACTCTGTTGCCCAGGCTGGAGTGCAATGGTGTGATCTCGGCTCACTGCAACCTCCACCTCCTGGGTTCAAGCGATTCTCCTGCCTCAGCCTTCCGAGTAGCTGGGATTACAGGCACATGCCCCATGCCCGGCTCATTTTTTGTATTTTTAGTAGAGACAGGGTCTCACCATGCTGACCAGGCTGGTCTTGAACTCCTGACCTCGTGATCCACCTGCCTTGGCCTCCCAAGGGGGTGCGGGCCACCACGCCTGTCTAATGATGAAGATTTTAACAAATTGTCTTAGAACTTCAATAGGTAAAGAATCTCCTCAGTAGAACCTTTTATGCACAAAGATTTTGAATTAATGGTATTGCGTCATGTTTTTAAAAAACAGTAAAACAACTGAAATAATCTCTATTACCAATGGCATATATTAATATTTTAGATATTATTAAAAGGAAATTACATAGTATATTACTCCAGTAAAAGCTCAAAGCATGCTGGAAAGAATTAGAGTTGTTTTTTTTGTTTTGTTTTGTTTTTTATTTTTTTGAGACAGAGTCTTGCTCTGTCGCCCAGACTAGAGTGCGGTGGCACTGTCTCTACTCACTGCAAGCTCCGCCTCCCAGGTTCACACCATTCTCCTGCCTCAGCCTCTCGAGTAGCTGGGACTACAGGCACCCGCCACCACTCCCGGCTAATTTTTTGTATTTTTAGTAGAGACGGGATTTCACCGTGTTAGTCAGGATGGTCTCAATTTCCTGACCTCGTGATCTGCCTGCCTCAGCCTCCCAAAGTGCTGGGATTACAGGCGTGAGCCACCGCGCCCGGCCTAGAGTTGTTTTAAAAATGGAAATATACGGCTGGGTGCGGTGGCTCACGCCTGTAATCCCAGCATTTTGGGAGGCTGAGGCGGGTGTATCATGAGGTCAGGAGTTCAAGACAAGCCTGGCCAATATGGTGAAACCCCATCTCTACTAAAAATAAAAAAATTAGCTGGGTGTCGTGGTGGGCGTCTGTAGTCCCAGCTACTTGGGAGACTTAGGCAGTCACTTGAACTTGGGACTCGGAGGTTGCGGTGAGCCGAGATTGCGTCATTGTACTCCAACCTGGGTGACAGAGCCAGACTGTATCTCCAGGAAAAAAAAAAAGAAAAAAAGGGAAAAATACTTATCAGCTTGTCTATCATAAGTCTGTGTATACTGTATATCTTTTTATTATTATGCAATGGAATAAAACCATTATTAGAAACATGCTAGTTTAGTTGTCTTGGTATTGTTTAGTAAGACACAAAGATTGAAAATGAGGCCTGGCATGGTGACTCATGTCTGTAATCAGCATTTTGGGAGGCTGAGGCGGGAAGATGACTTGAGGCCAGGAGTTCAAGACCAGCCTGGGCAACACAGACCCCATTTGTACAAAAATTAACGAGGTGTATAGTGGTATGTCCTGTAGTTCTAGGTACTTGGAAGTCCAAGGTGGCAGGGTTGCGTAAGCTCAGGAATTCAAGGTTACAGTGAGCTATGATTGCACAACTCTGTTCCAGGCTGGGCAACAGAGTGAGACCCTGTCTCCAAAAAATCCCAAATATTAGGCTGGGCATGGTGGCTCACAGCTATAATGTCAACACCTTGGGAGGCTGAGATAGAAGAATTGCTTGAGGCTTGCCTGGGCAACATAGGGAGAACCTATCTATAAGAAGTAAAAAAAGATGAACTGGGCACAGTGGCACATGCCTATAGTCCTAGCTGTTCTGTAGTCTCAGCTACTCAGGGGGCTGAGGTGGGAGGATTGTTTGAATCTTGGAGGTTGAGGCTGCAGTGAGCCAAGATTACACCACTGTACTCCAGTCTGACTGACAGAGTGAGACCCTGTCTGAAAAAGACAAAAGACAACCTTGCCAATTGTCAAACTGCTCTAATATAACCACTTTTAAATGACTCTTTGGGTTTTGTGTTTTTTTTTTTTTTTGAAACAGGGTTTTCTCATGTCGCCCAGGCTGGAGTGCAGTGGTGTGATCAACTCCTGGGCTCAAGTGATCCTCCTGCCTCAGCCTCCTGAGCAGCTGGAACTACAAGCGTCCCCACCATGCCTGGCTAATTAAAAAAAAATTTTTTTTGTTAAGATGGAATCTTACTACATTTCCCAGGCTGGTCTCAAACTCCTGGGCTCAAGTGATTCTCTCACCTCAGTCTCCCAAAGTGCTGGGATTATGAGTGTGAGCCACTGAGACTGGCCTTAGGGTTTTTGTGTAAGAAATTTGAAATCTCATATTTGTATTAGCAGCTAATGTAATTTCTAGTTTTTACCTTAGATCTGGTGGTCTATTTTTTATATAGAAGTAACCTGGGTAGCATTACTGTTTTTGATTTCCTTCAATTATTTGTAATGGTCTGCTTATAGTCCTTATTTCTAGTCATCGTATTTTGTTTTCTGTGGTGCTTCTGACATGTCTAGACTTTAATTCTTCAGAAGCTTATAATTTTAATTTAATTTTATACATTCATTAGCCCTTTGTTCTCAGGGACCTGTGTAGAACACATAGTTTATCCATCACTGAAATTTTTGGAAAGTAGTCAGATTAAGCTTTTTTCCTATCTACATGACAAAATATATAAAGTTCAAAGATTGCTCAGTTTTACTTTGTTTTTATTTTTCTTGATATTGATGTAAATAAGATAGTGAACTCTGTCAGTATCTCTATTTCCAGAAAATAATTCCTCTGTCACTCAGGCTGGAGTGCAGTGGTTTGATCTCAGATCACTGCAGCCTCTGCCTCCAGGTTCAAGTGATTCTCGTGCCTCAGCCTCCCAAGTATCTGGGATTATAGGCGGGTGCCACCACACTAGCTAATTTTTTTTTTTTTTTCTGAGACAGAGTTTCACTTCTTTTGCCCAGGTTGGAGTGCAATGGCATGATCTCAGCTCACCACAACCTCCACCTCCCGGGTTCAAGCAATTCTCTTGCCTCAGCCGGGCGCGGTGGCTCACGCCTGTAATCCCAGCACTTTGGGAGGCCGAGACGGGCGGATCACGAGGTCAGGAGATCGAGACCATCCTGGCTAACATGGTGAAACCCCGTCTTTACTAAAAATACAAAACAAAAAATCAGCCGGGTGCGGTGGCGGACGCCTGTAGTCCCAGCTACTCGGGAGGCTGAGGCAGGAGAATGGTGTGAACCCGGTAGGCAGAGCTTGCAGTGAGCCCAGATTGCACCACTGCACTCCAGCCTGGGCGACACAGTGAGACTCCATCTCAAAAAAAAAAAAAAAAAATTCTCTTGCCTCAGTCTCCAGAGTAGCTGGTATTACAGGCATGCACCACCATGCCCGGCTAATTTTTTGTATTTTTAGTAGAGATGGGGTTTCTCCATGTTGGTGAGGCTGATCTCTTGAACTCCCCACCTCAGGTGATTTGCACGCTTCGGCCTCCCAAAGTGCTGGAATTACAACAGGCATGAGCCACCGAACCCGACCCCTAATTTTTATATGTTTGATAGAGACAGGATTTCATTTCAACATGTTGGCCAGTCTGGTCTCAAACTCCTGGCCTCAAGTGATTCGCCCACCTCGGCCACCTGGGATTACAGGTGTGAGCCACCACACCCGGCCCTCCTGCAACTATTTTCATTTATGCTTTCTGCCAAGAAGCTTTAACTGTATTTGTCAAAATTACATTTGACTAGCAGTGTATTATCATAAATGTTCAATCTTCAAGCCGGCCCAGTTGCATGTGCCTGTAGTCTCAGCTACTTAGGAGGCTAAAATGGGAGGATCACTTGAGCCCAGAAGTTTGAGACCAGCCTGGGCAACATAACCAGACCCTTGTCTGAAAAACAAACAAACAAAGATATTAAATCTTCAAATGAGAAATATTCAGTAAATATGGCCAGGTGTGGTGGCTCACACCTGTTATTCCCAGCACTTTGCGAGGCCAGGGTGGGTGGATCACTTGAGGTCAGGAGTTCAAGACCAGCCTAGCCAACATGGTGAAACACCATCTCTACTAAAAATTTAAAAAATCAGCTGGATGTGGTGGTGCGCACCTGTAGTCACAGCTGCTCAGGAGGCTGAGGTGGGAGGATCACTTTAACCTGGGAGACAGAGGTTTCAGTGAGCCAGGATCGCCCTACTGCACTCCAGCCTGGGTGACAGAGCGAGTCTGTCTCAAAAAGAAAAAAGGAGTTAGGAAATATATGTATGTGTGTGTGTGTATATGTATGTGTGTATATATATATAAAAAAAAATAGAAATGTATAGATGTTTTTTTAGAGACAGGATCTTACTGTTTCACCCAGACTAGAGGGCAATGACAGGGTCATAGCTCACTGCAGCCTCGAACTCCTTGGCTCAAGAGATCCTTCCACCTAGCCTCTGAAGTAGCTAGGACTACAGGCACATGCCATCCATCACACCCAGCTAATTTTTTGACATTTTGTAGAGACGAGGTCTCTGTATTGCTCAGGCCAGTCTTGAACTCTTGGCCTCAAGTGATATTCTTGTCTTGGCCTCCCAAAGTGTTGGGATTACAGGCATGAGCCATTATGCCTGACCAGTGAATATTTTTTATACTTACAACCTGGGCATGGTGGCTCACGCCTGTAATCCCAGGTACTTAGGAGGCTAACGTGCTGACGTGTGGGGGTCACTTGATCCCAGGAGCTTATTGCAGTGAGCTGTGATTGTGCCACTGCGCTGTACCTTGGGTAACAGAGCAAAACCTATATCTAATGGGAAAAAAATTACAGCATATAGGACAATGACTATATTTGTCTTGTGAATGCTTTATTTAGACTATATATAAAGGCTTTTAAAGAGTTCGCTGTAAGTTTAGAACTGATTTGAGGAAAAAAGAATGAGTGAACTTTTGAGAAGTCTTATGGGAAATCTGTTTTAAATTCCCTGATTTACTAACAAAATGAATACTGTGTTTATATATTTTTAAAATATATTTTAAAATCCTGATTTTCTATTTAGATAAGCCATCACAAAACTCAGAAAATGAACAAAATTCTGTTACCTTGGAAGTCCTGCTTGTGAAAGTTTGCCACAAAAAAAGAAAGGTAATGTCAGTAAAATGATATTGATAGATTAAATGGAATAATTTGCTTAATTGGACATCTTTTTGCATATATATTGTATTTTAAAGCTGAGTTTTAAATTTTGAAAGCTTAAGAAATATGTTGATGGCCTAATTATAAAACTGATAACCTCTTTTGCCAACTCGCGTATCTGTGTAGTTTTTCTAGTCTTTTAATAAGTGTCTGTACAACACTTTCTCTTACAGGAGTCTGGAAATGGAGAAACTGTTTTAGCATTTGGCATGAATTCAGTTGCTTTTCTACCATTTCAGTCTCTTAGCGTATTTCTTAGCTATTTGTACCCATTGATATTTTAGATAAGGGTTAAGAGAGAGTTTTTTTCCATAAGATTATCCTTTTTAACACTGCTCTCAGGCAAAGAAATTTTGTTGTCAGTGTTATTAGCCATTCAATTATTAATACATTGCTTCAAATTATTATAAGGTGAAGTTATTTCACCATAGAAACAAGTGTTACGATGTTTCCTGGTCAACAGATCGAAGCCAACAGATCTACCTTTAGTTGCCTCAAGTCCCCGAGTGTTTCAAGAGGAGTGGGAACTGGTCTGGGTCCAGGGTCCCAGTATTGATATTCTTCCGAGACCATAGGCCATAAGGGCCTCAAACATTGGGAGGGAGTAGACTAAGGCACTTTGGAGGCAGCAGTGGAACTTTATTTTTAAAAGTTTATGTAAAGGCTGGTTGCCGTAGCTCATACCTATAATCCCAGCACTTTGGGAGGTAGAAGTGGGCAGATTGCTTGAACCCAGGAGTTCAGGCATCTTGGGCAACATGGCAAAACCTTGTCTCTACCAAAAATACAAAAATGAGCTAGGCCTGATGGCGTGTGCCTGTAGTCCCAGCTACTCGGGAGGATTGCTTGAGCCCGGTAAGTTGAGGCTACAGTGAGCCATGATTGCACCAGTGAGCTCCAGCCTGCGCGACAGAGTGAAACTGTCTCAAGAAAAAAAAATATATGTAAAGTTAGGAAATATCACTCCTTGCCAGGTGTGGTGGCTCACACCTGTAATCCCAGCATCCAGCAGGCCAAGGCGGGCGGATCACGAGGTCAGGAGATCGAGTAGCTAACACGGTGAAACCCGGTCTCTGCTAAAAATACAAAAATTTAGCTGGGTTTGGTGATGGGCACCTGTAGTCCCAGCTACTTGGGAGGCTGAGGCAGGAGAATGGTGTGAACCCTGGAGGCGGAGCTTGCAGTGAGCCGAGTTCGCACCACTGCACTCCAGCGTTTGTTTGTTTGTTTTTTTTCTTTGAGACTCTGTCTCAAAGAAAAAAAAAAGGAAATATCACTCCTTACTCCTACCTAACCTCCATACACATTACAACAAGTGGTGGTATGAAAATCCAAGATACATTACTTAGAATAAGATACGAATATAAATACAGTCATTCTTATGTTCAAAAAAAGGTATCAGGGATAAACATTTTCCTAGAAGAATATACACAGCCAACTGCTAGTATTAGTCATCTCCAGAGCGTAAGACTTGGGGGTGGGTGAGATTTCAAAATTTTCACTTTATACTCTTATAAAATGGAAAATTTTTTAGACAGTATGTAGTCTATTTTAAAAGAAGTAGCTGCTGTAAGATACTGTCATAAAGGTCTTCTGATCCTTCCAGTTTTTCTAGTATGCATTTTCAGTGTAACTAATCAGTGTAACTAAAGTGCAATAACAGGATATTACTCAGAATATGATCATTGGTAAATAAAACCAGTTTTGTTTTTCTTTCTTTAAGGATGATGATCCTTTCTGTTAAACATATTTTAACTATATGGATTTACTGTTTAATAATGTAGCTGTTCACCATGGGATTATTAGTCATTTTTTTATTTCTAATGGTCCTATTAGTCATTGTCATGTTAAAATAGAATATTTAAGAGATTTGATAAACGTACATGAGTTTAACATTTTGACATGGTTTTTTTGTTGTTGTTAAAAAAGCCTTACCGAGATATGTAGCATGCTTTTAATTCTATATTTCTAATATACAACTGTTTGAGATCACTGTTAGCTAAATTTAGATATACTGTGTCATTATAATTTCATTATGTTGGAGAAAACGTCAATTGCTTTAATATTTTGGAATATAAGTATTTCAAATTTTTATTTTTGCTTCACAATTTTCAGAACTATGGTTAGAATTTTAACATTCCATTTGGTGATCATGGTCTATCTCCCATTGTTTCTTATAGCTATGATTAGAAGTTTTATTGTAATTCTTACTGCTTATGTACAAATAAATATAATTTAATAATCTTTACCTTTGCAGGATGTAAGTTGTCCAATAAGGCAAGTTCCCACAGGTAAAAAGCAGGTGCCTTTGAATCCTGACCTCAATCAAACAAAACCTGGAAATTTCCCGTCCCTTGCAGTTTCCAGTAATGAATTTGAACCTAGTAACAGCCATATGGTGAAGTCTTACTCGTTGCTATTTAGAGTGACTCGTCCAGGAAGAAGAGAGTTTAATGGAATGATTAATGGAGAAACCAATGAAAATATTGGTAATTTTTTTTACTAGATTTTATCACTGGAGGTTAAGATGGTCACTGAAAATGATTGTACCAGTGTTCCTTCATGATAGTCATGGTGCTGAGTCTTAAAGCAAGCAGTGAATTCACTTCCACCTCAGTATTTTGTTGTGCAAAATTTCAAACATAAAGGACAATGAGAAGTGTTTTATAGTGAACACCTATCTACTTACCTCTTAGATTCAACAATGAACTTTTTTTTATACTTGTTGCATATTTATCCCCCTACCCATCCCTCTATTCTTCCAACAATTATGAATTCATCTTTGAGGTATTCATTCAACAAACACATAGGTGCTGGGGATGATCTAATTTAATTGAAGATGATTAAAACATTCAGTCCTATCCTCCAGAGTCTCACAACCTAGTGTAGGGAAATAGACATGAAATAAATCATTGTAGCAAAATGATGAGTGGCATAATACAGGTATATGTGAAGTTCAGCAGAGAACTACCTTGGAAGAAATAATCTTTGACTCTTGAAGTATTGTTTGAAGTGTTTGGAGAGTTACCATGAGTGAGAAGGAATTTGCCTAGCAAAGATAATTCTCAACAGAAACATTAGCATTTGCAAAGATGTGGGGTTAATGTTGTGAGTGTTAAAAAGAACATATAGTAAAAATGCAAAATTGGAAAACATATAGTCTGTATATTATTGCAACTTTAGTGTAATTTGTACCTCATTTGGGATAAATATAGCATGTTTTATTTAAGCGACTATATCTCATAAATAACACATTTTTGTTCTAATATTTGATTTATGAGAAATGTTTGTTAAATTTAGATGTCAATGAAGAGCTTCCAGCCAGAAGAAAACGAAATCGTGAGGATGGGGAAAAGACATTTGTTGCACAAATGACAGTATTTGATAAAAACAGGTAATGTTGATGAACCAGTGAGGCTCCCACAATGTTCTGGAAATATTTTCATTCTGACGCAGAATATAATTATTTATATTGATTATTTCATTGCTTTTGTTTCTTTTTATTATGGATGAAAAAACAAATTTGCAAACACTGAATTTTTGTTTGTTTCATAGAAAACAATAAACATCGTTAAGGAACTGTTTGGATAGATAGCTCAGTTAAGCTTACTTATTTGGCGAATATTTTCTGAGTGTCTGCTCTTTGCGAGACACTGTTCCAGATGTTGAGAAGGCAACAAAACCCCTGTATTCATCATGGAGCTTAACTTAGTGGAGGAAACAGACCACCACCCAAAAAATCAACTAATGTCACTTAGTGATGAATGTTGGGAAGAAAAATAGAGAATAAATGGTTACTATTTATAGAAATAGCCTCTGGGAGGAGGTAGTATTTGAGAAGAGTCTTAAATGGACTGGGCCCTACATAAATCTTGGGTTTATGTGTTTATTAAAAATTAAGGAAGGGGAGCTGGTCATGGTGGTATGCACCTGTAGGTCCAGCTACATAGGAGGCTAAGATGGGAGGATTGTTTGAGCCCAGGAGTTGAAGGCAGCAATGAGCTGTGATCATGCCACTGTACTCCGGCCTGAGTGACAAAGTGAGATCCCATCTTTTTTTTTTCTTGCCCATTGCAACCCCTCTGCCCCCTGGGTTTGGGCAATTCTCCTGCCTCAGCCTCCCAAGTAGCTGGGACTACAGGTGCGTGCCACCACGCCCAGCTGATTTTTTGTATTTTCAGTAGAGACGGGGTTTCACCGTGTTAGAATGGTGTCAGTCTCCTGACGTTGTGATCCGTCTACCTTGGCCTCCCAAAGTGCTGGGATTACAGGCGTGAGCCACCACGCCTAGGCAAGACCCCATCTTTTTTAAAAAAAGAAAGAAGGCCAGGTGGGGTGCCTCACGCCTGAAATCCCAGCACTTTGGGAGGCCGAGGTGGGTGGATCACAAGGTCAGGAGTTTGAGACCAGCCTGGCCAAGATGGTGAAACCCTGTCTCTACTAAAAATACATAAATTAGCCGGGCACAGTGGTGTGTGTCTGTAATCCCAGCTACTCCAGAGGCTGAAGCAGGAGAATCGCTTGAACCCAGAAGGCAGAGATTACAGTGAGCCAAGATCGCACCACTGCACTTCAGCCTGGGTGACACAGCAAGACTGTCTCAAGAAAAAAGAGGCCGGGCGCGGTGGCTCAAGCCTGTAATCCCAGCACTTTGGGAGGCCGAGACGGGCGGATCACGAGGTCAGGAGATCGAGACCATCCTGGCTAACACAGTGAAACCCCGTCTCTACTAAAAATACAAAAAACTAGCCGGGCAAGGTGGCGGACGCCTGAAGTCCCAGCTACTCTGGAGGCTGAGGCAGGAGAATGGCGTGAACCCGGGAGGCGGAGCTTGCAGTGAGCTGAGATCTGGCCACTGCACTCCAGCCCGGGCGACAGAGCGAGACTCCGTCTCAAAAAAAAAAAAAGAAAAAAGAAAGAAAATCATGTATAATCATTGTGTACCTCTGTGCATTTGGTACAGGATGGCAAGAAACAGGCTTATAATAATTTATGAAATTTCTGTTTGGAAACGAAACATTTTAGTGAAAATATCACCAGTGAAAGAATGTCTAGGAAGCAAATCCAGCATTTGTTTTTCAGGATTGGAGGAAGAAACCTATGCCATCATTTCTTGTACCAGGCTGCTTGCTGGTAGTTAACAGTTTATTGTCAGGTATAGGACAAAGAACCAGGAAAAGTAACTAGGCCATTCCTCCTGTTGTTTATTATTTATTTATTTTTGAGACAGACACTCGCTCTGTCACCCAGGCTGGAGTTCAGTGGCGTGATCTTGGCTCACTGCAACCTCTGTCTCCTCGGTTCAAGCAACTCACTTGCCTCAGCCTCCCGAATAGCTGGGATTACAGGCACCCGCCACCACACCTGGCTAATTTTTGTATTTTTAGTAGAGATGGGGTTTCACCATGTTGGCCAGGCTGGTCTTAAGCTCCTGCCCTCAGATCATCCACCTGCCTCAGCATCTCAAAGTGCTGGGATTACAGGTGTGAGCCACCGTGCCCGGCCAGTGTCTTTGTTTTTTTCTTTTTTTGAGATGGAGTCTCGCTCTGTCGCCCAGGCTGGAGTGCAGTGGCGCGATCTCGGCTCACTGCAGGCTCCGCCTCCCAGGTTCATGCCATTCTCCCGCCTCAGCCTCCCAAGTAGCTGGGACTACAGGCACCCGCCACCATGCCCGGCTAATTTTTTCATATTTTTAGTAGAGAAGGGGCTTCACTGTGTGTTAGCCAGGATGGTCTCGATCTCCTGACCTCGTGATCTGCCCATCTCAGCCTCCCAAAGTGCTGGGATTATAAGCGTGAGCCTCTGTGCCCAGCCCAGTGTCTTTTTAATGTCAGAAATTTTATTGTGGATCGAAGATTTGAATGGAAAACAATAAAACCATAAATGTACTAGAAAATAGGGATCATGTCTGTGGGGGGAAACAGTTAGAATGAGGCACATTGGACTTCATCAGTGCTGTTAATTGTTCTATTTTAGGCACTATGGGGTATGTTCTCTTTTCTTTTTTATTCTCTGTACCTGACACGTACATTAACACATTTCTTGTAAGAAAAAGATAATGCTTATATTTTAAAGAAAAAGTGCCAAGAAGAAACTGGGAGAATTTCCACCCAGCAGCTTATTTTGAAAATATTTACCCGGGCGTGGTGGCTCATGCCTGTAATCCCAGCACTTTGGGAGGCTGAGGCAGGCGGATCACGAGGTCAAGAGTTCGAGACCATCCTGGCCAACATGGTGAAGCCCCATCTCTACTAAAAATACAAAAATTAACTGGGCGTGGTGGTGCGCTCCTGTAGTCCCACCTACTCAGGAGGCTGAGGCAGGAGAATCACTTGAATCCAGGAGGTGGAGGTTGCAGTGAGGTGAGATTACGCCGCTGCACTCCAGTCTGGTGACAGAGCGAGACTCCATCTCAAAAAAAAAAAAAAAAAATTCAAACCTATAGGAAAGTTGAAAGAATACTAAAGAATACTACAGTCATTTAATATCCACATACCCTTCATCTCGATTGTTGTTAACATTTTGCCACATTTGATTTATTTGTGAGTATGTATTTTATTTTTGTGCTGAACAGTTTGCAGGTTTTGCTTTATTTCTCATTTATAAACTCTGTTGCATGTAGCTCCTAAGAACAAAGACATTTTCTGGTATAACCACCATACACTTATGAGGAAAATTGAAATACAAATACAATACTATCTCCCCAGTTGACCTCAATAAAGTCCTTTATAATTTGTCCTGTCCCCACCCCAATTCTATAGCTAGTTGTCATAGTTCTTCAGTCTCTTTCAATTTGGAATAGTCCCCCACCCTTTCCCACTACCTTTTGTGACATTTTTCCCCCAGTATAGGGCTGTAGTTTTGCAGAATGTATCTCAATTTGAACTTCTGTGATGATTTCCTCATGATTAGCCTCAGGTTAAACATTTTTGGCAGGGATTCTAATGAGTGATGTGTTCTTTATATATCACAGGCCAAAGGTAATATTAGGTTTGATCACTCGGTTAAGATGCTGTTCACAGTATTTCTCCATTGTAACAGTACTTTTTTCCCCTTTTATATAAATTACCATATAATTCTTACACTAATACATGAAGCTGAGTAAATATCCATTTTCTTCCCATAGCCTTTCACCTAATAGTTTTAGCATCGATTGCTTATTTTTGCTTGAATAAAATTGTTCCTTTGGCAGTTGGGAAGTGGTAATTTTCTAACATTTCTTCCACATTTATTAGTTTGCATTTTTCTGTAAAGAAGAGCGTTCCTTCTCTGCTCCCACTGCTTCACTTGACCAACCCTAAAATAAATATATATATATAAAAACAGGCAAGCATAGTGGCTGACGCCTGTAACCCTAACACTTTATAAGTCCAACACGGGAAGATTATTTGAGCCCAGGAGTTTGAGACCAGCTTGGGCAACATAGCAAGACCCTGTCCCTAAAATGAAAAAAACAAAAAAATTAAGAAAAGTTATATGTAAATTTAAAAAAAAGAGCATTCCTTTTCCCAGCTTTGGTATTTTAAAATCGGTATGGAGTAACAAATTTATTTTTATTCAACTAGTTTTAATCTGTTGATACTGTTATTTTAATGCTCAAATTGTCTCATATTTGGTCAGGAGGAACCCTTCTAAGTAGGCTTCTGTGTCCTGTTTTGTTGCTGCTGGTTTTTCCTGATCTTCTAGAATAGTAAGATATACCAGAATTCCTTCTCCTTTTTTTTTTTTTTTTTTTGAGACGGAGTTTCACTCTTGTTGCCCAGGCTGGAGTACAAAGGCACGATCTCAGCTCACCACTACCTCTGCCTCCCAGGTTCAAGCGATTCTCCGGCCTCAGCCTCCTGAGTAGCTGGGATTACAGGCATGCACCACCATGCCTGGCTAATTTTGTATTTCTAGTAGAGACGAGGTTTTTCCATGTTGGTCAGGCTGGTCTCGAACTCCTTACCTCAGGTGATCCTCCCACCTCAGCCTCCCAAAGTGTCGGGATTACAGGCATGAGCCACCGCACCCGGCCTACCTTCTCCTTTTCTTACCTCTGCTCT
Organism: Rhinopithecus roxellana; assembly: GCF_007565055.1. Taxonomy (NCBI): domain Eukaryota; kingdom Metazoa; phylum Chordata; class Mammalia; order Primates; family Cercopithecidae; genus Rhinopithecus; species Rhinopithecus roxellana. The sequence continues at coordinate 48,719,515 of NC_044567.1, forward strand.
GAAATTGTGATTTCTTCAAGGAGTCACGCATGATTCTTTATAGAAGAATAGTGTTTTTAAGCCAAAATCTGCATGTTAGGTATGTAAAAATTGTTTTTAAAATCTCACAGAGGGCTGGGAACAATGGCTCACACTTGTAATCTTAGTACTTTGGAAGACCAAGGTGGGAGAATCGCTTGAGCCCAGGAGTCTGAGGCTTTAGTGATCTATGATTGTGCCACTGCACTCTAGCCTGGGTGACAGAGTGAGACTGTCTTTAAAAAAAAAAAAATCCAGTTAATTCCTTGAAATAATAACGAAAATTCAAAAGCCATATAGGAAAAGAATGCAAGGTTGAACAAAATAAAAATGAAAAACTTCTTTAGAAAACAAAAAAGCCACCATAACCAAAGTCAAAATGGAAATGACAAGACAGGGAGAAATTATTTTCAACTCGTTTTATAGGTAGATATCTCATTCTTGAATGTAAAAAGGTCATAGGAATTTTACAAGACCACTGCCCAATAGAGGAATGGGCAAAGGAAACCATAAGTTTACCAAAATAGATATATATGGTTCTTAAACAATTTAAACGATAAAATATCTGAATTAAAAGTACACTGAGATGCATGTTTTCACTTATCAGATTGACAGAGACCAAAAAACTTTTGATAAAGCACTTGATGAGACTGGAGGAAAGGTCTCCACGTACATTACAGATAGGAGAGTGCATTGGATTGTAACTATCAAATGTACATCCATAAAATGGAATAGTATGTATCTATGTAAAAGCATAAGGAAGCTCTGTTTTGATTTAGAAATATATGAATTTATTGCCTATTTGAATAAATTAGTTTTTAAAATAATTGAATGGCTTTGCTGATATGTACTATTGAAGTTGACTAAATTTAAGTTGTACAGCATAGAGAAAAGACAAAAATTCTTAAGTCTCAATTATTTGGTTTTAAGAGACTTTAGAGACAGACACCTGGATTCATTTGCTAGCTCTGGCTATTTATGGTTTCATTTTAAGGCAAGTTATTTAACCTTTTCTTGCCTCAGTTTTCTCTTCTGGCAATGGAATAATAGTACGTAGTTCATAGCATTGTTGGGAAGATTAAATGAACCATGTAAAATCTTTATAATAGTGCCTGGCACATAGTGAACACTCAATAAATGTCAGCTGTTTTTACCTAATAGAATTTCTCTAAGAGTGATGAAGAGAAGCCACATTCTTGATATATACAGTTAATTACTGAGCATGGTTGAAGAATAGTGTTTAGAGTAGTAGTGGTTACTAGTGTTTAAAGTATGGAAAAAATAAATTATACATAGACATGTATGTACACACACCTTAAAACTATATTGTATGAATATATTTGAATTATTTGATTCAATTAGTGTTCCATGAAATATTTATTGAGCACCTATATGTGCCAGGTGCCCCCAGAATTCTATAGTTACTAGATTTGTCATAGTCATCAGTTTACTGGTCAAGTATAAAAGTAAAGGATTCTAGTTCAAACAATTACAGTAGTTAAAAGTAATAGAATTCTTAGTATTTCCCTAAGACAACCATTGTAACACTGTTCTATTTTTAAAAATATAAAGCTTGGGCCAGGCGTGGTGGTTCACGCCTGTAATCCCAGCACTTTGGGAGGCCGAGGTGGGTGGATCACGAGGGCAGGAGTTTAAGACCAGCCTGGCCAAGATGGTGAAACCCCGTCTCTGCTAAAAATACAAAAATTAGCCGGTCATGTTGGCATGCGCCTGTAATCCCAGCTACTCGGGAAGCTGAGGCAGGAGAATTGCTCGAACTGGGCAGCAGAGATATGCGGTGAGCGGAGATTGCACCACTGCACTCCAGCCTGGGCAACAGACCAAGACTCCATCTCAAATAAATAAATAAAGCCTGTACATATGCTTTATATTTAATGTTGACAACGTACCAGGTTTTGAGACCTCAAGCATATTATACTTTATGTGTTTCGAGTTATATCTGAGTAGCTACAGTAATGAATCCCTAGTAATACAGTTTTTAGTGTACATCATTAAAATTGCTTTCATCAGGACTGGAGTGTAGCTGTATTTTTAAATCTTGTCGGGTATGTAAGCTAGTGTATAAATTTAATAAATGCTTTTAGTATAAATCTAAAGATGTAGAATTTGTGTACTTATAGTAATAACACAGGTTACTTTAAAGTATATGTGTTTGTCTAACAGGCGCTTACAGCTTTTAGATGGGGAATATGAAGTAGCCATGCAGGAAATGGAAGAATGTCCAATAAGCAAGAAAAGAGCAACATGGGAGACTATTCTTGATGGGAAGGTATGGACTACTTAGAAGGTTGAGCACGTTATAGTTATGAACTCCCATTTTTGATTGATATTTTCCTCCCCAAATGCTAATTCATGTTGGAAGTAAAGTCCTTTGTTTTTTATTCTTTAAAAAACACAAGTAAATGATCAAATGATCTAGTCAGAGCATTTAATGGAAGGCATCATCCTTTTTTTTTTTTTTTTTTTGAGGCGGAGTCTTGCTCTGTTGCCCAGGCTGGAGTGCAGTGGCATGGTCTCGGCTCACTGCGACCTCTGCCTCCCGGGCTCAAGCGATTTTCCTGTCTCAGCCTCCCGAGTAGCTGTGATTACAGGCACGTGCCACCACGCCTGGCTTAAGTTTTTGTGTTTTTAGTAGAGACGGAGTTTGACCATGTTGGCCAGGCTGGTCTCGAACTCCTGACCTTGTGATCCGCCCGCCTCAGCCTCCCAAAGCACTGGGATTACAGGTGTGAGCCACTGCGCCCAGCCACATGGAAGGCATCTTTTTTTTTTTTTTTTTTGAGACGGAGTCTCGCTCTGTCGCCCAGGCTGGAGTGCAGTGGCCGGATCTCAGCTCGCTGCAAGCTCTGCCTCCCGGGTTCACGCCATTCTCCTGCCTCAGCCTCCCAAGTAGCTGGGACTACAGGCGCCCGCCACCTCGCCTGGCTAGTTTTTTTGTATTTTTTAGTAGAGATGAGGTTTCACCGGGTTAGCCAGGATGGTCTCGATCTCCTGACCTCGTGATCCGCCCGTCTCAGCCTCCCAAAGTGCTGGGATTACAGGCTTGAGCCAGCGCGCCCGGCCGGCATCATTCTTTAGAGCCAGACTGCCTGATTCAAATCTCTGCTCCTAGCTATGTGGCGTTTGGCAAGTTATTTATCCATGTCTCAGTTTTTTCACCTGTAAAACGAGACATAGAATTGATGGATTAGATGAAATAATAAAATATTTAGTACAGTGCCTGGCATACAATAAGTGCTCAATAAATGTTAATGGCTATTTTAAATTCCATTTATTGTAATGGCAGGTAATAAGGAATGACTAGTAATACATTTGTTAAGAAGTCTGCAGAATTTAGATTAAGCATACTTAAAATAACTCTTTTAAGAGATAAAGAGGAATCCATACATTTCTTAAATAGGTAGATTCAAAACTATAATGATGTCCTTTATTTCTAAATATGTTAAGTCAGTGTACCATCCAATGCAAAATCTCATAAGGATTTTTTTTAAGCCATAAAATTAGTTCCAAGTTAATCTAGAAGGATAAGTGTTTAGTAATACAAAGGGAAATTTTAGAAAAATATTTTGAGAATTTTTACTTACCAGTTTTAGTATGATATACAATATACAGTAGAATATACTGTAAAGTTAAGAGAACTTAAGCCCTATGGTATAAGCATAGGAATAGACAAGCATATCATTCAGGCATAGTCCTGAAATAGTTTGTTGTATATTTGAAATGTAGTTTATGATAAAGGCAGTGGTATAGCTCTGTGAGAAAGACAAACTGTTCATTAATTGTGACAACTCTTCTCCAGTCATCTGGAAATAATCTTAGACCTAATACATTCCAGAAGGCTCATAAACATGTAAAAATGAACATTCATAAGCATAGAAAAAAAATAGGTGAATGTTAATATATTACAGTGAAGAAGACCCTTCTAAGGATGATTTAAAAGTAAGAAAGCATAAAGTAAAAATTGCCTGGTTAAAATTAGTCATTTTTTTTTTTCTTTTTCTTTTTTTTTTTTTTTTTTTTTTTTTTTGAGACGGAGTCTCGCTCTGTCACCCAGGCTGGAGTGCAGTGGCCGGATCTCAGCTCACTGCAAGCTCCGCCTCCCGGGTTCACGCCATTCTCCTGCCTCAGCCTCCCGAGTAGCTGGGACTACAGGCGCCACCACCTCGCCCGGCTAGTTTTTTTTTTTGTATTTTAGTAGAGACGGAGTTTCACCGTGTTAGCCAGGATGGTCTCGATCTCCTGACCTCGTGATCCGCCCGTCTCGGCCTCCCAAAGTGCTGGGATTACAGGCTTGAGCCACCGCGCCCGGCCTAAAATTAGTCATTTTTATATTGCAAAAAATCTAAAGTTACAAACAAATTATGGAATGGGGGAAATATTTGTAGCACAAAATGCTAATATTATGAATACGTAATATTGTGAATTATAAAACAAGAAAAAGATACGCAGTGTAATAAGAAATATGTGTCAAGGACTATCATGCAGTTCTTAGAAAATATATATAGATGGCCAGCAAACTTTTAAAGCAATACTCAACTTTATTAGTGTTCAAAGGCATGCAAATGCAGAGATACTACTTTTGACAGTTTGACAAAGTTTGACAGTTTATAGTGTTTTAGGGATGTGAGGACACAAATGCTCTCAAATAATATTTTGATGTAAGAGTAAGTTGGGGCTGGGCTCAGTGGCTCATGCCTATAATCCCAGCACTTTGGGAGGCCTAGGCGGATGGATCCCCTGAGGTTACGAGTTGGACACCAGCCTGGCCAACATGGTCAAACCCCATCTCTACCAAAAACACAAAAATTAGCTGAGCGTGGTGGCAGATGCTTATAGTCCCAGCAACTTGGGAGGCTTAGGAGGTGTATTACTTGAACCCAGGAGGTAGAGGTTTCAGTGAGCTGAGATTATGCCACTTCACTTTATCCTGGGAGACAGAGCAAGACTCTGTCTCAGAAAAAAAAAAAAAAAAAAGGTTGATACAGTCTTACTATAGGACAGAATGGCAATATATATAAAGTTACAATTGTATATATAGTCTTTAACAGTTAAAATTTTATATTTTTGTCACAATGTAGTAACTTGTTAACAAAAGATATGGGTAACAGGTTTTCTCAGCATTTTTAAAATAATGAAACAGAAACACATTCAATCTAAAAAGCCATTAAAAAGGATGATAGTTTGACAATCTTTCCATATTAAATTTTTACATGAGTGTGTGTGTGTGTGTATATGTGTGTGTATATATGTATATATATGTGTGTGTGTGTGTGTGTGTATATATATATATATATATATACTTTTTTTCCCCCCTTCTTTCTAAAATTTATAATAGTGGTTAACTCCAGGTGATGAGATTTCAAGTAATTTTTATCTATAGTGTTTGAGTTTTCTGCATGGATTTATCTTTATGATCTTTTTCATTTTAAATTTCTTGTTTTAAAGTATGTTTTTATTCATGAGACTATAAGGATTATTATATATATGAAGGGTTTTGTTGGTGGTGGTTTTTTTGTTGTTGTTGGTTTGGTTTTTTTTTTTTTTTTTTTTTTTTTGAGACAGAGTTTCACTCTGTCACCTAGGCTGGAGTGCAGTGGCATGATCTCGGCTCACTGCAACCTCTACCTCCTGGGTTCAAGCAGTTCTTCAGCCTCAGCCTCCTGAGTAGCAGGGATTACAGGCACGCACCACCATGCCTGGCTGAGTTTTGTATTTTTAGTAGAGATGCGGTTTCACCATATTGGGCAGGCTGGTCTCGAACTCCTGACCTTGTGATCCATCTGCCTTGGCCTCCCAAAGTGCTACAGGTGTGAGCCACCGCGTCTGGCCTTTTTTTTTTTTTTTTTTGAGACGGAGTCTTGCTCTGTCGCCAGGCTGGAGTGCAGTGGCGTGATTTTGGCTCACTGCAACCTCCGCCTCTCGAGTTCAAGCAATTCTCCTGCCTCAGTCTCCCGAGTAGCTGGGATTACAGGCGCCTGCCACCATGCCCAGCTAATTTTTTGTATTTTAGTAGAGACGGGGTTTCACCATGTTGTCCAGGATGGTCTCGAACTCCTGACCTCGTGATTGCCTGCCTCGGCCTCCCAAAGTGCTGGGATTACAGGCATGAGCCACTGCACCCAGCCCTCTAGTCTAAATAGTTTTAAGAGGATTACTTTGTAATAACAATATAGAAGGAGTTTAGGCCTCTGTGGCAGTAAAATAAATTGAAGCTCATTGAAGGTTTTATAAAAGAGAATATCATGAAAGCAGTCTTTGAGAAAATTATTTGATCTCTCCTATATTTGAATAGGAAAGTAAAAATCAGAAGCAAGGAGAACAATTGAGGTACTCTGGTAGTAAGGCAATACTGATCTATACAAAGGTTTTTTTGTGTGTGTAATCCTTGAAGGATGAGGAAGAAATGATTAGACATTTTGAAAAGGACATGGTAATTACCTGAGAAATGAAAGAATAGGAGTCAAATATAATTCCAAAATTTTTAGCTTAGGGTCACTAGTAGGATGATAATGACAGGAACAAAAATAACGTGAGAAGGAAAGTGTGTTTTAGAAGAAAAGATAATGGATACACTTCTAAACATGGTTTAGTTCAAGGTGACATTGAGATCAATTGGCACTGTCGAAACAGCAGTTTGGACAAGCTTAGAGTTCAAGTATAAGGATAAGAATGGAGAACCAATTTGGGATCATCAGCTTTAATAGGTAAATTCTTGAGGATGGGTGAGTGATTCGGTCAGATGGCTAAAAGTTAGCTATTTTCAATAGCTCAGTGTCCTAAAATCAAAGAAGAGAAGCACTGGCAGTCTTTGTCAGTGAAACTGAGAGAAGCCAAAGAAAATTACTAATTGAAAAGCTGTTCAATTTACAAGAAAAAAAAGTAAATTGGTCACCTAAGAGCAAAGGTTACATGCTGGTGGGCTTTGGGTACCACAATTTTGTTTTTAAGACTTCAAGGCCGGGCGCGGTGGCTCACGCCTGTAACCCCAGCACTTTGGGAGGCCAAGGCGGGCGAATCACCTGAGGTCAGGGGTTCAAAACCAGCCTGACCAAGATGGTGAAACCCTGTCTCTACTAAAAACACACACACACAAAATTAGCCGGGTGTGATGGCGGGCGCCTGTAATCCCAGCTACTTGGGAGGCTGAGACAGGAGAATCCCTTGAACCTGGAAGGCAGAGGTTGCAGTGAGGTGAGACCATGCCAATTGCACACCAGCCTGGACGACAAGAGTGAAACTCCGTCTCAAAAAAAAAGACATTTTGAACTGGTTAGCAACAACATAAATGAGAAGTTTTCCCATGAAAACTTTAATTTCTGACTTCTTTGGAAAAATCTGAAAATTTGGCTGTGCTGGACCAGTGTTTTCACATGGCAACAATTCACCCGTTGCTGATCAGTGGTCGCCTCTTTTAGGTAGCCTGTGCTCTCCAGTTCAAGTTCTACAGTGTCTGCTCCATACGTTTACTTTGTTTGCCTAGCCATCTCAGTCAGCATTTGGATTTTCAAGACAAATCTATTAAGGCAAATCCACATTGACTTACAATGATTTTTTTTTATTTCTACAATTTATTTGAATTCATTATCTGAGTCTCCAGTCTTTGCATGTTTTTTATTTTTTAGAGACTGCCTCCATTTGAAACATTTTCTCAGGGACCTACGTTGCAGTTCACTCTTCGTTGGACAGGAGAGACCAATGATAAATCTACAGCTCCTATTGCCAAACCTCTTGCCACTAGAAATTCAGAGAGTCTCCATCAGGAAAACAAACCTGGTTCAGTTAAACCTACTCAAACCATTGGTAAGAAAACATTACAATCAAAATAATGGTTTGCAGGGTTAGGTCTCATGCTTTAGATTAATTCACTTGTGTTTTGCTTTATGTGATTCTTCTTCTTCTTTTTTTTTTTTTTTTTTTTTTTTTTTGAGATGGAGTCTTGCTCTGTTACCCAGGCAGGAGTGCAGTGGCGTGATTTCGGCTCACTGCTACCTCTGCCTTGTGGGTTCAAACGATTCTTCTGCCTCAGCCTCCCGAGTAGCTGTGACTACAGGCACATGCCACCACACCTGGCTGATTTTTTGTAGTTTTAGTAGAGACAGGGTTGGCCAGGCGCAGTGGCTCACACCTGTAATCCCAGCACTTTGGGAGACCAAGGTGGGCAGATCACAAGGTCAGGAGATTGAGACCATCCTGGCTAACATGATGAAACCCTGTCCCTACTAAAAATATAAAAAAAAATTAGCCAGGCGTGGTGGTGGCCACCCGTAGTCCCAGTACTCAAGAGGCTGAGGCATGAGAATGGCGTGAACCCGGGAGGCGGAGTTCGCAGTGAGCTGAGATTGTGCCACTGCACTCCAGTCTGGGCGACAGAGCAATACTCCGTCTCAAAAAAAATAAAAGTAAGTCAATAAATTTAAAAAGTAGAGATGAGGTTTCACCATGTTAGCCAGGATGGTCTCCATCTCCTGACCTCATGATCTGCCCGCCTCAGCCTCTCAAAGTGCTGGGATTACATGCGAGAGCCACCTCTCCTGGCCTCTATGTGATTAGTCGTTTGGAAATACTGTTTGGCTTATTAGGTAGGTTACGAATCATGGTAAATTAGGGTTCTCCTATCTTAAGTGTAAAGTTTTCTGTTGAAGTAGTAGTAAAAATTCTTCATCCAGAACCTTTGTGCCAAGTGTGCCTAGAAATTTGAATTGGAAAAAAAAAAAAAAAAAAAAATTATAGAAACGTGATATGGTATAGATGTCATATATAACATCTTTTTTTTTGGAGACGGAGTCTCACTCTGTCGCCCAGGCTGGAGTGCAGTGGCCGGATCTCAGCTCACTGCAAGCTCCGCCTCCTGGGTTCACGCCATTCTCCTGCCTCAGCCTCCCGAGTAGCTGGGACTATAGGCGTCCGCGATCTCGCCCGGCTAGTTTTTTTTTGTATTTTAGTAGAGACGGGGTTTCACTGTGTTAGCCAGGATGGTCTCGATCTCCTGACCTCGTGATCCGCCCGTCTCGGCCTCCCAAAGTGCTGGGATTACAGGCTTGAGCCACCGTGCCCGGCCTATATATAACATCTTGAAGTGGAGTCCTCATGTTGATTTAGGGCAAGTTTTTCCACTAAACAAATTTACCAGAAACTTACAAGAAAACTATTGGTTTTTCAGATTAGCTTTTAAGACTTTAGAATCGCCGGGCGCGGTGGCTCAAGCCTGTAATCCCAGCACTTTGGGAGGCCTAGACGGGTGGATCACGAGGTCAGGAGATCGAGACCATCCTGGCTAATACGGTGAAACCCCGTCTCTACTAAAAAAATACAAAAAACTAGCCGGGCGACGAGGCGGGCGCCTGTAGTCCCAGCTACTGGGGAGGCTGAGACAGGAGAATGGCGTGAACCCGGGAGGCGGAGCTTGCAGTGAGCTGAGAGCTGGCCACTGCACTCCAGCCTGGGCGGCAGAGCAAGACTCCGTCTCAAAAAAAAAAAAAAAAAAAAAAAAAAGATTTTAGAATCACAACTATAAAGAGCTTTGGAACTAAGTTTTGTTTTGTTTTGTTTTTTTTGAGACGGAGTCTCGTTCTGTGGCCCAGACTGGAGTGCAGTGGCACAATCTCGGCTTACTGCAAGCTCTGCCTCCCTGGTTCATGCCATTCTCCTGCCTCAACCTCCTGAGTAGCTGGGATTACAGGCGCCTGTCACCACGCCGAGCTACTTTTTTTTTTTTTTTTGTATTTTTAGTAGAGATGAGGTTTCACCTTGTTAGCCAGGATGATCTCGATCTCCTGACCTTGTGATCTGCCCATCTTTGCCTCCAAAAGTGCTGGGATTACAGGCATGAGCCACCGAGCCCAGCCCAGTAACTATGTTTTTTATAGCTCACATAGAAGTTTTTCTGTTTGTTTTTTTTGTTTTGTTTTGATTTTTTTTTTTTTTTTTTAATTGGAGTCTCGCTTTCTTGCCCAGGCTGGAGTGCAGTGGTGCAATCTTAGCTCACTGCAAGCTCCACCTCCCAGGATCATGCAGACTCCTGCCTCAGCCTCCAGAGTAGCTGGGACTACAGGTGCTGGCCACCATGCCTGGCTAAAATTTTTTTTTTTTTTTTTTTTTTGTATTTTTAATAGAGACGGGGTTTCACCGTGTTAGCCAGGATAGTCTCGATCTCCTAACCTCATGATCTGCCTGCCTCGGCCTCCCAAAAAATTAGGCCGGGCATGAGCCACCATGCCCGGCCTATTTTTTTGTATTTTTAGTAGAGATGGGGTTTCACTGTGTTAGCCAGGATGGTGTCGATCTCCTGACCTCGTGATCCTCTCACCTGGGCCTCCTCCCTAAGTGCTGGGAATTACAGGTGTGAGCCACCCCGCCCAGGCTGCAGTGCAGTGGCATGATCTTGGCTCAGCACAACCTTAGCCTCCCGGTTTCGGGAATTCTCCTGCCTCAGCCTCCCGAGTAGCTGAGATTACAGGCACACCCCACCATGCCCAGCTAATTTTTGTATTTTTAGTAGAGACAGGGTTTCATCGTGTTGGCCAGACTGGTCTCAAACTACTGACCTCCGGTGATCCACCCATCTCGGCCTCCCAAAGTGCTGGGATTACAGGCATGAGCCATCGTGCCCAGCCAATTTTTAAGAGGAAAAAACATTTACAAATAGAGTTAACTTACTGCTGAGTTTAAGGCACAAGTTGCAGTGTTCTATCATTTTTATTTTACTTTTTTTTTTTTTTTGAGACAGGGTCTCTCTCTCTCACCCTGGCTGGAGTGCAGTGGTGCTATCTCAGCAACTGCCTCCCAGGCTCAAGAGATCCTCCCACCTTAGCCCTCCACATAGACAGGAGGACTACAGGCTCGTGCCACCACACCCTGTTAATTTTTGTATGTTTTGGTAGAGATGGGATTTTGCTGTCACCCACACTGGTCTCAAATTCCTGAGCTCAAGCAATCTACCTCCCTCAGCATCCCACAGTACTGGGACTACAGACTTGAGCCGCTGCGCCTGGCCAAGTTCTGTCGTTTTTGTATCTGTCCAGTAGGAACATTTTCCTTGACCTGAGAGCACTTGTGTGTGTCTTTACCTGCCTGTTTAAAGAAGGCAGAAGGCTTAAGTTGTCCTCTTTGACCGCTCATGTACACTTATTGTGTGCAGGTCACAGTAATGATCAGATTAAAGAGACATAAGAAATGGGGCCAGGCGCAGTAGCTGACAACTGTAATCCTAGCACTTTGGGAGACCAGGGTGGGTGGATTGCTTGAAGCCCAGGAGTTCAAGACCAGCCTTGGCAACATAGTGACACCCTGTCGCTTATAAAAAATAAAAAATATGGCCGGGCGCGTGGCTCAAGCCTGTAATCCCAGCACTTTGGGAGGCCGAGACGGGCGGATCACGAGGTCAGGAGATCGAGACCATCCTGGCTAACACGGTGAAACCCCGTCCCTACTAAAAAAATACAAAAAACTAGCTGGGCGAGGTGGTGGGCGCCTGTGAGTCCCAGCTACTTGGGAGGCTGAGGCAGGAGAATGGCGTGAACCCGGGAGGCGGAGCTTGCAGTGAGCTGAGATCCAGCCACTGCACTCCAGCCCGGGAGACAGAGCGAGACTCCGTCTCAAAAAAAATAAAATAAAATAAAAAATATAAATAAAATAAATGGCCTGTGTCAGGGGAAAGGTTTTCCAAGTAAACTGTAGTGTGGGCACTTCTCAGAATACTCAGAAGCCAGTGAAATAGGTAAAAGGTTGCATCGAAACTAAGAAAAAGTTGTATACAAATTATACCTAATTGTTAATTATGTAAGGAAATATAAATGCCTTTTTTTTTTTTTTTTTTTTCTGTTTTTTTTGGAGACGGAGTCTTGCTCCGTCGTCACCGGTGCTGGAGTGCAGTGGCGTGACCTCAGCTCACTGCACCCTCTGCCTCCCGGGTTCAAGCAATTCTCCTGCCTCAGCCTCCCAAGTAGCTGGGACTACAGGCATGTGCCATCATGCCTGGCTAGTTTTTATATGTATGTATTTTTTTAGTAGAGATGGCGTTTCACCATGTTAGCCAGGCTGGTCTCAAACTTCTGACCTCAGGCAGTACGCCCGCCTCAGCTTCCCAAAGTGCTGGGAATGCAGACATGAGCCACCATGCCCGGCCTGAAATAACTTTAATATAATAAGTATAACTTTCTGATAAACCATCACTTAGTGCTTGCTCACACCTGGACTCTGAGAATACAAACACCAATTAAAACCACACTCTGGGCTGGACATGCTGACTCATATCTGTAATCCTAGCACTTTTGGAGGCCAAGATGAGCAGATTGCCTGAGCTCAGGAGTTCGAGACCAGCGTGGGTAACATGGTGAAACCGTGTCTCTACTAAAATACAAGCAATCAGCCGGGTGTGGTGGCGGGCACCTGTAAACCCAGCTACTCAGGAGGCTGAGGCAGGAGACTTACTTGAACCCAGGAGGTAGAGGTTGCAGTGAGCTGAGATTGCACCACTGCACGGCAGCCTGGGCAACAAAGTGAATCTCTGTCTCAACAGCAAAAAAAACACAACCACACCCTGACCTCAAAGTGCTTAAAACAGCATGGTAATGACATATAATTACTTGGAGTTACTTTTATAATTGTTTAGGACATAGGAGGTGGTTTTTTGTTTTTGTTTCTGTTTTTGTTTTTTGAGACAGAGTTTCGCTTTTGTCACCCAGGCTGAAGTGCAGTGGTGTGGTCTCAGCTCACTGCAACCTCCGCCTCCCTGGTTCAAGCAATTCTCCTGCTTCCACCTCCTGAGTAGCTGGGATTGCAGGTGCCCGCCACCACGCCCAGCTAATTTTTTGTGTTTTTAGTAGAGACAGGGGTTTTGGCATGTTGGGCAGGCTGGTCTCTAACTCCTGACCTCATGATCCGCCTGCCTTGGCCTCCCAATGTGCTGGGATTACAGGCATGAGCCACCGCGCCGGGCCGGAGGTGCTTTTTAAGGAAAAAAAATATGTCCTGCCAACAGACCTTAACATCAGATTAGGGATGCTGATTATGGATATTGTTCCCGCAGTCATCAGTTGAGGGAAATAACAGAAACATATTTAAATACCACAAGTAGAATTCTGTGAAACCTTTAATATTTAATAGTTTTTGTGAGGTATGTTATTTTGCTTTTCAAAAGCAGTGTTTTTATTGAATATAAAAGTGTATGTTTTCAGCTGTTAAAGAATCATTGACTACAGATCTGCAAACAAGAAAAGAAAAGGATACTCCAAATGAAAACCGACAGAAATTAAGAATATTTTATCAGGTAAACATAGCTGACCCTTCTTAAATTAGTTATGAAATGTATTTGTTTTTTGTCAAACATGAATATTTTTTATTTTTATTTAATTTATTTATTTATTTGAGACAGGGTCTCACTTTGTTGCCCAGGCTGGAGTGCAGTGGTGCAATCTCAGCTCACTGCAACCTCTGCCTCTTGGGTTCAACCAGATTCTCACACCTCAGCCTCCCAAGTAACTGACTACAAGCACACGCCGTCACTCCCGGCTAATTTTTGTAGTTTTTATGGAGACGAGGTTTTACCATGTGGCCCAGGCTTATCTTGAGCTCCAAGCGATATATTCGACAGTGTCTGCCTTGGCCTCCCAAAATGCTGGGATTAACAGGCATGAGCGACCTCGCCTCGCTGGGTATATTTAATTGAAGAGAATATCTCTAATTTGATTTTCCTTTTAAATTTTTAAAACTATTTTTAGAAGTGATTTTTTTTTGTTTTGTTTTGTTTTGTTTTTTTGAGACGGAGTCTCGCTCTGTAGCCTAGGCTGGAGTGCGGTGGCCGGATCTCAGCTCACTGCAAGCTCCGCCTCCCGGGTTTACGCCATTCTCCTGCCTCAGCCTCCCGAGTAGCTGGGACTAGAGGCGCCCACCACCTCGCCCGGCTAGTTTTTTGTATTTTTTAGTAGAGACGGGGTTTCACCATGTTAGCCAGGATGGTCTCAATCTCCTGACCTCATGATCCGCCTGTCTCGGCCTCCCAAAGTGCTGGGATTACAGGCTTGAGCCACCGCGCCCGGCAGAAGTGATGTTTAAACAAAATATCTTGTTATGCATAAATTGGAGATTTGCTTTTTTTTTTTTTTTTTATTGTTTTTAGTTTCTCTATAACAACAATACAAGGCAACAAACTGAAGCAAGAGATGACCTGCATTGCCCTTGGTGCACTCTGAACTGCCGCAAACTTTATAGTTTACTCAAGCATCTTAAACTCTGCCATAGCAGATTTATCTTCAACTATGTTGTGAGTAATTTTTCATATTTTCTCAATTTGTATTAAGAACATCTCTTGTATCATACAAATATATACACCTGTGTACCCACAAAAATTTTAAAAATTAAAAAAGGGAAAAAATATACATTAAGTACAAGACAGCTTGACTTTCAAAAATTACACTTTGTATAAAAATAACAAATTTCTGTATTTGATAGATTGCTGTATATATGGATTACCATGAATGATGCGGAGTTGACATATATTTGGAATTATAATTAATGTTTGTGTAGTGTGTCTTAATTGACTCACAAAATCCTCAACCAACTCTTTGAATTAAATAATTTTCTTATTCTTGCTCAACCAAGAAATAAATGACATAATTAAGATTTTAACACATTTTGTTGACCCCAAGTCTTCTGACTGCCTGTTTACCGTGCTGGTGTGCCTGGCCTATTTTAGTTTTCTAAATATTAAGAACCCACAGATTCTTTAATTAAATTGGAGGGATATTTAGGATAGGATAATTAATATTTTTTTGACATTTTTGTTGCAGTATCATCCAAAAGGTGCTAGGATAGATGTTTCTATCAATGAGTGTTACGATGGCTCCTATGCAGGAAATCCTCAGGATATTCATCGCCAACCTGGATTTGCTTTTAGTCGCAACGGACCAGTTAAGAGAACACCTATCACACACATTCTTGTGTGCAGGTCGGTAAAAAGGGCATATACCAAAAGTTTATGCTCTGATTTTTACTGATGTTGGGGGAAGAAAGGAGCCAGACGAAGCTACTAGTTAGGTGGAAATTATTTTTCAGTATTAGGTGTCTATGGGGTTGTTAACTGCTTTATAACACTTGATAGCTCCTATTTCTACAGAGGTTTTTTCACTTTTTCTTTGAACTTTATCCTTAAGTTTTAATAATGTTAATGTCACTACTGCTCCAGTGGTTAGTGAGGTTAAAGAATTTTGTCAGTAGAAGTTTCTGGAGAATTGCTTGAACCTGGGAGGTTGAGGTTGCAGTGAGCCGAGGTCGCGCCATTGCGCTCCAGCCTGGCAACAAGAGCGAAACTTCATCTCAAATAATAATAATAGTAATAAATAAAATTACAAAGGGGGAATTTTTAATCTTAGTAAAACTGAAAAAAATTTTAAGGCAGGTGTACGTAACCAGTGTTAGGACTTTTCTGCTTTGTGAATATACATGAGTTAGAATATACAGTTTTGACATGTAGAATTTTATATGCATATTCCTATCTGAGTGGGCCCTAACTAGCACTTCATTTCTTTTTCCTCCTTTTTAACTATAACTTTTCACACCCAGAAAGAGAGTTTTAAAACTGTATTTGAATTAATATGTAATAGGTTTGATTTACATTATGTACCGAAAGAAAATAACTATTGGGGCTGTGCCTCTAATACTGTTGTTTTCTGGTTAGTTTTATAAAATGGTGATGTTGCAGATTATCAGAGATCTCAACTCCTAGTTGTGAGGTTAGATGGTATACATGTAGAGGCCATAAATCAACATTTATTTCTTTTCATTAGGCCAAAACGAACAAAAGCAAGCATGTCTGAATTTCTTGAATCTGAAGATGGAGAAGTAGAACAGCAAAGAACATATAGTAGTGGCCACAATCGTCTGTATTTCCATAGTGATACCTGCTTACCTCTCCGTCCACAAGAAATGGAAGTAGATAGTGAAGATGAAAAGGATCCTGAATGGCTAAGAGAAAAAACCATTACAGTAATTATTATTACCATCTTTATTGGCAATTGTCTTGAAATATTAATTTGTTTTGAAAATTGCTTAGTATGAACTAGACTTTCAGTGTAAAGGAACTCTTTTTAAAAAAAATTAGGCCAGGCGTGGTGGCTCAAGCCTGTAATCCCAGCACTTTGGGAGGCCAAGACGGGCGGATCACGAGGTCAGGAGATCAAGACCATCCTGGCTAACATGGTGAAACCCCGTCTCTACTAAAAAATACAAAAACACTAGCTGGGCGAGGTGGCGGGTGCCTCTAGTCCCAGCTACTCGGGAGGCTGAGGCAGGAGAATGGCGTAAACCCGGGAGGCGGAGCTTGCAGTGAGCTGAGATCCGGCCACTGCACTCCAGCCTGGGCGACAGAGCGAGACTCCGTCTCAAAGAAAAAAAAAAAAAATTAAGGAATCCAGAAATGTACAGTTTTTAAAATTGTCACTTTAAAAGTTAACCAAGTTAGGCCGGGGGTGGTCGCTCATGCCTGTAATCCTAGCACTTTGGGAGGCAGTCAGATTGCCTGAGTTCAGGAGTTCAAGACCAGTCGACAACATGGCGAAACCCGGTCTCTACTAAAAATACAAAAAATTAGCTGGGTATGGTGACACGCACTTGTAGTCCCAGCTACTCAGGAGGCTGAGGCAGGAGAGTTGCTTAACCCCAGGAGATGGAGGTTGCAGTGAGCCAGGATTACACCACTGCACTCCAGCCTGGGTGACAGAGCGAGACCCTGTCTCAAAACAAAAAAGTTACCAAGTTAAAGGGAAGAGGGATTTTCTTCAAGTAAATTTGTATTGTGTTTTCATTTCTATATTTATAGGTAATCGTAATTTAACCTTTCCGTTTTTATTTATTTGCTTGCTTATTTATTTATTTTCTGAGACAGAGTCTCCTCTGTCACCCAGGCTGGAGTGGAGTGGCATGATCTTGGCTCACTGCAAGCTCTGCCTCCCGGGATCATGCCATTCTCCTGCCTCAGCCTCCCGAGTAGCTGGGACTACAGGCGCCTGCCACCACACCCGGCTAATTTTTTGTATTTTTTTTTTAGTAGAGACGGGGTTTCACCGTGTTAGCCAGGATGGTCTTGACCTCCTGACCTTGTGATCCACCCACCTCGGCCTCCCTAAGTGCTGAGATTACAGGCGTGAGCCACCGCACCCGGCTACCTTTCCCTTTTTAAATGATGGCAGGTGTGCTGGCTCACGCCTGTAATCCCAACACTTTGGTAAGGTGAGTTGGGCTGATCACCTGAGGTCAGGAGTTTGAGACCAGCCTCGCCAACATGGCAAACCCCTTCTCTACTAATAGAAAATACAACAGTTAGCTGGGCATGGTAGCATGTGCTTGTGATCGCAGCTGCTCAGGAGGCTGAGACAGGAGAATCACTTGAACCTGGGAGGTCAAGGTTTAAGTGAGCTGAGATTGTGCCACTGTACTTCAGCCTGGGCAACAGAGCAAGACTCTGTCTCTAAATAAATGAATAAAATACAATAAAATGACTACTTAAATAGAAGTCAATTTTAAGAAATGTTGCCACTTTGCTGTATAAGTATGTTGTAATATTTTTAGTTCCAAAACAGTCTGTTTTTGACATACTCACAAATTTTTCTTAAAGTATGTTATGTTTAGTCTGTGTTTTAATAGGTGTTTTTCTTTCTTTTCCCCAGCAAATTGAAGAATTTTCTGATGTTAATGAAGGAGAGAAAGAAGTGATGAAACTCTGGAATCTCCATGTCATGAAGCATGGGTAGGGTATTTCTAAATTAATTTAAATATTTTATTCTTTATGGTCTTTTGCTGTTTTCCATTCTAGAAATCTAAAATTCAATTAATGTATATGTGTCCCAAATCTTATTCTAGTCCAGTGTTTTTTGGTTTGGCTGGTTTTTTTTAGGTACAAAGACGTTCCTTTTGGTATTATTTTTAACAGTGAATTAATATTATATTCATTAGTATTAATAAAATCAGGGCAAAAACTGGGCCTTGTCTTTAGAACTTGTTGCAGAGATGTGAGTCATTGCAACATTATGTATCAGGGTTGTGATTCCATCACCTTTCAAGAGGAACAGACTGCTACAACCCTGGTGTCTATAGGAAAGGGTGTCATCATCATAGACCTTCCTCAGAAATCACTGGTGCCCATCCTAACTCTCGTAGTAGTGTTTCTCCCATGCTTGCAAACTCTATCAGGGTTGACTTGTTCACACTCAAAACATCTTATAGAGCTGGGCGTGGTGGCTCACACCTATAATCCCAGCACTCTGAGAGGCCAAGGTGGGGGGATCACTTGAGGTCAGAAGTTTGAGACCAACCTGGCCAATATGGTGAAACCCTGTCTCCACTAAACATACAAAAATTAGCTGGGTGTGGTGTCACACACCTGTAATCCCACTTACTCGGGAGGCTGAGGCACTAGAATCGCTTGAAGAACCCGGAAAGTGGAAATTACAGTGAGCCAAGATTGCACCACTGCACTCCAGCCTGGGCAACAGAGTGAGACCCTGTCTCCAAAAAAAAAAGCCGCCTTGGTGGGACCCATGACCAGGGAGCAGCAGAAGGCAAGACAGAGCTGGAGGTTCATTTAATGACCCAGTTTTCATGCCTTTTTATTGCCATGTGTTACATGTCTGGAAATCCTGAAAATTACCACAGTTATTACCACAATTTTTAACAGTTGGTTAATTTTTCAGAATAAAATATGAGGCTTTTTGGATTTGTTTACCATTTCATAGAGGTGAAAGGAGAACAATTTTTGTTTCTTATTCCTTTGCAGCTAAAAGTATGTTCCTGGCTTGGTGTGGTGGCTCACACTTATAATGCTGGCACTTTAGGATGCCAAGGCTGGAGGATCACTGGAATTGAGGAACTAAAGACCAACCTGGGCGACATAGTGAGACCTTGTGTCTACTAAATTTTTTTTTCTTTTTTTTGAGACAGAGTCTCTCTCTGTCGCCCAGGCTGGAGTGCAGTGGTGCAATCTCGACTCACTACAAGCACCGCCTCCCAGGTTCATGCCATTCTCCTGCCTCAGCCTCCTGAGCAGCTGGGACTACAGGTACCCGCCACCACGCCCAGCTAATTTTTTGTATTTTTAGTAGAGACGGGGTTTCACCGTGTTAGCCAGGATGGTCTCCATCTCCTGACCTCGTGATCCGCCCGCCTTGGCCTCTCAAAGTGCTGAAATTACAGGCATAATTACCCGGCCCACCCAATCATTTTATGCTTTTAAGACTGCTTATGTAATTGAAGAACAGAAATTATATCTACTGTTCTAATGGCACCTGTTTAAGCTTAACTTAGATTAAATCTCTTGAAATTTCTAAAATGGTAAGTCTCAGTTTCTCTATAGTTTTACCGCTTCTTTTATCATCTTTTATTTACTGGAATTGGATATAGTCTTCTTATAATGATTATCACTATTGCATTTGACAAAAATGCCTTGTATTGCTATTGATATTCTGTTTTTATTAAATAGGTTTATTGCTGACAATCAAATGAATCATGCCTGTATGCTGTTTGTAGAAAATTATGGACAGAAAATAATTAAGAAGAATTTATGTCGAAACTTCATGCTTCATCTAGTCAGCATGCATGACTTTAATCTTATTAGCATAATGTCAATAGATAAAGCTGTTACCAAGCTCCGTGAAATGCAGCAAAAATTAGAAAAGGGGGAATCTGCTTCCCCTGCAAACGAAGAAATAACTGAAGAACAAAATGGGACAGCAAATGGATTTAGTGAAATTAACTCAAAAGAGAAAGCTTTGGAAACAGATAGCGTCTCAGGGGTTTCAAAACAGAGCAAAAAACAAAAACTCTGAAAAGATCTAACCCCGTGTTATGGACAAACACTGAAATTACATTTTAGGGAATTCATCCTCTAAGAAGAATTATGTTTTTGTTTGTAATCATAGGTTCCAAACAGGCACTGTTAGATGAAGTAAATGATTTCAACAAGGATATTTCTATCAGGGTTCTACTTCACTTCATTATGCAGCATTACATGTATATCACTTTCATTGGTGTCATTAAAACATTCTCTAGTTTAAGCATGAAAAGCAATATTTCAAAGAAAGTATTTTTAAATTCAACAATAGTCATCAAATATGTTGAATTGATAATCTAGAAATTATTTCATATATAAATTAGAATTTTTTTGCATTTATGACTGGCTGTTTTTCTACTTTGTAATTGTGAGACATTTTCTTGGGGAGGGAAAATTGGAATGGTTCCTTTTAGAAATTGAAGCGGTCTTCATATATCAACTACAGAAAAGGAAAAAAATAGATATTGAAGGATTTTTGTGAAATTATATTGCATTACTATTTGCAGTCAAACTTAGATCCTTGTTTTTGAAATCATTTATCAATTCAGAATGAAAAATTATAATGTGAGATATTTTACATTACATAAGTTCATTTTACAATTAAAAAATAGCACTTCTTCATCTTATGCCTGTTTGAGAAGATGATAAATTTTCACATTGTTGACAGTGAAATGCCATGTTGGTTTATAAGATTACTGACCATTTGTTTTCATGTGGATAATTTTAGTGCATTGCTCACTCAGTATGTTTTTTTTTAACTTGAACATTTTGCTTGTTTTGGTTTTTCTTTTTTAATTAGATAATCACATGGAAAATTAAGCTGTTCGTATCTTTAAATTAGGATTGCAAACCAAGGGAAGAACACGCTTGAGATTTTAAGATGTCACTTATGAGGGGAGAAGTGTTCTTAAAAAGTCAACCAGAAAACTGTTATGCCTTTTATTTCTTTGCAAGGATGTCTTTGTAATGTGTTTCATGAATAGAATATCCAATACAGATAAGCTGACTTGAATCATTTTGAGCAATTTTGCCCTGTGTTATATGTGTTTCATGCACATATTTGCAGTTGGATTTTCTCCAACAGAAAGTGGATTCACTACTGGCACATTAACAAGCACCAATAGGTTTTATTCCAACTCCGAGCACTGTGGTTGAGTAACATCACCTCAATTTTTTATTATCCTTAAAGATATTGCATTTTCATATTCTTTATTTATAAAGGATCAATGCTGCTGTAAATACAGGTATTTTTAATTTTAAAATTTCATTCCACCACCATCAGATGCAGTTCCCTATTTTGTTTAATGAAGGGATATATAAGCTTTCTAATGGTGTCTTCAGAAATTTATAAAATGTAAATACTGATTTGATTGGTCTTTAAGATGTGTTTAACTGTGAGGCTATTTAACGAATAGTGTGGATGTGATTTGTCATCCAGTATTAAGTTCTTAGTCATTGATTTTTGTGTTTAAAAAAAAATAGGAAAGAGGGAAACTGCAGCTTTCATTACAGATTCCTTGATTGGTAAGCTCTCCAAATGATGAGTTTTAGTAAACTCTGATTTTGCCTCTGGATAGTAGATCTCGAGCATTTATCTCGGGCTTTAATTTGCTAAAGCTGTGCACATATGTAAAAAAAAAAAAAAAAAAAAAATAGATTATTTTAGGGGAGATGTAGGTGTAGAATTATTGCTTATGTCATTTCTTAAGCAGTTATGCTCTTAATGCTTAAAAGAAGGCTAGCATTGTTTGCACAAAAAGTTGGTGATTCCCTCCCCCAAATAGTAATAAAATTACTTCTGTTGAGTAAACTTTTTATGTCATCGTAAAAGCTGAAAAAATCCCTTTGTTTCTATTTATAAAAAAAAAGTGCTTTTCTATATGTACCCTTGATAACAGATTTTGAAGAAATCATGTAAGATGATAAAGCATTTGAATGGTACAGTAGATGTAAAAAAAATTCAGTTTAAAAGAACATTTGTTTTTACATTAAATGTTTATTTGAAATCAAATGATTTTGTACATAAAGTTCAGTAATATAAAAGCTGTATTCTGTTTTGGGGTTTTTTGTTATTATGCATTGTTAACATGTACATTAAAATTTTGGTTTAGATAGCATAGTAAGAATTCAGCCTCAGATGAGTCAGAGCTAATAAGAAATTAGGAAAATCTTAATGTGAAATCCTGCTTTCATCAGTTACAACTAGTATGTCATTTATGGTATTACAGAAATATTTAAAAACTTTTAGTTCAGAGTAATGTCAATTATTAGTCACCCACATAGCTATGCATCTTTCGTTGTGGATTTTTTTCTTTTAAGTGAAAAAAAGAATTTATCTTGGTAATTAGAAAGCTCATAGAGGCCAGGTATGGTGGCTCACACCTGTAATCCCAACACTTCGGAAGGCTGAAGCGGGTGCATCACAAGGTCGGGAGGTCAAGACCAGCCTGGCCAACATAGTGAAATCCTGTCTCTACTAAAAATAAAAAAATTAGCTGGGCATGGTGGCAGGCACCTGTAATCCCAGCTACTCGGAGTCTGAGGCAGGAGAATCGTTTGAAACCAGGAGGCAGAGGTTGTGAGCAGAGATCGCACCATTGTAATCCAGCCTGGGCAACAGAGCAAGACTCTGTCTCCAAAAAAGAAAAGAAAAGAAAAAATTAGCTGAGTGTGGTGGTGCACACCTGTAGTCTCAGCTACTCCAGAGTCTGAGGTGAGAAGATCACTTCAGCCTGGGAGGTTGAGGCTGCTGTGAGCCATGTTCATGCCATGCACTCTATCCTGGGTGACAGAGTGAGACTCTGTCTCAAAAAAAAAAAAAAAAAAAGTATACTGAATATTAGATACTGCTTCAGTAAATAATTTCTAAAATTATTTAAATACTGAATGCGAAAGGAATTTTTTTTTTTTTTTTTTTTTTTTGAGGCAGAGTCTCACTCTGTCGCCGAGGCTGGAGTGCAGTGGCCCGATCTCAGCTCACTGCAAGCTCCGCCTCCCGGGTTTACGCCATTCTCCTGCCTCAGCCTCCCGAGTAGCTGGGACTACAGGCGCCCGCCACTTCGCCCGGCTAGTTTTTGTATTTTTAGTAGAGACGGGGTTTCACCGTGTTAGCCAGGATGGTCTCGATCTCCTGACCTCGTGATCCGCCCGTCTCGGCCTCCCAAAGTGCTGGGATTACAGGCTTGAGCCACCGCGCCCGGCAGGAAATTTTTTAAAACGATTTTGGGGCCTGGCATACTGGCTCATGCCTGTAATTCCAGCACTTTGGGAGGCTGAGGTGGGAGGTGTTTTGAGATCAGGCTAGGCAACATAGTGAGGAGACTCCATCTTTATTAAAATATAGGAAAATTGGCCGGGCGCGGTGGATCACCGAGGTTAGGAGTTCAGAGACCAGCCTGGCCTATATGGTGAAACTCCATCTCTATTAAAAATACAAAATTAGCCGGGCGTTGTGGCAGGCACCTGTAATCCCAGCTAGTGGGGAGGCTGAGGCAGGAGAATCGCTTGAACCTGGGAGGCGGAGGTTGCAGTGAGCCAAGATCACACCACTGCACTTCATCCTGGGCAACAAGACTGAAACTCTGTCTCAAAAAAAAAAAAAAAAAAAACAGAAAAAGTAAGAAAAGATGGATTAAGAACACAGACGGTTTCATCAAGACGGAAGTTGGCAGATGTCACTGTTCAGAAGAGAAGGAGAAACAGGCACTCAACACATTTATGGCCAGAAAATAAACTGGTACAACCTCTAGAGAAAGCAATCTGCTGCTTTCTGTTAAAATCGCAATGCAGATAACCTTTGCCCTAATAACTCAATTTTTAGGAATTTATCCTACGTGTGAACTAGAATATAAATTGACAAATTGTCACCACTGTTAAAAATAGCAGAGTAGACAAATCAATAGGGGACTGGTTAAATTATCATACATCCGTATAAGTGTACAGTATACTATTTAGCAATTTTAAAAAGGATCAGAAAGGGCTGGGTGCAGTGGCTTATGCCTGTAATCGCAGCACGTTGGTAGGCCTGTGGGTGGATCATTTGGGGCTGGGAGTTCCAGACCAGCTTGACCAACTTATCAAAACCCTGCCTCTACTAGAAATATCAAAAATTAGCTGGGCATGGTGGTGCAAACCTGAAATCTTAGCTACTTGGGAGGCTGAGGCAGGAGAATCACTGGAACCTGGGAGGTGCACTGCATTCCAGCCTGGGCAACAGGGAGACTCTCAAAAAACAAAGACAGTGAAAAGCCTCCCTCCCGTTTGTCCTTTTCTCCAATTCACTGTCCTCCATAAAAGCAACTGTTACTGTGTATACTTTTAGATATACTCTACAACTCAAATATGGGTATTTTTCAATTTTTAATAATAAAAATGGTAGTATGCCATAAATTATTCTGTACTTCTGTTTTGGTGTTTGTTCCACATTGACATCAGTTCACAGAACCCTTTTCTGATCCTTTTCTTTTTTTTTTTTTTTTTTTGCTCTTTGAAGCAAGAGTCGTGCTGCTGGGCAAGGCTGGAATGCAGTGGCACAACCTTGGCTCACTGCAACCTCCACCTCCCAAGCTCAAGTGATTCTCCTGTCTTAGCCTCCCCAGTGAGATTATAGGCACTCACCACCACGCCCGGCTAATTTTTGTATTTTTAGTAGAGACGGAGTTTCACCATGTTGTACAGGTTGGTCTCGAACTCCTGACCTCAAGTGATCCACCTGCCTCGGCCTCCTAAAGTGCCTGAATTAACAGGTGTGAACCGCTGTGTTGGGCTCACTCAATTTATATTTTCTGCTTGTTAAAGTTACAGTATGTTCGCTGGGCGCGGTGGCTCAAGCCTGTAATCCCAGCACTTTGGGAGGCCGAGACGGGCGGATCACGAGGTCAGGAGATTGAGACCATCCTGGCTAACACGGTGAAACCCTGTCTCTACTAAAAAATACAAAAAACTAGCCGGGTGAGGTGGCGGGCGCCTGTAGTCCCAGCTACTCGGTAGGCTGAGGCAGGAGAATGGCATGAACCCGGGAGGCGGAGCTTGCAGTGAGCTGAGATCCGGCCACTGCACTCCAGCCTGGGCGACAGAGCGAGACTCTGTCTCAAAAAAAAAAAAAAAAAAAAAAAATTATAGTATGTTGCTCCTAGTATAATTATACCAGATACCATGTTAAAGCAGACGTTGATGTTTTCTCCTGTTGGCAGTAAAAAAAGAAAAAAAAATAGCCCTGGTTTAAATTCATCTATTCATCTAAAGATGAAATTGTATGTAGTCTCCCCTTCAACAAACAACTACCAGGATATGCCAGAACTTAAGTTCACAGTATGCACTCTGGTGTGTGTGTTCGTTTTTTTGAAAAAAAAAAAAAAAAAAAATTATGTAGACCAGGCACAGTGGGTCACACCTGTAATCCCAGTACTTTGGGAGGCTGAGGTGAGTGTATCAACCTGAGGTCAGGAGTTCAAGACCAGCCTGGCCAACATAGTGGAACCCCATGTCTACTAAAAATACAAAAATTAGCCAGGCATGGTGGTGGGCACCTGTAATCCCAGCTACTTGGGAGGCTGTGGCAGGGATAATTGCTTGAACCTGGCAGGTGGAGGTTGCAGTGAGCCAAGATTGTGCCACTGCACTCCAGCCTAGGTGACAGACGGAGACTCCGTTTATACACACACACACACACACACACACATACACACAGAGATAGAGTGAGTCTCGCTATGTTGTCCAGGCTGGGCTCAAACTCCTGGGCTCCAGCAGTCCTCCTACCTCGACCTCCCAAAGTACTGGGATTGTAGGCATGAGCCACTGTACCTGGCTCACTCTGGTTTTTTTTTTTTTTTTTTTTTTTTTTTTTTGAGATGGAGTCTCGCTGTGTTGCCAGACCGGAGTGCAGTGGCGGGATCTTGGCTCACTGCAACCTCCGCCTCGCGGGTTCAAGTGCTTCTCCTGCCTCAGCCTTCCAAGTAGCTGGGACTCTAGGCGCACGCCAGTACGCCCAGCTAATTTTTGTATTTTTAGTAGAGACGGGGTTTCACCATGTTGGCCAGGATGGCCTCAATCTCCTGACCTCGTGATCTGACCTCCTTGGCCTTCTAAAGTGCTGGCATTACAGGCATGAGCCGCCGCTCCCAGCCCCACTCTGGTATTAGTAGGTGCCCAAGATCCACTGATCTTTTTTTTTTTTTTTTTTTTTTTTTTTTTTTGAGATGCAGTTTTGCTCTTACTGCCCAGGCTGGAGTGCAATGGCATGATCTTGGCTCACCGCAACCTCCACCTCCACCTCCTGGGTTCAAGCGATTCTCCTGCCTCAACCTCCCGAGTAGGTGGGACTACAGGCGCACACCACTACACCCAGCTAATTTTTGTATTTTTAGTGGAGATGGGGTTTCACCATGTTGGCCAGGATGGCCTCAATCTTCTGACCTTGTGATCCACCCGTCTCGGCCTCTCAAAGTGCTGGGATTACAGGCATAAGCCACCGTGCCTGGCCCCAAGATCCAATTTCTAGAGGAACGTATATTCCTACTAGTGTAAGGTTGATTTGTACAGGGTAAAAATTCACTCACATTCTTACTCAAAGTAAGATTGTTACTTAAACATCTACTGGGATGAATCATTTTATAAAACTGGTTCTAGAAAACAGGATTTATCTCCTGGATTATTGGGGTTTTTTTTCTTTTTATTGTAAATCCATTTTTTGTTTGTTTGTTTGAGACGGAGTTTCACTCTTGTTGCCCAGGCTGGGGTGCGATTGTGCAGTCTTGGCTCACTGCAACCTCCAACTCCTGGGTTCAAGCAATTCTCCTGTCTCGGCCCTCCAAGTAGCTAGAATTACAGACGCATGCCACCACGCCCAGCTAATTTTTGTATGTTTATTAGAGAGAGGGTTTCATCATATTGGTCAGGTTGGTCTCAAACTCCTGACCTCGGATGATACATCCGCCTCGGCCTCCCAAAGTGCTGTAATTACAGGCTTAAGCCACTGGGCCCGGTCTTGCTGATCCATTTTTATCTGCTATCTTTTCCACATGGCAAAGTTCCAACCAGGGGCCACCTGCGGGTGCCCTAACTCCTGGAATAATATTTATGTCCAAGCTACTACATCATTTTCCTTTTTTTTTTATTTTTCTTTTCCTTTTTCTTTTTTTTTCTTTTTTTTTTTTTTTTTGAGACGGAGTCTCGCTCTGCCGCCCAGGCTGGAGTGCAGTGGCCGGATCTCAGCTCACTGCAAGCTCCGCCTCCCGGGTTCACGCCATTCTCCTGCCTCAGCCTCCTGAGTAGCTGGGACTACAGGCGCCCGCCACCTCGCCCGGCTAGTTTTTTGTATTTTTAGTAGAGACGGGGTTTCACCGTGTTAGCCAGGATGGTCTCGATCTCCTGACCTCGTGATCCACCCGTCTCGGCCTCCCAGAGTGCTGGGATTACAGGCTTGAGCCACCGCGCCCGGCCTCCTTTTTCTTTTAATTTTACTTTTTTGAGACGGAGTCTCGCTCTGTCGCCCAAGTTGGAGTGCAGTGGCACGGTCTCGGCTCACTGCAAGCTTCGCCTCCCGGTTTCACACCATTCTCCTGTCTCAGACTCCTGAGTAGCTGGGACTACAGGCACCCACCACCACGCCCGGCTAATTTTTTTTTTTTTTTTTAGTATTTTTAGTAGAGAGAGGGTTTCACCGTGTTAGCCAGGATGGTCTTGATCTCCTGACCTCGTGATCCTACTACCAAGGGGCCTCCCAAAGTGTTGGGATTACAGGCGTGAGCCACCGCGCTCAGCTTTTTTTTTTTTTTTTTTTTTTTGTGACAGGGTCTCTCTCTGTCGCCAGGCTGGAGTGGAGAGCAGTGGTGCGATTTCGGCTCAGTGCAACCTGCAACTCCCTTGAACCCGCCTCCTGGGTTCAAGTGATTCTCCTGCCTCAGCCTCGCGAGTAGCTGTGATTACAGGCACGCACCACCACACCCAAGTGATTTTTTTTTTTTTTTTTTTTTTTTTTTTTTTTTTTGAGGCAGGAGTTTCGTTCTTGTTGCCCAGGGTAGTGTGCAATGGCATGATCTCGGCTCACTGCAACCTCCGCCTCCCGGGTTCAAGCGATTCTCCTGCCTCAGCCTCCCGAGTTGCTGGGATTACAGGCGCTTGCCACCATGCCTGGCTCATTTTGTATTTTTAGTTGAGATGGGGTTTCCCCATGTTGGTCAGGCTGTTCTCGGACTCCCGACCTCAAGTGATCTGCCTGCTTCGGCCTCCCAAAGTGCTGGGATTACAGGCGTGAGCTACCGCACTTGCCCCCACGCCCAGGTAATTTTTGTATTTTTAGTAGAGACACAGTTTCACCATGCTGGCCAGGATGGTCGCAATCTCCTGACCTCGTGATCTGCCCGCCTCGACCTCCCAAAGTGCTAGGATTACAGGTGTGAGCCACTGCTCCTGGCCTGCCATCCTTTTTTGTAACCCAAATAGCTTCTACCTGTTCTTCTAGTGTGCTATCACTAAGTAGCCATTCTTCTGTTCAGCTATTGAATATCTGTGCCAACACTTTTCCCAAGCACTAGGAATGGGAAGTTGTGTAAGACTAAGATCCTGCTTCAAGGATTCTCCCAGTGCTTACAGGTCAAAACAGGAGTCATTTACATCTTCTTTCTTTCCCTAAATAAGCATATATCCCTTTGGTAGACTTGCTACTCCAGAGAAAAGGTGAAGTTATACAAGTATCAGAATAGAAGTTTTTTCTATTTTGACACGTAAATAGAATGTGCCTGAAATTTATGAATTGCCTGAAATACCTAGAATGTAATGGGACTAATAAATCTTAGCTCCTTTCTTTATTTTTTTTATTTTTTTATTTTTTTTTGAGGCAGAGTCTCGCTCTGTCGCCCGGACTGGAGTGCAGTGGCTGGATCTCAGCTCACTGCAAGCTCCGCCTCCCGGGTTTACACCATTCTCCTGCCTCAGCCTCCCGAGTAGCTGGGACTACAGGCACCCGCCACCTCGCCCGGCTAGTTTTTGTATTTTTAGTAGAGACGGGGTTTCACCGTGTTAGCCAGGATGGTCTCGATCTCCTGACCTCGTGATCCGCCCGTCTCGGCCTCCCAAAGTGCTGGGATTACAGGCTTGAGCCACCGCGCCCGGCCTGCTCCTTTCTTTATTAATTCAACTAAGATTTTCTACCAAGTGGGTTGTCTAAATTATACCTATTTCTCTTCTTATTTGGGGAGTAGATTCTTCTGTCAGACCTTGTAGGGGAAGGATCATAGTTGCTATATGGGTAGTTAGGATTACAGAGCCTTATTTATTCTTTTTTTTTTTTTTTTTTTTTTTTTTTTTTTTTTTTTTTTTTTTTGAGACGGAGTCTTGCTCTGCTGCCCAGGCTGGAGTGCAGTGGCCGGCTCTCAGCTCACTGCAAGCTCCGCCTCCCGGGTTCACGCCATTCTCCTGTCTCAGCCTCCCGAGTAGCTGGGACTACAGGCGCCCGCCTCGTCGCCCGGCTAGTTTTTTGTATTTTTTAGTAGAGACGGGGTTTCACCGTATTAGCCAGGATGGTCTCGATCTCCTGACCTCATGATCCGCCCGTCTCGGCCTCCCAAAGTGCTGGGATTACAGGCTTGAGCCACCGCGCCCGGCCGCCTTATTTATTCTTTAAAGACTTACTTAGCATCTAATATGGCTCATACATTAGGCATGGGGATACAAAGATAAATAAGCCAGATACCATTGTCATCGTCATGAATCTTAAATTCTAGTGAGGGAGATTTTCATTTATGTTTTAATAAGTTATATTCCATAATGTCTAATACCAGACTTGTGTCCTGGACATAGTGTAGTACAGGGAAGAATTATGGGCTTTGGAATTAGGTATGGATTTGAATCCCAGCTTTGGTTTGTGCTTGCAACTTTATATATAACTCAGAAAGTTACTTAACCATGCCAAATTTGTTTCTTCAACTGTAAAATGGTATTATGGGTGCCTTGCTCAGCAAGGTACTTAGAACAATAACTGGCTCTTGGTTTAGCATCACCATTCCTGTCCCTATAACCAAACTGCTTGGTCTACCTCAACCCTCCACTCCCACCTCAGAAGAGAACTCAAATGTTAAATAGTATAACCTCGCCCCTTCTTCCTTAAGATACTTTAAGAATATGGACATCTGTTAAGATTATATAAACACAGTCTAATTCTACAAAAACACACCTTTCCTAATATTGCCTTATATAAGATTGCTGCATAGAAGTGGTATAGAAAAGGTCAATTTTTAAATTTAATTTAATTTATTTATTTATTTTGAGACAGAGTCTTGCTCTGTCCCCCAGGCTGAAGTGCAGTGGTGCGATCTCGGCTCACGACAACCTCTACCTCCCCGATTCAAGCGATTCTCCTGCCTCAGCCTCCCAAGTAGCTGGGACTACAGACACCCACCACCATGCCTGGCTAATTTTATGTTGGTTTTTTTTTTGGTAGAGATGGGGTTTCACCGTGTTGGTTAGTCTGGTCTTGAATTCCTGACCTTAAGTGATCCACCCACCTTGGTCTCCCAAATGCTGGAATTGCAGGCTTGGGCCAGCACACCTGACCAAGTTTTTTAAATTGACATTCAATTTTATGGAATAGAAGCATTTGTTAGATTAGTTTCACTGAATATAATTTTTGTCTTTTAAAAAGAAAGTACTGCCGGGTGCGGTGGCTCAATCCTGTAATCCCAGCACTTTGGGAGGCCGAGGCGGGCGGATCACAAGGTCAGGAGATCGAGACCATCCTGGCTAACACGGTGAAACCCCGTTTCTACTAAAAATACAAGGAAATTAGCCGGGCATGGTGGCGGGCACCTGTAGTCCCAGCTACTCAGGAGGCTGAGGCAGGAGAATGGCGTTAACCTGGGGGATGGAGCTTGCAGTGAGCCGAGATTGCGCCACTGCACTACAGCCTGGGGCACAGAGCAAGACTCCGTCTCAAAAAAAAAAAAAAAAAGAACTAGTCTTAGTTCAAAAGTATCAGACACCCATATATCAAGAAACGTAGGATACTAAGTAGGTCCCACATGTTTGGATTTCACAGACCAGTAATATATATTTTTAAAATTTTTAACTTTTTATTTCATTAAAAAGATTCACAAACATCCCATCTACTGTCACTTTCATTTTATAAAGGACAGATAATACAAAAAATAAATTCAGAATAAATGAGTTTTTTCAATAGAATAAATTTAGATTTATTTTTAAAAAATCAGTTGGGTGCCAGGTGCGGTGGCTCATGAGGCCTGTAATCCCAGCACTTTGGGAGACTGAGGCAGGCAGATCACGAGGTCAGGAGATCGAGATCATCCTGGCTAATACGGTGAAACCCCATCTCTACTAAAAATACAAAAACTAGCCGGGCGAGGTGGCGGGCGCCTGTAGTCCCAGCTACTCGGGAGGCTGAGGCAGGAGAATGGGGTGAACCCGGGAGGTGGGGCTTGCAGTGAGCTGAGATCTCGCCACTGCACTCTAGCCTGGGCGACAGAGCGAGACTCCATCTCAAAAAAAAAAAAAAAAAAAGTCAGTTGGGGATGACAGCTCACATCCCAGCACTTTGGGAGGCCAAGATGGGATGATCACTTGAGCCCAGGTGTTCCAGACCAACCTGAACAACATAGTAAGACCCCATCTCTAATTAATTTATTTATTAATTACTATGCAGACCAACTTTTATTTGCTTTGGAGTAGTTATTCCTAAGTCTGCCTTTGCAATAGAATCATCTAACTTCTTTTTTTTCTTTTTCTTTTTTTTTCTTTTTGGAGATGGAGTCTCACTCTGTCGCCGGGGCTGGAGTGCAGTGGCCGGATCTCAGCTCACTGCAAGCTCCGCCTCCCGGGTTCACGCCATGCTCCTGCCTCAGCCTCCCGAGTAGCTGGGACTACAGGCGCCCGCCACCTCACCCAGCTAGTTTTTTGTATTTTTTAGTAGAGACGGGGTTTCACCGTGTTAGCCAGGATGGTCTCGATCTTCTGACCTCGTGATCTGCCCGTCTTGGCCTCCCAAAGTGCTGGGATTACAGGCTTGAGCCACCGCACCCGGCCCCGACTAGTTTTTTGTATTTTTTTAGTAGAGACGGGGTTTCACCGTGTTAGGCAGGATGGTCTCGATCTCCTGACCTCGTGATCCACCCATCTCGGCCTCCCAAAGTGCTGGGATTACAGGCTTGAGCCACCGCGCCTGGCCTTGAAATAGTTTTTATAGATGGAGACAAGATTAGTCTAAAATATGCATGAAGAGGAAAAGGAATTGGAATAGCTAAATTTAAAAAACAGTATTTATTTATTTATTTATTTATTTATTTATTTATTTATTTATTTATTTATTGAGACAGTCTCGCTCTGTTGCCCAAGCTGGAGTGCAGTGGCGCGATCTTGCCTCACCACAACCTCTGCCTCCCGGATTCAAGCGATTCTCCTGCCTCAGTCTCCCAAGTGGCTGGGATTACAGGCATGTGCCACCACGCCTGGCTAATTTTTCTATTTTTAGTAGAGATGGGGTTTTACTATGTTGGTCAGGCTGGTCGCAAACTCCTGACCTCATGATCCACCGGCATTGGCCTCCCAAAGTGCTGGGATTACAGGTGTGAGCCACCATGCGTGGCCTATTTTTTATTTTATTTATTTATTTATTTGTTTTGAGACGGAGTCTCGCTATGTTGCCAGGCTGGAGTGCAGTGGCTCAATCTCGGCTCACTGCAACCTCTGCCTCCCAGGTTCAAGCGATTCTCCTGCCTCAGCCTCCAGAGTAGGTGGGATTACCGACACGTGCCACCACGCCCAGCTAATTTTTGTATTTTTAGTAGAGACAGGGTTTCACCATCTTGGCCATCTTGAACTCCTGACTTTGTCATCTACCCACCTTGGCCTCCCAAAGTGCTGGGATTACAGTTGTGAGCCATGATGCCTGGCCAATTTAATAATATTTTAAAAAATAAAAATAATAGGCCATGTGCGGTAGCTCACACCTATAATCCCAGCACTTTGGGAGGCCGAGGCAGGTGGATCACCTGAGGTCGGGAGTTCAAGAGACCAGCCTGACCAACATGGAGAAACCCCCTCTCTACCAAAAATACAAAAAATTAGCCGGGCATGGTGGCGCGTGCCTGTAATACCAGATACATAGGAGGCCGAGGCAGGAGAATCGCTTGAACCTGGGAGGCAGAGGTTGCGGTGAGCAAAGATCGTGCCCCTGCACTCCACTCCAACCTGGGCAACAGAGCAAGACTCTGTCTCAAAAAACGACGACAACAACAACCAAACAAAACAAAACAAAAAACTAAACAAAACAAAAAAACTAGCTGGGTGTGGTGGCACGTCCCAGCTACTTGGGAGGCTAAGGCAGGAGAATCGCTTGAACTTGGGAGGGGGAGTTTGCAGTGAGCTGAGATCATGCCACTTCACTCAAGCCTGGGGGACAGAGTGAGATTCTGTCTGAAAAAAAAAAAAAAAAGAATATAATCTGATCACTAAGGATATTCATTGCTAGAGTTGGTCGTTGTTTGTACTTTTTCAGAGGACAGAGGTAGAAAATATATATTCTTAAATTTATGTTACTCCATTTTCTTCTGGCATAAAGCAGTGCTGTCAAAATTATTCTTATTATAATCTAATTTTCATTCCCTTATAAGTCACATGCTCTTTGTCTTGGATGCCTAGACTGTTGTTTTTTTCTCTAAAACCCAATACTTTTACTAAGATATAACCTGATGTTGGTTGCTCTGGGTTGATACTTTTTAGGTATACAGTGTGCTCTTTCAATATATACTTTCAAATCTTTTTATATTTCCAAAAAGCTTTACTGAGTTATAATTTTTGACATTTATTCTATTTTCCTGTTCTTGGTTTTCTTCTTTGAGGACTTTGTTATCTGTATATTTGATTATCTTTACTGTCTTCAATATTCACTACCTTCTCTTGAACCCTTTTTATGTTTCTACATTTATTTATTTTTTGAGATAGGGTCTCACTTTGTCGCCCAGGCTGGAGTGCAGTGGCACAATCATGGCTCACTGCAACCTCTGCCTCATGTGCTCAAGTGATCCTCCAGCCTCAGCTGGGATCACAGGTGTGCACCAGCATATCTGGCTAATATTTAAAATGTTGGTAGAGATGAGGTTTCACCATGTTGTCCCGGCTGGTCTGGAACTCCTGGGCTCAAGTGATCCTCCTGCCTTGGCTTCTCAAAGTGCTGGGACTACAGGTGTGAGCCACTGTGCCTGGCCTCTGGGATTTCTAGTCTCTATCTATTCCTCTCCCCAACTTTGGGTTTGATTTTTCTTTCCTTCATCTCGAATCTATTCCGTTCAATTTTTTTTTTTTTAACTTTTAGTGGGAGAGCACATAGCCCTTCACTACCACAAACTGTACATTCAAATTTCCACATTTTGGTAAATCGCAGGGGTCCATACATCCAAAGTCTAATGAATAAGCCTTGCCCTTGGAAAACCACCTTCCTGATCACAGTATCTCCCGTCAGGTATTATCCTCAATTTTTTTTTTTTTTTTTTTTTTGGAGACATAGTCTCGCTGTGTCACCCAGGCTGGAGTGCTGGAGTACAGTGGTGCAATCTCAGCTCACCACAACCTCCGACTCCCAGGTTCAAGCAGTTCTCCTGCCTCAGCCTCCCAAGTAGCTGGGACTACAGGCACTCGCCACCACGCCTGGCTCATTTTTGTATTTTTAGTAGAGATGGGGTTTCACTATGCTGGTCAGGCTGGTCTTGAACCCCTGACCTTGTGATCCACTCACCTTGGCCTCCCAAAATGCTGGGATTACAGGCTTGAGCCACCATGGCTGGCTGATTATCCTCAATTTTAATTCTCCTCCCTTCAATTTTTCCTCATTACTGGAGCCTATCCTAGAACAGTCTAGCACATCACTTTTGAGAATCCATAAGACCTGGACTACTCCAGGTCCTTCAGATTTTCTTACTGTGCAGCAAAGGGTTAAGTAGCAGGTCTGGGTTGGCCACACCCTTCAGATCCTAAAGAAAGGGTAGGCCTTGGCAATATCCTGCCTGATAAGCTTGTCCTTGTTTACCTGGGGGCCTTGAGCCTTGTGGTATCAGCCTGAGCTCAGGCAGGGCTAAGGACTAAGGTGAGCCACATAGGGGGACAGCCATGCCCCCATGCCCCCAGGCTGCTGATAAAAACCAAGACTTAGGTGAAGTTCCCTGATAGATAATATTCTGTTCAAACTGTCACACACTGTTGAAGAGCAGCTAAGTACTGTCCACATGATTCCACTGGGAGAGGATAAATGGAAGCTTGTGCCTGATCTCTCCAGGCCCCTGCCCTGTGTGTCTTTTTCCATTTTTTTGTTTTTTGCTTTTTTTTTTTTGAGACGGAGTCTCGCTCTGTCACCCAGGCTGGAGTGCAGTGGCCGGATCTCAGCTCACTGCAAGCTCCGCCTCCCGGGTTTACGCCATTCTCCTGCCTCAGCCTCCCTGTCTTTTTCTATTGCTTATTTTATTTATTATTATTATTTTTTGACACAGAGCCTCGCTCTGTAATGCAGGCTGGAGTACGTGGTGCGATCTCAGCTCACTGCAACCTCTGCCTCCTGGGTTCAAGTGATTCTCCTACCTCAGCCTCCCGAGTAGTTGGGATTACAGGCACTGGCCATCATGCCTGGCTAATTTTTTGTATGCCTCAGCCTCCCAAAGGGCTGGGATTACAGGTGTGAGCCATAGCACCCAGATTTTATTATTTATTTATTTATTTATTTATAAGATGGAGTCTCGCTCTGTTGCCCACTGGAGTGCAGTGGCCCGATCTCAGCTCACTGCAAATTCTGCCTCCCAGGTTCATGCCATTCTCCTGCCTCAGCCTCCTGAGTAGCTGGGACTTACGGGCGCCCACCACCACACCTGGCTAATTTTTTTGTATTTTTAGTAGAGACAGGGTTTCACCATGTTAGCCAGGATGGTCTTGATCTCCTGACCTCGTGATGTGCCCACCTCGGCCTCCCAGAGTGTTGGGATTACAGGCGTGAGCCACCACGCCCAGCCATTTATTTTTAATAGACAGGATTTTGCTCTGTCACCCAGGCTGGAGTATAGTGGCAAATGTAGCTCGCTGTAGCCTCAAACTGCTGAACTCAAGTGATCCTTCCACCTTAGCCTCCTGAGTAGCTGGCTAATGCCTGGCTATGCCTAGCTAATTAAAAAAATTTTTTTTGGTAGAAATGGGGGTCTCATCATGTTGCCCAGGTTGGTCTTGACCTCCTGGCCTCAAGCAATCCTCCACACCTTGGCCTCCCAAAGTACCGGGATTACAGGTGTAAGCCAGCAGGCCTGGCCAAACTTGCTAATTTTAATCTGTGTCTTTTTGCTTTACTAAATAGTAACCATGAGCATAACAGCTTTTCTGAGTTCTGTGAGTCCTGGCAAGTCATCAAATCTGAGAGTGATCTTAAGCACCCCTGAACACACTTACCATGGCCCACTTGCACTCATCTGGTATTGGAAGGAAACAAATTTCTTGAGTTTCAGCTGCTACTTTTCAGTTGTTCCATGGTGCTTTCCAGGAGTTCCAGTTGATGATATGGGGTTTCCCCTGTTCTCACAGGCTTTGCGCCTTCTTCGTCCTGCACAGACACTGAGATCATGCAGGTCTTGCATCTGTTTGTAGTTCGTCTTCACTAGCTTGTATTTTAGAATTTGAGGGGGTAAGTGGTCACCTAGTCTTATTGTAGATATTATCCAGGGGATTTTGCTTTTGTTATCTATCTAGTTGCTCTATTTCTTTGTGTTTATTAAGAGATGGGGTCTACCAATGTTGCCTAGGCTCACTGCAACCTCAAATTCCCAGGCTCAAGCGATTCTCCCACCTCAGTCTCCTGAGTAGCTTTGGAACTACAGGTGGGCACCACCACACCTGGCTAAATTTTTATTTTATTTTTTGAGACATTGTCTCGCTGTTGTCCTGGCTGGAGTGCAGTGGCAAGATCTTGGCTGACTGCAGCCTCCACCTCCTGGGTTCAAGCAATTCTCCCACCTCAGCCTCCCATGTAGCTGGGACTACAGGTGTGCACCACCACATCCAGCTAATTTTTATAATTTTAGTAGAGATGGGGTTTCACCATGTTGGTCAGGCTGATCTCAAACTCCTGACTTCAGGTGATCTGCCAGTCTAGGCCTCCCAAAGTGCTGGGATTACAGGTGTAAGCCACCACACCCAATTTTTTTTTTTTTTTTTGAGGCGGAGTCTTGCTCTGTCGCCCAGGCTGGAGTGCAGTGGCCGGATCTCAGCTCACTGCAAGCTCCGTCTCCTGGGTCTACGCCATTCTCCTGCCTCAGCCTCCTGAGTAGCCAGGACTACAGGCGCCCGCCACCTCGCCCAGCTAGTTTCTTTTTGTATTTTCTAGTAGAGACAGGGTTTCACCATGTTAGCCAGGATGGTCTCGATCTCCTGACCTCGTGATCCGCCCGTCTCGGCCTCCCTAAGTGCTGGGATTACAGGCTTCAGCCACCGTGCCTGGCCACACCCAAATTTTTTAAGTGGATAAAAAATGGCTAGGCATAAGCCACCATGCCCAGCCAAAAAAATCAGTTTTTTTTTTTAAGACAGAGTCTCGCTCTGTCGTCCAGGCTGGAGTGCAGTGGCCGGATCTCAGCTCACTGCAAGCTCTGCCTCCCGGGTTTATGCCATTCTCCTGCCTCAGCCTCCCAAGTAGCTGGGACTACAGGCGCCCGCCACCTCGACCGGCTAGTTTTTTGTATTTTTTAGTGGAGACAGGGTTTCACCATGTTAGCCAGGATGGTCTCGATCTCCTGACCTTGTGATCCGCCCGTCTCGGCCTCCCAAAGTGCTGGGATTACAGGCTTGAGCCACCGCGCCCGGCAAAAAAATCAATTCTTATGATCATATCATCACACAAACTCTTCTCTCCAAGCACACAGTTTTGGAAACTAGGTTCCCTTACTTATTTGAACAGAATGAGTTCTTTTTTTTGAGACAAAGTTTCACTCTTGTTGCCCAGGCTGTACTGCAATGGCATGATCTCAGCT
This sequence comes from Rhinopithecus roxellana, assembly GCF_007565055.1. NCBI lineage: Eukaryota > Metazoa > Chordata > Mammalia > Primates > Cercopithecidae > Rhinopithecus > Rhinopithecus roxellana. Next base: position 48,757,375 of record NC_044567.1, read on the forward strand.
CACTGTAACCCCCGCCTCCTGGGTTCAAGTTATTCTCCTGCCTCAGCCTCCCCAGTAGCTGGGATTTTACAGGCATCCACCACCATGCCCAGCTAATTTTTGTATTTTTAGTAGAGACGGGGTTTCACCAGGTTGGCCAGGCTGGTCTCAAACTCCTGACCTCTGGTGATCCACCCACCTCGGCCTCCCAAAATGCTGGGATTACAGGTGTGAGCCAACACGCCCAGCCAATGAGTTCATTTAAAAAAAAAATCTTCACAGTTCAAGAAAATCAATATTTAAATTAGTTTCAAGGCCAGACACAGTGGCTCACGGCTGTAATCCTAGCACTTTGGGAGGCCAAGGAGGTAGGATCACTTGAGGCCAGGTGTTCAAGATCAGCCTGGCCAACATGCCAAAACCCCATCTCCACTAAAAGTATAAAAATTAGCCAGGTGTGGTGGTGCACACGTGTAACGCCAGCTACTTGGGAGGCTGAGGCAGGGAAATCCGTTGAACCCAGGAGGCGGAGGTTGCAGTGAACCAAGATTGCACCACTGTACCCCAGCCTGGGCAACAAAGTGAGAATCTGTCAAAAAAAAAAAAATTAGTTTCAGAGTTCCAAATATTACCACTCCTGTCTCAAATTAGGTTTAAGGCACTCCTGTGAACAGGCAGATTGTATAGGCATAAATTAAGATGTCATTTCCCTAGAGAGGCTAAGAAACAAATACATTCAAGAAATATTTGATGAATTAAAGGAATGAGATGAAGATATCTGGAGAAAACGACTCATCTATCCTCATTCGATCCAACATTCTTTCTGCACACATTGTGTCAGGCAAGATGCTCAGTATCAGACACAGAATATAGGAAAGTACAAGTAACCAGCTGGGTGTGGCCACTCATGCCTATAATTGCAGCACTTTGGGAGGCCAAGGCTGGGGAGGACTGCTTGAGGCCAAGAGTTTGAGACCAGCATGGACAACAAAGCAAGACCCTCATTCTCTACAAAAAATAATTTTAAAAAGTTTTTTAAAAGAAAGTACAAGAAGAAAGTACACGTAACCTTTCACAAGTTACAATGTTTTATTGTACTTGTAAATAAACATATTGTACTTGTAAAATGCCTGTAGTCACAAGAAGCCTGTTTTCCCTTATAATGAAAAGTTGGTTAAAACTGGATTCACCAAATCTCACAGAAGAAAAAAGTACACACACTGAACTTTTTAAAAGTTTTTTATTTTGATTCTGATGGCTGGACAAGGTATGTACATTCTAAAACATCTTCTTAATCCCTAAACAAGTGAAATTCTACTTACTTATACATAAAAAGACAAGGAGAAAAGGTCATGATTGTCTAACAGGGAACATGAATCCCCAAATAAATTATCTTACAAAAATATCATACTTGCTTTTCTACTTTTCACTACTGGTAAAAATGAAAAAAATAATTCACATTAAAATAAAATCTGTAGCGGCTGGCATAGCAAGACAATTATTTTTACATATTAAAGTCCTTCAAATAAATATTTTACACACAAATTTAAGTTTTCAAAAAAATAGGTTAAGTATTTATCCTATATTTTTTTTGGTCTGCTAAGAGACCACTTATCAAACTGACATTAAACTGGACTGCAGCTCATACTCTGCAAAGAGTAAAATGCCCGTCACAGGCAGGTTGGATACACACATGTGCATATTACATACATATGAAATGGCTAACACTGCTGTGCATACTACTTCCATAAGTAGTTTTACCCTGTAAAAATACTGTAGCCTATACTGAGTCAAATTGCAATGAAAGAACAAAAGGTACTACTTGCCTATTATAGACACTTAGTCAAGCATTTAAAAAAATACAAAAATTGGCCTGGTGCAGTGGCTCAGCCTATAATTCTAGCACTTTGGGAGGCCGAGGCGTGTGGATCACCTGAGGTCAAGAGTTCGAAACCAACCTGGCCAACATGGTGAAACCCCGTTTCTACTAAAAATACAAAAATTAGCCAGGCGTGGTGGCAGATGCCTGTAATCCCAGCTGCTCAGGAGGCTGAGGCAGGAGGATCGCTTGACCCCAGGAGACAGAGGTTGCAGTGAGCTGAGATCACACTACTGCACTCCAGCCTGGGCGACAAGAGCGAGGCTCCGTCTCAAAAAAAAAGAAAACATTATAATGTTTTGGGGACTTAAAGATTATTGAAGATGGGATAAAAGTCCACACTGCTTACAAATACCCGAACATGGAAAGCACAGTCAACACATTCATGTGGACAGCACATGAACGGATGTATTAATACATTACACAGCTGCTTCTATCTGATCTATTCCTCTTGTTTTATTCTAAAGAGTTACATGGACTTGGATCCTTTATGATGATTTAAAAAATAATATTACATTAAGTTTTCCTGGTCTAATAACCACTTTAAGAAGTAGAGTGGAAGGGTATAGAACTTTCTATATTTTCTCATACTTGTAAAACCAATTTGATTTTTACTGTGATGTGATATTTAACAGTATGCTAAGAATAAAAATGACTGAATTACATGATTTTGTCCACAACATTCAAGTCTCTTTTTGCTAAAATATTACAAAATGAATCCAGTAAACACCTTCCATTTCCAATGGCCTAAGTTAGAGATGAATTCAACTTTTTTTTTTTTTTTTTTAAGCAATTAGAACTATGCTGGGCTGAGGACAGCTAATGTTAAACCCTAAAAACAAAAACCAAGCATCCAAACATCTAAAACACTAACACTTTCCATCCAGGATAGAAAAATGAGCATCCAAAGTAAAGAGAACCACATGACTGATCAAGTAACCAATCAAAAACCACTTCTCTGTTATTTGAACTTATAGTTACTCGAAGCTTGAAGTGTCCACCTTCATTATTATTGGAGGTTCCTAGAGTCACGGCTTCAATGTCAAATGTGACAGTGGACCCAGAAGTAACTGCGGGTAACTGATTCGTCATTTCTTTTCCATTGACAAAAACTGCACCTAAAATGTTAAGGTAGAGTCATTTACGTGTGAGCAATAACTAAGAGATCTGAAATAGTTTCTAGATTACTGGTAACATAGCTCATTTCCTAATTCAGAATAAAAAAATCTGGAATGCCAACTAGACATAGATTTTAGAGTTCTGTCCAGGGCTCTACTATTCCAGCAGACTATGAGTTGCCCATATCAATGTCATGAAAAGAAACTTGACAGTGTTACAAAATTACCTCCTGTGAAATAGAAAGACTGTTTCTTATGGAATAAACAAGAAAGAATCTTGTTCTACCAAATTCTTGACTCACCAACTTTTTTTTTTTTTCTGGAGGTAGAGTTTCACTCTTGTTGCCCAGGCTGGAGTGCAGTGGCATGATCTGGACTCACTGCAACCTCCACCTCCTGGGTTTAAGCAATTCTCCTGCCTGAGCCTCTGGGATTACAGGTATTGGCCACCAGGCCCAGCTAATTTTTGTATTTTTAGTAGAGATGGGGTTTCACCATGTTGGCCAGAATGGTCTCGATCTCTTGACCTCGTGATCCACCCACCTCAGCCTCCCAAAGTGCTAGGATTAAAGGCGTGAGCCACCGTGCCCAGCCAACAACACAAAATATTAACATGTCTTGCCAGTGAATTTTTTTTTTCTTTCTTTTTTTGAGATGGAGTCTCACACTGTCGCCTAGGTTGGTGTGCAGTGGCACGATCTCGGCTCGCTGAAATCTCTGCCTCCTGGGTTCAAGCGATTCTCCTGCCTCAGCCTCCCAAGTAGCTAAGATTACAGGCTCACACCACCACACCCAGCTAATTTTTTGTATTTTTAGTAGAGACAGGGTTTCACTATGTTGGTCGGGCTGGTCTCGAACTCCTGACCTCATGATTCGTCAGCCTCAGCCTCCCAAAGTGCTGGGACTAGAGGCGTGAGCCACCACGTCCGGCCTCTGGCAGGTGATTTTTAAAGAGCAGTAGGGATGTAGACTGAATGATTTATTGTTTGTAAAGAGTTTAGAACAATGCCTGGTACATAGCAGTCATATAAATTATGTCATTAAGACCAAAACTTTCAGCCAGCCATGGTGGCTCACACCTGTAATCCCAACACTTTGGGAGGCCAAGGTGGGAGGATTGTTGGAAATCAGGAGTCAAGACCCACCTGGGCAACAACTTCTCTTTACAAAAGTAAAAATAAAAAAAATTAGCCAGGCATGGTGGCATGCACCTGTAGTCCCGGGTACTCAGGAGGCTGAGGAGGGAGGATGGCTTGGGCCCAAGAATTTGAGGCTGCAGCAAGCTATGATCATGCCACTGTACTCCAGCCTGGGTGATGGAGTGAGACTTCAAAATAAAAAAAAATAAAGCCGGGCGCGGTGGCTCAAGCCTGTAATCCCAGCACTTTGGGAGGCCAAGACGGGCGGATCACGAGGTCAGGAGATCGAGACCATCCTGGCCAAAACAGTGAAACCCCATCTCTACTAAAAAAATACAAAACCGCCGGGCGCGGTGGCTCACGCCTGTAATCCCAGCACTTTGGGAGGCCGAGGCGGGCGGATCACAAGGTCAGGAGATCGAGACCACCATGAAACCCCGTCTCTACTAAAAATACAAAAAATTAGCCGGGCGCGGTGGCGGGCACCTGTAGTCCCAGCTACTAGGGAGGCTGAGGCAGGAGAATGGCATGAACCCAGGAGGCGGAGCTTGCAGTGAGCCGAGATCGCGCCACTGCACTCCAGCCTGGTGGACAGAGTGAGACTCTGTCTCAAAAAAAAAATAAAATAAAATAAAAAATAAAAAATACAAAACCTAGCCAGGCGAGGTGGCGGGCGCCTGTAGTCCCAGCTACTCGGGAGGCTGAGGCAGGAGAATGGCATGAATCCAGGAGGTGGAGCTTGCAGTGAGCTGAGATCTGGCCACTGCACTGCAGCCTGGGCGACAGAGCGAGACTCTGTCTCAAAAAAAACAAAAAATTAAATAAAATAAAATAAAATAAAATAAAATAAAAATAAAAATAAAAATTAAAAAATTAAAAAAAGAAAAATACCTAAATTTTCTCATCTCCTACTATAAATGTATGAAACTGGAACAGATTCATATATTACTATAATAATTCATGTATTTCCAAGAGAATGACAGTTATTTATCTCTTACCATTTGTACTAATGCACACAGCTTGATCCCGCTGCAGAGAGTCATATCCATCCTGTTTTTCTGCACACACTCCTATGCTGTCTCTTCTGTCTGGTTGTCCCACAGTTTCAACTCTGTAAATGAAGTAGAAAGGTCATTTCATACTTTTAAAATATAACATGAATGATACCTAACAGCCACTAGCTTAAAAAGAGCAATCTCACCACAATTGTTTTTTTTCTAAATAGTAACAGCAACCACGATTGAGTTCTTGCTGTACTCTAGGCACTGTTTTAATTATTTTATATCTATCTATCATTCTCACAGCAACCTATGAGGTAGACGCTATTTTTTTTTTTTTTTTTTTGAGACAGAGTCTTGCTCTGTCACCCAGGCTGACGTGCAGTGGCATGATCTTTGCTCACTGCTACCTCTGTCTCCCGGGTTCAACCAATTCTCTGCTTCAGCCTCCCAAGTAACTAGGATTACAGGCACCCACCACCACACCCAGCTAAGTTTAGTTTTTTTTTTTTTTTTTTTTTTTTTTTTTGAGACAGTCTCGCTCTGTCGCCCAGGCTGGAGTGCAGTGGCCGGATCTCAGCTCACTGCAAGCTCCGCCTCCCGGGTTTACGCCATTCTCCTGCCTCAGCCTCCCGAGTAGCTGGGACTACAAGCGCCCGCCACATCGCCTGGCTAGTTTTTTATATTTTTTAGTAGAGACGGGGTTTCACCGGGTTAGCCAGGATGGTCTCGATCTCCTGACCTTGTGATCTGCCCGTCTCGGCCTCCCAAAGTGCTGGGATTACAGGCTTGAGCCACCGCGCCCGGCCAAGTTTAGTATTTTTAATAGAGATGGGATTTCACCATCTTGGCCAAGCTGGTCTTGAACTCCTGACCTCGTGATCCCCCCACCTCGGCCTCCCAAAGTGCTGGGATTACAGGTGTGAGCCACTGCACCCAGCTGGTAGGTGCTATTTTTAACATACCCATTTTACAGGTGAGGAAAATGAGGCACGAAAAGAAAAAAAGATGAAAAATGGCTAAATAACTTGACCCTGATTACCTGGCTGATGACTGGTGGAACCAGGACTCAAACCCAGGCATTCTGACTCTAGAATCAATCAATCAATCAATCAATCGATCTACCTACCTACCTACCTACCTACCTATCTATATTTTCGAAACGGAGTTTTATTCTTGTTGCCCAGGCTGGAGTGCAATGGCACGATCTTAGCTCACTGCAACCTCTGCCTCCCTGGGTTCAACCAATTCTCCTGCGTCAGCCTCCTGAGTAGCTGGGATTACACGGATGCACCACCAAGCCCGGCTAATTTTGTATTTTTAGTAGAGACGGGGTTTCACCATGTTGGTCAGGCTGGTCTCAAACTCCTGACCTCAAGTGATCCGCCTGCCTCGGCCTCCCAAAGTGCTGGGATTAGAGCCACCGCGCCTGGACTAATTTTGTGTTTTTAGTAGAGACGGGGTTTCACCATGTTGCTCAGGCTGGTCTTGGAACTCCTGACCTCAGGTGATTCACTCTCCTTGGCCTCCCAAAGTGTGGGGATTACAGGAGTGAGCCACCTTGCCCGGCCTAGAATCTGTATTCTTAACCATTTGTAGCCATGATGGCACATTTCTATTTTATATTCTAGCTCTAGACACATAATTTGTCATAGTTGACATTATAATTTACGTTAACTATTGCTGCCAGCGCCTAAATCTTCCATATGAGAATCTGCAATGATTTGATTACTGTTTGTTAAGTATATAAAGCATTTAAAAAGAACTATTATAATCCTAAAAAAATCCATTATGGTTATGAAGACACTATTCAAGCTTGAAGAACTTTTTTTTTTTTTTTTTTGAGACGGAGTCTTGCTGTGTCGCCCAGGCTGGAGTGCAGTGGCCAGATCTCAGCTCACTGCAAGCTCCGCCTCCCAGGTTTACACCATTCTCCTGCCTCAGCCTCCCATGTAGCTGGGACTACAGGCGCCCGCCACCTCACCCAGCTAGTTTTTTGTACTTTTTTTTTTTTAGTAGAGACGGGGTTTCACCGTGTTAGCCAGGATGGTCTCGATCTCCTGACCTCGTGATCCACCCGTCTCGGCCTCCCAAAGTGCTGGGATTACAGGCTTGAGGCACCGCGCCCGGCCCAAGCTTGAAGAACTTTCTATGTGGCAAGTTTAAGCTTTTCCTTTTGTGTTTTCATTTCAGATGTCAATAATTCATGTGCTCTTGAAATAGGAAATGTACAGATCCCTATTGCCAACATACCATTCTCTCCATCCAGAAAGCCAACTTTGCAAGGAGAAAAAAAAAAAAATAGTGTGAAACAGAATGTGGCTTTTCCAAAGACAGATGTGATTATTTATAGTCAATGTGGCCTCAAAATGTCATTGATCATGAAATGGCAAACATGCAGGATCAAAATAAATATTTGGGTAGGTTTCTGAAGTTATTTCACATCTGAGCAGTCTAAAGAAGTATGGGAGGAGAAGCCAGGCGTGGTGGCTCACGCCTGTAATCCCAGCACTTTGGGAAGCTGAGGCGGGCGGATCACAAGGTCAGGAGATCGAGACCATCTTGGCCAACATGGTGAAACCCCGTCTCTACTAAAAATACAAAAAATAAGCTGGGTGTGGTGGCGGGCACCTGTAGTCCCAGCTACTTGGGAGGTTGAGGCAGGAGAATGGCGTGAATCCGGGAGGCAGAGATTGCAGTGAGCTGAGATCACGCCACTGCACTCCAGCCTGGGTGACAGAGCGAGACTCCGTCTCAAAAAAAAAAAATGTTTTATGGGGAGGAGGAAGACGTCAAGAGGAAGTCTCAGCCCTTGTTCTCCCACAGAAACACCAATTTAACATATACAAACCCAAATACTTTCATGAGAATTCCAAAATCTAGTTAAAAAGTTGCAGTACCCGGCTGGGCATGGTAGCTCACGTCTGTAATCCCAGCACTTTAGGAGGCTGAGGTGGGCGGATCATTTGAAGTCAGGAGTTCAAAATCAGCCTGGCCAATATGGTGAAACCCCGTCTCTACTGAAAATAAAAAAATCAGCCGAGCGTGGTGGTGGGCGCCTGTATTCCTAGCTACTCAGGAGGCTGAGGCAGGAGATTCGCTTGAACCCAGGAGGCGGAGGTTGCAGTGTGCCAGGATCACGCCACTGTACTCCAGCCTGGGCAACAGAGCGAGACTCTGTCTCAAGAAAAAAAAGAAAAAAAAAAAAAAAAAAAAGGTTGCAGTACCCCAGATGAGCACAAAGCCAAGCAGAGCAAACTGACACAGGTAAGAATAATTTTGATTTTCCCCATTAACCCCTCCCCCAAGCCAGCACAACTCAGGGCCGGGCCAGAACACCTGAGCTTATGACTTCTCCCTCAGGAGGGAGGGAGAATAGCAGAGCATGGCGACTGGTGTTCCGGCTCTCCAGAGGGCTGGCTGCGACTCGTTTCTGTCTTGCCTCTCTTGGAGCACTGATGGAGCTAGCAAATTGTGGATCCCTGAAGGTTGCTGAGAATAAGGAAAAGAAGTGGGCTACAGCTTGCTGCAGCCAGCATGACTCCATGAGGTCAACAAGATCTGGAGAAGGGGCACAACTTGAAGTTTCAATATCAGGAGAGCGAGACAGTGGAATGTGCATCAGGCTCTCTAGCTTTTCAGAAGACTGCCTGAGGGACTGGTAGCTTTCTCACAAGACTTGAACTGAGAGGGAGCCAGCTACTTTGGATACCTGGTGGCCACTGAAGATGAGAGTGGGGTGGCTTGCTGCTATAGAACCAAAGAACTTGTAGTGCCACAGACAGACACCAGAAGGAGCAAGAAATCACAAACTTCTGAAAAAGAAACCACCTAGCCTCTTGAATATAGAAAATGTAGGCAGAGGCCCAGAGAAATCATACCTGCCAAAAAAGTTTCAGAGGCCCCCAGAACATCCAGCTGGGCTGACTGGTGAAGGTGACTGATCATACAGAGACTTTCCCAGCACAATGCTAGTCCATAAACACTGGGAGAGATAGCCATTCTTTTTAAATTTTTTGAATTTTTATAGAGATGGGGTCTCACTATGCTGCCCAGGTTGGTTTCAAATTCCTGGGCTCAAGCAATCCACCCACTTCAGCCTCCTGAAGTGCTGAGATTGTGGCTCCCAAAGTGCTAGGATTACACGTGTAAGTCACCATGCCCAACCTGATACTATTCTTTCAAATGCGCAGGCCAGGCCGGGTGGCTCATGCCTGTAATCCCAGCCTGTTTTATGAAAATTATTAATAAAGAAGTATAGAAGGGTCTATATTTTTAATATTCTGGACAATTATTTTGAGAAGAAATCTGGACAAAAATGACCTCAAAGAAGTCTAGAATGTTGCTAGGCACAGTGGTGCATGCCTGTAGTTCCAGCTACTCAGGAGGCTGAAGTGGATCACTCGAGGCTAAGGGTTTAAAGTCAGCCTGGACAACACAGCGAGACCACGTCTCTTTAAAAAAAAAGGATTTGATGCGATGTTGCAGAATATAGCTATTATCAGTAAGTGGAGAATTTTAGAAACCTCTTACAAGCACCATTCAATTTCCTCTTTCTCTGAGTTTGACTACTTTAGATACTTCATGTAAGTGGAATCATGCCGTATTTGTCCTTCTGTGACTGGCTTATTTCACTTAGCATTATGTCCTCAAAGCTTATCCATGTTGTAGCATACGACAATCAACAAATGAATGGGAAACAATCCAAAAGAAAAACAGGCCAAGTATATATAGTCAGGCAATTCACAGACATGCAAACCAGTATGACCAAGAAATTCATGAAAAGATTTATTGGCCGGGCGCGGTGGCTCAAGCCTGTAATCCCAGCACTTTGGGAGGCTGAGATGGGCGGATCACGAGGTCAGGAGATCGAGACCATCCTGGCTAACACGGTGAAACCCCGTCTCTACTAAAAATACAAAAAAATTAGCCGGGCGAGGTGGCGGGCGCCTGTAGTCCCAGCTGCTCGGGAGGCTGAGGCAGGAGAATGGCGTGAACCCGGGAGGCAGAGCTTACAGTGAGCTGAGATCCAGCCACTGCACTCCAGCCTGGGTGACAGCGAGACTCCGTCTCAAAAAAAAAAAAAAAAAAAGAAAAGAAAAGAAAAGATTTATGACCTCACTGAAAACTAGGGAAAATAACAAATACAATGAGATACTATTTCCCACCTACCCAGATAAAATTTCAAGAAGGACCACCCTTACATACTTCAGTAAATGGCAATTCTATCCATCTAGTTACTTAGTCCAAAAACCCTGAGGTCATACTTGACTCTTTTCTTTCTCACTTCCTACAAACAATCTGTCAGTAAATCCTGTCAGCTCTTCCTTCCAAATATATCCAGATTCTGACTGGAAGCAGTGGCTCATACCTATAATTCCAACACTCTGAAGGCTGAGGTAGGCAGCTCAGGAGTTCAAGATCAGCCTGAGCAACATGGTGAAACCCTGTCTCTACTAAAAATACAAAACTTAGCCAAGCATGGTGGCATACCCCTGTAATCCCAGTTTCTAGGGAGGGTGAGGCAGGAGAATTGCTTGAACCCAGGACCCAGAGGTTGCAGTGAGCTGAGATCGTGCCATTGCACTCCAGCCTGGGTGACAGAGTGAGACTCTCTCAAACAAACAAAAAACATATCCAAATTCCGACCACTTACCATTACTTCCACTGCTCCATTCTGGTCCGAGCCACCATTGGGTCTCACCAAGATGATTATTACATAGCTTCCTAACTAGTCTCCCAACCTGTATCTGTACCTCTTTACAGGCTATTTTTTACACAGCAACTAAAATGACTTGCAAAATGTCAGATCATGTCATTCATTTGCTCAGTATCCTCCAATGGCCTCTCATCTCACTCAGAGTCAAAACAGAGTCCAAACAGTCCAGATGGTTAAGATTTGAATCTCAGCATCACTATTCATGATCTGTGTAACCTCAGACAAGTTGTTTATTTTTATTTATTTATGTTTTATTTGAGACAGAGTCTCACTCTGTCACTCAGGCTGGAGTGCAGTGGTGCGATCTCAGCTAACTGCGACCTCTGCCTCCTGGGTTCAAGCGATTCTCTTGCCTCAGCCTCCCAAGTAGCTGGGATTACACAGGCGCACGCTACCACACCTGGCTAATTTTTGTATTTTTAGTAGAGATGAGGTTTCACCATACTGGCCAGGCTGGTCTCAAACTCCAGACCTCATGATCCACCTGCCTTGGCCTCCCAGTGCTGGGATTACAGGTGTGTGCCACTGCGCCCAGCCTAGTTGCTCAATTTTTTAAATTTTTCTTTTTTTTTTTTTTCCCAATACAGATAAGGTCTCACTGTGTAGCCCAGGCTGGTCTCGAACACCCCAGCTCAAGTGATCCTCCTACTTTGGCCTCCCAAAGTGCTGGGATTACAGGCAGCCTCCACACCTAGTTATTAATTTTTAATTTTTTGTAGAGACGGTGTCTCACTAGTGGGATGCCCATTTCCCCTACCATGCTGGGAAGCCCTCCAGGGCAAGACATGTCTTAACTACCTTCAAGTCCCTGATCTCCAGCCAAGAGTGGGCCCAGAGGAAGCCCCAAGCCCCACCCAGAGGGGATGGGCCCGCCCATTATGTGAGGAGCCGGGAGCAAGGTAGTGGTGCAGACACGGAGACCAGGGTGGTCTCAAACTCCTGGGGTCAAGCAATCCTTCCATCTTGGCCTCCCAAACCACTAGGATTACAGCCATGAGCCACGCAGCATGGTCTGGTTGCTTAATCCTTTCATGTCTGTCTCCACATCTAAAAAACATGTCTGACTCATGAGACTGTAATAAGGATTTACAAGCATTAACTTAGTTAAGTACTTGGAACTGACACGTAGTAGGGCTCAAAAAATCAATCTGGCTGATATTATTTTGCATAGTTTAACTTTATGAATGCATGAGAAGTCACATACATAGGATGACCCCTGGAACTATGAAAACTGATTTAGTTTTACTTGGTGAGGCTATTGAGCCTTTTGTCAGGGAACAATAATGATCTCTGTCATGGTACCTTAGCTGGGCAAAATGAAAAAAAAAAAATTCTGTATGTGGTATCAAATGTCCCCCTTATAAGTGGGCATAGGTGACCTCTAAAAGAGGTATTTCCTTCAGGAATTAAACAAGAAATATACACAGCCTGTCCAAAACAAAATCCTACTTTTCTTTCTTTTTTTTTTGAGACGGAGTCTTGCTCCGTCGCTCAGGTTGGAGTGCAGTGGTGTGATCTCAGCTCACTGCAACCTCTGCCTCCCGGGTCCAAGCGATTCTCCTGCCTCAGCCTCCTGAGTAGCTGGTACTACAGGTGCGTGCCACCATGCCCAGTTAATTTTTTCTGTTTTTTAGTAGAGACGGGGTTTCACCGTGTTAGCCAGGATGGTCTCGATCTCCTGACCTCGTGATCTGCCCGCCTCAGCCTCCCAAAGTGCTGGGATTACAGGCGTGAGCCACTGCACCAGGCAACATCCTACTTTTCCAGGTTTCTCTTCAACTATACTCCCTGTCTCTATTAACCCCATCCAGACTCAGTTCTTGGTGTTCTCTGCATTTTTTTTTTTTTTTGAGACAGAGTCTCACTCTGTTGCCAGGCTGGAGTACAGTGGTGTGATCTCGGCTCACTGCAATCTCCGCCTTGTGGGTTCATGCCTTTTTCCTGCCTCAGCCTCCCAAATAGCTGGGATTACAGGTGCACAACACCATACCCAGCTAATTTTTGTATTTTTAGTAGAGACGGGGTTTCACCATGTTGGCTAGGATGGTCTCGATCTCCTGACCTCGTGATCTGCCTGCCTTGGCCTCCCAAAGTGCTGGGATTACAGGCATGAGCCACTGCGCCCAGCCATGCATTTTCTCTACCTCCATAACTTTGGTTCCTGCTTTTCTGGCCCCAGCAACTGTACTTTCCAGCTCTACTTGAGATAAAGACTTCACCAATTGTTGATCTAGAAGTAACCTTTCCTTCTTCTATATTCCACCGCAGTCTGCATCTTTCTTACATTCATTTACAAACTGCTTATTTGCTATTGAGCCAAAGGTTCTGCTGTTTTTTTTTCTCTTCAACTTTGCATTCCCTACAATAGCAGGTACTAGCAGGTACTATAAATACCGCCTGAGTGGAATAAGTGTGTACAAAACAATCAGCTTCATGCAAAGAGAAAAGATTGGAGTTAATCAGGAGAACTGTCCTTACATTTTAGAAAAGTAGTTTTGGGCTGGGTTCAGTGGCTCACGCCTGTAATCCCAGCACTTTGGGAGGCCAAGGCAGGTGAATTGCTTGAGCTCAGGAATTTGAAAGAATAGCCTTATTATTCCTTTGATTGCCCACCTAATGTTAGCAATGAGAGGTAGGTAACACAGTGGTTAAGAGCACAGACTGGAGTTAGACTGCCAGGATTTGAATCCTGACAAGCCACTTAGTCTCTCTGCTTTTGTTTTTTCTCTGTAAAAGAAAGATAGTAACAGCCTACCTCCTAGACTATTAGGATTAAAGAAGGCTGTTAGCACCTAAAGCACCTTCCCTCTTTCTTTAGAGACCGGGTGTCACTGTCATCCAGGCTGGAGTGCAGTGGCACAATCTTGGCTCACTGCAGCTTCTGCCTCCTGGGCTCAAGTGATCCTTCCACCTCAGCCTCCCAAGTAGCTGGGACTACAGGCGCATGCCACTTGTAACGGCAGGCTTTCTCTCTCTCTCTTTTTTTTTTGAGATGAAGTCTTGCTCTGTCGCCCAGGCTGAGGTGCAGTGGCGTGATTTCTGCTCACTGCAACCTCCACCTCTCAGGTTCAGTCAATTCTGCCTCAGTCTCCCGAATAGCTGGGATTACAGGTGCACACCACCAAACCCAGCTAATTTTTGTAGCTTTTTCTCTTTTTTAGAGAAAAGCAGTGGTAAAGAGAAAGTAAAAACATGGTTAAAAAATAAGACCGGCTGGGCGCAGTGCCTCATACCTGTAATTCCAGTACTTTGGGAAGCCGAGGTGGGCAGATTACTTGAGGTCAGGAGTTCGACACCAGTCTGGCCAATATGGTGAAACCCCATCTCTACTAACAACAACAAAAAAATTAGCTGGGCATGGTGGCACACGCCTGTAATCCCAGCTACTTGGGAGGCTGAGGCAGGAGAATCGCTTGAACCCGAGAGGTGGAAGTCCCAGAGAGCCGAGATTGTGCCACTGCATTCGAGCCTGGGTAACAGAACGAGACTCTGTCTCAAAAAAAGAAAGGGAGGAAGGGAGGAAGGGAGGAAAGGAGGAAGGGAGGAAGGAAAAGGAAGGAAGGAAGGAAGGAAGGAAGGAAGGAAGGAAGGAAGGAAGGAAGGAAGGAAGGAAGGAAGGAAGGAAGGAAGGAAGGAAGGAAGGAAGGAAATAAATCTTAAAAAAAAAATTAGAAAATCTTAGAAGGAAAGAGCAGGAATGTTTACATAAGAAGTCAGGGAGATCTGGAAGGAGGGGGTTGCTAGCAGACCTGGGCATCTAATGAGAGTGGGTCTAGAGACTGTTATAGTCTAGCCAGTATCACAGGTTTCTCTGGCTTCAGCAGCTCTAAGCCTTCCAGAAACTTCAGCAGGGACCGACTGGGATAAATAACAAAGTAGTGCCTTCAAGAGTATAAGCTCCCTTCTAATTACTAGGCCCTTAAGCACCCTCAAAAAACTAAATACTATTTCTCTTGATTCAAGTAGACCCACTTGCTCCTCCCTTATGCATGGACTCCCCTCGCATTCACATCTCTGACTTCATTGCTGATGCCTGAAATTCCTTTAAACAAGGGGAGAAAACATTTCATTCCACAGTCAAAAGAAAAAAATGACAAAAATGCAAAAGGCTGGCTACGATCATATTGAGTTTAACTGAATTTCAGTTAATCACCCTGCCAAGTGGGGCCTGGTGATGCATCTTTAGGAGAGGCCAGACAGACTAACAGTTTATTGAGACCTACTATGCCTTTCACATCATGGTCAGCAGAGGTGAATTTAAATCAATTTGTATAAGTTCCAATGTCTTAATAAATATTTACTGAATGACCTAAGAAATAAACCTAACTATGCAATCTATCAGACATTACCATGTGTCCAAGGAGGAAGAATTTAAAAAGCAGGAGAGCATCAGATCAAGGGGTAAAAGGTCATCAGAGGTTAAAAATTAAAGAGCTAAGGACACAGTAATAGACTGTAGACTTCAACACCAACTAGAATCATATTAACTCTCCCATGAAAAAGATGAAAAAGAAGCAATACAGACCAGTCTGGAGTTGAACTGCCTGGATTTAAACCCTAATTTTGGCATTTACTAGCTGTGTGACACTGGGTAAATAACTTCTCTGTGCCTCAGTTTCCTCATCCCTAAAATAAATACGTCTATCTCACTGGGTTACTATGAAAATCAAATGAGTTAATACAAGTAAAATACTTAAGACAGTACATGACACACAGTAAATATTGTTTAAATATTAACTGCAATTATTATTATTATTATTTTTCAAGACAGAGTCTCGCTCTGTCGCCCAGGCTGGAGTGCAGTGGCGCGATCTCGGCTCACTGCAAGCTCTGCCTCCCAGGTTCACGCCATTCTCCTGCCTCAGCCTCCCAAGTAGCTGGGACTACAGGCGCCCGCCACCATGCCCGGCTAATTTATTTTTGTATTTTTAGTAGAGAAGGGGTTTCACAGTGTTAGCCAGGATGGTCTCGATCTCCTGACCTCATGATCTGCCCGCCTCAGCCTCCCAAAGTGCTGGGATTACAGGCGTGAGCCACCGTGCCCGGCCATTAACTGCAATTATTATCATCATCATCATTATTGCAGTCTGAGATATCTGGCCTGAATTTATCAAGGTAGGAAGCTCTGTCATTGCACAGAAATACCTTGTTCTCAGGAGAGTCACTAACGGAAGTGCTTCTATAAACAAGGGACATAAGCAGAGAAGGGGTACAGAAAACTCATGATTACCTGGGGAATAATTAAATATATTTTAGGTATTGGTCTTTTTTTTTCTCTCTCTCTATTGGTATTTTTCTGGTTACTGAGTCATTCTTTCTTCATTAAGGGGTGAGAAGAGGTGTCAAAAAATAGACAAGGCCGGGCGCGGTGGCTCAGCCTGTAATCCCCAGCACTTTGGGAGGCCGAGACGGGCTGATCACGAGGTCAGAGATCAAGACCATCCTGGCTAACCCGGTGAAACCCCGTCTCTAACTAAAAAATACAAAAAACTAGCCGGCGAGGTGTCGGGCCGCCTTTATGTCCAGCTACTCGGGAGCTAGGCAGGAAGAATGGCTTAAACCCGGGAGCGAGATTGCAGTGAGGCTGAGAATCCGAGCCACTGCACTCAGCCCGGTAGACAGAGCGGACTCCTCTCAAAAAAAAAAAAAAAAAAAAAAAAAAAAAAAAATAGACAAAACATGAACTAGTATATTCTGACAACTGCTGACAATTCAAATTACTTAGCTGGAGAGGAATACAGCAACATTGGGTTAGATAAAATATTCAGATATTCTCCATGCCTTAAATAATACGGCCCTGAGAACAAGAGGAACTTGGGTCAAGCATTCACAATAAAATCCCATCTCAAGACTTAAAACTTAGAGGAGAGCTTGTTACACTAAGGTGAGTATGGTGAAAATCAGGCAAACTTTACTTCTCTAAGTCAAAACTGGTCTATGGTTTCTACGAAGAGCTATTTAGAAATGTGACTATAAAGAATACATTTCAGATAACATGAAAACAAGAAAAAAGAAACTTTTCCATTACAGAAAGAAATGGGTAGAGAAACAACATTAATCAGTGGTAGGGGAGGCTTGCTTTCAGTTTTACTTTACAGAGTAGCATATACATAATATGTTTACAGCATTGTCTCTTACAAAGACTTGCTGTTAATGACTCACAAAGGACAAAATAAATTCTTGGCCGGTAAATTTTTGCCTTTTTTCTTTGAGAGGGAATCTCACACTGTCACCCAGGCTGGAGAGCACTGGCACAATCTCTGCTCACTGCAACCTCCGCCTCCCGGCTTCAAGTGACTCTCTTGCCTCAGCCTCCCAAGTAGCTGGGCCTACAGGCGCCTGCCACCACACCCTGTTAATTTTTTGTATTTTTAGTAGAGACGGGGTTTCACTATGTTGGCCAGGATGGTCTCGATCTCCTGACCCTGTGATCTGCCCCCCTCGCCCTCCCAAAGTGCTGGGATTACAGGCATGAGCCACCGTGCCCAGCCCGTGCCTTTTTTTTTTTTTTTTTTTTGAGATGGAGTCTCACTGTCACCCAGGCTGGAGTACAGTGGCGCGATCTCAGCTCACTGTAACCTCCGCCTCCCAGGTTCAAGCAATTCTCATGCCTCAGCTGCCTGAGTAGCTGGTATTATAGGTGTCCGCCACCACACGTGGCTAATTTTTTTTTTTTTTTTTTTTGAGACGGAATCTCACCCTGCTGCCAGGCTGAAGTACAGTGGCTCACTGCAACTTTTGCCTCCCCGGTTCAAGCGAGTCTCCTGCCTCACCCTCCCTAGTTGCTGGGATTACAGGCGTGCACTACCACACACAGCTAATTTTTGTATTTTTAGTAGAGATGGGGTTTCACCATGTTGGCCAGGATGGTCTTGCGCTCCTAAGCTTGTGATCCACCTGCCTCACCCTCCCAAAGTGCTGGGATTACAGGTGTGAGCCACTGCGCCTGGCCTAATATTTGTATTTTTAGTAAAGACGGGGTTTCACCATGTTGGTCAGGCTGGCCTCGAACTCCTGACCACAAGTGATCCGTCCGCCTTGGCTTCCCAAAGTGTTGGGATTACAAGCGTGAGTTACTGCGTCTGGCCTCTTAATTTTTAAGATTGACTTTTTAATTTTGTGTGTGTGTGTGTGTGTGTGTGTGTGTGTGTGTGTGTGTGTGTTTGAGACAGAGTTTCATTCTTGTTGCCCAGGCTGGAGTGCAATGGTATGATCTCAGCTCACTGCAACCTCAGCCTCCTGGGTTCAAGCGATTCACCTGCCTCGGCCTCCCGAGTAGCTGGGATTACAGGCACACGTGCCACCATGCCCGGCTAATTTTGTATTTTTAGTAGAGACGGGGTTTCTCCATGTTCGGTCTCGAACTCTCAACCTCAGGTAATCCACCCGCCTCGGTCTCCCAAAATGCTAGGATTACAGGTGTGAGCCACTGTGCCCAGCCTAAGATTGACTTTTGAGAGATATTCTACTTACCTCTACTTACCAAGAGGAAAAGAGATATAAACATATTAAATATCAAGCATTTTATATACATTTCCCAGTTACTCTACGTAATAACCCTATGAATACAGATGAGAAAACTACAGCTGCAGGAAATAAAGAAGCCTTCCCACAGTAACACTGCCTATAAATGACGGAATAAATTCAGGATGTTTTGAATTCAAAGCTCATGTATGCTCTGTGCACTTCACTCTGCTTCCTGAGGCAGGTAAGATGTTTTAATATCTACTTGCCTGAATGTTAATGTCTGTCCACAGAAATAAGTCGGAGCTCTGGAGTAGAGAACACCCGATGATTCAGAATCGTTCCGGAGTGCTATATTTCTTCGACTGCTCAGACTGTACCCCTCAAAACCAGCTGTCCACTCTTTTTAAAAGCAAAGATATTGAAAACTGTTAGAATCTCTTGAGGGATATCTTCAATACAGACATGTTAAATAAAACGTGGAAATAGGAGACTACTCTTAGGGCCATGGTCAAGTTCAATAAAATAAAAGATTCCATTAACAGGGTATCATGATCAGTCCCACAAATTACAAAAAAAGATTTTAGTATATTCCTGCATAATTTTGATATAATAAATCAAATAAGTGTTATCTAATAAAATCATAGTTCAAGCATAATTGCTTGAACTTATTCCAACCTAATAAAAATCTAATTAATAAATGAGTCTGTGGCTCAAGCCTGTAATCCCAGCACTTTGGGAGGCCGAGACGGGCGGATCACGAGGTCAGGAGATCGAGACCATCCTGGCTAACACGGTGAAACCCCGTCCCTACTAAAAATACAAAAAACTAGCCGGGCGAGGTGGCGGGCGCCTGTAGTCCCAGCTACTCGGGAGGCTGAGGCAGGAGAATGGCGTGAACCCGGGAGGCGGAGCTTGCAGTGAGCTGAGATCCGGCCACCGCACTCCAGCCTGAGTGACAGAGCAAGACTCCGTCTCAAAAAAATAAATAAATAAATAAATGAGTCTACATCTTCTAAAAAAGAATGCAGGAGAGAGAGATCGATTTCAAATCATAAGACTTTTTTTTTTTTTTTTGAGGCGGAATCTCGCTCTGTCGCCCGGACTGGAGTGCAGTGGCCAGATCTCAGCTCACTGCAAGCTCCGCCTCTCGGGTTTACGCCATTCTCCTGCCTCAGCCTCCCGAGTAGCTGGGACTACAGGCGCCCGCCACCTCGCCCGGCTAGTTTTTGTATTTTTAGTAGAGACGGGGTTTCACCGTGTTAGCCAGGATGGAATAAGACTTTTTTTTAAGTCTTGCTCTGTCGCCCAGGCTGGAGTGCAGTGGCGCGATCTCAGCTTACTGCAAGCTCCATCTCCTGAGTTCATTCTCCTACTTCAGCCTCTAGAGTAGCTAGGATTACAGGCGGCCACCACCACGCCTGTCTTACTTTTTGTATTTTTAGTAGAGATGGGGTTTCACCGTGTTAGCCAGGATGGTCTCGATCTCCTGATCTTGTGATCCGCCTGCCTTGGCCTCCCAAAGTGCTGGGATTACAGGCATAAGCCACCACGCCTGGCCCTCAAATCAGACTTTTAAGAAAATATCTCTCTCCAGGTATTTCTTGAGGGTTTGGAAAATCAGCTGGGCACAGTGGCTCACGCCTATAATCCCAGGACTTTGGGAGGTCACAGCAAGAGGACTGCTTGAGCCCAGGAATTTGAGACCAGCCTGGGCAACATAGCAAGACCTGGTCTCTACAAAAAAAAAAAAAAATTAGCCAGGTGTGGTGGTGCATGCAGGTGGTCCTGGCTACTTAGGAGGCTGAGGCAGAAGGATCCAGAGGTCAGGCTGCATGATTGCACCACCACACGCCAGCCTGGGCGACAGAGGTGAGACCTTGTCTCAAAAAACACTAACTAAATAAAAGTAAAATATAAAAAAAAGAAGATGAATAAAAAGGAGTATCAGTGTCCTACACAATATTTTCAATCTTTGGTTTTCAGTGAGGCTAAAAATCTAGTCCAGCATTTTTTTTTTGGTCCCTGAAGAACTGATGAAAACAAAAATCACATGAGGTAATCCGAGTAAAATACAAGGTGCATGTTGTTCTTATCAATTCAGGATCTATGCTTAGAATAGCTGGTTGTCAGTGTGCTGCCCTTAGCACAGAATACAGGTATTCTAATATACAGTTAGGCTTCAGGAGAGAAAAGGTTAGCAGCATACCATGAGGCACCAATGTGGAATGACCTATTTGGGGGACACTCCAAGGACTCCACTCCTGTCGGCCATCTCCTCGGGCACAGACTCTGAACTGATAATCAACGTTGGGGTCTATGTGCAATACTATGAATTCAGTTTCAGAACCTACATATACATCCTCAAAATGATTTGAAGTACATTTACGAAACTGGAGCCTGTAATCTTGGGCTGTAAAGTCGTCATCCACCTAAGGAGAAAAGCTTTATGTTAGGTGAGACACAGAAGATGACTTCTCTCAGCCATCACTGCTTAAAAACTTTGAATGGAGCCATTTTGGACCAAGCAGCCAGGCCCACATGCTGAATATGGGGTATTCTTGGGAAGGCCATAGAAAATATGCCATCATATCATTATCTCTCTTCTTTTTTTTTTTTTTTGAGGCAGGGTCTCACTTTGTTACCCAGGCTGGAGTGCAGTGGCATGATCTCGGCTTATTGCAGCCTCCACACCCTGGGTTCAAGCCATCCTCCTCCTTCAAACCTCCTAAGTAGCTGGCTGGGGCTTCTGGCGCACACCACCATGTCCGGCTAATTTTTTGTATTTTTTGTAGAGATGGGTTTTCACCATATCTCAGATCTTTAATTCCTGAGCTTAAGCAATCTTCCCGTCTCAGCCTCTCACAGTGCTAGGATTACAGGCGTGAGTCACTGTGCCTGAGCACCCTTCTTTTCTTTATTGAACCATGTGTTCTACATTTCCCAGTCTGATATAAAAAAGTCTGCCTCCTTTGAAGAAATGGCATGTTTTTTAATCAATGCCAAAGATAAAACATTCAAGATTCAATGATAAGTTTCCCACAACCATACATCATTCATAATAACCAAGACATAATTAACATACAGTACACAGAATCCCCATTAATTTTTAGGGGTCCTGCATATATTCTGTATGTTAATTAGCCACCAATAGAAAAATGGGTAAAAGACATAAATAAGTATTCTACAGAAGAAATATAAATAGCCAAAAATATATATTATAAATATTCAACCTAATTTGTAATATGGCAAATATAATCTAAAACCACAACAAGGCCAGATATGGTGGCTCATGCCTATAATCCTAAGACTTTGGGAGGCCAAAGCGGATGGAGGACTTGAGCCCAGGAATTTGAGGCCAGCCTGGGCAACATGGCAAAACTCCATCTCTACAAAAAATTACAAAACTTAGCTGGGTATGGAAGCACATGCCTGAAGTCCCAGTTACTTGAGGACCGAGGCAGGAGGATCACTTGAGCCCAGGAGGTTGAGACTGGAGTGAGACATGATTGTGCCACTGTACTCCAGCCTGGGTGACAGAGTAAGACCCTATCTCAAAAACAAACAAATAAATAAATAAAACCACAACAAGGTACATTTAGGCAAAAATATAAAGTCTCACAATGCCAATTATTGGTCAAGATATGGAATAACAGAAACTCATATACTGCTTGGAAGGCTAAATTGATACAATCATCTTGTGGAAAGTTTGTTATTACCTACTAGTGTATGGATCCAATACTCTAAGATGACCTCATAATTTTACAGCTAGGTAAATATTAATATTTTGCAAACTTCACGTACGTTCATAAGGAAACACAAGTAAAAATACTTATAGCAAAAAACTGGAAATAAATAGGTCCACTGATAGGAAAATTAATAAAAATGGAAAAAGAGTCCTGTTATGAAATAACAGCATGTTTACAAAAAAAACAAAAAATCCTTTTAAGAAAATCTTGGCTGGGCACGGTGGCTCACACTTGTAATCCCAGCACTTTGGGAGGCCAAGGCAGGTGGATCACCTGAGGTCAGGAGTTTGAGACCAGTCTGACCAACACGGAGGAACCCCATCTCTACTAAAAATACAAACTTAATCAGGCGTGGTGGCGCATGCCTTAATCCCAGCTACTCGGGAGGCTGAGGCAGGAAGATGGCTTGAACCTGGGAGGCGGAGGTTGTGATGAGCCAAGAGCGTGCCATTGCACTCCAGCCTGAGCAACAAGAACAAAACTTCGTCTCAAAAGAAAAAAAAAAAAAGAAAAAGCCAGGCACAGTGGCTCATGCCTGTAATCCCAGCACTTTGGGAGGCCAAGGTGGGTGGATCACTTGAGATTTAAGGAGTTCGAGGCCAACATGGCAAAACCGTGTCTCGATTAAAAATACAAAAAATTAGGCCGGGCGTGGTGGCTCAAGCCTGTAATCCCAGCACTTTGGGAGGCCGAGGCGGGCGGATCACGAGGTCAGGAGATCGAGACCATCCTGGCTAACACGGTGAAACCCCGTCTCTACTAAAAAACACAAAAAACTAGCCAGGCGAGGTGGCAGGCACCTGTAGTCCCAGTTACTGGGGAGGCTGAGGCAGGAGAATGGCATAAACCCGGGAGGCGGAGCTTGCAGTGAGCTGAGATCCAGCCACTGCATTCCAGCCTGGGCGACAGAGTGAGACTCTGTCTCAAAAAAAAAAAAAAAAAAAAAAATACAAAAAATTAGCTGGGTGTAGTGCCGGTAGTCCCAGCTACTGAACTTGGGTGGGTGGGGAGGGGGAATGGTGCGGAGGTTGCAGTGAGGCAAGGTTGCATCGCTGCACTCCAGCATGGGCAACAGAGCAAGGCTTCATTTCAATAAAAAAGGCCAGGCATGGTGGCTCACACCTACAATCCCAGCACTTTGGGTGGCCGAGGCGAGTGGGTCACCTGAGGTCAGGAGTTCAAGACCAGCCTGGCCAACATGGTGAAACCTTGTCTCTACAAAAAATACAAAAATTAGCCAGGTGTGGTGGCAGGTGCCTATAATCCCAGCTATTCAGGAGGCTGAAGCAGGAGAATGGCTTGAACCTGGGGGAAGCGGCAGGCAGGGGAGGGCATGGAGGTTGCAATAAGGCGAGATCACGCCACTTCATTCCAGCCTGGGCAAAAGAGCGAAACTCTGTCTCAAAAAAATAAATAAATGCCGGGCGCGGTGGCTCAAGCCTGTAATCCCAGCACTTTGGGAGGCCGAGGCGGGCGGATCACGAGGTCAGGAGATCGAGACCATCCTGGCTAACACGGTGAAACCCCGTCTCTACTAAAAAATACAAAAAAAAACTAGCCGGGCGAGGTGGCGGCGCCTGTAGTCCCAGCTACTCGGGAGGCTGAGGTAGGAGAATGGCGTGAACCTGGGAGACGGAGCTTGCAGTGAGCCGAGATCTGGCCACCACACTCCAGCCTGGGCGACAAAGCGAGACTCCATCTCAAAAAAAAAAAAAAAAATAAATAAATAAATAAATAAAAATAAAACTGGAAGAACTACCTCAGTGTTCCCTGTGACTTCATTTTACTGTAAAGTAAAAGAGATTTTTGTTTGGGAAGAAAAGAATGTATTTAAAAGTAGCCAATGAAAAAATCTGAGAGGGCCGGGTGCGGTGGCTCAAGCCTGTAATCCCAGCACTTTGGGAGGCCGAGACGGGCGGATCACAAGGTCAGGAGATCGAGACCATCCTGGCTAACACGGTGAAACCCTGTTTCTACTAAAAAACACAAAAAACCAGCCGGGCGAGGTGGCAGGCGCCTGCAGTCCCAGCTACTCGGGAGGCTGAGGCAGGAGAATGGCATAAACCCGGGAGGCGGAGCTTGTAGTGAGATGAGATCCAGCCACTGCACTCCAGCCTGGGCCACAGAGCGAGACTCCGTCTCAAAAAAAAAAAATCTGAAAGGCCCTCAAATCTCAAACCCATAATGTGGAAGTTATTTCTAGAATTCTGAATTACATACCTTACACCATCGTACAATGATGCCTCCAGGTTTCTCTATTAGTTCTTCTATCTGTACTGGTGGGCGAGATGCTACTGTTCCATGCTTAAAAATGTGGTCTTTCACTATGTTAAGAATTGAGTCATCCAACTGAGCAGATAAACAAGGCACATCAACCAGTAAAGGTACTTCTGGTAAGCTGAGGAAACAAAGCTCATGTGTTATGAGACCTCTAACTGAGAGTTAAAAAATACAAGAAATAAAAAAAAATTGATTGTAGTGGTGGTTACATAATTCTGTGAATATAATAAAAACCACTGAATTGCATATGTCAAATGGGTGAATTGCATGGTCTATGAATTTATATCTTAATAAAACTGTTTTAAAAAGTAAAAAAAAAAAGAAATATTTTAGAGCAGTCACAAGCTTGAAAGATCCTGAAGCCCCCAGTAAGTAATTCTCATGGCAGTAGGGGATTTGCAAGATGTTACACAAAGATTCTCTTTTCAAATAAATATAAGCAAGACAGAAAATTGGTAGGATCATAACTGTCCATTTTATGTCAAACGATCTGGTTTACTGGAATATGACTCCGTTTCAACAATACATTGAGAATTTCTAAAATTTAACAACTCTTTTACACATTGGATTGAAAAAATCTGTAGTAATACTATACCAAGGATTATAATCACAACTATTTCATTAGTAACAGTGGTAATGGGTAGTGAAATGCTTTTTTTTTTTTCCCCTCAGAGTCTCACTCTGTCCCCACCCTAGGCTGGAGTGCTGTGGTGTGAACTAAGCTCACTGCAACCTCCATCTCCCTGATTCAAGTGATTCTCCTGCCTCCGCCTCCTGAGTAGCTGGGACTACAGGCGCATGCCACCACACCCAGATAATTTTTTATTTTATTTTATATTTATTTTGAGACGGAGTCTTGCTCTGTTGCCCAGGATGGAGTGTAGTGGTGCAATCTTGGCTCACTGCAACATCTGCCTCCAGGGTTCAAGCAATTCTCCTGTCTCAGCCTCCCCAAGTAGCTGGATTACAGGCATGTGCCACCATGCCCGCCTAATTTTTATATTTTTAGTAGAGATGGGGTTTCAACATGTTGGCCAGGCTGGTCTCAAACTCCTGACCTCAAGCGATCTGCCTGCCTTGGCCTCCCAATGTGCTGGGATTACAGGTGTAAACCACCATGCCCTGCCTGAAAACCTTGAGATATATATTCTCTATCTCCCTTAATCAGAATCTTGAACAGAGGGAGGAAAAAAGCAGACATAGTTTAAATGCTTAAAAGTAAGTCCAAATGGCACAGCTCTCTTACCTGTCCAACTGAATGTGTGAGGCCTTTTTGGTAAAGCTCCACAGTTTCTCATTCTCTTCTCCCACACCACCACGCATGGCAATCTCACCTACAATCAAGAATAAGAGACCTGGAACAGTGAAAATGGTCACATATAAAGTAATCAACATAACTCATGTCTGGGTGGGTCTCTAGTGTTCTTGAAAATAGTTCTTAAATGATGCCACAGTCAAATTCCCAAAAAGTTAAAGTAGAAACTATTTTAGAAGTGACTCTAAGATCAAATCCAGGAGGGAAAGGGATACACAGTGGCAACATTTTGCCAGAGATGAAAAATCTATCTGCTCTATACAAGGAAATCAACCAATTTTAGGCAAACCAGAAAGCCCAGGGACTTCTTCCCATCTCTCCTACAGAATCATTATGAACTTCAATAGGAGCCAGTACAAAATATTGCCCTGAGAGGAGCAATAGGGGATACGGTTGTGTTTTTTTGTTTGTTTGTTTTTGAGACTGGGTGTTGTTCTGTCGCTCAGGTAGGAGTGCAGTGGTAGGATCATAACTCACTGCAGCCTTGAACTTCTGGGCTCAAGCAATCCTACCATCTCAGCCTCCCAAGTAGCTGTGACCACAGGTGCACGCCACCATACCCAGCTATTTTGTTTTTTTTTTTTTGGTAGAGATGAGGTCCCACTATGTTGCCTAGGCTGGGCATAGGGCTTGAAAAGCCAAATGATGCATCTATGTTTTCCTAAAAGAGTATCATACATCAGATTACAAATTATTTAACAGAATAATAAAAAGAAAATGTCAGGCCAGGTGCGGCGGCTCACGCCTGTAATCCCAGCACTTTGGGAGGTCAAAGTGAATAGATCACAAGGTCAGAAGATCAAGACCATCCTGGCCAACATGGTGAAACCACGTCTCTACTAAAAATACAAAAATTAGTCGGGTGTGATGGTGGGCACCTGTACTCCCAGTTACTCAGGAGGCTGAGGCAGGAGAATCGCTTGAATCCGGGATGTGGAGGTTGCAGTGAGCCAAAATCACGCCACTGCACTCCAGCCTAGGCAACAGAGCGAGACTCTGTCTCAAAAAAAAAAAAAGGAAGTTACATAGAGGCATATGATATGAAAATGACCAACTTCTATGTCCTTCCACAGCCCGGAAGAACACTGTCATAACTCTTTTCCATCTGAATGTGCCCTGTAGTTACTCAAGTTTTTTGAGACCATATGTCCTTCTCCTTCACCAAAACAAAAACAGAGACATGGCTGGGTACTGTGGTTCATGCCTGTAATCTCAGCACTTTGGCAGGCTGAGGCTGGCTGGTCACCTTGGGTTGGGAGTTCAAGACTAGCTTGGCCAGCATGGTGAAACCCTGTCTCTACTAAAAATACAAAAAGTAGCTGGGCATAGTGGCACGCTCCTGTAGTCCCAGCTACTAAGGAGGCTGAAGCACTAGGATCGCTTGAACCTGGGAGGTGGAGGTTGCAGTGAGCCAAGATCGCATCACTGCACTCCAGCCTGGGCAACAGTGTGGAGACTCTGTCTCAAAAATAAACAAAAAAATAAATAAATAAATAATTTTCTCAAAATTCCATAAATAACTTTCTATCCCTCAGGAGAATAGTAAAGAGTTTGACATTAAAAATATTTCTGAAGTTTCCTTCTGCTGCTGGGATGTATAATAATTTTTTTAAATTAAAAAACATAGGCCAGGCATGGTGGCTCACGCTTGTAATCCCAACACTTGGGAGGCCAAGGTGGGCGAATCACGAGGTCAGGAGTGCTACACCAGCCAGGGCAACATGGTGAAACTCTGTCTCTATTAAAAATACAAAAAATTAGCTGGGTGTGGTAGTGGGTGCCTATAATCCCAGCTACTTGGAAGGCTGAGGCAGGAGAATCGCTTGAACCCACGAGGCGGAGGCTGCAGCAAGCCAAGATCGTGCCACTGCACTCCAGCCCAGGAAACAGTGCAAGACTCCATCTCAAAAATAAATAATTAAATTAAATTTTGGACACACAAAAATATTCAAGTATCAAATGCTGTAACAATCACACTGCCCCAAAGGATTTTTTCTTTTTGAGACAGACTCTGACTCTGTCACCCAGGCTGCAGTGTGATGTGCAGCCTCAAACTCCTGGGCTCAGGGGATCCTCCCGCCTCAGCCTCCCAAGTAGCTAGGACTACAGGAATGTGCCACTATGCCCAGCTAGGATTTATCTTTTTTTTTTTTTTTTTTGAGATGGAGTCTCACTCTTGTAGCCCAGGTTGGAGTGCAATGGTGCAATTAGGGCTCACTGCAACCTCTTGCCTCAGCCTCCCGGGTAGCTGGGATTACAGGCGCCCACCACCATGCCCGGCTAATTTTTGTATTTTTAGTAGAGACAGGGTTTCACCATGTTGGCCAGGCTGGTCTTGAACTCCTAATCTTAGATGATCTGCCCACCTCAGCCTCCCAAAGTGTTGTGATTACAGGCATGAGCCACCGTGCCCGGCCAGGATTTATCTTCTAAAATAAAAACAAATGATCAGTCCTCAGGGGATGAGTGTACACTCCTGGCCCATGCTGCACTGCTTCTGGGTTTGTTTCCAAATGCAAAGTCCACCAAGGAAAGACATTCCATGGTACTGCTAGAATTTTCTCAAAAGCACTGTTATGGTCAGTGGCAAATAAACACTTCTCATTGAAGATAAGACAAAAATGTAACTAGCAATGTCAAGATAACACTCGTACTATATTCTAAGTGGGACCAAACGAAGATGAACTTCCAGGTAGAGTAACAGCCTTGTGAATCATTCACACTTTTTTCCCACACCACTCCCAGCACTCATTTTGCAGAAGGGATGGAATTCAGTCTCCTTCCCTAGCTCCTTTTTCCTCAAATGACTTTTAAAAGTTGGTGCCCCTTAGTGTTCTAATCTCTTTCATCTGCTCTTCTCACATTACACGGTGTCCCTTGATGATTGTACTTATTCCAATGGATTCATATTTGATATATATACCATTAACTGCCATACTGACATCTCCTGGTATGATCTCTCTCCTAAGAATCATACCCATATTTCCATCTTAAGCACCTCAAACTCACCATGCCCAAGCCAGATGCCTGACTACGTACTAAGCACCCACCTCCTCCCTCACTTACTGTGTCAAAAACAGCACCACCATTTATTCAGAATCCAAAAGTAGGCTGATTTTTGCCATCACAAATCCTTCCCTTTCCCCTCCATCACATATGTAGGTAATCATCTACAGACAACAGTCACTGCTCAGTAAAATCATCAATAATTCCATTTCTGGGGAAAAAAAAAAATCTTTTTTTATTTTTTTTATTTTTAAGAGACAGGGTCTTGTTCTGTTGCCTAGGCTGGACTGCAGTGGTGCAATCATAGCTTAAGCTCTCCTCCCACCTCAGCCTCCTGAATAGTTGGGACAATAGTTGGTATATGCCACTATGCGTGGCTAATTTTTTTTTTCTTTTTGAGACACAGTCTTGCTCTGTTCGCCCAGGCTGGAGTGCCATGGTGCAATCTCAGCTCACTGCCATCTCTGCCTCCTGGGTTCACGCCATTCTCCTGCTTCAGCCTCCCAAGTAGTAGGGACTACAGGCGCCTGCCACCACGCCTGGCTAATTTTTTGTATTTTTAGTAGAGACAGGGTTTCACCGTGTTAGCCAGGATGGTCTCGATCTCCTGACCTCGTGATCTGCCCACCTCGGCTTTCCAAAGTGCTGGGATTACAGGCGTGAGCCACTGTGCTCAGCCCGCCTGGCTAATTTTTTTTTAAAACAGTGGCCCACAGCCTGTTATCTCAGCA
Source organism: Rhinopithecus roxellana (assembly GCF_007565055.1). Taxonomy (NCBI): domain Eukaryota; kingdom Metazoa; phylum Chordata; class Mammalia; order Primates; family Cercopithecidae; genus Rhinopithecus; species Rhinopithecus roxellana. The sequence goes on from NC_044567.1 coordinate 48,786,752, forward strand.
CTTTGGGAGTGTAGTGTTGCAATCTTGGCTCACTGCAACCTCCGTCTCCCAGGTTCAAGCGATTCTCCTGCCTCAGCCTCCCGAGTAACTGGAATTACAGGTACTTGCCACCATGCCTGGCCAATTTTTGTATTTTTAGTAGAGATGGGGTATTACCATGTTGTCCAGGCTAGTCTCACACTCCTGACCTCATGTGATCCTCCCGTCTTGACATCCCAAAGTGCTGGGGTTATAGGTGTTAGCCTGGCCTCAGCCTCTAATAACTTTTTAATCAGTCTCTTTTCCCTCTAGTCTTACAATCTCTAACACAGTCTCCAAAACATAGGCAGGATCATTTTTTTTTAATGCACATCTGATTGCACTCTGCTGCTTAAAATGCTTCAACAGAGGTGGGTGGATCACGAGGTCAGGAGATCAAGACCAGCCTGGCTAACACGGTGAAATCCCGTCTCTACTAAAAATAAAAAAAATTAGCCGGGCGTGGTGGCGGGCGCCTGTAGTCCCAGCTACTCAGGAGGCTGAGGCAGGAGAATGGCGTGAACCTGGGAGGCGGAGCTTGCAGTGAGCAGAGATCCAGCCACTGCACTCCAGCCTTTATGATGATGTTGCTTCTGCTTGGAATCATGCTGTTACCTCCTCTTTTTCCTATGTCTGCTTGACAGCCTCTGTGGAACTCCTCCTACAGAAAGCTATCCTATACTATTCCAGACAAAGTTAAGAACTTCCTCCTCTGTGCTCCAATAAGGTCTTAGATCTCTCTTAGCATGTATCTCTCTCTCTCACTGGGCTCTGAATCCCAAAGGAAAGAACTCTCACCTATTTTATTCTTTTCTTTTTTTTTGAGAGGGAGTCTCACTCTGTCACCCAGCAGGCTGGAGTGCAGTGGCACGATCTCAGCTCACTGCAACCTCCACCTCCTGGGTTCAAGCAATTCTCCTGCCTCAGCCTCCTGAGTAGCTGGGACTACAGGCACATGCTGCCATGGCCAGCTAATTTTTGTATTTTCACTAGAGACGGGGTTTCACCATGTTGGCCAGGATGGTCTTGATCTCCTGACCTCATGATCCACCCACCTCGACCTCCCAAAGTGCTGGGATTACAGGCATGAGTCACCGCACCTGGCTTTTATTCTTACTCTCATTTTATATTTTTTGGGACAGGGTCTCACTCTGTCACCCAGGCTGGCGTGCAGTGGTGCAATCACGGCTCACTGCAGCGTTAATCTCCTGGCCTCAAGTGATCCTCCCACCTCGGCCTCCTAAGTAGTTGGGACTCCAGGTGCATACCACCATGGCCAGCTAATTTTTTTTTTTTTTTTTGTAGAGACAGGCTGTTGCCCAGGCTGGTCTTAAACTCCTGACCTCAAGTGATCCACTTGCTTCAGCCTCCCAAAGTGCTGGGATTACAGGCGTGAGCCACTGCATCTGGCCCCCTTGTTTATGCTATGTGCCTGACATAGATCTCTGTTGAAGGAAGGTGAGTAGAATGAAGGCAGCAGGGCATGACTCAATTGGCTGAAGATAGGAGTAAACACCAATCACTTTTTTTAACTTTTTAAGCAGAACAGTGGAGACTATAATTGTGGTGGCTCTCACCTGTAATCTCAGCACTTTGGGAGGCCAAGATGGGAAGACTGCTTGAGACCGGGAATTCGAGACCAGACTGGGCAACATGGTGAAACACTGTCTCTACCAAAAATACAAAAATTAGCCAGGCATGGTGGCACGCACCTGTAATCCCAGCTATTTGGGAGGCTGAGGTGGCAGGATCACCTGAGCCAGGGAGGTCAAGACTGCAGTGAGCCCTGATAGCGCCACTGCACTACAGCCTGGGCAACAGAGCAAGACCCCCGTGTCAAAAAAAAAAAAAAGTATAATTTGATTGTTTGTAACACAGAGGATAAATGCTTGAGAGGATGGATACCCCATTTTCCACAATGTGATTATTACACACTGCGTGCCTGTATCAAAACATTTCAATGTGCCCCATATCATTTATTCTTTCTTGTTTTATAGCTAATTATAACTAACACTTCAACTGCACTTGCCATGGGATGCCTAACTGTGTATCTGTCATCCTATATTATAAACCGTCTCGGCCGGGCGCGGTGGCTCAAGCCTGTAATCCCAGCACTTTGGGAGGCCGAGACGGGCAGATCATGAGGTCAGGAGATCGAGACCATCCTGGCTAATGCGGTGAAACCCCGTCTCTACTAAAAAATACAAAAAACTAGCCGGGCGATGAGGCGGGCGCCTGTAGTCCCAGCTACTCGGGAGGCTGAGACAGGAGAATGGCGTGAACCGGGGAGGCGGAGCTTGCAGTGAGCTGAGATCCGGCCACTGCACTCCAGCCTGGGTGGCAGAGCGAGACTCCGTCTCAAAAAAAATAAAATAAAATAAAATAAAATAAAATAAAATAAAATAAACCGTCTCTAGGTAAGAACATTCTAAGAACCCCACAGCTGGCAAGAAGCCTGCTGCTATCCTGAGGAATCTGCAAAATGTCAATCTGAACGAACCACATTTAGCATGTGATACGGTTTGGCTCTGTGTCCCCACCCAAATCTTATCTTGAATTGTAGTACTCCCATAATTCCAATGTGTTGCGGGAGGGACCCGATGGGAGATAATTGAATCATGGGGGCAGTTCTCCCATACTATTCTCAGTAGTGAATAACTTTCATGAGATCTAATGGTATTTTAAGAGGAAACCCCTTTCGCTTGGCTCTCATTCTCTTGTCTGCCACTATGTGAGACATGACTTTCACCTTCTGCCATGATCCCCAGCCACATGGAACTGTAAGTTCATTAAACCTCTTTCTTTTGTAAATTGCCCAGTCTCAGGTATGTCTTTATCAGCAGTGTGAAAATGTACTAATGCACTAATGTAACAGGATCCCTGGTCTCCCACCTTCTCGAACTAAGTCTTCTGCAGTGTTGACTCCGTGTTCTATGAGCTTCTGGCAGTCATCTAGTGGTTTAATGGTCTCCTGTTCAATGGCGTCCACCTCTTGCAAAAGGGTCACCAATCGCTCATCCAGGAGCTTTCCAAGGGTTCCCTTTAAATCATTAAAATGCTGTTTGAGAACATCTCTTGTCTGTGATGCACTTTCTTTGATCTAAAAAGAAATAACGAAATACTCAAAATCAGAATCTTTAAAAAAGGTTAATCCATAGGTACAATTCACAATAATCTAAAAGCACCGTATAACCATTATCTTCAATTTAGTAAAAAAAAGACTAATTGAAATTATATACATTTAAGGTGTGATATTTTGATACACATACACATAGTGAACTATTATTGTAGTCAAGCTAATTAACACGTCCATCTTTTCACATGGTGACCTTTCTGTGTGGTGAGAACACTTATGATCTCTCCTAACACATTCCAAGTATACACGACAGTATTTTTTTTTTTTTTTTTAGATGGAGTCTTGCTCTGTCACCCAGGCTGGGGTGCAGCGGTACGATCTCTGCTCACTGCAAGCTCCACCTCCCGAGTTCACGCCATTCTCCTGCCTCAGCCTCCCGAGTAGCTGGGACTATAGGCGCCCACCACCACACCTGGCTAATTTTTTGTATTTTTAGTAGAGACGGGGTTTCGCCACATTAGCCAGGCTGGTCTTGATCTCCTGACCTCGTGATCCACCCGCCTTGGCCTCCCAAAGTGCTGGGATTACAGGCATGAGCCACTGCGCCCAGCCACACTACAATATTATTAACTATCGTCACTATCCTGTACTTGAGATCTCTAGAATTTATGCATATTAAATAACTGAAACTTTGTAGCCATTGACCAACATCTCCCCATCCCCAACTCCATCCCTAGCAAGCACCATTCTACTTTCTGCTTCTATGATTTCCACCTTTTTAGATTCTACATATAAATGAGATCATGTAATATGTTTATTTCTGTATCTGGCTTATTTGACTTAGGATAATGTCCTTCAGGTTCATCCATGCTGTCACAAATGACAGAATTTCCTTCTCTTTTAAGGTTGAATAGTATTCCATTGTATATATACATCTTCCATTCACTGATAAACCAAATGTGATTGATTTGCACAAACAGGCAGAAGTACACAGAATTGCCCTTCAAGTCAGATGGAATAAGCCAAATCTTGGTTTCATCATTGACAAATTATGTCAATTTGGTTAAGTTAATTAAGTATTCTATGCCTCAATTTCCTTATTTGTCAAATGAGCATAATAATAGTTATTTCGGCTGGTTGCAGTGCCTCACGCCTGTGATCCCAGCACTTTGGGAGGCCAAGGAGGGCAGATCATTTGAGGACAGGAGTTCGAGACCAGCCTGGCGAATGTGGTGAAACCCCGTATCTACTAAAAATACAAAAATTAGCTGGTCGTGGAAGTGCAGGCCTGTAATCCCAGCTACTTGGGAGGCTGAGGAAGGAGAATTGCTTGAACCTGGGAGACTGAGGTTGCAGTGAGCCAAGATTGCGTCACTGCACTCCAGCTGGGCAGCACAGTGAGACTCCATCTCAAAAAAAAGAAATAAACAGTAGTTACTTCATGGAGTTGCTGTGAGGATAAATTAAAATAAACTAGGTACTACAGTGGGTAAAATAAACAGCACATTGTCATACTCAATAAAGTTATAAATTATTATTATCTGTAAAAGGTGTTCTTGAAAATTACATGTTTCAATACTAAAAATTGTTTAATTATGAGGGGATTAAAATTCATTTTACTGAAAAGCAGCAAAGAAACAGTAGATTAAAAAGCCATGGTCAGCCGGGCACGGTGGCTCATGCCTGTAATCCCAGCACTTTGGGAGGCCGAGGCAGGTGGATCACGAGGTCAGGAGTTTAAGACCAGCCTAACATGGTGAAACCCCGTCTCTACTAAAAATACAAAAAAATTAGCTGAGCGTGGTGGTGCGTGCCTGTGCCTGTAATCCCAGCTACTTCGGACACTGAGGCAGGAGAATCTGTTGAACCCGGGAGGTGAAGGTTGCAGTGAGTTGCAATCGCACCATTGCACTCCAGCCTGGGCAACAGAGTGAGACTCTGTCTCAAGAAAAAAAAAAAAAAAGCAAGCTATGGTCAGGTGCAGTGGCTCACACCTATGATCTTTGTACTTTGAGAGGCTAAGCCAGGAGGATCACTTGAGCCCAGGAGTTTGAGACCAGCTTGGATAACATGGAGAAACCCTGTCTTTACAAATGATACAAAAATTAGCTGGGCATGGTGGCACATGTCTGTAGTCCCAGATACTTAGGAGGCTGAGGTGGGAGGATCACCTGAGCCCAGGGCGTTGAGGCTGCAGTAAGCTGTGACTGCACCACTGCACTCTAGCTTGGGTGACAGAGTGAGACCCTGTCCCTAAATAAAAATGAAAAGCCACAATACAAACAAACAAACAAACAAAAACCTCATGGATAAAATGCTCTCATTATGCTAAAAGAAAACCAAGAATTATTTAAAAACCAAAGAGGCCTGTAGGAGGCAGAGCTGGGACAATGACTTAATCCTTTTTGAATGACAGTGCTCTTTGTGAATCTAAATGAGAGGTTTATAAAGCTTCTTCCTTTCAAATTTATTGAAAGAGAAGAAAAAATAAAGCCTTTTCCCCCCAAAATAAATAATCTATACCCTAAAAAATTATTCAATTTCAGAAGTTTACAAATTCCCTCAGAGCCAAACCATGGCTTGCCTGAAGTAGTAATTATGAAACTTCATTTGCAGAAGAATCATGTAGGCTACTTGTTATAATTCAGACTGCAGAGTTCCATCCCAGACCTACTGAACCAGAAAATGACAGGAGGGCCTAAAGGAGTGTATGGATGGAGTTCTCACTTTTTCCAAGCACACCTGTAATTCTGCAGCCCACAATTTGAGAAACACTGCCCTAAATCTACAGATCTCAGATTAAGAACCCATATTCTAGGGGATATGACAGGAAAATCTTCAAGTCAAATATATTATGAAGACAAACAGGTTGTATATACAGACACTAGATTTTTCTTCTTTTATTTAGGAGACAGGGTCTCACTCTGTTGCACAGGCCGGATGCAGTGGCATGATCCTGGCTCACTGCAGCCTTGAACTCCTGGGCTCAGGTGATCCTCCTGCCTCAGTCTTCTGAGCAGCTGATCTTATAGGCGCAGGCCACCACACTTGGCTAATTTTACTTTTTGTAGAGACGAGAGCTTGTTATGTTGCCCAAGCTGGTCTTGAACTCCTGGCTTCAAGCAATCCTACCACCTTGGCCTCCCAAAATGCTGAGATTATAGGAGTGATCCACTGCACCTGGATTTTTATTTTAAAGACCTCAGATAACAGGCCAGGCATGGTGGCTCAAGCCTGTAATCCCAGCACTTTGGGAGGCCAAGGTGGGAGGATCACCACTGCAACCTGACCTGGGCCACAGAGCAAGGCTCTCTTCTCAAAAACGATTCAGGTAACATACAACTCGTTTTCTCTCACTTAATGAGAAAATTCTAACTATAAGTCACTCCAATAAGTTAAAGAAAAAACATACTTTGCTTTCCAGATATTATTATCTTAGTTTCATACGACATATTGTTTACTACCATAACCCTTTTACCTTTCTCTTACCAATAAAGTTTAAAGTATAAGAAAAATCCACCAAGAAAGAACATATCAAATTATGAATAAAGAACAATATTTCAACAGTTGATAGAGAAATTTAAAACTTTCTATTTATTCTCTAAATTCTCTCTAAATTTAAAAAGCAGAATACAATATTGTTTCCCAGCAACGTTCACGACCATGTAAAAACAAAAAATGCCCATGCCCCAGGACTAAAACAGAAAAACAGCAGTATCATTTACCAGGTGGGCAGATCATAGAAACAATTTTCTTTCCTTTTTTTTTTTTTTTTGAGATGGACTTTCACTCTTGTGGCCCAGGCTGGAGTGAGTGCAGTGGCGCAATCTTGGCTCACTGCAACCTCTGCCTTCTGGGTTCAAGACATTCTTCTGCCTCAGTCTCCTGAGTAGCTGAGATTACAGGCACGCGCCACCGCACCTGACTAATTTTTGTATTTTTAGTAGAGATGGTTTCGCTATGTTGGCCAAGCTGGTCTCGAACTCCTGACCTCTGGTGATTCGTCCATCTCAGCCTCCCAAAGTGCTGGGATAAGGCGTGAGTCACCTCATCCAGCCCTTTTCTCTCCATTTGACATTAACACAATTATAATAATATCTGTGCAGTTAGTAAAATAATTCTTTAAATCACAAAGAAAAATTCTAAATTAATTGTTAACTAATTTCTGTAGTTACCAAAGCATTTCTGTGAAATTAATCCAAGTAAAAATTTAAAAAAAAAGAAAGAAAGGCCATAAACCCAAATTGCACTTGATTCGGCTCACCATCCAACTATGAGATACTTGCAAACTAGGCCCTCATCTACATAGCATCTGGCAAACAAATGCTGTTGAGGGAAAACGCAGTTAATCATGTGTGTTTCAAAGAACTTTCTAAAAGAACCAAAGAGAGAATACCTTATGATTTTAACACATCCCCTGGGATACTGTTAGAAATTCAGAATCTCAGGCCCCACCCAGAACTGCTAAATCAGAACGTGAATTTTTTTTCTTCCTCCTCCTCCCCTAGAAACTGTATCTTTTTTTTTTTTCTTGAGATGGAGTTTTGCTCTTGTTGCCCAGGCTGGAGTGTAATGGAGCAATCTCAGCTCACTGCAAACTCCACCTCCCGTGTTCAAATGATTCTCCTGTCTCAGCCTCCTGAGTAGCTAGGATTATAGGCGCATGCCACCACGCCTGGCTAATTTTTGTATTTTTAGTAGAGATGGGGTTTCATCATATTGGTCAGGCTGATCTCGAACTCCTGACCTCAGGCGATCCACCCGCCTCAGCCTCCCAAAGTGCTAGAATTACAGGTGTGAGCCACCGCACCCAGCCAAACCTGTATTTTTAACAGGACCCTCAGGTACCTTGTATACACATTACAGATACCAGAATAAATAAAGACCTTGTGTCAGAGCGCTGTAATACATTTCGAATGGCCAAGAGGAAATTCTGCAGTTAAGTATTATGCCGCCGAGGTCCTGTCTTGCTCTTTAGCGGATACAGCATACACAGGAAGTGCATTGGTTAGGTAAAGTCAATTTCCCCTTTAGAAAGAATTCAAAAGCTCCTTCAGTTATTGCAGAGCCTATGTTTTGTTTTTGTTTCAGAGTCTCAGAAAAAAGGAAGTATGTGAACACAAAACAGAGAGAGGGCTAAAAAAGTGAGGCTCAATTTCCAAATTCACCTCCTGTACTCTCATTGTAAATTTGGTCCCTTTTGCTTACAGAATCCCAACCACTGCCATTTCAAACTTGATACTACCATGGGATCATTTTCTTTTCCTTGAATTAGTTCATGATTTAAAGCCTAGTCACCTTTAATCCAATCATGTAACTAATCAAGTTCATTTGCTTGACTTTATGAAACTAATTTAAAAATGCAGCTCCACTGCTGAGTGAATTTCTTCATATTTGATGTGGTACCAATGGTTGCATGTGTTCACTGTTAACTCAATAAATCTTTACAACACAGTTTCAGAAAGTGAGGACCAAAGAAGACAACTTACCCAAGGCTTCGCAGTGCCAGAAACAGTCTAATTCCAAAGACTATGCTCTTTCATTACACCAAGCCGTTTTGTACTTACAGGACACTTTTTTTTTTTTTTTTTTTGGAGACAGGCTCTCACTTGGTCATTCAGGCTGGAGAGCAGTGGTACAATCACAATTCACTGCAGCCTCGAAATCCTGGACTCAGGTGATTCTCCCACCTTAGCCTCCCAGGAAGCTGGGACCACAGGCATGTGTCACTGCACCCAGCTAAATTTTGTATTTTTTGTAGAAATGGATTTTCATCATGTGGCCCAGGCTGGTCTCAAACTCCTGGACTCAAGCAATCCTCCTGCCTCAGCCTCTCAAAGTGCTGAGATTACTAGCGTATAAGCCACCGCATTCGGCCATAGAACACTATTTTATTTTATTTTTATTTTTTATTTATATTTTATTTTTTGAGATGGAGTCTTGCTCCGTCGCCCGGGCTGGGGTGCAGTGGCCGGATCTCAGCTCACTGCAAGCTCCGCCTCCCGGGTTTACGCCATTCTCCTGCTTCAGCCTCCCAAGTAGCTGGGACTACAGGCGCCCACCACCTCGCCCGGCTAGTTTTTGTATTTTTAGTAGAGACGGGGTTTCACCGTGTTAGCCAGGATGGTCTCGATCTCCTGACCTCGTGATCCGCCCGTCTTGGCCTCCCAAAGTGCTGGGATTACAGGCTTGAGCCACTGCGCCCGGCCTTAGAACACTATTTTAAAAGAGCTCCTAGATAAATCTGTAAATTATGTATTGGCTAAAGACACTTCTTGGTACAACATGTAGTATTTCCTGTCCCTGTGTAAAGAATCGTGTGGTGGACAACCAATCAGCTTCAAATGCTACCTAGCCATTCAAGGCAAAAACAACTGTGGTGATTTGTAACAAAATAGATTTGAGAATACAAATGACAGAGAAGTCAAGATTTCAAAAAGGAAACTGTAAATACATTATGTTGATTAATAATATTTTGAAATAATCTGCCACTAAAACCTTTAATGTAACAGACCATTAAAACTTACAAAGTTGGCCGGGCGCGGTGGCTCAAGCCTGTAATCCCAGCACTTTGGGAGGCCGAGACGGGCGGATCATGAGGTCAGGAGATCGAGACCATCCTGGCTAATACGGTGAAACCCCGTCTCTACTAAAAAATACAAAAAACTAGCCGGGCGATGAGGCGGGCGCCTGTAGTCCCAGCTACTCGGGAGGCTGAGACAGGAGAATGGCGTGAACCTGGGAGGCGGAGCTTGCAGTGAGCTGAGATCCGGCCACTGCACTCCAGCCTGGGTGGCAGAGCAAGACTCCGTCTCAAAAAAAAAAAAAAAAATACAAAAAAACTAGCCGGGCGAGGTGGCGGGCGCCTGTAGTCCCAGCTACTCCGGAGGCTGAGGCAGGAGAATAGCGTGAACCCGGGAGGCAGAGCTTGCAGTGAGCTGAGATCTGGCCACTGCACTCCAGCCTGGGCAACAGAGCAAGACTCCGTCTTAAAAAAAAAAAAAAAAAAAAAAAAAAAAAAAAAAAACCTTACAAAGTTTTGGCCTGGGCACGGTGGCTCATGCCTGGAATCCCAGCACTTTGGGAGGCTGTGGCAGGTGGATCATGAGCTCAGGAATTCAAGACCAATCTGGCCAACAGGGTAAAACCCCGTCTCTACAAAAAACGCAAAAATTACCCAAGTGTGGTGGTGCACGCCTGTAGTCCCAGCTACTTGGTGGGCTGAGGCAGGAGAATCACTTGAACCCGGGAGGCGGAAGTTGCAGTGAGCTAAGATAGTGCCATCACACTCCAACCTGGGCAACAGAGCAAGACTCCACCTCAAAAAAATAAATAAAACAAATAAATAAGTAAATAATAAAAAATAAAACCAAGTTTCCACTACAGCTGAATATAACCCCAAAGCAACTGTTCTAAAGTTTTAACATGATTAAGAGCTCACAAAATGCCAAAAAGTCATCAAGTTTGTATTTCAGTACTAAGCCACCCAAAAGCTTAAGGAGTATTTCCTTCACAACTCTCCAAAACAATAGTAACTGACATATTTTCCTCCAGAGTTTAGTTACTAAAAAGACATATGCAGAGGCCAGGTGCTGTGGCTCATGCCTATAATCCCAGCACTTTTAGAGGACGGATCACTTGTGTCCAGGAGTTCAAGACCAGCCTGGGCAACATGGCAAAACTCTGTCTCTAGTAAAAAATACAAAAAATCAGCTGGGTGTGGTGGCATGGCTTGTAGTCCCAGCTGCTTCGGAGGCTAAGGTGACAGGATCACTTGAGCCTGGGAGGTTGAGGCTGCAGTGGGTGGTTTTTGCACCACTGCCCTCCAGCCTGGGTGACAAAGTGAGACCCTGCCTCAAAAATAACCAAACAAACAAACAAAAAAGAAAACCACATATACAAAACACAAAACTATTTGCTAACAAGAACATACTGATTAAAAACTGGCCAGGCGCAGTGGCTTACGCCTGGAATCCTAGCATTTTGGGAGGCTGAGGCAGGTGGATTGCCTGAGCTCAGGAGTTTGAGACCAGCCTGGGCAACATGGTGAAACCCTGTCTCTACTAAAAATACAAAAATTAGCTGGGTTTGGTGTTGCCTGCTTATAATCCCAGCTACTGGGAGGCTGAGGCAGGAGAAACATTTGAGCTCAGGAGGTGAAGGTTGCAGTGAGCCGCGATCACGCTGCCGTACTCCAGCCTGGGTGAGAGAGTAACAATCTGTCTCAAAACAAACAAACAAAACCCCCACAAAAAAACAGAAAAACATACTGATCAAAAATAAAAGACAGCCGGGTGCAGTGGCTCATGCCTGTAATCCCAGCACTTTGGGAGGCTGAGGCAGTTGAACCACAAAGTCAGGAGTTCAAGACCAGCCTGGCCAACATGGTGAAACTCCATCTCTACTAAAAATGCAAAAAAATTAGCTGGGCATCGTGGCGGGCACCTGTAATCCCAGCTACTCAGGAGGCTGAGGCAGGAGAACTGCTTGAACCTGCAAGGCAGAGGTTGCAGTGAGCCGAGGCCGTGCCACTGCACTCCAGCCCAGGCAACAGTGCGAGACTCCATCTAAAATACAAATTTAAAAAAATGCCAGGTGCGGTGGCTCATGCCTGCAATCCCAGCACTTTGGGAGGCCGAGGCAGGCAGATCATGAGGTTAGGAGATCGAGACCATCCTGGCTAACACGGTGAAACCCTGTCTCTACTAAAAATATAAAAAATTAAGTTGGGTGTGGTAGCGGGTGCTTATAGTCCCAGCTACTTGGAAGGCTGAGGCAGGAGAATGGCGTGAACCCGGGAGGCGGAGACTGTAGTGAGCTGAGATCGGCGCCACTGCACCCTAACCTGGGCGACAGAGCGAGACTCCATCTCAATAAATAAATAAATAAATAATAAAATAGGCCGGGCGCGGTGGCTCAAGCCTGTAATCCCAGCACTTTGGGAGGCCGAGACGGGCGGATCACGAGGTCAGGAGATCGAGATCATCCTGGCTAACGCAGTGAAACCCCGTCTCTACTAAAAATACAAAAACTAGCTGGGCGAGGTGGCGGGCGCCTGTAGTCCCAGCTACTCGGGAGGCTGAGGTGGGAGAATGGCGCAAACCCGGGAGGCGGAGCTTGCAGTGAGCTGAGATCGGGCCACTGCACTCCAGTCCGGGCGACAGAGCGAGACTCCGCCTCAAAAAAAAAAAAAAAATAAATAAATAAATAAATAAATAAATAAATAAAAAGATAAAAATAGTCAACTAAAATTGAAGACGCTAATCAACATATTTTTTCTCATTTTGTGTGAAATGTATATTAGCTATTTGTCTTTGTACTGATACCAAGACATCAGTCATTAGTAGTAATGGAAACAGTAACAATACAGCAGCAGCTATCATCTACTGAGTACCTGTATGCCAGGTAAAACTGTACTTATGGTCTAATTTAAACTCTACCATAACCCTGTGAAAAGAACATGTGTAGATGGTGTAGATGAGTAACATAGGAGTCAGAGAGATGAAACTGGCCATATCACAAAGTTATGAAGTAGCAGAGATTGTGAATTCAGTCTGACTCAAGAATGGACTTGTAAGCACTGCTATGTTTCTCCTCGTTTCTCTTACACTTAGGCTTTTTTAGAAAAAAAATGCTTATTTGAGAACTTTCAAAAAGAAAACGTATATTATATGATTTGGTAATCTATTACAGTAGCGGCCCCCAATGTACCAGGAATTCACACTTCCAACTACTCGTGGCCTTGTGTGGTCCTCTCCCCTAGAATCTGGGCTGGGCCTGTGACTAGCAATGCAATCACACGTGCACAGCCATAGAGTGAAACTAATCCTGTGCCAGTTCCAGGCCTCATCCTTCAGAAGACCTGTCAACATCTGCTTTTTGGAGGCCACCATGAAAGAAGTATGCCTACTTTTCTGGAGAGGACAAGAGGAAAGAGACAGGAAGGTGAAAAGGCAGGAAGGGAGGAAGACAGAGAGAGAGATTGGCACCAAAGCCCAGGTATGCCAGTGTTCCAACTGAGACTAGCTAATACTAAGTCTCCAATATAAGTGAATGTTCTATGTCAGACAGTTCCAGCCTCAACTTCACGCAACCATAAGAGTGTTGCCAAGCAAAACCAGGAGAACTACCTATCTGAGCCCCAGTCAACTTCCAGAATTGTAAGCAAATAAAATGGTTGCTTTTTAAGTTATTAAGCTTTGGCACAGTTTTATTACGTAGCAGTAAACAAACCATATGAAAAATACATGTTTAATTCTTGATTATCTAATAGAGTGCACATCATCAAGACCAAGATAATCGAAAAAAGAATGTCTGCCAAATTACACCCACAACATTCATAAAGGCATTCATTCAACATTTATTGAGGCCTAGTATGTGCCAGAAAGTAGGGTTATAAAGATGAATAAAGCATGGTCTTCACCTCAAAAACTCTCATTCTGGTAACAAGGATGGCAAGCAAAAGTAACTATAATGAAATGAATTATGTTCTTACATAACTGGGGCAGCCACAAACTGCCATCAGAGCATTAAAAGAGCATTATGATGGGAAAGAGAGTAGGAGACATTTAAAGAATAAGTTGTCAGTTGGAGGAGCAGGGGATGTCACCTTGAATAACAATAATATTTAGTATTATCATGGCTAACATTAATTAAGAATCTCCTATGTCCTAGGCACTGTGCTAAGCATTTTAAATAAGTTTCTCATTTTAATTCCCACAATGGCCAGGTAGATACTATCCTTATCCTCATTTTACACAGAAGGAAACTGAAGATTAGGCAAGTTTAGTTTCGCAAGCTTTCATGGCTAATAGGAACAACTAAAATAACGGCAAATATTAGTGACTCACTGATAGCCCTCAATAATAAAAAAAGGCTGGGCCGGGTGTGGTGGCTCATGCTTGTAAGCCCTGCACTTTGGGAGGCTACGGTGGGCAGATCACTTGAGGCAAGGAGTTCAAAACCAGCCTGGCCAACACAGTGAAATCTCGTCTCTATTAAAAATACAAAAATTAGCTGGCCTTGGTGGCGCACGCCTGTAATCCCAGATACTCGGGAGGATGAGACAGAAGAATTGCTTGAATCCGGGAGGCAGAGGTTGCAGTGAGCCGAGATTGAGATACTGTGCTCCAGCCTGGGTGACAGAGCAAAACTCCATCTCAAAAAAACAATAATAATAGTAATAACAATAAAAGGTTGTTCTATACTTGTTTGGCTTTTTAGATGACAAATTAGTCATATTATTTACCAGATTTATAGCAATAAGAATAGCTACTGGCCAGGAGCAGTGGCTCACGCCTGTAATCCCAGCACTTTGTGAGGCAGAAGCGGGCGGATCACCTGAGGTCAGGAGTTGGGAGACCAGCCTGGCCAGTATGGTGAAACCCCGTCTCTACTAAAAATGCAGAAATATTAGCCAAGCGTGGTGGCAGGAGCCTGTAATCCCAGCTACTCAGGGGGTTGAGGCAGGAGAACTGCTTGAACCCGCGAGGCAGAGGTTACATTGAGCTGAGATCATGCCATTGCACTCCAGCCTGGGTGACACAGCGAGACTCCGCCTCAAAAAAAAAACCCAGTTCTCTACTAAAACAAAATCGCCAGGCATGGTGGCTCACGCCTGTAATCCCAGTACTTCGGGAGGCTGAGGCTGGTGGATTACCTGAGGTCGGGTGTTCGAGACCAACCTGACCAACATGGTGAAACCCCATCTCTACTAAAAATACAAAATTAGCCAGGCGTGGTGGTGCATGCTTGTAATCCCAGCTACTCGGAAGGCTGAGGGAGGAGACTCACTTGAACCTGGGAGGCGGAGGTTGCCGTGAGTCAATATTGTGCCATTGCACTCCAGCCTGGGCAACAAGTGCGAAACTCCGTCTCAAAAAAAAAAAAAAAATCTACACACAAAAATATACCTCTACAACAAAACATTCACACACTTTCTTTCTTTCTTTTCTTTTTTTTTTTTTTTTTTTTTGAGACGGAGTCTCGTCTGTCGCCGGGCTGATGAGTGCGGTCTCAGCTCCTGCAACTGCCCGGTTACGCCATTCTCCTCCAGCTCCGAGAGTGGATCAGGCCCCAGCCCGGTGCTTTTTGTATTTTTTTTTATAAGCGGGGTTACCATGTTACGGAGGTCTCGATTCCTGACTCGTGATCGCCGTCTCGGCCTCCAAGTGTGGATACAGCTTCCTCTTTCTTTTCTTTTTTTTTGGAGATGAAGTCTTGCTCTGTTGCCCAAGCTGGAATGCAGTGGTGCAATCTCGGCTCAATGCAACCTCTGCCTCCCGGGTTCAAACAATTCTCCTGCCTCAGCCTCCCAAGTAACTGGGATTACAGGCACCTGCCACCACGCCCAGCGAATTTTTGAGGGTTTTTTTCTTTTGTGTTTTGTTTTTTTGAGACAGAGTCTCGCTCTGTCGCCCAGGCTAGAGTGTAGTGGCGCAATCTCCACTCACTGCAACCTCCACCTCCTGGATTCAAGCGATTCTCCTGCCTCAGCCTCCCGAGTAGCTGGGATTACAAGCACCCACCACCACGCCTGGCTAGTTTTCGAATTTTTAGTAGAGATGGGGTTTCACCATGTTAGCTAGGCCAGTCTCGAACTCCTGATCTCAGGTGATCCACCCACCTTGGCCTCCCAAAGTGGTGGGATTACAGGTGTGAGCCACTGGTGCCCGGCCAACTTTTTGTATTTTTAGTAGAGACGAGGTGTTACCATGTTGGCCGGGCTGGTCTCAAACTCCTGACCTCAGGTAATCCACCCACCTTGCCATCCCAGAGTGCTGGTATTACAGGCGTAAACCACCACACCCGACCAGAAAATGGCTAGTTTCTTTTTTTTTTTTTTTTTTTTTTTTGAGATGGAGTCCCACTCTGTTCCCCAGGCTGGAGTGCAGGGGCGCAATCTCGGCTCACTGCAACCTCTGACCCCCAGGTTCAAGCCATTCTCTTGCCTCAGCCTCCCAAGCAGCTGGCATTACAGGTGTACCACCTAACTTTTTTATATTTTTAGTAAAGACGGGGTTTCACCATGTTAGCCAGGCTGGTCTGGAACTCCTGACCTCAGATGATCCGCCCACCTCAGCCTCCCAAAGTGCTGGGACTATAGGTGTGAGCCACCGAGCCTGGCCAGAATGGCTTGTTTTAATTCTCCTTGACCTCCTTCTATATTTCTGGGGAGTCTTAAACTCAACCAGCAGCTTTCAGAGTGCCATATTTAAAGATGATTTCTGTACATCGGTGTTGTTCAGGAAATAAAAAGTTAAAAAAAAAAAGACAATTTGTAGGCCAGGCATGGTAGCTCACGCCTGTAATCCCAACACTCTGGGAGGCCAAGACAGGCAGATCACGAGCTCAGGAGTTTGAGACCGGCCTGGCCAATATGAGGAAACCCCGTCTCTACTAAAAACAGAAAAAGTAGTCGGGCATGGTGGTGTGCACCAGTAGTCCCAGCTACTCGGGAGGTGGAGGCGGGAGAATCACTTGAACCTGGAAGGCAGAGGTTGCGGTGAGCTGAGATCGTGCCACTGCACTCCAGCCTAGGTGACAGACCAAGACTCCACCTCAAAAAAAAAAAAAAAAAAGGCCGGGCGCAGTGGCTCAAGCCTGTAATCCCCAGCACTTTGGGAGGCCGAGACGGGCGGATCACGAGGTCAGGAGATCGAGACCATCCTGGCTAACACGTTGAAACCCCGTCTCTACTAAAAATACAAAAAACTAGCCGGGCAAGGTGGCGGAGCCTGTAGTCCCAGCTACTCGGGAGGCTGAGGCAGGAGAATGGCGTGAACCCGGGAGGCGGAGCTTGCAGTGAGCTGAGATCTGGCCACTGCACTCCAGCCTAGGTGACAGAGCGAGACTCCGTCTCCAAAAAAAAAAAAAAAAACTTGTGAAAAGATTTATTGGTCGAAAAGACTGACTCAAAAACCAATGTAAATATGTGGTCTTTTGCACACAAATACAGTCAAGCATCACAAAATGATGTTTTGGACAACAACAATCACATACATAATGGTAGTCCCATAAGATTATATTATTATATTTTTATATTTTTACTGTATCTTTCTTTCTTTCTCTCTCTTTCTTTCTTTCTTGAGACAGGGTCTAGTTCTGTTGTCGAGGCTGGAATACAGTGGTGTGATCATGGCTTACTGCACCCTCAGCCTCCTGGGCTCAAGGAATCCTCTCATCTTTGACTCCTGAGTAGCTGGGACCACAGGCATGCACCACCATACCTGGATAATTTTCAATTTCTTTGTGGAGATGGGGTCTCCCTATATTGCCCAGACTGGTCTCAAACTTCTGGGCTCAAGAGATCCTCCCACCTTGGCCTCCCAAAGTGCTGGGATTACAAGTGTGACCCACCATGCCTACTGTACCTTTTCTATGTTTAGATACACACTTACAATATGTTACAACTATCTACAGTATTCAGTATAGTAACATGCTGTACAGACTTGTACCCTAGGAGCAATAAACTATAGTTAGGTGTGTAGCAGATGATACCATCTAGGTTTGTACAATGACAAAATCGCCCAATGACACATTTCTCAGAATATATCCCTGTTGTTTTGACTGTATATGTGGGGCTTTTATTTTTACCCCCCTTATGTGCAATTAGTTTTGCTTCCAGTACTTTGGAGTTCCAGAATCAATATATTGCAACCTACCACCAACAAATGTTCCTTTAAGTATTTATAATAGACTCCAACTCTGCATTAAAAATGAGGCTGTGGGATGGGCGCAGTGGCTCATGCTTGTAATCCTAGCACTTTTTGAGGCTGAGGTGGGTGAACAGCCTGAGCTCAGGAGTTCAAGACCAGCCTGGGCAACATGATGAAACCTCCTTCTACTAAAAATACAAAAAATGAGCTGGGTGTGGTGGCATGTGCCTGTAATCCCAGCTACTTGAGAGGCTAAGGCAGGAGAATTGCTTGAACCCGGGAGTTGGAAGTTGCAGTGAACCAAGGTGGTGCCACTGTACTCCAGTATGAATGACAAAGTGAGACTGTCTTCAAAAAAAAAAAAAGGCTTTACATGGGAAAATATTCTTGTAAATGCTTATGATGTTACCAAAATTCTTATAATGTTAACAAAATGTTTATAATGTTAATAAAAATTAAAAAGTGATATAAAGTTGCATATACAGTAGTCTCTCAACTTTCCAGAATAATATATATAGAAAGATACATCAAATGTTAACTGCAGGCCGGGCAGTGTGGCTCAAGCCTGTAACCCCAGCACTTTGGAAGGCGGAGGAAGGTGGATCATGAGGTCAAGAGATTGAGACCATCCTGGCCAACATGGTGAAACCCCATCTCTACTGAAAATACAAAAATTAGCTGGGCGTGGTGGCACGCACCTGTAGTCCCAGCTACTCAGGAGGCTGAGGCAAGATAATTGCTTGAACCTGGGAGGCGAAGGTTGCAGTGAGCCAAGATTGCGTCATTGCACTCCAGACTGGGCAACAAGAGTGAAACTTCATTAAAAAAAAAACATATATATATATATTTCACCTGTTCTTGGTTTTCCCTGTATCTGGATTTAATCTTTTCTTAGAATACTATAATAGGAACATTTTAAGTACTACTACTGTAACAAATTATACTCAGATTTTTGTAGTATTTTGAAAATGGGTAACAGAAGAGGAAGTGGGAGATAAAAGGAGCAATAACGGCTTTCTTTTCTTTGCACTTTTTTTTTTTGAGACAGAGTTTCGCTCTTATTGCCCAGGCTGGAGTGCAATGGCACGATCTCAGCTCACTGCAACCTCTGTCTCCTGACTTCAAACAATTCTCTTGCCTCAGACTCCCGAGTAGCTGGGATTACAGGCGCCCACCACCACGCCCGGCTAATTTTTGTATTTTTAGTAAAGACAGGTTTTCATCATATTGGTCAGGCTTGTCTCAAACTCCTGACCTCAGGTGATCCGCCTGCCTCGGTCTCCCAAAGTGCTGGGATTACAGGCATGAGCCACCACGCCTGGCCAACAGCTTTCTTTTCTTTGTTAAGCTACTAAGACTTCCTGTCTTGGTTTTTTGAAATAACTTTTTTTTGAGTTTTTGTGTTTTTTTGGGGGGGGGGGACAGTCTTCTGTTGCTGAGGCTGGAGTGCAGTGGCGCCATCTTGGCTCACTGCAACCTCCACCTCCCAGGTATAAGCAATTCTCCTGCCTCAGCCTGCAGACTAGCTGGGATTATAGGTGTGTGCCACCACACCTGGCTAATTTTTTTTATATTTTTAGTAGACACAGGGTTTTGCTATGTTGAAGGCTAGTCTCGAACTCCTGACCTCATGTGATCCATCCACCTCGGCCTCCCAAAGTGCTGGGATTACAGGGGTGAGCCACTGCGCCCGGCCACCAACTAGTATCTTAATTAGGTGCAAGGATCTTACCATTTGCTCTTGAAGGAGCAGAGACTTGCTTTTGTTAGGGTCCTGAGAAATACTGAATCGGAATACCAAAAGGTATATGAAAGCCAACATAGTGATGTTATAGAGTGAATTAGAACACACAGAATAAAATACTGCATTTCTCACTATAGACACCTCCAGTACCTCAACTAATTCCCCTTTGATAATGTACAAAAATGAACTTTTTGGACTTACAAAGTTTAAAGACCAGGCCCTGACTTTGGCAATGTCATCAAAGTGGTGCCACTCTGTGAGGCCTGAGTGGCCAGCTGACATCACTACATGACATTTTGATCAGTTATCTCAGCTTATATTTTTGTTTTTGAAATGGAGTCTCGCTCTGTCGCCCAGGCTGGAGTGCAGTGGTGTGATCTTGGTTCACTGCAACCTCCGCCTCCCCGGTTCAAGCAATTCTCCTGCCTCAGCCTCCAGAGTAGCTAGGACTACAGGCACCCGGCACCACACCCGGCTAATTTATATTTTTTTAGTAGAGATGGGGTTTCACCATATTGGCCAGGTTGGATCTCTACTTATAACAAACAGAAAGGCCAATGCTGTAGAAATAGGACAAGTGATGAAAGATATAATAGAAGCGAAATCTAAAAATGAATACACAAATAGAACTTACATTTTTCTTGTTTTGTTTTTAGGGGTAGTAACCTAAGTATCAGCCACCAAAGTAAAGAGGAATGCATAAATCCAGGAGGGCAGTGATCTATTTCCTTGAACACAGAATCTAGGACCTAGAAGTTTCTCAGCCCTACAGTAGGCACCCAATAAATATTTACTTGAGTGAATGAACAAATGAATATTTAAGGACAGTGAGAGTTAATTTCTTTTTTCTTTTTTTTTTTTTTTTTGAGACGGAGTCTCGCTCTGTCGCCCGGGCTGGAGTGCAGTGGCCGGATCTCAGCTCACTGCAAGCTCCGCCTCCCAGGTTTACGCCATTCTCCTGCCTCAGCCTCCCGAGTAGCTGGGACTACAGGCGCCCACCACCTCACCCGGCTAGTTTTTTGTATTTTTTAGTAGAGACGGGGTTTCACCATGTTAGCCAGGATGGTCTCGATCTTCTGACCTCGTGATCCGCCCGTCTCGGCCTCCCAAAGCGCTGGGATTACAGGCTTGAGCCACCGCGCCCGGCCGGGAGTTAATTTCTTTGGTATTTACATCTTAGTACCAAGGATTCCAGCGAGCTATAGAGAACTATTCTTAATGATTTCAACATCAGCTAGGCCAAGTTGGCTGTAAACATTATCTGATTTCCTGAAGACAATGAACAGCTTTCTAGCCTTTAACTTATTCAAACATTAAGAGTTACAGACAATCCTTGCATTCCTACGCAGAACTTCCTTTTCTCTGAAAAGAGGGTAGAGCCTAAACTTAACCACAAGAGGAGAAACTGCTACATGTTGGCAGTTTTGACAGAATAACTTAAAAACATTTTTATTCTTCTTCCTTCTAAATGTTCAAACAACATGATTTCTTAACACGAGACAAATTTCATGCTAGATTTTAAAGGATAAGAAACTAAAGCAAAGATAAAAGGTAGGCTAGATGCAGCAGCTTACACCTGTAATACCAGTACTTTGGGAGGCTGAAGTAAGAGGATTGCTTGGGCTCAGGAGTTAGAAATTGTCCTGGCAGCTGGGAATGGTGGCTCACCCAGGTGCGGTGGTAATCCCAGCATTTTGGGAGGCTGAGGTGGGCAGGATCACCCGAGGTCAGGAGTTCG
This sequence comes from Rhinopithecus roxellana, assembly GCF_007565055.1. Classification (NCBI taxonomy): domain Eukaryota; kingdom Metazoa; phylum Chordata; class Mammalia; order Primates; family Cercopithecidae; genus Rhinopithecus; species Rhinopithecus roxellana. The sequence goes on from NC_044567.1 coordinate 48,807,985, forward strand.
AGGCCAGCCTGGCCAACATGGTGAAACCCTGTCTCTAGTAAAAATACAAAAAGTAGATGGGCATGGTGGCAGGTGCCTGTAACCCTGGCTATTCAGGAGGCTGAGGCAGGAGAATCTCTTGAACCCAGGAGGCGGAGGTTGCAGTGAGCCTAAGGTTGCAGTGAGAAAAGATTGTGCCACCTCACTCCAGCCTGGGCAAAAGAGCGAGACTCTGTCTCAAAAAAAAAAAAAAAAAGAAAAGAAAAGAAAAGAAAAGAAAAAGAAACCAGTCTGGGAAACACAGGAAGATATCATCTCTACTAAAAAAATTAAATAAAATTAGGCAGGCATGGTGGTGTGTACTTATAGCCCCTGCTGCTTGGGGATCTGAGATAGGAGGATGGCTTGAGCCCAGGAAGTCAAGGCTGCAGTGAGTTTTGATCATGCCACTGCACTCCAGCTTGGGTGACAGAGCAAGACTCTGGCTCAAAAAAAAAAAAAAAAAAAAGAGGCTGGGTGTGGTGGTTCAAGCCTGTAATCCCAACACTTGGGGAGGCCAAAGTGGGTGTTCAGGAGCCTGGGCAACATGCTGAAACCCCATCTCTACTAAAAATACAAAAAATTAGCCGGGTGTGATGGCACTTGCCTGTAGTCCCAGCTACTTGGGACACTGAGATGGGAGGATCACTTGAGCCTGGGAGGCAGAGCTTGCAGTGAGCCGAGATTGTGCCACTGCACTCCAGCCTGGGTGACAGCGAGGTCCTGTCTCAAAAAAAAAAAAAAGATAAAAAGTATGCCAAGAGTTTCTGAAAAGGTTAAACAAAAGGTTGCCTTTGATCCACCAATTCCTAGCTATATTCTAAAAGAACTGAAAACATGTCCACACAAATTCTTTACAGAAGCATTATTCATAATAGTCAAAAGTGGAATTAATCCAATAATCCAAATGTCCATTAACTGATGAATGGATAAATAAAATGTGGTATATCCACATAACAATTATTCAGCCATAAAAAGGTTTGAAGTACTGTTACGTGCTACCACATCAATCAACCTTGAAACATTATTCTAAGTCAAAGAAGTCAGTCACAAGGGGCTATATACCGTATGAATTCATTTATATAAATGACCAGAATAGGCAAATCCATGGAGACAGAAAGTAGTTTTGTGGTTGCCAGGGGATATGGGAGTGACAGCTAAGGAGTTCTTTTGGGGGTGATGAATATATACTTGAATTAGATAGTGGTGATGGTTGGACAACTCTACGAATATACTAAAAACCTTTGAATTGTAAACGTTAAGGCATGACTTTTATGGCATGTGAATTATATCTCAATAAAAAAGTCACATGCCAGGCAGCACAGTGGCTCACACCTGTAATTCCATCTCTGGAAGGCAGAGGTGGGAGGATCTTTTGAGCCCTGGAGTTGGAGACCAGCCTGGGAAATGCAACAAAACCCTGTCTGCACCCCCACCAAAAAAAAAGAAAAAAAAAAAGAAAAAGAAAAACAAAAATCATATGCCAAAAAGATATAAAATCAGCAAGTAAAAAATAAAGACAACAGGTGGTATCCCTTCCTCTCTGCTCTTCTCATGCTTCTCCCATGCAAAATCCTTGACTAAAGTGCCATGTATTTTACATAGTTACTCTGAAAATGACTGGAACCCTAAAAATATCCTAACCACCAAACAAAAGCAGCTGGTTATTTTGATAATATTTTTGTACCATAGACCTTCCTTAAAATGCAAGTTCACAGAGGACTTATGCCACAAACCCAAACATGCACAATCCCCTAGAGTTAGCTTTGAGAGATGCTGTTGTAACTGCCACTGGCACAAAACACATTCCCAAAAGAGACTCACACTCACAAAAGAGAACTACATTATTACTCAGTCTAGTCAGAAGGCAATGTCATCAGGAACCTAACTGTAATGGATGTCCATTTAATGTTTTCTGTCTCAAGCCCAAGACAATGGGCCTCAAAAACAAAACAAAACAAAGCTCATAATAAACTAAACTACAGAGAAGCATGTCCTGTATTTAAATTGTTGGATATAAAATTGAAAAAAGTATAGGTTTGAAAATTGAATACTAAACCATCTAAGGTGTAATCACATGATTTTTTTTAATGCATCCAATATCACAAGAAATTAATTATTCCCAGGTGCTAAACTCACTCATTTAGTGTCAACTCTACTGATTCTGAATTGTTAATACACAAACAATAATCATGCTCATATATAATACACCTTAACTGACTGAAATGTTAGATGGTATTTTAATATCTTTCTTTTTATACAATGTCTTAGATCTAGAGTCCCTATTTCAAAATAGCAGAAGGAATAATGCAGACATTTTCACAGAGAAATAAAGATGAGTGCATTGGAAGGCCTTGAAAAGTATTCACCAAATCAGCATAATCATATCTAGATTCTGCTTCCGGTTTCACTACTAAAATACAAAAGATGTCTGGCCTACACTGTATTTTTAAATACATAAAACCCGGCCGGGCGCAGTGGCTCACGCCTGTAATCCCAGCACTTTGGGAGGCTGAGGCAGGTGGATCACGAGGTCAGGAGTTCAAGATCATCCTGGTCAACTTGCTGAAACCTTGTCTCTACTAAAAATACAAAAATTAGCCGGGTGTGGTGGCGCGCAGACCTGTAATCTCAGCTACTCGGGAGGCTGAGGCAGGAGAATCGCTTGAACCCGGGAGGCGGAGGTTGCAGTGAGCCAAGATAGTGCCACTGCACTCCACCCTGAGCGACAGAGAGAGACTCCGTCTCAAAAAAAAAGATATATATACATATTTATATATGTTTGCATATGTTTTTTATATATATATAACCTAAAACATGTTGAGTCCTTAATGATGAGAATATCCAAAGACACTGTTTGCACAGCACTTTTCTACCATTTTCAGGTTCTATACAGCATGGAAGTGCTAAGACGACCATCTAGATTAATATGAAGTATGACCCAGAGAAATTCAGATGGAATCCCATTCACTCAAAAAGCACTTATTAAGCAGCTGCATTAATAGTAGCCTGAAGATTATCTGTCCTATCTCCAATTGGCAGCGGGTTTTATCTTTTTCTATACACGTTCGAGGGTATAGAGAAACCATATGACTTTCCTGTATCTTTGATAACTCTTTCCCTGTGAAACAGATAACTGCACCACTTGAAAATATCTTTAGCTTTTCATTTCAGCACTCCTCTCTTAAAATCTATTCTTCCATTTCCCTATATCTTTGTATTCCCTCTCTCAAGGAAAATGAAATAATTTTCCTCTGCTACTCCAACACAGCTTCACCTTCACCTTAAATTTTAAACCTTCTAGAACGGGATTACTCTAAATGATTTTTTAAAAAGCATTCAAAATCATATATTATTCAGGCATTAACTGCATTTATTTAGTGCCAACGCTACTGCTTCTCAATCCCTACCCCCTCCCTCACTCTCGCCCCTTAGTCCTCCCCTTCCAATATCCATTTTGTCTCCACTTTCAGTCTCCCAGGTCACTGTCCCACCTTTTCCTCAGGCTCTCTAAAATCAATGTCTACCTACCGGAGGTTTTCCCGAATAGTCTCCTCCTCCCCCGACTCATCACTACCCGCGTGACCCCCTCGGAATCTGCTCTGGTCCCTTACTCTCCCAAACTTCGGACCCCACCGCTACTCCCATCGCTGCCCCACAGTTTAGTGAACGCTCCTCACACCCTCCCTCCGCCCCCAAAACTTCCCCTTACGACCTCCTCAACTCCCACCTTCCCCGTTCTGACTCCACCAGGTCTCCTTTCAAATGAATGCCTCTTCCCTACTTCAGAGTTTTCGGACACTCCCACCCCTCAGAGCCCTCCCTGCCCTCGCCCGGCACCCGCGCCGCCCCCGGGCCCACAGCGCCCCTGTGGGTGTGGCCCTCTGACCTGCCTCCGCGCCTCCCGCAGCCCCTCAAGCCGGTGACCCAGCTCCCGCCGGTAGCTCTGAGCTGCTTCCACGTTCTCGCGGGCCTCCTGCAGCAGCAGCTCAGGCTCCAGCTCCATCGCCCCCCTCATCTGGCCGCGCGGCCGGCGAGACCTAGCGCGGCTTCCCGACCTGCGCCGCCTCGGAGCTGCCCGGCCCGGCCTCGCGCAGGCGGAAGCACCGCCCCGCCCCGCCCCACGACGACCTTGATTGACGGACGCGCTGCGGCGCCTCGCACGGGTGGCGTCTGGGTCCCAGCGCCGCTCGCCCAGCGGTTCACCCCGTCTCTTCCGTGCTGCTACACAGCGCGGCTGGCTAGGCCTCCTTGGTAAACGTACTGAGGCAGGGCAAGATTGATAACCAGCACCTCGCCAAGTGCTTCTCACAGCTCATCACATTGTTGCCTGACCTTCAGCCCTACCTGTATCTCCATTGCTCAGACGAGGAAATTGGGAGATAAAGGTGGGAATCGGCCTGGCGCGGTGGTTCACGCCTGCAGTCCCGGCACTTTGGGAGGCCGAGGCGGGCGGATCCCTTGAGCCCTGGAGTTCGAGACTAGCCTGGGCAACACGGCGAAACCCTGTCTCACCAAAAATACTACTACTATTACTACTACTACTACTATACTGCTACTACTAGCAACACGTAGTGGAGTGCGCCTGTGGTCCCAGCTAGCTACTCGGGAGGCTGAGTTGGGAGGATCGCTTGAGCCCAGGGGTCGAGGCTGCAGTGAACTGTGATGGAGCCACTGCACTCCAGCCTGGGCGACAGAGTGAGACCCTGTCTCTAAATAAAAAATCCTTTTTTCTTTTTAATTTAAAAAAATTTTAAAGTAGCGAATCGACTTTTCCAAGACGCAGGATTTGAGCACAGATCTGGTGCCAGAGCACGCCTTAGGGCAGGTTACTAAGACCCAGGTGTCAGCAGGGCGCGGTGGGTCACGCCTGTAATCCCAGCACTTTGGGAGGCCGAGACGGCTGGATCATTGAGGTCAGAAGTTCAAGACCAGCCATGGCCAACCTGGTGAAACCTCATCTCTACTAAAAATACAAAAATTAGCCGGGTGTGGTGGTGGGCGCCTGTAATCCCAGCTGCTGGAGGGCTGAGGCAGGAGAATTGCTTAAACCGGGAAGCAGAGGTTGCAGTGAGTCAATATTGTGCCACTGCACTCCAACCTGGGCAAAAAAGCGAGACTTGGTCTCATAAACAACAGCAGGCTGGGCGCGGTGGCTCACGCCTGTAATCCCAGCACTTTGGGAGGCCGAGGCGGGCAGAACACGAGGTCAGGAGATCGAGACCATCCTGGCTAGCGTGGTGAAACCCCGTCTCTACTAAAAATACAAAAAATTAGCCGGACGCGGTGGCGGGCGCCTGTAGTCCCAGCTACTGGGGAGGCTGAGGCAGGAGAATGGCGTAAACCCGGGAGGCGGAGCTTGCAGTGAGCTGAGATCCGGCCGCTGCACTCCAGCCTGGGCGACAGAGCGAGACTCCGTCTCAAGAAAAAAAACAAACAACGAAAAAACAACAAAACCCGGGTGTCACCACCCAGAAGCTTGTGGACTAATGAGGGATCCAAGAGAGAGCCCCAAGAGATGACCAGCAGGACAGCAATTCTGGCACAAGTCCAAGAAGGGTGTTGGCAAGCGTTGTCTGTAAGGACCGTAGTGAATAAGCTGGGCTTGGGCTTGCCAGACCAGAAGGTATCTGTCACAATAGGTGTGACTATATGCAATAAAACCTTATGGGCAGGGCGTGGTGGCTCACACCTGTAATCTCAAGAAGCTGAGGTAGGAGGATTGCTTGAGCCCAGGAGTTCCAGACCAGCCTGGGCAACATGGCAAAACCCTGTCTCTACAGAAAATACAAAAATTAGCCGAGCATGATGGCGAACCTGTGGTCCCAGCAAATTGGGAGGTTGAGGTGGGAGGATCTCTTGAGCCAGGGATGTGGAGGCTGCAGTGAGCAGTGATCGCACCACTGCACTCCAGCCTGGGTGACAGAGTGAGACCCTGTCTCAAAAAAATAATAATAATACAACCCAGGCAACATGGCAAAACCTCTTCTCTACAAATACAAAAAATTAGCGAGGCGTGGTGGCACGCTCCTGTAGTCCCAGCTACCTGGGAGGCTGAAGTGGCAGGACTGCTTGAGCCCAGAAGTTTGAGGCTGCAGTGAGCAGAGATCATGCCACTGCACTCCAGGTTGGTGACAGTGTGAGACCCTGTCTCAAACACAAAAACAAAACAACAACAACAATAATAATAATAATAAGGAAATGAATAAATAAAATGTGTTGCATAGATAGAATGCTCAGGAAAGAAAGGGAATGAATCAGATCTATATGTATCATGAATGGCTTTTGAAAAAAAGTGAGGTGGGGTGTGCTGGCTCAGGCCTGTAATCCCAGCACTCTGGGAGGCTGAGACAGGTGGATATCGAGATCAGGAGTTCAAGACCAGCCTGACCAACATGGTGACCCGTCTCTACTAAAAATACAAAAAATTAGCCAGGCATGGTGGTGCAAGCCTGTAATCCCAGCTATTCAGGAGGTTGAGGCAGGAGAATCACTTGAACCAGAGAGGTGGAGGTTGCAGTGAGCCAAGATTGAGCCATTGCACTCCAGCCTGGGCAACAGAGCCAGACTCCGTCTCAAAAAAAAAAAAAAAAAAAAACCATGTTAAATGAAAAAAGCAAATTGGCTGGGCACAGTGGCTCACCCCTGTAATCTCAGCACTTTGGGAGGCCGAGGAGGGTGGATCACCTGAGGCCAGGAGTTCCAGACCAGCCTGGCCAAGATGGCAAAACCCTGTCTCTACTAAAAATACAATTAGCTGGGCGTGGTGGTACACACCTGTATTCCCAGCTACTTGGGAGGCTGAGGCAGGAGAATCGCTTGAACCAGGGAGGTGGAGGTTGCAGTGAGCTGAGATTGTGGCGCCACACTCCAGCCTGGGTGACAGAGCCAGACTCCATCTCAAAAAAAAAAAAAAAAAAAAAAACCAGCAAATTGCTGGTGGAGCGTGGTGCCGGGCTCAGTGGCTCATGCCTGTTATCCCAGCACTTTGGGAACTCGAGTTGAGCAGATCACCTGGGGTCAGGAGTTCGAGACCAGCCTGGCCAACATGGCGAAACCCCGTCTCTACTACAATACAAAAATTAGCCCCGCGTGGTGGCACGCGCCTGTAGTCCCAGCTACTCGGGAGGCTGAGGCAGGAGACTCGCTCGAACCTGGAGGCGGAGATTGCAGTGATCCGAGGTCGTGCCACTGCACTTCAGCCTGGGCTACAGAGGGAGACTCCGTCTCAAACAAACAACAACAAAAACGATACACTCAAACAAATGTAACAGGCTATATTCAATATAATTGCAACTTTAACGTAAAAAAAAAAAAGAAAAAGAGCTGTTTTACCAAGGACCCGACAACACAGGGCGCGTTCGCATCAAAACCGTGAAGTAAAAGGCGGCCCGGGTCATTATAGAAAAGTACTACAAGGCCGGGCGCGGTGGCTCAAGCCTGTAATCCCAGCACTTTGGGAGGCCGAGACGGGCGGATCACGAGGTCAGGAGATAGAGACCATCCTGGCTAACACGGTGAAACCCCGTCTCTACTAAAAAATACAAAAATCTAGCCGGGCGAGGTGGCGGGCGCCTGTAGTCCCAGCTACTCCGGAGGCTGAGGCAGGAGAATGGCGGGAACCCGAGAGGCAGAGCTTGCAGTGAGCTGAGATCCGGCCACTGCACTCCAGCCCCGGCGACAAAGCGAGACTCCGTCTCAAAAAAAAAAAAAAAAAAAAAAAAAAAAAAAAAAAAAAAGAAAAGAAAAGTACTACATTCGCCTGGGCAAAGACTTCTATACGAACAAGCGCGTGTGTGAGGAGATCGCCATTGTCCTCAGCAAGAAGCCCCGCAACAAGATAGCAGGCTATGTCACGCATCTGATAAAGCAGATTCAGAGGGGGCCAGTGAGAGAGAGGTATCTCCATCAAGCTGCAGGAGGAGGAGAGAGAAAGGAGAAGACAATTGTGTTCCCGAGGTCTCAGCTCTGGATCAGGAGATCATTGAAGTAGAATCCTGACACTAAGGAAATGCAGAAGATTTTGGACTTCGGTAGTCTGTCCAACCTGTAGGTCACCCAGCCTACAGTTGGGATGAATTTCAAAACGCCTCGGGGAGCTGTTTGAGTCTTTGTGTAATGCTGTAATATTTTCAATAAACCTGGGACAATGGGAAAAAAAAAAGAAAAAAGGAAAAAGAAAAAGTAAAGGCTAACCAAACCCATGAAAACAATGCAAATGATGCATGAGATTAGAAACCAGAAAATTACTGGCACCCTGCGAGGACTGAACACAGGCCAACCAGATGAAGCAATGACTGCTTTTCTCGGCTGTTCGAGAGGACGAAATCCACAGAAGAAATGCCTCCTTAGTCGAATAGGTACTTCGACTTTTACAGGTGTAAAGTCGAATTTTAGGCCGGGCGTGGTGGCTCAAGCCTGTAATCCCAGCACTTTGGGAGGCCGAGACGGGCGGATCACGAGGTCAGGAGATTCAGACCATCCTGGCTAACATGTGAAACCCCATCTCTACTAAAAGATACAAAAACAACAACAACAACAAAAAAAGTCGAATTTCGGATCCTGAGTGGACGTATATTGAGGTAGAAGGCTCGCCCAAATATTAGCATTTTATTGTGCATGGTAACAATGTAAATTATTTCCTTTTTCTGCATTTTCCTCTTTAAAGAGGGGCTAGCCTAGGGCGTTAAGAGTCTAAATTTTCCTCTCTCGGCTTTCGGCTCGGAGGGGGCAAAGGTGAAACTTTCTTCGGTCGTTCCGAATCCGGGTTCATCCGACACCAGCCGCCTCCACCATGCCGCCGAAGTTCGACCCCAACGAGATCAAAGTCGTATACCTGAGGTGCACCGGAGGTTAAGTCGGTGCCACTTCTGCTCTGGCCCCCAAGATCGGCCCCCTGGGTCTGTCTCCGAAAAAGGTGGGTGATGACATTGCCAAGGCAACGGGTGACTGGAAGGGCCTGAGGATTACAGTGAAACTGACCATTCAGGACAGACAGGCCCAGATTGAGGTGGTGCCTTCTGCCTCTGCCCTGATCATCAAAGCCCTCGAGGAACCACCAAGAGACAGAAAGAAACAGAAGAACATTAAACACAGTGGGAATATCACTTTTGATGAGATCATCAACATTGCTCGACAGATGCGGCACCGATCCTTAGCCAGAGAACTCTCTGGAACCATTAAAGAGATCCTGGGGACTGCCCAGTCTGTGGGCTGTAATGTTGATGGCCGCCACCCTCATGACATCATAGATGACATCAACAGTGGTGCTGTGGAATGCCCAGCCAGTTAAGCACAAAGGAAAGTATTTCAATAAAGGATCATTTGACAACTGGTGGAAAAAAAAAAGTCTAAATTTTAATTCTGTCAACAACTGACTAGGTGACTTAGTGAAATCACGTCCTCAACGGTGAAACTGATAGGACAGAAGTTCAAATTTCCGAATTCCCGGGTTGGCTTTCAATTCCACCATGCGATCGTTCCGCCCCCCGCGAGTTCGCCAAGGGAGTTATTTTGGCCCTCTCGACACACCGTCCGCGCAGCCTCCAGAAACAGCCGTAAACTCCGCCCCTTGCGCTCAGGACGGCGCGAAAACCCAATTGACAAGAATTCCCTCCGAAGCGCTGTGGTCCGATCTGCGTTCCGCTTGCTTTCCCCGCCCAGGCCCGGTCCCGGTCCCGAGCGCTCAGCCTGGAGCGCGGGTTTCGAGGGCACCCTACATACACTGGCCGTGCCTCAGGGATCTCGCTGCCCGCGCTTTCTCATTGCCTCTTTCCGTGTTCGACTCGGCTGATCTGGGCCCAGCCTCCGCTCCGGCTCCCTGTCGGTGGGCGCGGGGGAATCCTAAACGGATTCCCAGAAACTTACAGAATCCCAGAAACTTGCTCCTACTGGAGCGGGCCCGCCTCCATGGCCTCCAGGCAGACCGGGCTGGACCGCGTAAGGTCCTAGGAGACGGGATTCCAGGAAGCGGGGAGTATGGTGGGGGTCCTGGCCATGGCGGCTGCAGCTGCTCCCCCTCCCGTGAAGGACTACGAGATTGAGGTGAGGTTGAGTCGAGGATCTGTTGAGTTCCTTCCTCTGTCTTTTGGGGGACTGGGAGGTGGGTCTGGGGGGAGGTGATCCTGACTTTCCCTCTGTAAGGGGAAAGGTGGGACATTGTGAGGACCCACAGCTGTGACACATTGTGTGCAGCGGTTGCCAGAGCGTGTCGTTTTTTAGAGTCGTGACAAGTCCTGATAAACATTTGGATTGTGAGATATTTGCGGGGCACAGTAAATTGGGGACTTAAGATAACACGGCCAGTTCCCAGATCCCGAAATGTTGGTGGAACGTGATGTTTTGTACTTCTGGCATGTCACAGAGGATCCCAGGGTCAAGTTCTGGGTTCGTGATATGGAATCACTGAACTTTAGCTCTGAAAAAGATCTTTAAGTTCAACTAGTTCATACATTCACCTGTGCTTGGAATGCCACTTTTTTTGGTCTACTTAGTTGTTATGCTGATATTCCTTTGCTAAATCAAGGCAGTTAGTTACTCAGCTTGTCTTCTGGTACTTGATGTACACAGTTCTTGATTTTTATGTCGTCTGTTTTATCAATCTTTCCGTTACAGTTTCTGGTTTTGGTGCCCTAATGCTAAGAAGCCCTGTTTCATAATAACGATACTTACCATTTAGTATGGTAAGGGTTAAAACCTTATACACATTATTTTGCTTAATAGCAACCCTGTGGTCTATTATCTGTATTCTACAAATGAAAGAAGGTAAAAAGTAGCTAAAAGTAAGTTAAATTTTTTGAAAAAGTAAATGGAAAAGTTAAAAGTAATTTGCTTAACATTTTACACCAGTAAATGTCAGAGCCAGCATTTAACTTAGATTTGCCTGACTCCGGAGCCTATGTATGTTGCCTTTGATACAATTGCAGTTTTATTTATTATTTATTATTATTATTATTATTATTATTATTTATTTTTTATTTTTTTGAGACGGAGTCTCACTCTGTCACCCAGGCTGGAGTGCTGTGGCCGGATCTCAGCTCACTGCAAGCTCCGTCTCCCGGATTCACGCCATTCTCCTGCCTCAGCCTCCCGGGTAGCTGGGACTACAGGCGCCGCCACCTCGCCCGGCTAGTTTTTTGTAGTTTTTAGTAGAGACGGGGTTTCACCGTGTTAGCCAGGATGGTCTCGATCTCCTGAACTCGTGATCCGCCCGTCTCGGCCTCCCAAAGTGCTGGGATTACAGGCTTGAGCCACCGCGCCCGGTTATTATTTTTTTTGAGACGGAGTCTCGCTCTGTCGCCCAGGCTGGAGTGCAGTGGCCGGATCTCAGCTCACTGCAAGCTCCGCCTCCCGGGTTCACGCTATTCTCCTGCCTCAGCCTCCCGAGTAGCTGGGACTACAGGCGCGCACCACCTTCTCTGGCTAGTTTTTTGCATTTTTTAGTAGAGACGGAGTTTCACCGTGTTAGCCAGGATGGTCTCGATCTCCCTGACCTCGTGATCCGCCCGTCTCGGCCTCCCAAAGTGCTGGGATTACAGGCTTGAGCCACCGCGCCCGGTTATTATTTTTTTTGAGACGGAGTCTCGCTCTGTCGCCCAGGCTGGAGTGCAGTGGCCCGATCTCAGCTCACTGCAAGCTCCGCCTCCCGGGTTCACGCTATTCTCCTGCCTCAGCCTCCCGAGTAGCTGGGACTACAGGCGCGCACCACCTTCTCTGGCTAGTTTTTTGCATTTTTTAGTAGAGACGGAGTTTCACCGTGTTAGCCAGGATGGTCTCGATCTCCCTGACCTCGTGATCCGCCCGTCTCGGCCTCCCAAAGTGCTAGGATTACAGGCTTGAGCCACCGCGCCCGGCCACAATTACAGTTTTATAAATAATAAATCAATGGCGTTTTCTAATACATGTATGATTTCTTTTTTTTTTTTTTTTTTTTTTTTTGGAGACAAGGTCTTGCTCTGTCACCCACCCAGTCTGGAGAGCAGTGGCACGATCTTGGCTCATTGCAAACTCCGCCTCGCAAGTTCAGTGATTCTTCTGCCTCAGCCTCCCGAATAGCTGGGATTACATGCGTGTGCCACTACGCTCAGCTAAGTTTTTGTATTTTTAGTAGAGACGGGGTTTCACCACGTTGGCCAGGCTGGTCTCAAATTCCTGACCTCAAGTGATTCACCTGCCTTGGCCTCCCAAAGTACTGGGATTACAGGTGTGAGCCACCACGCCTGGCCTGGTTTAACTTTAAAGCTTATTTTCTTTCTAATGTATCACGTTTTTCACCTAAAGAAGGCTTCCTTTTTTTAATCCTATTACGTAAACCATTAGATCCATGTTTAAAATTTATATTTTGTATTATCTTGCTTGAAATAAGTGCCTTTTTTTCTTTTAAATTGCTAGCCATGCAAAAAGCGAAGGAAAGATGATGACAGATCTTCCTGCAAAACAATTACAAAATATTTATCACCACTAGGGAAGACTAGAGACAGGGTTTTTGCTCCACCAAAACCTAGTAATATTCTGGATTATTTTAGAAAGACCTCACCCACAAATGAGAAGACGCAATTAGGGAAAGAGTGCAAGATAAAGTCATCTGAATCAGTACCTGTTGACAGCAACAAAGACTGTATGACACCTTTGGAAATGTTCTCAAATGTAGAATTTAAGAAAAAAAGAAGGAGGGTTAATTTATCTCATCAACTAAATAATATTAAAACTGAAAATGAAGCTCCAATTGAAATTAGTAGCAATGATAGCAAAGAAGACTGTAGTTTAAATAATGCTTTTGTGGAAAATAGTACTTCTATTTTACTTTACAAGAAACAAGTAGAGGTACTTGCAGAAAACATTAAAGATACAAAAAGTCAACCAAATACTATGCCCTCCCTGCAAAATTCTAAAAAAGTAAATCCTAAACAAGGGACCACAAAAAATGACTTCAAAAAGTTGAGAAAAAGGAAGTGCAGAGATGTAGTAGATCTATCTGAAAGCTTACCCTTGGCAGAGGAACTAAATTTGCTTAAAGAAGATGGTAAAGATAGTAAACAGATGGAGAATACTACAAGCTACTCTAGAGATAATGTAACTGAAGCAGCCCAGTTGAATGATAGTACAATAACTGTCTCATATGAGGAATTTTTAAGAAGTCACAAGGAAAATAAAGTGGAAGAGATACCAGACTCTACAATGTCAATTTGTGTTCCTTCTGAAACTGTTGAAGAAATAGTCAAAAGTGGTTATATAAGTGAATCAGAAAACTCTGAAATTTCCCAGCAGGTACGCTTTAAGACAGTTACTGTTCTTGCACAGGTTCACCCTATTCCACTCAAAAAGATAGGGAAAATACCCCAAATTTTCTTGAAACAAAAGCAATTGGAAATGGAAAATAGTTTATCTGATCCTGAGAATGAACAGACAGTTCAGAAAAGAAAATCTAATGTTGTTATACAGGAGGAAGAATTAGAATTGGCTGTTTTGGAAGCTGAAAGTTCTGAAGCTGTGAAACCAAAATGCACTCTAGAAGAAAGACAGCAATTTATGAAAGCATTTAGGCAGCCAGCATCAGATGCACTTAAAAATGGAGTTAAAAAGTCTTCTGATAAGCAGAAAGATCTTAATGAAAAATCTCTACATGAAGAAGGAAGAGATGATAGTTCTAAAAAAATCATGGAAAATCCTGGTATCCAAATGGTTTCAAAAAATGGCAATTCACAGGCACACACTGATAAAGGAAGTTTTCCGAAGGAGAAAAATAAAAAGCTAAATAAGAAGAATAAGAAAACATTAGATACTGGGGCTATTCCAGGCAAAAACAGAGAGGGAAACACTCCAAAGAAAGAAACAACCTTTTTCTTAAAAGAGAAACAATATCAAAATAGAATGAGTTTAAGACAAAGGAAAGCAGAATTTTTCAAAAGCAGCACTTTATTTAACAATGAAAGTCTTGTTTTTGAAGATAGAGCAAATGATGACCTTCTAAAGGTTTCCTCTCTGTGTAACAATAATAAATTGTCAAGAAAAACCAGCATACCGGTTAAAGATATTAAGCTTACATATTCTGAAGCTGAATCTGAAGACAGCTTGCTAAATGTTTCCACGCCCAAGTCAACCAGAAGATCTGGAAGAATTAGCAGCACACCTACTGCAGAAACCATTAGAGGTATTGATTCTGAAGATGTACAAGATAGTAGTCCACTAAAGGCTTCCACTCCAAAAGCAACCAACTTACCAGAAAAGCGTAGTTTATATACAGCGGAATTAATAACAATACCCTTTGATTCAGAGAGCCCTATTAGGTAAGGTTTGTTTTTGTTCTAACGTTCTAGTATTCTGCATGTATTATTAGCTGGGGACAAAAATGCTTCAAGTATTGGAGGGTATTTTTTTTTTCTAGAACACAGCTATTAATAAGAAAAATAACAGGATTTCTTTTTTTTTTTTTTTTCTCACTGTGTCACCCAGGCTGGAGTGCAGTGGGGCGATCTCGGCTCACTGCAACCTCCACCTCCCAGGTTCAATCAATTCTCCTGCCTCAGCCTCCCAAGTAGCTGGGACTACAGGTACCCACCACCACACCCAGCTAATTTTTGTATTTTTAGTAGAGATGGGGTTTTACCATGTTGGCCAGGCTGGTCTTGAACCCCTGACTTCAATCCACCCTCCTGGCCTCCCAAAGTGCTGGGATTACAGTCATGATCACCGTGCCTAGCCTTGAAGAAAAAGAACAGAGCTTCAAAAATGCTTCTTTGTTTGCCACATTTAGTTAAAAATTAGTTTTAATTTTAATTTTTAATTTAATTTTATTTAATTTTGTTTTATTTTATTTTATTTTGAGATGGAGTCTCATTCTGTTGTCCAGTCTGGAGTGTAGTGGCACGATCTTAGCTCACGACAACCTCCACCTTCTGGGTTCAAGTGATTCTCATGCCTCAGCCTCCTGAGTAGCTGGGATTACAGGTGCGTGCCACCATGCCCGGCTCATTTTTGTATTTTTAGTAGAGAAGGGGTTTTACCATGTTGGTCAGGCCAGTCTTGAACTCCTGACCTCAAGTGATCCGCCTGACTCAGCCTCCCAAAGTATTGGGCTTACAGGTGTGAGCCACTGCACCCGGCAAGTTTGACTTAACTTTTGAATCAGTGGTTTGAAACTGATGGGAATTATTTTTTTCTCCTGTTTAAGAACATTCCAGAAATTGGAGCCCTAGTTGGTTCTTAGCTATCTATCTATCTATCTATCTATCTATCTATCTATCTATCTATATCTGTCTATCTGGAAACAAGGTCTCACTGTGTTGCCCAGGCTGGTCTCGAACTCCTGGGGTCAAGCAATCCTTCCATATTAGGGTCCTGAGTAGCTGGGATTACATGCAGATGCACAAGCTCTATTTTATCTATATTTAATTGAGATTCTTTATGTTATAATAATGAAAATGTTTCTGAATACCTTATTTTTATTTCAGAATGAAATTCACCAGAATTAGTACTCCCAAAAAATCTAAGAAAAAATCTAACAAAAGATCTGAGAAATCTGAAGCAACTGATGGAGATTTTATTTCTCACACTAAAAAGGTAATTAAAATAGTAGAGTCCTATAAGTGCCATTCTGTTTCCTTAAAAAACAAACAAAAAAACCCCACATTACTATTGGAAGTAATGAGCCATAATAAAATTCATGTATTTTATAAATTGGTTAACTACAACCCTATGATATTTTTCACTATTATCCCATTCCTCTAGTTAATTAAGATATCTTATTGTGAGGTGAAAGCAATTGATAAAGGCAGAGTATAATCTATTTATAAAAAGCTTTCTTAGTAAGTTTACATCGTGATCATTTTCCCTAACACTGATGATCTTAGTTTGGGCTGCTGTAACAAATTACCATACACTGAGTGGCTTAACCAACAGAAATGTATTTCTCACAGTTATGGGGATTGAGAAATGCAGGATCAAGGCGTCAGTTGATGCAGTGTCTGGTGAGGCTGTCTTCTTGTTTTCTCACATGGTAGAGAACAGGTAGAGAGAGGGCTTCACCCTCATGACCTAATCACCTCATAAAGGCCCTACCTCTTAATACCATTACATAGTGGGTTGATTCCAACATACGAATTTTCAGAGGATATATTCAGTCTGTAACACTGCCTGTAGGTCATGATTGAATTTTTCCTTTATTTCTGTAGATTAGAAATAGAGACTCAAAAGCAGAGTTTCTCAACCTTGCTATTATTGACATTTTGGCTGGATAACTCTTTGCTGGGGAGGGCTGTCCTGTGCATTGTAGGATGTTTAGCAGCACTCTGGCCTCTATCCATAAGATACCAGTAGCACCCAACTAACTCCTGTATAATGACAACCAAAAATGTGTCCAGACATTGCTAAATATTCCCTGGAGGGGAAAATAATCACTTCCACTTGAAAAACTACAGCTCTAAAGGGAGAGGTAAGATATACAAGAGTGGTTTAGTTGTTTCTGCAAAATAAGCTCCTCGTCCCCACCGTGGCAGAATTGGAGTACGTACGGGTATGTGTATTTCTTTTTTTTTTTTTTTTATTATACTTTAAGTTCTAGGGTACATGTGCATAACGTGCAGGTTTGTTACATATGTATACTTGTGCCATGTTGGTGTGCTGCACCCATCAACTCGTCAGCACCCATCAACTCGTCATTTACATCAGATATAACTCAAAATGCAATCCCTCCCCCCTCCCCCTTCCCCATAGGGGTATATGTATTTCAAAAAAGCCACCAAGGTGACTCTGAATTAATCCTTGGGTGAAAACAACTGCTACATTGGTATCTCCTTTGCTTCTATTCAGTAGCTGTCATTTTTTGGCATCTTACCACATTCTAGGCAGTGTGCTTAGTACTCACATCATTAATCTCATAAAGTAAATATTATTTAACCCTTATTTATAGATGAAGAAACTTGCTGTTAGTTCACAGGATGAGGAAACCTGTGTTTTTATTTGTGATTCTGGGAAGTGTCTTTCCTAGAGTTACACAACTATAAGCAGTTAGAAAGACGGTCTTTAGTCCCAGCACTTTGGGAGGCCGAAGCAGGCGGATCACCAGGTCAGGAGATCGAGACCATCCTGGCTAACATGGTGAAACCCTGTCTCTACTGAAAATAAAAAAATTAGCCGGGCGTATTGGTGGGCGCCTGTAGTCCCAGCTACCTGGGAGGCTGAGGCAGGAGAATGGCGTGAATCCGGGAGGCAGAGCTTGCAGTGAGCCGAGATTGCGCCACTGCCCTCCAGCCTGGGTGACAAAGCGAGATTCCGTCTCAAAAAAAAAAGAAAAGAAATATGGTCTTTAGTCTTTTGGAAAACATGCAAGATTCCAGCTGATTGTACCACAGCTAAAGGTTAAAAGTCTCTGTGGTGAACTTTGTCCCACATATTTTATTCTTCTTAATTCTAGAGGACAGCTTCAACTTTAACTTTTTTTAGAGATATTATGCCTTGGTTTGCCTCACGTACTACTTAAAATTGGGATTTAATGATAAATTTTCCAGCAAGAGAAGTCTCAAATGTATCCAAATTGGGACCTTTATCCAAACTTACTTAGATCAATTATTTTATCTCATTCTCTGTCAATGAACCTCTTACCACAGGGCCCTTGTTCTCTGAAGCCTTATCCAGGCTTGTGTACTAGCTCTAGGAGAAAATCTTAGTAATTTTCTGGGTGAGATTTTTCTTTTTTGTTTCTTTTTTCTTTTCGTTTGTTATTTTTGTAGAGACAGGGTCTTGCTCTTTGGCCCAGGCTGGTCTCGAACTCCTAGCCTCAAGCAATCCTCCAGCCTTGGCCTCCCACAGTGCTGGCCAGATTTTTCATGTTTCTATGAGAATAAGAGTAAACTGGTTCTCCTAACAGCTCCATATTCATAACAGCTTATTGTTTATCCTTTCAGATAATAGTTTAATAGTTAGATTTTTTCTCTCCAGACATTTTTCTCTGCTTAAATAGATACATCATCTGGGTTTTTTTTGGTTTTTGGTTTTTTTTTTTTTTGAGACAGAGTCTTACTCTGTTGCCTAGGCTGGAGTGCAGGGGCGCGATCTCGGCTCACTGCAAGCTCCACCTCCCGGGTTCACGCCATTCTCTTGCCTCAGCCTCCCGAATAGCTGGGACTACAGGCGCCGCCACCCCGCCCAGCTAATTTTTTGTATTTTTAGTAGAGATGGAGTTTCATCATGGTCTCGATCTCCTGACCTCGTTATCCACTCACCTCGGCCTCCCAAAGTGCTGGGATTACAGGTGTGAGCCACCATGCCTGGCCGATATGTCATCTTTTTTTAAAGGGATCACATAATGTAAACTGTTCTGCCTCTTTCTGTGTGTGTATGCTCAATTCCAACATAAAAACTTGTTGAACTCAATATGGAAAGCACATTTTCTGGACAATAATATTTAAATGCACATGGTCACATTGTATACCAATGGCAGTGCTAGGCCCTAAGGTCAGACTTTATTCTTACCTATGCTCTTTTTCCGTATCGTAATACCTTTTCAACCTTGTTCCAAGGATTCAGCCTGAAATACTCTTTGTACTCTAGACTACTATGTTGTATTTTTTGTTTGTTATTTTTTGAGACAGTCTTACTCTGTTGCCCCGGCTGGAGTGCAGTGCCATAATCATGGCTCACTGCAACCTCAACTCCCCAGGTGCAATCCAGTCTCTCACCTCAGACTCCCAAGTAGCTGGGACTACAGGCATCATGCCTGGCTAATTCTTAAATTTTTCATAGAGATGGAGTCTTGCTATATTGCCCAGGCTTGTCCTGAACTCCTGGGCTTAAGTGATTTTCTCACCTGGGCCTCCCAAAGTGCTTGGATTACAGGCATGAGCCACTGCACCTGGCCTTATGTTGTACTTTTTATGTAATAGATCTTCTTGGTCTATCTGTCTCTGTTTCTCTCTCTATATATAGGTATGTGTGATGTATATACACATGATAGACACAGTAATAAAGTATACTGTATAATTGCACTATACCTGTTTGTACTCTTTCTTTCTTTTTTTTTTTTTTTTTGAGACGAAGTGTCACTCTGTCACCCAGACTAGAGTGCAGTGGCACGATCTCTGTCCCAGGATCTCTATCCCCGGTTCATGCCATTCTACTGCCTTAGCCTCCCGAGTGGCTGGGACTACAGACGCCCGCCACCATGCCCAGCTAATTTTTTGTATTTTTTAGTAGAGACAGGGTTTAACCACGTCAGCCAGGATGGTCTCCATCTCCTGACCTCGTGATCCGCCTGCCTTGGCCTCCCAAAGTGCTGGGATTACAGGCCTGAGCCACCGAGCCCAGCCGTCTCCTTTTTTTTTTTTTTTTTTTTATGAGACAGAGTTTCCCTCTTGTTGCCCAGGCTGGAGTGCTGTGGTACGATTTTGGCTCACTGCAACTTCCACTTCCCAGGTTCAAGCGATTTTCCTGCCTCAGCCTCCCAAGTCATTGGGATTACAGAGGCCCACCACCAAGCCCAGCTAATTTTTGTTATTTTTTAGTAGAGATGGGGATTTCACCATGTTGGCCCAGGGTGGTCTCAAACTCCTGACCTCAGGTGATCCACCCACCTCGGCCTCCCAAAGTGCTGGGATTAGAGTTGTGACCCATTGTGCCCGGCCTCTTTCTTCTTTATCACATATAAGAAGCTTGAGGCTGGGTGTGGAGGCTCACGCCTGTAATCCCAGCACTTTGGGAGGCTGATGCAGGCAGATCACCTGAGGTCAGGAGTTTGAGACCAGCCTGGCCAACATGGTGAAACCCCATCTCTGCTAAAAATGCAAAAATTAGCTGGGTGTGGTGGCGTGCGCCTGTAGTCCCAGCTACTTGGGAGGCTAAGGCAGGAGAATCGCTTGAACCCGGGAGGCGGAGGTTGCACTGAGCTGAGATCGTGCCAGTGCACTCTAGCCTTGGCAGCAGAGCTAGACTCCATTAAAAAAAACAAAACAAAACAAAACAAAAACCCAAAAAAAGCCTTGAGGCCAAGGTCTGTGTATTATAATACTATTTTCTTTATGGTCTGCAGCCTAGAACCATGCATATAATAGGCTGGGTAACTGTTCAGATTTGGAAAGTACTTTGCCTGAATTTGGTGACTAAAATTAAAAAATAGATTGCCAAGTCTATACTGCAGACATCCTCTTGGGTGTTTTACTCACATGTAATATATTTACCTGGATAATTTCAAGTAAGAAATAAAGGTAAACTAATAATAACTAGACACATTTCAATTTAAGGTCCCTGGTAAGATTTGAAAAACCATTTGTTTGTTGATTTAATGTGATTTGCGATTGTATTTTTTTCTATTATTAAATATAATATATTTTCCTGTGATGTAAATTAATATTTCAATTTTTTTGTCTAGGCAAGCAACGCTTCAAAAAACATATCAAAAGCAAAACAGTTGATTGAAAAAGCAAAAGCTTTACACATCAGTAGGTCAAAGGTGACTGAAGAAATAGTGATACCCTTAAGGCGCTCCTCTAGACATCAGATACTTCCTGAAAGGAAGAAATTGTCAGAAACGGAAGTAAGTATTATAAATATCTGTTGGTATAAATTCTGTCCTATTTTGCTGTTTGGTGTGGGAGAAGGAAACCATTATAAAGTTGTAAAGTAGGTTTGTGTGATAGCTTGAAGTGGTAGAGACACTATCATTTTCAATTTTACTTTAAAAGCCTTCTGGCCGGGCGCGGTGGCTCACGCCTGTAATCCCAGCACTTTGGGAGGCCGAGGCGGGCGGATCACAAGGTCAGGAGATCGAGACCATGGTGAAACCCCGTCTCTACTAAAAATACAAAAAATTAGTCGGGCGCGGTGGCGGGCGCCTGTAGTCCCAGCTACTCGGGAGGCTGAGGCAGGAGAATGGCGTGAACCCGGGAGGCGGAGCTTGCAGTGAGCCGAGATCGCGCCACTGTACTCCAGCCTGGGCGACAGAGCGAGACTCCGCCTCAAAAAAAAAAAAATAAATAAATAAAAGCCTTCTGCATTTTTTGTCTGCAGAATACAGTTTGAATCCTTCTTAAGTCACTCAAGATCTTTCATAGGCTGAACTACCTCTTTGCTTTGTTTTTTTTTTTTTGAGATGGAGTTTCCCTCTTGTTGCCCAGGCGAGAGTGCAATAGCTGGATCTCAGCTCACTGCAAGTTCTGCCTCCTGGGTTCAAGCGATTCTCCTGCCTCAGCCTCCCGAGTAGCTGAGATTACAGGTGTGTACCACCATGCCCAGCCAGTTTTGCATTTTTGGTAGAGGCACGGTTTTACGATGATTGGCCAAGCTGGTTTCAAACTCCTGACCTCAGTTGATCCACCTGCCTTGGCCTACCAGAATGCCAGCCCTCTTCCCTTTCTTCAAAACAACTCTTTCCTCTAGTCACACAGAATTGTTCATTTCTCCCTCAATGGTGCAATTTTCACGGTATTTGTTTTATTGTTATCAGCTTGAAATATACATTCCAGGTATTCTCTTCTATGTGAGGAATTCCTACTTAAACTTTGAGATCCTGCTAATTGCCAGTACCTCCTCTTTTTAAAAAAATAGTTTAATTGAGCTATAATTCCTATACATGTATTTCACCATTTAAAGTGTACAATTCAGTGACTTTTGTATAGTGACAGAGTTGGGCATCCATTACCATAGTCAATTTTAGAACATTTTCGAATTTCCCCAAAAAGAGATTCTTTTCTTCTTGTCACCCCCCAATACCCTCATTCCACCAGCCACAACGAACTACAAATCTGCTTCTGTCTCTGTAGATTTGCCTGTTCTGGACATTTCATATAAATGATATCATATAGCACGTGGTTTTTTGTGTCTGGCTTCTATTACTTAGGATGTGTTTTCAAGATTTATGCTGTAGCCTCAGTATCTCTTTTCTTTCTGTTGCCAAATATCCCATTCATCACCTGATGGACATTTGGGTTGTTTTCCCTTTTTGGCTATTCTGAGCATTTTACCACCTTCTCTTCGAAACTGTGCTTGTATTTGAGAGTCTTCTGGTTGAATATATAAAAAGAAAAAAAACCCAAAAAAATAAAATAATGGGCCAGGCACAGTGGCTCACGCCTGCAATCCCAGCACTTGAGTGGCTGAGGCGGGAGAATTACAAGGTCAGGAGGTTGAGACCAGCCTGACCAACATGGTGAAACCACGTCTCTACTAAAAATACAAACGTTAGCTGGGCGTGATGGCATAACCCTGTAATCCCAGCTACTCAGGAGGCTGAGTCAGGAGAATCACTTGAACCCGGGAGGCAGAGGTTGCAGTGAACCTAGATTGTGCCACTGCACTCCAGTCTAGGCGACAGAGCAAGACTCTCAAAGAAAAATTAAAAATTGGCTGGGCGTGGTGGTTCACGCCTGTAATCCCAGCACTTTGGGAGGCTGAGGCGGGTGGATCACAAGGTCAGGAGTTCGAGACCAGCCTGGCCAACATACTGAAATCCCATCTCTACTAAAAATACAAAACTTAGCTGGGTGTGGTGGCAGGCACTTGTACGCCTGTAGTCCCAGCTACTCTGGAGGCTGAGGCAGGAGAACCACTTGAACGTGGGAAGCAGAGGTTGCAGTGAGTAGAGACCACACCATTGCATTCTAGCCTGGGTGACAGAGTGAGACTCTGTCTCAAAAGAATAAATAAATAGGCCGGGCGCGGTGGCTCAAGCCTGTAATCCCAGCACTTTGGGAGGCCGAGACGGGCGGATCACGAGGTCAGGAGATCGAGACCATCCTGGCTAACACGGTGAAACCCCGTCTCTACTAAAAAATACAAAAAACTAGCCGGGCGAGGTGGCGGGCGCCTGTAGTCCCAGCTACCCGGGAGGCTGAGGCAGGAGAATGGCGTAAACCCGGGAGGCGGAGCTTGCAGTGAGCTGAGATCCGGCCACTGCACTCCAGCCCGGGAGATAGAGCGAGACTCCGTCTCAAAAAAAAAAAAAAAAAAAAAAAAAAAAAGAATAAATAAATAAAAATAAATAAAACAAAATAATGAGAATAATGAAAGCTGTGCTTGCTGATGCCTTCAAGACAAATAGTTTCTTTCCCAATCTGTACTTTTGTATGTTTTTGTATGTTGATGGTGCACTCACCATACTGTATTATAACTAGTTAAACTATCTGCCCATGGACTAGCTCTCCCTCTCTTCCCTGCATTCAGATGTAACATTTGATGCCAATTCTTGAATTTTGTCTGTGTATTCCTAATTTCTTCTTTGTTGCCTCACACATGGTTAAGTGCCTGGTAAATCTATGCTGATGACAGGAAAATAACAGACTTCATTCTAATGTATTTCTAGGATGTACAGTTCCAACAGGGCTATAACCAGACTTTTTATAGCTTGGTCATATTAACTGTTTTATTTGGAATACAGTCTATTAGTTGCTTTTTTAAAAATTTCTGCATATGAATACCAGGTCATATGTTAGTTGCTTTTTTTTTTTTTTTTTAAGGTGGAGTTTTGCTCTTGTTGCCCAGGCTAGAGTTAATGGCGCGATCTCGGCTCACTGCAACCTCTGCCTCCTGGGTTCAAGCGATTCTCCTGCCTCAGCCTCCCGAGTAGCTGGGATTACAGGCATGTGCTGTCATGCCTGGCTAATTTTCTATTTTTAGTAGAGACAAGGTTTCTCCATGTTTCTCAGGCTGGTCTTGAACTCCCGACCTCAGGTGATCTGCCCGCCTTGGCCTCCCAAAGTGCTGGAATTACAGGCATGTGCCACCATGCCCAACCTTAGTTGCTTTTTCAAAAAAGAAAGCCTTGTTGGGCCTGGTGGCTCACACCTGTAATCTCAGCACTTTGGGAGGCCAAGGTGGGAGGATTGCCAGAGTCCAGGAGTTTGAGACCAGCCTGGTCAACACAGGGAGACCCTGGCTCTACAAAATATACAAAAATTAGCCAAGCATAGTTGTGTGCGCCTGTAGTCCTGGCTTCTTGGGTGGATGAGGTGGGAGAATGGCTTCAGGTCGGGAGGTTGAGGCTGCAGTGAGCCATGATCATGTTATTGCACTCTACCCTGGGTGGCAGAGTGAGACCCTGTCTCAATTTAAAAAAAAACATGAGTCACACCTGTAATCCCAGCACTTTGGGAGGCCAAGGCTGGTGGATCATGAGATGAGGAGATGGAGACCATCTTGGGTAACACGGTGAAACCCCATCTCTACTAAAAATACAAAAAATTAGCGAGGCGTGGTGGCGAGTGCCTGTCATCCCAGCTACTCGGGAGGCTGAGGCAGGAGAATGGCGTGAACCCAGGAGGCGGAGCTTGCAGAGCTAAGATCTCGCCACTGCACTCCAGCCTGGGCAACAGAGCGAGACTCTGTCTCAAAAAGAAAACAAAAAACAAACGTGAGGCCAGGCGCAGTGGCTCACTCCTATAATCCCAGCACTTTGGGAGGCCAAGGTGGATGGATCACCTGAGGTCAGGAGTTTGAGTCCAGCCTGGCCAACATGGCGAAACCCCATCTCTACTAAAAATGCAAAAATTAGCTGGGTGTGGTGGCGCGCACCTCTCATCCCAGCTACTCGGGAGGCTGAGGCAGGAGAATCTCTTGAACCTGGGAGGCAGAGGTTGCAGTGAGCCAAGATTGCGCCACTGCACTCCAGCCTAGGCAACAGAGACTCCAACTCAAAAGAAAAAGAATAAAAATAAAAAAGAAAGCCTATGGTCATAATAAACGCACCCTGATATGATATAAGCTTGTATGATGTAAGCATGGACTCCTGCTATTCTATCATGTGTTTTCTGTTTCAATTAGATAATATCTGATGGGAGGTGTATGGAGCTGCTAATTATGTTTTCTATGATTTCTATCACTGTGATTCTTTTGAAATTTCAATGATATTATATGATTTAATTAAATTTTTTCTCCTATTTTATCTTAGGATTCTGTTATAATAATAGATTCAAGTGCTACTGCTTTAAAGCGTCCAGAGAAAAATCAGAAGGAACTTCAGTGTTTGAATGATGTGCTAGGAAAGAAACTTAACACATCCACTAAAAATGTACCTGGTAATCAGATTTAATAACATTTATGATGTTTATGATGTATATTAGAATGTTCTGGGGTTTTTGTTTTGTTTTTGTGTTTTGGGGTATTATTCTGAATGTGCTGATGATTGAAATTTAGTATCTTATATAAAATTGTAACTGTATTATATTTCTATTTTAGTAAGTAAAGTTATGATATAGTGAAGAGTTTTTCTTTTCTTTTTTTTTTTTTTTTGTGACAGAGTCTTGCTCTACTAAAAGGCAAAAACTTAGCCCGGTGTGGTGGTGCATACTTGTAGTTCCAGCTACTCAGGAGGCCAAGGCACGAGAATTGCTTGAGCCCTGGAGGCGGAGGTTGCAGAGAGCCAAGATTGTGGCACTGCACTCCAGCTTGGGTTAGAGTGAGACTCCTTCTCAAAAAAAAAAAAAAAAAAAAAAAGAAAGTAGCTGAAGGTGGAGATGGTAAACATTGATACTAACCTAAGTATTTATTTTTCTAAGGAAAAATGAAAGTCGCTCCTTTATTTCTTGCCAGAAAAGCACGAAAAGCAGCTGATCCTGTCCCTGGTTTTGATGAAAACAGGTCAGTCCAATACAAATTTTTAAATGCCAAAATATTTTATGGAATGTATTTGTATTGATTTGTTTACTTTGATGAGAAAGCATGTGAATTATCATTTGAAGCTCTAGTAAGTCCAGTTTCAAAGTTGAAAATATTGACAATCCTGCCACTGCTATTTGAATGCCTTATTTTTTTGCAAATGCTTTGGCCATCGCTAGACAAAACAGAATAATAAGCAAACCAAAAATACAAAAAAGCTGATAATGAATTTTATTCAGTAAATATTTAAATACCTACTAGTATGTACCAGGCACTGTTTTTGGTATCAGAGATATTATGGGGATAAGACAGGACATATTCCCTGTCCTCATGTGGCTTAAGTGGAGATGGAAGATAGTCTATGATTAAACATTCATTGGGCCAACAAATGAAAAATTGCAGTTGTGCTAAGGAGAGGTATAATTCATATTGAGGAGGTTTGGTTGGTTAAAGAAGGCTTCACTGAGGAAATGACATCTGAACTGAAATCTGAAGGATGAGCAGGAGTTCATCAGGAGGAGGAACTGTGTTTCAGCCAGAGAGAATGGTCTGTGTAAAGTCCCTGTAGCTGGAAGGCGCTTGCTAAATACCAAAAACTGCTAGTGTGACTAGAGCACAGAGAGCAAGGGTGAGAGATGGGTGCCAGCCAACATAGGACCTTGGAGACCTTGTTAAGGGATTTTATCATTGTGTTAAGAGCAAATAAGAAGCAGCCAAGGGGTTTTAAACATAAATATAGACATAAACAGATTTGGATTTTACAAGTTTAATTGGCCTGCTGGATAAAGAATGGAATGGAAGAGGGGTTAGAGTGCATGTAGGAGTCCAGGTATTGTGAGATGATGGAGGTAAGGACTAGGTTTTTGGGGATGACGTGCAAAAAGATTTTCAGAGATGAATTAAAAATCTCTTGATGATTAATGAGATTTGTGGGGGTGAGGGTATGGGAGAGGAAGGTATATAGGATGACATGTAAATTCTAGTTTATGTGCCTGGGTGGCATGATGGAAGATCAGGTCTAGGAGCAATGTGGGTTCAGATTGTCTTTGTTTTCTGTTTCAGTTTTACTGAGGTATAATTATATATTGTTAAGCACACGCATCTTTTTTTTTTTTTTGAGATGGAGTCTCGCTCTGTCACCCAGGCTGGAGTGCAGTGGCGTGATCTCCGCTCACTGCAAGCTCTGCCGCCTGCCGGGTTCACGCCATTCTCCTGCCTCAGCCTCCCTAGAAGCTGGGACTACAGGCACCCGCCACCATGCCCGGCTAATTTTTTTGTATTTTTAGTAGAGATGGAGTTTTACCGTGTTCGCCAGGATGGTCCCAATCTCCTGACCTTGTGATCCGCCCGCCTCGGCCTCCCAAAGTGCTGGGATTACAGGCGTGAACTACCGCGCCCAGCACACGCATCTTAACTATGCAGTTTTGACAAGTGCATCTCATCAAGAAATAACAATCTTCCTTTTAACTCAGAAAGATTTTGTGTCCTCTTTCCTATTATCTCCACCACCACCATCACCACAAGATTACCAAAATTTTCTGATTTCTATTTTCATCAATTAGTTTGATTTCTATTACCATAGATTAATTTTGTCTATTCTAGAACATCAGATAAACTTCATGTATATATTCTTTTGTGTCTGGCTGCTTTTGCGTAGTATACACACCCACAAACACGTGCACACATACATGTTTTTAAATCAACTTCATTCAGATATATTGTCCATATAATGATATGTGCCCATTTTAAGTAAACAGTTTGAGTTTTTTGTTTTGTTTTGTTTGTTTGTTTTTTTGAGACGGAGTTGCACTCTGTCGCCGGGCTGGAGTGCAGTGGCGTGATCTCAGCTCACTGCAACCTCTGCCTCCCGGGTTCAAGCAATTCTCCTGCCTTAGCCTCCCGAGTAGCTGGGACTATAGGCGCACACCACCATGCCAAGCTAATTTTTGTATTTTTAGTAGAGACGGGTTTTCACCATGTTGGCGAGGATGGTCTCAATCTCTTGACCTTGTGATCCGCCTGCCTCAGCCTCCCAAAGTGCTGGGATTATAGGCGTGAGCCACTGCGCCCGGCCAACAGTTCGAGTTTTATTTTCTCTTTTTTTTAGACGGAGTTTTGCTCTTGTCACCCAGGCTAGAGTGCAATGGTGTAATCTCGGCTCACCCCAACCTCCACCTCCCAAGTTCAAGCGATTCTCCTGCCTCAGCCTCCTTAGTAACTGGGATTACAGGCATGTGCCACCATTCCTGGCTAATTTTGTATTTTTAGTAGAGATGGCGTTTCTCCATGTTGGTCAGGCTGGTCTTGAACTCTCGACCTCGGGTGATCCGCCTGCCTCGGCCTCCCAAAGTGCTGGAATTACAGGCATGAGCCACTGTGCCCAGCCCACAGTTTGAGTTTTAACAAATGTGCATATCTGTAATTATCACCACAATACAAATATAGAACATTTTCATCACCTCAAAAAAATCTTGTGCCTCATGGCAGTTAATTTCTGCCCAATCCGATGTAATCTCTTATCTGCTTTCTGTTGATATAGACTAGTTTGCCTTTTCTAGACTCTCATATAAATGAAATCCTGCAGTCGGTATACTTTTGTCTCTACTTTCTTTCCGGCAAGGTAGCATATCAGTTGTCTGTTCTTTTTTATTGTTCAATAGTACTCATTATATAAATATGCTACCATATATATATAGAGAGAGAAAGAGAGAGAGAGAGAGAGAGAAAGAGAGAGACAGAGATGGAGTCTTGCACTGTTGCCCAGGCTGGAGTGCAGTGGTGTGATCTTCACTCACTGTAACCTCTACTTCCTGGGTTCAAGCGATTCTCCTGCCTCAGCCTCCCAGGTAGCTGGGATTACAGGCATCCGCCACCATGCCCAGCTAATTTTTTGTATTTTTAGTAGAAACAGGGTTTCACTATGTTGGCCCGGCTGGTCTTGAACTCCTGACCTCGTGATCTGCCTGCCTCGGCCTCCCAAAGTACTGAGATTACAGGTGTGAGCCACTGCGCCCAGCCTACTGCAATATTTTTTATTTATTCTTTATTAATGGGCATTTGGGTTATTTCTAGTATTTGGCTATTATTAAATAGACTGCTATGAATATTCTTATACACATGTATGGACAAGTGTTCTCATTTCTCTTGGGTCAATACCTACAAGTGGAATTGCTCTGTCGTTAGGGAGGTACATGTTTAACATTATAAGAACCTGGCAAACTGTTGTCCCAACTGGTTGTTCGGTTTTACAGTCCCACCAGCAATGTATAAGTGTTCTAGTAGCTGCCCATCTTTGCCGACACTTGGCATTATCTGACTTTTTTATTTTTATTTTTGAGACAGAGTCTCACTCTGTCATCCCCAGACTGGAGTGTAGTGGTGCAATTACAGCTTACTGCAGCCTTGACCTCCCAGGCTCAGGTGATCTCCCTCCCACCTCAGCCTCCCAAGTAGCTGGAACTACAGGCATGTGCCACCATGCCCAGCTAATCTTTTTGTTTGTTTGTTTTTTGAGACAGAGTCTCGCTTTGTCACCCAAGTTGGAGTGCAGTGGCGCGATCTCGGCTCACTGCGAGCTCTGCCTCTCGGGTTCATGCCATTCTCCTGCCTCAGCCTCCCGGGTAGCTGGGACTATAGGTGCCCACCACCACGCCTGGCTAATTTTTTTGTACTTTTTTTAGTAGAGATGGGATTTCACTGTGTTAGCCAGGATGGTCTCGATCTCCTGACCTCGTGATCTGCCCATCTTGGCCTCCCAAAGTGCTGGGATTACAGGCATGAGCCACTGCACCCAGCAACCCAGCTAATTTTTTGTATTTTTTTTTCTTTGGTAGAGACAGGATTTTGCCATGTTGCCCAGGCTGGTCTCAAACTCTTGGATTCAGGTGATCCACCCACCTTGGCCTCCCAAAGTATTGGGATTACAGGCATGAGCCACAGTGCACAGTCAATTCTATCAATTCAAAGTGTATATTTCGGTGAGCTTTGTCAGTTGTTCACACAGTGAAACCACCATAATCAAGATACCAAGTTATTTTCGTTACCTGCCTCAGACTTGTCGTGCTCTTTTTGTAGTCCATTCTCTAAGTGGACCCAACCCAGGCAAACGCCAGTCTCTTTTCTTTATACTAATCTATATTTTCTAGAATTTTATATTAGTGAAATCATACAGCATATGCTCTTTTGTGTCTGGCTTCTTATAGTTGGCATGATGATTTTGAGATTTATTCATGTTGTCAAATATATCATTAGTTTTCTTTTTCTTTTCTTTCTTTCTTTTTTTTTTTTTTTTTGATACCAAGTCTCACTCTGTCGCCCAGGCTGGAGTACAGTGGCATGATCTTGGCTCACTGCAATCTCCGCCTTCCGGGTTCAAGTGATTCTTGTGCATCAGCCTCCTGACTAGCTGGGATTACAGGTGCCTGCCACCATGCTTGGCTAATTTTTGTATTTTTAGTGGAGATGCGATTTCACCATGTTGACCAGACTGGTCTCCAATTCCTGACCTCCAGTGATCTGCCTGCCTCGGCCTCCCAAAGTGCTGGGATTACAGGTGTGAACTGCCGTGCCTGGCTATATTTTTGCTCAGTAGTATTCGTTGTATGGATATACCACAAAGAACCTAGAATAGATAAGATAATCTTGAAAAAGAAGAAAAATTTGAAGGCCTCTACACTACCTGATTTCCAGACATTGAACAAACCTACAGTAATAGAAGTGTGTTGTATTGTTATAAAAACAGAAAAATACCAGGCTGAGCAGCATTGTGGGACTCCATCTCTATAAAAAAAAATAAAAAACTAGCCAGGCATGGTGGTGTATGCCTATAGGCCCAGCTACTTGGGAGGCTGAGACAGGAGGATTACATGAGCCTGGGAGGTTATGGCTGCAGTGAGCTGTTATCACGCCACTGCACTCCAGCTTGGGGAACAGAGCTAGACCCAGTCATTAAAAAAAAAAAAAAAAAATTTTTTTTTGTTCTTCAAAATTTGAAAATATATAATAAATTTTTGTTTTATTAGCACTGTAGAATACTTGAAGTTATTCCTCATGTCTAGCTATACTTTTATATCTGTTAACCAACCTCTGGCTACATCTCCCTCTCCCCTCTCCTACCTCTATTAACCACTATTCTCTCTACTTCTATGAGATTTCTTTTTCTTTTCTTTCTTTCTTTTTTTTTTTTTTTTGAGACAGCAACTTGCTCTGTTGCCCAGGCTGGAGTGCAGTGGTGCGCTCACAGTTCACTGCAGCCTCGACCTCCTGGGTTCAAGTGATCCTTCCGTCTCAGCCTCCCAATAGCTGGAACCACAGATGTGCACCACCATGTCCAGCTAATTGTTTTTTTGTAGACACAAGTTGTTGCTATGTTACCCAAGCTAAGGTTAACTTTTTTAGCTTCCACACAGGAGTGAGAACATGGGGTATTTATCTTTCTGTGTTCAGCTTATTTCACTTATCATAACATCCTCCATGCTCTAAGACATCTCTTACTAGAGGTCCTGGATAGTTCAATTAGGAAAGAAGAATATATTAAAGGACATAAAGGTTTGGAAAGGGAGAAGTAAAACTATCCTTATTTGCAAATGATGTATTAAAAAATCATTATTTTAAAAATGTATATTAAAAAATTCTGAGCCAGGCGTGGTGGCTCATGCCTATAATCCCAGCACTTTGGGAGGCCGAGGTGGGTGGATCACAAGGTCAGGAGATTGAGACTATCCTGGCTAACACAGTGAAACCCTGTCTCTACTAAAAATACAAAAAATTATCTGGGCGTGGTGGCAGGCGCCTGTAGTCCCGGCTACTTGGGAGGCTGAGGCAGGAGAATGGCGCGGACCCGGGAGGCGGAGCTTGCAGTGAGCCGAGATCACACCACTGCACTCCAGCCTGGGCGACAGAGCAAGACTCTGTCTCAAAAAAAAAAAAAAAAAAAAAAAAAAATTCCTAAGCGTAGGCCAGGCAGAGTGGCTCACGCCTGTAATCCCAACACTCTGGGAGGCGAAAGTGGGCAGATTGCTTGAGACCAGGAGGTCAAGGGTCAAGACAGGAGGACTGCTTTGGAGTGCAATGGCACCATCTTGGCTCACTGCAACCTCCACCTCCCGGGTTCAAGCGATTCTCGTGCCTTAGCCTCCCGAGTAGCTGGGATTACAGGTATCCTCCACCATACCTGGCTAATTTTTGTATTTTTAGTAGAGACAGGGTTTTGCCATGTTGGCCAGGCTGTCTCAAACTCCTGGTCTCAAGTTATCTGCTCACCTCAGCCTCCTAAAGTGCTGGGATTACAGGCGTGAGCCACCTTGCCTGGCCTCTTTTGCTTTTTTAAAAATAGAGACTAGATTTTACTATTTTGCCCAGGCTGGTCTTGAACTCCTGGCTGGGGTTACAAATGTGAGCTGCCGTACCTGGCCAAATGCCAAAATCTTGTTTCTCATCAAACCTGCAATTATGGGCCTTAATGTTGACGAATTCCAATGGAATTAACCACATGATGATGGTTTCCAAATGGTGATTCTCCATTGCAGTCATTATTTATTTGTTCATTGGCTGCTGTAAGGAAGAGCTTTTTTATCTCCTCAGTTTATTTACTTACTTATCTCTTCATTTTTATTTTATTTAGTGGATTATAACCCATTCATATTACTTACTTTGATGCTCAAACTGTTTTTAATTTGGGCAGTGTGAGCTCTTCAGCTTGGTTTCTATATCCCTTTGACAAGTCCTCATAATTTATGGAGCATTTCTTAATTTCTCGAACAGGAAGATATTCTAGGCTTCTCTTTTACTTGCCCTATCTCAGCTCTGCAGTAAGCCATTTCTCTACGGACCCCTGGTTCCTTTTTGTGGAGGATGGTATTTAGAGATGAAGGTCTAGGTGTTCATTAAATTCATTGCTCCTGATGTGGCAGTGCTTCTAGGCCTTTTCAGTAGATAAAGTTAGGATATTGTGTTTGTCTGTTTTGCATTCCCATAAACGAATACCTAAGACTGGGTAATTTATAGAGAAAAGTGGTTTATTTGGCTCACAGCTCTATAGGTTGTGCAAGCATGGCACCAGCATCGGCTCAGCTGTTAGTGAGGCCTCAGGAATCTTTAACTCATGGCATAAGGTGAAGGGAGAGCAGGCCTGTCACATGGCCAGAGAAGTAGCAAGAGAGAGCAGGAGGTGCCAGCCTTTTTTAAACAACCATCTCTCGGGTGAACTAATAGATTGAGAACTTACTCATTACTGTGAGGACAGCACCAAGCCATTCATGAGGGATCTTTCCCTATGACCCCAAACACCTAGGCCTGCCTCCAACATTGGAGGTTGTTTTTTTTTTTGTTTCTTTTTGTTTTTGTTTTTTTGAGATGGAATCTCCCTCTCTCGCCCAGGCTGGAGTGCCATCTCGACTCACTGCAACCTCCGCCTCCTGGGTTAAAGCGATTCTCCCTGCCTCAGCCTCCCGAGTAGCTGGGATTACAGGCATCTGCCACCACAGCCAGCTAATTTTTGTATTTTTAGTAGAGATGGGGTTTCGCCATGTTGGCCAGGCTGGTCTTGAACTCCTGACCTCAGGTGATCTGTCTACCTCAGCCTCCCAAAGTTCTGGGATTACAGGCGTGAGCCACTGCACCTGGCCTGTATTTCAGTATGAGATTTGGAGGGGACACACATCCAAACCATACCAGATATATATGTATGTATATGTGTACACACACACAAACATTTAAAACTATTTCTATGTGTGTAATACATGTATATGCATGTAATATATATGTAACATATACATTATATGTAACATATATATTTTATATTAGTACCATGTACCCCTCTCCTTAACACCTACCTTCTGCTATAGGGACATACTAATTTAACTACAAGTATACCCATCTTTTCCTCCTTCCCTCCAATTAACAGTAAAAAAGAAAAGAGATATCTCATTCAATATCTGTCTGGCTTCATAGCTTATTTTCCCTTCATTTCACTCAAAGAGGAAAGGAAAACAAATACAGAAAAAGATTTTATAGCCTCTTTTGAATTACCAGCCCAAATATCTAATTGCACAGAGTATTGCGAGTCTTGTTCTTTCTACGGGCAGGCTAGGAGGGACATATAAGCTGTGACACACCATCTTCAACCACTCCAACTTCCCATTCTCCCCACCCTTTTGTCTTTGTCCGTCTTCTACCACTGTAGTCAGCCTTCCTATGATTTGCAATGTGAAGATAAACTGGGCAAAACTGAGACAATAATAAGGACCCTACTTTTCGTGCTGTTACATTGGTAACAATATTGCATGAGAAGTTCTTGTATTAACTTTTTGAAATATGACAGTGATTTTTTTTTTCTGATTGTTTAGCAAGAAAACAAAAGACAAGAGGGAAAAAACTCACCTACCACCCAAAGATAGCCCCCATTAACATTTTGGTGGATGTCCTTTAAGTCACTTTTTTCTATACGTATTTATTTTTATTTAATTTCTTAACATGGGTAGACTTTCATTTTTGTGATAAGCAAAAAAGAATTTGACCAGCTAATATTTTAGGTAATTTTATTACCTAAATATTAATTAAATTTAATAAAATTAATATTTGTCAATATTTTATATAAATTCTAAAACATAAAATTTAATATAATTATATATAAATTATATGAATTACTTATATAATTATATTTTATACATAAAGCTAACATTTAAATATTTTATATAAAATTACCTAATATATATTTTATATTTAGGTAAATTTATTACCTAAAATATTAATTTATTGAATTTAATACATCTTATTAATTTAATTTAATTTAATTTTTGTGTGTGTGTGTGAAATGGAGTCTCCCTCTTTCACCCAGGCTGGAGTGAAGTGGTGTGATCTTGGCTCCCTGCAACCTCTGCCCCCGGGTTTAAACCATTCTCCTGCCTCAGCATCCTGAGAAGGTGGGATTACAGGCACCCACCACCATGCCCAGCTAATTTTTGTATTTTTAGTAGAGACAGGGTTTCGTCATGTTGGCCAGGCTAGTTTCAAACTCCTGACCTCAGGTGATCCACCCTCCTTGGCCTCCCAAAGTGCTAGTATTACAGGTGTGAGCCACCACGCCCCGCCAATTTATTTAATTTTTAAAAATTAAATTTAAAAGTGTTTCTTCTCTTTTCTGTGGTGTTTTTTTTTTTTTTTTTTTTTTTTTTTTTTTTGAGACAGTCTTACTCTGTTGCCCAGGCTGGAAGGCTAGAGTACAGTGGCGCGATCTTGGCTTACTACAACCTCTGCTTTCCAGGCTCAAGCGATTCTCGTGCCTCAGCCACCCAAGTAGCTGGGATTACAGGCGCGCGCCACCACACCTGGCTAATTTTTGTATTTTTAGTAGAGATGGGGTTTCACCATGTTGGTCAGGCTGGTCTTGAACTCCTTGCCTTAAGTGATCCGCCCACCTTGGCCTCTCAAAGTACTTATATTACAGGCATGAGCCACCATGCCCAGCCCTAAAAATGTTTACTTTCTAGATAGTTTATTCCTTTAAATGTTTATAACCTTAGCTTTTCATTTTCAAATCATTTTCTTAAAAGTCAAGATACATCTGAAAAATCTCAGGATTATGATGTTCAATGCAAAGCAAAGCGTGACTTCCTAATGAGTGGTTTGCCAGATTTGTTGAAACGGCAAATTGCAAAGAAAGCTGCTGCATTGGATGTGTACAATGCAGTGAGTACCAGTTTCCAGCGAGTCGTTCATGTACAGCAAAAGGATGATGGTAAGTTTGTTTTTTATTATTGAATATTTACTCTTCAACTGTTAGCAGTAACATTAAACTATGTAAGTTTCTTAAAGATGAGGCTGAGGTTTAATTATCATTCTTATGGTAACTTTAGTGGGAATTTTAAGGACAATTTCTCTCACTATCCATGGGGTTTGTTTCCAGGACCACCTTATGGATACCAGCACTCATGGATGCTCCAGTTTCTTGTATAAAATGGTATAGGCTAGGTGTGGTGTCTCATGCCTGTAATCCCAGAACTTTGAGAGGCCAATGCAGGAAAAGAGTTTGAGCCCAGGAGTTTGAGACCAGCCTGGGCAACACAGCAAGATCCTGTCTCTAAACTAACTAACTAAATTAATTAATTAAAATCTGCTAGGCATGATGGTGCATGTCTGTAGTCCCAGCTACTTGGGAGGCTGAGGTGGGAGGATCACTTGAGCCTAGGAGGTCAAGGCTACAGTGAGCCGTGATTATGCCACTGCATTCCAGCCTAGGTGACAGAGCGAGACCCTGTCTCAAAAAAAAAAAAAAAAGTTTAGCCTCTCTTCTGTACGTGGGAATTTCCCAGCTAGTCTTTTCAGTAATTTTTTCTACTTTTTCTTATTTCCCATCTCTGCCACTGGCCATTCAATTGATGAAGACTTTCTTGTTTTTTTTACTAGTATAGCTTTATGTAGCATTTTCAAATAGTATCTTCGACTGTAGGAATTAGTTATGCTTTTCTTGCCTCATTTTGATAAACTCATTTTCACAGGAGTGCTGCTATAAAACTTAGCATATCTATTTGTAGATGAGCAGAGAGGCAAGCACAGAGGGAACCTCTCTCTCTTACAACCTTCAGAATTATTGAACGCTTACTATTGTCTGGAATTCTGCTGAGCAATTCATATACATATCTAGTTTAATCCTGATAACAACTCTTTAAGAGGTTGAGTATTATAATTATCACCCTCACTCTGAATGTGAGGATGAAGAAACTTAAGATATAGGATCTCGCCAGTGCTCACAAGGTTAGTAAGTGGCAGAGGTTGGGTTTGAATCCAGGTCTAACTTAAAAGTTTAGCTTTAGACCAGGAGGCTAACTGCCTCCTAAATGGTTTTTCTTTCTTTTTTTTTTTTTTTTTTTTAGACAGAGTCTTGCTCTGTCGCCCAGGTTGGAGTGCAGTGATGAGATCTCAGCTCACTGCAACCTTGTCTCCTGGGTTCAAGCAATTCTCTTGCCTCAGCCTCCTGAGTAGCTGGGATTACAGGTGTGCACCACCATGCCTGGCTAATTTTTGTATTTTTAGTAGAGAAGGGGTTTCACCATGTTGGCAAGGCTGGTCTCGAACTCCTGATCTCAAGTGATCCACCTGCCTTGGCTTCCCAAAGTGCTGGAATTACAGGCGTGAGCCACTGTGCCTGGCCCTCCTAAAAGTTTTAACCTGAGTATCAAGGTTGATTTGAAAAGAAAGGAAAGTTTGTTAGTATTTGTTTATTTTTAACAACTGAGAGGGAAATCTAGGTGATTTTTACTAATTCTATTTGTTGGAGGGTAGGATTTTGTTCCCTTTATAGTCAGTGGGTTTTTGGTACGTTTGTGTTAATTATGTAGTTGTCAAGTCTTTTCATGTTTACATATTTGACATTCAGTAAATAGATAGTGTATAAATAAGGTTTATTAAGATATTTTTCTATTTTTCTTTAGGGTGTTGTTTGTGGCATTTGAAACCACCCTCTTGTCCTCTCTTAGCTAAATTTAAAGAACTGAACACTAAAGTGATAGATCTCTCAAAATGTGTTATTGCTCTTGGTGAATTTTCAACATTGAATTCAAAGTTGAAAAGCAGTAACTCTGCTACCGTGGTAAGTACTAAATAAATAGCTCATCCATTGTAGAGTGTTTCCCTTACATCTTGCAGAGGAAAAAAATTTTTGGATATCTACTCTTATTGCCTCGAGTGTTGTCTTAGAGTTTAATTTTTTTTTTTTTTTTTTTTTTTTTTTTTTTTTTGAGACAGAGTCTTGCTCTGTCACCCAGACTGGAGTGCAGTGGCGCAATCTTGGCTCACTGCAACCTCTGCCTCCTGAGTTCAAGCAATTCTCCTGCCTCAGCCTCCTGAGTAGCTGGGACTATGGGCACACACCACCACGCCCAGCCAATTTTTGTATTTTTAGTAGAGATGAAGTTTCACCATTTTGGCTGGCCTGGTCTTAAACTCCTAACCTTGTGGATATGCCTGTCTCGGCCTTCCAAAGTGCTGGGATTACAGACCTAAGCCGCCGCACCCAACTGAGTTTAATTTTTTTTTTTTTTGAGATGGAGTTTCACTCTTGTTGCCTAGGCTGGAGTGCCATGGTGCGATCTTGGCTCACCGCAATCTCCACCTCCCAGGTTCAAGCAATTCTCCTGCCTCAGCCTCCCTAGTAGCTGGGATTACAGGCATGCGCCACCAGGCCTGGCTAGTTTTTTGTATTTTTAGTGGAGATGGGGTTTCTCCATGTTGGTCAGGCTGGTCTTGAACTCCCTACCTCAGGTGATCCTCCTGCCTCAGCCCCCCAGTAGTTGGGATTACAGGCATGCGCCACCATGCCTGGCTAATTTTTGTATTTTTAGTAGACATGGGATTTCACCTTGTTGGCTAGGCTGGTCTTAAACTCCTAACCTCAGATGATCCACCCACCTCGGCCTCCCAAAGTGCTGGGAGTATAGGCGTGAGCCACCGTGCCCGGCTTAAAGCTAGTCTGACGTTGATACTGATTTATGATGGACAGAAAGTGGTTGGTAGTAGTGTAATTAACATGAATAGATGATGTTGGTCTGTTATTGTGCATTTTATTCTTTATTTCAGTTCGTGAGGACAAGGAAGGAATTTACTGAAGAAGTAAGAAATCTTTTGCTTGAGGAAATTAGGTGGTCAAACCCTGAATTTTCATTGAAAAAATATTTTCCCTTACTCCTAAAAAAACGAATTGAGCACCAAGTACTTTCTTCTGAGTGTCATAGTAAACAAGGTTAGTGATAATTATTATCATTTATGTTGACATACCAGTTTTGAGTTTTTATATTATTTATTATTTTATTTTCATTTTTATTTCTGAGATGGAGTTTTGCTCTGTCACCCAGGCTAGAGTGCAATGGCACAAACCTGGCTCATTGCAACCTCCGCCTCCTGGGTTCAAGTGATTCTCCTGCCTCAGCCTCCTGAGTAGCTGGGATTACAGGAGCCCACTAGGACGCCCTGCTGATTTTTGTATTTTTAGTAGAGATGGGGTTTCACCATGTTGGCCAGACTGGTCTTGAACTCTTGATCTCAGGTGATCCACCCACCTCAGGCCCCTAAAATGCTGGGATTACAGGCGTGAGCCACTGTGCTTGGCCTGTTTTTTTTTTTTTTTTTTTTTTTTTTTTGAGACAGAGTGTTGCTCTGTCACCCAGGCTGGAATGCAGTGGTGCAACTTTGGCTCACTGCAATCTTTGCCTCCTGAGCTCAAGTGATTCCTGTGTCTCAGCCTCCCAAGTAGCTGGGACCACAGGCTTGCGCCTCTGCACCTAGCTTATTTTATTTTTAAATTTTTATTTATTTTTTTGAGACTGGGTTATGAGACTGGCTAGTTTCTGTATTTTTGGTAGAGACCAGGTCTTGCCATGTTGCCCAGGCTGGTCTTGAACTCCTGGGCTCAAGTGATCCTTCCGCCTTAGCTTCCCAAAGTGCCGGGATTACAGGCATGAGCCATAATGCCCAGCCTAACATGTCAGTTTTGAAAACACTAAGACTTAACCATTGACACTTGGAAGTGTTCACTGCAGACAACATTGCTTACAGTTGGCAGGGAGAGTTGTTCAGCTAAAGTAAGAGTATCTTGTACAATGCAGTGTGCAACGTTAATCCCTGCCAGTTTCCAAAAATGCCAACCCAAAGATAGCTTTAATTATGTTAAAATATTATTCATTTAAGGAATGCCTTAGATAATTTTAGCTTATATAGCTTGTATAAAAGACAGTCTAAGTATTAAAATCTCTAGCTTGCTTTCAGTATATTTGATTCTTGCCTTTTTATGTTATTTTATTTTATTTATTTTTTGAGACAGAGTCTTCCTCTGTCACCCAGGCTGAAGTGTAGTGGCACAATCTCAGCTCATTGCAACCTCTGCCTCCTGGGTTTGAGTGATTCTGGTGTCTCAGCCTGCCTAGTAGCTAGGATTACAGGTGCCTGCCACCATGCCTAATTTTTGTATTTTTCAGTAGAGATGGGGTTTCACGATGTCAGTCAGGCTGGTCTCGAATTCCTGACCTCAAGTGATTCACTCGCCTTAGCCTCCCAAAGTGCTGGGATTACAGACGTGAGCCACCATGCCTGGCTTATTTATTTGTTTGTTTATTTATTTATTTTTAGTTTTATTTTTTGAGACGGAGTCTTGCTCTGTCACCCAGGCTGGAGTGCAGTGGTGTGATCTCAGCTCACTGCAGCCTCAGCCTTCTAGGTTCCACCGATTCTCCTGCCTCAGCCTCCTAGGTAGCTGGGATTACAGGTGCATGCCACCATGCCTGGCTAATTTTTGTATTTTTAGTAGAGATGGGGTTTCACCATGTTGGCCAGGCTGGTCTTGAACTCCTGACCTCAGGTGATCCACCCGCCTTGGCCTCCCAAAGTGCTGGGATTACAGGTGTGAGCCACCATGCCCAGCCTATTTATTTATTTTTTAAGAGACAGGGTCTCACTTTGTCACCCAGGCTAGAGTACAGTAGTGTGATCATGGCTCCCTGCAGCCTCAATCTCCTCGGTTCATGTGATCCTCCCACCACAGCCTCCCAAGTAGCTGGGACTACAGGTGCACGCCACCACCCCTGGCTGATTTTTCTATCTTTAGTAAAGCTGGGGTTTCCCCATGTTACCCAGGCTGGTCTCAAACGTGTAGACTCAAGCAGTCCGCCCACCTCAACCTCCCAAAGTTCTGGGATTAGAGGCCTGAGCCACTGCACCTAGCTTGCCTTTTCATTTTAAAGTTACAAGACTATTGGATACTTGGAAGTGATATTAATATTACTGGTTTTTGTTGATTAGTAAGAAGTACATGCATTTCTTCAGTTCCCAAAGTAGAACTAGAGGCTGATGTCAGTCATAAAGAAACCAAAAGGAAACGCGTGGAAGCAGAAAATTCTAAGTCAAAAAGAAAGAAACCAAATGAATATTCAAAAAATCTGGAGAAGACCAATAGGAGGTCAGAAGAACTTGGCAAAATAAACAACTCTTCTGGGATAAAGCTAGATACTTCCAAAGGTATATTTTCTAAAACATCCCAAAAGAAACAGATTGCTTTGAGTACATGTACAGTGGAAACCAAAGCAGTAGAAGATTTTTATATTCTTTTGTAAAAATTTTAATTCAGTTGTATTTTAATTTTAGATTTTCTTTTTCTTTTCTTTTTTTTTTTTTTTTGAGGCACAGTTTCACTCTTGTCGCCCAGGCTGGAGTGTAATGGCACGATCTTGGCTCACTGAAACCTCCCTCCACTTCCTGTGTTCAGGCGATTCTCTTGCTTTAGCCTCCTAAGTAGCTGGGATTACAAGCGCTCACCTCTACACCCAGATAATTTTTTGTTTGTTTGTTTGTTTGAGATGGAGTCTTGCACAATTGTCCGGGCTGGAGCCCGCCACCACGCCAGCTATTTTTTTGTATTTTTAGTAGAGACGGGATTGGCCAGGCTGGTCTCGAACTCCCAACCTCATGATTCACCCACCTCAGCCTCCCAAAGTGCTGGGATTACAGGTGTGAGTCACCGCACCTGGCCACGCCCAGGTAATTTTTATATTTTTAGTAGAGACAGGATTGTACCATGTTGACCAGGCTGTTCTCAAAACTCCTGACCTCAGGTGATCCACCCACCTTGGCCTCCCAAAGTGCAGATTTTGATATTCTAATAATTAGATGATAACAGTCTGCACCAGAAATATTAATATCTTCCATTCCTGGTAAATTCGAGTTTTTCCTTCTAGAACGCTTTTGTTTTTTAACTTTTCGTTCTTTCCTTCTCTGTCTCTCTCTCTTTTTTTTCTTATTGCAACTTTCAAACAATAAATATGTCTTCAAAATAAATAGAACCTCATGGATTATGGGCTTACAAATGGCCATATTAACAGATAAGTGTTCAGTCTTTGATTTTTCTGTGCTTCTATAAATATATGTGCTTTTTTTTTTTATTTTTTGAGACAGCATCTCTCTCTGTCACTTGCCTGATCTCAGCTCACTACAACCTCTGCCTCTCGGGTTCAAGCGATTCTCCTGCCTCAGCCTCCTGAGTAGCTGGGATGAGAGGTGTGCGCCACCACGCCTGGCTGATTTTTGTATTTTCAATAGAGACAGGGTTTCACTGTGTTGCCCGGGCAGGTCTCAAACTCCTGACCTCAATTGATCTGCCCGCTTTGGCCTCCCCAAAATGCTGGAAATACAGGCATGAGCCACTGCACACGGCCAATATATGTGCTTTAAAAAAAATCTGGTATTGTGCTCGCTTCAGCAGCACGTATACTAAAATTGGAATGATACAGAGAAAATTAGCATGGCCCCTTGTGCAAAGATGACAATTTTTTTTTTTTTTTTTTTTGTATTTTTAGTAGAGATGGGGTTTCACCATGTTGGCCAGGCTGCTCTCAAGCTCCTGACCTCAAGTGAAGGGATGACAATTTTAAAACTAAAATGTTAAAAAGTAACACAGTGGCCGGGTGCAATGGCTCATACCTGTAATCCCAGCACTTTGGGAGGCTGAGGTGGGCGGATCACCTGAGGTCAGGAGTTCGAGACCAGCCTGGCCAACATGGCAAAACCCTGTTTCTACTAAACATACAAAAATTAACCAGGTGTGGTGGCGCGTGCCACCCCAGCTACTTGGGAGGCTGAGGCAGGAGAATCGCTTGAACCCAGGAGGCGGAGGCTGCAGTGAGCCAAGATCTCACCACTGCACTGCAGCCTGGGTGACAGAGCAAGACTCCGTCTAGGGGAAAAAAAAAAAGGTAACAAAGTAAGAAAGAAAAATCTGGTATTATCCCATAGATATTATTTTACACGTGTGTACATGTAAAATATTTTATATGTGTGTGCATGTTTCACATCTCTCTGACATGTTCCCATTTATTTTATTTTATTTATTTACTATTTTTGAGACAGAGTTTTGCTCTTTTTGCCCAGGCTGCAGTGCCATGGCGTGATCTTGGCTCATTGCAACCTCTGCCTCCTGGATTTAAGCGATTCTCCTGCCTCAGCCTCCCGAGTAGCTGGGATTACAGGCATGTTCCACCATGCCTGGCTAATTCTGTATTTTTATTAGAGACCAGGTTTCTCCATGTTGGTCAGGCTGGTTTTGAACTCCTGACCTCAGGTTATCCGCCCGCCTCGGCCTCCCAAAGTAC
This sequence comes from Rhinopithecus roxellana, assembly GCF_007565055.1. Lineage (NCBI taxonomy): Eukaryota > Metazoa > Chordata > Mammalia > Primates > Cercopithecidae > Rhinopithecus > Rhinopithecus roxellana. The sequence continues at coordinate 48,850,710 of NC_044567.1, forward strand.
TGGGATTACAGGCGTGAGCCACCATGCCCAGCCCCATTCAGCTTATATAGCTTTTCCGAAGTATGCTATTGATTTAATTCATTTATATAGCTTTATACAGGATGAGTATCCCTAATGCAAAAATCTGAAATTTGAAATGCTCCAAAATCCAAAACGTTTTGAGTGCTGACATGGTGCCATAAGTGGAAAATTCCATACCTGGGCCTGGGCACCATGGCTTATCCCTATAATCCCAGCGCTTTGAGAGGCCGAGGTGGGAGCATTGCTTGAGCCCAGGAATTTGAGGCCAGGGTGGGCAACACAGGGAGACCACACCTTTACAAAAAAAAAAAAAAAAAAAAAAAAAAATTGGCTAGGCATGGTGGCACATGCCTGTAGTCTCAGCTCCATGGGAGGCTGATGTGAGAGGATCACTTGAGGTTAAGGCCACAGTGAGCCATGATTCACCACTACTCCAGGCTGGGTGACAGAGCAAGACCCTGTTTCAAGAAAAAAGAAAATTCCACACCTAACCTCTTCTGGACAGGTCACAGTCAAAATGGAGACAAAACTTTTCTTCTTGCACAAAATTATTTAAAATATTGTATAAAATTACTTTCAGGCTGTGTGTACAGGTGTATATGAAACATAAATGAATTCCATGTTTAGACTTCGGCCTCATCCTAGGGATATCTCATTAAATTCAGTTGGAAAATTTCTGGTCCCAAGCATTTCAGATAAGGGATACTCAACCTATAGCATGTCTTAGTATTTGATATGGCAAGTCTCCTATCATTATTTTTAAAATAATTTTTATGTATTTGCTTTATTCGATGGACTATAGTTTACCTTACCCCATAAATCTTGTTGAGATTTTAATTTTACAATTATCTATAGCTTAATGAAGAGAAGTGGCATCTTTACAGTAGTCTTCTCAACTGTGAATGTGGCATCTTTCTCCATTTTCCCAGGTTGACTTTATAGGATGTTTTAATGTTTCTTTTCAGGGTAAAAGAGGGTCCAATAAGACTATGCCACTATTGTTCTTTAGATTATTGTTTTGTTCTTTCTTTCTTTCTTTATTTTTTTGAGATGGATTCACTCTGTTGCCCAGGCTGGACTGTGCTAGCATGATCTGGACTCACTGCAGCCTCCACCTCCCGAGTTCAAGCGATTCTTCTGCCTCAGCCTCCCAAGTAGCTGGGATTACAGGCGCCCACCACCATGCTTGGCTACTTGATGTATTTTTTTTTTTTTTTTTTTTTTGAGACAGAATCTCGCTCTGTCGCCCAGGCTGGAATGCAGTGGCATGATCTCGGCTCACTGCAAGCTCCGCCTCCCGGGTTCACGCCATCCTTCTGCCTCAGTCTTCCAAGTAGCTGGGACTACAGGCGCACGCCGCCACGCCTGGCTAATTTTTTGTATTTTTAGTAGAGATGGGGTTTCACCGTGTTAGCCAGGATGGTCTCGATCTCCTGACCTTGTGATCCATCTGCCTCAGCCTCCCAAAGTGCTGGGATGACAGCTGTGAGCCACTGCACCCGGCTTTTTTTTTTTTTTTTTTTTTTTTTTTTTTGAGACGAAGTCTCGCTCTGTCGCCCAGGTTGGGGTGCAGTGGCACGATCTCGGCTCACTGCAACCTCCACCTCCCAGGTTCAAGCTATTCTCCTGCCTCACCCTCTTTAGTAGCTGTGACTACAGGCATGCGCCACCATGCCTGGCTAATTTTTATATTTTTAGTAGAGACGGGGTTTCACCATGTTGGCCAGGCTAGTCTCGAACTCCTGACCTCAAGTGATCTGCCCACCTTGGCCTCCCAAAGTGCTGGGATTATAGGCATGAGCCACTGCACCCAGCCTGATTATTGGTTTTATGTCACAGATTATTTCTCATCGTTCATGTTTCTTTAGTGGTTATTAAAAATTTAAATATTGCTGGTTGTGGTGGCTCACATCTGTAGTCCCACCTACTCAGGAGGCTAGGGTGGGAGCTTGAGGTCCAAAGTTCAGGAATGCAGGGAGCTGTGTTCGTACTTGTGAATAGCCACTGCAGTCCAGCCTGGGCAGCATAGCAAGACCTCATCTCTTAAAAAAAGAAAGAAACTATTTTTAATTTTCGACCTGCACATGTGCAGGTTTGTTACATGGATAAATTCCATGATGCTGAGATTTGGACTTCAATTGAACCTGTCACCCAAATAGTGAACATAGTGCCCAATAGATAGTTTTTCAGCCCTTGTCCTCACTTCTTCCCTCCTCCCTTTTGTAGTCCCCAGTGTCTTTTTGTTGTTAAGAGACAGGGTAACACTATGTTGCCTAGGCCAATCCCGATCTCCTGGGTTCAAGTGGTCTACCTGCCTTGGCCTCCCAAGGTGCTGGGATTATAGGTGTGAGCCACCACAGGTGGCCTCCATTGTCTTTTGTTCCCATCTTTGTGTCCATGTGTACCCAGTGTTTAGGTTCTGCTTATAAACGAGAACATGCAGTATTTGGTTTTCTGTTTCTGCATTTATTCACTTAGGATAATGGCCTCCAGCTGCAACCAGGTTGCTGCAAAGGATATGAGTTATTTTTTATGGCTGCATACTATCCCATGGTGTATATATGTCCTACAAATTCTTTATCCAATTCACCATTTTTGGGTACTTAGGTTGATTCCATGATTTTGCTTTTTTTTTTTTTTTTTTTTTTGAGATGGAGTCTTGCTCTGTTGCCCAGACTGGAGTGCAGTGGCTGGATCTCAGCTCACTGCAAGCTCCGCCTCCTGGGTTTACGCCATTCTCCTGCCTCAGCCTCCTGAGTAGCTGGGACTACAGGCGCCCACCACCTCGCCCAGCTAGTTTTTTTAATATTTTTTAGTAGAGATGGTGTTTCACCGTGTTAGCTAGGATGGTCTTGATCTCCTGACCTCATGATCCGCCCGTCTCGGCCTCCCAAAGTGCTGGGATTACAGGCTTGAGCCACCGCGCCCGGCCTTTTTTTTGTTGAGATGGACTCTCACTCTGTTGCTCAGGTGCTCAGGCTGGAGTGCAGTGGCGCAATCCTGGCTCACTGCAATCTCCGTCTCCCAGGTTCAGTGTCTTTGCTATTCTAAATAGTGCTGATAAACACGTGAGTACATGTGTCTTTTTGGTAGAACAGTTTATTTTCCTTTGGGTGTATACCCAGTAATGGGATTGCTGGGCCAGATGGTAACCCTAAAAGAAAAAAAAAACCCAACAATGTTTAAGTGTGCACTTTAATATTTTAATAAGATTATGGTGGTTATTGTGTTTTAGGGGGAAGGGTTTGGTGTGAAGAATTTTAAATGTAATGTTTTAAAATTACCTCTGGCATTTTGTAAATATAAATATTTCTGCAAATACCTACTGTGACATTGTAATAATAATGTAAATGACTAATAATTCATATATGTTTATGTCAAAGAATGAATACCTTAATTTTTTTTTTTTTTTTTTTTTTTTCTTTAGATTCTGGAACTGAAGACATGCTTTGGACAGAAAAGTATCAACCTCAGACTGCCAGTGAACTTATAGGAAATGAGTTAGCTATAAAAAAGTTACATAGGTTGGTAAAATGTGTAAAGGAATTGAGAAATAGTTTACAATCTTAGTTTTACTATTTTTGTTTCAAAATTGTAGTTATAAAGTAATATATCTCATGATGAAATCTTCAAAAAATTGTAGAAGTTTAAGTGACAAGTAGCCCTCTTTTCTTATATTTCTACTTCTCAGAGATAATCATTGAAAATGTTTCGTAAAAGCTTCCAGAAAAATATTTTATGCATATGTTAGTTCCTTCCTTTCTAACAAATGGGATCACAGTACTACTAATTCAAGTCCCCAGTCCTTCATCTTCAATTCTCACATCCAAAAAATTCTGAATAATGAAAGTTTATTGAATTGATTACATGAAATTTGTTGTACCTTTACACTTAGTAGAATTTACAAAATTTTTGTGGTTTTTTTTTTTTGAGACAGAGTCTCACTCGGTCGCTCAGGCTGGAGTGTAATGGCACGATCTTGGCTCACTACAGCTGCTGCCTCCCAAGTTCAATAGATTCTCCTGCCTCAGCCTCCTGAGTAGCTGGGACTATAGGGGTGCACCACCATGCCAGGGTAATTTTTGTATTTTTGGTAGAGACAGTTTCGCCATGTTGATCAGGCTGGTCTCGAACTCCTGACCTCAGGTGATCCACCCACCTTGGCCTCCCAAAGTGCTGTGCTGGGATTACAGGTGTCAGCCACTGTGCCCGGCCAGAATTCACATATTTTTTAATAAAAATATTAAGTGATGGCCCAGCACCGTGACTCACACCTATAATCCCGGCACTTTGGGAGGCCAAGGCGGGTGGATCACTTGAGGCTAGGAGTTTGAGACCAGCCTGGCCAACATGGTGAAACCCCATCTCTGCTAAAAATACAAAAATTAGCTGGGTGTGGTGATGCATGCCTGTAATCCTAGCTACTGGAGAGGCTGAGGCATGAGAATTGCTTGAACCCGGGAGGCGAAGATTGCAGTGAGCCAAGATTGTGTCCGTGTGCTGCAGCCTAGGCGACAGAGTAAGACTCTGTCTCAAAACAAAACGAAAAAACAAACCAAACCAACTTAAGTGATTATGGGTGTATTGCCTAGACCCCATTAGGGGTATTATGTAATATGCAGTATATGTACTAAATAACCTTTTAAGTATCTGAAAAATTAATTCTAAAACAATCTGGCCCTAAGGATTTATGGACCCATAATTATAGTTAATAGCATGAACTTGGTACTACTGTTCTTAAGTACTTGTATTATTCTTTTTTTTTTTGTACTGTTCTTAATTCCTTTTATCCTTAGAACAGTACTGTGAGCAGTTGGGTACAGTGGCTCAAGCCTGTAATCCCAGTGCTTTTGTAGGCTGAGGCAGGAGGATTGCTTGTGGCCAGGAGTTTGAGAGCAGCCTGGGCAAAATAGGTTGACCCCATCTCTACAAAAAATAAAAAAAAATGTTGGGCATGATGGCGCCCACTTGGATTCTGAGCCACTCAGGAGCCTGAGGTAGGAGGGTCACATGAGTCCAAGAATTCGAGGCTGCGGTGAGCTATGATCACACCCCTACACTCCAGTGACAAAGCAAGACTGTCAAAAAAAAAAAAAAAATACTATGAGCATAAATACTGTTGTCCTCACCTCATAGATGAAGAAACCAAGGCCTAGAGAGGCTGAGTTATTTTTCCAAAGTCACACAGCTAGAAAGTGATGGAACTGGGATTTAAATTCAGGCATTCTAGCTCCAGACTAGAACTTAATCTTTCTGTTGTACATTGTATATTAGGCACCTTTCATGTGATGACACAATATACCGCAGTTCTTTTTTTTAATTTTGAGACAGGGTCTTGCTCTGTTGCCCAGGCTGGAGTATAGTGGTGGAATCTTGGCTCACTGCAACCTTTGCCTCTCAAGCTCAAGCCATCCTCCCACCTGAGCCTCCCAAGCAAGGCATGGTACCCCACCATGCCTGGCTAATGTTTTTTGTAGAGACAGGTTTCACTGTGTTGCCCAGGCTGGTTTCAAATTCCTGAGCTCAAGCAATTCACCTGCCTCCGCCTCCCAAAGTGCTGGGATTACAGGCCTGAGCCACTGTGCCTGCCCTGCCACCTCAGTTATTTTTAATTGCTGTATACTGGTTTCTAAGTGACTGTACTATAATGTATTTTTTCCCCACTGGTGTATTTTTATGTTTTTCCTGTTAGAGGCTAATATGAACAATGCTACAGTGAATATTCTTGCACATATAGTCTTATATATTTTGGCAGAAACTACTTCATTTAAAAATGTTCATGTCCATGTAAAACTATTTTACTCTTTAGTTGATTCACAAACACTATGGAGTGTTTAGAAACTAACAATATGCCATATAAAGCTGTACTAGTAAAAATAACAAGAAAGCCCTTTATCAGTTGAATGGCCAATGCCAGAGAAACTAACAATATGCCATAACTTCCTCCAATAATCATTTTAACATAAAGTCTAAGGCATAGCTATATTCTGTGAATTATTTTTATCACATTTTCTTGTGGCAGTTGGTTGAAAGACTGGAAAAGAAGAGCTGAATTGGAAGAAAGGCAGAATCTGAAGGGAAAAAGAGATGAGAAACAGGAAGGTATCTTGTGTCTTTTTTTTTTTACCATTTCACTGAACATTTTTAGAGTTACATTAACTAAAACTTTCTATAAAATTTCTTTTTTTTTTTTTTTTTTTTTTTTTGAGAAGGAGTCTCGCTCTGTCACCCAGGCTGGAGTGCAGTGGCCAGATCTCAGCTCACTGCAAACTCCGCCTCCCGGGTTTACACCATTCTCCTGCCTCAGCCTCCCAAGTAGCTGGGACTACAGGCGCCCGCCACCTCGCCCGGCTAGTTTTTTGTATTTTTTTAGTAGAGACGGGGTTTCACCGTGTTAGCCAGGATGGTCTCGATCTCCTGACCTCGTGATCCGCCCACCTCGGCCTCCCAAAGTGCTGGGATTACAGGCTTGAGCCACCTCGCCCGGCCAAAATTTCTTAATTGGTATTTTATATTTGATTTTCTGCTTTTTTTTTTGAGACAGAGTCTCACTCTGTCACCCAGGCTGGAGTGCAATGGTGTGATCTCGGCTCACTGCAACCTCCGCCTCCTGGGTTCAAGCGAGTCTCTCACCTCAACCTACTGAGTACCTGGGACTACAGGCGTGTGTCACCACACCTGGCTAATTTTTGTATTTTTAGTAGAGATGGGGTTTCACCATGTTGGCCAGGCTGGTCTCGAACTCCTGACCTTGTGATCTGCCCGCCTCGGCTTCCCAAAGTGCTGGAATTACAGGCATGTACCACCATACCCGGCCTGATTTTCTACTTTTTATAAAGTAATGTTTCAGCATTTATTGCAAGAAGTTTGTGGGATTAGATCATTGGATTTCATAAGGTAGAACTGCTTCCTCAGCAATTACCATTTTATATGCATTTGAATAATTTTTCAGATTTCTCGGGTGGCATAGACTTTAAAGGCAGTTCAGATGATGAAGAGAGTCGTCTTTGCAATACTGTCCTTATAACAGGGCCAACAGGAGTGGGAAAAACTGCTGCTGTGTATGCTTGTGCCCAGGAGCTTGGATTTAAGGTTAGTAACAGCTATGATGAGAGAATGTCAGTGTAATAATTACCCTTGGATTAAAAGGAGACATAAACCATTCTCCCTTCGTTTTTCTTCTTTTAGATATTTGAAGTGAATGCCTCTTCCCAGCGCAGTGGTAGACAAATTCTATCTCAGTTGAAGGAAGCTACTCAGTCCCATCAAGTAGATAAACAAGGTGTAAACTCACAAAAACCCTATTTTTTTAATAGCTACAACATAGGCAAGTCACCAAGTAAGTAAATTATTTTCCTTAAGCCATAATGTTTTGAAAAAAACAAAACCCAAGAAAATAATGTTAATTATCAACATTTTGCCATTTATTTTTTATCTTCTACACGTATATATATTCCCTGTCCACCCCTGCCAGATTATTTTAAAATAAATCTGAAGACCATCATATCATTTCACCCATACATTCTTCAATATTTATCTCTATCCGATAAGGACTTCTGAAAAAGCATAAGTATAATATCATAATCAGACCCAACAGAGTTAACAGCCAGCCTAAGCAGCATAGCGAGACCTTGTCTCTACAAATAATAAAAAACAAATTAGCTAGGTGTGGTGGTGTATGTCTGTAGTCCCAGCTACTCTGGAAGTTGATGTGGGAGGATCACTTGAGCCTAGAAGGTTGAGGCTGCAGTGTGCTGTGACTGGGCCACTGCACTCCAGCCTTGGTGACAGTGTGAGACTCTGTCTCCAAAAAAAAGATCTGTTTAACTGTATTCCTTCATATCATCTCATATACAGTCTAATGTCAGTTTTCTATTGTTTCAAATGATTTGTTCAAATCTGGATCCAAACAAGGTTCATATCTTACATTTGATTCAGGTCTCTTAACTTTCTTTTACTTTCGCTAACAATTCACTCACCTTTGTTTTCATGTCATTTATTTGTTGAAGAATTAGAGTCATTTGTCATGAAATTTTTCACATTCTAGATTTGTCTGCTGATTATATCCTCATGGTATCAGTTAACATAGTCCTCTTCCCTGTATTTCTTGTAAACTGACAGATCTATGGGCTTGATTAGACTCAGGTTCTGTTCTGGGTCTGGCATACATGTATAGGTGGCCTGTGTACTTCCTATGACATCATAGCAGATTATCCATTGTAGATTACAAAATGATAATTTTATAATTCTCTCTTTTGCATTTATTAGAATTTTAAAAGGAAGCACTATTCCTCATCAACTCTTTGGATGCTTTGAAATACAGTTTGTAGGCACCAGAAATGCTTCATTCTTTCCTTTTTTTATTAGTACTTAGAGTGATGGTGTCCTAGCAACCTTGACAGTTGACCAGTGAGTTTTTGTGCAGTTTAATTTTTTAAGTGTTATTATGAACTCATGGATTTTTATATATATAATATGTTTCACCTCTTTTGTGTTTATTATTTCTTTGTTGCTTTGAAGATTTTCTCACTGGTTTTAAGTAATTTGATTATGACGTGCCTTGGTGTACTTCTCTTCATGTTTCTTGTACTTGGGATTTGTTGAGTTTCTTGCATATATGAGTTTATTTATTTATTTTTTTTTTTTTTTTGAGACGGAGTCTCGCTCTGTCGCCCAGGTTGGAGTGCAGTGGCCGGATCTCAGCTCACTGCAAGCTCCGCCTCCCGGGTTTACGCCATTCTCCTGACTCAGCCTCCCGAGTAGCTGGGACTACAGGCGCCCGCCACCTCGCCCGGCTAGTTTTTTGTATTTTTTAGTAGAGACGGGGTTTCACCGTGTTAGCCAGGATGGTCTCGATCTCCTGACCTCGTGATCCGCCCGTCTCGGCCTCCCAAAGTGCTGGGATTACAGGCTTGAGCCACCGCGCCCGGCCGCATATATGAGTTTATAGTTGGGAAGATGAAAGTTGATAAAATTTCAGCCAGTATTTCTTGAAATATTTTTTCTGTCCTCCCCATTTCCTTTGGCAACTCCAGTTATTATTATAGGTATTTTAGACCACTTGAAATTGTCTCCTGGCACACTGATGCTTTGTTCAATTTTTTAGTCTTTTTCCTTTTTTTGTTTCAGTTTGGTTAGTTACTATCCCTGTTTATTCAAGTTTATACATCTTTTCTTCTGTAGTATCTAGTATGCTGTCACTGCTATAAGTGTAGTTTTCATTTCTAGAAGTTTGATTTGGGTCCTTTTTATATCTTCTGTTTCTACTTACCATGTATCCAGTCTTTCCTCTAGGTATTTGAACATATCAGTTATAACAACTGTTTTAATGGTCTTGGTTACTAATTCTATCATCCGTGTAATTTGTTTTTTTTTTTTTTTTTGAGATGGAGTCTCGCTCTTGTCACCCAGGCTGGAGTGCAGTGGCACAATCTTGGCTCGCTGCAAGCTCCACTTCCTGGGTTCAAGCGATTCTCCTGCCTCAGCCTCCCCGAGTAGTTTGGATTATAGGCACCCGCCACCACATCCAGCTAATTTTTTTTGTATTTTTAATAGAGACAGGGTTTGACCATGGTGGCCAGGCTGGTCTCGAACTCCTGACCTCAGGTGATCCATCTGCCTTGGCCTCCTCAAGTTTCTTTCCTTTTTTTCTTTTTTTTTTTTTTTTTGAGACAGTCTCACACTGTCACCCATGCTAGAGTGTGGTGGTGCGATCTTGGCTCACTGCAACCTCCGCCTCCCAGGTTCAAGTGATTCTCCTGCCTCAGCCTCCCAAGTAGCTGGGATTACAGGCGCCCGCCATCACGCCCAGCTAATTTTTTTGTATTTTTAGTAGAGATGGGGTTTCACTATGTTGGCCAGGCTGGTCTCAAATTCCTGACCTCGTGATCCGCCCGCCTCAGCCTCCCAGAGTGCTGGGATTACAGGCATGAGCTACCACACCCGGCCAACCTCCTTAGGTTTCTAGTGCAGTCTCAACTCAGAAAACATGGATTGACTTTCCCCTCACTATGGAAATTTTCTCAGGGCAATAGGCTGGGCAATTCTAGTGTTCACCTTATTTGTTATTTGTATCTCAGAGATTACTGTCCATTGTTGCATGATGACAAAAATCTTGAAAAGTGTTATTTCATATATTATGTCCAGTTTTCTTGTTCTTATTTCTGATGGGAGGATAAATCCAGTTCCAGTTCTATACCTTGGCTAGAAGCAGAATCCCACCTTACTTTCTTTTGGTGCTCATATTTTTCCATCTTTAGCTAGCAGGGAACTATTTTAATTGGTTTGTGTCCTTTTGACATTACCCAGCAATAGTTGATATTTTCCTTGCTTTCCGGCGTGTCAGGATGTCCCAGACCTATAGTTAGCCGTTTCTGCAAGAAGGTGGTTCTTTTGGTGTGAAATTTCTTTTTTTTTTTTTTGAGACAGAATCTTGCTCTGTCGCCAGGCTGGAGTGTAGTGGCGTGATATTGGCTCACTGCAACCTCTGTCTCCTGGGTTCAAGTGATTCTCATGCCTCAGCCTCCCAAGCAGCTGAGACTACAGGTGTGCACCACCATGTCCGGCTAATATTTGTGTTTTTAGTAGAGACAGGGTTTCACCATGTTGGCCAGGCTGGTCTCAAACTCCTAACCTCAGGTGATCCATCTGCCTTGGACTCTTGAAGTGCTGGGATTATAGGTGTGAGCCACTATGCCTGGCCAAATTTTTTAGAAAGAATATATTGATATAGTTTAGCTAACTACTCACTGAGTATCTTAAAATAAAAACTGCCTGTTTTTTATTATTATTTTTTGAAAAGACAAGGTCTTCCTCTGTTGCCCAGGTTGGATTGCAGTGATGCAATAATAGCCCATTGCAAACTTGAACTCCTGGGCTCAGACAATCCTCCTGCTTTAGCCTCTCAGAGTGCTAGGATTGCAGTTATGAACCACTGCACCTGGCTAAGCATGTATTTTTAAAACCAGTCTTTGGGCCAGGTGCAGTAGATCATACCTGTAATCCCAGCACTGTGGGAGGCCAAGGCAGGTGGATCACAAGGTCAGGAGTTTGATACCAGGCTGGCCAACATGGTGAAATGCTGTCTCTACTAAAAATAGAAAAATTAGCCAGGCATGGTGGTGCACACCTGTAATCCCAGCTAATTGGGAGACTGAGGCAGGAGAATTGCTTGAACTTGAGAGGTGGAGGTTACAGTGAGCTGAGATTGTGCTACTGTACTCCAGCCCAGGCAACAGTGTGAAACTCCGTCTCAGAAAAATTAAATAAATAAAACCAGTCTTTGGACTGGTATTCATACATGATCAAGCAGTCCTTGGTCTATATCAAAATAAGAAAAATAAGGACAAAGGCCGGGCACGGTGGCTCATGCCTGTAATCCCAGCACTTTGGGAGGCCGAGGCGGGTGGATCATGAAGTCAGGAGATTGAGACCATCCTGGCCAACATGGTGAAATCCCGTCTCTACTAAAAATACAGAAATTAGCTGGGCATGGTGGTGTGTGCTTGTAATACCAGCTACTTAGGAGGCTGAGGCAGGAGAATCACTTGAACTCAGAAGGCAGAGGTTGCAGTGAGCTGAGATCGTGCCACTGCACTCCAGCCTGGTGACAGAGTGAGACTCCGTCTCAAAAGAAACAACAACAACAAGGACAAAATGGTGAGTGTTTTTATAAGTTGATATCTATTCAACATATATATATATACACACACACATATATATATTTTTTGAGATTGCTTGCAATTTACTGCAGGTCTAAATTAAAGTTGAACAACAAAGTTTTGTAATGTGCTCAGTGTATACTGTTATTTTCCCTCCATCCTCTTCTGACTTTAAGCAGGTGTAGAAAAAAATGAACTGTTTTTCATTTTTGGGGATTGTGAACAGTATTTGTTGTAAGAATGTGTATTTCTGGCCGGGTACAGTGGCCCACGCTTGTAATCCTAGCACTTTAGGAGGCTGAGGCAGGCGGATTGCTTGAGCTCAGGAGTTTGAGTTTGAGACCAGCCTGGACAACATGGCAAAACCCCATCTCTACTAAAAATACAAACGATTAGCCAGGCGTTGTGGTGTGCTCCTGTAGTCCCAGCTCCTTGGGGGTTGGGCGGGAGGATTGCTTGAGCCTAAGAGGTGGAGACTGCAGTGAGCTGAGATCATACCACTTCACTCCAGCCTGGTTGACAAAATGAGACCCTGTCTCAAAAAAAAAAAAAAAAAAAAAAAAAACCACAAAGAATATATATTTCTTGAGGAGTAGTATCTTTTCTAAATGACTGGCTTAACCTTCTGTACTGGTAGAATAAATAAATATAGTAATATTTGAATGTACAAAGTATTTGTAAGAATGAAAGAAAATTTCTGTGTCTTGAATTTTTAACTGTTAAGAGTAGAAATATAGAATGTGGCTATCTGGCTACCTGTATGATTTTTAGAATATTTATCTTTAAATGCAATTTGTTTTGGGCAGAAAAAATAAGCTCCCCTAAGAAAGTTGTTACATCACCAAGAAAAGTTCCTCCACCATCACCAAAAAGTAGTGGACCAAAGCGAGCACTTCCTCCCAAAACCTTGGCAAATTATTTTAAAGTATCTCCTAAACTTAAAAATAATGAAGAAATAGGAATGCTTCTGGAAAATAATAAAGGTAAGACATTAAACTGACAAATTAAATTTTATATTTTTTAATAATAATGACCCTTATACATAAAAATATGAACACATTTTACGAGTTCCTGTTGCTATTTATTAAATCTCAGCTACACTGAAGGTTCTACATATAGAAGTGTTAATATTTTGTTTTAGTTTTTTTTGGAGACAGAGTCTTGCTCTATTGCCAGGCCAGGCTGGAGTGCAGTGGCACGATTTTGGCTCACTGCAACCTCCTCCTCCTGGGTTCAAGCAATTCTTCTGCTGCAGCCTCCTGAGTAGCTGGGATTACTGGCACACAACACCACACCCAGCTAATTTTTGTATTTTTAGTAAAGACGGGGTTTTGCCATATTGGCCAGACTGGTTTTGAACTCCTGACCTCAAGTGATGCACCCACCTTAGCATCCCAAAGTACTGGGATTCCAGACATGAGCCACCATGCCCAGCTTGTTTCAGTTTTTGTTTGTTTGTTTGAGACGGAGTCTCACTCTTTCATCCAGGCTGGAGTGCAGTGGCATGATCTTGGGTCACTGCAACCTCTGTCTCCTGGGTTCAAGTGATTCTCCTGCCTCAGCCTCCCGTGTAGCTGAGATTACAGGTGTGTGCCACCATGCCCGACTAATTTTTGTATTTTTAATAGAGTAGGGATTTCACCATGTTGGTCTCGAACCCCTGACCTCAGGTGATCCACCTGCCTCCTAAAGTGCTGGGATTACAGGCATGAGCCACCACGCCCGTCCTGTTTCAGTTTTGATAATGGATTTCAGTTTGAGCTTATTCTGTGGATATATCCAGTGTCTTAGCAAAAGTTGATTTTACCTAAAATATCAATATTGTATTTATGCAGGAATAAAAAATTCTTTTGAACAGAAACAAATTACTCAGACTAAATCTACAAATGCAACTAATTCAAATGTCAAAGATGTTGGAGCTGAAGAACCCAGCAGAAAAAATGCAACGTCTCTTATTCTTTTTGAGGAGGTAGGCTTATAGAAGTATACATTTGTGAGAGCTCATGAGAAAGACTTACTTTAAAGAATACTATATATGTTTTCTGATAAAGAATTGTAAAATAGCTAAAGAGGTCAGGAATACGTGTATCTGAAATTAAAGCAAATGAAACTGTCCACTCTAGAATAATTTTTCAGGAAGATGATTAATTCACAGCTGCTAATTATTGTTAAATGATTGTATAAATTCTGATTCATATCTATCTAGTTAATAGGTGGCTGCATTTTTTTTTTTTTTTTTTTTTTGAGGCAGAGTCTCACTCTGTCGCTGGGGCTGGAGTGCAGTGGCCGGATCTCAGCTCACTGCAAGCTCCGCCTCCCGGGTTTACGCCATTCTCCTGCCTCAGCCTCCCGAGTAGCTGGGACTACAGGCGCCCGCCACTTCGCCCGGCTAGTTTTTTGTATTTTTTTAGTAGAGACGGGGTTTCACCATGTTAGCCAGGATGGTCTCGATCTCCTGACCTCGTGATCCGCCCGTCTCGGCCTCCCAAAGTGCTGGGATTACAGGCTTGAGCCACCGTGCCCGGCCACTGCATTTGTTTTTAACATTTAATAGTTGATAATTTTAAAATTCATTATAGTGTATGACATAAACTTTCAACATGGGCTGAATTCACACTTCATAAATTCATAAATTTTGTCTCTAACATAAATGTAGAATATTTACTATGTGTACATAACTGATATTAGTGTATTGTTATTACATTAATATTCTAATAAACTGTTGGTAGGTTGATGTAATTTTTGATGAAGATGCTGGGTTTTTGAATGCAATCAAAACATTCATGGCAACAACTAAACGACCTGTAATCCTTACTACAAGTGGTAGGTAACAATGATTTTACTTCAGTTAAACAGTTACTCAAATCTGTAGTTCGTCTGCAGACTGGAGTAATTATAATTAACTTACAAATAGCAATTACTTTTAAAAATGGATACTACTTTGGATTACTATATTGGGTGTTAGATATTTAGAAAGTGGAGAACAATCTCTAGAATGCAAATAAGAGATCTAGTAAAGGTATTTTAGTAGGGAAAGTACTAGATTCTTCTCCTGGCGTCCTTATCATACCTATGATTAGATCACTAAATCTTATTTAGTGGTCAAGATTTTTTATGGAACCCAACCTTTCCGCTGTTCCTTAATACTGAACTTAGCCACTTTTTTGCCCCTGATAACACTTTCTTATGGATTATTGTATATTTAGCTATCATTAGCCTAACAGAATTGATCCATCTTCTAAAGAATTATCACAGAATGTTTCATTTAAAAAACTGATTCAATTTCCTTTTAAAAAAATTGGAAATACTATAATGATATTCTAATATTTTTCCAATTATAAATATTCATGAGACTAGATTCGACTTACAAATTAATGCCCATTTGGTAGTGATTGTACTCTAAAAATATTGAGAAAAATCTTATTAATCACAAGTTAGGTGGGTTTTTTGTTTGTTTTGTTTGTTTGCTTGTTTGTTTGTTTGAGACAGAGTCTCGCTCTGTTGCCCAGGCTGGAGTGCAGTGGTGCCATCTCGGCTCACTGCAACCTCCAACCTCTGCCTCCTGAGTTCAAGCAATTCTTCTGTCTCAGCCTCCTGAGTAGATGGGACTATAGGCACACACCACCATGCCCAGCTAATTTTTGTATTTTTAGTAGAGACAGGGTTTCACCATATTGGTCAGGCTGGTTTCGAACCCCTGACCTCACATGATCCACCTGCCTTGGCCTCCCAAAGTGCTGGGATTACAGGCATGAGGCACCATGCCTAGCTGGTAGTTTTATTAGAAGATTATAGTTGGACAGGTGTGGTGGCTTATGCCTTTAATCCCAGCACTTTGGGAGGCTAAGGTGGGCACTTGAACCTAGGAGTTTTGAGATCAGCCTGGGCACCATAGTGAGACCCCCATCACTACAAAAAGACTTAAAAATTATCTGGGCGTGGCGGCTTGAGCTTATAATCCTAGCTGCTTGGGAAGCTGAGGCAGAGGATCACTTGAGCCCAGGAGTTTGAGGCTGCAGTGAGCTATGACTGTACCACAGCACTAGGCGGTGTTGGGGAGGGGGGTGCTAAATATTTTCACAGAAAAGTATAACTGGAAAAAGTTACTTAGTGGTCTTAATGTTTAAGAATGTTTTTGTGTGTGTGTGTGTGTAGATCCAACATTTAGTTTAATGTTTGATGGCTGCTTTGAAGAAATCAAGTTCAGTACTCCTTCCCTGGTAAGTTTTAAATTTTGATAACCATAAATTACATATCACAATCATGTAAAAGTAATTTATTATTAAATACAGCTATAATTTAGCCAGATGTGGTATCACGCCTATACTCCCAGCTACTTGGGAGGCTGAGGCAGGAAGATCACTTGAACCCAGGAGGTGGAGGTTACAGTGAGTTGAAATTGTGCCACTGTACTCTAGCCTGGTCAATCAATCAATCAATAAGGCTAGGTACAGTTGCTCATGCCTGTAATCCCAGCACTTTGGGAGGCTGAGGAGGGCAGATTGCTTGAGCTGTGGAGTTCGAGACCAGCTTGGGCAACATGGCAAAACCCTGTCTCTACATAAAAATACAAAAAATTAGCCAGGCATGGTGGCACATGCCTGTAGTCCTACCTACTCAGGAGGCTGAGGTGGGACAATTGCTTGAGCCCAGGAGGTCAAGGCTGTGGCTGCAGTGAGCTGTGATTGTACTGCTGCATTCCAGCCTGGGTGACAGAGCAAGACTCAGTCTCAAAAAAAATAAATACCTGGCTGGGCGTGGTGACTCATGCCTGTAATGTCAGCACTTTGGGAGCCGAGGAGGGTGGATCACCTGAGGTCGGGAGTTCGAGATTAGTCTGACCAACATGGTGAAACCCCGTCTCTATTAAAAATACAAAATTAGCCGGACGTGATGGCGCATGCCTGTAATCCCAGCTACTCAGGAGGCTGTGGCAGGAGAATCGCTGGAATTCAGGAGGTTGCGGTGAGCCAAGATCGTGCTATTGCACTCCAGCCTGGGCAACAAGAGTGAAACTACGTCTCAAAAAAAAAGGAAAAAAAAGCTATGATTTAAATGTGGTTTCTAAGGAATATGTTAAAATTTTTAAGTTTTAGGAAACTTCTGATATTTCTCTTTTTTTTTTTTACTTTAAAAATGTTTTTTCTTAAATTTAAAAAAATTTTTATGAGGCTCCAATGTTCACTAGGTTTTTTGCCTATTAACAGTACTTTTCTGAGGTAAAATTTAAATGGAATTAAAATTCCCTTGCATGAATAACCTAATGAATATATTTTGTACAAGTAACATATGTAAAAATCAGTGTCATCATTATGCAGATCAGAATATGGAGCATTTCCATTACCTCCTGAAGTTCTCATGGACCCTTTCTAGTAAGAATCCCCTTTTCTGGCCGGGCGCGGTGGCTCAAGCCTGTAATCCCAGCACTTTGGGAGGCCGAGACGGGCGGATCACGAGGTCAGGAGATCGAGACCATCCTGGCTAACACGGTGAAACCCCGTCTCTACTAAAAAATACAAAAAGCTAGCCGGGCGAGGTGGCGGGCGCCTGTAGTCCCAGCTACTTGGGAGGCTGAGGCAGGAGAATGGCGTAAACCCGGGAGGCGGAGCTTGCAGTGAGCTGAGATCCGGCCACTGCACTCCAGCCCGGGCGACAGAGCAAGACTCCGTCTCAGAAAAAAAAAAAAAAAAAAAAACCCTTTTCCACCAGAAGTCACCACCTTTTTTTTTTTCTTTCTTACAATGATTAACAAGGCACTTTTTTTAACCTTTAAAAAGAAAATTTTTGTGTGTGTCTTTTTTTTCTTACTTTTTCCTTTTTCTTTTTTGTTTTTCATTCTTCTAAAAAAAAAGTTTTAAAAATTAACATTGAGTTGCTGGGCATGGTGGCTCATACTTGTCCCGTAATCCCAGCACTTTGGGAGGTTGAGGTTAGAGGATTGCTTGAGGCCAGCAGATCCAGGCTGCAGTGAGCTATGATTGTAGTCAGGTTAATTTTACTGTATGGGTTCTTTATTTTATTTTTTTTAGGTGAGGTCTCACTCTGTCACCCAAGCTGGAGTGTAGTGGCACAATTGCCCTGTTGCCCAGGCTAGAGTGTGGTGGCACGATCTTGGCTCACTGCAACCTCCAACTCCTGGGTTCAAGCAATTCTCCCACCTCAGCCTCCCTAGTAACTGGGAATGGAGATGCATACCACCACACCCAGCTAATTTTTTTTGTATTTTTAGTAGAGATGGGATTTCACCATGTTGGTCAGACTGGCTTTGAACTCCTTTTTTTTTTTTTTTTTTTTTTTTTTTTTTTTTTTTGAGATGGAGTCTAGCTCTGTTACCCGGGCTGGAGTACAGTGGCCAGATCTCAGCTCACTGCAAGCTCCGCCCCCCGGGTTTACGCCATTCCCCCGCCTCAGCCTCCCAAGTAGGTGGGACTACAAGCGCCCGCCACCTCGCCCGGCTCGTTTTTTGTATTTTTTTTAGTAGAGACGGGGTTTCACCGTGTTAGCCAGGATGGTCTCGATCTCCTGACCTCGTGATCCGCCCGTCTCGGCCTCCCAAAGTGCTGGGATTACAGGCTTGAGCCACCGCGCCCGGCCATGAACTCCTGACCTGAAGTAATCCACCCACATTGGCCTCCTAAAGTGCTAGGATTACAGGCGTGAGCCACCACTCCTGACCCTGTTCTTTCTTTTAAATTATGTTTCTTAGCTGGAGGCAGTGGCTCACGCCTGTAATCCCAGCACTTTGGGAGGCTGAGTCCAGGAGTTTGAGACCGACTTGGGAAACGTGGTGAAACCCTGTCTCTACAAAAAATTTTAAAAATTAGCTGGACGTGGTAGCGCACACCTGTAGTCCCAGCTACTTGGGAGATTGAGGTGGGAGGATCACTTGAGCATGGGAGGCAGAGGTTGCAGTGAGCCAAGATCTCATGCCACCACACTCCAGCCTGGGTGACAGAGCACAAGACTCTGTCTCAAAAAAAAAAAAAGAAAAAAATTGTTTCTTTTAACACATAATTGAATATTTTAAAAAATTTGCCTAAACAGGCTGGGCGCTATGCTCATGTGTATAATGCTAGCACTTTAGGAGGCCAAGGTGGGTGGATCCCTTGAGCCTAGGAGTTCAAGACCAGCCTGGGCAACCTTGGCAAAATCATGTCTCTACAAAAAGCACAAAAATTAGCTGGATGTAAAAAGAAAAAATATTAACTGGGTGTAGTGGCATGTGCCTGTAGTCCCAGCTACTTGGGAGGCTGAGGCAGGAGGATTGCCTGAACTTGGGAGGTAGAGGTTGAATGAAGCCAAGATCGCGCCAGAGCACTCCAGCTTTCCAGAGCGAGACTCTGGAAAAAAAAGAGAAAAACAAAAACAACAACAACAAAAAAAAACAATTTGTCTACTCTGCAGTCTTTTGGATTAATCAAGTGTATTATTTCATTTTACCTTCACTGTTGGCTTTCAGCTATATGCTCATATGGCCTCCACTAGCCAGATGAGGCTATTGAGCTTTTAAAATGTGGGATAAGGCTATTGAGCTTTTAAAATGTGGTTAGTCTACAGTTAATAAAAGATCACATTTTGTGTGATAATAATTGTATGAAATGTTCAGAATAGGCAAATTTATAGAGACAGAAAGTGGATTCATAGCTGCCTAAGGCTAGAGGAGCTAGGTAGAAATAGGGAGTGACTGCTGATTAGTCTGGGGTTTCTTTTGGGGATGATGAAAATGCTCTGTAATTAGATAGTGGTAATGGGTGCAAAACTCTATAGATATACTAAAACCATTGAATTTTACATGTTAAGTGGGTGAATTGTATAGTATATGAATTATATCTAAATATGGCTTATTATAGATTTTTAAAATGTGGCTAGTCTGAATTAGTTTGTGCTAAAAGTGTAATATGAACACTTTTTTTTTTTTTTTTTTTGAGACAGGGTCTCACTCTATCTCCTAGGCTGGAGTGTAGTGGCTCAATCTCAGCTCACTGCAACCTCTACCTCCTGGGCTCAAGCAATACTCCCACCTCAGCCTCCTGAGTAGCTGGGACCATAGGCTTGTGCCACCACACTCAGCTAATTAAAAATATTTTTTTGTAGAGATGAGGTCTCACTATATTGTCCAGACTGGTCCTGAATTCCTGAGCTCAAGTAATACTCCTGCTTCAGCCTCCCAAAGTGCTGGTATTATATGCGTGAGCCACAGTGCCTAGCTAACACCAGATTTTGAGGACTAAGTGCAAAAAATAGGAATGTAACACATCTCACTAATTTTTGTATTGATTACTTTTTGCAATAATATTTGGATATATTGTTGTAAGAGAATGTAGTAAAATTAATTATTATTATAATTTTTTGAGATGGAGTCTCACTATGTCGCCCAGGCTGGAGTGCACTGGTGCAATCACTGGCTTACTGCAAGCTCCACCTCCCAGGTTCCCGTGATTCTCCTGTCTCAGCCTCCCGAGTAGCTGGGGCTACAGGCGCCCTCTACCATGCCTGGCTAATTTTTTTTGTATTTTTTAGTAGAGATGGGGTTTCACTGTGTTAGCCAGAATGGTTTCGATCTCCTGACCTCGTGATCTGCCAACCTTGGCCTCCCAAAGTGCTGGAATTAGAGGCGTGAGCCACTGCACCTGGCCCTAAAATTAATTTTACTTGTTTCTTTAATTTTTTAATGTGGCTCCTGGAAATTTTAAATTATATAGCTTGGTGTTTAAAATTTTTGTATTAAAAAAATTGCTTTTGGTAAAGAACACGTAACAGTGTACAGTTGAGTAGTGTTAAGTATATTCACATTGTTCTTGCAAAACTGAAATTCTATGCTCGTTAAATCAAACTCCCTGTTTCCTCCTGTCCAGTAGTTGCTGGCAACTACCATTCTACTTTGTTTCTATGAATTTGACTACTCTAGATATAAATGGAATCATACTGATTTGGCTTTTTGGGACCGATTTTTTTGTTTGTTTGAGATGGAGTTTTGCTGTGTTGCCAGGCTGGAGTGCAGTGGCGCGATCTCAGTCACTGCAACCTCTGCCTCTTGGTTTCAAGCGATTCTCCTGCCTCAGCGTCCCAAAGTGCTGGGATTACAGGCCTGAGCCATCGCGCCCGGCTGTGACTGGCTTATTTCACTTAGCATAACATCCTCAAGGTTCATCTAAGTCATAGTATGTATATAGCTTACAGTGTTTTACCTGCATTACATTTCTTTTCTTTCTTTTTTTTTTAAGATGTAGTCTTGCTTTGTCACCTGGACTGGAGTGCAGTGGTGCGATCTCCACTCACTGCAACCTCTGCCTCCCTCCCGGGTTCAAGCAATTCTCTTGCCTCAGCCTCCCGAGTAGCTGGGACTACAGGCACGTGCCAACACGCCCGGCTAATTTTTGTATTTTTAATAGATACAGTGTTTCACCATGTTGGCCAGGCTGGTCTCGAACTCCTGACCTCAAGTGATCTGCCTGCCTCGGCCTCCCAAAATGCTGGGATTCCAGATGTGAGCCACCGCACCTGCCCCTTGCCTTATATTTCTTTCTTTCTTTTTTTTTTTTTTTTGAGACGGAGTCTCGCTCTGTTGCCCAGGCTGGAGTGCAGTGGCGCAATCTCGGCTCACTGCAAGCTCTGCCTCCCGGGTTCACACCATTCTCCTGTCTCAGCCTCCTGAGTAGCTGGGACTACAGGCACCCGCCACCACACCTGGCTAATTTTTTGTATTTTTAGTAGAGACGGGGTTTCACCATGTTAGCCAGGATGGTCTGGATCTCCTGACCTCGTGATCTGCCAGCCGTGGCCTCCCAAAGTGCTGGGATTACAGGCGTGAGCCACTGTGCCCAGCTGCCCTTGCCTTATATTTCTAACGGACAATACTGCTGTAGATTCTAGATGCTCTTTTCCTTCATCCTTGCTAAATTCTCTTATTAGTTTATAGTAGTTATTTTGTTGGTTTCTTAGGTTTTTCTTTACTCTTTTTTTTTTTTTTTTGAGACGGAGTCTTGCTCTGTCGCCCAGGCTGGAAAGCCGGATCTCAGCTCACTGCAAGCTCCGCCTCCCGGGTTTACGCCATTCTCCTGCCTCAGCCTCCCGAGTAGCTGGGACTACAGGCGCCCGCCTCCTCGCCCGGCTAGTTTTTTGTATTTTTAGTAGAGACGGGGTTTCACCGTGTTAGCCAGGATGGTCTCGATCTCCTGACCTCGTGATCTGCCTGCCTTGGCCTCCCAAAGTGCTGGGATTACAGGCGTGAGCCACGGCCCCCTGCCTATTCCAATTTTCTTAGACTTTTTATCGAGAGTGGGTATTGGATTTTATCAAAAGCTTCTTTTGCATGTGTTGAAATCATATTTTTCTACTTTCATCTATCTCCATGGTGAATTACACTGACTGATTTTCTAATGATAAACCCCATTTGGTCATGAATGTATTATCCACTTTATTTATTGATTGATTAGATTTGTTATTAATTTATTAAGGAGTCATATGTTTATTTTCTTGAGGAATACTACTTTGTAACTTTCTTTTGTTTTCTTTTTTTTTAAGAATTGTCTTTGTTAGCTTTAAATATTAAGGTTAAGCTGCCCCCAAAAAGAGTTGAGAAATGTTTCCTTCTCTTTTTTCTAAGAGTTTGTATAGGTTTGATGTTCTTTATCTTTTGGTATTTTACATACTTCATCAGTGAATTTACAAGTTTTCTTTGTGGAAAACTCTTTGATAAATTGAATTATTTAATTTATTTATTTTGAGACAGAGTCTCGCTCTGTCGCTCAGACTGGAGTGCAGTGGTGTGATCTTGGCTCACTGTAACCTCCACCTCCCAGGTTCAAGTGATTCTCCTGCTTCAGCCTCCCGAGTAGCTGGAGTTAGAGATGGGGTATCACCATGCTGGGCAGGCTGGTCTCAAACTCCTGACCTCAGGTGATCTCCTTGCCTCAGCCTCTCTCAATTTCTTGGCCGGGCACAGTGGCTCGTGCCTATAATCCCAGCACTTTGGAAGGCTAAGGCAGGAAGATTGTTTGATGCCAGGAGTTTGAGACCAGCCTGGGCAATACAGTGAGACCCCCATCTCTACAAAAAATTAATTAGCTTTATGCACTCATTAGTACAATTTCTAACCTGTTTTTTAAAAATTGTGTATTTTTCAGTGTTACAGTATCATATTTATAATTTTGTTGTAAGATATTCTATCAGGCTATACTGTTACTTAATCCTAAGGGGTTTTGTCAAGGTTTGTAAAACTGCCAGCGTTCAGGTTGGAGAATCTCCTATAAAAGTTTCCTTGCTGTCTTGCACAATATACAGTTAATAAAAGAAATACATATAAATGCTTAATTTAGTAGTATATTCCCTTATATTTTTAAAGCAGTTTCATCCTCAAGAAGAGCATTTAGGATAATGTGAATTTTAGCAAAATTTGTCTCAGTTTTAGATATTATTTGTATGTATTATTGCTAGTATCTATTTTAACTCAGCAGTTAACCACATTTATCTCTGTTTTGAAGCTAAATGTTGCCAGCTACCTACAAATGATTTGCTTAACTGAGAATTTTAGAACTGATGTAAAAGACTTTGTAACCTTGTTAACTGCAAATACTTGCGATATCAGAAAAAGTATCCTTTACTTACAATTCTGGATTAGAAGTGGAGGTGGATTTTTAGAAGAACGACCATTAACCCTTCATGGTAAGTTGATTTGTTATTAAAGACATTTCTATTATGGGACCCTATTTAAAAATCTGTGCTATGGCTGGGTGCAGTGGCTCATGCCTGTAATCCCAGCACTTTGGGAGAGTGAGGTGGAGGATCTCTTGAGGCCAGGAGGTCCAGATCAGTCTGCTCAACATAGTGAGACCCCTGTCTCTACAAGAAAATTTTTGGGAGGCCAAGGCAGGAGGATCACTTGAAGCCAGGAGTTCAAAACCAGCGTGCGCAAGAAAGCGAGACCCCTGTCTCTACAAAAAAAATGTTTTTAAATAAGCTGGTCAGGGTGGCGTGTACTGGCTACTTAGGAGGCTGAAGTAGGAGGATCACATGATCCCAGGAGTTTGAGGCTGCAGTGAGCTATGATTATGCCACTGCACTCTGACCTGGACAATAGAGCAATACCCCATATCTAAAAAAAAAAAAATTTCTTTTTTCTTTTTTCAGATGGAGTCTCGCACTGTTGCCTGGGCTGGAGTGCAGTGGTGCGATCTCGGCTCTCTGCAACCTCTGCCTCCCAGGTTCAAGCAATTGTCCTGCCTCAGCCTCCCGAGTAGCTGGGATTATAGGCCCCCGCCACCACGCCCGGCTAATTTTTTTTGTCTTTTAGTAGAGACGGGGTTTACTATGTTGGCTAGGGTGGTCTCGAACTCCTGACCTCGTGATCCACCTGCCTTGTTCTCCCAAAGTGCTGGAATTACAGGCGTGACCTACCACATCTGAAAAAAAATTTTTTTTTTACTTAAAAAAACTCTGTGCTATACTA
The DNA here is from genome assembly GCF_007565055.1 of Rhinopithecus roxellana. NCBI lineage: Eukaryota > Metazoa > Chordata > Mammalia > Primates > Cercopithecidae > Rhinopithecus > Rhinopithecus roxellana. Next base: position 48,874,839 of record NC_044567.1, read on the forward strand.
GAATAGTTGAAAGATTATAAAAATTTTAAGCAACTTGTTATGTTAATCTTCCAAATAAATATAGCATATGTCAACTTTGTTCATAAAAAATTTTGGCCTGGCACAGTGTCTCACAACTGTAATCCCAACACTTTGGGAGGCCAAGTGGGGTGGATTCCTTGAGCTCAGGAGTTTGAGACCAGCCTGGGCAACATGGTGAAACCCCATCTCTACAAAAATTTGGCTGGGCATGGTGGTGCATGCCTGTGGTCCTAGCTACTTGGGAGGTGGAGATAGGAGGATTGCTAGAACCTGGGAGATCGATGTTGCAATGAGCCAAGATCATACAGAGTGAGACTCTGACTAAAAAAAAAAAATTTGCAGTCAACGTGAGTAAATAGAATTAAACTGGACCTAGAAAGTTGGATTTTTCTCCTGGCTATGCCGCTCTTTACAATTAATATATAAGCTCCAAAATTCACTTTGCCTTTTTGAGCCTGTTTTTTCACCTCAAAAATAAGAGATTTGAACTAATCTGTAAGTTACTTACTCTTTTGCAGTTGCGCTTTTAAGATGATCTCATTGTTTAATTTAAAAAACACACACACGGCCGGGCGCGGTGGCTCAAGCCTGTAATCCCAGCACTTTGGGAGGCCGAGGAGGGCGGATCACAAGGTCAGGAGATCGAGACCATCCTGGCTAACACGGTGAAACCCCGTCTCTACTAAAAAATACAAAAAACTAGCCGGGCGAGGTGGCGGGCGCCTGTAGTCCCAGCTACTCGGGAGGCTGAGGCAGGAGAATGGCGTGAACCCGGGAGGCGGAGCTTGCAGTGAGCTGAGATCGGGCCAGTGCACTCCAGCTTGGGTGACAGAGCGAGACTCCGTCTCAAAAAAAAAAAAAAAAAAAAACAACACACACACACACACAGGCTGGGTGTGGTGGCTCACGCCTGTGATCCCAGCACTTTGGGAGGCTGAGGCAGTTAGATCTTGAGGTCAGGAGATCAAGACCATTCTGGCCAATATGGTGAAACCCTGTCTCTACTAAAAATACAAAAATTAGCCAGGCGTGGCAGCACATGCCTGTAGTCCCAGCTACTTGGGAGGCTGAGGCGGGAGAATTGCTTGAACCCGGGAGGCAGAGGCTGTAGTGAGCCAAGATGGTGCCACTGCACTCCAACCTGAACGACAGAGCGAGACTCTGTCTCAAAAAAAAAAAAATAAAAGACAAACACAGATAAAACCTCCCACCCTGTTCCCCTTTCCACTTCAAAAGTTTTTCTTTCTTTCTTTCTTTTTTTTTTTGAGGCAGGATCATAATGCAGGGTAGCCCTGAACTCCTGTGCTCAAGCAATCCTCCTGTCCTAGCCTCCTAAGTAGGCCACTGTGTCCAGCTTCCTCCCCAGAAATTTGACTCTTAAATTTTCAAACTGTTAAACATACATTTATTAACATATGTTTCCTTATAAACAAATGATACTATAATTATTATTTAACAATTTTTTCACTTACTAAAAACTGGTTTTTCTACATGAGTATAGATATATAGATATATAGTATTCTTTTTATGTAACTATAATGTACAATCACTTTTAACTTCAGGAGTCTTTAAATTCTAACTTTCCTAAGTACTTTATTATTTCAGAAATGCTTTTATTTCTTTTTTTTTTTTCAGTCATCATTGTTACCTAATTCAAGTGAGTACCTTCTCCATGCTGGGTCTTGTGTTTACATGGTTAAGACATGGTTCCTTGCCTGAAGAAGTTTAAGTTTGTGGTTTCCATGCTCCATAGTCACGGTTCTCTAGTTACAGATCCTACTCTGGTAAATACACAAATATTTCAAGGAAACCAAGGTGAAATTATGTAATATTAATTCCTTATCAGTTTTTTCTTTTAATTAGTTTAACATTTTAACATATTCTTTTTCTTCTTTTTTTTTTTTTTTATTTTGAGACAGTGTCTCACTCTGTTGCCCAGGCTGGAGTGCAGTGGTGGCGCAGTCATGGCTCACTGGAGCCTCAATCTCCTGGACTCGAGCCGTCTTCCCATCTGAGCCACCTGAGTAGATGGGACCACAGGCGTGCACCACCACACCTAACTTTTGTATTTTTTGTAGAGACAGGGATCTCACTATGTTGCCAGCCTGGTTTTGAACTCCTGGGCTCAAGTGATCCACCTTCTTCGGCCTCCCAAAGTGCTGGGATTACAGGAATGAGCCACCTCACCCGGCTTCATATTATTGTTTTTCAAAGTAGATACGCCTATATATTCTATTCAGTGTAAGCCCATAGCTTTAACCATATCTCAAAAGTAAATATAATATATAACACATGGAAAATATCCTGGTGTAACAAATTAGTTAATAACGTTTTGATATGCCACTGGATATAAATTGTTACAGCAAGAACTTTAGAAGACAGAAAATAAGTATAGCATAGTTTCTCTTCTTTTTTTTCTTTTTTCTTTTTTTTGAGACAGAGTCTGGCTCTGTCGTCCAGGCTGGAGTGCAGTGGCACTGTCTCGGTTTGCTGCAATCTCCACCTCCCAGGTTCAAGTGATTCTCCTGCCTCAGCCTCCCGAGTAGGTGGGATTACAGGCGTGTACCACCATGCCCAGCTAAGTTTTTGCATTTTTAGTAGAGACAGGATTTCACTGTGTTAGCCAGGATGGTCCCGATCTTCTGACCTCGTGATCTGCCCACCTCAGCCTCCCAAAGTGCTAGGATTACAGGCATGAGCCACCGCACCTGGCCAGTTTCTCTTCTTAATTGTCCTTTTTTTAATATACATTTCATTCCTGCCTTTAAAAAAAAACAGATACATAAAACAATATTCCCCTACTTCTTGAAAGTAGCCACAGTTAGACCTTTATGCATATAACATAAAAATACTTATTTAGGAAAATTAACCTATTATTATATATGTTGTTAGTTATTTTTAAGTTTATTGTCAGCACATATGGTCCTATTATCCCACTGTTTTTCACAGCTGCATGCTTTTCTATAGAATAGAATGGATGTACCGTAATTTAACCATTACTTATAGACATTTAAATTATGTTCAATATACGGTGAATATCTTTATACATATATCCCTGAACATGTCTGTAATACTGATGGAGAGAATTCTAGAAGTATGACTGCTGGGTCACAAAGGGTGTATACACTTTACATTTTGATAGTTGTTGTCAGACCGCCCTCTGATGACAATTGTACCAACTTATGCTCCCATGAATAGTATATGATGGTTTTTTCATGTGTACTGCTGACAAAACTACATTATAATTCTTTTAATTTTGCCAATTTAAAAAGTGAAATACGTACAGTATATTATTTTAAAATTACATTTCCATGCTTACTGGTGAAATTGCATATCTTCTTATTAGGTCTTTGAAATTATTATTATTATTATTATTTGAGACGGAGCTTCGCTTAGTCGCCTAGGCCAGAGTACAATGGCGTGATCTCAGCTCACTGCAGCCTCTGCCTCCTGCGTTCAAGTGATTCTCCTGCCTCAGCCTCCCAAGTAGTTGGGATTATAGGCACACACCACTATGCCAAGCTAATTTTTTGTATTTTTAGTAGAGATGGGGTTTCACCATGTTGGCCAGGCTGGTCTTGAACTCCTGACCTCAGGTGATTCACCTGCCTTGGCCTCCCAAAGTGCTGGAATTACAGGTGTGAGCCACTGTGCCCAGCTGAAATTACTGTTTCTTTTTTTTTTTTCCTTTGAATTGGAGTCTCACTCTGTTGCCCAGACTGGAGTGCAGTGGCGTGATCTCAGCTCACTGCAACCTCCGCCTCGCAGGTTCAAGCTATTCTCCTGCCTCAGCCTCCCTAGTAGCAGGGACTACAGGCATGCGTCACCATGCCTGGCTAATTTTTGTATTTTGAGTACAAACGAGGTTTCACCATGTTGCCCAGGATGGTCTCGAACTCCTGAGCTCAAGTGATCCATCTGCCTCAGCCTCCCAAAGTGCTGGGATTACAGGCGTGAGCCACCTCAGCCAGCCTGAAATTAATATTAGGCATTTATTTTTCTTCTGTGATTTGCCTGCTCACAGTCCTTGCACTTTTTCTGTCGGATGGCTTTGAAAGTCCCCCACCATCACCTCACTTAGTTTATCTCTTGGTAGAAATAATGCTTATGACTGGGCACAGTGGCTCACGCATGTAATCCCAGCACTTTGGGAGGTCGAGGGGGCAGATCACTTGAGGTCAGGAGTTCGAGATCGGCCTGGCCAACATGGTGAAACCCCGTCTCTACTAAAAATGAAAAAATTAGCCAGGTGTGGTGACGCATGCCTGTAATCCCAACTACTCTGGAGGCTGAGGCAGAAAAATCACTTGAACCCAGGAGGTGGAGGTTTCAGTGAGCTGAAATTGCACCATTGCACTTCAGTCTGGGTGACAGAGTGATACATTGTCTTAAAAAAAAAAAAGAATAATGCTTATATTGTACTCTTAATGAATTAAACAACAAAATGGGGGTATTTGTCCAGAAGATGTCAAAGGATCTCAGGCTTTAAATAATTGTTTGATACAATTTGTTTAATACATATATAGAGAGAGCTAAGATATTCTTTTATTTTGTAGGTGGAAATAGCAGAAATGTACAACTAGTTTGCTCTGAACATGGCCTTGATAACAAAATTTACCCTAAAAATACTAAAAAGAAATGTATAGACCTTCCGAAATGTGACAGTGGCTGTGCTGAGACCTTGTTTGGTCTTAAGAACATTTTTTCCCCATCTGAAGACTTATTTTCATTTTTAAAGGTATTTTCAATATCTGTTTTGCAATGTTGAATTTATATTCCTTTTCATATTCCCAACAGTAGCCTCCTATCTTTTGAATCTTAAGTTTAACTTAAATATGCCTATAATTTGTATAAGCCTTAGGTCTCTGCTTTTAACACATTCTATCACTTTAACAAATGGTGCATAGGCATTGCTCTGAATGCATATTATAGGATTTAGAATATAATTTAGAAAATTTTTCAGATAGACTATTTCAGAGAAGTGGTTTTAAATAAATGTGCTTATAATAATATTGCAGTATATACTACATATATAGAGAATTTAATTCTCCAAATTAATTTAATTTAAAAAATTTAATTCTCTAAATTTAATTTTTAGACTTACAGTACTATTTTGATATATTAAATATAGATAAAATTATGAGGGGTAGTGACTCAATACTTTTAAGTTAGAATAGGGATAACACTGTATTCATACAAGAAGTGTTCAAACTATGTACTGCTATAACATTTCTTTACTCAACATTGTTTTTCAGCACAAAATCACAACAAAGGAAGAATGGCATAAACTCATCCAGCTTCTTACAGAATTCCAAATGCGGAATGTAGATTTTTTATATAGTAATCTTGAGTTTATTCTACCATTACCAGTTGATACCATTCCAGAAACTAAAAACTTTTGTGGCTCATCAGTAACTGTGGATGCCAGTACAGCAACAAAAAGTATGAACTGTCTTGCTAGGAAACATTCTGAAAGAGAACAGCCATTGAAAAAGTCCCAGAAAAAGAAACAAAAGAAAACATTGGTAATATTAGATGATAGTGACTTATTCGACACTGACTTGGACTTCCCTGATGAATCTATTAGGCTGTCCCCTGTGTCGTCTTCCTCAATTTCAGAAGAAAGCAAAGCCAGAGACAAAGGAAGCAATCCAGAGACAAAGAAATCTATTCCTTGTCCTCCCAAAACAACTGCAGAAAAAAAATGTTCTGCCCTTATTTCTCATTGTTTAAATTCTCTCTCTGAGTTCATGGATAACATGTCCTTCTTAGATGCCCTTTTAACTGATGTAAGGGAACAAAACGAATACGGTAGAAATGACTTTAGTTGGACAAATGGAAAGGTTAAAAGTGGACTTTGTGATGAGTTTAGTCTTGAGAGTAATGATGGATGGACTTCTCAAAGCTCTGGAGAATTAAAAGCAGCTGCAGAAGCTCTCAGCTTTACTAAATGTTCTTCTACTATTTCAAAAGCACTGGAAACCTTGAATTCTTGCAAGAAATTAGGAAGAGATCCAACCAATGATCTTACTTTTTATATTTCACAAAAGCGCAATAATGTATACTTTAGTCAGTCAGCAGCTAATTTAGAGTAAGTCTTACTTCCTTTACTTTTTATTTTTTAGTAATAAATAGTAAAGGGGAAATCATTAGTTTTTTCTTAATTTAAAAATGCTGTACTATTGATCATCATAAGCCCTTAACATTAATAATGTAGCTTCTAATGAGACAGTTAAGGAGACCAGCCTGATTGCTGGCAAGAGAAATAATGAGTGATTGGGGTGGATTTAGGTAACGCTTGAATGACCCAGGAGGGAGTTTGGTCTTGCTGTGATAGATAGCAGATAGTACTGAGTTTTTCTTTTTTTTTTTTTTTTTTGAGACAGTCTCGCTCTGTGGCCCGGGCTGGAGTGCAGTGGCTGGATCTCAGCTCACTGCAAGCTCTGCCTCCCGGGTTTACGCCATTCTCCTGCCTCAGCCTCCCGAGTAGCTGGGACTACAGGCGCCCGCCACCTTGCCCGGCTAGCTTTTTGTATTTTTTAGTAGAGACGGGGTTTCACCGTGTTAGCCAGGATGGTCTCGATCTCCTGACCTCGTGATCCGCCCGTCTCGGCCTCCCAAAGTGCTGGGATTACAGGCTTGAGTTACTGAGATTTTTCAGTATGGGAGTGATTGATGTGTTGACAGGAAATTAATCTGGAAATGTCATCTGGTCTAGATCAGAGGCAAGGAAACTAAACTGGTTGTGCATTTTTCTTGGGCATTAAAAATTAAAAACAATGCATTACTTTTACAGCAATGCTTGGAAGAGGATAGCAGTCATTAAAAGTGTATTTTCGAGTCGATCTCTTCTCTATGTGGGTAATAGGCAAGCTAGTATAATTGAATACCTGCCAACCCTTCGAAACATCTGTAAGACTGAGAAGCTAAAAGAACAAGGAAAAAGTAAAAGAAGGTAAAGGCTTTATTAAAAACAACATTTTAGATAGTTTTTTCAAGATTAATACATATTTTCATAAGATGAAAATGTTAATATTAAATTGTATTTTTCTTTGTAATTTTGACAGATTCCTGCACTATTTTGAAGGAATTCATCTTGACATTCCAAAAGAGACTGTGAATACTTTGGCAGCTGACTTCCCTTAATGTTTCATACTAACAATGCTTTGTATAGATTATCATGTGGTCCTTAAGATAACATTTTTATATTATGTGGATCTTTGTGGAAAAGTATATTTCTCAATGTACATTTTAAACAAACAATTTGTATATTTTTTTATTGGTGGGCAAATATTTAAAATATTTGAGTTACAAATTGTATATATGATTGTAATATTGTTTTCTGAATTTTTTGTATTATCTGATTTAGCTTTGTTGGGGTATTTTTTGTATGTAAGTGAACTGTTTCTGGCAGGTAGAGTTCATTAAGATGAACTCCCTATTTCAAGTGTTTATATTATATATTAGCTTAATATTCAGATACGTTAGTGTCACTAAAGTTGGTATACAATCTCCCACTGCTAAATTTGACTGGCTTTACAAAAAAAAAAAAAGTAAAACAAAAACATTATCTGATGAATTATATTTTTAACCCAAAAGTTAAGGATCCTCATATTGTACAGTTTTTTGTTGTTGTTTTTTGAGACGGAATCTCGCTCTGTCACCCAGGCTGGAGTGCAGTGGCTTGATATCAGCTCACTGCAACCCTTGCCTCCCAGGTTCAAGCAATTATCCTGCCTCAACCTCCCGAGTAGCTGGGATTACAGGAGCCCACCACCTTGCCCAGCTAATTTTTGTATTTTTAGTAGAGACAGGGTTTTACCATGTTGGTCAGGCTGGTCTCTAACTCCTGACCTCAAGTGATCCATCCGCCTTGGCCTCCCAAAGTGCTGGGATTACAGGCGTGAACCACCGTGCTCAGCCTATATTGTACAGTTTTGAACAGTATATGTTTATAAATGTGTGTGAAGATAGATATTTTTACCTCTTATTTGTTCAATTTACTTTTTCTTGCATTAATTAGTATATTGATCTAATTAAAGGTTAAAGCTAAAGGCTTTATTAAAAAAGAGTTCAGATGTAATCACCTTGGTAAATATGTATATTGTATGCATTTGAATATAGGATATAACTTAAAGATTTCATCACTGTACAGAAGAGAGAATAAGATCTTCTGAAGTTTTTTTTTTTTTTTTTTTTTGAGACGGAGTTTTGCTCTGGTTGTCCAGGCTGGAGTGCAATGGCAGGATCTTGGCTCACTGCAACCTCCACCTCCCAGGTTCAAGCGATTCTCCTGCCTCAGCCTCCTGAGTAGCTGGGATTACGGGAACCTACCACCATTCCCGGCTAATTTTGTATTTTTAGTAGAGACAGGGTTTCTCCATGTTGGTCAGGCTGGTCTCAATCTCCCGACCTCAGGTGATCTGCCTGCCCTGGCCTCCCAAAGTGCTGGGATTACAGGCATGAGCCACTGTGCCTGGACTGAAGTATTTTTAAAATATTTTTAAAATACTGTTTTTTCTCCTCTAAAAAAAAAAAGAAAGAAAGAAAAGAATGGGAGTATTTTCCTCCCTAATAGGGACACATTTAATATTTTATTTATTTTTAGGTTTATAATAATTCAGGGAAAAAAACTTTATCTTTTTTTTTTTAAGAGGTCTCACTCTTGATCTCACTCTTGTTGCCCAGGCTGGAGTACAGTGGCACAATCATAGTTCACCGCAGCCTCCAACAGCTGAGCTCAAGTGATCCCGCTTCCTTGGCCTCCCAAAGTATTGGGATTATGGATGTGGCCACTGCACCCAGCCTTTTCATTTTTTTTGTTTGTTTGAGATGGAGTTTCGCTCTTGTTGTCCAGGCAGGAGTGCAATGGTGTGATCTTGGCTCACTGCAACTTCCACCTTCCGGGTTCAAGCGATTCTCCTGCCTCAGCCTCCCGAGTAGCTGGGATTACAGACATGTGCCACCACGCCCCACCATGCCCAGCTAATTTTGCATTTTTAGTAGAGACAGGGTTTCTCCATGTTGGCCAGGTTGGTCTTGAACTTCTGACCTCAGGTGATCCGCCCGCCTCAGCCTCCCTAAGTGCTGAGATGAGATGACATGCATGAGCCACTGCGCCCAGCCTTTCAGTTTTAAAGACAGTAAATTCCTGGAAGATTTAGATTCACTTTTGTGATAATGCCATGTTTCTGTTATGAACAACTAGGTAGTTGGAGAAACTATCAAAATAGAAAACAATGGCAAAGGAGATGGTTTGGATGGAAAGAGAATGATTTCCTTTTTAGACATGCATAGATTGAGGTATCTACATTTCCAAAGTGGAGATGTTTAGGTACACAATAACATATGTAAATGTAGAAACTTTATTTGTGCGTGGCAACAGGTCAAGAGTGTATACCAACTCTAGGGAGCTGGAGGTGCTAGAGAAGGGAGGGCTTCCATTTCTTGCTTTGTTTCAGATTATTTGAAATCTTTTTTAACAAGTATATTTCACTTTTAGATTATAGAAAATGTTTATGTTACAGAAAATATTTAATACTTTTTTTTTTAAGAGATGGGGCCTTGCTATGTTGCCGAGGCTGGCTTCAAACTCTCCTGGGCGCAAGTGATCCTCCTACCTCAGCCTTCCAAGTAGCTGGCAGGCCCGCACCACTGATATTTAATACTTTGACATCAAAGAGGCTTAGGTTCATAAAGAAGATATATTGAGGACCTCAACTAAGGTAGACAGTGGTAAAATGGACACCAAAAGATGGTCTGTCAAGTTAAAATATTCCAAAGTTAAAAAATGAGCCTGCTGGGTGCAGTGGCTCATTCCTGTAATCCCAACACTTTGGGAGGCCGAGGCAGGAGGATCACAAGGTCAGGAGTTGGAGACCAGCCTGGCCAATATAGTGAAATCCCATCTCTACTAAAAATACAAAAATTAGCTGGGCATGGTGGTGTGTGCCTATAGTCCCAGCTACTTGGGAGGCTGAGGCAGGAGAATTACTTGAACCCAGGAGGCGGAGGTTGCAGTGAGCCAAGATCACGCCACTGCACTCTAGCCTGGGCAACAGAGCCAGACTCGGTCTCAAAAAAAAAAAAGCCTATTAGACAAAGCTTGTTTCTTTTTGGCTAATATATTTGAGCTGATGAAAGTCATCTTTTGGGGCCGGTTATGGTGGCTCACACCAGTAATCCCAGCACTTTGGGAGGCTGAGGCAGGAGGACTGCTTGAGGCCAGGAATTTGAACCCAGCCTGGGCAACAAGGTGAGAGACCCTGTCTCTACACAAAATAAATTAGCTGGGTATGGTGGCATGTGCCTTTAGTCCTAGCTATTCAGGAGAGGCAGGAGGACTGCTTGAGGCTAGGAGGTGCTGCAGTGAACTGTGATTATGCCCCTGCACTCTAGCCTGGGTGATAAAGTGAGACCCTGTCTCAAAAAAAGAAAATCAGCTTTTGGAGGCAGTGTGGCAAACCACATTCTACTTAGAGAATAAGAGGATGATTCTATAAGCTGTGTTATCAGTTTTCTTTAGCTTTATTCCTTTTTTTTTTTTTTTTTTTGAGATGGAGTTTCACTCTTGTTGCCCAGGCTGGAGTACAATGGCACTATGTTGGCTCACTGCCACCTCCGCCTTCCAGGTTCAAGCGATTCTCCTGTCTCAGCCTCGCGAGTAGCTGGGGATACAGGCATGTACCGCCACGCCCAGCTAATTCTGTATTTTTTGTTTGGTAGAGACAGGGTTTCTCCACTTTGGTCAGGCCAGTCTCAAACTCCTGACTTCAGGTGATCCACTCGCCTCGGCTTCCCAAAGTGTTGGGATTATGGGCGTGAGCCACGGCGCCAGGCCAGCTTTATTATAATAAGTACCACCTAGGAAAACCATTATTCCCTATTTTAACAATATGATGATAATGCAAATGCTTAGTATAGATAGTATTTGCCTTTAAAGGGAGATAACTTTGTTTCTTGTTTTGTGAATTTGGCATCTGTTTCTTTTTTTAATGAAAAATTTTTAAAAATTTGTGATCTTGCTATGTTACCCAAGCTGCTCTTGAGCTCCTGGGCACAAGCAGTCCTCCTGTCTCAGCCTCCCACAGTGCTGGGATTATCGGCATAAGCCACTGCACCAAGCCCCATCTTACTGTTTAACACATTAACCTGAAAGGCACAGAATCTCATAAAATGTTTATTGATTTGGTCTTGGCTTATTGTGTAAACCATTTAATAGCCAAAAGTCAGAATTTAAACATCTAAAATACACTCAAAATGTGTTCTTTTCCAATAACATGGATGTTCACAACAGTTGGTGTTACGTTAGAGCTAATAATTATACATTAATATAACCGTAGCACATTAACCTCAGAATTCTAAGGCTCAGTCAAACACTGCTAATTCATAGAAGGCAACAGCTTGTAATAATGAATCATAAAGCTCTTCTACTCTTTGTAGTTCAGTAGATAAAAACATCTGTCTGTAGCGGACTATTTTATCTGATGGGAAGAACACCCGAGGATCCGCCTTCAGTACAGAATCAGAGAGAAACTGCTTCACAAGCTCTTTTCCACTAGTCCGGGAGTCACCAACCATCAGTTCAAAATGCTTCCCCACTGCGTTTCGATTCATGCTCAGCACCTGATGCTGCCCATCCTGGGCAAAAGTTTTATTCAATAAGACATACAGCATGGCTTCCATGATATGAAAATGTAGCAGTATTGGAAACAGAGATGAGTTTTGAATGGAAAGTCCTGTTTTTTCCAGAACATAGAAATCTGCTTTAGGCATCTTTGAAATGATCGAGGAAATCTTTTAAAAGAAGGCAAAATAAAGGAGCAGAAATAATTTATTACATTTTATGTTTGGTCCCCTCTCTGTCCCACTTCTATTTTAAAATATTATAATTAGTTAACTTATACTGTATCACTATTGACAATTTTGAAATAACTGAAAAAGCCATTTTATGAGCAGTCTGGTTCTGGTCATGGTTGTGTCACAACAACAGCTAAGCTGTTTAGTCCTCCTAAGTACCAGTTTCTTGATCTGTACAATGGACTTCATAATTTCTAAAATCTGTATTGGCTTTAAGATTAGACAACTTAAAACTTATAACCTTCAAATATTTTCTGGGATAGAGCATAGGGTTAGAATAACTAGCAAGAATCAATCACGTCTGCAACTGACTAATCACATCAGATGCTTGACTGAACCACAGATTTCATATGTATGATCAAGGTGATAATTCCTGCCCATTTCACAAGGTTTTGAAAACTCAACACAATGTGATGGCATTTTGAAAAATAAGCTGTATAAATAAAAGACAGTGATAATGTTCTATAACATTTAGAATGAAATACCATTGATTTTCTCAGTATCTGCCTTTAAAAACATAAGGCATTTCTTGAACTAACTAAAGGTTGAATTTTTAAAAATCAAAGGTGATGGAAAACGTAATAGGAACAAGTGAGTAACAAGTACCAGAAGAAAACCCATCTTTACTATTTTATTACATTTCCTTTTGGGACCAGAAGATTAAACTACACTCTAGCAGGTAGGAATCTGGAGGTGCAACTGCCTTACCTCTTCTAAGTAGACTGATGATGAGTATGATGTTCCCTTCATTAAACTCCAACGGTCACTTTGCTGCCAGTCCAGCACTGTCAATTTACGATCGAGGTGAGCCCAGGCAATTCTTCGAGTACCAAAAACAATAGATATGATACTATTAACTGCCTAAAAGAAAAAACTGGTTTAATTAGAAGTATAAACTTTTTTTTTTTTTCTTTTTTTGAGATGGAGTCTCACTCTCGCCCAGGCTGGAGTGCAGTGGCGTGATCTTGGCTCACTGCAAGCTCCGCCTCCTAGGTTCATGCCATTCTCCTGCCTCAGCCTCCCGGTAGCTGGGACTATAGGCGCCTGCCACCACACCCAGCTAAAATTTTTTTGTATTTTTAGTAGAGACAGGGTTTCACCGTGTTAGCCAGGATAGTCTCGATCTCCTGACCTCATGATCCACCTGCCTCGCCTCCAAAGTGCTAGGATTACAGGCATGGACCACTGTGCCCGGCCAGAAGTGTAAACATTTTACAAATGCAAACATAATCTACAAATTCAGAATGCCTAACTAGTTTATGTAATATCAACTTATAGTTTATGAACTGAGAATTATCAAAGAAATGCAGGAGTAATTATTATTATTTTGAGATGGAGTCTCACTCTATCACCCAGGCTGGAGTGCAGTGGCACAATTGGCTCACTGCAACATCCACCTCCCAGATTCAAGCAATCCTTCTGCCTCAGCCTCCTGAGTAGCTGGGATTACAGGCACCTGCCACCACACCCAGCTAATTTTTGTATGTTTAGTAGAGACGGGGTTTCACCATGTTGGCCAGGCTGGTCTTGAACTCCTGCCCTCAAGTGATCCATCCGCCTCTGCCTCCCAAAGTGCTGGGATTATGGGCGTGAGCCACCTGAGGAGTAATTATTATTAAACGGTAACCAACAGCAGTTTATAGATAAAGAAACTATACTCATCTCAGCACCTAGCCCAAAGTAGGCATTCAAACTCAAGTGTAGCCAGAGTCTGCACTAGATACTAGGAAACAAACATAACTGTACATTATAAGAAATGCCACCATAAAACTATTGTAGAGAGAAGTGATCAGGGAAGGTTTGCTGGAGAACTAGGAGAATGAGATGGTGAACGGGAAGTTATTTCACCCAGATGTCAGGAAAGATAGGCTGTTTGACATCTCAAACTCTGGCAGGAGAATAAAGACCGAATAGGCAGAGGACTAGGCAGGTGTCTGTAACCATAAGTAACCTGCTTTATCCTGAGTGCTACAGGGGCCACTAAAAAAACAGAATGTTAAGGAATTACATAAGATTTACATTTCAGAAAAATCACTGATGGTGTAAAAGATGGGCTGGAGGGAACTAAAGGTAGGGATCTGTGTTAGGTACGTGTTATAACATGAGAAAGTATTAAGAATTGAAGACAATGACAGAAGGAAAAGAAACAGATAGTGGGAACAGAATTAATACATAGGTTTAATGAGGAGTCTAAGATAATTCCAGTTTTATATCAGTGACTGAATGGCATCATTAATGATGAAGATGACCCTAGGGAAGGTGGGAAGACATTTTTTTGTTTTGTTTCGGTTTGTTTTTAATGTATTAAGTTTGGGTTGCCTATAGGGCTTCTTTTTTTTTTTTTCTTTTTGAGACGGAGTCTTGCTCTGCCACCCAGGCTGGAGTGCAGTGGCCGGATCTCAGCTCACTGCAAGCTCCGCCTCCCGGGTTTACGCCATTCTCCTGCCTCAGCCTCCCGAGTAGCTGGGACTACAGGCGCCCGCCTCGTCGCCCGGCTAGTTTTTTGTATTTTTAAGTAGAGACAGAGTTTCACCGTATTAGCCAGGATGGTCTCGATCTCCTGACCTCGTGATCCGCCCGTCTCGGCCTCCCAAAGTGCTGGGGTTACAGGCTTGAGCCACCGCGCCCGGCCCTGGGTTGCCTATAGGGCTTCTACAAGGAGATATATAAGTAATTGAATATTTAGATTTTGCTCCCTATCAAGTATGGGCTGACAATGAAGTACAATGCTATCACCTTTCTCCAACATGGCTCACTTAGTTATATTAACAAACTAATATGTTCTATAGATACAGAGGCAAATAAACATGAACAATTAGTTCTATTCCCATCTCCCTTTCATTGCTAAGGACTGGATAAATATCTTAAAGACAAAATAGTATAGATGCCCAAAATACAGACTTCCTATTGGTTCTTTTCTTTAGCTCAGTGACTCTCAAGCTTTAGTGTGCATAAGCATTACTAAACCAGACTACACACAATACTTTGTGGGCAATCGATTTTCTCTTAAAGGATTTTACTGCATGACTTATGTCTCCATAAAAACTGACTTAAGAATACAGCCCCCTAAATAAGATGCAACTGCACTATAATCTGGGTATAAATAGTTTTGGCCATGATTTTGGATGAGAATCCTCCCTGAAAAGTTTGGTTGAAATATGTTCCAGATCAATTGCAGCAGTTCTACCTGGAGTCCATGAGCGGACTTAACAGAATCTGCCAGTCCTCTGAAACTGTGCAGTATTCTGTGTATATGTGCTATATCTTTTTCTACGGGAAAAGGGTCCACAGCTTTCATCAGGTTTTCAAAAGTACCCATATTCCTCAAAAACCTGGGAGCCACTGGTCTAGAAAAAAATGGTGCTTATGATTTTTATGAGATAATGATTATCAAGCAATGTTACACAGGACATGAGTTCCTCTAAAGTTTAATATTTGAATGCTGTGTTGAGGCGCAGTGGCTCACACCTGTAATCTCAGCACTTTGGGAGCCCGAGGTGGGTGAATCACAAGGTCAACAGATCGAGACCATCCTGGCCAACGTGGTGAAACCCCGTCCCTACTAAAAATACAAAAATTAGCTGGGTGTGGGGCCGTGTGCCTGTAGTCCCAGCTACTCAGGAGGCTGAGGCAGGAGAATCGCTTGTCCCTGGGAGGTGGAGGTTGTCGTGAGCCAAGATCGTGCCACTGTACTCCAGCCTGGTGACAGCGCAAGACTCTGTCTCAAAAAAAAAAAAAAAATTGCTGTGTCAAATATTTGTAGTACTTATTTTTTTAAGATAATGGAAAAAGAATTGCTTTTAGAATGGCCATAACCCATCTTTGCTCCTTAATTTCTCATTAATCCCAACATCACCCTTAGACACAGCCTAGTATCTCCAATGACACTCCTCTTAAATAAGCCTTGCCTAGACCTGCTTCTCAATACTAACTGTTCTTTCTACCTAGAATCCCCTCCTCTCCCAGCCAAAGGATCTCTCCTTTAAGATCTAAATTGAGTTTTTCCAGTAAACTTTCCACAACAGTCACAGCCCATTGTTTTCTCTCCTCTCAACTGCCAATTTACTATCTGTACATCTCATTATTTGGTAGTGATCATATACTTGCCAACTAAACCTGAAGAACCTTGTCTTAGCCACTTCCCAACCCAATGCCCAGAAGACTGCTTTCCAGAGTAGGTTCTCAAATATTAGGCAGTATAGCAGACATGAAGAATATACCTTAAGTCTTTCTCTTTCTATGTCTGGTTTGAGGAACTTTCTCAGGAACCGGTTTTCCGGTAACTTTCTTTTTTCCCCTCTAGTCTTTGGACAAAGTATGGAATTACAAACTTGAACTGTACTTTTATACTTAAACAAGCGCACATTCATTAAACTCTCTAAATTCTGAAATGGCCCAAAGTTTTCTCTGTGCTTTACGATATTGAGGGACCTTCTTCCACGAAGAAATCTGAAAGCTTCAAGTTCTTTAGTAGATGCTGTATTCAACACATGCAAGATGGAAGCCTGCTGTTCTGAAGAGAAGAGCTTGTCAAGTGCATTTTCAGGGCTCCTTTGCATTTTCATCACAAAAAGTAACATTGGGAGTAATTTTCTTAGGTGTAGTGGATTTTTTCCGACAGCAGGAATTATTTAAGACCCGGAACACGGATGACCTCGACGGGGCCAGAAAGCATCTCCACCTCTCTAAAAGGAAAATGTAGCAAAATATAAGTTGGATGTCCTACTTCCTTTAGTGTTAGTTGCAAGCTTGACTAGATACTTTGCAAAGTCACAAAACTTTCCCGGAATTTAAGAACTAGTAGAGGACAATATTAAACTGTCCTGGAGAATCATCTTTAAAAGAGGATTAGTTTTTAAACTATATTACATAGTTTTAAATACAGCTTTTGTTGTTTTCAAGTTACGAGAGATGTCCCGATTTTTATGGATCAGTCTGAAGTTTTACTACCTAGAAAACTGTATTTTATACCCATTAGGAAGAAGGTAGTTGAAATAATTATTCCAACTGCTTAACGTTTTTGATATTTTTAATTTAGAGGAATCTTTTTGTAACTAATATTTCCTGTTAAGGTTTGTCTTAGGCCGGGCATGGTGGCTCACGCCTATAATCCCAGCACTTTCGGAGGCCGAGGTGGGAGGATCACCTGAGGTCGGGAGTTTGAGACCAGCCTGACCAACATGGAGAAACCCTGACTCTACTAAACATACAAAATTAGCCGGGTGTGGTGGCACATGCCTGTAATCCCAGCTACTCGGGAGGCTGAGGCAGGAGAATCGCTTTAATCCGGAAGGCGGAGGTTGTGGTGAGCCGAGATTCGCACCATTGCACTCCAGTTTGGGCAATATAAGTGAAACTCTTGTTTCAAAAAAAAAAAAAAAAAGGTTTGTCTTCACTTCCATTTTCACATTTTAGTATCTCATCTGGTGGAACTGAATAAAATTAAATTGTATACGTTTATAAGAAATGTTTCAGCTAAGTGGTAGATTTAAGGGCAGTTTTATTTTCTTCAGTACACTTTTCAAGATTTCTACCATGACATTTTTGCAAGTATGAGAAACACCATACAATGCATAACTTTGTAAAACCAGTGGGAAGTCACTCTAACATCGCAGCCACAGGAAAGTAATGCGGCCAGAGGTAAGCAAGCGGCTATGAGAATCTGAACCATCCGCCCACTCTGAGGAGCCACCCGTGGACCCTGAGGCCAGGGAAGCACAAATGTTCCGAAAACTGCCCCGTCAACTAGGCTGGGGCTCCAGGAGAGGGGCCTGAACAAGGGACATGAGGAAGGAAACACTCTAAGACATGAGGGACAAGAGGAAGGAAACACTCCAGGTTCCTCCAGAATACCTCCAGCCCTATTCCATTAGGCTCTAGGGTCAGAGGCTACTGACAGACAGAAAACTACCCCAGTGTTCCAAGCACCCTACCTCCCGCCATGAAGAGGGTCGGGCCGCACATCTCCAAATTGAGTCAGTAGGTCCGGTCTGCCTCCATTGACTTCCGGTTCCTGCGTGCTGCGCCCAAAAGCGCTCGGCCTGCACTCGGCGGAAAGGTTGTTGTCCAAGCGGCGTTCCGGAGCAAGGCCGGAGGTGTGTCCCGCTGAGCAGTGGGTCGTCCGCGTCTGGGCTACCGGCTTCCGAGCGGGCGCCTGCCGAGGCCCTGGCCGCGGATCCCGAGTCCCTGGCTGGCCCGCAGTCTTCTTCCACTGCACCGGGGAAACGTTCTTGCCCCTACCGACTCTTGAGAGCCGCTGGGCCGAATCTCCAGGAAGGCGATTCGGAGGCCAGTGTTAGTCTGTAGTGGGCGAAGTCCCTCCTTCGTGGAGACTCCCTGGGTTTCTCTTAGACACTTAGATTGAGGAGCTCCTGTTAGGGCCCAGCCTGTGGCGCCGGGAGCGGGATCTGGTGGGGGCAGCGTAGACAAGGTCCTCAAATAACCTTTTCACCAGGTAGACTGGAATAACGGGGAGAGATGCGAAGTGTTTCAGGAGCTCATCAGGGAAACAGGGCAGGCAAGGGATTAGGGAAGGGCGAGGGAGGAGGAGATTGCGTTGGCGCTGGAGCGGTATTCCACTTAGAAGGGATAAAGGGAGATGAATGTGGCGCCGAATTGAGTTGGTCCTTGTATGATAGGTGGAGCAGTTGAATACTCCACCAGGGAGGAAGAAGCCTGAAGTCCCCGAGGTTTATGATTTGCAGAGTCAGACTGGAGATGTGTTTCTAGAAAATTGGCCATATACTGTATACCGAATGTGAGGCTGGATTGGAGGTGAAGAGCCTGGGAGCAAAGAGAAGTTGGCTCTCCTCTTCCCAGGGGAGAGGCAACCATAAGGATTTTTTTCTTTTTTTTGGACAGTCTTGCTCTGTCGCCCAGGCTGGAGTGCAGTGGTGCGATCTCGACTCGCTGCAACCTCCGCCTCCCGATTTCAAGCGATTTTCGTGCCTCAGCCTCCTGCGTAGCTGGGATTACAGGCGCGCGCCACCACGCCCTGCTAATTTTTGTATTTTTGGTAGGGACGGGTTTCACCATGTTGGCCAGGCTGGTCTTGACCTCCTGACTTCAGGTGATCCGCCCACGTCGGCCTCCCAAAGTGCTGGGATTACAGGCGTGAGCCACTGCGCCTGGCCAACTGTAAGGAATTGAACCTGGGAGATGTAAGGAGAGTGGGAAGAAAAGGATTCTTTCTGGAAGAATGGGGAGCCAGTTTTGTGAAAAACAGGGAATTCAGGAGGGAGGGAAAGGTGATGAGTTTGTGTTTTTATGAGGCAGCAATGGATTGATTGTTTTGTGTCTGGAAGGCAGTGGGGATGTGGGGGAATCATAAGTATTAATAAAATGTGCTGGTTGGGAGCAGTGGCTCGAGTCTGTAATTCCAGCACTTTGGAAGGCCGAGACGGGCTGATCCCTCGAGCTCTCGAGTTCCAGACCACCCTGGGCAACATGGCGAAACCCCGTCTCTACTAAAAAATTAGCCGGGTGTGGTGGAGCACGCCTGTTATCCCAGCTACTGAGGAGGCTGAGGTGGGAGAATCACCTGAGCTTGGGAGGTAGAGGTTGCAGTGAGTGGAGATCGTGTCACGACACTCCAGCCTGGGGGACAGAGCCAGACCTTGTCTCAAAAAAAAAAAAAAAAAGAAAAAGAAAAGAAAAAAATTGGGCCGGGCGCGGTGGCGCAAGCCTGTAATCCCAGCACTTTGGGAGGCCAAGACGGGTGAATCATGAGGTCAGGAGATCGAGACCATCCTGGCTAACACGGTGAAACCCCGTCTCTACAAAAAAATACAAAAAACTAGCCGGGTGAGGTGGCGGGCGCCTGTAGTCCCAGCTACTTGGGAGGCTGAGGCAGGAGAATGGCTTAAACCCGGGAGGCGGAGCTTGCAGTGAGCTGAGATCCAGCCACTGCACTCCAGCCTGGGCGACAGAGCGAGACTCTGTCTCAACAAAAAAGAAAAAGAAAGAAAGAAAAGAAAAAATTTTTCTCATAGGAAGTCTAGGTACCTTGGCAGTTTCTGGGGAGCTTACGAATCTAACAAGAAATTACATCAACTTTTTCTGCAAAATCCTGCAAATCAGGAGGAAATAATTTCCTCAGCTGTAGGGCTTATTCAACTTACTGAGATGTTGTGATTGAATTGCATCCCTCAAAACAGATTTGTTGAAGTCTTAATCCCCACTACCTTATTTTTCCAAATAAGGTCATTGTAGATGTAACTAATTAAAATGAGGACACGCTGGACTGGGGCAGAGACTAATCCAACATGACTGCTGTTCTTGTGAGAAGATGGCCCTGTGAATGCCATGTGAAGATGGAAGTGGAGATTGGAATGATGCATCTACAAGCCCAGGAAGGCCGAGTGTTGCCAGCAGTCACTAGAAACTAGGAGAGAGGCATGGGCCAGAGTCCCCTCAGAGCCCTTTGAAGGAACCAGCCCGGATAACACCTTGATTTTGGGCTTCCAGCTTCCTGAACTGGAGAGAATAAATGTCTGTTGTTTTAAGCCACCCAGTTTGTGGTCATTTGTCACAGCAGCCCTAAGAAACTAATACATGAGGCCATAAGAAGTCCCGGTGATGCTTTCAAAGACAGTCTGATTCGCTAGCAAGACATAGTTTATCACTTACTAACTGCATCACCTTAGGCAGTTTCTTATCCTCTCTGAACCTCACCTTCCTCATTTGTAAAACAGAGTTAATGGTACCTACCTCACAGGGCTGCTTGGAGGATGAATGAGAAACTGGATGCAAAGAACCCAGCACAAGATAAGAGTTCAATCAATATGGTTTTCCCCAGTAAAGCATCTCCCCTCTTCTTGAGAAATAATTATGAATGACCTATAGGGGAATCACCCTCCTTCCTGAAAGCATTTATTCAGAAATATGCTTTGACTAGAGCCAGAAATACAAAGGAAAGAGACAACTATTGCCTGATTTACTGTAAACCAGAACTGATGCCTCCAAAACGAAAGTCACCGTCTTCTCCCAGAAACTGGCTCCTTCTCGCTTCCCTGTTTTTGTCAAACAGATGCAGGCGTCTCTGGCTTCTCCTGCTCCTTCCACCATTATGTCTAGCCTGTCATCTAGTTTCTGTGTTTTTAAAACTTTTGACTGTGATCCAGGATACACATATGAAACAAAAGTTTCATTAAAAAAAAAAAAAAGGCCAGGCGTGATGGCTCACCACTTGTAATACCAGCACTTTGGGAGGGCAAGCCAGGCAGATTGATTGAGCCCAGGACCAGACTGGGAAACATGGCAAGACCCCATCTTTACCAAAAATTACAAAAAAGTTAGCATGGTGGTATGCGCCTGTAGTTCCAGCTACTTGGGAGGCTGAGGTGGGAGAATTCCTTGAGTCCGGGAGGTGGAGATCCTAGTAAGCAGAGATTACACCAGTGCACTCCAGCCTGGGTGGCAGAGCAAGACCTTGACTCAACAAAAAACAAAAACAACCTTTGTATTTTTGCATGTGATACACCCTGACATTTTCTATTTCTTTCATTTTTTTTTTAAGTTGGGAGTGCAAAAGGTTTATTGAAAAAAAACAAACAAACAAACACAAATCTGTTTTGAAGCCTGTAGGACGTTAGGGAGAGGTGTCCAATAGATAGAGATGCATGTCTGAAGCTAAGGAAGAGCACTGAGCTGGGGTCTAGGTTTGGAGGCCGTCAGCCTGTAGAGATGGTACTTTACTCATGAGAACAGATGCGATGAGCCAGGGAGAGGGGGTAGGTGTGAGAAAAGCACAGTGAAATAAGGAGAGAACTCCTTGGGGGCACCAGCATTAGATGTGGTTAGAGGATTCGGACTCCTAAGAAGATTGAGAAACAGTGTTCAGATTTAAAAGGAAACAGGAGGCCAGGCCCTGTGGCACACATCTGTAATCCCAGCACTTTGGGAGGCCAAGGCAGGCGGATCACCTGAGGTCAGAAGTTTGAGACCAGCCTGGCCAACATGGTGAAACCCCATCTCTACTAAAAATACAAAAATTAGCCGGGCGTGGCGGTGGGCGCCTGTAATCGCAGCTACTTGAGAGGCTGAGGCAGGAGAATGGCCTGAACCCAGAGCCAGAGGTTGCGGTGAGCCGAGATTGCACCACTGCATTCCAGCCTGGGTGATAAGAGCAAGACTCTGTCTCAAAGAAAACCAAAAAACACCACCACATTGCAATACCACTACACACCCATGAGAATAGCTACTGGAAATCTCATACATTGCTGATGGGAGTGTGGGTTGGTTGAATCACTTTGAAAAACTGTTTGGCAATATCTACTAAAGCTGAAGATTTGTATATCCTATGGCCCTGCAGTCCAACCCCTGGGTGTATATCCAACAAAATGCAAACAGATGTGCACTAAAGGACATGCAACTGGTGGAGGTATATGTATAAAATGGCCAGTATTTGCCAGTTGTCTGTTTGCAAAAATGGCAATTTCATATGGTTAAACCTGATTACAAGAATGTTCATAGCAGCACTATTTGTATTAGCCAAAACCTGGAGTATCTCAATGCAGATTATTGTGTATATATTAAATAAATGTTTCACCCAGTAACATGGGTAGATCTCACAAACATAGTGTTGAGTGAAAGAAGCCACACAGCTATATATAAAATACAAAAACAAGCCAGGTGCGGTGGCTCACGCCTGTAATCCTA
This sequence comes from Rhinopithecus roxellana, assembly GCF_007565055.1. Classification (NCBI taxonomy): domain Eukaryota; kingdom Metazoa; phylum Chordata; class Mammalia; order Primates; family Cercopithecidae; genus Rhinopithecus; species Rhinopithecus roxellana. Next base: position 48,897,378 of record NC_044567.1, read on the forward strand.
GCACTTTGAGAAGCCAAGGCAGGCAGGTTGCCTGAGCTCAGGAGTTCAAGATCAGCCTGGGCAACATGGTGAAACCTGGACTCTACTAAAAATACAAAAAAATTAGCCAGGTATGGTGGTAGTCCCAGTTACTGGGGAGGCTGAGGCAGAAGAATTGCTTGAACCCAGGAGGTGGGGGTGGCAGTGAGCCAAGATTGAGATTGTGCCACTGCACTCCAGCCTGGGCGACAAAGTGAGACTCCGTCTCCAGGGGAAAAAAAAAAAAAAACCAACTAAACGAATCTGTCATGATTTGGGACTAGTCACTGAAGAGAGAATGGGAATGTTTTGGGATGCTGGTTATCCTTTTTTTAGAAGCTCTGTATGCTAGTTAAACACGTGTGTGCACTTTGTAAAATTCATTAAGCTGCATGCTTGTGATTTGTGCACTTTTCTGTATTTGTTATACTTCAGAAAAAGATTACTTAAAAGTTTAATTCTTGGATGAGCATGGTGGCTTACACCTGTAATCCTTGCACTTTGGGAGGCTGAGGTGGGAAAATTGCTTGAGACTAGGAGTTCGAGACGAGCCTGGGCAACATAGTGAGACACCGTCTCTACAGAAAAACTTAAAAATAGCCAGGTGTGGGCTGGGCATGGTGGCTTACACCTGTAATCCCAGCACTTTGGGAGACCAAGGCGGGCAGATCACGAGGTCAGGAGATCAAGACCATCCTGGCTGACATGGTGAAACCCCATCTCTATTAAAAATACAAAAAATTAGCCAGGCATGGTGGCGGGCGCCTGTAGTCCCAGCTACTCAGGAGTCTGAGGCAGGAGAATGGCGTGAACCCGGGAGGCGGAGCTTGCAGTGAGCCAAGATTGCATCGCTGGACTCCAGCTTGGGTGATAAGAGCGACACTCCGTCTAAAAAAAAAAGCCAGGTGTGGTAGCATATGCCTGTAGTCCTACCTACTTGGGAGGCTGAAGTGAGAGGATACCTAAGCCCAGGATTTGAGGTTATAGTGAGCCATGACTATGCCACTGCACTCTAGCCTGGGTGACAGAGTGAGACCCTGTTTCCAAAAATAAAAAGTAAAAAAGTTGTCTGGGGATTGGTACAGTGGGTCACACCTGTAATCCCAGCACTTTGGGAGGCCGAGGTGGGCGGATCATTTGAGGCCAGGGTTTGAGACCAACCTGGTCAACATGGTGAAACACCGTCTCTACTAAAAATACAAAAATTACCCAGGCATGATGGTGCTCGCCTGTAGTCCCAGCTACTCAGGAGGCTGAGGTGGGAGGATTGCTTGAGCCCAGGAGATGGAGGCTGTAGTGAACTGAGACTGCGCCACTGCACTCCAGCTTGGGTAACGGAGCAAGACCCTATCTCAAAAAAATAAAAATAAAATTAAATTAAAAAGTTGTCTTCAAATTATTTTGAATTAGATATGCATCAGATAAGGTTTGAATGTTTATTTAGTGACATAGTCTATTTAGTCCTCAAAGTCATTAATCACCTTATATACAGACTCTCGAGAAAAGGGCTGCTGATTCTTGAATGGATAATTTGGAGTAGGCAGCACGTGATGTATTTCTCTGACTGCGCCACCTGCAAATCTCAGGGATATTTTGTAAAGGAAAGATAATTGTCCTACTAATCTTCGTCTGGGAAAAGTTTTGGATTTTTTTCCTGCTTTTATGTTACATTTTTAAATTATATTTTCAGTATTATACACAACTAAAATTATTAGGCAAATGATCAAAATAAAACACTTCTCTCATAATTTGAGACCCAGAATCAGAAAACTTGGCTCATGCTCCAATGTTGCTACATATTTCCTATGTATCTCAGTTTGTTTCTATAAGAATAGTTTTCTCTTTTGCAAGACAAAATTCAAAGTACCACTCTTACCAGGTTGTTGTGGAAATAAAATGATGTAAAATAGAAACTCGTATACAATGAGAGTTTTTTTTTTTTTTTTTTTGACACAGAGTCTCACTCTGTCACCCAGGCTAGAGTGTAGTGACACCATCTCAGCTTATTACAACCTCTGCCTCCCAGGTTCAAGCGATACTCCTGAGTCCCAAGTAGCTGGGACTACAGGCACCTGCCACAATGCCCTGGCTAATTTTTGTATTTTTAGTAGAGACAGGATTTTACCATATTGGCCAGGCTGGTCTTGAACTCCTGACTTTGTGATCCGCCTGCCTCGGCCTCCCAAAGTGCTGGGATTACAGGCATGAGCCACGGTTCCTGGGCAAGAGATATTGTTAATTGGCAAATTGATTCTATATATTAAAATGAGGTGTGATTGGCCAGGTGCAGTGGCTTATGCCTGTAATCCCAGTACTTTGGAAGGCCGAGGTGGGTGCATCACCTGAGGTCAGGAGTTTGAGATCAGCCTGGTCAACATGGTGAAACCCTTTCTCTACTAAAAATACAAAAATAAGCCAGGCATGGTGGTGCATGCCTGCAATTCCAGCTACTCCTGGAGGTTGAGGCAGGAGGATTGCTTGAACCCAGGAGGTGGAGATTGCAGTGAGCTGAGATCACGCCATTGCACTACAACCTGGACCCCAGAGCAAGACTTTGTCCTTAAAAAAAAAAAAAGTGTGATTGTCTAAGAGGAAAATACCCAGATGCTTGATAAGACAATCCCTTAGATGATTACTTTTAGGTATAACTAAAGAACTTTTGGATTTTGTGTTTTTATTTTTATTTACTTATTTATTTATTTTTAATAGAAACAGAGTTTTGCCATGTTGCCCAGGCTGGTCTGGAACTCCTGGGATCAAGAGATCCTCCCTCCCTGGTCTCCCAAAGTGCTGAGATCATAGGTATGAGCCACCATGCCCAGTCAAACTTTTGTATTTTTAAACCCTGTTTTAAAATTCTAGTTCCATAAAGGAGCACCCCAGTGTTCAAATCCAATTTCCAACAGGTGTCACTCTAACCCCTTCAATTATAGTTGTGCCTAAACCTCTATAACTAACTTCTCATTTAGTGTTACAGGTAATGATGTAAAATGCAAATAATTATCTTGGGTCTGTTTAGGACCTCTTTTCTGGCTCTTCAGGTTTCACAAGTGGATACTTCATCTCTCTGGATCTCTACTGGGTAATTGCATTTTATTCAGAATGCAAACTCCTACAAACTCCTGGACTGCCTGTGTAATGGGGTCTCAACTCCACTCAGTTCACCACCATTTAAAATATTGTTACAAAATCCACATAACAGAAAATTCATAATTTTAGGGTTCAATTCAGTGACATTTAGTACATTCACAATGTTGTGCAACTATCATCATTATCTAGTTCCAGATCTTCTTTTGTTTTTTTGAGACAGGGTCTCACTCAGTCGCCCAAGCTGGAGTACAGTGTGGCATGATCCACCTCCTGGGTACAAGTGATTCTCCTGCTTCAGCTACCCGAGTAGCTGGGATTATAGGCATGCGCTACCATGCCTTGCTAATTTTTGTGTTTTTAGTAGAGATGGGGTTTCACTACGTTGGCCAGGCTGGTCTCAAACTCCTGAGCTCAAGTGATCTGCCTGCCTCGGCCTCCCAAAGTGTTGGGATTACAGGTATGAGTCACCATGCCCAGCCCTAGTTCCAGAACATTTTTAACACCCTAAAAGGAAACCTCACCCATTACAGCCTCTCTCTAGTCCCTCTGCCCACAACCTCACTCCCTCCAGCCCCTGGCAACCACTAATCTACTTTCTGTCTATATGGATTTGTCTGTTCTGGACATTTCATAAAACTGGATCAACCAAAATTTTTCAGGCCCAGCATTTGCTAGGCACCAAGGATACAAGGATGAATACGACAATCTGCTGTTAACCAAATCACTGCTGACTGGGATAAAACAAGTTAAAAAAAAAACCATAGTCCAAGGTGATGATTATTGTAATGGAAATATGAACATTTTGGGAACATAGTTCAGGGGGACAAGGGCAAGCTGGAAGAAGTAAGATTTTTTTGAGGAGTCTCACTCTGTCACCCGGGCTGGAATGCAGTGAAGTAATCTCAGCCCACTGCAACCTCCACCTCCCGTGTTCAAGTGATTCTCATGCCTCAACCTCTCAAGTAGCTGGGACTACAGGCACCCGCCACCATGCCCAGCTTATTTTTCTATTTTTAGTAGAGACAGGGTCTCGCAATGTTGGCCAGGCTGGTCTCGAACTTCTGACCTCAGGTGATCAGTCCACTTTGACCTCCCAAAGTGTTGGGATTACAGGCGTGAGCCACTGCACCTGGTCAAAAGTAAGACTTGAATTTAGGCATGGAGGCAGGAGTTTGTTCCACCAACCAATGGAGGCTGGGCTGGAGGATGGTGTAGAGGAGAGAGCTGGGGTAGGAGTGGGGGCAGCATGAGCGAGATACAATGGCATGGAGTTGGATAGCTCTGTGTTCAAAGGATGTGGACAGAGCACACACCAAGCACATCGCAGGGCCTTTGCCCTGGTTGTTCCCTTCCCCTAGGACACTCCTCTCTCAGATCGCTGCTGGTTGGCTTGATCCCTTCCTGCAGATCTTTGCTTAAATGTTACCCGCTCAGAGAGGACTTCCTTGACCTCTCTATCGAAATAGCAACTTTCATTCCTCTCTATCCCCTCACTCTGTTTTTCTTTATAGCATGTATCACTCTTGCACTATATTTATATATGTATATTTGTTTCTCTGTTCATTTCCTGTCTCCCTAACTTGAAGGTAAGCTCCACAAAGGCAGCTATTTCCCCAGCTATGTGGCCATATCTCAGCACCCATAACAGTATCTGGCACATAGTAGGTGCCCCACAAATAATGAATGAATGAGCAAACCCTGAGGCGGTACTGCAGTGGGGAGTCCCTTTGAGATCTGAGTGGCTCCAGTTGCTGAAGACAAGGTGATATTAAACACATAAATATGTTGGTCAACTCAGTCACCTTATTTACTCTGCATGGCTGCTTGTCAGCTGTTTCACTTGCCTTCAAAAGGAATTATTGCTTTCCTTCAAAAAGGAAAATACTTTGTGATCCCAAGTGCTCTCACTTTATTGATTATTATTTTTTTACCGATCCTCATTTCTTTATTTATTTAGCAAATACTTGTTGAATCCCTGCTATGTGGCATGCAGGGATATAACAGAGAACACAACTGACCCAAGCTCTGTCCTCATGAAGTGTAGAAGTGTGATAGACCAGTAAACCAGCAAGCAATTACAGTAGAGTAGTAGAGTATAATGCTTGAAAATACAGTTTTTTTGTTTTAGTTTGTTTTGGTTTTTGAGACAGAGTCTCACTCTGTTGCCTAGGGTGGAGTGCAGTGGCGTGACCTCTGCTCACTGCAACCTCTGCCTCCCAGGTTCAAGCGATTCTCCTGCCTCAGCCTCCCAAGTAGCTGGGATTACAGGCACACGCCACGATGCCCAGCTAATTTTCTTTGTATTTTTTTTTTTCAGTGGAGACCAGGTTTCACCATGTTGGCCAGGCTGATCTCGAACTCCTAGCCTCAGGTGATCTGCCTGCCTCAAACTCCCAAATTTCTGGGATTACAGGCATAAGCCACCATGCCTGGCTTGTTTTTTTTTGTTTTGTTTTGTTTTGTTTTGTTTTTGAGACCCCCATCTCTACTAAAAACACAAAAATTAGCCGGGTGTGGTGGCGTGCGCCTGTAGTCTCAGCTACTTGGGAGGCGGAGGCAAGAGAATCACTTGAACCAGGGAGGCAGAGGTTGCAGTGAGCCGAAATCATGTCACTGCACTATAGCCTGGGAGACACAGCAAGACTCAGTCTCAAAAAAAAAGGAAAGCAAAAAATGGGTATAAAGAGTTGAATGAAAAATGTAGTTCCAATCATATTTAAATATGCATAAAAGATCTGAAGGATATTCACAAAAATGTTAATGATAGTCAGCAGCAGTATTATTAAAAAGCACAATGTTAGGGCCGGGCACGGTGTCTTACACCTATAATCCCAGCGCTTTGGGAGGCTGAGGCCTGCAGATCACTTGAGGCCAAGAATTTGAGACCAGCCTGACCAACATGGTAAAACCTCATCTCTACTAAAAATACAAAAATTAGCTGGGTGTGGTGGCACATGCCTGTAATCCCAGCTATTTGGGAGGCTGAGGCACGAGAATTGCTTGAACCTGGGAAGCAGAGGCTGCAGTGAACCAAGATCGTACCACTGCACTCCAGTCTGGGAGACAGACAGAGACTCTCTCTCTCTCTCTCTCAAAAAAAAAAAAAAAAAAGAAAAGAAACATAAAGTTAGGTTGAACTTTATGACATTTCTATCGCCATTTTTGTAAGTTAATTTCATATGGTTCAACCTAATATGTTGGTAAAAAGAGTCCGAGGCAAACTTGGATTCAAATCCCAGCTTCAGTATGCATGATTCAGTATACAACATCTCAGTTGTGTAACCTTGGACAAATGTACTTACCCTCTCTCTGAGCCACAGTAGTCTCATCTGTAAAATGGGCATAAACATAGTCTGTAACTCAGGGTAATGGCTAAAATTAAATGGAATAATGCAAGTAAGGGGTCTGGCACACTGCAATCCCAGAATAAATGGTGGCCATAATTGTGGGTGGTGGTTTTTTCTTTCTTTACTGTATTTTTCAAATTTCCTATAGTATAGTTTTTTTTTAATTCTAAAGCTAATAAACATAATTATTTAATTTTTTTGTTTGTTTTTGTTTTTTGAGATAAGAGTCTCACTCTGTCACCTAGGTTGGAGTGCAGTGGCACAATCTCGGTTCACTGCCACCTCTACCTCCTGGGCTCAAGCAATTCTCCTGCCTCAGCCTCCGAAGTAGCTGGGATTACAGGCACCCACCACCACGCCTGGCTGATATTTGTGTTTTTAGTAGAGATGAAGTTTCACTACGTTGGCCATGCTGGTCTTGAACTCCTAACCTCAGGTGATCTGCCCACCTCAGCTTCCCAAAGTGCTGGGATTACAGGCATGAACCACCATGCCCAGGCAATTATTTAATTTTCAAAGGAATTGTGCTCTATTCCCTGAAGATCTTGAGTGGGGATCTTGAGGCTGTTCCTGGGAATGTGGTTGAGGGCTTTTTTCCAGCTCTGCTGTGGCTTGGCTTGGCTGGACAAAGACAGTGACCTGAGAACAGGGCTAGAAGTTTCTGCTTGGTGGGACCCTGGGAGCTTTATTTACAGAGGACACTCTGTCCCACGGCCCAAACTGCTCCCTCACTCCAGCATCTGCTGTATTGACTGAAGCCTTCAGAGAGGCTACTTTGACCCATCCTGTCCCTCAGACCCTGGGTCACAGTGCTCAGTGTCCGCCTTGGTCTTGACAGCCTTTGGCATGGTCCTCTTTACTTAGAAGCAGCTTCTGGGTCCTGAGCACAGAAGCTGAGCTCAATTTTCATAATGTCCAGTACCCAGGAGTGGGCTACAGAGTTTTGTTTTGTTTTTGAGACAGTCTTGCTTTGTCGCGCAGGCTGGAGTGCAATGGCGCGACATTGTGGATTGTGGCTCACTGCAACCTCTGCCTCCTGGACTCAAGCGATCATTCCACCTTAGCCTTCTGAGTAGCTGGGACTACAGGCATGCGCCACCACAGCCAGCTAATTTTGGTAATTTTTGTAGAGACAGAGTTTCACCATGTTGCCCAGACTGGGACTACAGTTTCTATTTAGGATGATGCAAAAGTTTTGGAAATAAATAGTGGAGGAAATATAGGGTACAAACTTTCAGTTATAAGAATTCTGGGGATCTAAGGTGCAGTACGGATGGCGACCGAAGTGTTCATTAATGCGATTGTGGGAATCATTGCACAATGTGCACATATGTCAAATCATGTACACAATGAATATATACAATCTTTTCTTTGTCAATTAAATATTTGTTAAAATAGTGGGGATACTTGCACAACATTGTGAATGTAATTGAATGCAATCGATGACATAGTATTGTATACTTAGAAATGATGAAGATGGGTGGGGCATGGTGGCTCATGCTTGCAATCCCAAAGCTTTGGGAGACTGAGGTTGGAGGATTGTTTGAAGCCAGAAGTTGGAGTCCAGCTTGGGCAACAAAGCAAGCCTCTATCTCTGTGAAAATAGAAAAATAAAAATTAGCTGGGTTTGGTGGTACGCTCCCATAGTCCCAGCTACTCGGGAGGCTGAAGCAGGAGGATCACTTAAGCCCAGGCATTCAAGGCTGCAGTGAGGTCTGATTGCACCACTGCACTCAAGTCTGAGTGACAAAGTGACACCCTTGTCCCTAAAGAAAAAAAAGGTTAAAATGGCAACTTTTGTGTTAAGATTTTATCACAATGTTTTAATTTATATTTTTCTTTCTTTTTTCAATGTTTTAATTTATATTTTTCTTTCTTTTTTCTTTTCTTTCTTTCTTTCTTTCTTTTTTTTCTTTTTTTTTTTTTTTTTTTGGAGCAACCTTGTTACTGAACCACAATTTAAGTAAAAAAAGAAAAAAAATAAAAAGTCCAGAATGCACTAAAGGGAGAAGGTTTCAAATCACCTGGGGCTGATTGAGCCACAGTAGGAGATCTGGATTTAGGCCCTGTTCTGCTTCTTATTTAGCTCCATGACCTTGGGTAACTTAACTCTTCTGAGGCTCAGCTTTCTCTTCTGCAAAGTGGCCTGATATGATGCTGCCCTCTTAGGGTGTCATGAAGCTCATACATGATCAAATGTGTGAAACTCTTTTGTAAAAAAAAAAACTCAGTAATTGTTCATTAGCATTGTCCTACCACCACCATCAAAGAGAAAAAAAAAAGAAAAAAAGAAAAGAAAAGAAAGAAAGGAAAATAAAAGAAAGCATTATAAACAAAATACCAGAGTACATTGTGTTGCTCTGAGGATGCCTGAAATGCCACATTAAGGCTGTTTGATGGGAACCTCCAGAAATAAGGAAAGGAAGAGGGGAAACTAAAGGAATCTGTCCATCTCTGGCTCCTCACCATGAATGAGATACTATATTTTCTCTTGGATTGGCTATTTTTTTCTTTTTCTTTTTTTTTTTTAAATTTCTAAAATTCAACCAGAGCCTACTTAGAACTGGGTTGGCTTTTGTGGGAACCGCAGGGAGGTGGCAGTGAGACTTAAGGTGTCAGAGGAGCGAAGGAGCACAGACTGGGGAAGGCTGGGGTGCTGAGGAAGCACCCCCAACATCACAATTTTGCCCTAGTGTTGGGCAGAGGAGAAATGTCCTTAGCTCGTCTCCTCTTCTTCCTCTCTCCCTCTTTCCTCTGCCTTCATACCTTAAGTTGCCTTTCCCATCTTTCTCCTGGGAGTTTTATTTCTGTCCCTTTTTTCATCTAAAGCAACGGAAATGAATCATCTTTCAGCCTGTTTAATAAACAGCTCCATGCCCCCTGACCCCAGCTGACTCTCTCACTGGTTCCTCTGTGGCTGCTCCTGGGCTAGGCCTCACCCCCTCACAGGCAAGACCCCCTCATGGCTGGCTATTCTTGGTAATGTTCTCCACCCTCCCTTCCCACTCAGTCCTGGCAGCTTGACCTCCTCCACCCCAGGGATGACGGGAATCACACACAGCATTCCAAGTGACAATTGCACGAGCTGCCCATAGGGGCAGGGGAAGCAAGGAGGCCACCATGTTTGGAGGGTTTCTTTGTGCCATCTCAGTGACCCTATTAGTGGATCTTACAGTCTCCATTTTACAGTTGAGGGTTTGGAGGCTCAGAGAAGTGAAGGAACTTGCCCAGAGACGAACAGTTGGGAAATGTGGAAATGAAGGAGTCAACGTTTAAAGCCTGAATTTCTGGATTCCTGAATTCATTCCATTACACCATACTGCTGTGCATGTGTGTGCATGTGTGTGCTTGTGCCCGCATGTATGTTGAATGGGAGTGTGGGCAGGTCAGCTAGAACATCAGCTGCAATTCACCAGGATGGAAACCTGATTTTATGCTGAAGGTTAACACCTGTCTATCATAGGCATATGGCTTAATGCATCTGTGTGTATTAACCTACAGAGGAGATGGCAAGTATGTGCAGTATGTATTTCACCAGGAGGCCCATGAGTCACTGAAGATGATGTCAAGGATTAACAAAGATGGGGGAGAGGGAAACAGGATTAATGAAATGCCGGGATTTAAGACCACCTATAACCTGCCTTCACCTCACGGTGATGGAACTTCACAGGTTAAAGTGCCTGGCTGTGTCCACCTTGGTGAAACCACACTTTTCTGGTGAACAAAATCATGCGACTATTAGTTGGACTTCTAAAAATGTGCAGGTGTCATTTATAGGAGCCATATGGGATACAGACATAAAACTGCTGACGTCAAACTCCCTGGTGTGGGCATGTGTATGTGTCTGGGGTCAGAGAGTGGAATTAACACAAGTATATAAATAACCGTGATGCATGGTAAATAGAAAGTGCTCAGGGCCAAAAGAAATGGACAGATACTACAACAGTATTCTTGGAGGCCCAGAGGCTGGAGAGATTACTCCAGGCTGGGTATCACAGAGGGCTTCCTGAAGAGGTGGCATTTGCATATAAATACGTCTCCAAATAGATGTAAGATCTCACATTAACAGAACGTTTTAACAGAAGTTAGATTCTGGTTAATTTTCCAAGAAGCGCTGAGATGCAGACATATGTCCTTGTTCCTCTTTCCTAGACGTGGAAACTGAGACCCAGAGAGGTTGAATAGGTTTCCACTGTCTCGCAGCTACCAAGTGACAGGCCACGATTTGATCTCGGGCCAGTGTGTTAGACTCCAAGTTGCGTGCTCCTGTCCCTTCCCGCGCGTCGGCGGAGCTCGGGGCCGGACTGGACCCGCCGAGGGAGGGGCGGACAGTCCTGACAGGGCGGGACGGGGCGGGGCTGGCGGCCTCCCGGGCCTGGCTGAGGCGCTGCGGCCGGGTCCCTCTCCACCTGCAGGGCCGAGCGCACGGGCCATGGGCTGAGCCCCGCTGAGCCCGCCGGGCCGGCCATGGGCGACCGCGAGCCCAACAAGAAGCGGCTGCTGGAGCTGCTGCGGGCGCCGGACACAGGCAACGCGCACTGCGCCGACTGCGGGGCGGCAGGTAAGGGCGCGGAAGCGCGGGCAGCGCGAGACCCCCGACCAGACCCCTGGCCCACGCGACTCCTCCCCTCGGCACCACCGGGTCCCGCCCTCGGCCCCCGCTGGACCCAGACGTGGGACCTGCGGGCCCGGACCCCTCCCACCCACATCGTGAACCTCTCACGCGAGCCCCGAGGGCCTTCTCCGCACCCGGCCCTGGCCCCTCCGAGCCCAGGCTCTGCTCCCCTCGCAGGACCAGACGCGGATCTTCCCACGTGCTTGGACCCCGACACGAAAGCTGGCAGCCGGGAGCCCTGCCGGTCTCGCTCTCTTCCCTGGCCAGGCACCCGACCACCCGGGTCCGGGCTCTCGGTGTCTGCGCACCCAGGCGCGCCCCCAGCCCTCGGACTCAGACATCCGAGCTAGGGCTAGAGGTCGGGCCCAGGCCCCCTACCGTCCTGTGCCCCCTGCCCGCTCCCGGACGCCCCCCGAAGGACTCCCCAGCGCCCCACCCCGCTAACGCCGAGGGCCCCCTGACAGCCTCCCAACCCGCAGCTCCGCGCTGAGCCCCTCGGTGCGTCCCCCGCTATCTCCTCTCGGTTCCCTCTAAGTCCCGTCACTTCCACGTCGCGCCACCTCAGACTCTCTCCCCGGGCCCTGGACTGCTTCCAGGATCTTCACCCCGGTCGCCGCGCAGCGGCCGGTGGGCTAACCAGAAAGTGCAGGCTGGCCGCTTAGTTCGCCTTAGGTGGGAGAAGGGGCGCCCCGCCTGCCCCAGCGCCCCGATCCCAGCCCTGGTTTTTTCGCCGCGCTTTCCGCTCAGCTCCTCTCCTACCTCTCCCCCTGCAGATCCCGACTGGGCCTCTTACAAGCTGGGGATCTTCATCTGTCTCAACTGCTGCGGTGTCCACCGTAACTTCCCTGACATCAGCAGAGTTAAATCCGTGCGACTTGACTTCTGGGACGACAGTATTGTGGAGGTAGAAAGGCATGCCCGTGGAGAGCCGTGGAACTGCGGAGCTGGAGTGGAGCCAATAGACAGGGGGCTCCGGTTCTACAGAGGGGGAAACTGAGACCCAGAGAGGGGCAAATCTAGCTAGAGGAAACACAGCCTATAAGATGGCAGCTTAGACAGAGGCCTTGAGTTCAAATTCTGGCTCCATCATGTGCTTACTTTTTTTTTCTTTTTTTCTTTTTTTTGAGACGGAGTCTTGCTGTATTGTCCAGGCTGGAGTGCAGTGGAGCAATCTTGGCTCCCTGCAACTGCCGCCTCCCGGGTTCAAGTAATTCTCCTGCCTCAGCTTCTCAAACAGCTGAGATTACAGGCGCATGCCACCACGCCCGGCTAATTTTTTTGTATTTAGTAGAGACGGTGTTTCACCATGTTGGTCATGCTGGTCTCGAACTCCTGACCTCAGGTGATCCACCACTTCGGCCTCCCAAAGTGCAGGGATTACAGGCCTGAGCCACTGCTCCTGGCCATCATTTGCTTACCTGTAAACTGGGAGACCCTGAGCTAGGTACTTAGACCTAGCTGTGGACCCTCAGTTTCCACATCTGTATTCAAGGGATACCACCACCATTTCTCTTTTTTTCTTTCTTCCTTTTTTTTTTTTTTTTGAGACGGAGTTTCGCTCTTGTCGCCCAGGCTGGAGTGCAATGGCACAATCTCGGCTCAATGCAACCTCTGCCTCTGGGGTTCAAGCGATTCTCCTGCCTCAGCCTCCTGAGTAGCTGGGATTACTGGCACCCACCACCATGCCCAGCTAATTTTTGTATTAATTTTTAGTAGAGACGGGGGTTTTGCCATGTTGGTCAGGCTGGTCTCGAACTCCTGACCTTGGGTAATCCACACACCTCGGCCTCCCAAAGTGCTGGGATTACAGGCATGAGCCACTGCGCCTGGCCACCACCACCAATTTCACAGCACTGCTGTGAAGATGATTGTAGGCTCAGTCCTGACACAAAGAAGGTAGTCAGTTAACAGTTGCTGTTGGACGGGTGTGGTGGCTCACACCTATAATCCCAGCATTTTGGAGGCTGAGGCTGGTTGATGGCTTGAGCCCAGAAGTTCAAGGGCAGCCTGGGCAACATGGTGAAGCCTTGTCTTTACAAAAAATATAAAAATTAGCTGGGTGTGGTGGCATGTGCCTGTCATCCCAGATACTTGGGAGGCTGGGGTGGGAAGATCACCCGAGCCTATGAGGGTGTGGCTGCAATGAGCCAAGATCGCACCACTGCACTCCAGCCTGGGTGAGAGTGAGACCCTGCCTCAAAAAACAAACAAACAAACAAACAAACAAACAAACAAAAAAGTTATGATTAGTGAAGTCTTGCACTGGGGGAAGGGAAATAACCTGATTCGTGGTCTAAAGTCCTCCTCCTTTCCCCCAGGCAGAAAGAGGACCACTTTGCTCTTCTGCCCTCTGGGGGTGGAAGATACCCTCAGCCTGCATGGGAATTCCATTTTGGTCAGAAAACCTCCAGAGAGCAGGCAGTTTTGCACTGTGCGGGTTGGCTGAGGGTTTCCAGGACTTTTGGGGAAGCAGGCTGACATTTACTGAGTGCCCACTCTGTGCCAGGTACTGTGCTAGACAGCACTGGACTGGAGGCTTTAGTGTGACCTTACTATGTACTGGATCTTGGGAGAGAACAATGAACAAGATAAGGTCCCTGGCCATACAGAGCTTACATTCTAGTGCAGGAGAAAGGCTGGAAACCAGTAAACCAGCACATAAACCTGAAGGATTTTATTTGCACCTTATAACTCCCATATTATATTTTCTTTTTTCTTTCTTTCTTTTTTTTTTTTTTTTGAGATGGAGTTTCACTCTTGTTGCCCAGGCTGGAGTGCAATGGTGCGATCTTGGATCACTGCAACCTCTGCCTCTGGGGTTCAAGTGATTCTTGTGCCTCAGCCTCCTGAGTAGCTAGGATTATAGGCATGCACCACCACGCTTGGCTAATTTTGTATTTTTAGTAGAATTTTTACTAGAGATAGGGTTTCACCCTGTTGGTCAGGCTGGTCTCAAACTCCTGACCTTAGGTGATCCGCCTGCTTTGGCCTCCCAAAGTGCTGGGATTACAGGCGTGAGCCATCGCGCCCAGCATTTTGTTTTGTTTTGTTTTGTTTTTTGAGATGGCGTCTCACTCTGTCACCCAGGCTGGAGTGCAGTGAGTGGCGCAATCTCAGCTCACTGCAATCTCCACCTCCCGGGTTCAAGCGATTCTCCTGCCTCAGCCTCCTGAGTAGCTGGGATTACAGGCGCCTGCCACCATGCCTAGCTAATTTTTTGTATTTTTAGTAGAGATGGGGTTTCACCATGTTGGCCAGGCTGGTCTCGAACTCCTGACCTGAGGTGATCCACCTGCCTCAGCCTCCCAAAGTGCTGGGATTACAGGTGTGAGCCACAGCGCCCAACTCCCTGTTATTTTTTCTCCTCCTCCTCCTCCTCCTTCTCTTCCTCCTCCTTCTTCTTCTTCCTCTTCTTCTTTTCTTTTCTTTCTTTCTTTTTTCTTTTTTCTTTTTTTTTTTTTTTTTGAGACGGAGTCTTACTCACTCTGTTGCCCAGGTTGGAGTGCAGTGGTGTGATCTTGGCTCACTGCAACCTCCTCCTCCCAGGTTCAAGCAATTCTTGTGCCTCAGCCTCCCGAATAGCTAGGATTACAGGTGTGCACCACCACACCTGGCTAATTTATTTATTTATTTGAGACAGAGTCTCGGCTTGAGGGCAGTGACATGCCTAGGCTTGCGAGCAGTGCCACGGTTTTGGCTCATTGCAACCTCTGCCTCCCGGGTTCAAGCAATTATCCTGCCTCACCCTTCTGTGTCCTGGCCAATGTTTTGTATTTTTTTAGTAGAGACAAGGTTTCACCATGTTGGTCAGGCTAGTCTCAAACCGCTGACCTCAAGTGATCCCCAGCCTTGGCCTCCCACAGTGCTGGGATTACAGGTGTGAGCCACTGTACCTGGCCGTTTTCTTCATTTTTACAGGTGAGATTCTCAGGGTGGCTTATCAAATAAATGGCAGTCAGGATTTGAATCCTGCTCTGTTGGGATCCAAAGCTGGCGATACAGCCTAGCAGCCCCTGCAGAGGAAAAGAGGAGCAATGCTCCTCTCCTGCAAAGGAGATGCCCAAGCCATGTGAATTAAACACCTGGTGTTTCTTCCCACTTCTGCCCTCATACTAGCTATGCCACTGCTGCCAGGGTCACTTTTGGTGCATCAGCCTCTGGGTCTCTTGGGTGCCAAAGGGCCCTACTAATCATCCTGACCTATGCACTCCATGAAGCCAGCACCCACTTCTTCTGTCCTCCAGGTACATTTATCTCCTGTAGACTTTCAGGGCTGCTATGGGTCCTGGCCATCTGTGGAAGGCATGATAGGAAGAATGTGAGCTTTGGAGTCAGGTCTGGGTTCAAATCCCAGTTCTCCACTTATAGCTGTGTTTCCTTAAACAAGTAACCAAACCTGTCTGAACCTCAGTTGACTCATCTGTAAAATGGGTACAGTGATATGAAAATGGCTGAGAGGACCCAGTGAGCTGATGTGTGAGCACTGTGGAGTCCTGTGCCCATATGAGGCATGGTTATATCTGCCCGTGATTGTTACAGGCTGGGGCTTCCCGGCAGTATGGATGACCAAGCCCAGTGGGACATCTCCTTCTTGGAGGCAGTTTCTTCTGACTCAGCCTAAGTCAGCAGGCCTCATAGTTTCATTTCACGTTTTTTTCAAGGTCTAATATTACCCCAAGTTGCTGTTGTCTTGCAGTTTATGACCCACAATGGGAACCTCCGTGTGAAGGCCAAGTTCGAAGCCAGAGTCCCAGCTTTCTACTATATCCCCCAGGCCAACGACTGCCTGTGAGTGGGTGATTCCTTAGGGACTGGGTAAGGGGGCTGTCCTGGTTCCACCTCCTCCCCCTCTCCATCTTTGATGTCTTCATCTGTGGTGGTCTCTTCTATGGGCCTGGTGCGCAGGTAGATGCAGGAAAGCACTGGATACCATCACACAGAGTACATGGGAAGACTGGTATAAGCCTCTTTCTGCCTCTATTGCTTGGGCGTGTCTCTTCCTTTCTCTGGGTCTCAGTTTCCACAGCTCTTAAATGGAGGATTTTTCTCTATGATCTCTATGATTTTTCTCTATGATCTCTGCCTGTGACATTCTTGTAGCTTACAGATGGTGGCTAACTTGATAGAGGGGATAAACACTAGTATCTTACTAGACCAAGTGTGTTTCAGCTACTTTCTTTTTTTTTTTTTTTTTTGAGACGGAGTCTCGCTCTGTCTCCCGGGCTGGAGTGCAGTGGCCGGATCTCAGCTCACTGCAAGCTCCGCCTCCCAGGTTCACGCCATTCTCCTGCCTCAGCCTCCCGAGTAGCTGGGACTACAGGCGCCCGCCACTTCGCCCGGCTAGATTTTTGTATTTTTTAGTAGAGACGGGGGTTTCACCCTGTTAGCCAGGATGGTCTCGATCTCCTGACCTCGTGATCCACCCGTCTCGGCCTCCCAAAGTGCTGGGATTACAGGCTTGAGCCACCGCGCCCGGCCTCAGCTACTTTCTTTAGAGAAATATATCTAGGGCTGGTCAGGCGCGGTGGCTCAAGCCTGCAATCCCAGCACTTTGGGAGGCCGAGGCGGGCAGATCACGAGGTCAGGAGATAGAGACCATCCTGGCTAACACAGTGAAACCCTGTCTCTACTAAAAATACAAAAAAATTTTAGCTGGGTGTGGTGGCAGGCGCCTATACTCCCAGCAGTCCCAGCTACTGGGAGGCTGAGGCAGGAGAATGGTGTGAACCCAGGAGGCAGAGCTTGCAGTGAGCCGAGATGGCACCACTGCACTCCAGTCTGGGCAACACAGCGAGACTCTGTCTCAAAAAAAAAAAAAAAAAAAAAAAAAGAGTGAGAAATATGTCCAGGGCTCTGCCACCTCAGCTCGGGTTGGCTCTGAACAACTTGCCTGAGCTGCAGATCCCTAAATAATAACCATAAAAATAAGAATAATAGCCATGCACAATGGCCAGTGTCTGTAATCCTAGCACTTTGGGAGGCTGAGGTGGGAGGATCGCTTGAAGACAGGAGTTCAATGCCAACCTGAGCAATATAACAAGACCCTGTCTCTACAAAAAATAAAATAAAATAAACTTAGCCAGGGCATAGTGGCACATGGCTATAGTCTGAGCTACTAAGAAGACTGAGGTAGGGGGATTGCTTGAGCCCAGATTGCAGTGAGCTAGGATCACATGTGTCACTGCCCTCTAGTGTGAGTGACAGAGTGAGACCTAGCATTAAAAAAAAAAAAAAAAAAAAAAAAAAAAAAAAGTAGCTACTGGCTGGATGCAGTGGCTCATGCCTGTAGTTCCAGCTACTCGGGAGGCTAAGGCACGAGAATTGTTTGAACCCGGAGGCGGAGGGTGCATTGAGCCAAGATTGCTCCACTGTACTCCAGCCTGGGCAACAGAACGAGACTCTGTCTCAAAAAAAAAAAAAAAAAAAAAAAAAAAGGCCGGGTGCGGTGGCTCACGCCTGTAATCCCAGCACTTTGGGAGGCCAAGGCGGGCAGATCGCTTGAGGCCAGGAGTTCAAGACCAGCCTGGCCAACATGGTGAAACCCCGTCTCTACTAAAAATAAAAAAATTAACTGGGCATGGTGGCGTGTGCCTATAGTCCCAGCTACTCAGGAGGCTGAGGCAGGAGAATCGCTTGAATCCGGGAGGTGGAGGTTGCAGTGAGCAGAGATCACTTCACTGCACTCCAGCTTGGGCAACAGAGTGAGACTTTGTCTCAAAAGAAAAAAAAGCTACTAATATTATTGAGCTTTGCTTAAGTACTAGGTCCTATGCAAAATGCTTATGTGCATGTGTTTGTTTAATTCTCTCAACAACCCTACAAGTACTGCTATTATCCTTATGCTATAGATGAAAAAACCTGAGGTTTGTGGAGGCAGAACTGGTCTAGCCTGTCTGACAGCAGGGCCTGGGTGACTGTGTCATGGCATTGGGAGAATTCAATATAAGAGGGGCACTTTGAAGCAGCAGGAGGGTTCAGGTCCCCCGGAGGTGAGGGTTAGTGTGGCACTGGTACCTAGTGGTCCTGGACCTCTGCAGATCTGACTGCCTGAGTCTGAGACTCCTTCCCAGGGACTTAGACTCGCCACCAGGGCTGCTAGACAGTGCCTTGTGTAAACGGGGAGAAGGAATCCCTTTAGGCTGACCCAGCCTCATAGCGGGTATGTCTGGCAAACAGAAAGCAGCTGCATTTCAGCTGCTGAGCCTCAGCAAGGTGCTTCTGGGCAGCACACAGACTATACAACCATACCTAGTGGTCTTGTAATTTCTCAGTGCTTAGACAATTAAGAGCTAGTAACGTACCTGGAGTGGCTGGAGAAGAACAGCTTTCTACTTGGAAGACCTCAGTTTTGTTTCCCAGCTCTACTGTGACCTAGCTGTGAGGATGTGGGCAAGTCAGCAAATCTGATTGTCAACATCCTCATCTCTGAAATGTAGACAATGATGCCTGCATCATAGCATAGTTGTAGAGATTACATGAGATAACTTACGTAGAACCTTTCACATGCCACCCGACACACTGGTTTGAATCCATTTCACCGTGTCTGCTTCAGAATGCTACCTGTCCATGGCCAGTTGTGGGGTGTGCTGGCTCAACTTAAGAGGGCCTGTCTCATCTTGGCTCACTGCTGCCACTCTGCCCTTTGCTCCAACCGCTCAGTAAACACCTGCTCTATGCTAGGCTTCCTGCCGGCACTACACAGACATTACTCGCCATGACTCCAGCAGCAGCCCTGCACTTTAACCCTTTTTATCTGAGTACTAATGGCCACCTCCAGGACCAAGATGGGTGGCCCTTGGTCTCCATTCCTTCTCTCAGCTCTGATCTTGTGTCCAGGTTTCCACCCTCATGGTGGGCCAGGTGATTCTCCTCAATGATCTGTGGGCTGTGCACTAGGAAGGACTCTCTCTTTCTTTCCTTCTTTCCTTCTTTCCCTCTTTCCCTCCTTCCCTCTTTCCCTCCTTCCCTCCTTCCCTCCTTCTTTCTCTCTTTCTCTCTTTCTCTCTTTCTTTTATATAGAGACAAAGTTTCACTCTGTTGCCCAGGCTGGAGTTCAGTGGCACAATCATGGCTCTCTGCAGCCCCGACCTCCTCGGCTCAAGTGCTCCTCCCACCTCAGCCACCCAAGTAGCTGGGACTACAGGTGCATGCCACCACGCCCGGTTAATTTTTGTATTTTTGTGTTTTTATTTTTGTAGAGATGAGGTTTCATCATGTTGCCCAGGCTGGTCTCAAACTCCTGAGCTGAGCTCAAGCCATCTGCCTGCCTTGGCCTCCCAAAGTGCTGGGATTACAGGCATGAGTTACCATGCCCAGCCTGGACTCTTGATTATAAGTATTAGAAACTTTATTTATTTGTGTATTTATTTATTTTTGAGACAAAGTCATGCTCTTTCACCCAGGCTGGAGTGCAGTGGCATAGTCTCAGCTTACTGCAACCTCTGCCTTGTGGGTTCAAGCGATTCTCCTGTGTCAGCTTCCCAAGCAGCTGGGATTACAGGCACGTGCCACCACGCCCAGCTAATTTTTGTATTTTTGGTAGAGCCGGAGTTTCACTATGTTGGCCAGGCTGGTCTTGAACTCCTGACCTCAAGTGATCTGCCCACCTTGGCCTCCCAAAGTGCTGGGATTACAAGTGTGAGCCACTGCGCCTGGCCAGAAACCCAATTTAAACCAGCATAAGAAAAAGATGATTTTGTGGGTTCTGGGGATCAGACTACCAGAAGGACAGTGGTGGAGCTGGCCTCAGGAAGGACCGAGTCAGGAGCTCCAACACCTTCGGGTCTCTCACACTCTCTCTGGCTCTCTTTCCTCCTTCTCTCAGCCAGGCTTCCTTCACACAGCTGGCAGCAAGGCCACAAGCAGGTGCCAGGCTATACCTTCCAGCGTGGCTCTGGAGAAAGCTCCATCAATGTCTCCTTCACTTTTGACCCTCTCGGTCCACACAGCCCAGAGCAGCAAAGAGCTCTGACCTACTAGGTTGGGCCAGATGCCCAGCTCTAGGTCATTCTTGTGGTTATGGGGAAAGGTCATATACACCTTGGAACGTTTCCCTGGAAAAAAGTGAGCAGGAACCAAACAATTAAAATAACTCCACTCTTTGGCCGGGTGCGGTGGCTCACGCCTGTAATCCCAGCACTTTGGGAGGCCAAGGCGGGCGGATCACAAGGTCAGGACATCGAGACCATGGTGAAACCCCCTCTCTACTAAAAATACAAAAAAAAAGTTAGCCGGGCGCCGTGGCAGGCACCTGTAGTCCCAGCTACTCGGGAGGCTGAGGCAGGAGAATGGCGGGAACCCGGGAGGCGGAGCTTGCAGTGAGCCGAGATAGCACCACCGCACTCCAGCCTGGTGGACAGAGCGAGACTCCATCTCAAAAAAAAAATAAATAAAAATAATAAATAAATAAATAAATAAATAAAATAACTCCACTCTCGGCTGCATGGTTTTTCTGCAGGACTCATGGATGACAATTTCTGATTGAGGTCACATTAAACACCTACTATGTGCTGAGTAGGTGCTAGGCCCTTTATATACATTTAAACCTCTCAACAACCCTGAGGGCTAAGTGAGTATAACAATAGTGTCCCGTTCCCCAAATTCAGAGGAGTTGGGTAACTTGCTCATGGTCACATGGTGGATAAATGATAGAGTGAGACCAGGTCCCAGGTGGTCGGATCCTAAGATGACTGCTCTGTCCAGTGTAGCCTGCTCAGACTTCATGGGCAGGCACAGGAAGAGGCTCCTGGACTCTCCTGCCTAAGCTCATGAACACGCAGTGGGAGCAGGCGGTGTCGATGGTCCAGGGGAGCCAGTATCTGTTTCATTGACCTAAAGAGCTGATACTGGGATTGGAACAGCTCAGTGGTTCTCATATAGCCCACTGGGAGAAATAATTCCCCCAGAGGACATTTGGCAATGCCTGAAGACATTTTTGGGTACCACAGCTGGGGAGGGGTTCTACTGGCATCTAATGGGTAGAGGCCAGAAATGCTGCTAAACATTCTATGGAGCATGGGACAACCCACAGGACAGCACAACAAGGAATTCTCCAACCCCGAATGTTAATAGTACGGAGGCTGACGAATCCTAGGTAGCTGGAGCAGGCAGTGAGGCACTGCTGTGATGTACCCACCCTCAAATGCAAGGTCTTGGAAAAGAATGCATCAGTCCAGGCATGGTGGTAATCCCAGCACTTTGGGAAGCTGAGGCAGAAGGATCGCTTGAGCCCTGGAGTACAAGACCAGCTTAGGCAATATAGGGAGACCCCCATCTCTACAAAAATTTAAAAATTAGCCGGGTGTGGTGGCGCATGCTTGTGGTCCCAGCTACTTAAGAGGCTGAGGTGGGAGGATCACCTGGGTCTAGGAGGTCTAGGCTGCAGTGAGCCATGATCACACCACTGCACTCCAGCCTGGGCAACAGAGTGAAACCCTGTCTCAAAAAAAAAAAAAAAAAAAAGAGAATGCATCAAACGCAGCTGACCATAGGCTCTCTCTTTTTAGGGTCTTAAAGGAACAATGGATTCGAGCTAAGTATGAGAGACGGGAATTTATGGCTGACGGGGAAACCATCTCACTCCCAGGTAAAGTTATTTCCATCATCTTTTGAAATCTATGTTTTAATGAGCTCTAGAAAGACAAAGTGCCTAAATATTAGGAGCAGGATCCATCCAAGAGATGCCTGCTGTTCTCACTCTGGCCACAGAGGCCAAGGTGTGGGTTCTTCTGACTTTGAAATAACAACACATCAGCTCATGGGGCTTTATGCTCTGAGTAGCAGAGAAAAATATTTGTCTCAGGTCTTTGCAGCATCACAAGTGTGTACAGACTTTTTTTTTTAGACAGGGTCTTACTCTGTTGTCCAGCCTGGAGTGCAGTGGCATGATCACAGCTCACTGCAGCTTCAATCTCCCAGGCTCACATGATCCTCCCACCTCAGCCTCCCAACTAGCTGGGACTACAGGCGCATGCCACCATACCTGGCAAATTTTTGTGGGTTTTTTTTTTTTTTTTGGTAGAGATGGGGTTTCACCATGTTGCCCAGGCTGGTCTTGAACTCCTGAACTCAAGTGAGCCTCCCACTTTGGCCTCCCAAAGTGCTGAGATTACAGGCGTGAGCCACTGTGCCCAGCCAGACTCTTTTTCTTTTCTTTCTTTCTTTTTTTTTTTTTTGAGATGGAGTCATGCTCTTGTTGCCCAGGGTGGAGTGCAGTGGCATGATCTTAGCTCACTGCAGCCTCTGCCTCCCGGATTCAGATTCTCCCGCCTCAACCTCCTGAGTAGCTGGGATTACAGCATCATGCTTGACTAGTTTTTGTATTTTTAGTAGAGATGGGGTTTCACCATGTTGGCCAGGCTGGTCTTTAACTCCTGACCTCATGATCTGCCCACCTCAGCCTCCCAAAGTTCTGGGATTACAGATATGAGCCACCACGCCCAGCGTCAGACTCTTAATATAAATTGCAGGAAGACTCCTCCACTGGATAAATCAATTAGGAAAAGATGTCCCTGCTCCTGGTGAACTTTGTTCCTAGTGCAGCTCAAGGCTTGGTGAGGAGCATGGGGTTAAATTCAGCCTCTCTTTCGACCATTGTGCAGGGTACAACCTCTTCTGTGGCCTTGGATCTGTGGCAGTTTCACCCCTCCTGTCCTGAGTCCAAGTTGACTCTGACCCAGACAGTAAAGTATACAAAACCATTCTTAGAGGGCCAGAGGCAGTGCTCAGCTCCCCTGGCTACCAGGACCACAAATGATTCTATTTATTACGTATTTATTTATTGAGTCAGAGTCTCACTCTATTACCCAGGCTGGAGTGCAGTGGCATGATCTCGGCTCACTGCAACTTCCACATCCCAGGTTCAAGTGATTCTCGTACCTCAGTCTCCCGAGTAGCTGGGAACAGGCACGCAGCACCACACCTGGCTATTTTTTATATTTTTAGGAGAGACAGGGTTTTGCCATGTTGGCCAGGCTGATCTCGAATTCCAACTTCAAATGATCTGTCTGCCTTGGCCTCCCAAAGTGTCAAGATTACAGGCGTGAGCCGTTGCACCCAGCCCATAAATTATTCTTCAAACCAGCAGATGCCTGGAGGGCACTCATTGTTTCTTTCTCTTCTTTTTTTTTTTTCCGAGATGGAGTCTCACTCTGTCACCCAGACTGGAGTGCAGTGGCGCAATCTTGGCTCACTGCAATCTCCCCCTCCCGGGTTCAAGTGATTCTCCTGCCTCAGTCTCCTGAGTAGCTGGGATTACAGGCATGTGCCACCATGCCCAGCTAATTTTTGTATTTTTAGTAGAGACAGGGTTTCATCATGTTGGTCAGGCTGGTCTTGAACTCCTGACTTCGTGATCCGTCCGCCTCAGCCTCCCAAAGTGCTGGGATTACAGGCATGAGCCACCGCCCGGCCTTATTTCTAAAGTCTCATTAGGTTGATGTCAACAAGAAGTTGGGCAGGACCATATGATTGAGTATGTATTTAGGTGTCTTTCAGAATCAGTCCAGTATCTCAGGACTTTGCCTTCTTAAGGGTCTTCTTATGAGACAGCCTGATACACAGAAGGTCAAGGAAGGAAGGTTTTAGGCAGTGGGAAGTGCCCCTGAAGTGAGAAGGCATCACAAAATTGGCCCCAGACAGGATCCTCGTGTACTGCAGCTGAAATAGGGAAGTTTGAGTGGAGATATTTTGGCAGCAGATGGAAGGCTCATTCCACCCTTGAGAACCTCAGAGATTCCTGAGCTGCTTGTGCATCTTAAGGTCACATGTGTTCACTCTTTGTCATCCTTGCTGCTTAAGGTAACCGAGAAGGATTCCTGTGGAAGCGAGGAAGGGACAACTCACAGTTTCTGAGAAGGAGGTTTGTACTTCTGGCAAGAGAAGGCCTCCTGAAGTACTACACAAAAGAAGGGGTAAGATGCCAGACCAACGAGAGCAGGTGCCTTCCTGAGCACTCTCACTCAACTAAGGTCTACATTCTAATCAGTGGTGCCTTTTCTTGTAGATAATCTCAGCCCCTGAGAGTTAGGCACAACATTTGGCTACTTTTCCTTGGTTACACAGTAAACCAGCCCACTAAAAATCACAATTTCTGTCCACCTAGAATCGGCTTAGACAGGTCCATGTTTAAGCCTTTGATGACCACTTGGTTTTGCTTCATTTATTCATTCACTTAAGAAACATTTATTGAGTATCTACTGTGTGCTAGACATTATTCTAGGCACTGAGGATGCAGCAGGGAACTAAACAAAACTCTTGTTCTCAGGGAGCTTTCAGTCTAGTGAAAGGAAAGAACTCCATAATCAAAACATCAATATATAATATACCAGGAGGCAATAGTTTTATAAAGTAAAATAGAAGCGGCTGCGCATAGTAGCTCATACCTGTAATCCCAGCACTTTAGGAATAGGTTGAGGCAGGGGGATTGCTTGAGTTCAGGAGTTTGAGATCAGCCTGGGCAACATGGTGAAACCCCATCTCTACAAAAAATACAAACATTAGCTGGGTCAAGCACATGCACTTTTGTGTGGTGGCGCATGCCTGTAGTCCCAGCTACTAGGGAGTCTGAGGTGGGAGAATTGCTTGAGCATGGGAGGTCGAGGCTGCATTGAGCTGAGACTGTGCCACTGTACTCTAGCTTGGGTGACAGAGTGAGACCCTGTCTCAAAAAGAAAGAAAGAAAAAAAAAAGTAAAAAAGCAGAGAGTGAGAAGATAGAGAACAATGAGAGTGTGTCAGGGAGTCAGGGAGTGCTGCCGCAGAGTGATCACGGAAGGCCTCTCTGGTGACATTTGAACAGATAACTGAACAAATGTGAGCACTGAGTGACATGGCTATGTGGGGGAAGAGTAGAAGTGGGAGCAACAGAATGTGCAGAAGCCCTGAGCACAGGTATGGTCAAACACCTACACCTTTGTACCGATTTGAGAAAGATGATCCCTGTAAGAGGGTGCAGCCCCTGGGGCCCAGTCTCAAAAATCAGAAGCCTGGTTT
Organism: Rhinopithecus roxellana; assembly: GCF_007565055.1. NCBI lineage: Eukaryota > Metazoa > Chordata > Mammalia > Primates > Cercopithecidae > Rhinopithecus > Rhinopithecus roxellana. The sequence continues at coordinate 48,922,439 of NC_044567.1, forward strand.
GCAGTTACCAGTCAGCTAGGAGCTTTTTACACAGTGCACAAACTACTTAACCATAAGCTGCAGCCCCGGCCCTGAGCTAGAAGTGTGTTTGTTGGGTATAGGGCATCAAGGAGGGCAGAGTAACTTGTGTAGAGTGAGCAAGGAAAAGGGTGGAGGGAGATGAAGTCACATGGTGGAGGGCCTTGTAGGTCACAGCAAGACGGGATTTCTTTTGGTAACAGTTTATTGAGATATAATTCACATACCATATAATTCACCCATTTAAAGTATGCAGTCAATTGACTTTTAGTATATTCACAGAGTAGTACAACTATCACCACAATTCAGTTAAAAACTTTAAACCCCTTATCCCTTAGCTGTAATCCCCTGCCTCACCCCACCACTAGCCCTAGGCAACCAACAACCTACTTTCTGTCTCTATGGATTTGCCTAATCTGGTTTATTTTATTTTATTTTATTATTTTATTTTATTTTTTTTTTAGAGACAGGGTCTTTCTCTGTTGGCCAGGCTGGAGTGCAGTGGTACAATCATAGCTCACTGCAACCTTAAATTATTGGCCTCAAGTTCTCCTCCTGCTCCGGGCTCTCAAAGCACTGGGATTGCAGATGCATACCACTCCACCCAGCTAATTTTTATTTACTTATTTATTTTTGTAGAGATAGGGTTTTGCTTTGTTGCCTAGGCTGTTCTCAAACTCCTGGCTTCAAGCAATCCTCCGCCTCAGCCTCCCAAAGTGCTAGGATTATAGGTGTGAGCCGCTGCACCAGGCCCATATCTGTTTTTTTATTATAGCCATCTTCGTTGGTATAAAGTCATATCTCAGTGTGGTTTTGATTGGTGTTTCCCACATGGCAAATGATGTTGAGCATCTTTTTAATGTGCTTATTGGCCATTTGTATATCTTATTTGTAGAAATGTCTATTCAGATCCTTTCTCCATATTGGTCGGGCACGGTGGCTCATGCCTGTAATTCCAGCACTTTTGGAGGTCGAAGTGGGCGGATCACAAGGTCGGGAGATCGAGACTGTCCTAGCCACCACAGATCCTTTCTCCATATTTTAATTAGGTTATTTGCCTTTTTATTATTAAATTGTAATAGTTCTTTATATATTCTAGATGCAAGTCACTTACACATGTATGATTTGCAAACATTTGGGCTTTTGGATTTTACTGAGTGAGATGGGAAACAATTGGAGGATTTTGAGCTGAGAAGTGATATTATTTGACTTAAGCTTTTGATTGATTAATTGATTGATTTGAGATGGAGTCTCGCTCTGTCGCCTAGTGCAGAGTGCAGTGGCGCGATCTCGGCTCACTGCAACCTCTGCCTCCCGGGTTCAAGCAATTCTTTGCCTCAGCCTCTCCAGTAGCTGGGATTACAGGCGCCCGCCACCATGCCCGGCTAGCTTTTGTATTTTTAGTACACAGGGTTCCACCATCTTGGCCAGGCTGGTCTTGAATTCTTGACCTCGTGATCCACCCGCCTTACCCTCCCAAAGTGCTGGGATTACAGGCGTGAGCCACCGTGCCTGGCCTATTTATTTATTTTTTGAGATGGGATTTCACTCTGTCGCTCAGATTGGAGTGCAATGGTGTGATCTCTGCTCACTGTGACCTCCGCCTCCTGGGTTCAAGCGATTCTCCTGCCTCAACCTCCCCAGTAGCTGGGACTACAGGCGTGCACCACCACACCTGGCTAATTTTTGTATTTTTAGTAGAGACAGGGTTTCACCATGTTTACCAGGCTGATTTAGAACTCCTGACCTCATGTGATCTGCCTGCCTCAGCCTCCCAAAATGCTGGGATTACAGGCATGAGCCACTGTGCCCAGCCTGACTTAAGCTTTTTATTTTATTTTCATTATTTTATTTTATTTTATTTATTTATTTATTTATTTTTTGAGGCGGAGTCTCGCTCTGTCGCCCGGACTGGAGTGCAGTGGCCGGATCTCAGCTCACTGCAAGCTCCGCCTCCCGGGTTTACGCCATTCTCCTGCCTCAGCCTCCCGAGTAGCTGGGACTACAGGCGCCCACCACCTCGCCCGGCTAGTTTTTTTTGTATTTTTTTGGTAGAGACGGGGTTTCAACGTGTTAGCCAGGATGGTCTCAATCTCCTGACCTCGTGATCCGCCCGTCTCGGCCTCCCAAAGTGCTGGGATTACAGGCTTGAGCCACCGCCCCCGGCCGACTTAAGCTTTTTAAAAGCAGCACGCTGGCTGCTGCTCGGGTGAGTAGGAAGGAAGGAGGCCAGAGTGGAGGCAGAGAAATTAGTCAGGAAGCTATTGCAATAACCCACATGAAGAAGAGTGGTGGATCTGACCAGGATGGTTAGAAGTGGTCAGATTCTGGATATATTTTGGAAGTAGAGGCAATAGAATTTATTGAAGGATTGGATGTGGGGTGTGAGAGTAAGAGGAATCAAGGATGATTCCCAGATTTTTGCTCTACAAAACTACAGGAATAGATTTGCTATTTACTAAGGTGGCAAAGACTTAGACCCCTAAGGAGATGCTCAAAAGTCCTTTTTATTTTGAGATGCCTATTAGTCATCCAGTAGAGACATGGGGAAAGAAGTTGGATGTATGTTTCCTGAATTCTAAATCCAAGTGACAGAAGTTGGATGTATGATTTGGAGGCTTGGAGAGAGTTTGGAACTGGAGTCGTCAGCATGTAGACTGGTTTAGTAATGGGACTGGCTAGGATCACCTCAGCAGGAAAAAGGTGTTCAAGGACTGAGTATTTTGGTTATTTGTTGCTGAGTAACAAACCATCCTAAAACTTAATGGCTTAAAATATCAATTTACTATTTCTCACAGTCCCATGGGTCAGGAATTTGAGCAGGCCTCGGCTGTTCTGGTGTACTCCATGTGGCATCAGCTGGGCTACTCTGCTGCCCTTAGCTGGCCAGAGATCCAAAGAAGCTTTCACTAATGTCTGGTGCCTTGGTGTGCTCTATATGGTTGCTTTCTCTTCCTCATTCAGGAGTCTAGCTCAAGCTTTCTTGTGGTTTGGCTGCTGACTTCCCTAAACAAAAGTAAATGCTAGCAGACCTCTGGAAGGCTCACCAGGAGCTGCATTCTATTGGTCAAAGCAAGTCATGCAACAAGCCCTGATTCAAGAGGAGGGGAAATAGATTCAACCTCTTCATGGATAGAGTGTCATGTACACACTGGGAGGGAAAGACTTGGTGAACGCCGTCTTTGGAGACCATCTAGCCCACTGAGCCCTGGGGCATTCCAGTATTTAAAGGACAGAAAGATAAGAAGTTTTCAGCAAAGAGAATGTGAAATTGTGGCCAACAAAGTAAGCGAAGGATAAGCTCTGAGCACTTTAGCCTTCACCTTACTCTATTTCCTATACATAGAATGATTATATATTTCCCCTGTTGCTTTTCTAGGCAGACCAGAGTAATGCTAAAAGGTCTGTCTATGGGGAGGAGAAGGCAGGATGAAGAGAAGTGGGTTAAAGGGTACAAACATACTGTAAGGTGGAAGGAATAAATTTAATATTTGATGCCAGAGTGGGATAACTATACTTAACAAAAATCCTCGCGTGACCAACACCCTAAATATCCTGACTTGATCACTACACATTATATACATGTAGCAAAATTTCACATGTACCCCATAAATTTGCACAAATAATAATAAAAAAATCTGTCCAATGTGGCCACAGTCTAGGACCAAGTGAAAAATGTTAAGAGATGAAGAATCTTTACCTTCCAAGTTAGAGGAAGAATTTTTTCTCAGTCTTCAATGTAAAGCACTGAAGAATGTGACTTTTTCAACATTTTTGCTGAAATGGTACAAAAGGCAGGAAGAGAAAGCGCTACTGCAGTTAGGAAAGGTCATCACACCCCAGCAGCTGCTGTGAGTTGGCCTCTCGGCAGGGCCTCATCACTGGTTGAAAAAAGTTGATCTGGTTTTCAGTCTTACACCAGTTTAGTCCAGAATAGTCCAAAAGTAAGATAGGCTCCCTGTGTTATTTATTTATTTCCCAGAGTGGATATTTTAAAATCATAAAGGTAACTAATTTTAAGGTAAAACTTTTGGATAATACAAAAAAGGAAATGAAGTATAAAGAAAGTGAAACTCAAAAAAAAAAAAAAAAAAAAAAAAAAGCCTGAAGCTCTATACAAAGCACTTAAAAAAGTCCTTGGAGGCCGGGCTCGGTGGCTCACACCTGTAATCCCAGCACTTTGAGAGACCGAGTCAATTGGATCAATTGAGGTCCGGAGTTCATGAGCAGCCTGGCCAACATGGTGAAACCCTATCTCTACTAAAAATACAAAGCTTTGCTGAGAGTGGTGGTGCATTTCTGTAATCCTAGTTACTGGAGAAGCTGTGGCACAAGAATTGCTTGAACCTGGGAGGCTGGAGGTTGCGTGAGCTAAGATTGCACCACTGCACTCCAGCCTGGGTGACAGAGCAAGACTCCATTTAAAAAAAAAAAAAAAAAAAAAAAAATTGGCCGGGGGCAGTGGCTCGCACCTGTAATCCCAGCACTTTGGGAGGTCAAGGTGGGCAGATCACGAGGTCAGGAGATCGAGACCATCTTGGCTAACATGGTGAAACCCCGTCACTACTAAAAATACAAAAAAATTAGCTGGGCGTGGTGGTGGGCGCCTGTAGTCCCAGCTACTCGGGAGGCTGAGGCAGGAGAATGACGTGAACCCGGGAGGCAGAGCTTGCAGTGAGCAGAGATTGCACCACTGCACTCCAGCCTGGGTGACAGAGCAAGACTCCGTCTCAAAATAAATAAATAAATAAATAAATAAAATAATAAAAATAAAAATAAATAAAAATATAAACTTTTTTTCTCAACATAAGCTCCATCAAGGTCAAGACACTTTTATAAGTGATGATACCAGCTATTTAGTCCATCCCCAAGCAATTGAGGGTCCTGGAAATTTAACCATGCCAATGCAGTCTTTTTTACATTTTGTTTTTTTTTTGTTTGTTTGTTTGTTTGTTTTTTGAGACGGAGTCTCGCTCTGCCGCCCAGGCTGGAGTGCAGTGGCCGGATCTCAGCTCACTGCAAGCTCCGCCTCCTGGGTTCACGCCATTCTCCTGCCTCAGCCTCCCACGTAGCTGGGACTACAGGCGCCCGCCACATCGCCCGGCTAGTTGTTTGTATTTTTAGTAGAGACGGGGTTTCACCGTGTTAGCCAGGATGGTCTCGATCTCCTGACCTCGTGATCCGCCCGTCTCAGCCTCCCAAAGTGCTGGGATTACAGGCTTGAGCCACCGCGCCCGGCCTACATTTTGTTTTTTATGCTGTTGTTTGAGACAGGGTCTTGCTCTTTTACCAAGGCTGGAGTGCAGTGGTACAATTCTAGCTCACTGGCAGCCTCAACCTCCCAGGCTCAAGCGATCCTTCCAACTCAGCCTCCTGAGTAGCTGGGATTTCAGGCATACACCACCATGCCTGGCTAATTTTTGTATTTTTTGGCAGAGACAGGGTTTTGTCATGTTGCCCAGGTTAGTCTTGAACTCCTGAACTCAAGCAATCTACCAGCCTTAGCCTCCCGAAGTGCTAGGATAACAGACATGGGCCACCACGCCTGGCCTTTTTTTTTTTTACACTATTAACTGAAGAAAGGTGGGTACCCTTTACAGATTTTTTTTTTTTTTTTTTTTTTTTTTTTTTTTTTTTTTTTTTTTTTTGAGATGAGGTCTCGCTTCGTTACCCAGGCTGGAGTACAGTGGCACATTCTTGGCTCACTGCAACCTTTGCCTCCCAGGTTCAAGTCATTGTCCTGCCTCAGCCTCCCCAGCAGCTGGGATTATAAGCATCCGCCACCACGCTGGGCTAATTTTTGTAGTTTTAGTAGAGACGGGGTTTCACCATGTTGGCCAGGCTGGACTTGAACTCCTGACCTCAAGTGATTCACCCACCTCGGCCTCCCAGAGTGCTGGGATTACAGGCATGAGCCACCACACTCGGTCGCCTTTACAGATTTTTTTAAGACTAGAAAACGAAAAAAAGTTAGAAGAAGCCGAATTTGGACGGTAAAATGGATGCATAATGACTTCCCATTGAAACTCTCACAAAATTGCCCTCATTTGATGAGAGAAATGTAGCTGAAGCATTGTCGTGGGGGAGAAGGACTCTGGTGAAGCTTTCTCAAATGCTTTTCTGCTGAAGCTTTGGCTAACTTTCTCAAAACACTCTCATAATGAGCAGATGTTATTGTTCTTTGGCCCTCTAGAAAGTCAACAAGCAAAATGCCTTGAGCATCCCCCAGAAAACTGTTGCCATGGCCTTTGTTCTTGACTGGTCTGCTTTTGCTATGACAGGACCACTTCCACCTCTCGGTAACCATTCTTTGATTGTGCTTTGTCTTCAGGATCATACTGGTAAAGCCATTTTTCATCTCCTGTTACAATTCTTCAAAGAAATGCCTCAGGATCTTGATCTCACTTGTTTAAAATTTCCATTGAAAACTCTGCTCTTGTCTGCAACTGATTTGGGTGCAATGGCATTGGCACCCATTGAGTGGAAAGTTTGTCCAACTTTAATTTTTCAGTCAGATTTGTGTGAGCTGCACCAATTGAGATATCTGTGGTGTTAGCTATTGTTTGTGCTGTTAATTTTTGCTTCTCTTCAATTAGGGCATGAACAAGATGATTTTTTTCCTTGCAAATTGATGTAGATGGTGTGCTGCTGCAGGTGCCATCTTCCACATCATCTTGTCCCTCCTTAACAAGTTATCCATTTGTAAACTGCTAATTTATTTGGGGATTTGTCCCCATAAACTTTTCTGAAAGCATCAGTGATTTCACCATTCTTCCATCTAAGCTTCACCGTAAATGTTGACGTTTCTTCTCGCTTCAATTTTAGCAGAATTCACATTGTTCTGAGAGGGACTGTTTTCAAGTTGATGTCATACTCTTCTTAGTGCCTCAAACGAAATCCCATTCAGACATGTTATAACAAGTTAGTATGAGTTTATTTTGGTGCAAAACAATTTGAAATTCGTGCATAGTTTTTTTATACTATGTGTTTTCCATAAACTTTTCTAAGTCCCCTTGTATAAGAGTATTATATGATCTCATTTATATGAAATTTTAGAACAGGCAAAACTATACTGATAGAAGACAAGTAAGTGGTTATCTGGTGTTGGAATGGGGTAGAGATTCTGCGAAGGGGCATGAGTGAACTATTTTGGAGTGATATTTAGGATGATTAATAATGTTTTATATCTTGATTGTTATGGTGGATACATGGGTATATACATTTGTCAAAAATCAAACTATATTCTTTTTTTTTTCCGAGACGGAGTCTTGCTCTGTCACCAGGCTAGAGTGTAGTGGAACGATCTTGGCTCACTGCAACCTCTACCTTCCGGGTTCAAGGATTCTCCTTCCTCAGCCTCACTAGTAGCTGGGACTACAGGCATGTACCACCACACCCAGCGAATTTTTGTATTTTTAGTAGAGACAGAGTTTCAACCTGTTGGCCAGGATGGTCTCGATCTCTTAACCTCGTGATTCACCCACCTCAGCCTCCCAAAGTGCTGGGATAACAGGTGTGAGCCACCGTGCCTGGCTCAGACTATACTCTTTCTTTTTTTTTTTTTTTGAGACAGAGTCTCGCTCTGTCGCCCAGGCTGGAGTGCAGTGGCGTGATCTCGGCTCACTGCAAGCTCCGCCTCCTGGGTTCACACCATTCTCCTGCCCCAGCCTCCCGAGTGGCTGGGACTACAGGTGCCCGCCACCACGCCCAGCTAATTTTTTGTATTTTTAGTAGAGACGGGGTTTCACCGTGTTAGCCAGGTTGGTCTCGATCTACTGACCTCGTGATCCACCCACCTTGGCCTCCCAAAGTGCTGGGATTCAAACTATACTCTTAATATGAGTACAGTTTATTGTTTCTAAACTACACCTCAATAAATGTTGATTAAGTGAAAATTAATAATGAGATACAATTCCATACCCATCATATTGGCAAAAATTTTGTAATCTGGTAGTGTCAAGTGTTGGTGAGTAAATAGGGAAAGGGGAACTATTCTATTTCATTGATGGAAGCAAATATTGGTATAATCACTGTTGAACCATTCAGCAGAATAATTTATCAGTCTCTAGTAAGTGAAGATGTATATAACTGTAATCTAGCAATTCCATTTCTAAGCATACACTGTGACCCACAGATACACTCACATATGTGTACCAGGGCACAAACTGACTGCAACATTACTTATGATAGCAAAAAATCAGGAACAATCTCAATATATCTATTAACAGAAGATAGATTGATAACTTTTGGTATAGTCATTTATAAGAGAAAACTAGACTGGTGTATCTCAGCATGGGTAGACCTCAAAAATATAATGTTGAAAGTAAAAAACAACCTCGTTAAAATGGGCAAAAGATGTGTACAGACACTTCTCCCAAGAAGACATACACGTGACCAAAAAGCAAATGAAAAAATGTTCAACATCACTAATCAGAGAAATGTAAGTCAAAACCACACTGAGATACCATCTATACCAGTCAGAATGGCTATTATCAGAAAGTAAAAAAGTAACAGATACTGGTGAGGTTGTGGAGAAAAGGAAATGTTTACACAGTTGTGGCAGGGATGTAAATTAGTTCAGCCACTGTGGAAAGCAGTTTGGAGATTTCTCAAAGAACTTAAAACAGAACTAACATTTGACCCAGCAATCCCATTACTGGGTATATACCCAAAGCAATAGAAATAATTGTACTATAGGCCAGATGCGGTGGCTTACGCCTGTAATCCTAGCAATTTGGGAGGCAGAGGCCAGTGGATCACCTGAGGTCGGGAGTTCGAGATCAGCCTGACCAACATGGAGAAACCCTGTCTCTACTAAAAATACAAAATTAGCCAGGCATGGTGGCACATCTCTGTAATCTCAGTGACTTGGGAGGCTGAGGCAGGAGAATCGCTTGAACCCGGGAGGTGGAGGTTGCAGTGAGCCAAGATCACTCCATTGTACTCCAGCCTGGGCAACAACAGTGAAACTCCATCTCAAAAAGAAAAAAAAAAAAGAAAGAAAGAAAAGAAAAAAGAGATAATTCTACTATAAAGACACATGTACACATATGCTCATCACAGCACTATTTACAATAACAAAAACATGGAATCAGCCTAGGTGCCCATCAATGGTGGACTGGATAATGGAAATGTGGTACATAGAATACTACCCAACCATAAAAAAGAACGAGATTGGCTGGGCATGGTGGGTCATGCCTGTAATCCCAGCATTTGGGAGGCTGAGGCAGGTAGATCACGAGGTCAGGAGTTCGAGACCAGCCTGATCAACATGGTCAAACCCCATCTCTACTAAAAATACAAAAATTAGCCAGGCGTGGTGATGCACGCCTATAATCCCAGCTACTCAGGAGGCTGAGGCAGGAGAATGGTTAGAATCTGGGAGGTGGAGGTTGCAATGAGCCGAGATCACGCCTTTGCACTTCAACCTGGGCAACAGAGCGAAACTCTATCTGAAAAATAAATAAATAAAAAGAATGAGATTGGTTAGGGGCGATGGCTCATGCCTGTAATCCCAGCACTTTGGGAGGCTGAGGTGGGCAGATCACCTGAGATCAGGAGTTTGAGACCAGCCTGGCTAACAGTGAAACCCCATTTCTACTAAAAATACAAAAAATTAGCTGGGTGTGGTGGCGCGTGTCTGTAATCCCAGCTACTTGGGAGGCTGAGGCAGGAGAATCCCTTGAACCAGGTTGCAGTGAGCTGAGATTGTGCCACTGCACTCTAGCCACCACACCTGGCTAATTTTGTATTTTTAGTAGAGACAGGGTTTTACCAAGTTGGCCAGGCTGGTCTCGAACTCCTGACCTCGTGATCCGCCCGCCTTGGTCTCCCAAAGTACTGGGATTACAAGCGTGAGCCACCGTGTCAGGCCAGTATCTGTGAATTTTGATATGAGAGCAAGAACATTTAAAACCCGTATATTTACAAATTGATGTTTGTTTGCATGAAGGCCTTGGTGAAAGTTGAACAAGAGTCACCCTGTGGACTGTCAGCATCTTTCTTTCTCTCTCTCTCTTTCAGGGTAAAAGCCCCAAAGCTGTCATCAGCATTAAGGACTTGAATGCCACCTTCCAGACAGAGAAGATAAGGCACCCCCATGGGCTGCAGATCACCTACAGGAGAGATGGCCACATCAGGAACCTGTTTGTGTATCATGAAAGTGGGAAGGTGAGACGACTGGAGTTGCCACCTCCACCTCCAGCTCGCACCCCAGGACTCGGCAGGTGCAGCTCACCACCTCCCCTGCTTACTGGTGCTGTGTTCAGCTGCCTCTTGAGATTGTCTGCTACCATTTGCCTTAATCTATCGTCACTTCCCAGTCTGAGACAAAGATATGAGGAGAGCAGGGTGAGATCAGGGAGAGGAGCCTGGCAAGTACCAGGCGGCAGTGCGCCCCGGGACGCTGCTTCTCAACATGTGATCCTGGCCCAACAGCATTGGCATCACCCAGGAGCTTGTTAAAAATACAGTCTCAAGGCTGAGCATGGTAGCTTTTGCCTATAATCCCAGAACTTTGGGAGGCCAAGGCAGGTGGATCACTTGAACCCAGGAGTTTGAGACCAGCCTCAACTGGTGGGGAGGGGGCTGTAATCCCAGCACTTTGGGAGGCTGAGGTGGGCGGATCATGAGGTCAGGAGATTGAGACCATCCTGGCTAACACGGTGAAACCCTGTCTCCACTAAAAATACAAAAAAATTAGCTGAGCATGGGGGCGGGTGCCTGTAGTCCCAGCTACTCGGGAGGCTGAGGCAGAAGAATGGCATGAACCTGGGAGATGGAGCTTGCAGTGAGCCGAGATGGCACCACTGCACTCCAGCCTGGGTGACAGAGCAAAACTCCGTCTCAAAAAAAAAAAAAAAAAAGAAAAGAAAAAAGAAAAAGAAACTGCATTTTAACAGGATCCCAGGTGAGTCTTGTGCACATTTAAGTTTGAGAAGCACTATTTTTTTTTCCTTTGGAGACAGAACTCGCTCTATTGCCCAGGCTGGAGTACAGCGGCGCGATTTCAACTCACTGCAATCTCCACCTTCAGGGTTCAAGCGATCCTCCTGCCTCAGCCTCCTGAGTAGCTGAGATCACACCCAGCTAATTTTTTTTTTTTTTTTTTTTTTTGTATTTTTAGTAGACACAGGGTTTCACCATGTTGGCCGGGCTGGTCTTGAATTCCTGACCTCAAGTGATCTGCCCACCTCGGCCTCCCACAGTGCTGGAATTACAGGGGTGAGCCACTGAGAAGCACTATTTAATAGTCCAGGAAATCAGCCCAGTCAGAGATGAGCAGGCCAATATAAGAGAATAAGCTGGGTCAGGTCCTGAGCAGGGTCTCAGGACTAGGCAGGGGACAGAGATGCTAAGTGGGGGTGGACGAAGGTGGGTGCTGACATTTTGTGACCATCTATTAACTCCCCTGGGCACTGCTTTTGGTGATTGCTGTCCATCATTTCTTAATCCTCAAAATAAGCCCCACATTACTGAGTCATGGACATGTTAGTAACTTGCTCGGGGTCACAACCAATGGTTCCTGAGCCCTGCACTCACTTTACCCGCCATGTGTCTCTGCTGTAGGGAGGACCCTTGGCAGCAGGAGCCAGGAACCAGATGCAGGGACTAGACCTTGGGAAGGTCTAGTCCTTCACCATGTTGGTCAGGCTGGTCAGGCTGGTGGCTCACGCCTGTAATCCCAGCACTTTGGGAGGCCGAGGTGGGAGGATCATGAGGTCAGGAGATCGAGACCATCCTAGCATCCGAGACCCTAGCACCACGGCCCTAGCCCCTTCTCCATGCCAATCACTGCCACAAGGACTTTTACTGAGGCACCCAAGGTCTCTGGCACTTAGGATACCCAGCTCCCTCCTATCTGCCCAGTATGGTGCATCTGACAACCTGGGTCTGGCCGTTCTTCTCTTTTGCTTGATGCCCCAGCCTGTCTGTTAGATGGGCATAAATGAGGACTCCAGATTCCTGTCTGCAGGAGTCAGGGGGTGATTTAAAAGCTAAGTGGACAGGCATAAGGGGTGGGGAGGGGGCTGTGGCAAACAGGAAAACCTGCATGGAGGATTGAAACAAACAAAACTTCAGGAGCCAAACCAACAGGTATGCAGGTTGGACTTGGCACCAGGATCACCAGATTGTGACTGGAGAGACCTTCCAATGTGAAGGCCTAGGCGTGTCTTTTCTGGGCTGGCCCCATTATTCCCTTAGTGCCTGAGACCTAAGAAGGTTCTTTTTTTTTTTTTTTTTTGAGAAGGAGTCTTGCTCTGTCGCCCAGACTGGTGTGCAGTGGCACAATCTCAGCTCACTGCAACCTCTGCCTCCCAGGTTCAAGCAATTCTCCAGCCTCAGCCTCTCGAGTAGCTGGGATTACAGGCACGCACCACCATACCTGGCTAATTTTGTATTTTTAGTAGAGATGGGGTTTCACCATGTTGGTCAGGCTGGTCTCAAACTCCTGACCTCAGGTGATCTACCAGCCTCAGCCTCCCAGACTGCTGGGATTACAGGCATGAGTCACCGCACCTGGCCAGAGGGTCCTTAATGAACTCCAGGACAAGAGAGCACAGACCCCTGGAATCCTAGGCCTGTGTGCTTCACCTATGAGAGAGAAAGGGAAATGGTTTCATTCCTTTGAAACCATATTCAAATGACTTTCTCAATAATCATATTATATCAAAGTCGCAAACTACCACTATTTGAACAAGCCTTTTAGTCTTCCAATTCCAAATTCCTGGGAGAAGAAATCTGATAAGCCCAGTCCAGCCTCTGTATTGTTCCAGGCCTGGTCCAGTTGCTGTGGTTAAGCAGGGGCAGGATCACAGCAGTAAATGGGGCTGCAACTGGGGTTGGGTGAAGATAGGTGGGGTAGTTCTCGTAGAAGCAGGGCTTAGGCTGAGCAAGCACTGAAAATCTATCTATTACAATATCAAAACTAACCTGTGAGAGAAGTAGAATGTTTTACGTAAAGGGTGTGTGTGGGATGGAGCGGGCTAAGCAGAATGTCCCAAGAGGAAGGAACAGTAGGTGTTGGGAGAATTGCAAATAGTTTTGCATGGAAGGAGCTCAGACAGCAGTCATAGTAAAGAACTTAAGACTTTTTTTTTTTTTTTTTCTGAGGGTAGTAGACAGGACTCCAAGTCAGACTGATTAGATTTGTAATTAGAAAATCATTCTGGCTGCAGGCCGGGTGCGGTGGCTCAATGCCTGTAATCCTAGCACTTTGGGAGGCCGAGGCAGGCGGATCACGAGGTCAGGAGATTGAGACCATCCTGGCCAATATGGTGAAACCCTGTCTCTACTAAAAATACAAAAATTAGCTAGACATGGTGGCAGGTGCCTGTAGTCCCAGCTACTCAGGAGGCTGAGGCAGGAGAATGGCGTCAACCTGGGAGATGGAGGTCACAGTGAGCCGGCATCATGCCACTGCACTCCAGCCTGGGCAACAGAGCGAGACTCCATCTAAAAAAAAAAGTATCACTCTGGTTGCAATGAGAGGGTCAATCGGAGAGCACCCGATCAAGGCCAGCTAGATACGTGTCTAGGTGGGAGATGAAGGTGGACCCAGGCTGCTGAGGGACATGTTCTCTCAGAGTGACAGCAGAAGGGACCAAGCCAGCTTTGGCCTAAGTTGCCATGAGCATCCTCATCAGAGGAGCATCCCCAGGCACACCTGCTCCCCACCCAAATGCCAATCTTTGACATCTGAGGACAACGATTTCCTAGAACCTTGCTTCTTAGAGTGTATTCCACTGACTAGCAGCATCTTATCACCTGAGACCGTGTTAGGAATGCAGAGTCTTGGGCCCCATTCCAAACCTACTGCATATGCCTCTGCATTTTAACAAGAGCCTCAGGAGATTTTGTATGCATTAGAAGGTGAAAAGCACTGTCTGAGGCCATTGCAGAACTCCTGTGCAGTTCACCCGATCCTTTTCCGGGGCTCTGGGGTTATCCCTGTCAGAGGCTTCCTGTTTGCTCGGGTTAGCCCACAAGGCTCTGACACAGTCCTCCCTGGATGCCCCTGAGCTGAGCTGTGGGGTGTGTGCAGGCGCTGAATACATGCACCCCACATGCAATGCCCAGCTAGCTTTCCGCCACCAGACGCAGCCTCCCACCCACCCCATCTCACTGCTGTATGTGTGTCCTATGCACTTCTCTCGGCAGGAGATAGTGGACTGGTTCAATGCCCTGCGTGCAGCCCGTCTGCAGTATCTAAAAATGGCTTTTCCTGAACTCCCGGAGTCTGAGGTGAGCTAAATGTGGACCCCAATTTCTGAATCTCCTCTCGGCCATCTCCTTCTTTCCCTGTCTGTTGACCTCGAAGACACTCAGAAGCCAGACTAGGACTGGGCATGGTGGCTCATGCCTGTAATCCCAGCACTTTGGGAGGCCGAGGCGGGAGGATCACGAGGTCAGGAGATCGAGACCACCCTGGCTAGCATGGTGAAACCCCGTCTCTACTAAAAATACAAAAAAATTGGCTGGATGTGGTGGCGGGCACCTGTAATTACAGCTACTTGGGAGGCTGAGGCAGGAGAATGGCATGAACCCGGGAGGTGGAGCTTGCAGTGAGCCGAGATGGCACCACTACACTCCAGCCTGGGTGACAGAGCAAGACTCTGTCTCAAAAAAAAAAAAAAAAAAGAAACCAAAGAAGCCAGACTAGGTTTGTTTGCAGGCAAGACCTCGAGGTTGAGGGCTGGGTAGCTCAGAGGGAAACCCAAGGTATTCTCCAAGGGAGCCTGGGGGATTACAGCCTCACATGTGACAAGGCAGCCTCCCTGAAAGCAGGTCAGTTTCTCCCCTTCAGGGGAGTGTCAAGGGGCTCAGCGTTTGGTCATCTCTTTCTGACCCCTTCTCCCTCTAAAATGTACAAATGATCCCTAACATACTGCTTACAGAGTGCTTTGAGCCCGTTTTGTCTTGTGAAATGGCAGCCGGGCAGGGGTGATTATTTCCATTTCACTGATGTGATATACAGTCCCAGGAAGGGCAGGTGAATAACCAAAGGTGCGCTTCCCTTTCTAATATCCCCACTTTGCCCTGTGATGCTCTGGGCTTGGGAAAGCCTGGGATCCTCCCCATTACAATTGTAACAGGAGCAGGTATGCCCTTCGTGGCCAACATGATGGGGAGCCGAGAACTTCATTTTGATTGTCTCCAGACTTCTGGGGCCTTCATTTCCCTATTTCAGACTGGGCCAGGGAGGCCTGCATGGTGTGGGGCAGAGGATGCTGCCTTGAACCAGGAAGCCTGGGCTCTCAGGGATGCTCTATTGCTCACTTTCTGTGTGACCCCTGCAGGTCCTGGCACCTCTCTGAGCTTCTGTTTCCATATTGGTAAGATGGCAGTTAGTCCAGGTCATCTTCAGGGTCCCTTCCGGCTCTGAGATTGTATACTCTGGTCCTCTTCAAGAGGCTCCCCTCTAAGAGGATTTTGTAAGTGATGGGGGTGGAAAACCATTTTAATGCTGGGATTTTCTTAATCTCAACCATTAGAGCTTCCTTTTTTTTTTTTTGAGACGGAGTCTCACTCTGTCGCCCAGGCTGGAGTGCAGTGGCGCAATCTCCGCTCACTGCACGCTCCACTGCCTCCCGGGTTCATGCCATTCTCCTGCCTCAGCCTCCCTAGAAGCTGGGACTACAGGCACCCACCACCACGCCCGGCTAATTTTTTTGTAGTTTTAGTAGAGACGGGGTTTCACCGTGTTCGCCAGGATGGTCTCGATCCCCTGACCTCGTGATCCGCCCGCCTTGGCCTCCCAAAGTGCTGGGATTACAGGCATGAGCCACCGCGCCCGGCCTAGAACTTCCTTGAAAGCCTAAATGCTCCTTAATTCCAAGGTTTGTAGGGAGCCAGTTGTCTGGAATAGGGTCCCCTTCAGGCCCAAGGATGTGCTGAGATGACAGCTGTCTGGGAGCAATTCCAGTAAGGCCCGAGTCAGAGCCCTTGTGTCAGTCTGCTGAGTTTGCACCCAGAACCGGTTAATGCTGGCTCCCATGGGCGGGGAGTGGAGGGTGCTGACTGCTGACTATGAGGAGGGAGGACAAAGTGCAGATGCTCAGCCTTATTTAATCTGGGCAAGTTGCCCATCTTTGCTGACATGTGTAAAGGAAATTGCTCTTCGGTCAACATCCTCAATGTTCCCCTGCCTCTCTCATCCACTGTCAGTACCCGATATCCATCCCGTGTCTTTCTTCCCATTTAATGTCTGTGTATGGTGTGAGGTTCTGAGCAATCACCAGGCCTGGCTCAAGCTTTAGGGTCCACATGTTGGAAACCCAGGGTATCCCAGTGGGGTCTGTGGTCCTGTAATAAGTGCATGTGGTCTTTTGGACTTCAGAGAAAGTAGGTATTGTTGCCATGGTGACAGATAATCCAGGCCCAGAGAGGTGAGGTGACTTGCCTAGGTGATAGTAGCTACTTTCTAGGGCTGTTGTGAGACTCCAACGAGCCAAGGCATCTGAAGTACAGGAAGCAGTGCTCCAGCCATGTGATTTTCCTTTTTCTCCCAATGGTTTCCCTAGGCCTCTGCTTGCTCTGTGCTGACTCAAATTCAGAATATTGAGCAGTTTGGGACTCCATCTGTTTTCTCCAAATGGAAGAATTAAAGCATAGTGAATGTATTTTAGGAGGAGGGGAGTAGTACAGTTTATATTTTCTTTCTTACATTTAAAAACATTTTTTATTTTTTGTAGAGATGGTATCTCACTTATGTTGCCCGGGCTGGTCTCGAACTTCTGGCCTCAAGCAATCCTCCTACCTCGGCCTCCCAAAGTGCTGGGACTACAGGTGTGAGCCACTGCATCTGACCTATATTTTCATTTTTGGCTCACAACTTTCCCCCTTTTAAACTTCCTGTAGCTGTTCCCCAGACCTCACTTCCCCTGTGCCTCTGCCCTGGGCCCTGGAGCTCTCTGTTCTTTGAAGCCTAGACTGTCATTTGAAGCTCTAGACTTTCCAGGTTGATGTCTGGGAGCATAGGAGGCCATCATCAACCCCTGGAAACATCTCTGAGTATAGGCTGAGAGGCTGGAAGGGGTTGTGGGGATCACATGATCCAGGTTGTTTATCACACAGGGGAGAGACATAAGGCCTCATGAGACAGAAGGTCTTACAAAGGTAATGCAACTGGTGGAGGCCAGAACTGGAGTTAGAACCAGGTCTCCCGACTTCTGCTTCAGAACTTTCTCTGTCCACTCTGGCATCATTTTCTTTTCTTTCTTTCTTTTTTTTTTTTTGAGACGGAGTCTCCCTCTGTCACCCAGACTGGAGTGCAGTGGCACTATCTCAGCTCACTGCAACCTCTGTCTCCCGGGTTCAAGGGATTCTTTTGCCTCAGCCTACTGAGTAGCTGGGATAACAAGTGCGTGCCACCGTGCCCAGCTAATTTTTGTATTTATAGTAGAGATGGGGTTTCACCACGTTGGCCAGGCTAGTCTCAAACTCCTGGCCACAAGTGATCCACCTGCCTTGGCCTCCCAAAGTGCTGGAATTACAGACATGAGCCACCGCGCCCAGCCTCTGGCGTCATTTTCTTGTTGCTCTGTGTCAGAACTCTGACCAATGACCATGCCTTTCCCAAGGTCCTGCTCAGAGGGCCCTGGCATGTTTACACTTTAGCACCCTAGTGTAGTGGTGGGAGTACAGTCTAGTGTCATCGGCCCTGGGCATGAATCTCAGCTCTTTGCGCTACCAGTGATGTGACTTCAGGAAAATCCCCAGCCCCTTCTCTGTGGCCTGGTTTTTCAGATGTGTAGTGAAGCTGGTGATACCCACCTCTCAGGGTGATTAAGAATTGCAGCCGGAGCCTGACGCAAAGTGGACCCTCAGAACATGTTCCCTGACACCAAGAGGGTCTCTGCAGAGCCTTGCCTATGTCCATACCCTGGGGTTACTGAAGGAGTCCTTAAACCAAAACTTGGCCGTGCCACTAAGTTCTGCAAACATCTGGGGTGCTGTCGACTGGCTCTGTGAAATATTAATATTATATCCATTGCACTTTCCAAATATAATACCATGAGCCATAAGCATACATCCTTCCCCATTTCAAACTTCCCCTTTGTCGGGAGCCAGGCGGGAAGCTGGAGCTTTGGGGTGTGAGTTGGGGGTCAGTGTCTGTCTCTCTTCCACAGCTCGTGCCATTCCTCACCAGGAACTACCTCAAACAAGGCTTCATGGAAAAGACTGGGCCAAAGGTACCTTCTACCACTCCCTGAGGGACTTATGTGGCTTAATGTATACAAAAGGTTTAATGTGTTTATGGGATGACTGTTAAGAGAACAGTGAAAGGTGTTAGGCCAAGCTTGTCCAACCAACAGCCCATGGGCCGCATGCTGCCCAGGACAGCTTGGAATGAGGCCCAACACAACTTTCTTTTTTTAATTTTTTTGAGACAGAGTCTTGCACTGTCACCCAGGCGGAGTGCAGTGGTGTGATCTTGGCTCACTGCAACCTCCACCTCCCGGATTCCAGGGATTCTCCTGCCTCAGACTCCTGAGTAGCTGGGATTACAGGTGCCCGCCACCATGACTGGCTAATTTTTGTAATTTTAGTAGAGACGGGGTTTCACCATGTTGGCCAGGCTGGTCTCGAACTCCCGACCTCAAGCGATCTGCCCACCTCAGACTCCCAAAGTGCTGGGATTACAGGCATGAGTCACCATGCCCAGCCAAATTCATGAACTTTCTTAAAACATTATGAGATATTTTTGCGATTTTTTTTTTTTTTTAAGCTCATCAGCTATCATTAGTTTAGTGTATTTTACATGTGGCCTAAGACAATTCTTCCAATGTGGCCCAGGGAAGGCAAAAGATTGGATACCCCTGTGTTAGGCAATCGTGAAAGCAAGCCTTGGGCAGGTGGAAAAAGTAGTCAAAGGGTTGTTTTCAGAGAGGCGCAGCCCCTCCGCGTGCTTCTTGTTGCCGGGCTTTCTCTCCCTGACCTAGGTCAGAATTTAGCCAAGGCCAGCACTTTCAGCCTTGCTAAGCAGTAACCACTTCTGATTTTCCCCAACTTCCTTTTTCTCTGGCTTCTTTGTCCACCGCCTGAGAAAGAGGAAAGTGCCTCTTCCAAGTCAAGGCAGCACCTGGAGGCAGCAGGGTGAAGCTGGTAGAGGGTATGATGGGGTTGGAAGGGT
The DNA here is from genome assembly GCF_007565055.1 of Rhinopithecus roxellana. Taxonomy (NCBI): domain Eukaryota; kingdom Metazoa; phylum Chordata; class Mammalia; order Primates; family Cercopithecidae; genus Rhinopithecus; species Rhinopithecus roxellana. The sequence continues at coordinate 48,941,592 of NC_044567.1, forward strand.
AATGGGCAGAACCTTCAATGCCTGAGGGCTCCTGTCCAGGCCCCAGGGAGAAGGACTAGGATGTCTGACTGAGGAGGCTGGGCTGGAGAACCAGTGGGACTGGCCAGTTCCCTTGGTTTGGCCTGGGCTGGCCCCTGATCTCTATCCTCAGAAACTGACTTGGTCATCCATGGTAAGAGGTTCCCTCTTTTGCAGCAGAGAGAACCTTTCAAGAAAAGGTGGTTCGCCCTGGATTGCCATGAGCGGAGGCTGCTCTATTACAAGAACCCACTGGTAAGAGCCACTCCTGCTCCCTCCCCAGGGCTTCCTCAGACAGAACTGGGTAGTGCTTGCCTGAAACTATGTGAAAGCTATGGATAAACACATCTCCCAGAGCCCCAGAGCTAGAGAAACCCTGAGAGGAAAACCTCTACCCCTTGTTTTTGTTGCTCTTGAAGTAATCTCCTGTGGCATGAAGCTTCTTTCTCCTTGCTTTCAGGAAGTCCATTATGAGTATCCAAAATGCTGCCCATGGTAGTTAAATAAGGTGTATTTCTTCCTCTAGTCTCCAGGGCTCACTTCTAACCAAGAGGCCGTGATATGTAGTGGTTAGGAGTGTGGTGGACTCTAGAACCCGGCTGTCTGGGTTCTGGTCTCAGCGCTGCTACTTGTAGTAGTGTTGCCTTGAGCTGAGTACTTAGCTCTCTGTGCCTTAGTTTCCTCCTCTGAAAAACAGGCTTAATAAGAATGCCTTCCCCAGAGGTTGCCATGATGGTTATTTAAGTTACTATAAAGCATTGTAATTCCTGATGCTGATTTTAATAGGTCTCCATAAATGTTAGGTATCACTTATTTATTTTTTTTAGAGACAGAGTCTCTCTCTGTCACCCAGGCTGGAATGCAGTGGCACAATCACAGCTCATTGCAACCTTGAACTTCTGGGCCCAAGTTATCTTCCTGCCTCAGTCTCCTGAGTAGCTCAGAATACAGGCATGCACCACCATGCCCAGCTAATTAAAAAAAAAAAAAAAAAAAGTAGGGCTGGGTGCTCTGGCTCTTGCCTGTAATCCCAGCACTTTGGGAGGCTGAGGCAGGAGGATCACTTGAGCCCAGAAGTTCAAGACCAGCCTGCACAACATAATGAGATCCCATCTCTATAAGAAACTTAAGGCCGGGCATGGTGACTCACGTCTGTAAACCCAGCACTTTGGGAGGCCGAAGCGGGCGGATCACGAGGTCAGGAGTTCAAGACCAGCCTGACTAACATGGTGAAACCCCGTCTCTACTAAAAATACAAAAATTAGTCAGACATGGTGGTGTGTGCCTGTAATCCCAGTTACTCAGGAGGCTGAGGCAGGAGAATCACTTGAAACTGGAGGCAGAGGGTGCAGTGAGCCGAGATCACGCCATTGCACTCCAGCCTGGGTGCAGAGCGAGACTCCGTCTCAAAAAAAAAAAAAAGAAAAAGAAAAGAAAAGAATCTTAATTTTTTTTTTTTTTTTTTGAGGCGGAGTCTCGCTCTGTCGCCCGGACTGGAGTGCAGTGGCCGGATCTCAGCTCACTGCAAGCTCCGCCTCCCGGGTTTACGCCATTCTCCTGCCTCAGCCTCCCGAGTAGCTGGGACTACAGGCGCCCGCCACCTCGCCCAGCTAGTTTTTGTATTTTTAGTAGAGACGGGGTTTCACCGTGTTAGCCAGGATGGTCTCGATCTCCTGACCTCGTGATCCGCCCATCTCGGCCTCCCAAAGTGCTGGGATTACAGGCTTGAGCCACCGCGCCCGGCCAAGAAAATAATCTTAAAAATTAGCCAGGTGTGGTGGCACATGCCTGTAGTCCTAGCTGCTTGGGAGGCTGAGGTGGGAGGATCGCCTGAGCCTGGGAGGTTGAGGCTGGGATGAGCCATGATTGTGCCACTGCACTTCCAGCCTGGGTGACAGAGTGAGACCCTGTCTCCAAAAACAATTCATGATAATAATTAATAAATTTTTTTTGCAGAGAAGGGGTCTCACTATGTTGCCCAGGTTGGTCTCATATTCCTGGCCTCAAACAGTCCTCTGCTTTGGCTTCCCAAAGTGCTAGGATTACAGGCATGAACTACCAGGCCCACCCTCAGTATCTGTTCAACAGATGATGTGTATGATTTATTTTAGGGTTTTGATCTTTCAAATTCTGGGTCCCACTCAGCAGAAATCCCAGCAGGGACCTCATACCCCCTTCCCAAAACAGAGCTTGGAGGCTGTCAGGGCTGCAGGGCCCCTCTGCCCTGGGGGACACCCTCTGATGACCGACCCTGTACCCTCCATTTTCAGGATGCCTTTGAGCAGGGCCAGGTTTTTCTTGGGAACAAGGAGCAGGGATATGAAGTCTATGAAGACCTGCCCAAGGGCATCCGAGGAAATCGCTGGAAAGCCGGACTCACCATTGTCACCCCAGAGCGGAGATATGTCCTCACTTGCCCCAACGAGAAGGAGCAGCAGGAATGGCTGGAAAGTTTGCGGGGTGTCCTGTCCAGCCCCTTGACGCTCCTCAACCGCCTCAGTAAGAAGCAGGAACTGAAGGGTGTTCTTTTGGCCAAGGGCAGAGGGCAGAAAGGTGCTTTTTCACTTAGGTTCAGCTGTGATGCCACAAAAGATTCCTGATTCCTGACTATGCTCTTTTCACTGTCTTCTCTTCCTGAGAAAGAAAAGCACAGACATGCCATTATTGCCAAACAGTCGACTCTGTCCACCCTGGGTTCCCGTAGCAGAGCTCTTCCCCAGGAGCTTTTAGAGGAGTTTGGCCCTGGCAGAACCCCTGGGTGCCATCTGTACCCCTTACAGTGTGGGGGTTGAGCAACTTCTCTTTCCCTCCACCCTCCTCTATGCTGATCCTTTTTCTCGTGAGAAAACCCTGGCCTGTTATTATTAGCTAAGGTCACACCCGCTGGGCAGCTCCTGGGATTTTTGGATTCCTCCCCACTCCAGAGGGAAGGCTATTTCTAGTGGCTTCTTTTCTCTGAGTCCTCCCTTCTGTCTGCCTCTCTCCTGCTCCTCTTTATCAGTAGGCCTTCCTCAGTGCTGACAGCCCTGTGAAAAAGGAGGAGACATGCCGAGCTCCGGCAGGAAACTGCTGGCCCAGGGCCTGGCTTCTGGGGCACAAAGGAGAATTTCTGTGTTTGGAAAAGTACAGACTGAGCAGGTGACCCCCACACAGCCCCTTGGGGGAAACACTTGTGCCCTTTGAGTCTGACCGATATAAACACAGACTCTCTTGACTGTCCCACAAAGGCCAAAGCCAGAGAACCTCAGAAAGGGACTTGCAAATTGTGAGTGAGGCATATCAGCTGGTGCTTTCTTTTCTCTGTGGGCTGCCATTTATGAGTCTCTTGGTTTTTCTCTGTCTCTATCCCTCCACTTTTCTCTCCTTTGCTGGTGTGTGCATCCCCTCTGATGCCCTGGCCCTTACTCTTTCATTCTGTTTTTTATTCAGAGGCTCCCTCTGTCTTTGTGTTATTTTTTTTTTTATTTTCTTTTTTTGAGACGGGATCTTGCACTGTCACCCAGGCTGAAGTGCAGTGGTGCGATCTCAGCTCACTGCAATCTCCTCTTCCTGGGTTCAGGCAATCCTCTCACCTCAGCCTCCCAAGTAGCTGGGACTACAGGCTCGTGACACCACGTCCAGCTAATTTATTTTGTATTTTTGGTAGAGACAGAGTTTCACCATGTTGCCCAGGCTGGTCTCGAACTCCTGAGCTCAAGTGATCCACCTGCCTCGGCCTCCCAAAGTGCTGGGATGACAGGCGTGAGCCACTGCGCCCGGCCATGGCTCCCTCTGTCTTTGTACACCTGTCCCTTTGCTGTCCCTCTCCTCCACAGAACAGCATTGGCATGGCCACCTCCCTCAGCCCTCTTCATTTCCCTTGTAGCTGCATCAACAGAGAGTGGCCGCAGCAGCAGGTGACCCATTAACTGAGGAACTGGCTGCCACTGAACACCTGGAGCGCCTTGCGGGAAGGAGAAGTTCGCACCTCGACCCTGGCTGCCCACCATCAGTGCCCCACAGTCAGCAGCCATCCCTGGCAGTGAACTCTGCCAGGACTGAAGCTGTGGCTTTATCCATCAGCTCCCTGAGCCTTCCCCGCAACCCACCCCAGGGATCTGAGGATCTGGTACATAGATGAACATCTATCCCCTCCTCCCCCATACACACCCAGGCTTGAAATGCCCTATAGGCCCAGAACTTTCTCACATCTGAAATGGAGGCATTGCAATGAAAAGGCACCCACAGCATCATGCAAGTGGCATCTTGTTAAAAAAAAAAAAGTTTAATCTGAATCTAACCATGAGGAAATAATCAGACAAATCCACATTAGGGGCATTCTGCTAAACATCTGACCCAGACTCTTCAAAAATGAAGCGTGAAAGATAAAGTACTCAATGGCTAGGTGCAGTGGCTCACATCTGCAATCCCAGCACTTTGGGAGGCCAAGATGGACGGATCGTGAGGTCAGGAGATCAAGACCATCCTGGCCAACATGGTGAAACCCCATCTCTGCTGAAAATACAAAAATTAGCTGGATGTGGTGGTGCACTCCTATAGTCCCAGCTACTTGGGAGGCTGAGGCAGGAGAATCGCTTGAACCCGGGGGTGGAGGTTGCAGTGAGCCATGATTGTACCGCTACACTCCAGCCTGGTAACAGAGCAAGACTCCATCTCAAAAAAAAAAAAAAAAAAAAAAAAAAAAAAAGAAAGTAGTTAATATTGTGAAAGATAAAGTAGTCTGAGAACTGTTCTATATTAAAGGAGACTAGGCCAGGTGCAGCGACTCAAGCCTGTAATCCCAGCATTTTGGGAGGCCTAGGTGGGCGAATCACTTGAGGTCAGGAGTTCGAGACCAGCCTGGCCAACATGGTGAAACCCTGTCTGTACTAAAAATACAAAAATTAGCTGGGCTTGGTGGTGCATGCCTGTAATCCCAGCTACTCAGGAAGCTGAGGCAGGAGAATCATTTGAGCTTAGGAGGCCAAGGTTGCAGCGAGCCAGGATCACGCCACTGTACTTTTTTTGAGACTCTGCCTCAAAAAAAGAAAAAAAGGAGACTGAGATATGGCAACCAAAAGCAATTCATGGTTCTTGATTGCTCCTGGAAAAAAAAAATAGCTGAAAAGGACATAATTGAGATAACTGGGAAATTTGAATATGAATGTGTATATTAATAGTATTGTAATGTTGTGATAATTGCGCTGTATTTGTATAGGAGAATGTTCTTTTTCTTAGGAGATACACACTGAAATATTTAGGGATAAAATGTGAATGCAATTGATTCTTTTTTTGTTTGTTTGTTTTGAGATGGAGTCTTGCTCTTTTGCCAAGGCGGGAGTACAATGATACGATCTCGGCTCACTGCAACCTCTGCCTCCCAGTTTCGAGCCATCCTCGTCCCTCAGCCTCCCGAGTAGCTGGGACTACAGGCACATGCCACCACGCCTGGTTAATTTTTGTATTTTTGGTAGAGACCAGGTTTCATCGTGTTGTCCAGGCTGTTCTCAAACTCCTGACCTCAAGTGATCCACCCGCCTTGGCCTCCCAAAGTGCTGGGATTACAGGTGTGAGCCACTGTGCCTGGTCTACAATTAATTTTTAAATGGTTCAGCAAAAAAATAAGTATATGTGTGTATGTATATATATATATATATATATAGTGTGTGTGTGTGTGTGTGTAGAGAGAGAGAGAGAAAAAAGAAGCAGAGAGAGAGAGAGCCACTGTGCAAAATGTTAGCAACTGATGAATCCATTTGAAGTATAGATGGGCATTTATTGTCCTATTCATGCAATTTTGTATAGATTTGAAAGTTTTCAAATTAAAAAGTTGGGGGGAAATGGCTGGGTGTGGAGGTTCATTCCTGTAATCCCAGCACTTTGGGAGGCTGAGGCGGGTGGATCACTTGAGGACAGGAGTTCCAGACCAGCCTGGCCAATATGGTGAAACCCCATCTCCACTAAAAAAATACAAAAATTAGCCAGGCATGGTGGCACGCACCTGTAGTCCCAGGTACTCAGGGAGGCTGAGGCAGGAGAATTGCTTTAACTGAGGAGACGGAGGTTGTGGTGAGTCAAGATCACGCCACTTCACTCCAGCCTAGGTGACAGAACTAGACTCCATCTGAAAAAAAAAAAAGTGAACCGTGATTGTGCCACTGCACTCCAACCTAAGTGACAGCGCAAGACCCTGTCTCAAAAACAAAAACAAAAAACTGAAGAGACACAGTGCTATTGGATACAGGGCAGAGAGGGATCCAGCCCAGGCTCTGAGTGCGGTCCTGCAACCAACTCGAAGCCACTGGAATATTCACTTCCCCACCTCTGTGCCTTGATTTTTCTATTTAAAATGAAGTTACACTAACTATTGAAATTAAAAGTAATAACAAGTATTTCTGACTACCTCTCAGGTGCCAGGCTCTGTGCCAGGCCCTGTGAATAGGCAAGAGATGACATGGTCCCTGCTGTGACAGATCGCAGAGCGCTGGGGAGGCAGCCTCTTAACAGGCAGCACAGTGAAGTGAGTGTTCAGAAAGGGGAAGAGCAGGCTGCTTTGGGGCTGTGTGGTGATGGGGCTTAGCCTAGTTTGCGGGCGAGGGAAGCCTCCTTCCTCTCCTGAAAGTGACATGTAAGTTGAAACCTTCGAGCTGTTTATAGAGGTTAGTCTAAAGGAAGAGGGTGAGGAAGCACTCTAAGCAGAGGAAATGAAATGCTCAAAGGTCCCAAGATGGAAAAAAGGAACTGAATGAGGCCGGGTGCAGTGGCTCACACCTGTAATCCCAGCACTTTGGGAGGCCAAGGCAGGCGGATCATGAGGTCAGAAGTTCAAGACCAGCCTGACAAACATGGTGAAACCCCGTTTCTACTAAAAACACAAAAATTAGCTGGGCATGGTGGTGGTTGCCTATAATCCCAGCTACTCAGGAGGCTGAGGCTGAATGTGGGAGGCGGAGGTTGCAGTGAGCCGAGATTGTGCCATGGCACTCCAGCCTGGGTGACAGAGTGAGACTCCATATCAAAAAAAAAAAAGGAACTGAATGAAATCTCAAATGGCTGAAATGTTAGAGAAACAGACTGCCAAGGCCCCTGTGCTGTGACTCGTTGTTCCTTTCCTGTGTCTTCAAGCAACACGCAGAAATACACTGGATGTTCTCTCTTCGCTTCAATGGAGACCCAAGGAGCTGAGAGGGTCTCTAAGAGACTCTCTGTGGCTGGGTGTGATGGCTTATGCCCATAATCCCAGCCCTTTGGGAGGCTGAGGCAAGCGGATTGAGACCCAGCGTTCGAGAGCAGCCTGGGCAACATAGTGAGATCCCATCTCTACAAAGAAAAAAAAAATTAGCTGGACGTGGTAGTGCATGCCTGTAATCCCAGCTACTCAGGACACTGATGTAAGAGGATCACTTGAGCCAGGGAGGTCATGGCTGCAGTGACCCCTGATTGCACCACTGCACTCAGCCTGGGTGACAGAGTGAGACCCTGTGTTAAATAAATAAATAATAAATATGCATTTTATGGGACTTCCCTTTGGATCCCCCAATCAAAGGATAAGCAATGCATCAGCCTGTGTCCTTCCTGAAGCTTCTCGACTGCCCAGATAGGGAGGTGAGTCCTCTCTATCTCCTCTGGCTCTGGAAGCACCTTGAAAATGTGCATTTTCAAGGACACTTGCTGGGTTGTGCATTAAGGGCCAGTTTACTTGTCTTCCTCTTTCACCACCTGTAAACTCTGTTGGGCGTACTCTGCTAAGTTCTGGGGATGAGGAAATTAATAAAGGCACGGTCCTGCCCTCAAGGAACTTATGGTCTAGAGGAGAAGAATGAGAGGTATACAGGCAGTAACAAAGCTACTTGAAGCAGCAAACTGGGATTCTAAGGGTGGGAAAGAACAGACACAAGAGATAAAGTCCCAGTGAAATGGAGTGCTTAGTTTTGGATGATTTCTTCCTCAAGGAAGAGTATACTTCTATACTCTTTTTTTTTTTTTTTTTTTTTTTTTTTGAGATGGAGTCTCGCTCTGTCCTCCAGGCTGGAGTGCAGTGGCGGGATCTCAGCTCACTGCAAACTCCGCCTCCCGGGTTCACGCCATTCTCCTGCCTCAGCCTCCCGAGTAGCTGGGACTACAGGCGCCTGCCACCTCATGCAGCTAGTTTTTTGTATTTTTTAGTAGAGACGGAGTTTCACCGGGTTAGCCAGGATGGTCTCGATCTCCTGACCTCGTGATCCGCCCGTCTCGGCCTCCCAAAGTGCTGGGATTACAGGCTTGAGCCACCGCGCCCGGCCCTATACTCTTATATTAAAATCCCTTTTTCCCTTTTTGGCTTGTTAGTGCAAGGAAGTTTCTATTACTTGAATCAGTCCCGACAGATAAAAGTTCTGTAAAAGAGATGATGCCTCTGCTGAATCCTGAAGAATGAGTAGAAGATACTTAGGTTGGGGTGGGAGGAGGCAGAGAAAGAAGCATGTGTAAAGGCTCAGAGATATCAGGCATGCACGGGCCTGTAGTCTCAGCTACTGGGGAGGGTGAGGTGGGAGGATCATTTGAGTCCAGGAGCTCTGGGCTTTAGTGCACTATGTTAATTGGGTGTCCACACCAAATTCTGCATCAATATGGTGACCTCCAGGGAGTGAGGAACCACCAGTTTGCCTAAGGAGGGGTGAACTGGCCCAGATCAGAAATGAAGCACTTCCATGCTGATCAGTAGAGGGATCATGCCTGTGAATAGCCATTGCACTGCAGCCTGGACAACAAGAGTGAAACTCTGTCTCAAAAAAAAAAAAAAAAAAAAAAAAGTAGCCAGGCACAAGCACTGTAGTGCATGCCTGTAATCCCAGCTACTCAGGAGGCAGAGGTGGGAGGCTTGCTTGGGCCTGGCGGGTTGCCTGGGTGACAGAGTGAGACTCTGTCAAAAAAAAAAAAAAGAAAGAAAGAAAAAGAAAACAAAATTTGAATCACACTTCACTTGTACTAGGGTTCTCCAGAGAAATAGAACCAATGAGAGAGAGAGAGAGTGAGAGAGCGAGAGAGAGAGCTATAGAAAGAAATTTATCATGAAGCATTGGCTCGGGTGAAGCTGGAGGCCCAGGAAAACTGGTGGTGTAGTTTCAGTCCAAGCCTGAACCAGGAGTGCTAATGTCTAAAGTAGTCTTTAGACATGGATGTCTTAGCTCAAGCGGAAGGAATGAATTCACGCTTCCCCACCATTTTAACTTATTTGGACCTTCAGTGGATTAGATGATGCCCACCCACATTGGTGGGGGCAATCTTCTTCAGTCTACCAATTCAAATGCCAATCTCTTCCAGAAAGCCCTCCCAGATACACCCAGAACTAATGGGTTATATAGGCATCCCTCAGCCCAGTCAAGCTGACACAAAAATTAACCATTACAATTCTCAAGAGAAAAATAAATGAATAGAGACTGATTCTAAGATATTTCAGATGTTAGAATTAATGGGGTTTTACCATGTTTGCTAGGCTGGTCTTGAACTCCTGACCTCAAGTGATCCACCTGCCTTGGCCTCCCAAAGTTCTGGGATTACAGGCATGAGCCACCACATCTGGCTGGTACTGACAATTTTAAATTACAAATATGGTGCCACATTATATTTCTATAGGGTAGCACCGAGTTAAGGTTCCACTTTGATAAGGCAGAAGAAGGGTAAAGTAAGCCCAATGTAAGTAGAAGCAGAAATCAATGACATAGAAAACGGCAAAGGAAAAAATAAGCAAAACCACAGTGAGTTTTTGGTTTTTTATTGTTGTTATTTGGGTTTTTGTTTTGTTTTGTTTTGTTTTTGAGATAGGGTCTTGCTCTGTTGCCCTGGATGGAGTGCAGCAGCATGATCACAACTCACTACAGCCTCTACCTCCTGGGCTCCAGCGATCCTCCTATCTCAGCCTCCCAAGTAGCTGGGACTCTAGGCGTGTGCCACCATGCCCAGCTAATCTTTGTATTTTTTGTAGAGATAGGGTTTCGCCTTGTTGTCCAGGCTGGTCTCAAACTCCTGGACTCAAGCAATCCACCCATCTCAGCCTCCCAAAGTGCTAGGATTACAGGTGTGAGCCACCATGCCCAGCCTTTTTTTTTTTTTTTTTTTTTTTTTTTTTTTTGAGACGGAGTCTCGCTTTGTCGACCAGGCTGGAGTGGCCTCCCGGGTTTACGCCATTCTGCTGCCTCAGCCTCCCAAGTAGCTGGGACTACAGGCGCTCGCCACCTCACCCGGCTAGTTTTTTTGTATTTTTTAGTAGAGACGGGGTTTCACCGTGTTAGCCAGGATGGTCTCCATCTCCTGACCTCGTGATCCGCCCATCTCGGCCTCCCAAAGTGCTGGGATTACAGGCTTGAGCCACCACGCCTGGCCCATTTTTTTTTTTTAATCAATAAAAAGGATCTTAGCTATACTGATCAAACAAAAGAGAGAAGAGACAGGGTTACAGATGACCTTGAAGTGGCTGGCAGAAGATCATGCAGGACTTTATAAACTATTTTTTTTTTTTTTTGAGACAGAGTTTCACTCTTGTCCCCCAGGCTGGAGTGCAATGGTGCGATCTCGGCTCACTGCAACCTCTGCCTCCCAGGTTGAAGCAATTCTCCTGCCTCAGCCTCCCGAGTAGCTGAGATTACAGGCGTGCACCACCATGCTCGGCTAATCTTTTGTATTTTCAGTGGAGACGAAGTTTTGTCATGTTAGCCAGGCTTGTCTCAAACTCCTGGCCTCAGGTGATCTGCCCGCCTCAGCCTCCCAAAGTGTTGGGATTACAGGCGTGAGCCACTGCACCTTTATAAACTATTTTAAGGTATTTAGATTTCCAGCACGAAGGCAGTAAACGGGGGAGGGACATAATCAGGTTTGAATTTTTAAAAAAAACAGCAGTCTAGAGTATAAGTATGACAGGTCATTTCAATAACTCACAGACGCCATAGTAATATGTAATTGTAGGCCCACATCTGAGGCATCATACCAGCTCTCCTTTCCCATTGCTTTCCTACACATTCTTCACCTATTTAGAAGAAAAAGGCATACTTCTCACCCATGTCAAATCACATTAGGACATAAAAATATTTGGGATGTCAAGTAAATAAATAATTTGAAATATTAATGACAATTAAGCCTTCTTTTTAAATTTTTATTTTTAAAATTATATAGTGAAGTTGAGTTTCTCTTTCTTTGTACTGTACTGAGTTTTAACACATATATGGATCCATATAACCACCACCACAATCAGAGTAAAGAACAGGCCAGGCGCAGTGGCTCACACCTGTAATCCCAGCACTTTGGGAGGCCAAGGCGGGCAGATCACGTGGTCAGAAAATCAAGACCATCCTGGCCAACATGGTGAAACCCCATCTCTACTAAAAATACAAAAATTAGCTGAGCGTGGTGGCGCACGCCTGTAGTCCCAGCTACTCAGGAAGTTGAGGGAGGAGAATCACTTGAACCCAGGAGGCGGAGGTTGCAGTGAGCCGAGATTGCACCACTGCACTCCAGCCTGGCGACAGAGTGAGACTCTGTCTCAAAAAAATAAAAATAAAAATAGCCAGGCATGGTGCCTGTAGTCCCAGCTACTCAAGAGGCTGAACTCCCACTTAAGCCTGGGAATTCAAGGCTGCAGTGAGCTATGGTCTCACCACTGCACTCCAGCCTGGGTGACAAAGTGAGACCCTGCTTCAGCAAAGACCAGTTTATTTCACACCCAAAAACTCCCTTATAGCCACACCCTTCCCCTGCCCCGTGGCAACCATTGATCTGTTCATCATTATAGACTGTATTTCCGAAAATTCCGTATAAATGGAATCATTTAATATGTAATTTTTTTTTTTTTTTTTTTTTTTTTTTGAGGCGGAGTCTTGCTCTGTCGCCCAGGCTGGAGTGCAGTGGCCGGATCTCAGCTCACTGCAAGCTCCGCCTCCTGGGTTTACGCCATTCTCCTGCCTCAGCCTCCCAAGTAGCTGGGACTACAGACGCCCGCCACCTCGCCCGGCTAGTTTTTGTATTTTTTAGTAGAGACGGGGTTTCACCGTGTTCGCCAGGATGGTCTCGATCTCCTGACCTCGTGATCCGCCCGTCTCGGCCTCCCAAAGTGCTGGGATTACAGGCTTGAGCCACCGCGCCCGGCCATAATATGTAATTTTTAAAGACTGGATTCTTTCACAGCACATAATACCTTTGAGATTCATCCAAGTCACTGCATGTGTCAATACATCTTTCCTTATTGCTAAGTAGTATTCCACTGTATGAATGTACTATAGCTTGTTTATCCAATGGAATGCTGCTTAGCACTAAAAAGGAACAAATTATTCATACATACCACAGTCTCCAGGTATGGGACTTCTGGTTCATACTGATGCGGGGTAGGTAGTCAAGGAAGTAACCATGTTCTTGGGACATAGCAATCATGGTGACCATTCAGTCAACGCAATAAGCCTCAGCATTCGCAATGTAATTGAGCTTATTCAAACAAAGCTATCTGCGGTAGGGAATTTCTCATGTAGACAGCATGCACACTTCGGGGTTTTTTGTGTGTGTTTATTTTCTTTTCTTTTTCTGAGATGGAGTCTTGCTCTGTCACCCAGGCTAGAGTGCAGTGGTGTTATCCCGGCTCACTGAAACCTCTGCCTCCCAGGTTCAAGCAATTCTTCTGCCTCAGCCTCCTGGGTAGCTGGGTCCACAGGCGCACACCACCATGTCCAGATAACTTTTGTATTTTTAGTAGAGACAGGGTTTCATCACGTTGGCTGGGCTGGTCTCAAACTCCTGACCTTGGGTGATCCACCCACCTCGGCCTCCCAAAGTGCTGAGATTACAGGTGTGAGCCACCGCGCTCGGCCCTGAGAGCATGCACACTTTGATTTTACCTGGTCTCAAACGGACCCTTTGCTCATTTTAATCGTAAAAAATATACCCCCAGGTGGACATTTAAGATGTTAATGAAACGTGATGTACGGACAAGCATGTAAACTACTGTGCATGTGCACCCAGAAGACCACCCAGAACTATGCTTACTAGTAACGCCTCTTTCCACCTCCTTACGAATAATCACGTAAGACTCCCATAAAGGGAGTGTCCTTAGTGCCAGTTTTTGCTGTCTCATCCTTAAACGAGCAGCCTGCCCTGAATCCTCTCTCTCTCAGAGTGTGCTGTCCATTCTGCCCTTAACTTTCAAAATACTCTTTCTCCTTTACAGTAAATTACTCTTACTCTATGCTGCACTTTTTTTTTCCCCCGGGACGGAGTCTTGCTCTGTTGCCCAGGCTGGAGTGTAGTGGAGTGATCTTGGTTCGCTGAAACCTCCGACTCCCTGGTTCAAGCAATTCTCCTGCCTCAGCGTCCCAAGTAGATGGGACTACAGGCGCCCATCACCATGTCCAGCTAATTTTTTGTGTTTTTAGTAGAGACGGGGTTTCACCATGTTGGCCAGGATGATCTTGAACTCCTGACCTCATGATCCGCCCGCCTCGGCCTCCCAAAGTGCTGGGATTACAGGCATGAGCCACTGCGTCCAGCCTATGCTGCACTTCTTTTGCTGTGTGTCTCTTGTTTAAATTCTTTTTCTGGCCGGGCGCGGTGGCTCAAGCCTGTAATCCCAGCACTTTGGGAGGCCGAGACAGGCGGATCACGAGGTCAGGAGATCGAGACCATCCTGGCTAACACGGTGAAACCCCGTCTCTACTAAAAAATACAAAAAACTAGCCGGGCGAGGTGGCGGGCGCCTGTAGTCCCAGCTACTCGGGAGGCTGAGGCAGGAGAATGGCGTAAACCCAGGAGGCGGAGCTTGCAGCGAGCTGAGATCCAGCCACTGCACTCCAGTCCGGGCGACAGAGCGAGACTCCGTCTCAAAAAAAAAAAAAAAAGAAAAAAAGAAAAGAAAAAGCAAAAGAATTTTTTTTTTTTTTTTTTTTTTTTGAGACGGAGTCTCGCTCTGTCACCCAGGCTGGAATGCAGTGGCGCAATCTCGGCTCACTGCAAGCTCCGCCTCCTGGGTTCACGCCATTCTTCTGCCTCAGCCCCCTGTGTAGCTGGGACTACAGGCGCCCGCCACCACGCCCGGCTAATTTACTGTATTTTTAGTAGAGATGAGGTTTCACCGTGTTAGCCAGGATGGTCTTGATCTCCTGACCTCGTGATCCGCCTGTCTCAGCCTCCCAAAGTGCTGGGATTACAAGCATGAGCCACGGTGTCCGGTCTAAATTATTTTAAACTAAGAAGATAAGAACTGAGGTATCACAATAGGCATCAGCATTTGGTTAGATACATGCTTAATTTTATAACAAACGTTCCCAGTGGCTGTACTACTTCACATTTCACTAGCAATGTATGAGAGTTCCAGTTACTCTATCACCAACAGTTGGTGTTGTCAGTATTTTTTATTTTAACTGTTCTGATAGGTATGGAGTGGTATTTTATTATGGTTCTAATATGCATTTCCCTAGTGGTTGATAATCTCGAAGACCTATTATGTGCTTACTGGCCAATCTTATATCTTCTTTGATGAAGTGACCATTCAATTCTCTAACTTTTTTTTTTTTTTTTTTGAGATCTGGTCTCACTATGTTGCCCAGGTTGGAGCACAGTGGCTATTCACAGATGTGATCATGGCATACTACATCCACAGACCCCTCGCCTCAGCAGATCCTTCTGCCTCAGCCTCCTGAGTAGCTGGAACTACAGGCGTGTGACACAGTGCCCTGCTTGCCTTTTTAAAAAATTGGGTGGTTTGGGTCAGGCACGGTGGCTTATGCCTGTAATCCCAGCACTTTGGGAGGCTGAGGCGGGAGGATCATGAGGTCAGGAGATTGAGACCATCCTGGCTAACATGGTGAAACACCGTCTCTACTAAAAATGCAAAAAATTAGCCGGGCGTGGTGGTGTGTGCCTGTAGTCTCAGCTACTTGGGAGGCTGAGGCAGGAGAATGGCATGAACCTGAGAGGCAGAGCTTACAGTGAGCCGAGATCGTGCCACTGCACTTTAGCCTGGGTGACACAGAGAGACTCCGTCTCAAAAAAAAAAAAAAAAAAAAAAAAAAGAATTGGATGGTTTGTTTTTCCTACTGTTGAATTTTGAGAGTTCTTCATATATCCTGGATACTATGAATATAGACATGGATTTGCAAATATTTTCTCCTAGTCCATAGTTTTTCATTCTGTAACAGTGTCAGTGAAGGCTTCTTTAATCAAGGCATTAAGGTCAGGGTTTATGACTTTCCTTGTTTTTTGCTGACTTTTGTTGCTGACAAAGTTTGGCATTAATAATGGCGTGAGAAAAAAATGGGGTGAGGCCAGATGTGATGGCTCACATCTATAATCCCAGCACTTTGGAGGCCACGAAGGGAGGATCGCTTGAGGCCAGGAGTTTGAGGCCAGCCTGGACAGCATAGCATTCAAGATAGTCTCTACAAAAAAAAAAATTTTTAAGTGGTGTTTTGGCTTATGTTTGGGCGTTTGAATTCATTTATTATGATGTGGAGTGGAAGTAAGAATGATGGAAAGTTAATGATCTCTTCTGTCCCTTGACAAAAAGTGCTTTGTCCCTGAAAATATTTAGTAAAAACAGAGAAAAGAAACTGATAGGACATGTTAGGCTGAGCGTGGTGGTCCACGCCTGTAATCCCAGCACTTTGGAAAGTTGAGGCACAAGACCGCTTAAGCCCAAGAGGCAGAGTTTGCAGTGAGCCAAGATTGTGCCAGTGCACTCCAGCCTGGGCAACAGAGCGAGACTGTCTCAAAACAGACAAACAAACAAACAAACAAACACATGTTAATGGCAGTGTGCCTTATTTCATCCTGCACACAAACTCAAGCGCCTCATCATTTCTTATCCTTTTTTTTTTTTTTTTTAAGACAGAGTCTTGCTTTGTCACCCAGGCTCGAGTACAGTGGTGCGGTCTTGGCTCACTGCAACCTCCACCTCCCAGGTTCAAGCAATTCTCCTGCCTCAGCCTCCCAAGTAGCTGGGATTACAGGTGTGTGCCACCACGCCTGGCTAATTTTTGTGTTTTTAGTAGAGATGAGGTTTCACCATGTTGGCCAGGCTAGTCTTAAACTCCTGGCCTCAGGTGATCTGTCCGCTTCAGCCTCCCAAAATGCTGGGATTACAGGTGTGAGGCATTGCCCCTGGCTCTGAATTTTTTAATCTAATTTAGCATTGGAACCTAGTATCACAGGGATGGGTGTTAACACATGTACTTTGAATAGAAAAATTTCAGGGCTAGGCCTGGTGACTCAAGCCTGTAATCTCAGCCCTTTGGGAGGCCAAGGTGGGAGAATTGCTTGAGTCTGGAGTTTGAGATCAGCCTGGGCAACATGGTAAAACCTGGCCTCTACAAAAAAAATACAATAACAGAGCCAGGCGCGGTGGCTCACACCTGTAATCCCAGCACTTTGGGAGGCCGAGGCAGGCGGATCACCTGAGGTTGGGAGTTCGAGACCACGCTTACCAATATGGAGAAACCCCGTCTCTACTAAAAATACAAAATTAGCCAGGTATGATGGCACATGCCTGTAATCCCAGCTACTCAGGAGGCTGAGGCAGGAGACTTGCTTGAACCCAGGAGGCGGAGGTTGTGGTGAGCCGGAGATCGCACCATTGCACACCAGCCTGGGCAACAAGAGCGAAACTCCGTCTCAAAAAAAAAAAAAAAAAAAAAAAAATACAATAACAGGGCATGGTGGCATATGGCTGTAGTCCCAGCTATTTGTGGGACTGAAGTGATGGCTTGAGCCTGGGAGCTCCAGGCTGCAGTAAGCAGAGATCACACCACTGCACTCCAGCCTGGGCAACAGAGACCCTGTCTCAAAAAACAAACAAAAAAAAACAACAAAACAAAACAAAAAAATACATATATATGTATACATATATGTATGTGTGTATATATATTTCAAATACATAACATAAAAACACCTTTCCAAAAAATATTAGATTGACAATGATGTATTAAAATAAACAATATTCTAATTTTCCCAGTCCTTTCTGAGTATATCAGTAAACACGGTGTCTCTCTTTTTTTTTTTTTTTTTTGAGATGGAGTCTTGTTCTGTTCTGCCGCCCAGGCTGGAGTGCAGTGGCCGGCTCTCAGCTCACTGCAAGCTCCGCCTCCTGGGTTCACGCCATTCTCCTGTCTCAGCCTCCCGAGTAGCTGGGACTACAGGCGCCCGCCTCGTCGCCCAGCTAGTTTTTTGTATTTTTTAGTAGAGACGGGGTTTCACCGTATTAGCCAGGATGGTCTCGATCTCCTGACCTCGTGATCCGCCCGTCTCGGCCTCCCAAAGTGCTGGGATTACAGGCTTGAGCCACCGCGCCCGGCCAACACGGTGTCTCTTAAGTTAAAGTGTAATTACTTTTAATTGATAGTCATTTGCTAAACCTTGGCAAAGTCTTTTTGGCATACTGTAAGCACCCAACGGGTTCTTCCTGCCCACTGCACAGGCAAAACAGTAAAGAAAGAGTTTAATTAACATTAAGGTGAGGTTGGCCTTGTGGGAGAAGTGGAGTTATCAGTCTCCCCAAAGGCTGGAGGTTATGGTTTTTCAGTTTGGTGGGCAGGGGACTAGGGGATGGATGCTGCTGATTGACTGGGGATGCAGTCATTAGGGATGTGGAGAATAGTCCTCATGAACTGAGTCCACCTCTGGGTGAGGCTGCAGGGCCAACTGAGTCACAAGTCACTAGTCCTGGTGGTGTAAGTCTGGAAAACATCTCCAATGACCAATCTTAGATTCTACAATAGTGATGTTATCTAGTTTTACAAAGGTGGTTTCAGTCCCCTCAATAAGGAGAGGATTAGTTTTAGGGAGGGACTATTATCATCCTGACTTCTAAGTTAAACTGTAAACTAAATTCCTTCCACGGTTAGCATGGCCAACCCCAAGAATGAGCGAAGACAGCCAGCCTGTGAGGCTAGCAGCAAGATGGAGTCAGCCACATTACAATACCACCCAGAAAATGAGAAAGGGAATACTTCTAATGACTTTTGTAACACAAGTGTTTTAAATTCTTGCTTTAAACAAAAAATTAAAGAAAAATCAAATCAAGTTGTCAGTTGAGAGATTATCACTATGTGACTCTTTTGCAGATATCTCAAAAAATATGAAAATGAATGACAATTTTGTCATCTATTTTTACATGGGAACAAAGTTTCTCAGCACACTCATAAAAACATAAAGGAAATAGAATTTATTGCGAAACCTTGTCTAATTCTATCATTAAATAATGTTCATTCACAGATAAATGCTTTTTTTTGACAGAGTCTTGCTCTGTCGCCCAGACTGGAGTGCAATGGTGCCATCTCAGCTTACTACAACCTCCATCTCCTGGGTTCCAGCGATTCTCCTGCCTCAGCCTCCGGAGTAGCTGGGACCTCAGGCCACCATGCCCAGCTAATTTTTGTATTTTTTGGTAGAGGCAGGGTTTCACCAGGTTGGCCAGGCTGGTTTCAAACTCCTGACCTCAAGTGATGCGCTTGCCTTGGCCTCTCAAAGTGCTGGGATTACAGATTTGAGCCACCGTGCCTGGGCATAAATGCATTTTTGAAAGAAACGAGCCCATCTGTCTTATTAATAGCTATCATTCCAATAAAATGTTTCCTCTCTTTAAAAGTTATTTATATAAATTGCAGCATACTTTTCTTTTGTTTGACTGCTAATAGTAATTATATTGATAATTCAATCCAGGGGAAAAAATTTAACGAGAGACTTTTTGTCATAGGAAGTTAAAAAGAATTAAAAGTTTAATACATATACATACTTTTTTTTTTTTTTTTTTTTTTTTTTTTTTTTTGAGGCGGAGTCTCGCTCTGTCGCCCGGACTGGAGTGCAGTGGCCCGATCTCAGCTCACTGCAAGCTCCGCCTCCCGGGTTTGCGCCATTCTCCCGCCTCAGCCTCCCGAGTAGCTGGGACTACAGGCGCCCGCCACCTCGCCCGGCTAGTTTTTGTATTTTTAGTAGAGACGGGGTTTCACTGTGTTAGCCAGGATGGTCTCGATCTCCTGACCTCGTGATCCGCCCGTCTCGGCCTCCCAAAGTGCTGGGATTACAGGCTTGAGCCACCGCGCCCGGCCTACATATACATACTTTTGTTGCAGAGAAGTATTACAAAGTGATAAAAACACTTTCATGCATGAAATATATTGCTTTGGAATGTAATTCTGTGGAGAAAATGGAATGGAAATACAAGTTCAGAAAGATAAAAGAATGACAACATTTCTTTGTTTTTTTCTTGAGACAGAGTCTCGCCCTGTTGCACAGGTTGGAGTGTATTGGCGCCATCTCGGCTCATGGCAACTTCCGCCTCCTGGGTTCAAACGATTCTCCTGCCTCAGCCTCCTGAATAGCTGAGATTACAGGTGCCCACAACCATGCCCAGCTAATTTTTTTTTTTTTTTTTGTATTTTTAGAACTCCTGACCTCATGATCTGCCTGCCTCGGCCTCCCAAAGTCCTGTGATTACAGGCGTGAGCCACCACACCCAGCCAAAAATGACAAAATTTCTGATGTAGGCTGGGTGCGGTGGCTCACGCCTGTAATCCTAGCACTTGGGAAGATGAGGTGGGCGGACCACCTGAGGTCAGGAGTTCAAGACAAGCCTGGCCAACATGGAGAAACCCCATCAACATGGGAAAACACCATCTCTACTAAAAATACAAAACCGGGCATGGTGGTGAGTGCCTGTAATCCCAGTTATTCCAGAGGCTGAGGCAGGAGAATGGTTTGAACCTGTGTGGTGGAGGTTGCAGTGAGACAAGATTGCGCCACTCCACTCCACTCCAGCCTGGCAACAAAGTGAGACTCCATCTCAAAAAAAAAAAAAAAAAAAATCTGGTGTAAATGAAGAATTTGCTAATATATTTTTACTACCAGAGCTGACCACTCTCCCCCTTCCCCCTTTCTTATAACCATTGCATGATTTTGCATAAAATTTTTAGGGAGTGTCCAAGAAAAAAAGTTTGAAAACTAATGGTTAACCCACTCTTTACAGGAACTTGGCTGTGAAATGGAAAAGAGGAGAGCTGGCTCCAGGGAGGCTTAGGTGAAAGGTGATTTTATTTTATTTTATTTTATTTTATTTTATTTTTTGAGACAGAGTCTCGCTCTGTCGCCCAGGCTGGAGTGCAGTGGCCGGATCTCAGCTCACTGCAAGCTCCGCCTCCCGGGTTTACGCCATTCTCCTGCCTCAGCCTCCCGAGTAGCTGGGACTACAGGCGCCCGCCACCTCGCCTGGCTAGTTTTTTGTATTTTTTAGTAGAGACGGGGTTTCACCGTGTTAGCCAGGATGGTCTCGATCTCCTGACCTCGTGATCCGCCCGTCTCAGCCTCCCAAGGTGCTGGGATTACAGGCGTGAGCCACTGCGCCCAGCCAGATTTTATTTTTTAATTTTTAATTTTTTTGAGATTATGTCTAGCTCCTTCCCTAGGCTGGAGTGAAGTGGTGCGATCACAGCTAACCACAGTCTTGACCTCCTGAGCTCTCATGGCTCACTACAGCCTCTACCTCCCCAGCTCAAGCAATCCTCCCACCTCAGTCCCCTGAGTAGCTGGGACCACAGGCCTGCACCACCATGTCTGGGTAATCTTTGTATACATTTTTTTTGTAGAGACAGGGTTTTACCATGTTGCTCAGGCAGGTCTCGAACTCCTGAACTGAGGCAATCCACCTGCCTCAGCCTCCCAAAGTGCTGGAATTACAGGCATGAGCCACCACGCCCCACCAGTGATTTTATTTTTTAAGTTGGAAGATCTGAGCATGTTTAATTGTTTAGTATCATGCCTGTTTTACAGAAAAAAAAGAGAGGAGGCTCTTAGAAGCTACAATGTTACTCCAATGCGGAGACTCTGGAACAAGTTCCAGGTAATATATCAGTCAGGACAGGCTAGGTTATTCTGCAGCAGCACACACCCATTAAATCTCAATAAGCTGAATACATCCTAGTTTTCTTCTCCCCTTACTATGTATCCTAGGGTGCGTCGGCAAGGAGTCTGCTCATCTTAGCCAATCAGTGACCCGGGTCACTGGTTGATGGTTTCATCTCCATAGTTGGAGCAGCTGGCAGAATGCGATACAATGGCTGGCTCAGTCGCCTTTAAAGCTGGTGGGAAGTAACATGTTATTACCTCTGTGCGTTTCAAGTGGGTCAGGGAAGTGCCAGTCCTATCAAGTGCCCAGAAAGGGAAAGCACTGGCACTGGAAACGTTGATGAGCAGTGCTGCCTACTCCATGACACTTCCGGTATTGAAAATAACCACAAACGCTTCTTCTGTTGTTGTTGTTTTGTGTGTGTGTGTGTGTGTGTGTGTGTGTGTGACATAGTCTCCCTATGTCGCCCAGGCTGGGGGTGCAGTGGCGCAATCTTGGCTTACTGAAACCTCCGCCTCCCAGGTTCAAGTGATTATCCTGCCTCAGCTTCCCGAGCCCGAGTAGCTGGGATTACAGGCATGGGCCTCGACACCTGGCTTGCTTTCTTTCTGGTTTTTTTTTTTTTTTTTTTTTTTTTTTTTGTATTTTTAGTAGAGATGGGGGTTCACCATGTTGGCCAGGCTGCTCTTGAACTCCTGACCTCAAGTGATCCAAAGGTCAGCTACAAACTTATATTATCTGATACCTACCTTGAGCCCAGGCGAGAAAAGAAGGATAAAGTAAAGCATGAGACATTGTTAGTTCATTTCAACAGATGGGGAGTTGTGGGTTTTAGCCTCTGACGCTTCATTGTTACCATGACAGCCTGGAAATTCTTTTTTTTTTTTTTTTTTTTTTAACCTCTTTAGGTCATCTGGGAGGACGTGGTGCTCTTCGAGCTCTAACATTTTCGGGTTGCAATGCGCTTAGGACTGGGATGCGAAGTGAATGAGTTGGGAGAGAACGCAAGCCCCACAAGTGCCAGGCGTGCCATATCAGGAAAATACTTTCTAGTATTTTGTCCGCGTGTCTGTTGGGGAACGCTCTTACATCCTGCAGAGGGCAGTAAGGACACAACGCGCATTATAACCGCGAGTTTAAAAGTCCAGGGGTCGCTCACTCAACCTTGAATGCACGTCAGAATCACCTGAGGGAGGTTTTATAAAATATCCGTGCTCCACCCAAGACAATGAAATCAGACTCCCTGCGAGCGGGGCCCGAACATAACATTTTTGAAGACGCTCCCTGTGGCTGTGCATCGGTGATCTTTAATCCCCTGCTACTTGTTAGAGGAGCTGAATGACGCCTCGTGGGCTCATTCTCATAAATGAGCTCCTGAATGCAGTCCTCTCCTCCCGAGAGTTGTCGGTGTTGCATCTTTTTCTTGTTTATTTATTTATTTATTAGCCAACGTTAGAAGACCTTCAACGGTGCTGCATCTTAATGGGGGGACATCCAGCTAAAGGGAATCTTGGAGACATCCGCGGGTTCCTAGCGGCTCGCGGCAAGTTGGTTTCCCAGGGCAAGAGGCCGCCACTTAGGGTCAGCTCTGCCTTTCGAGCTGGGCAGTGGAGGCTCTAAGTCCGCTTTCAGCAGGACCGGAGGAAGGAGACTGGGTGGCCCCAAGGAAGGAGGGGAAAAGGCTGCTGAGAAGAGGAGGAGGGAAAGCGGAAGAGGCAGGGCGAGGGAGGAGCCTGAGGAGACGCGGTCGCGGACGGGCCCGGCTCAACCGTGACATCCGCGCCCCGGCCGCCTGGTCGCCATGGCGGGCCTGGGCCAAGGCCCGGGCTCCGCCGTCCCCGTATGGCTAGCCGAGGAAGACCTGGGCTGCATCATCTGCCAGGAGCTGCTAGACTGGCCCGCCACGCTGCCCTGCGGCCACAGCTTCTGCCGCCACTGCCTGGAGGGCCTGTGGGGCGCGCGCGGCGCTGGGCGCCGCTGGGCCTGCCCCACCTGCCGTGAGGGCGTCGCGCAGCAGCCTCGGCTGCGGAAGAACACGCTACTGCAAGACCTGGCCGACAAGTACCGCCGCGCCGCACGCGAGCTGGAGGCGGGCTCCGACTCTGCCCCTTGCCCCGGCCCCGGCTCCAGTCCCGACTCCAGCCTGACCCTCAGGCCCCGGCGCTGCCCGGCACTGCCGCGGGTAGGGAGGCCGGTCCCGCAGCTCCCCTCACGCCCCCCCCCGCCCCCCCCCTCCCCGGTTGCCCGCAGCCTGCCCTCTTCCCCTGTGGCTCGAATCCCTTTCCCCAGCCGTTCTACTTTTACGTTCCTTTTCTCAGTCTGAAAGTCGACTCCCGCTTTTGGAAGGAACTTTGGAAAGTTCATAAAAGTATGAAGAAGCGGGAAAAAAACAAATTCCCCATCTCCCAAAAGAGTGTCAACCTAGCTGCTACACGCCTTGGCATATTTCAACTTCTTCCCAATCGATCTTCGGTCTCTTTCTCTGACAGTTGTAAAATTGTGGTAAGATGTATATAACATTAAAACTTGTAATTTTAACCACCTTCTTCTTTTTTTTTTTTTTTTTTTTGAGACAGAATCTCGCTCTGTCGCCCAGGCTGAATGGAGTGCAGTGGCGTGATCGCCTCACTGCAACCCCCACCTCTCAGGTTCAAGCGAGTCTCCTGCCTCAGCTTCCCGAGTAGCTGGTACTACGGGCGTGAGCCATCACGCCTGGCTCATTTTTGTATTTTTAGTAGAAACGGGGTTTCACCGTGTTGGCCAGGCTGGTCTCGAACTCCTGACCTCAGTTGATCCACCCGCCTCGGCCTCCCAAAGTGCTGGGATTACAGGCGTGAGCCACCGCGTCCAGCCTCATTTTAACCATTTTAAAGTGTACAATTCAGTGACAGATACATTTCCTGTTGTGCAACTATCCCTGCTGTTTCCAGAACTCTTTAATCATCATAAACAGAAACTCTGTGCTCATTAAGCAGTAACTCCTTGTTTCCCCTCCCGCTAGCCCCTGCTCACATTTAAGCTACTTTCTGTTTCTGAGTTTGCCTGTTCTAGATATTTCATATAACTGGAATCTTTCAATGTTTGTCCCTTTGTGCTAGGTTTCTTTCACTTAGCATAGTGTTTTCAAGGTTCATTCATGTTGTAGCATGTGTTAGAACTTTATTCCTTTTATGGGGCTGAATCATATTCCATTGGGTGGATGTGCCACATATATATGTATATATATACACACACATATATTTCCTTTTTTGAGCTGAAGTCTTGCTCTGTGGCCAGGCTGGAATGCAGGGGCGCGATTTCTGCTCACTGTAGACTCTGCTTCCCAGGTTCAAGTGATTCTCCTGCCTCAGCGTCCCGAGTAGCTGGGACTACAGGTGCTTACCACCCCACCCAGGTAATTTTTGTATTTTCAGTAGAGATGGGTTTTCACCATGTTGGCCAGGATGGTCTCGATCTCTTGACCTTGTAATCTGCCCTCCTTGGCCTCCCAAAGTGCTGGAATTACAGGCGTGAGCCACCGCACCCAGCCTCATTGTGATTTTGATTTGGATTTCCTTAATGACTAATGATGTTGCCCATCTTTTCTTGTGCTTGTTGGTCATTTGTAGATCTTCATTGCAGAAATGTCTATTCAAGTCCTTTGACCATTGTAGAATTGGGTTGTTTATCTTTTTGTTGTTGAGTTTTAGAGATTCCTTCTATATTCTGGATATCGAATTAGATATGACTCACAGATATATTATCAAATATATATTCTCCCATTCTAAGAGTTGTCACTTTCTCAGTGGTATCCTTTGATGCGCAAAAGTTTTAAATTTAATATTTATTTGTTGTTTTTTGTTGTTGTTGCTTGTGCTTCTGTTGTCATATTTACAGATTCATTGCCAAATCCCAGTTCATGAAGATTTACCCCTATGTTTTCTCCTAAGAGTTTTTTTGTTTTGGTTTGGTTTGGTTTTTTTGTTTTTTTGTTTTTTTTGAGTCAGTGTCTCGCTCAGTTCCCAGGGATGGAGTGCAGTGGCACTATCTCGGCTCACTGCAGCCTCCACCTCCAAGGTTCAAGCAATTCTCCTGCTTCAGCCTCCCAAGTACCTGGAATTACAGGCGCCTGCCACCACACCTGGCTACTTTTTGTATTTTTAATAGAGACAGGGTTTCACCATTTTGGCCAGGCTGGTCTTGAACTCCTGACCTCAAGTGATCTGCCCGCCTTGGCCTCCCAAAGTGCTGGGATTACAGGCATGAGCCACAGTGCCAGCCTCTTCTAAGAGTTTTATGGTTTTAGCTTACGTTTAGGTAATTGGTCAATTTTAAGTTAATTTTTGTATATGATGTGAATTAGGGGTCCAACTTCATTCTTGTGTATGTGGAAATCCAATTGTCTTGGTACCATTTGTTGAAGAGTCTATTCTCCAGTGATTAGACTTGGCATCCTTGTCAACAAATCATTTGGCCAGGCCAGGCGTGTGGTTCACACCTGTAATCCCAGTACTTTGGGAGGCCAAGGTGGGAGGATTGCTTGACCCCAGAAGTTCCAGACCAGCCTGGGCAACATGGTGAAACCCCATCTCTAGAAAAATACAAAAAAGTATCTGGGCATGGTGGCATGTGCCTGTAGTCCCAGGCTGAGGTAGGAGAAATCACCCAAGCTGAGAGTTTGAGGCTGCAGTGAGCCATGATTGTACCACTGCACTCTAGCCTGGGCGATGGAGTGAGACCCTGTCTCAAAATAAATGTGTAGTTTTACTTCTGGACATTCCATTTTATTCCATTAGTCTATATGTCTGTACTTACGCTGGTACCACACTATTTTGATTACTACAACCTTTTAGTAAATTTAGAAAATTGGGAAGTGTGAGTTCTTTGACTTTTTTTTTTTTCCAAGATTGTTTTTGTTATTCAGAACTCCTTGCAATTCCATCTGAATTTGAAGATTGGCTTTTCATTTCTACAAAATAGGCTGTTGGAATTTTGATAGGGTTTATGTTGAATCTGTAGATCACTTTGGGTAGTATTGACATCTTAACAATATTAAGTCTTCTTTCCCTAAAACACAGAATGTGTTTTTATTTATTTTTATTTGGGTCTGTAATTCCTTCAGTGATTTTTTTGTAGTTTTAAGTGTGTAAGTCTTTCACCTCTTTCATTAAATTTATTCCTAGCTATGTTATTCCTTTATTATTATTATTCTATTTTTTGAGACAGACTCCTGTTCTGTCACCTAGGCTGGAGTACAGTGGCATGATCTCAGCTCACTGTAACCTCCATCTCCCGGGTTCAAGCGATTCTCCTACCTCAGCCTCCTGAGTAGCTGGGGTTACAGGCGCCCACCATCACCCCTGGCTTATTTTTGTATTTTTTAGAGATGAGGTTTCACCATGTTGGCTAGGCTGGTCTCAAACTCCTGACCTCAGGTGATCCACCTGCCTCGGCCTCCCAAAGTGCTGGGATTACAGGTATGAGCCACCGCACTAGGCCCAATATAATTTATTTTAAGAAATTGTTCAGGCTGATTGTTGTGGCTCACACTTATAATCCTAGCACTTTGGGAGGCAGAAGCAGGAGGATTGCTTAAGTCCAGAAGTTCAAGACCAGCCTGGGCAGCATGGTCAGACCCAATAAAAAAAAAAAGAAAAAAGAAACGATGAGACCCGCTGAAAAAAAAAGAAAAAAGTAGCTAGGTGTGATGACACATGGCTGTGGTCCCAGCCACTTTCGAGGCTGAGGTGGGAGGAACACTTGAACCCAGGAGGTTGAGGCTGCTGTGAGCTGTTTTCATGTCACTGCACTCCAGCATGGGCAACAGAGCAACATCCTGTCTCCCCTTAAAAAAAGGATACTACTTATCCCTGCACCTGAGCCCAGGCACACATCTGGATTAGAAGATGCCAGGCTTAGAGGATCTTTCTAACGGCAAGGACCAGATGCATGCACACAGGAAACGAACCATGTTCACTGAGAAGCAACTGGAAGATCTGAACATCTTGTTCAATGAGAACCCATACCCAAACCCCAGCTCTCAGAAATAAATGGCCTCGAAAATAGACATACGCCCAATAGTACTCCAGGTATGGTTCAATAACCACAGAGCAAACCTCAAGAAAGCCAAAAAAGCATATTCAGCAAAAACAAGCAAAAACTCCACAACCGCCAATACTGGAGGGTGGAGTCACCACCAGTGTCGGCCAGAGAAATGCAGACACACTACGCAGATTGCCCAACACTGCTAATCTGATTGGCTTGGTGTACACGGGTCATCGGGTACCCTCATTCCAACTCATCCTGTACCCTCAAGGTCCCTGCAAATGACCTCGTGGGCCACAGAATAGTCCATTTTGGCTGCTGCCAAGATCCTAACATATATGACTTCTACCCCATTTTGGAATCCCAAGTTTGGGCTCCAAGCTTCAATTCTGGCTCTTCTGCCTGTTCATACCTACAAAGTTGAGAGATGATAAATACAAAAAGTCACATGTAAAAAAAAATGAATACTAAAAAAATTTTTGTTTGTTTTTTTGAGACAGAGTCTCGCTCTGTTGCCAGGCTGGAGTGTAGTGGCGCGATCTTGGCTCACAGCAACCTACGCCTCCTGGGTTCAAGTGATTCTCCTGCCTCAGCCTTCCGATAAGCTGGGATTACAGGCACCCGCCACCATGCCCAGTTAATTTTTGTATATTTAGTAGAGACGGAGTTTCACCATGTTAGCCAGGATGGTCTCGATCTCTTGACCTTCTGATCCACCGGCCTCAGCCTCCCAAAGTGCTGGGATTACAGGCATGAGCCACTGCACCCGTCTTAAAAGAAATTTTTTAATTTCCTTCTTAATTTTTTCATTGACCCACTGGTCATTCAGGAGCATATTGTTTAATTTCCTTGGGTTTGTATAGTTTTCAACATTCCTCATTATTGATTTCTAGTTTTACTCCATTGTAGTCAGAGAAGATACTTGGTATTATTTCAATTTTTTTTTTTTTTTTTTTTTTTTTGAGATGGAGTCTTGCTCTGTCGCCAGGCTGGAGTGCAGTAGCGTCATCTCCACTCTTTGCAACCTCCGCCTCCCGGGTTCAAGCAATTCTCCTGCCTCAGTCTCCCCAGCAAGTGGGATTACAGGCACACACCACCACACCTGGCTAATTTTTGTATTTTTAGTAGAGACAGAGTTTCACCATGTTGGCCAGGATGGTCTTGATCTCCTGACCTCGTGATCCACCCGCCTTGGCCTCCCAAAGTGCTGGGATTACAGGCATGAGCCACCGCACCCGGCCTATTTCAATGTTTTTGAATGTTTTAAGACTTGTTTTCTGACCTGACATATGTTAGGTCTTAGGTTTTGTGATCTATCCTTGAGAGTGATCATGTGCTGAGGAAAAGATCCATGTGTATTCTGCAGCATGAATGTAAATGTTCTGTAAATATCTATTAGGTCCATTTGATCTATAGTACAGATTAAGTCCAATATTTCGTTGTTACTTTTCTGTCTGAATAATTTGTTCAGTGCTGAAAGTGGGTTGTTGAAGTCTCCAGATATTATTGTATTGGAGTCTGTCTTCTCTTTAGCTCTAGTCATATTTGCTTTATATGTCTAGGTGCTCTAGTGTTGGTGCATATATATTTACAGTTGTTATATCTTCTTACTGAATTGACTCCATCATTATAAAATGACTTTCTTTGTCTCTTCTTATAGATTTTGTTTTGAAACCTATTTGTCTGATATAGGTATAGCTAATCCTGCTCTTTTTTGGCTTCCATTACCATGGGATATATTTTTCCATCCCTTTATTTTCAGTCTATATGTGTCTATAGATGAAGTGTGTTTCTTGTAGGGAATAGACCATTGGGTCTTGTTTTTTTAATCCAGTCAACCACTCTATGTCTTTTGATTGAAGATTTTTGTCCATTTATATTCAATGTTATTATTGGTAAGTAATTCTTGCCATTTTGTTGTTTGTTCTTTGGTTGTTTTGTTTTGTGGTCTTCTCTTCCTTCTTCCCTTCTTTTCTGTCTTCCTTTAAATGAATATGATTTTCTCTGGTGCTATGATTTAATTTCTTGCTTTTTATTTTTTGTGTATCCATTACATGATTTTTGATTTGAGGTTATCATGAGGCTTGCAAGTAGTATCTTATAACCTATTGTTTTAAGCTGATAACAACTTGATACTGCTTGCATAAACTACCTAACAAGCAAAAAGAAAACTAATAAAAACTCTACACTTTAAATTCATCCCCTGCTATTTAACTTTTGTGTATATCTTATTATACTATCTGTATCTTTGAAAGTTGTTGTAGTTATAATTTTTGATTGGTTTTCTGTGACCTTACTGTTACTAGTGAGGTTTTTGGTTTGTTTTGTTTTGTTTTGTTTTGAGACAGAGTTTTACTCTGTTGCCCAGGTTGGAGTGCAGTGGCATGATCTTGGCTCACTGCAGCCTCCACCTCCTGGGTTCAAGCAATTCTCCTGCCTCAGCCTCCCGAGTAGCTGGGACTACAGGCATGCGCCATCATGCCCAGCTAAATTTTGTATTTTTAGTAGAAGACTACATGAAGGCATTTAATAATAAAACTGCCAAAGGTTAAGGATAACAAAAGGATCCTAAAGCAGCAGGAGAAAATAAATAACATATAATGGAGTTCCAATGCATCTGGCAGTAGAGACAGGGTTTCACCATGTTGGCCAGGCTGGTCTTGAACTCCGGATCTCAAGTGATCTGCCCACCTCAGCCTCCCAAAGTGCTGGGATTACAGGCCACCTCTTGGGTTCAAGTGATTCTCCTGCCACAGCCTCTAGAGTAGCTGGGATTACAGGTGCCCACCACCACACCCGGCTAATTTTTGTATTTTTAGTAGAGATGGGGTTTCACCATGTTGGCCAGGCTAGTCTGGAACTCCTGACCGCAGGTGATCCACCCGCCTCGGCCTCCCAAAGTGCTGGGATTACAAGTGTGAGACACTGCGCCTGGCTTTTTCTATTTGATTGAAGTATTCCCTTTACCATTTCTTGTAGGATAGGTCTGGTGTTGATAAAATCCCTCAGCTTTTGTTTGTCTGGGAGAGTATTTCTCCTTCATGATTCGAAGCTAGTTTCACAAATTATAGTTTTCTAGGGTAAAAGTTTTTTCCTTCAGCACTTTACATGTCATGCCACTCTCTCCTGGCCTGTAAGGTTTTTCCACTGAAAAGTCTACTGCCAGATGCTTTGGAACTCCATTATATGTTATTTATTTTCTCTTGCTGCTCTAGGATCCTTTCGTTATCCTTAACCTTTGGGAGTTTTATTATTAAATGCCTTCATGTAGTCTTCTTTGGGTTGAATCTGCTTGGTGTTCTATAACCTTTTTGTATGTAGATATTGATGTCTTTCTCTAGATTTGGGAAGTTCTGTGCTATCATTTCTTTGAATAAACTTTCTACCACTATTTCTTTCTCTGCCTCCTCTTAAGGCCAATCATTCTTAGATTTGCCCCTTTGAGACTATTTTCTAGATCTTGTAGGCATGTTTCATTCTCCTTTTTTTTTTCTTGTTTCTTTTGTCTCCTCTTACGGTGTATTTTCTTTTTTTATTATTTTTATTTTATTTATGTATTTTCTTTTTTTATTATTTTTATTTTATTTATGTATTTATTTTTGAGACGGAGTCTTGCTCTGTTGCCTAGGCTGGAGTACAGTGGCGCAATCTCGGCTCACTGCAAGCTCCGCCTCCTGGTTTCATGCCATTGTCCTGCCTCAGCCTCCTGAGTAGCTAGGAGTACAGGCACCCGCCACCGCGCCCAGCTAATTTTTGGAATTTTTAGTAGAGACAGGGTTTCACTGTGGTCTCGATCTCCTGACCTTGTGATTTGCCTGCCTCGGCCTTCCAAAGTGCTGGGATTACAGGTGTGAGCCACTGCGCCAGCCCTTACTGTGTATTTTCAAATAGCCTGAATTCAAGCTCACTGATTCTTTCTAATACTCGATCAATTTTGCTATTGATGCAGACTCTGATGCATTCTTCAATACGTCAGTTGCATTTTTGGATTCCAGAATTTCTGCTTGATTCTTTTTAATTATTTCAGTTATTTTAAATTTATCTGATAGAATTCTGAATTCTTTCTCTGTTATCTTGAAATTCTTTGAGTTTTCTTAAAACAGCTATTTTGAATTATCTGTCTGAAAGGTCACATATCTCTGTTTCTCCCGAATTGGTTCTTGGTGACTTACTTAGTTTGGTGGGGTCATGTTTTCCTGAATGGTCTTGATGCTTGTGGATGTTTGTCAGTGCCTGGGCATTGACGAGTTAGTTATTTATTGTAGTCTTCACAGTCTGGGCTTGTTTGTACCTGTCCTTCTTGGGAAGGCTTTCCAGGTATTTGAAAGGACTTTGGTGTTGTGATCTGTATCTGCATTAGGGGGCACCCCAAGCCCAGTAAAGCTGTGACTCTTGCAGACTACTAGAGGTGCCACCTTGATGGTCTTGTATAAGATCCAGAAGAATTCTCTGGATTACCAGGCAGAGATTCTTGTTCTCTTCTCGTACTTCTCCAAAACAGTCTGTGTGTGTGCTGGGCTGCCTGGAGCTGGAGGTGGGCTGACACAAGCACCTTGTAGCCGTGACCACTAGGAGTGCACGGGGTCAGACCTAAAGCCAGCACAGCACTGTGTCTCACCCAAGCCCCTTTGTAACCACTATCTGGCTACCACCTATATTCACTTAAGGACCTAGGGCTCTATAATCAGCAGATGGCAAAGCCAGCCAGGCTTGTGTCCTTCCCTTCATGGTAGCACATTCACCCAGGCTCTGGGTGGGTCCAGAGACCCATCTCAACACTAGGGACTTGCCTAGGAGTTGCAGTCCTTGTGGCCTAGACTGCCATTGAAGTTTATTTAGAGCCCCAGAGCACTTCAGCCCACAGTGGAGAGGCTTGCCAGAACTCAGGTTCCAATCACTGGTGTGGGTGATTTGATTCCTCTCTGGCTAGGACTGATCTAAATGCTCCCCCTGTGGGTAGGCGCCAGCTGAGTTCAGCCCAGTTTTGCTTTGTGATGTGATAAGGCAAAGTCTCTCTATTCTCTTTATCACCATGCTCTCCCTTTCCCGAGTGCACAGATTCTCTGTGCCGTGTTGCCTCTGCCACATGGGATATGGATGGCGTTGGTAATTCAAGACTGTTTTTCCTACCCTCTTCAGTGCCTCTTTCTATATGTCAAGTTAAAACCAGGTACTGTGAGTGCCCCTGATTTCTGGTTCTTATGAAGGTGCTTTTTTGTGTAGTTGTTAAATTTGATGTTCTTGTGGGAGGGATGCTCAATGGAGCCTTCTATTTGGCTATCTTGCTCTGCCCCTTTCCACCCTTAAGTCTTCTGGCTTTCCCCCACTTCTCTCTGGCCCTAAACCGTTTTTAAGTATACAGTTGGGTGATATGAAATACATTCATAATGTTGTGAAACCATCACTACCATCATTTCCATAACTAAAAAATGTTAAATTAACATGACTGGCTCTTCAGGGTACCATAACTCTTTTCATCTTGCAAAAGTGGAATTCTAGGAGCACATTACAATTCTCCATTTCCTCTTCCCCCAGCCTCTGGCAACCATCATTCTAATTTCTGTCTCTGATTTGTACTACTCTAAATACCTTATATAAGTCGAATCATACAGTATCCGTGTTTTTGTGACTGGCTTATTTCACTTAGCATAATGTCTTCGAGGGTTATTTATGTTGTAGCATATGTCAGAGTTCCCTTCCTTTTTAAGGCTAAGCAATATACTATTGTATGTGTATGCCACTTTTTGCTTATTCATGTGTCTGCAGACACTTGGGTTGCTTCCATGTTTTAGCTAGTGGGAATAATGCTGCTATGGACATCAGTTTATGAAGCTCTTTGAGATCCTGTTATCAATTCTTATATATCCAGAAGTTGAATTGCTAAATCATATGGTAATTCTAATATATATATATATATGGGATCACTATATATAGAATCACTCCACCTAGCCAGCTATCTCTAAGACCACCAGTGACCTCTATGTAAATCCTATGGATATTCTGGTGCCTGTCTTCATTGACCTTTCAGTAGCCTTTGACACAGTGGACCACACCTTCATTCTTAGCTTTTGGGAAAGGAGTCTTTTGGCTTTCCCCCACCTCTCTCTGGCTGATCCTTCTCAGTCAGTTTACAGGCTGTCTCTCCTCTGCTCAGGAATTAAATGCTGGACTTCCTCAAGGCTGAGTTGTAAGTCCCTTTACCTCCCCTCCAGGTAGTCTTCCCTGTATCCATGGCTTTAATGACCACCTCTATGTACAAATAATAGCTCCAGGCTGGAGCCTTCTGTGAGCACTAGGCTGCTATGTCTTCCTTCTCATCTTTTCTTCTTGGGTATCTCAAAGCATCACACTTAATGTGACCTAAAATATATATATATATAAAAATTAAAAAAAAAATATATATATATATATTTGAGATGGAGTCTGGCTCTGTTGCGCAGGCTTGAGTGCAGTGGCGTGATCTCGGCTCACTGCAACCTCCATCTCCTGGGTTCAAGCAATTTTCTTGCTTCAGCCTCCCAAGTAGCTGGGATTACCGATGCCCACCACCACGCCTGGCTAATTTTTGTATTTTTAGTAGAGATGGGGTTTCACTAGGTTGGCCAGGATAATCTTGAACTCTTGACCTCAGGTGATCCGCCCGCCTCAGCCTCCCAAAGTGCTGGGATTACAGCCATGAGCTACTGCACCCGGCCTATTTTTAATATTTTGAGCAACCACCATTCTGTCTTCCACAGTGGCTGTACCATGTATCGTTCCCACCAACGGTGCAGAGGGTTCCAATCTTCCCACACGGTCAACATTTGTTATTTTCTGTTTTTTTTTTTTTTTTTGATAGTAGCCAACCTAATGAGTGTGAAGTGGTATCTCACTGTATGTTTTGATTTGCATTTCCCTACTGATTAGTGATCTTGAGTGTCTATTCATGTGCTTATTGGTGATTTGTATATCTTCTTTGGAGAAATGTCTATTCAAGTTCTTTGCCCATTTCAAAATTCAGTTGTTTATGGGTTTTTGCTTGTTTGTTTGTTTGTTTTACCAACCAAGGAAGCAGCACTGATATGTTTTTATTGTTGGTTTTAGAAATTCTCTGTATATTCTCGGTATTAATGCCTTATCAGATGTATGATTTGCAAATATTTTCTCCTTTTTGTGGATTGCCTTTTTACCCTATTGTTAGTGTCTTTTGATGCACAAATGTTTAAACATTTCATGCAGTCCAATTTGTCTCCTTTTTTCTTTCTTTCTTTTTTTTTTTTTTTTTTGAGACGGAGTCTTGCTGTCTCCCAGGCTGGAGTGCAGCGGCGCGATCTCGGCTCACTGCAAGCTCCGCCTCCCGGGTTCATGCCATTCTCCTGCCTCAGCCTCCTGAGTAGCTGGGACTACAGGCGCCCGCCACCACGCCCGGCTAATGTTTTGTATTTTTAGTAGAGACGGGTTTCACTGTGTTAGCCAGGATGGTCTCGATCTCCTGACCTCGTTATCTACCCACCTCGGCCTCCCAAAGTGCTGGGATTACTGGCGTGAGCCACCGCGCCCAGCCTCCTTTTTTCTTTTGTTGCGTGTGCTTTTAGTGTCATATACAATAAATCATTGCCAAATCCAATGTCATAAATTTTGCCCTATGTTTTCTTCTAAGACTTGTATTATTTTAGGTCTTACATTTAGGTCCTTGATCCATTTTGAGTTAGTTTTTGTATATGATGTTAGGTAAGGGTCCAACCATATTCTTTTGCATATAGATATATCCAGTTTTCACAGTATAGTTTGTTGAAAAAACTGTCCTTTCCCCATTGAATGGTCTTGGCACCTTTGTCAAAAATCATTTAACTCTATATGTGAGAGTTTATTTCTGGGTACTCTATTCTATTCCATTGGTCTGTATGTCTGTTTTTATGTCATTACTACAGTATTTATGACTCCCTCTGTCTAGTGGTGGTTCCCGGGTCCGGTTTTATAGAACCCAGGACCTGAACTTTGCTGTTTTAAAGGTGGCAGTAGAGAAGAGCATCACAGAAGTTGGTCAGAAGCTGACAGAGCTGGTGGAACATCTTGTAGACATTGTCAGGAGCCTGCAGAATCAGAGGCCCCTATCAGAATCTGGACCAGACAATGAACTGAGCATCCTGGGCAAGGTAGGCTCCACTGGGAGAGGAAAGGATGTGGGAGGGGATAGAGCTAGGGATTGCTTTCAACTGGAACATCATGAATATGTTTGAAGCTGAAGGATGCAACAAGTCTCAATCTTTTATTCTCTTTACTACCAGACATGGATGATTGGATATCTGGGATGCTTGAGGTAATGTTGGGAAGCTTCAAGTGGGCTAGGGTCACTCCACCTAACCAGCTATCTCTAAGATCACCAATGACCTCTGTGTAAATCCTATAGACATTCTGGTGCCTGTCTTCATTGACCTTTCAGTAGCCTTTGACACAGTGGACCACACCTTCATTCTTAGCTTTTGGAAAAGGAGTCTTTTGGCTTTCCCCCACCTCTCTCTGGCTGATCCTCAGTCTGTTTACAGGTTGTCTCTCCTGTGCTCAGGAATTAAATGCTGGACTTCCTCAAGGCTGAGTTGTAAGTCCCTTTATCTCCCCTCCAGGTAGTCTTCCCTGTATCCATGGCTTTAATGACCACCTCTATGTACAAATAATAGCTCCAGGCTGGAGCCTTCTGTGAGCACTAGGCTGCTATGTCTTCCTTCTCATCTTTTCTTCTTGGGTATCTCAAAGCATCACACTTAATGTGTCCTAAGCTGCTCCTTTTCTGGGATTTTTGTCTCAATGCTGGCCCCATTATCTTTCCAAGTACACAAGCCAGAGACCTGGAAATCATGTTACCTTCTTCTCCCTTACTGTAATATGCAGCATATTGTAGCTTTAAGACCTGCCTAATTACCTCTCAAATCTATTTACTTATTCTTGAGCTCCTTTGAGACTTCTCTAATCCCAACCTCTGATAATTTTATGCCTGGATTGCTGTCATAGCCTTCCAAATGTTCCACTCTCCCTCTTCTAGTCTGTTTTCCTCATGGTCATCACAGTGACTACCACAAACATCAATCTGAAAATGTAACTCATCTGCTTAAAACATTCGAATTACATCAGTTTGCTCAGGAGTAAGACCCAAATCCTCACAGGACCAACAAAGCCCTGTAGGATTCCATCTCTGTCTGCCTCTCAAATCTCATCTCTGCTCATGCCGCCTGGCTCTGTGAGCTCCAGCTGCACTCTCTGCACAGTCCCTCCAATGTGTCTCACGTCTTCCCACTACAGGGCACCCTTCATGGAATGCTCTCCTTTCCCTCCATCACTTAGGTAATACTTTCTCATCCTTCAGATCCTAGCTAGAACATCATTTCTTCAGAGAGAAGCCTTCAATGATTTCTTTGAACAAATCAAATCCCCCCATTAGAGGCTCTGAGGACTCCATGTACCTTTCATTTGTAGTAGTTATCACCATTGCACCTTTGTAATGACTTGTGCCATACTCTATATTAATGTCTGTCCCACTCCCTTTTCCTGCACTGGACTCTCAACTTCATGAGAATAGGGACTTTTGATGCTTTTTTTTTTTTTTTTTTTTTTGAGACAGAGTCTTGCTTTGTTGCCAGGCTGGAGTGCAGTGGCGCCATCTCAGTTCATTGCAACCTCCGCCTCCCAGCTTCAAGTGATTCTCCTGCCTCAGCCTCCCGAGTAGCTTGGACTACAGGTGCCCGCCACCACACCTGGCTAATTTTTGTATTTTTAGTAGAGATGGGGTTTCACCATATTGGCCAGGCTGGCCTCAGACTCCCGACCTTGTGATCCACCTGCCTCAGCCTCCCAAAGTGCTGGGATTACAGGTGTGCGCCACTGCACCTGGCTGATGCTTTTGTTCTTTTGTCCACCATTGTGTCCCCAGGCACTAGCACAGTACCAAAGTACCCACTTATAGTAGGGGCTCAACAAATACCCACTGAATGTATGAATAAATGCATCTTCAGAGATGCCACGTGTTGGGATAGAAAGTCTGAGAGTCCGGCGGGGCATGGTGGCTCACGCCTGTAATCCCAGCACTTTGGGAGGCCGAGGCGGGCAGATCACGAGGTCAAGAGATTGAGACCATCCTGGCTAACGTGGTGAAACCCTGTCTCTACTAAAAATACAAAAAATTAGCTGGGCGTGGTGGCGGGCACCTGTAGTCCCAGCTACTAAGGAGGCCGAGGCAGGAGAATGGCCTGAACCTGGGAAACGGAGTTTACAGTGAGCCGAGATCGCGCCACTGCCCTCCAGCCTGGGAGACAGAGTGAAACTCTGTCTCAGAAAAAATAAAAAAGGAAAGTCTGACTTTCAGACTTGACATTGTCATTCACTAGTATTAGGACCTTGGGCAAGTCACTTCATCCATCTGCGTCTCAGGTTCCTATCTGTAATACAGAAATAATGAGGCCGGGCGCGGTGGCTCAAGTCTGTAATCCCAGCACTTTGGGAGGCCAAGACGGGCGGATCACGAGGTCAGGAGATGGAGACCATCCTGGCTAACACGGTGAAACCCCGTCTCTACTCAAAAGAATACAAAAAACTAGCCGGTCGAGGTGGCGGGCGCCTGTAGTCCCAGCTACTCGCGAGGCTGAGGCAGGAGAATGGCGTGAACCCGGGAGGCGGAGCTTGCAGTGAGCTGAGATCCGGCCACTGCACTCCAGCCTGGGCGACAGAGCGAGACTCTGTCTCAAAAAAAAAAAAAAAAAAAAAAGAAAAGAAAAGAAATAATGATACAGGGCCTGCCACATCATTGGTTTATTGTGAGGATTGAAAGAGGTATAAAAAAGTGCTTGAGTGATGTTAAAATGTGGGATGTTATAATTAACTGTGGCAATTTAGTTAACCTTCATGAACTTCATCTTCTTTTGTAAAGTGGGGGTTTTTTACAGGTTGCTAAACCTACTTCGTGAGGTTGTTATGCAAATGAGAGAAGGGCAATACCTAGCATGTCGAAAACACTCAATAAGTGTAATACTACCATATTTTGATTGGTGGAAAGAATGGGGAGTGGATTATGCAAAGGTGGGAAGGAAAGTCAGGGGTTGAAGTTGGTAAGCAGATAAAGGGCTGTATTGGGGAAGAACAGGACCTGAGGCTAAAGAAAATCAGGGAGCATGTGTTGGAGGCCCCGGAAAGCAGGACCTAGATGCAGGCAATTTGAGAGGTAGCTCTTGGGAAGCGACATTATATAACGATAGAGGTGGGAAAAGGTTCTTTTTTTTTTCTTTTTGAAATGGAGTCTCGCTCTGTCGCCCAGGCTGTAGTGCAGTGGCATGATCTTCTCAGCTCACTACAACCTCTACCTTCCAGATTCAAGTGATCTCCTGCCTCAGCCTCCCATGTAGCTGGGATTATAGGTGTGAGCCACCACACCCAGCTGAAAAGGTTATTCTGACCTCCATGGTTTATCTCAGTAACTATCTGTAGTATTTATTTTATAAAGCCCCTATAAAATGTGCCTAAAAATGTTACACTTTTTTGGTATTACCTAAGAAATCCATGTTTATTGTGCAAAATATTAGAAAACACATAGCATTAAATAAAGCAAATTAAAATGCTCCATAACCCCATCACCCAGAAATAACCACTCTGATATTTTTGCTGTAGTTATGTATTATTCCAGATTGTTTTCAAGGCATATTTTTTGAGGGCCTAATTTTGTTTTTAAAAACTTGCTGGGAATTACATAGAAAATTATAGATGAATAAAAGAACTTGAATATAATAGTTGATAGACTACATAGGGGACTTCCATTTATTCAGTTTTAAATGATTCATCAATAAGTTTTTTCTTCTGGGGTGGATCTTTCCATGGCTTCTCCAAAGCTGTTGATTTCCGACACAGCTGCAGGGAAAATCAGAGATATTCTCCAAGACCTAGAAGAAATTCAGAAAAAATTACGAGAAAACGTCGCCCGGAAAGAGGCTTCTGAAGCACAAATACAGGGTGAGCTGATCTTATTTATTGGAGGAGGATTAAATATGGAAGTTGCGGGGAGTGGCAAAGTGCTCCACGGCTTTGTTCTCTGGGGACAGGATCCCAGAGTCCAGCTATATTACCACTGTGGTGTCATGAATCAGGTAGGGGTGGGCTGAAGTGATTTTGTGGCTGAATATGTTTTTGGCAATGACTGAAGGTGTGATGTATCACAAGTCCTTAATAGATAGAAACTCATTTTTGAAGATCCATGCACCCAGGTCCTTACTGATCAAGTGTGTTATCTTACTGCAGAGATTCCGAAAAGGCCACTTAAAAATTTTTTTTTCTTTTTTTCTTTTTTTTTTTTTTGAGATGAAGTCTCTCTCTGTCGCACAGGCTGGAGTGCAGTGACGCCATCTCGGCTCACTGCAAGCTCCGCCTCCCGGGTTCAGGCCATTCTCCTGCCTCAGCCTCGCGAGTAGCTGGGACTACAGGCGCCTGCCACCATGCTCGGCTATATTTTTGTGTTTTTGGTAGAGACGGAGTTTCACCGTGTTGGCCAGGCTGGTCTCGATCTGACCTCGTGATCTGCCCTCCTCAGCCTCCCAAAGTGCTGGGATTACAGGCGTGAGCCACCGTGCACAGCCTTAAATTTTTTAACTAGTAAATGTCTTCCTTTTTTTTTTTTTTTTTTAATTATTTTGTTTTTGTTTTTGTTTTATTCTGAGACAGAGTCTCACTCCGTCACCCAGGCTGGAGTGCAGTGGTGCGATCTTGGCTGGAATTACAGGCATGCGTCACCATGCCTGGCTAATTTTCACGGGTTGTTTTTTTTTTTTAAGTAGAGACAGAGTTTCACGATGTTGGACAGGCTGGTCTCAAACTCCTGACCTCAAGGCTCGCCTCAGCCTCCCAAAGTGCTAGGATTACAGGTGTAAGCCACCACACCTGGCTGTAAATGTTTTTCTTAACAAAGCATATAGGCCAAGTACAGTGGCTCATGCCTGTAATCCCAGTGCTTTGGGAGGCTGAGGTGAGAGGATCTCTTGAGGCCAGGAGTTCGAGACCAGCCTGGGCAACGGAGAGAGATCCTATCTCTACAAAAAATAAAAAATAACCAGATGTGTTGGTGCACACCTGTAGTCCCAGCTACTCCATAGGCTGAGGCTGGAGGATCACTTGAGCCAGGGGTTCAAGGCTGAGTGATCATGCCACTGCATTCCATCCTGGGCAACAGAGGGAGATCTTGTCTACAAACAAATAAAACCAGCATGCCACTTTGTAACTAGTTCTTGATACAGTCTATTAAGATATAATCTCTGGGGAGTATGTTAATGTTAATACTAAACAGTACAATATAGAAAAGAACCTTTCTGTCCTGATCCTGTAGTTTCTCTGTTGTTCTTCCAGAGTTATTGAAAAATAACTAACACCCTCCTGTCAGACATTAGATGTTAGTTCTATCTGGTCTCCCAGGGTTCTTCCTCCTGCTCTGGCAACTGCTAGCTTCATATGCTTTAGAGGCATTTCTTCTATAGCTTTTCCTCTTCTGATAGCTTTTATATCCTTTATATTTTCATATTTAAACAATCTTATGCTACTTTAAAAATCATTTCTGGCTGGCACAGTGGCTCATGCCTGTAATCCCAGCACTTTGGGAGGCTGAGGCGGGTGGATCACCTGAGGTCAAGAGTTCAAGACCAGCCCGGTCAACCTGACGAAACCCTGTCTCTACTAAAAACACAAAAATTAGCTGGATGTGGTGGCGGGTGCCTGTAATCCCAGCTACTCCGGAGGTGGAGGCACAAGAATCACTTGAACCTGGGAGGCAGAGGTTGCACCATTGTACTCTAGCCTAGGCAACAAGAATGAAACTCTGTCTAAAAACAAAAAAAAAAAAAAGGAGAATCATTTCTTGTGTAAATGGAGAAGCATGATTCCTTGGGAAAAGTTTCTTAAGGAAAACAATTAGAGAGCAGTTTATTGTTCCAAAAATTATCTGAGAAAGAAGCACCTTCGTATCCTGTGTGCTTCTAAACTTAGGTTGGGTTCCTTAGTGATTTTATTTATTTATACAAATTTAAGATCCATTTTTAAATTTTGGAGGGTTACATTTAAAATTTCTTATTCAAAAATCAAAACAGGACTGGGCGCCGTGGCTCATGCCTGTAATCCCAGCACTCTGTGAGGCCGAGGCAGGTGGATCACCTGAGGTCAGGAGTTTGAGACCAGCCTGGCCAACATGGTGAAACCCCGTCTCTACTAAAAATACAAAAAATTAGCCAGACGTGGTGACACGCTCCAGTAGTGCCAGCTACTCCAGAGGCTTAGGCAGGAAAATCGCTTGAACCCGGAAGGCGGAGGTTGCAGTGAGCCACTGCACTCCAGTCTGGGTGACTAGAACGAAACTCCGTCTCAAAAAAAACAAAACAGGCCGGGCGCGGTGGCTCAAGCCTGTAATCCCAGCACTTTGGGAGGCCAAGACGGGCGGATCACAAGGTCAGGAGATCGAGACCATCCTGGCTAACCCGGTGAAACCCCATCTCTACTAAAAAATACAAAAAACTGGCCGGGTGAGGTGGCGGGCACCTGTAGTCCCAGCTACTCGGGAGGCTGAGGCAGGAGAATGGCATAAACCCGGGAGGCAGAGCTTGCAGTGAGCTGAGATCCAGCCACTGCACTCCAGCCTGGGCGACAGAGCGAGACTCTGTCTTAAAAAACAAAAAACAAAACAACAAACAGTATAAAAAGGGCATACAGCCCAATCTCTCTTCCATCCTTGCCAATTGCCCCATTCTCTCATCTCAGTGTACCACTTTTTTTTTTTTTTTTTTTTTTGAGATGGAGTCTTGCTCTGTCACCCAGGCTGGAGTGCAGTGGCCGGATCTCAGCTCACTGCGAGCTCCGCCTCCTGGGTTCAGGCCATTCTCCTGCCTCAGCCTCCCGAGTAGCTGGGACTACAGGCGCCCGCCACCTCGCCCGGCTAGTTTTCTTGTATTTTTTAGTAGAGATGGGGTTTCACCGTGTTAGCCAGGATGGTCTCGATCTCCTGACCTTGTGATCCGCCTGTCTTGGCCTCCCAAAGTGCTGGGATTACAGGCTTGAGCCACCGCGCCTGGCCAGTGTACCACTTTTATTACAGTTTTTTGAGTGTTCAGAAGTTATTTACGGCAGAGCAAGACTCCGTCTCAAAAAAAAAAAAAAAAAAAAAAAAAAAGTTATTTATGCAAATGTCAGCAAATATGAATTTATATTCTTCTTTCTCCCAATCTTTTTTTTATACACAAAAGATAGCACATTATGTATATTGTCCTGCATTTTGCTTTTGTCTTTTACTTAATACATCTTCATTTTACAGTGCAGTACTTGGGACATTTTTTCTTTGCTTTTTTTTAGTACCTAGAGCATTTCCGTGCGCCCCCCCTCCTTTTTTTTGAGACGGAGTCTTGCTCTGTTGCCCAGGCTGGAGTGCAGTGGTGCGATCTTGGCTCACTGCAAGCTCCGCCTCCCAGGTTCACGCCATTCTCCTGCCTTGGCCTCCTGAGTAGCTGGAACTACAGGCGCCCGCCACCACGCCTGGCTAAGTTTTTGTATTTTTAGTAGAGACAGGGTTTCACTGTGTTAGCCAGGATGGTCTCCATCTCCTGACCTTGTGATCCACCTGCCTCAGCCTCCCAAAGTGCTGGGATTACAGGCATGAGCCACCACGCCCGGCCACATTTTCCCTTTTACAGCTGCTCAGTATTCCAATATCTGGGTATGCCAACATTTATTTACTCAGTCCTCTACAGGTGAATGCATGATCATTTCCAATTGTTTACAGTGACAAATAATGCTGAAATC
This sequence comes from Rhinopithecus roxellana, assembly GCF_007565055.1. Lineage (NCBI taxonomy): Eukaryota > Metazoa > Chordata > Mammalia > Primates > Cercopithecidae > Rhinopithecus > Rhinopithecus roxellana. The sequence goes on from NC_044567.1 coordinate 48,984,247, forward strand.
AACAACTGCATGTACATTGTTTCATATGGGTGCAGATATAATTGTAGCTCAAATTGTAGTGAAGGTAGCTGGGTCATAGGGTGAATTCATTTGTCATTTTGATATGCATTGCCAAATCACCCTCCTGTTGGGTTATACCAGTCTTCACTCCCACAGAAAAAGTGTGTATCCCCAACCTGCCAACTGAGTGTGTTGGCAGACATTTGCCTTTTTTTTTAAAACCAGTCTCATGGGTCAAAATATTTATGTGAAATTAGCCAGTCTTGGTGGTGGGTGCCTATAATCCCACATACTTGGGAGGTTGAGGCAGGAGAATCGCTTGAACCCGGCAGGCAGAGGTTGTAGTGAGCCAAGACTGTGCCATTGTCCTCCAGCCTGGGCAATAAGAATGAAACTCTGGGCCGGGCGCGGTGGCTCAAGCCTGTAATCCCAGCACTTTGGGAGGCCGAGACGGGTGGATCACGAGGTCAGGAGATTGCGACCATCCTGGTCTACACGGTGAAACCCCGTCTCTACTAAAAAATACAAAAAACTAGCCGGGCGAGATGGCGGGCGCCTGTAGTCCCAGCTACTAGGGAGGCTGAGGCAGGAGAATGGCGTAAACCCGGGAGGCGGAGCTTGCAGTGAGTGGAGATCGTGCCACTGCACTCCAGCCTGGGCGACAGAGCTAGACTCCGTCTCAAAAAAAAAAAAAAAAAAAAAACAAAAGGATGAAACTCTGACTCAAGAAAATATATTGACGTGAGAGTATACTGCACGTTTTTGTTTTTTTTGTTTTTTGTTTTTTTTGAGACTGAATCTTGTTCTTGTTGTCCAGGTTGGAGTGCAGTGGGGCAATCTCGGCACACTGCGACCTCTATCTCCCAGGTTCAAGTGATTCTCCTGCCTCAGCCTCCTGAGTAGCTGAGATTACAGGCACTACCACCAGGCCTGACTAATTTTTGTACTTTTAGTAGAGACGGGGTTTTGCCATGTTGGTCAGGCTGGTCTTGAACTCCTGACCTCAGGTGATCTGCTTGCCTCAGTCTCCCAAAGTGCTGGGATTACAGGCATGAGCCACTGCGCCTGGCCTATACTACACTTTTAATTTGTGTTTCTCCATGAATTGTCTTTCATATCTTGTGTTACTGGTCTTCTAAAAATTGACATTTAGGAGCTCTTTGTAAATTAAAGAGATTAACCTTTTGTCTGTTATATGAATTGCAAATTTTGTTCCGTAATACGTCATTTGTCTTTTTATGTATCTTTTACAGGTTTTATAATGCCATATAGACATTTTTAAATTTACATAATTTTTTTTTTTTTTAAGGAGTTTCGCTCTTGTTGCCCAGGCTAGAGTGCAAAGGTGCGATCTGGCTCACTGCAACATCTGTCTCCCGGGTTCAAGCAATTCTCCTGCCTTAGTCTCCCAAGTAGCTGAGATTACAGGCCTGTGCCACCACACCTGGCTAATTTTTGTATTTTTAGTAGAGACAGGGTTTCTCCATGTTGGTCAGGCTGGTCTCAAACTCCTGACCTCAGGTGATCCACCTGCCTTGGCCTCCCAACGTGTTGGGATTACACAGGAATGAGCCACCGCGCCTGGCCTTTACGTAATTTTTTATAGAGATGAAATCTCACTGTTTTGCCCAGGCTGGTCTCAAACTCCTAGGCTCAAGCAATCCTTCTATCTCTGCCTGCCAAAGTGCTGGGATTACAGGTGTGAACCACCATGCCTGGCCTCAATTTTTTTCTTTTTAGAGACAGGAGACAGGGTCTTGTTCTGTTGCCTAGACTGGTTGACTAGAGTGCTGTGGTAATTCCTGGGCTCTAAATATTTCTTTTTTATTTTTTTGAGACAAGGTTTTACTTTGTTGCCCAGGCTGGAGTGCAGTGGTATGATCATGGCTCACCCCAGCCTTGACCTCCCAGGCTCAAGTGATCCTCCCTCCTTAGCCTCCTGAGTAGCTGGGACTGCAGGCGCGTGTCAGCGCGCCCGGCTAATTCTTGTGTTTTGGGGGGAGACAGGGTTTTGCTATGTTGCCTAGGCTGGCCTGGAACTCCTGGGCTCAAGCAATTAGTTCACCTTAGCCCCTTGAGTAGGTGGGACTGCAGGTGGTGCTACCACGCTCAGTTAATTTTTTGTTTATTTTTTTGTGGAGAAGAGGTCTTGCTTCTATTTTCATGTAGTAAATTTTATTCGTTTTTTCTTTTAGGCATTGTAGATTTTAAGTTTTAGTTAGAAAACTCAACCCCCTGAAGTTTAGAAAGGAATGTTCTCAGGTATATGTGTGTGTTTTTACTTTTACAGTTTACATTTAAATCTTTGGTTTCATGTTTTACATTTAAACCTTTGACTCATTTCAAGTATATCTCAGCATGTATCCTAGTGCATTTTGTTTTATTTGTTTATTATTATTATTATTATTGTTTTTGAGACAGAGTCTCGCTCTGTCGCCCAGGCTGGAGTGCAGTGGCACGATCTCGGCTCACCACAGCCTCTGCCTCCCGGGTTCAAGCGATTCTCCTACCTCAGCCTCCTGAGCAGCTGGGATTACAGGCTGCCGCCACCACATCTGGTTAATTTTTGTATTTTTAGTAGAGACAGGGTTTTGCCATGTTGGCTGGGCTGGTCTTAAACTCCTGACCTCAGGTGACCTGCCTGCCTCAACCTCCCAAAGTGCTGGGATTACAGGCGTGAGCCACTGCGCCTGGCCTTATTTATTTTTTAAATAGAGACAGGGATCTCACTTTATTGCCCAGGCTGGTGTTGATCTCCTAGCCTCCAGCAATCCTTGTGCTTTGGCTCCCAAAGCGCTGGGATTACAGGCATGAACCACTACACTGAGCCCCTAGCGAATTTTAAATAAGATTTGTGTAGTGTCACTTTATAGACATATCTCATAGCATTTTCATGTTTAAGGATGTTGCTCTGCTTAAAATGTTGGTCTTAACTGGATAACTGTGATTCTTTGGAAAAAATTATCACTTTCCATGGTTAAGTGTAGATTATTTCTCTCATCAATAGAGATAAAAGTATTAGGGAGTGTTAATTTAAAAAAAAAGTAAATAACTTCAGTAGGTCTTGCAAACATTTATAAAATTTTTTTCCTTTCTTTTTCTTTTGTTTATAATCTGCATTCTGCTGAATTAATTACTTAATTAATTTTTTTATTTTGAGACAGGTTCTCTGTTACCCAGGCTGGAGTGCAGTGGCGCAGTCACTGTAGCCTCAATCTCCCAGGCTCAGGTGATCTTCCCGCCAAAGACTCCCAAGTAGCTGGGAATACAGGCGTGTGCCACCACACTCAGCTAATTTTTTTGTACTTTTTGTAGAGATGGGGTTTTGCCATGTTGCCCAGGCTGGTCTCCCAACCTTGGGTTCAAGTGATCCTCCTGACTCAACTTCCCAAAGTTGTTGGGATTACAGGCGTGAGCCACGGTGCCCAGTCAAACATTTTTAAAACACTAATTAACAATCCTATCAGCTAAATAGGAGAACAGTGATATTCATCTGAATTTTGTGTTTTTCTAAATTTGGTGAAAATACATATAACATGAAATTTACTATCTTAACTATTTTCAAGTAGACAGCTTAGTCAGGTGCAGTGGCTCACGCCTGTAATCACAGCACTTTGGGAGGTTGAGGTGGGCGGATCACCTGAGTCCAGGAGTTCAAGAGCAGCCTGGGTAACTGTGAGACCCACTTCTCTACCGAAAATATAAAAACTAGCTTGCTGTGGTGGTGCACGCCTGTAATCCCAGCTACTTGGGAGGCTGAAGTGGGAATATCACTTGAGCCTGGGAGGCAGAAGTTACAGTGAGCTGAAATCGGGCCACTGCACTCTAGCCTTGGCAACAAGAACAAAAAAGTAGGCAGCTCAGAGCTCAGTACTGTTAAGTGTGCTTACGTTATCATATAACCAATCTCCAGATCATTTTCTTTTTTGTAACTTTAATTTTTTTTTTTTTTTTTTTTTTTTTTGATATGGAGTTTCACTCTTGTTGCCCACACTGGAATGCAATGGCACGATCTTGGCTCACTGCAACCTCCACCTCCTGGGTTCAAACGATTCTCCTGCCTCAGCCTCCCGAGTAGCTGGCATTACAGGCATCCACCACCACACCTGACTAATTTGTTTTTGTATTTTTAGTGGAGACAGGGTTTCGCCATGTTGGCCAGGCTGGTCTTGAACTCCTGGGCTCAGGTGATGCACCTGTCTTGGCCACCCAAAGTGCTGGGATTACAGGTGTGAGCCACTATGCCTGGCCTGTAACTTTAATTTTAATTTTAGGGATAGGTCTTACTTTGTTGCCCAGGCTAGAGTACAGTGGCACAACCATGGCTCACTGTAAACTCAGTCCTCCTGCTTCAGCCTCCCCAGTAGCCAGGACTGTAGGCTCACATCACCATGTTCAGCTATTTAAAGAATTGTTTTGGCCGGGCACGGTGGCTCAAGCCTGTAATCCCAGCACTTTGGGAAGCCGAGATGGGCGGATCACGAGGTCAGGAGATCGAGACCATCCTGGCTAACACGGTGAAACCCCGTCTCTACTAAAACATACAAAAAACTAGCCGGGCGAGGTGGCGGGCGCCTGTAGTCCCAGCTACTCGGGAGGCTGAGGCAGGAGAATGGCGTGAACTCGGGAGGCGGAGCTTGCAGTGAGCTGAGATCCGGCCACTGCATTCCAGCCTGGGTGACAGAGCGAGACTCCATCTCAAAAAAAAAAAAAAAGAATTGTTTGGCTTGTAATCCCAGCACTTTGGGAGGCCGAGGTGGGCAGATCACAAGATCAGGAGATCGAGACCATCCTGGCTAACATGGTGAAACCCTGTCTCTACTAAAAATACAAACAATTAGCTGGGCGTGGTGGCAGCCGTCCATAGTCCCAGCTACTCGGGCGACTGAGGCAGGAGAATGGCGTGAACCCGGGAGGTGGAGCTTGCAGTGAGCTGAGATGGCGCCACTGCACTCCAGCCTGGATGACAGAGTGCTCCATCTCAAAAAAAAAAAAAAAAAAGAATTGTTTTGTAGAGACAGGGTCTCATTATGTTGCCCAGGCTGGTCTGGAACTCCTGGCCTCAAGTGATCCTTCTGCCTCAGCCTCCTAACTAGCTGGGACTATAAGCATGGGCCACCATGCCTTGCTTCATGTTGCAGAATTGAAACTCTATATCCATTAAGCAACAATTCCACATTCCCTCAACCCCCTCACACCCAGCAACCACTATTCCACTTTCTGTCTATGAATTTGACTATTCTAGATACCTCATGTGAGTGGAATCATACAATATTTGTGTGTGAGAGGTTTATTTCACTTAGTGTAATATTCCCCAAGCTCACCTATGTTGTAGCATATATCAGAATTTGTTACTTTTTGTTGTTGTTTGAGATGGAGTCTTGCTCTATCATCCAGGCTGGAGTGCAGTGGCACGATCTCGACTCACTGCAACCTCTGCCTCCTGGATTCAAACGATTCTCCCACCTCTGCCTCCTGAGTAGTAGCTGGGATTACAGGCATGTGCTACCACCCCTGACTAATTGTGTGTGTGTGTGTATTTTTAGTAGTGACAGGGTTTTGCCATGTTGGCCAGGGAGGTCTCGAACTCCTGACCTCAGGTGATCTGCCCATCTCAGCCTCCCAAAGTGCTGGGATTACAGGAGTGAGCCACCACGTCCAGCCAGAATTCATTACCTTTTTTTTGAGATGGAGTCTCGCTTTGTTGCCCAGGCTGGAGTCAGTGTCATGATCTCAGCTCACTGCAACCTCTGCCTCCCAGGTTCAAGAGATTCTCCTGCCTCAGCTTCCCAAGCAGCTGGAACTACAGCCGCGTGCCACCACACCTGGCTAATTTTTGTATTTTTAGTAGAGATGGGGTTTCACCATATTGGCCAGGCTGGTCTTGAACTCCTGACCTTGTGATCTGCCCGCCTTGGCCTCCCAAAGTGCTGGGATTACAGGTGTGAGCCACCACGCCTGGCCATAATTTGTTACTTTTTAAGGTTAAATAATATTCCATTGTATGTATACATCACATTTCTTTATCCATTTCTCTTTCTATGGACACATGGATTGCTTCAGTTCCCACCTGAACTTTGAGGATGACCTCTTGACAGGCAGCTCTCTTGCTCTCATGACCTAAGTTATCACAAGCACACCCTAGACAAGGTCTTTTGTCTCTTCTCAGGCAGAGTCTTAGATTCACTTCAGCTGCTGTCACTTCAGGATACAAATAGGACAAGATTTTGCTTTCAAAGTCTGCACTCTAGGACTTCCCTTGCTTATCATCTGCCTGACGTGGTCATTGCACTCTAGCACACATGACTGCTTTAAGTTAATAATTAAACTTTAGCACATTGAGAGGGAATTAGGAGGTATCAGCAGTGGTGATGAGTCTCACACCAACTCATGTTACCCAGTTTAACACCTGTTTAAAGCATTGACTTGGGGGTCCTGGATATTCTAGGTGTTAGGGTGCGGCAATCCCCTGGAACTGTACTAGTTAATTTTATTTTATGAGTGTACATAAAACACCTTCTATCTATGGGGCTGGTATCGGGCTTGGTGCTTAGAACACATAGATGGACGAGATCTTTCCCAGCAAGGAGCTGAGAGCTTAGTGAAGAAAGAGTGAAAAGTCCACAGTGAGAACATGGAGGTGCACATACCTGGGCTGCAGGCACTGCCTCTGCCTGATCTAGTCCTGACACAAAAATGTGCAGATGATAAGAAGACAAGCCATGTGCCTTGATCATGATGTTTGGATACCGTCAGTTTGCCTTTTTCTGATGGGACTTTCCTCTCTTAATTTTTTTGTTATTTAGGAGAACTCCCAGAAGCCCCATCTTCCTCCTCATGCCCATTGCCTGACCAGAGCCACCCTGCACCCAAGAGAGCTTCTCAGTTTGCTCAGTGTAAGTATGTGGTCCACTTTAAACCTGGGTTTGGCTTGCTGTGGAGCAGAGCTTCGAGAACATCGTATGTCCATCTTCCTACTGCTAGGGCCACTCCTTGGCTTACTGCACATGGGTGTGTTCCCTATACCAGGTCCCTCCCCGGGGGGAGCTGATTGCAAAGGCAAAGCAGGTTGAGACTCTAGACCCGAGAGCACTCAAGAGTCCAGCCAACCTTTGAGCCTGTCTGCTGTGGCCACCAACTACAGCCAAATACCCAAACCTGCTGAGGTATTTCTGCATCTGTGCTGTGGCCACCAACTACAACCAACTGCCTTTTCCTAAACCTACTGAGATATTTCTGCCATCTCGGTCTGGGGTAGTCCTTAAGAGCATGGATCCCGGAGCCAGACTGCTTGGGTTTGACTCCCAGCAGCTCCACTAACTAGCTGTGTGATCTTGAACAAGTCACTTAAGCTCCTAGAGCCTGGGTTTTCTCATCTGTAAAACGGAGATAATATAGTACTTCTCTTGTGGGATTGCTGTGAGGGTTAAGTGAGTGAGTATGAGTAAAACACCTGGAGTAGTCATGTTTTATAAGAGTTAGTAATTTATTCACCCCATAGGAAACTGTATGAAATATACAAAGTGAATAAGATATGGCCCTTAATCAGGAAGTTTCAGTTTAACTGGGAAGGTATAAACAGCTAGATAGATAGAAGATGGGCCAGGCACGGTGGCTCATGCCTATAATCCCAGCACTTTAGGAGGCTGAGGCAGGTGGATCACTTGAGGTCAGGAGTTTGAGACTAGCCTGGCCAACATGGAGAAACCCCGTCTCTACTAAAAATACAAAATTAGCTGGGCATGGTGGTGCATGTCTGTAATCACAGCTTCTCAGGAGGCTGAGGCAGGAGAATTGCTTGAACCTGGGAGGCAGAGGTTGTGGTGAGCTGAGATCGTGCCATTGCACTCCAGCCTGGGCAACAAGAGCGAAACTCCGTCTCAAAAAATATATATATATAGGTAGGTAGGTAGGTAGGTAGGTAGATAGAAGCTGGTAAATATCATGAGAGAACACATAAAGCACCAGAGGTGTTGAGAAAAGCAAGAGATGACTTTGCTGGGTGGGATGCCAAGAGGGCTTCCTAAAAGATGACTAGTGGGTTAGTAAAAATTAATATTGGAAAGGGGTATTGTTGATATAATAATATCAGACGTATATATAGAAAATTGCAAGTCGATATACCAATTTTTGGTTGTTTGCTTGTTTATTTTTGTAGAGACAGGGTCTCTCTATGTTGCCCAGGCTGGTCTGGAACTCCTCGCCTCAAGTGATCCTCCCACCTCAGCCTCTCAAAGTGCTGGGATTACAGGCATGAGCCACTGTGCCTGGCTTGATTTTTTTTTTTTTGAGAAGGAGTTTCACTCTTGTTGCCCAAGCTGGAGTGCAATGGCACGATCTCGGCTCACTGCAACCTCTGGCTCCTGGGTTCAAATGATTCCCCTGCCTCAGCCTCCCGAGTAGCTGGGATTACAGGCATGTGCTACCACGCCTGGCTAATTTTTTGTATTTTTAGTAGAAACGGGGTTTCACCAGGTTAGCTATGGCTGGTCTCAAACTCCTGACCTTGTGATCTGCCCGCCTCAGCCTCCCAAAGTGCTGGGATAACAGGCGTGGGCCACCGTTTGTTTGTTTGTTTGTTTGTTTTGTTTTGTTTTGTTTTGTTTTTGAGACAGAATCTTCTCTGTTTCCCAGGCTGGAGTGCAGTGGCACATCTTGGCTCACTGCAACCTCTGCCTCCCAGGCTCAAGCAATTCTCCTGCCTCAGCCTCCCGAGTAGCTGGGATTACAGGCATGAGCTACCATGGCCTGATTTTTAAAATTGACATATAATAATTGTATAGTCTGGGTAGAGTGGCTCATGCCTGTAATCGCAGCACTTTGGGAGGCTGAGATGGCAGCTAATTTTTTTTTTTTTTTTTTGAGACGGAGTCTCGCTCTGTCGCCCAGGCTGGAGTGCAGTGGTGTGATCTCGGCTCACTGCAAGCTCTGCTACAGGAGCCTACCACCATGCCTGGCTAATTTTTTGTGTTTTTAGTAGAGACAGGATTTCACCGTGTTAGTCAGGATGGTCTTGATCTCCTGACCTTGTGATCTGCCCGCCTTGGCCTCCCAAAGTGCTGGGATTACAGGTATGAGCCACCGCGCCTGGCCTACTTTGGTATGTTTAATAGAGACATTTTGGTATGTTTAATAGAGACAGGATTTGGCCATGATGGCCAGGCTGGTCTTGAACTCCTGGCCTCAAGTGTTCCACCCGCCTTGGCCTCCCAAAGTGCTGGGATTACAGGAGTAAGCCAGTGCACCGGGCTGAGGGAGCTGGCCTGATTTTTATTTATTTACTTATTTATTTATTTTTATTTTTAACTTTTATTTTTTTTAAGAGACGGAGTCTTGCTCTGTTGCCCAGGCTGGAGTGCAGTGGCGCGATCTCGGCTCACTGCAGGCCCCGCCTTCTGGATTCACGCCATTCTCCTGCCTCAGCCTCCCTAGTAGCTGGGACTACAGGCGCCCGCCACCACGCCCAGCTAATTTTTGTATTTTTTTTAAGTAGAGATGGGGTTTCACTGTGTTAGCCAGGATGGTCTTGATCTCCTGACCTTGTGATCTGCCCGCCTCGGCCTCCCAAAGTGCTGGGATTACAGGCATGAGCCACTGCGCCAGGCTGGCCTGATTTTTAAAATTGACATATAATAATTGTATAGTCTGGGTAGAGTGGCTCATGCCTGTAATCGCAGCACTTTGGGAGGCTGAGATGGCAGGATTGCTGGAGCTCAGGAGTTCAACACCAGCCTGGGAAACATGGCAAAATCCTGCTTCTTTTCTAAATAAATTTTTTAAATAAATAAATGTAATAATTGTACATATTTATGGGATACATAGTGATGTTTCAATACATATGATGCATAGTGATCAGATCAGGGTAGTTAGCATATCTATCATCTGAAACATTTATCATTTCTTCCTGTTGGGTGATGTACCAATTTTAATGCCAGTGTGAGTGAAACATCACACCAAAAGATACAAAGTTGCTTTTTGCTATTCGAAGACTTCTTAGCATGGATGGTCAAAAGATGACTGGCCATGTTCTTGGTGTTCTTTTTTTTTTTCAAAGGGGCCATCCATCCAACCTTTAACTTGAAGAGCCTTTCCTGCAGCCTGGAGGTGTCCACGGATTCCCGTACAGTGACTGTGTCTCACCGCCCACAGCCCTATCGCTGGAGCTGTGAGAGGTTTTCTACCAGCCAGGTCTTGTGTTCCCAGGCCCTCTTTTCTGGAAAGCATTACTGGGAAGTGGACACTAGGAATTGCAGCCACTGGGCAGTTGGGGTGGCTTCCTGGGAGATGAGCCGTGATCAGGTCCTGGGAAGGACTATGGACTCTTGTTGTGTGGAATGGAAGGGGACTAACCAGCTCTCTGCATGGCACATGGTCAAGGAAACTGTCCTTGGCTCAGACAGACCTGGGGTGGTGGGCATCTGGCTGAACCTTGAGGAGGGCAAGCTTGCCTTCTATTCAGTGGACAGTCAGGAGGAGCTTCTGTATGAGTGTACCATCTCTGCCTCCTCTCCTCTGCACCCTGCCTTCTGGCTGTATGGCTTACATCCTGGAAATTACCTGATAATAAAGCAAGTAAAGGTATAAGGTTTCCTCAGGGATTACAACACAGTGGTTTCCTGGTCTCTCTCCCTGTCATCAATCAGGGTAGTAACTTAAGAATACCACTTTTAAGAAAAATTACAATAGAGATTGGATCTTACTAGGTTGCCCAGGCTGGTGTCGAATTCCTGGCCTTAAGCAGTCCTCCCACCTCAGCCTCCCAAGGTGCTGAATTACAGATGTGAGCCACACCATCTGGCCAAGAATACCACTTTTGAAGTTAATCCTTTTGTGTGATACAGGATGAACTTGGGATGTTTGAACACTGGACATTCCAAATAAAGGACAGGCCCCTGCCTGGCTCCTGGGAGATAACCTCTAAGCCATTAGAATATCCTGCCTGATATGAGTGTTTTTGTTTACCTGTGGACCTTGGGCCATGCAGTATTAGCTTGACCTCACAGGGTCAAGCTGAGGAGACTAAGTCAGCCATGTGAGCAGTGAAGCAAGCCTATGTGACCAATCCCCAGTAAAAGCCCTAGACACCAAGGCATGGGTGAGCTACCCTGGTTGGTAATACTCTGTGCACACATCATTGTGGCCACACATCATTGCTGGGAGAATTAAGCATTATCCTGAAGACTCTGCCAGGAGAGGATAATTGGAAGTTCTCTTGGACCTTGCCTCCTGTGCCTTTGTTCATTGCTGATTTTAATCTGTAGCCTTTCACTGTAATAAACTGTAACCATGAGTACAACAGCTTTGCTGAATTCTGTGAGTCCTTCTAGTGAATCACTGAACCTGAGGACAGTCTCAGAGGATCTCTAAACACAATTTGCTACTTATCAATCGCTATGTAAGAATATTGCCACAAATTTAATGGTTTAAAATAACACATATATATTATTTCACACTTTCTGTGAGTCAGGAGTCAGGGCATAGCTTAGCTGAGGCTCCTACATCGGAGTTTTACAAGGTGCACTCAACATGTCATCTGGGGACACAGGGTCATCAGAGGCTTGAATGGGAAAGGATCTGCCTCCAAACTCACATGGTTGTTGGCAGCCTTCAGTTCCTTGTGAGTTGCCGGACTGAGGGCCTCAGTTTCTTTCTGGTTGTTGGCTGGAGACCACCCTCAGTTCCTTACTCCACAGGCCTTTGCAACACAGCTGCTTGCTTCCTCAAAGCCAACAAGGGGGAGGGTCTCCTAGCCAGATGACACAAAATCTTACATAACATAACCACATAAACACGTAATCATGTACATCCCATTGCCTTTGCCTTCTATTGATTAGAAGCAAGTCACGGTACCACCCACACTCAGGGGGAGGGGATTACAGAGGGACATGAATGCCAGGAAGTGGGGCTCATGGGGGCCACCCTACAGTATGTCTGACACAGGGTGTTATTTCATACTTGATTTCCCCTATTTTTAACAACCATTTTATTATATAAGAAAACAGATACAGAAAACTACATGAAACATGTGGAGCTTAATGAGTTATTGTAAGGTAAATACCCTTGTAACTATCATTCAGGTCAAGAAATAGAACCTGCTACCCACCCCAGAAGCTCCTTCCTGTGCCCCATTCTGATCACAAAACCCTCCCTGTGCCTGAAAGGAGTCTTGACTTTCACACTAATCACTTCCTTGCATTTCTTTAGAGTTTTATCACTCAAATATGCATCCATAGCCACAGTAGTTTCATCTTGCCCATTAAAAAAAATGGTATGTCCTTTCCTTTAACAGCTTTGTTGGGAATATTATTTATTTATTTATTTATTTATTTATTTATTTATTTAATTTTGGAGACAGGGTCTCACATTGTCACCCAAGCTGGAGTGCAGTGGTGTGAATCTTGGCTCACTGCAACCTCTGCCTCCCAGGTTCAAGTGATCCTCAGCCTCCGGAGTAGCTGGGATTACAGGCATGCGCCACCACGCCCAGCTAATTTTTGCATTTTTAGTAGAGATGGGGTTTCGCCATGTTGCCCAGGCTGGTCTCGAACTCCTGAGCTCAAGCAATCAGCCTACCTCAGCCTCCCAAAGTGTTGGGATTACAGGCCTGAACCGCTGCGCCTGGCTGACATATAATTTACATTCTATGAAATTCACTTAAGGTGTACAAATATATGTTTTTTACTGTATTTACAGAGTTGTAAAACCATCACCATAATCTAATTTTAGGATATTGTCATTACCCCCAGAAAGAACCCTCATACCCATTATTTGATCTCTTATCTCCTAATATACAGGAGATCTCTTATCTCCTAATATGTCTCTCTCTCTTTTTTTTTGTCTTACAATTCATCCATAGAAGAGCTCTGCTGTTGACTAGCACCTATTCTGAAGATGGGGACATTCAGCTCCTGAACTAGGTTGCAGAGAAAGCCCTGTCATGCAAACCAGCCAGGCAGCATTTGACAGTATATTTAAACTCTTCTTGCCTTTCTTTCCCCTCTAAAATGGACATCATAATTATTTGCCCTTCCTTATGTTCCTCACAGGGTTGCTGAAAGCATTAAATAAAGTAGGAGGTGAGGAAATCGGAAGAATACAAGGGTGATGATAATCACAGCAGCAATGACGGAATTGCATCTTAATGTCACCCACCTTGGTCTTTATCATCCTGAGACTCACGCCTAATTTCTATACATGATTAATCGCTCCTTCAAAACAGGGGCAAGCAGAATTCTTCCACATGGTCTACTAATATGCTTTCTGAGCCTCACCACTGCCCTGTGTGATGGGCATTATTACCTTCTTGTTGATGCATAAGGAAGCAGAGGCCGGGACAGGCGGGGTGGTTTGTCCAGGGTTGATCAGCCAGTCATGGCAGAGCTGAAACCAGGCCCAGTTTTCTCACTTTTTTTTTCTTTCTTTTTTTTTTTTAGAGTCTCGCTCTGTCGCTCAGGCTGGAGTGCAGTGGTGTGATCTCGGCTCACTGTAACTTACACCTCCAGGGTTCAAGTGATTCTCGTGCCTCAGCCTCCCAAGCAGGTGGGATTGTAGGTGTGCACTCCCACGTTCGGCTAATTTTTGTATTTTTAGGAGAGACAGGGTTTTACCATGTTGTCCAGCCTGGTCTCGAACTCCTGACCTCAAGTGATCCACCCGCCTCAGCCTCCCAAAGTGCTGGGATTACAGGTTTGAGCCACCATGCCTGACTGGTTTTCTCACTCTGAAGCCTCTACCCTTGTTACTCTCCGATAAGGTCTTATGCTAAGGCCAGGACCTGGCCTTCCGCTTTGATGGGATACAGCTAGCCCTAAAGTCATGAGGTACCCTTTCTTTCTGATTTTGGTGGTTGTCCTTAATATAGTGGCCTTGAGTTGTCTAAACAGGGACAGGGGTTCCCTGTTTGTGCCAAGTGACCACTAAGAAGCTATGTGTGGCCGGGTGTGGTAGCTCACACCTATAATCTCAGCACTTTTGGAGGCTGAGGTGGATGGTTCACCTGAGGTCAGGAGTTCGAGACTAGCCTACTTAACATGGTGAAAACTTGTCTCTACTAAAAATACAAAAATTAGCTGGGCATAGTAGCACGCACCTGTAATCCCAGCTATTTGGAGGCTGACGCAGGAGAACTGCTTGAGCCCGGGAGGTGGAGGTTGCAGTGAGCCATGATTGTGCCACTGTACTCCAGCCTGGGTGATAATCGAGACTCTGTCTCAAAAATAAATAAATAAGGCTGGGCGCAGTGGCTCACGCCTGTAATCCTGGCACTTTGGGAGGCCGAGGCAGGCAGACCACAAGGTCAAGAGTTGGAGACCAGCCTGGCCAATATGGTGAAACCCCGTCTCTACTAAAAATACAAAAATTATCTGGGCATGATGGCGGGCATCTGTAGTCCCAGCTACTTGGGAGACTGGGGCAGGAGAATCGCTTGAACCCAGGAGATGGAGGTTGCAGTGAGCTGAGATTAGGCAACTGCCTCCAGCCTGGCCGACAGAGCGAGACTCTGTCTCAAAAATAAATAATAAATAAATAAATAAATAAATAAATAAATAAATAAATAAATAAATAGAAGCTATGGGCCCTCACTTTCTGCATCATGGAGCTTTTATCTTCTCACCCAGAGTTACTTTGATGTTTGCCTTTTGAGTCAAGATTCAGAGTTTGGAGTGCAGGGTTTCAGCCTCTTGAGGTTCTTTGGTTAAATATTGTCCTCTGAGACAGTATGTATTGCAATGAGGCCTCTGTGAGTGTTGGTTTTATCTGTTGGCCACATGATGTCCCCAGACTGAAGCCAGAGCACTAGAATCAGAAAGATAGGAAAGGAAGGAAGGCTATCACTTTTGATTCCTTTGCTTTTCGCTTGCACTTTGTGTCAGCGTATCTCTTCCAGGACACTGTAGAAAATAGTGTCCTTCCCTCAAACAAAACATAAAATCTCCAAGGAGAATAACTAAAGCTGAAATGCCAGTGGATAAGAACCTCTCACTGGGGTCTGCACTGTGGGGGCGAGGAAATCATCTGCCCATGGACCAAGCCAGAAAGACTTTGTCCATTCGGGCTACTATAAGACTCCCATAGACTGGGTGGCTTACAAAAACCAGAAATGTATTTCTCAGCTGGGTATGGTGACTCACTCCTACAATCCCAGCACTTTGGGAGGCCAAAGCAGGAGCAACACTTGAGCCCAGGAGTTTGAGACCAGCCTGGACAACAAACAGACCCCATCTCCACAAAATCTTTATATTGGCTGAGTGTGATGGCATGTACCTGGAGTCTCAGCTACTCTGGAGACTGAGGCTGGAGGACTGCATGGGCCCAGGAGGTCAAGGCTGTAGTGAGCTGTGATCATGCCACTGCATTCCAGCCGGGGTGACAGAGCAAGACCGTCTAAAAGAAACAGAGAGAGAGAGGAGGGAGGGAGAGAGAGAGCAAGAGAGAGGAAGAGACGGGGGGAGAAGAAAAAAGAGAAAAGAAAATAAAAAGAAAGGAAGAGGCTGGGCGCGGTGGCTCAAGCCTGTAATCCCAGCACTTTGGGAGGCCGAGACGGGCGGATCACGAGGTCAGGAGATCGAGACCATCCTGGCTAACACGGTGAAACCCCGTCTCTACTAAAAAATACAAAAAACTAGCCGGGCGAGGTGGCGGGCGCCTCTAGTCCCAGCTACTCGGGAGGCTGAGGCAGGAGAATGGCATGAACCCGGGAGGCGGAGCTTGCAGTGAGCTGAGAGCTGGCCACTGCACTCCAGCCTGAGCGGCAGAGCGAGACTCCGTCTCAAAAAAAAAAAAAAAAAAAAAATAGAAAGGAAGAAAAGAAAATAATTTTATTTATCACAGTTCTGGAGGCTGGGAAGTCCAAAATCAAGGTGCTGGCAGATTTTGGTGTCTAGTGAGGGAGCTCTCAGGATTTTCCCCCCTCCCCCCCCCTTTTTTTTTTTTTTGACTCAGAGTTTCCATCTGTCACCCAGGACAGAGTGAAGTGGTGTGATCTTGGCTTACTGCAACATCTGCCTCCCGGGTTCAAGCAATTCTCTCTGCCACAGCCTCCTGAGTAGCTGGGATTACAGGTGCCCGCCACAATGCCTGGCTTATTTTTGTAATTTTTAGTAGACAGGGTTTCACCGTGTTGGCTAGGCTGGTCTTGAACTCCTGACCTCTGGTGATCCACCCACCTCAGCCTCCCAAAGTGCTGGGATTACAGTCCCTTTTGTAAGGTCACTAATCTCATTCATGAAGCCTCTATCTTCATGACCTAATCACCTCCCAGTACCGTCACATTTGGGGTTAGGATTTCAGTACATGAATTTTGGGAGAACACAAACATTCAGTCTATAGGAGAGACACACAGCCTCATGGGAGAGCACAAGGAACTCCTTTGGCGGCTTCTTGTGCTATCTGGGGACACTGCTCCAAAAAATTTGTTTTCTGTGAGGCCTTGTCTCTCTTAAGTGCTTTTTTTCCTGGGGGTTGTGGAGAATGGAGTGTCCTCATCAGTGCTGTGGGCTGCTTCTCTCTTTCTCTCTTCTCTTCCACTCACACACTCTGGTGAGGCAGCTGCTGGATAGTTCTGTTGAACCCACTGTTGGATCTGGGGCTTTGGGTTCCTGGAAGACCACCTGCTAAGCAGGAAGCCACCATCTTGTTAGGCTTGAGGAAACCTCTAAAATAGTTGTATCTATCTGTTCCTTGCTTCTCTCTCAAATACTGTTTTGTTTTGTTTTTGAGACAGTCTCACTCTATTGCCTAGGCTGGAGTGCAGTGGCACGATCTTGGCTCACTGCAACCTCTGTCTCTCAGGTTGAAGTAATTCTCCTGCCTCACATGCCATCACGCCTGGCTAATTTTTTATACTTTTAGTAGAGACCGGGTTTCGCAATGTTGGCCAGGCTGGTCTTGAATTCCTGACCTCAAGTGATCTACCCATCTTGGCCTCCCAGTGCTGGGATTACAGGGGTGAGCCACTGTGCTGGCCTTATTTTTATTTTATGTTATTTTATGTTATTTATTTTTGAGACAGAGTCTCGCTCTGTCACCCTGGCTGGAGTGCAGTGGCGCAATCTCAGCTCACTGCAAGCTCCGTCTCCTGGGTTCATGCCATTCTCCTGCTTCAGCCTCATGAGTAGCTGGGACTACAGGTACCCACCACCATGCCTGGCTAATTTTTTGTATTTTTAGTAGAGATGGGGTTTCATCATGTTAGCCAGGATGGTCTCAATCTCCTGACCTCGTGATCCGCCCGCCTTGGCCTCCCAAAGTATTGGGATTACAGGCATGAGCCACCGCGCCCAGCCAATTTTATGTTATTATTATTTTTTTGAGACAGAGTCTTGCTCTGTCGCCCAGGTTGGAGTGCGGTGGCGGGATCTCGGCTTATTGTGACCTCTGCCTCCTGGGTTCAAGCTATTCTCCTGCCTCAGCCTCCCAAGTAGCTGGGACTATAGGCATGGGCCACCAAGCCCAGCTAATTTTTATATTTTTAGTAGAGATGGGGTTTCGCCATGTTGGCCAGGCTGGTCTCGAACTCCTGACCTCAGGTGATGCACCTGCCTCGGCCTCCCAAAGTGGAGGGATTACAGGTGTGAGCCACTACACCCAGCCTATTTTATTTTATTTTTGAGACAGTGTCTTGCTCTGTCACCTAGGCTAGAGTGCAGTGGTGTCATTATGGCTCACTGCAACCTTGACCTCCCTGGCTCGAGTGATCCTCCTACCTCAGCCTCCCGAGTAGCTGGGACTACAGGCATAAGCCACCACACCCAGCTAATTTTTTTATGTTTTGTAGAGACGCGTTCTCCCTATGTTGCCCAGGCTGGTCTCAAATTCCTAGACTCAAGCAATCCTTCCACTTCACCCTCCCAAAGTGCTGGATTTTTATAGATGTGAGCCACTGTATGTGGCTTACTTTTTTTTTTCCTGGAAAAGTTTAATTTGAAGACTTTTTTTCCAGCTGACTTCAGAAACAAAACACAAAATCAATCAATGCCTGAGAAATCTGAGGAGACGTCTCAGGCCCCCTTGCCCTGGTTAAGGGAGAAAGGCCTTCCCCAGGGAACTTGGGACTTTTGACAGGAAATCGAGGATCTTCCTTGGTGTATGCTTAGCTCCATCACCCCTAACTCTGCTTGAGCCCTTAGCCCCAGACTTCAAATTCATCCTCATTCATGATTCCTGAAAACCCTAACCACTGCATGACTGTTCTTTCAAAGACTGCAGACTTCCTCTTTAACTGTAGTATTTACATCATGCTGAAGGTTTATTTTGATTTGGGATTTACCTTCCTAATTAGCCACAGGATTTTTTTAAGGACAGCGTTTCCCAGTCCTCAGCTGTTCAGGTGCCAACTGGATGATTCTTAACAGCTTTTCAGATCTCTTGTACCATAATGTACTTAATATTTTTTCCTAAGTCAACTCACTTTCCCCTCCTCACATGCTTTTATTTTATTTATTTATTTGATACAGAGTCTCTCTTTTGCCCAGATTGGAGTGCAGTGATGTGATCTCAGCTCACTGCAACCTCCGCCTCCCAGGTTCAAGCGATTCTCCTGCCTCAGCCTCCCAAGTAGCTAGGATCACAGCTGCCCACCAACATGCCTTGCTAATTTTTGTATTTTTAGGAGAGATGGGGTTTCACCATGTTGGCCAGGCTGGTCTCGAACCCCTGACCTCACTTGAGCCACCTGCCTAGGGCTCCCAAAGTGCTAGGATTACAGGCATAAGCTACCCTGTCCGGCCAATTTTAAAAATAAACATTTAGGCCGGGCAGGGTGGCTCACGCCTGTAATCCCAGCACTTTGGGAGGCGGAGGCAGGCAGATCACGAGGTCAGGAGATTGAGACTACTCTGGCTAAAATGGTGAAACCTCATCTCTACTAAAAATACATACAAAAAAAATTAGCCAGGCATGGTGGTGGGCGCCTGTAGTCCCAACTACTCAGGAGGCCGAGGCAGGAGAATGGCGGGAACCCGGCGGGTGGAGCTTGCAGTGAGCCAAGATCATGTCACAGCACTCCAGCCTGGGACACAGAGCAAGACTCCATCTCAAAAAAAAAAAAAATTGAAAAAAAAAACTTATATAGATGGAAACCAGAGTCATGTGTTTTAGGTACAGGGACAACTCTAAACATGTTTCCAGGAAACGGCAACAATGTGACTAGCTTACTATTGTCCTCTGTCTCAGGCTCTGGACCAGAGGCTTGCTCAGGAGCCCTTGTTTTCGTCTTGACTTAGTCGGGATCCAAAGATAGGAGAAAAGGGAAAGACTTCGTAGACACGAGAGCCACTGTTTCTCAATGTCCTCGCTCCGTCTACAATGATCTCTTGTTTTACCACTTTGGGAAACATGATTCTAAGAGATTGGTCTGGAGCGATAGTTCCTTCTTCTTCTCTCCAGAGACGTGACTTTCACCAGAGGTCTCATTCTTTTACAGCTGTATTATCTCAGTGAAGGACTGTGTCTTCTCTCCTTCCCCACTGAAGTGTTTCACTTTTATTTTTCAAAATAAATATGCCTTGTGGGAGAGAACCTCATGGATTTAGTCAGGGGCAGTCTCTAGGATATAATGTTTGGGAGTAACTGTAGGTTCTTTTCTTTGACTGCTTTTCGTATCAATTAGGCACCAGGGTCCGACACTTGATTCCGCCTCCTCAAACCATCTGAGCTCTGGCCCCTGCTCTTCCCTGTTCATCAACACTCTGGGTTCAGACTCTTATCTCTTCTCTCCTGGATGATTTTATGTACATATGTATGTATGTATTAATAGAGATGGGGTTTCATCATGTTGCCCAGGCTGGTCTCAAACTTCTGGATTCAAGCGATGCACCCACCTTAGCCTTCCAAACTGCTGAGATTACAGGTATGAGCCACTGCCCCCAGCCTCTCCTGGATTATTTTATTTGGAGACAGAGTCTTGCTGTGTTGGCCAGGCTGAAGTGCAGTGGCATGATCTCAGCTCACTGCAACCTCTACGTCCTGGGTTCAAGCGATTCTTCTACTGCCTCAGCCTCCTGGGTGGCTGGGATTATAGGCACACACCACCATGCCCAGCTAATTTTTTGTATTTTTAGTAGAGACAGGGTTTCGCCATGTTGGCCAGGCTGGACTCAAACTCCTGACCTCAGGTGATCCGCCCACCTCAGCCTCCCAAAGTGCTAGGATTATAGGTGTGAGCCACCGCATCTGGCCAAAGTGCTGTGTTTCCTATTCTGTACTCTCTTCTCAACATAGAATGCTTCCGTTAACCCAGATGTATGGGAATTATTTCCCCACACACCAAGCAAGCAATTCTACAGCAGAGACCAGCTAGGTATCCTATAATTGAGTTCAATTCTGACACTATCGACCAGAACATACTGTCAGATCCCATAGGTTGAGGACTCAGTCCCATGAGACTGTCCCTACTTCAGATTCCAATCACAAGCCCCAGGTTGTGGTCTGTGCTTGTGATTGACGGCAATAAATTTGCGTTCCCACAACCCCTTCTTTGTGTTCAATTAATTTGCTACAGCAGCTCACAGAACTCAGGGAAATGCTTACGTTTACCCATGTATTATAAAGGATATTACAAAAGATGCAGATGGGGCCAGGCGCGGTGGCTCAAGCCTGTAATCCCAGCACTTTGGGAGGCCGAGACGGGCGGATCACGAGGTCAGGAGATCGAGACCATCCTGGCTAACACGGTGAAACCCCGTCTCTACTAAAAAAATACAAAAACTAGCCGGGCGAGGTGGCGGGCGCCTGTAGTCCCAGCTACTCGGGAGGCTGAGGCAGGAGAATGGCGTAAACCCGGCAGGCGGAGCTTGCAGTGAGCTGAGATCCGGCCACTGCACTCCAGTCCGGGCGACAGAGCGAGACTCCGCCTCAAAAAAAAAAAAAAAAAAAAAAAAAAAAGATGCAGATGGGCTGGGCACAGTGCAATCCCAGCACTTTGGGAGGCTGAGGCAGGAGGGTCACTTGAGCTCAGGAGTTTGAGACCAGCTTGGGCAACATAGTGAGACATCATCTCTACAAAAAAATTTTAAGGAATTAGCCAGGCATGGTGGTGCTCAGTTCTGTAGTCCCAGTTCTTCAGGAGGCTGAAGTAGGAGGATCACTTGAGCCCGGGAGGTTAAGAATGCAGTGAGCCGTGAGTGTACCACTGCACTCCAGACTGGGCGACAGAACAACACCTTGTCTCAAAAAAAAAAAAAAGGATACAAATGAACTGGCAAATGGAAGAGATGCATATGGCAAGGCATGTGGGAAGGGCACGGAGTTCCCGTGCTGTCTCCAGGCTCACCACCCTCCAGGCACCTCCAGATGTTCAGCTCTTTGGAAGCTCTCCAAACTTACTCCTTTGGAGTGTTTATGGAAGCTTCATTCTGTAGACACGATTGATTACATCATTGGCCATTGGCGATCAACTAAACCTTCAGCTCCCCTCTCCAGAGGTGGGGCTGAAAGTCCCAACACTTTAATCTTGCCTCGATCTTTCCAGTGACCAGTCCCCATCCTGAAGCTCTCTAAGGGGCCCCAGCCTCTAGTCATTTAATTGGTATCCAAAAGACACTCATCAGTCCAGAGATGCCAAGGGTTTTGGGAGCTCCATATCAGGAAACAAGAGGAAGACCAAATATACATATTTCATGATATCACAGAGCCCTTGTAACTCCAGTCAGAACCCCTTCCCTATTCATCCTCCTAATTCTGCTACTATGAGCTTTCCAAAACACAAATCAGATCATGTCACTTCTCTGCTTAAGATTCACCACTGTGACCACCAGTTTGACTTCCCTACCTCTCTACTCTTATCTGCCTCAGCCCTCATTTCCTGCCATTCTCCCACATACACCCTCCACCCTAGCCCCCTTGCTTTGCCTCACACCACATACCTTTGCATGCAGTTTGCTTTGCCTGGAGTGTCCTCCTCTTGTCCAGAGGGAAGACACAGTCGAAAGCTATGTTTTCCCAGAGTGCATATACAGATCTGGTTTCCGCCAGGAGAACTGGCATCTTTCACTTACTGAGTCTAACATGACGACGTGGGCACAGCAAGTTTAGATCAGATCAAAGCTGACCCATAATATTAGGAGCAGGGACAGGAAAGCCACTCATTTTCCTAAGAGTTTTCTGGGGATATTTGTGGTTCTGCTTCGTTAAAGCATTATGTCACCTGGGGTGATCTATTAACACAGCCAAGCAGGGACAGCAGATTGCTAGAAGGAATGGAACACAGTCACACAGGCCAGGCTAGCATGGGCTATCGATGGGGTGGGGAGGAGGAAGGCGGAGGAGATTTAGATTATGAGATGTACCTTTTAGGGAAGGTTTTGGAAGGCGTGGTTAGGGCAAACAGGGAATGATTTGGAGGATTCTAGTGAGAAGAAATATGGATGCCTAAAGATGAACTTCCTTGTTCACAACTTGCCTGCCTTGATAAATCTATGTTGTTCATTACTATGTCCCTAGCACCTAGCACAGAGCCTTAAGCATAGTGGAACTTAGTAACTTAGTTGAATGACTTAATAAACATGATATCCTACATTAATATTTCACTTAAAGCATTGCTATCTTCTAAATATTTCTACTTAGTTTAAAATACATAATTATTAAATTAACTTTGGGCCAGGTGCGGTGGCTCACACCTGTAATCCCAGCACTTTGGGAGGCTGAGACGGGTGGATCACTTGAGGTCAGAAGTTCGAGACCAGCCTAAAAATACAAAAATTAGCCAGGTGTGGTAACATGCACCTGTAATCCCAGCTACTAGGGAGGCCGAGACAGGAGAATGACTTGAACCTGGGAGGCAGAGGCTGCAGTGAGCTGAGATTGCACCTCTGCACTCCAACTTGGGCGACAGAGCAAGACTTGAGACTGTCTCAGAAAAAAGGCTGGGCCGGGCGCGGTGGCTCATGCCTGTAATCCCAGCACTTTGGGAGGCTGAGGTGGGTAGGTCACCTGAGGTCAGGAGTTTGAGACCAGCCTGGCCAACATGGTAAAACCCCGTCTCTACTAAAAATGAAAAAATTAGCCGGGCATGGTGGTAGGCGCCTGTAATTCCAGCTACTCGGGAGGCTGAGGCAGGAGAATCACTTGAACCTGGGAGGTGGAGGTTGCAGTGAGCCAAGATCACGCCACTGCACTGCAGCCTGGGCAACAGAGACTCCGTCTCAAAAAAAAAAAAAAAAAAAAAAAAGGCCAGACGCGGTGGCTCATGCCTGTAATTCCAGCACTTTCTGAGGCCGAGGCAGGTAGATCACCTGAGGTCAGGTGTTCAAGACCAGCCTGGCCAACATGGCGAAACCGCGTCTCTACTAAAAATACAAAAATTAGCCGGGCATGGTGGTGCATGCCTATAATCTCAGCTATTTGGGAAGCTGAGGGAGGAGAATCGCTTGAACCCAGGAGGCAGAGGTTGCAGTGAGCTGAGATTGCACCACTGTGCTCCAGCGTGGGCAACAGAGTGAGACTCCATCAAAAAAAAAAAAAAAGATAATAAATAAAAATAAATCAATAAACTTTGAAATTTTACAAAAGATGTACTAAAATCAGTTTATGATCTTTAACATACTTTTTCTTTCATTTGTGCTCTTATCTAATATTTATGTAAATCCAGTAGTTTTTATTATCTGAGTAACACAGGGGCATGCTTGTAAAAGTTCAAAATTTAAAAAGTCTAGAAGGTTAAAGTTGCATAAATGAATAGATCACATGGTTTTTACATAGTCATAATTGTATATAGTTTTATATTTCTATATTCTCACTTATTTTGTAAATACTTTTCCATCTCTCTAACAGTCACTAATTTAAATGACTGCAAAAATTCCAATCATGTTATGTCATACTTAATTTAGCTATTCCCCTACAATTGTACATTTTTCAATTTTTTAACATTTTTAAAGCATGTAGTGTTGCTTACACAGAATATCTATCTATATATATATATATCTGTTGATACAAACATAATATATGTATTTGAGATATCAAGGAAAAAAAAACCAAAGTGTCTTTTTTTTTTTTTTTTTTTGAGACAGAGTCTTACTCTGTCGCCCAGGCTGGAGTGCAATGGCACGATCTCAGCTCGCTGCAACCTCCACATCCTGGGCTCAAATGATCTTCCTGCCTCAGCCTCCTGAGTACCTGGGACTACAGGCATGTGCCACCATATCGTATCTTTTATAGAGATAGGATTTCGTCATGTTGCCCAGGCTGGTCGCAAGTTCCTGGCCTCAAGTGATCTGCCCGCCTCGGTCTCCCAAAATGCTAGGATTGGAGGCATGAGCCACCACACCCAGCCCAAAGTGTCTTTTTCCTATTCTCTGACACAGTCATTCAGCACATTTTTGATACCAGGTATGTGTGAGCTTTTTTTCATCACACATAAAACAAGCAATTCTGTAACAGACATCAACTGGATGTCTTATAAATTCAATTTAATTCTGACACCTGGTGAGCCCACAGGTTAAGTGCTCAATGCCATAAAACCATATGAACCTGTACAGCATGTTACTACACTGAATACTGTAGGCAACAGTAACACAGTGGTGAGCATTTGTGTATCAAAACGTATCTAAACACAGAAAAGATACAGTAAAAAATACAGTTTATAATCTAATGGGACCACTTTCATATATGTGGTCCATCACTGACCGAAATGTTGTGCAGTGCATGACTATATATATACATGGTCATCCCTCGATACTGAAGGGGAATTAGTTCCAGGATCCCCTTGAATACCAATATCTGAGGATGCTCAGGTCCTGCAGTTGGCCCTGCTGAAACCCCGGATGTGAAAAGTAAGCCTCTGTAACCATGGGTTCTGCATTCTGAGAATATTGTATTTTCCATCCCCATTTGGTTGAATCCACAGATGTAGAACTCGTGGATATGGAGGGCTGACTGTACATATTTATCTATTTATATTTTTTCTTTTGAATTATTTTCTTATATTTAATTCTGTTGATTTCTTTGCAGAGGTAAACGGAGATGATAATTTGTTTCTTGCTTTACAGAAGAGCAAGAAAATAAATTATAAATGTACCATTCCATGGAATCTTTTTGTTTGGCAGAAATGGATTGTGGTCTAAAAAAATCTTGAGAATGTATATATGTTTCTGTGTGTGTATGCATGTATAAAAGATATTTTAAAAAGTCAGCAGGCCAGGTGGCTCATGTCTGTAATTCCAGCACTTTGGGAGGCCGAGGCAGGTGGATCACTTGAGCCCAGTTCAGGACCAGCCTGGGCAACATGATAAAAACCCTGTGTCTACAAAAAATACAAAAAAAGAAAAAATTAGCTGGGCATAGTGGTGCATGCCTGTAGTCCCAGCTACTCAGGAGGCAGAGGTGGGAAGATCGCTTGAGCCCAGGGGTGGGAAGATTGCTTGAGCCCAGGGGTGGGGGATGGAAGAGTGGGGGTGGGGTGGAGGTTGCAGTGAGTCTAGATTGCACCACTGTACTCCATCCTGGGTGACAGAGTGAGATTCTGTCTCAAAGAAAAAAAGAAGTCAGCAAAATTTTTAATGTCTCTCAAGTGATTAAAAATTAAATGCGTTTTTGCATTTAATTTTTACAATTAAATATTGTAAAAATTTGGTGGACAGGCTAATCAATTTGCCCTTGGGAAGATGATGTAAATTAGCAAATAAATTCCTAATTTAAAATGTAGCTGATAAGGGTGATATGTGAGCATGTACTACATTTTAAGCAATGTGATGAATGCTTTACCCGCATCATTTTATTTAATCCTCAGAAGAGTCCTATGAAATAGCTCCATTTTGCAGATGAGGTTTATGTTTTTCAGAGATGTCAGTCACTTTCCCAACATTGCTAGTCAGTGTTACACAGCTAGTACAGTATTGGAGATAATCATGCTCTTAATCACTCCATAGAAATTTAGGCCGTTTGGGGGTAGGCTTCTTAATATCAATTATGTCTTTTTTTTTTTTTTTTTGAGATGGAGTCTCGCTCTGTCACCCAGGCTGGAGTGCAGTGATGCTATCTCCACTCACTGCAAACTCCGCCTTCTGGGTTCACGCCATTCTCTTGCCTCAGCCTCCTGTGTAGCTGGGACTACAGGCGCCCACAACCACACCTGACTAATTTTTTGTATTTTTAGTAGAGACGGGGTTTCACCGTGTTAGCCAGGATGGTCTTGATCTCCTGACCTCGTGATCCACCCGCCTCGGCCTCCCAAAGTGCTGGGATTACAGGCGTGAGCCACTGCACCCTGCAATATCAATTGTCTTAATTGAGGGTATTTGTTTTCCAATTTATCTGAAAGGAGCTCAAGAAAATTAAAAAGAAGACTGGATGCAGCTTCATTAACAGAGGAAGCTCTTGTCTGGAAATTTCCTTTCAACACTGACAGTTATAATCAAATACCTTTTAATAAGTAATTGTGCTGAGTGATGTACCTTCAAGCCAAATCAAGCAAACAGGCAGGATCCATGTCCTCTAGAGACCGACCCTTGTGACTGACTATGCCGAAGACATGGATGTTTGAACAATGAACCAAGAACGAGTGTGTTAAAAGGCAAGATAAAATACAGCATTTACCTGGTATCAAAGCATTGGACTTTTCCACTCTACCAGCGTGGGCCTGGCAGGAAAAGGAGGAAGGCATCCTGGAAGGAATGGGACACAAAAGTGAAGAAAACACAGATGATGGATGCTGCTTTGGGTTTAACTTAAAAGACCAAAGATAGATGCGTCTGAAGCATGGGACCGATGCTAAGCCAAGTCTTACTTGGTCTCCTACCCAGGACTGTGTCTAACTCACCAATCAGAGGTGGGGCGCCTGTTCCCACCCAATGTCAGTCATTTAACACATATTTTATCTTCTACCCAGCAGGCCTGCCCACTGGCCCTGGGTGTTCTGCTGTCCTGGGACTCAGAGAGAGGCTGTGTTGCTAGGCATAAAGATGGATCCTCTTATCTCCTGGTGAAAGTACTTTGCTCTGACCTCCTCCCCTGCACAGTTGAAGAGGCATGAAGCCTGTACTGTGAGGGTAGAGCTCCTTCCTGGCATTCTAGAGGAAAATTCCATCAGTGCCTTCTAGATACCAATCTGTCCTCTTGGCCTTATCCAATCTATTTAATATATTGTAATAAATCTGCAATATCCCAACAGTAAATTCACTGCCAACAACTCCATTCTTTGGCTTATGATTTGCTGCAGTATGTGTCATCATGAAGCTCTGTCCTCAGGCTCAGAGAGGTGTACAGAAGCTACTTCCCTTATAATTTATTTTATTTGATGTGTGGGTGGGAAGGGGGAGACTAAACCTCCTTATTTGCATCCTCCCTGGAATATTTCTTCATTTTCTGCCAATGAACAAGGAGTGTGTCTTTCCTATCTCCCTCTTCCAACATTTATATATCACTGACCACACACCAGGCACAAATCTAAGTGTTTTCCTAGTATATATATATATCTATCACCAGGCTTGAGTGCAATGGTGCGATCATTGCTCACTGCAGCCTCCAACTCCTGGTCTCCAGTGATCCTCCCACCTCAGCCTCCCAGCTGGAACTGCAGGTGCATGCCACCATGCCCAGCTAATTTGCTTTTTGTAGAGATGGGGTTTCGATGTTTCTCAGGCTGGTCTTGAACTCCTGGCCTCAAGAGATCCTCCCACCTCAGCTATTTTTTTTTTTTTTTTTTTTTTTTTTGAGACAGGGTCTTGCTCTGTCACCCAATCTGGAGTGTAGTGGCACAATCACAGCTCACTGCAGCCTTGACCTCCTAGGCTCAAGTGATCAACCGCCTCAGCATCCCAGGTGCTGGGACTACAGGTGCATGCCATTACGCCTGGCTAATGAGTTTTTTTTTTTTTTTTTGAGATGGAGTCTTGTTGTGTTGCCCAGGCTGGAGTGCAGTGGCATGATCTCAGCTCACTGTAACCTCCACCTCCCGGGTTCAAGTGATTCTCGGCCTCAGCTCCTGAGTAGCTGGGATTACAGGTGCCCACCACCATGCCTGGCTATTTTTGTATTTTTAGAAGAGATGGGGTTTCACCATGTTGGCCAGGCTGGTCTCGAACTCCTGACCTCAGGCGATCCTCCCACCTCGTCCTCCCAAGTGCCGGGATTACAGGCGTGAGCCACCATGCCTGGCCTTTCCTATTACATTAACTAATTTAATCTTCATAACAATCTCATGAGGTATGTCTTATTGTTATTCCCATTTGGCAGTTGAGGCACAGAGAAGTTAAATAATCTGTCCAATGATGCACAGCTAGTAACAGGCACGATTGATGTTCAGACCTGGCAGCGTTCTTAGTCTTTGTTGTTGTTGTTGTTTTTAAGAAACGGGGTCTTACTCTGTCACCCAGACTGGAGTGCAGTGGTACGATCACAACTCACTGCAGCCTCGACCTCCTAGGCTCAAGCAATCCTCCCATATGGCTGGGAGTACAGGTGTGTGCCACCACATCCAATTAATTCTTTAATTTTTCTTTTCTTTTCTTTTTTTTGAGACAGAGTCTCACTTTATCCCCCAGGCTGGAGTGCAGTGATGCGATGTCGGCTCACTGCAACTCCGCCTCCTGGGTTCAAGAGATTCTCATGCTTCAGCCTTCCAAGTAGCTGGGATTACAAGCGCCCACCACCACATCCAGCTAAGTTTTGTATTTTTAGTGAAGACAGGATTTCGCCATGTTGGCCAGGCTAGTTTCGAACTCCTGGCCTCAGGTGATCTGTCCACCTCGGTCTCCCAAAGTGCTGGGATTACAGGCGTGAGCCACGGCGCCCGGCTTAATTCTTTAAAATTCTTTTGTAGAGACAGGGTCTCCCTATGTTATTCAGGCAGGTCTCGAACTCCTGGGCTCAAGCAATCCTCTCATCCCCAGCCAAGCTTCCCTGCTTTAACCACCCACCTGTGCTGTCTCCAGGAGAACATCAGAGTGACCCCTAGTGGACGTTTGTTAACATCATAAGGAGGGCATAAGGTTCAAGGCAAGTTAGGGAGTCAAACTGGCAGATGTATAGATGATCAGGAGATGGCTGCAGACTGTAGAAAGAAACTTACATTGCAGGGGAGGCAAACCCTGGCATACCAGACTCCCTCTCCCCAACTTTAGCAAGTGCTGGCCTCAGTTTGTACCAAACCATATCCATTGCTCGCTGAAAGTGCTTGATGTTGCCTCTTTTCTGCAGTTACTGAGTTAGGTTTTTTTTTTTTTCCGAGATGGAGTCTCACTCTGTCACCCAGGCTGGACTGCAGTGGTGTGATCTCAGCTCACTACAACCTCCACCTCCTGGGTTCAAGTGATTCTGCTGCCTCAGCCTCCCGAATAGCTGGGATTACAGGCATGCGCCACCACACCCAGCTAACTTTTGTATTTTTAGTAGAGATGGGTTTTCACTATGTTGGCCAGGCTGGTCTCAAACTCCTGAGTGCAAGTGATCCTCCTGCCTCGGCCTCCCAAAGTGCTAGGATTACAGGTGTGAGCTATTGTGCCCTAGTCAGATTTTTATTTTTATTTTTTATTTAGAGACAGACTCTGGCTCTGTCACGCAGGCTTGAGTGCAATGGTGCGATCATAGCCCACTGCAGCCTCCAACTCCTGGTCTCCAGTGATCCTCCCACCTCAGCCTCCCAGCTGGAACTACAGGTGCATGCCACCACGCCCAGCTAATTTGTTTATTTTTTGTAGAGATGGGGTTTCGATGTTTCTGGTCTTGAACTCCTGGCCTCAAGAGCTCCTCCTACCTCAGCTACCCCAAGCTTTGGGATTATAGGTGTTGAAACAGCATACCTGACTGGATATGGATTTTTAAGTAAGTTTTATTTACAAAGGAGTTCTTTGCAATATTATCTCTGTGATGTCCCTCTAAATAAATGGCTTTTTCCCAGTCCCTGCCTACCAGACATTATCCAGTACACATCTACAACCCCATGAAGACCTTGTTACTGCTCACCCTCCTGGAGAAGGCCCAATGAATCAACATTGTCATTAACTGGCAACGCTGATTGAGAGCCCCTAGGCTAGCTCCGAGATTCTTCACAAAGCTGTGTGGTGCAAGCAGTGCCCTAAATAATTTGCCCCTCTGTAAAAGGCTTTTGTCCTCTGTGCTCTGATATTTGTATAACTTTTTTTTTTAAGGAAAAAGATTTATAGTTCATTACATTATTCATATGAAATACATTATTCACATAAAATACATTATTTTATGAATTCCTCCAAACAACTTCATAAGGGAGAGATCATAGCCTTCACTTGGTAGAGAGGAAACTGAGGCACAACTAGGTGACATGAGTTGCTCTAGAGTCATGCACTAGGAATGGCAGAACAAAGCTCAGCCTCAGCCATGCCATCTGTGCCAGGTCACTGTGTCTCTGTGGGCCTTGCTTTTCTTATCTACAGAGTAATGGGATTGGAATAGGAGCTCTATCAGGGTTCTTCCAACTCAAACATTTTGTAACACTAAAATTCTGAGGGCTACTTTTCCCTGAAAGATCAGGTAACCAAGCCTCCTGAATTTCACATTTCCATTCAGGAGATCCAGACCATCCTGGCTAACATGATGAAACCCCATCTCTACTAAAAATACAAAAAAATTAGCCGGGTGCGGTGGCGGGCGCCTGCGGTCCCAGCTACTCGGGAGGCTGAGGCAGGAGAACGGTGTGAACCCAGGAGGCGGAGCTTGCAGTGAGCCGAGATGGCGCCACTGCACACCAGTCTGGGCAATAGAGCAAGACTCTGTCTCAAAAAAACACAAAAAACAAAAAACAAAAAAACCTGTGCATTAAAACTTTTTAAATAACTTTTTTTTTTTTTTTTTTTTTTTTTTTGAGACAGAGTCTCGCTCTGTCGCCCAGGCTGGAGTGCAGTGGCCGGATCTCAGCTCACTGCAAGCTCCGCCTCCCGGGTTTACGCCATTCTCCTGCCTCAGCCTCCCGAGTAGCTGGGACTACAGGCGTCCGCCACCTCGCCTGGCTAGTTTTTTGTATTTTTTTAGTAGAGACGGGGTTTCACCGTGTTAGCCAGGATGGTCTCGATCTCCTGACCTCGTGATCCGCCCGTCTCGGCCTCCCAAAGTGCTGGGATTACAGGCTTGAGCCACCGCGCCCGGCCTTTAAATAACTTTTTAATATGATAATGATAGCTGAGATCAGTAGGGCACACACTCTGAGTCTGGCACTGTACCAACTGCTTGACAAGTATTATGGTATTTATTACTAACAACCATCTCAAGAGGAAGGTATTATTATCATTATTTCCATGCTACAGAAGAAGAAACAGTGGCTGAGAGAAGTAAAAATAAAAGCACTTACTCGGGATCACAGAGCTATTATGTGGAGCCGAGATTCAAACCCAGGAAATTTGCCAGCAACTCTTAACTGCTGCAAGAGACCATGTGACTTCTCCTAGGCGAAAGGGAGATTGGTATTACGCACATTTCATTCCCTTTAAATGTTCATTATGTAATATTTAAGATGGAAAAAAGGTACATTATGCACAGATAGTGCCTCCTCATTAATTTATGTGTTTTATGTTTCCCACTGTGTGCCAAGTATTAGGGATGTGACGCATATTTGCACGCGTGTGTGTGTGTGTATATATATATATTTCTCATCGTGTACCAAACATTAAGCATGTAGCAACAAATTCCTCCAGATGGAGACGGTCAAGAGAAAATTAAGGCAATGTTAGAAAAATCATTTAGAGTTTATTATCCAGTGCCACCTCCGTGTCTAGCATTACGCCGGGTAAGCCTAAGTAGAGTATCCGAAAACCCTGCCATAAAATAAACTACATAGACAGAAAAAAGTCACTTAGTTTGGTTATAAAGAAAGGAGTCTGTTCACACAGCATAGAAACGAATCTTATAATCGTATTTTACAAGCATCACAGGCAAAAGCAAGTAGGGTGACGGGCTTTTGAGAGTGGAAAGGGCCGGATCCTGGGAGCCAGTCGCCCTATTCGATCAAGCATTTTCTGAGGGCTCTGTCCAATAACGTGGGGACGCAACTGAAAACCATGCAAGCAGATTGCTGCTCTCCCAGAGTTTAAGAGTCTGATGAGAAGATCCCTGCTCTGAGTCACTGCCAAGCTCTAGCTATTTGACTTTGAACAGGGAATTTCTGTCCCTGTCTATAATATAAATGGGTTAAACCAGGGAATCCGCCATTCAAATTCCGGGCCCAAGCGTCTCCCGGGTCGCGGTGCCCAGAGGAGGGTGGGTGAGGCTCCCTGGGCCTGCGCTGCGGCGGCCTGGCCGCGGGAACGCTATTCCGGCGCGGAGATCGTTCGCGTTCCGAAAGCGTGTGTCCCTCGCCGCGTGCCGTCGTCCCCGCCGCCGCCGCCGCCCGCTGGGCCGGAGGAGGCGGAGCTGGTGCTGTCCCGGCTCTCTTGCAGGGAAGCAACTGAGGGGGCGGCGCGGCGGGTCCCGGCGGCCGAAGAGGCTGGCAGGTGGCGCCGTGGGGTGGGCGCTCCCGGTGAGAGGAGTCCACTCCATGCGTGCGGGCGGAGGCCGGCCCCCGAGAGCCGCCGACATGAAGAAAGACGTGCGGATCCTGCTGGTGGGAGAACGTGAGTCCGCACCCTAGGGCCGGCCCCTGAGTCCCTGCCCTCCCTGCCCCTGCAGCCCCTGTTGCCCCTGCAGCCCTAACGTTTGCAGCCCGGGCCCTTCTCGCGCCTCACAGCTCCTCTCGCCTCTCTCCGCGTGTGTTTCTAGGCCTTCCAGCCCCTTCGCTCTTCTCTTTTGGCTGCCCGCCGGCGGCCCTCATCCTGTCACCTCACCTGGGCCCTCCAGAGATCTCCTTTCCCTGTTCCCCAGCCGTCCTCCCAAGCCATGTTCCCATTAGCCCCTAACCGCCCGACCTCATCCCTCCGAAGGTTCTCTCCTTTTCCTTTTCCAGCCCCGTCCTTCTGGGCCTCACAGTTTCCCAGGCCGCCTCCTTTCAGACCTTCTCGTCTTCCCCTGGAGATTCCCTTGTCACTGCCAGGCAGGTGTTGGAATAAGCAGACTGACCAATTGGGATTGCGTGAACCGGCTCAATGGGAAGCTGGGGGAGGTGTGCAGAACTATTCGACTTGTGGGCAAGGTCAGGTTTCTGCATTTTTTGGGGCACTCGCAGTCTTCACTCCCTTTATGCATTACATTAAGATATGAGTAGTGGAAAGGGCCGGATCCTTTTTAGCAGTACTTGTACTTTGCATTGGACTCACTTCTGGTACTCGAGATATTTCCTCAAAAATTTTTTCTCAACTTCGAGTTATGCAAGCGTTCAATGAATTAGAATTATCTGGGGAGGGTCCAATTATTGTTACCCTAAAGCCTAATCTTTGCCCTCTTTTTAAGCATTATATATTCCATAGTTACTTGGTAGTTAACTTATTAATAACTATAGGCACACAGACATTTGGTATCTCCCCCCACCCAGAAATTTCATACATTTCACCTTTTGAAAATATAATAAAGAAGAGTTGCCTTTGTCACTGACGTGAGGACACAACAGTGGGAACTTCTTGATATCACTCTGCAAGTTATGTGACTCATGTGCTAGGACTAAAATAAGAAAGTGGGCCGGAGACAACTGGATTGTTTGTTTTAAAGTGTTAATACATTTGTTAATACTCTGCCATTGCTGTTTTGAAGCATTCTATTCTAAATCATTATTTCATTCTTAGTAACCCCTCAGGGTCACCATGATGGACTCCCAAGGAAAGTTAACACATTTTTACCCTCTTCTGTAGCGTTCTTGATGTTCATTGAAATTTCATCCACCTGCTGTTTGGAGAAATCTTCCTTTAGAATTAGAATTTAGGAGTAAGCTTAGCCAGCCATAGTTTACTTTTTGATTTGCAGTTGTAAATTTTAATTTTTATTTATAACTATATCTTAATCTGTATTTTTCATGGACTTCTTGACAAAGTTCAGAAAGGTGTTATTTAACATATGATTCCTGCTTATGCTTTTGGAGCAAGGTAGGGAAAGTGAGTAGAGGACTTGCTTAAAAAACGGATCCTTAAATATATGATGAAATAGTTTGTTGTTGTTGTTTTGAGACAGCGTCTCGCTCTGTCACCGAGGCTGGAGTTCAGTGCCGTGATCTTGGCTCACTGCAACTTCCGCCTCCCGGGTTCAGGAGAGTCCTCACTTCAGCCTCCCAAGTAGATGGGACTAAAGGCACATGTAACCATGCCTGACTAATTTTTTTTTTTGTATTTTTAGTAGAGATGAGGTTTTACCATGTTGGCCAAGCTGGTCTCGAATTCCTGACCTCAGGTGATCTGTCTGTCTCAGCCTCCCAAAGTGCAGGGATTACAGGTGTGAGCCACCTTGCTTGGCCATGAAATAGTTTTATAGTATAATAATTTTTAATACTAATTTTAAAAAAAATAGAGTCTATGTTTTGGATTTATTTTTGAATATAGGATCAATATTTTGAATATCATTAGTGTGTAAAACATCTAAATAGGCTGGGTATGGTGGCTCACATCTGTAATCCCAGCACTTCGGGAGACTGAGGCAGGTGGATCACCTCAGGTCAGGAGTTTGAGACCAGCCTGCCCAACATGGTGAAATCCCATCTCTACTAAAAATACAAATATTAGCTGGGTATGGTGGTCGGTTCCTGTAATCCCAGCTGCTAGGGAGGCTGATGCAGGGGAATCGCTTGAACCCAGGAGATGGAAGTTGCAGTGAGCTGAGATCGCACCACTGCACTCTAACCTAGGCGATAGAGTGAGACTGTCTCTCACACACACACACAAATCTAAATAGAAGTGTTATACATACAAATAATATGTCATCCTTAGGACGTGTAGGTTAAATCATTAGCAGTATTACTTGGGCCAGGTGTGGTGACTCACGCCTGTAATCCCAGCACTTTGGGAGCCCAAGGCGGGAGGATCACGATGTTGAGATAGAGACAATCCTGGCCAACATGGTGAAACCCTGTCTCTACTAAAAATACAAAAATTATTTGGGCATGGTGGTGCACGCCTGTAGTCCCAGTTACTCAGGAGGCTGAGGCAGGAGAATTGCTTGAACCCGGGAGGTGGAGGTTGCAGTGAGCCGAGATCGTGCCACTGCACTCCAGCCTGTGCAACAGGGAGAGACTCTGTCTCAAAAAAATAAATAAATAAAAACATTAATAGTATTATTTAGGAATACATGAAAGGATTCAAAATTTGTTAGAAAACTTATGATCCACGTTCTGTAGAAAGCAATAAGAAAGTTGGTAAAACTATACGTATGTGCTAGAGTTTTCTGATTATAGTGAGCAACTTGACACAAGAGAAAGCATTAGTTTTTGAGAAAGAAACATTTCTTTCTTTTTTCTTTTCTTTCTTTCTTTCTTTTTTTTGAGACAGAGTCTTCCGGGCTGGAGTGCGGTGGTGCGATCTCGGCTCACTGCAACCTCTGCCTCCTGGGTTCAAACGATTCTCCTGCCCCAATCTCCCAAGTAGCTGGGGACACAGGCGTGTGCCACCACGCCCAGCTAACTTTTCATATCTTTAGTTGAGACAGAGTTTCACCATGTTGGCCAGGCTGCTCTTGAAATCCTGACCTCGTGATCCGCCCGCCTCAGCCTCCCACAGTGCTGGGATTACAGGCGTGAGCCGCTGGGCCTGGCCCTTTTTTTTTTTTTTTTTTTTTTTTTTTAAAGAGATGGGTCCTCACTATGTTGCCCAGGCTAGAGTTCACTAGCTGTTCACAGGAATGATCATAGTGTACCACAGCCTTGACCTGTTGGGCTCAAGTGATTCCTCCTACTTCAGCCTGCAGAGTAGTTGAGACTACAGGTGATGGCCACCATGGTCAGCCACAGGAAGACACTTTTTTTTTTTTTTTCTTTTTTTGAGTCTCACTCACTCTGATGCCCAGGCTGGAGTGCAATGGCGTGATCTTGGCTCACTGCAACCTCTGCCTCCCAGGTCCAAGCGATTCTCCTGCCTCAGCCTCCCGAGTAGCTGAGATTACAGGTGTGTGCCACCATGCTTGGCTAATTTTTGTATTTTTAGTAGAGATGGGGTTTCACCGTGTTGGCCAGGCTGGTCGAAGACACTTTTCTTAAAGAATGGTACCAAAAGCCTTAGGCCATCAATCATATATGTTATTTTTCACATTTAAAAATATTAGAAATAGAGTTACTCTTAATCAGAATATGTAATTTTAATTTTAAAGGCTGATATTTTGGGGGGAAGTGTTAGAAGCTTTACTTTGTGAGATTTAATGTAAGTATTTGGCAGCTGTTAGCCTAGGTGTATCACTTTTAAATGCTAGGTCTTGGCGGGGCGCGGTGTTTCACGCCTGTAATCCCAGCACTTTGGGAGGCCAACTAAGGTGGATCACCTGAGGTCAGGAGTTCAAGACCAGCGTGACTAACATAATGAAACCCCATCTCTACTAAAAATACCAAATTAGCCAGGTGTGGTTTCCTATGCCTATAATCCCAGCTACTTGGGAGGCTGAGGCAAGAGAATGGTGTGAACCCAGGAGGTGGAGGTTTCAGTGAGCCAAGATCATGCCACTGCTCTCCAGCCTGGGCGACAGAGTGAGACTCTGTCTCAAAAAAAAAAAAAAAAAAGCTAGGTATATTCTAGTAGTGATCTGATACATGTGTTTGTCTATGACATTGACATTAGAAAAAAGTAGTAGTGATTTGAGTTATTACTTATCTGTTTGAGCGAGTCTAGTTTTCAGATGTAGTTTTAACATGGTTAATTGAGAGGAACAGGAAAAGCAAAGAAAAAGAAGTATAGCCTATTCATTCATTCACTATCACTTCAGTAGTTGCACAGTGATATTTTGTTGCTGTCAGTGTCTTTCTCTGAACCATAGTAGCAGCATCATTCACCAAAGTTCTGAAATAGTTGTGAATGGTTTCAACATTATGTTGACTAAACCATTATGCTGTACTGTTGAGGTGAAATGAATCTTTTCTTGGCCCGCTTCTCATCTATCCAGGCTTTAATGCTAACTAATTGCTTAATGATTGTTTAGTGCTTAGATCAAAGAAGTTACTATTAATATATATATATATATTTTAAGGTATTTATTTGCAAAGAAAGCCAAAGTGTTTTAAATATTATCTGCATCTTATTTATTTATTTATTTTTAGATGGAGTTTCGCTCTTGTTGCCCAGGCTGGAGTGCAATGGCGTGATCTGGGCTCACCGCAACCTCCGCCTCCTGGGTTCAAGCGATTCTCCTGCCTCAGCCTCCTTAGTAGCTGGGATCACAGGCATGTTTCACCACGCCTGGCTAATTTTTTGCATTTTTACTAGAGACAGGGTTTCACCGTGTTAGCCAGGATTGTTTTGATCTCCCAACCTCAGGTTGTCCGCCCACCTCTGCCTCCCAAAGTGCTAGGATTATAGGCATGAGCCACCGTGCCCAGCCCGCATCTTAATTATTGAACAAACCAAATACAAATCAGGCCAAATCAAAAGTCAGCTACTATTCCTTAAACAGAACAACATTTTGCCAGGTGCAGTGGCTAACGCCTGTTATCCTAACACTTTGGGAGTCTGAGGTGGGAGGATTGCTTGAGCCTAGGAGTTAAAGATCAGCCTAGGCAACATGGTGATTCTCCATCTCTACATAAAATAAAATTTTAAAAAATTAGCTAGGCATGGTGGCACACACTTGTGGTTCCAGCTACTTAGGAGGTTGAGACAAGAGGATTGCTTGGGCCCAGAAGGTTGAGGCTTTGGTGAGCCATGTTTGTGCCACTACACTCCAGCCTGGGTAAAGACCCTGTGTCAACAGCAACAAAAAAAACAAGGCCAGGCACGGTGGCTCACACTTGTAATCCCAGAACTTTGGGAGGCCGAGGCAGGAGGATAGCTTGAGCCCGAGGAGTTCGAGACCAGCCTGGACAACATAGCAAGACCTCGTCTTTACAGAAAATAGAAAAAATTAGCTCGGCATGGTGGCACGTGCCTCTAGTCCCAGCTACTTAGGAGGCTGAAATGGAGGATTGCTTGAGCCTGGGAGGTCAAGGCTACAGTGAGATGAGATTGTGCCATGGTGCTCTAGTCTAGGTAATAGAACAATAGCCTCTCTCAAAAAAATAAAAACAGACTGGGCATGGTGGCTTATGCCTGTAATCCCAGCACTTTGGGAGGCCGAGGGAGGTGGATCACCTGAGGTCAGGAGTTCGAGACCAGCCTGACCAACATGGTGAAACCTTGTCTTTACTAAAAATACAAAAATTAGCCAGGCATGGTGGTGTGCGCCTGTGATCCCACTACTCGGGAGGCTGAGGCAGGAGAATTACTTGAACCCGAGAGGCGGAGGTTGCAGTGACTGAGATAATGCCACTGGACTCTAGCCTGAGTGACAGAGTGAGACTCTGTCTAATATAAATAAACAAAATTTTTAAAATCTGACGGGCATAGTGGCTCATACCTGTAATCCCAGCACTTTGGGAGGCCAAGGCAGGCAGATCACTTGAGGTCAGGAGTTCTAGACGAGCCTGGCCAGCATGGTGAAAACCCGCCTCTACTAAAAATACAAAAATTAGCCAGGTTTGGTGGCACACACCTGTAGTCCCAGCTACTCTGGAGGCTGAAGCAGGAGAATCGCTTGAACCCTGGAGGAGGAGGAAGAGGTTGCAGTTAGCCGAGACATGCCGGCCCGGGCAACAGAGCAAGACTCTGTCTAAAAAAAAAAAAAAACTCTAATAGTGCACTCAAACAGCTGACTGAGGTGGCTCATACCTGTATTCCAAGCACTCCGGGAGGCTGAAGCGGGAGGATCACTTGAGGCCAAGGAGTTTGAGACCAACCTGGGCAATGTAATGAGATCCTGTCTCTACAGAAAATTTAAATATTAATTGTTGGGCACAGTGACTCGCTCCTGTAATCCCAGCACTTTGGGAAGCTGAGACAGGAGGATTGCTTGAACACAGGAGTTTGAGACCAGCCTGGGTAACAAAGTGAGATCCCGCCTCAAAAAAAAAAAAAAAAAAAAAAAGCCACAACACTGTTAGCTAGGCAAGGTGGTTTGCACCTGTAGTCCTAGCTACTGGGGAGGCTGAGGTGAGACAATTGCTTGAACCCAGAAGGTCAAGGTTGCAGCGAGCCATGATCACACCACTGTACTTCAGCCCAGGTGACAGAGCAAGACTCTGTCTCTTAAAAAAAAAAATTTTTGGTCGGGCGTGGTGGCTCAAGCCTGTAATCCCAGCACTTTGGGAGGCTGAGACGGGCGGATCACGAGGTCAGGAGATCGAGACCATCCTGGCTAACACGGTGAAACCCTGTCTCTACTAAAAAAATACAAAAAACTAGCGGGGCGTGGTGGCGGGCGCCTGTAGTCCCAGCTACTCGGGAGGCTGAGGTGAGAGAATGGCGTGAACCCAGGAGGTGGAGCTTGCAGTGAGCTGAGATCCGGCCACTGCACTCCAGCCTGGGCAACAGAGGGAGACTCCGTCTCAAAAAAAAAAAAAAAAAAAAAAAAATTTTTTTAATGGCTAGGCGCAGTTGCTTATGCCTGTAACCCCAACACTTTGGGAGGCCAAGGTGGGCAGATCACCTGAGGTCAGGAGTTTGAGACCAGCCTGACCAACATGACGAAACCCAGTCTCTACTAACAATACAATAATTAGTCAGCTGTGGTGGTGGCACGCGCCTGTAATCCCAGCTACTCAGGAGGCTAAGGCAGGAGAATGACTTGCACCCAGGAGGTGGAGGTCCCAGTGAGCTGAGATCACACCACTGCACTCCAACCTGGGTGACAGAGCGAGACTCTGTCTCAAAATATAAAAATAGGCCGGGCGCGGTGGCTCAAGCCTGTAATCCCAGCACTTTGGGAGGCCGAGACGGGCGGATCACGAGGTCAGGAGATCGAGACCATCCTGGCGAACACGGTGAAACCCCGTCTCTACTAAAAAATACAAAAAAAAAAACTAGCTGGGCGAGGTGGCGGGCGCCTGTAGTCCCAGCTACTCGGGAGGCTGAGGCAGGAGAATGGCGTAAACCCGGGAGGCGGAGCTTGCAGTGAGCTGAGATCCGGTCACTGCACTCCAGCCTGGGCGACAGAGCGAGACTCCGTCTCAAAAAAATAAAAATAAAAATAAAAATAAATAGTAAGCAGGATAGTTTTCATTTTTTTTTTTTTTTTTGAGGCGGAGTCTCGCTCTGTCGCCCGGACTGGAGTGCAGTGGCCGGATCTCAGCTCACTGCAAGCTCCACCTCCCGGGTTTACGCCATTCTCCTGCCTCAGCCTCCCGAGTAGCTGGGACTACAGGCGCCCGCCACCTCGCCCGGCTAGTTTTTTTTGTTGTTGTTGTATTTTTAGTAGAGACGGGGTTTCACCGTGTTAGCCAGGATGGTCTCGATCTCCTGACCTCGTGATCCGCCCGTCTCGGCCTCCCAAAGTGCTGGGATTACAGGCTTGAGCCACCGCGCCCGGCCGGATAGTTTTCATTTTAATGGAGTCTTCTTTTTAAATTAAATTGAGATATATTTGTTTTCTACTAGTTAAGTTCATTAAGAAAATGGAACTGTTACCTTCTTTTAAAATGGATCTGGCAGCTCTTTAACTGGTTTGTCTAACTCTGATTATCATTGCAACCTCTGCCAAACTAGTTGAAACTTCCATTGGCTTTGGCCTTGAATTTTGTAATATCTCCCTTAACCAGTCTTTCTGCTCCTGCTTTCCTCCATTTTCCACAGAGCAGGCAGATTCATCTTTATTTTTTTTTTTATTTTTAATTTTTTTACCCTGGAGTATAGATTCAAGCTGTCCTGAATATATACTCCCAGATTCATATTTAGAAAATATCTCAGATTCTGCTATGCCCCCTAAAAATCATCTAATATGTCAGGTATGGTGGCTCATGCCTATTATCTCAGCACTTTCGGAGGCTGAGGCAGGAGGATCGATTGAGCCCAGGATTTTGAAACCAGCCTGGGCAACATGATGAAACCTCATCTCTACAAAAAATACAAAAAATTAGCTGGGTGAGGTGGCATGCACCTGCAGTTCCAGCTACTTGAGAGGCTGAGGTGGGAGAATCACCTGAGCCCAGGAGTTTGAGGCTGCTGTGAGCCGTGACTGCACCCCTGCACTCCAGTGTGGGTGACAGGGTAAGAATCTGTCTCAAAAAATATATATATCATCCAATGATTTCTACTTTCACCTAGAATAAAGTCCAAACTTCTTCTTTTTTTTATTATAATTTAAGTTCTAGGGTACATGTGCACAATGTACAGGTTTGTTACATATATATACATGTGCCATGTTGGTGTGCTGTACCCATTAACTCATCATTTACATTAGGTGTATCTCCTAATGCTATCTCTCCCCACCCCGCTCAAGTCCAAACGTCTTAATGCAGTCCTATAAGGCCCTCCACAATCTGACCCTTCCCTTTTAGGCTACTCTGTCCTTCATTGCTCTCTCTATAAGAAGGCTCGGACCTAGGCATTATCCCCATAACCACGTGTATTTGTACATTTGTTGTCCTGTCTCTTGGGCTAGAAAAGAATCGTCATGAAGGCAGGGGATTTGTCTTCCTTCTTGCTGTATCCCCAGTGGCTAGAACAGACCTGGCACAAAAGAGGCACTCAGGTATTTCTTGAAAGAATGAATGAGTTCAAGCTAGTTCAGTTTGTTTAGACTTTCCTTGTTTTCCACCCATTCCTCTCTGTCATAAAAATGGGATCATTTTTCTTTCTTTATTATTATTATTTTTTGAGACAGGATCTTGCTCTGTTTCCCAGGCTGGAGTACAGCGGTGCCATCTCGGCTCACTGTAACCTCAGCCTCCCGAGTAGCTGGAATGACGGGCGCACGCCACCATGCCTGGCTAATTTTTGTATTTTTAGTAGAATACAAAAATACACCATATTGGCCAGGCTGGTCTTGAACTCCTGACCTCAAGTGATCCACCCACCTTGGCCTCCTGAAGTGCTGGGATCACAGATATGCGCCGCTGTGCCTGGCCTAAGATCATTTTAAAGTCCTATTGCTAATCCCAGCACTTGTGAGGTCAAGGCAGGAGACTTGCTTGAGCCCAGGAGTTTGAGATTGGCCTGGGTAACATAGTGAGACCCTGCCTCTACTTTTTTTTTTTTTACCTATTAAAAAAAAAAAGCCATATTGCTTTCTATTCTGGTCTTTGTTGGAATGATATTTAAAGTTTAAACTGTCCAGGTGCAGTGGCTCACGCCTGTAATCCCCCACTTTGGGAGGCCAAGGCGGGTGGATCACAAGGTCAGGAGTTTGACACCAGTCTAACTGACGTGGTGAAACCCTGTCTCTACTAAAAATACAAAAATTAGCTGGGCATGGTGGTGTGCGACTGTAATCCCAGCTACTCAGGAGGCTGAGGCAGAAAATCACTTGAACCCAGGAGACAAGAGGTTGTGGTGAGCCGAGATCGCACCACTGCACTCCAGCCTGGGCGACAGAGTGAGATTCCGTCTCAAAAAAAAAAAAAAAAGATTAAACTGCTCCAGTTTCAATTATACTGTGTTTACTACCTAGGTAATATTCTATAGCCAAGGATATTCAAACACCCATTGAGGTGAAATGGATCTTTTCTGGGCCCACTTCTGATGCATGCAGGCTTTAATGCAAATTGCTTAATGAGTATTTAGTGCTTAGATAAAAGAAGTTAGGCTGTCTTTAAATGCAGAGAAAGCCGAAGTTCAAACATCCCTGGCCATAGAGTCCATTCTACATAAAGAGTCTATTCTGTTCATACAGAGTCTTTTCTATATCATCATCACATATGTATTGAAACCTATTCTCTGCTGTCTTTTTTTGCCACACCAGTTGGTTACTAGTGTTGATCTCGTTTGAAGGAGAGGGATAGCTGAGCAATAGCTTTTGTTCTGCAGGCCACGTCATCTGCATATGGGCAGTGAAATTGTCCTCTGGAACAGTGTTTAGCTATTTCGCCAAATGCTAAAGTTTTCCAGTTAAAAATATAACTCCATAGTTACCCTGCTCCCCCCAGTGTGTTCTAATTTCAGTAACTTAGGAAGAGCCAACAAGTCTTCTTACTAAAGAAACATAAAAATGAGGAGTAGGTCTCTTTGCCACTTGAAGCAGGGGGTGTTTGTTATCAAGAAAAATAGCCAGTATGACTGGTAGAGTGGTAATTGGAACCAGATAATGTTATTTCTGCTTCACGAATATTAGGAATTTGCTGTCATTTGAAACTAGATGTTCAAAAGATGTGATGAAAAGACAAATTTGTAGCCTGGATAAATCTAGATAATTTGTTCTATAGTGATGAATTATGTTTTCCATGGATGACCTACTTAGAAGCATGGAGTCTCAGAACTGTGGCATATTCTATTGAACTGGATTAGAAGGCCTTCTGTCCTTGCGGATAATTGTGGTCTTGCTTTTAGTTTTTATAGATTACTTCAATATTTCTCAGGCAAAATAGAAGAAATAGAGGCCATTAGTCGGTTGGCTAATAAAGGATAATTTTTGTGTCTTCTGTATTAATAATATACTAAATGTTTGTATCAAGTGTATTTATATTACATTGTATACATTTTATTATAAATTTTATTTGTAATTATTTGTTACAAATTTTATTGTAAAATACAATGTTTTATATGCATTTGTCCTATAATTTTTATAGTAAATATAAAGTTTAATTAGTACAATTTAAGAAGAGCTTGAGATTTTTGTCTCCTCATAAACAATCTTTATTTTCTGAAGCAGTTAAAAATACATGGTGTTTATATCATATTTGCCATTATTAAAATACCTTTTTGATTTTAAGCATATTTAAATAGTTTTTAGAATTTAATATTCTAAAATGTTTCGTTATCTTTAAGGCACTCTTATTTATTTCTCAATTAAAATTAGCGTAGTCTGGGTGTGGTGGCTCATGCCTGTAATCTTAGCGCTTTGGGAGGCCAAGGCAGGTGAATCACTTGAGCCCAGGAGTTCCAGACCAACCTGGGCAACAGAGTGAAATCTCCTCTCTAAAGTATATGTGTGTGTGTGTGTGTGTGTGTGTGTGTGTGTGTGTGTGTGTGTGTATAAAGAGAGAGAGAGAGAGAGAGAGTGTGTGTGTGTGTGTGTGTGTGTGCGTGCGTGCGTGTCTTTCTTTGTTGCCCAGGCTGGAGTGCAGTGGCATGATCTTGGCTCACTGTAACCTCCACCTCCTGGGTTCACGTGATTCTCTTGCCTCAGCCTCCCTAGTAGCTGGGATTATAGGCATGCGCCATCATGCCTGGCTAATTTTTTGTACTTTTTTAGTAGAGATGG
This sequence comes from Rhinopithecus roxellana, assembly GCF_007565055.1. Classification (NCBI taxonomy): domain Eukaryota; kingdom Metazoa; phylum Chordata; class Mammalia; order Primates; family Cercopithecidae; genus Rhinopithecus; species Rhinopithecus roxellana. The sequence goes on from NC_044567.1 coordinate 49,028,425, forward strand.
GTTTTGCCATGTTGGCCAAACTGGTCTTGAATTCCTGGCCTCAATTGATCCAGGGAGGCCTCAGCCTCCCAAAGTGCTGGTTATTACAGGTGTGAGCTACTGTACCTGGCCAAAATATTAATGTTTAAAAAATAGCTTAAAAGTGGCTTTTACACTTGCTGCTTTATTATTCCTTTGATAGTCTCACATAGGGTTAGGTAGGCAGGCCCTAAGGAGAGCAAAAAGCCCTAGTTTAGATTCACTGAAGCATTTTTTAAACAAGTCACATTTGTCTGATCCTTTATTAAAGTAGCTGTTATTTCACTGCACTTCCAAAAGGAAATACAAAAATGATACTGATGAAAATGTGCTATTTTTTTCCCTAAATTGACTGTCATCTGTCTCTCTTGCTCCAATTTTGAACTTTTGCTGCTAATGAACTTTTTTTTTTTTTTCCCATGTATAAGAGGCAAGAAGACCTCTTTTCTAAATGGTCCATATTTATTAGTACTCTGGTCAGAGAAATTGGAGGTTTTCTGGAATTCCAGGCTGTCTGTTAGACTGTAGTCTTCAAAGCCTTGCCTTATCATACTGGGCCAGATTTGTGTGGGAGATAGGCCTACAGCTGGACCAGCAAAGGTGCTGAGAGAGGAACCCTGTCCTCCTACCTGGTACTTTGTGAGTGAGAGATACTGATACAGACAGTGGAAAGAATAGCTGGATATCTCATTCTTATCAGGAAGATTGTACAGTTCTATGATTTGGGATATGTCATAGGCATCAGAGTACAAAGCAGGAACTGAGGCCACCAGCCTCTCCCATTGAGTATCTTGCATTTGGAAGTCACTTGTGGGACTCTCAGTGAAAGTAGAGTTCCATGCCCAGTTGAAAGAGTCTAAGGGCTGAGGTGGAAGCGAGCTGTAGAAATCAAACCACAGGAGAAAAAGCATAAGGATTGGGAGATGTTCTGGGGGAGGTGGGCACATTCTTCTTGGATGGAAGGTATCTGGTTTGGTTGCTTTGCTGATTGCTGCTGCTGCTTCAGTTTGAATCACCGGTTCCTAAACCAAACCAGGGAGTGGGGGAAGAGGGGAGATTGTGGTCTGTTCTTGGAGAAGGCATTCCAGGCTTCTCCTGAGTGAAAACCACCAGGTTATTATCTTCACGTCCTCTCCAGTTCACCATGACACTGTGTTCTTTACTTTTGACTCTGGTAGGTTGAGTTTCAAAGCTAGTTTCTCCTGAAAATTTCTATCTGGGAACATGGTCTGGCTAAACAGAACTTCCTAAGCTCTTCATTTTGTTGGCGGCTGAATTAAGTATGTTCTTGATGCCTTCTCCATATTGCTGTAGTCCCACCTTCTTGGAGGCTAAGGTGGAAGGATCACTTGAACCTGGGAGGTTGAGGCTGCAGTGAGCCAAGACTGCGCCACTGCACTCCAGCTTAGATGACAGAGTGAAACTGGGACTAGCTGGATCCTGTGGTGGTATCACCTTCATGTTGGAATCATTCCTGTTGATGAAAGGGTCTGGCTGGGGATTCTCTGGGGCCATTCTGTTCATCATGGTTTCTGAAATCTGTCATGAATCCCCTTAGACAAACCATTTTCAGTCCTGCATGGTGTGTCTCTCTCTCAATGAACTTTTTTAAAAAAGGAAATCACGGCCTGGTGCAATGCCTCGTGCCTGTAATCCCAGCACTTTGGGAGGCCAAGGCGGGCAGATCACGAGGTCAGGAGTTCAAGACCAGCCTGGCCAACATAGTGAAACCCCGTACCTACTAAAAATACAAAAAATTAGCCAGGCGTGGTGGTGGGCGGCTGTAATCCCAGCTACATGGGAGGCTGAGGCAGGAGAATTGCTTGAACCCGGGAAGTGGAGGTTGCAGTGAGCCGAGATCACGCCATTGCACTCTAGCCTACACGACAGTGCAAGACTCTGACTCAAAAAAAAAAAAAAAAAAAAAGGAAATCACTCTTGGATTTTAATGTGGAAGACATTCATGTTCTTTGAGTTTTAAAAGGTCTTTTATTGTACAATTACTTCACAAACTAGATGGTATTTTTTATAATGTAGTGAGTGCTGAATTACCTCAAATTCTTTTCTAGATGAGGCAGGATGTGAATAAATTTTTTAAAATCACACTTTAAAAGATAGTGACTGATATAAATAAATAGAATTGCCCCCACTCTTACTACTGTGTTGTGTGTCTGTATGTTCAAGTGTGAGTAAAGCTACTTGATTGTTGTCGTCTTTACGACTGCCAAAGTGTTTTCTTTCCTGTCTCTGAGGCCTGCCTTGCTGGAATAGACCTGGTGGCAGGTTTGTACTTTGGCAGGAGCCTGCTGCTACACAGGCAGCCAGAACTGCCCTTCAGACTAATGAGCAGAGCTGTGAAGAAATCTGAATTTCCTCATAATGTTTGTTGTCTGTTCTGAAAATATCACTGCAGATATAGGGAGTCCATGGGAAAAGCAGAAGGGGACTGCGACTGGGAAAAAGGTTGTTCTAATGAGTTTTAAGAAGAGATGAGGGTCTTTTCTCTCTTGGACCTTCAGGCCCCCACTTGGGTTCCTAGCAAGCAAATTTTTCATTTATTTTCTCTTATAAAGCCTTTTAAAATAAACTTCCACTCCTGCTCTGAAAAAAAAAAAAAAGAAGAGAGTTGAGGAAGAATGGATGAGTTTTAAGGGCCATGGTGAGGGAGGGAACTTCAAAGGGAACAAAACATATCTTGAAAGCTTGGGCTGGGCGTAGTGGCTCAAGCCTGTAATCCCAGCACTTTGGGAGGCTGAGGCGGGCGGATCATGAGGTCAGGAGATGGAGACCATCCTGGCTAACACGGTGAAACCCCGACTCTACTAAAAATACAAAAAAAAAACCCAAAAAAAACCAAACCGGGTGTGGTGGTGGGCGCCTGTTGTCCCAGCTACTTGGGAGGCTGAGGCGGGAGACTGGCGTGAACCCGGGAGGCAGAGCGTGCAGTGAGCCGAGGTTGCGCCAGTGCACTCCAGCCTGCGTGACAGAGCAAGACTCTGTCTCAAAAAAAAAAAAAAAAAAAAAAGCCTGAATTTTGCTAAGAAATCCTGTGTGATTGGGATTAAGGAACAAGTGCTTTCTTGGAAACCAGTAGCCTTTCAGTGTTTGGAGATTGGCTTAATTTTGATCACATTATTTATCCTTTTTTTTTTTCTTTTTGAGACAGGGCCTCACCCTGTTGTCTAGGCTGGAGTGCAGTGGCGTGATCATGGCTCACTGTAGCTTCGACTTCCTGGGCTCAGGTGATTCTCCCATCTCAACCTTCCAAATACCTGAATATAGGCATGCATCGCCATGCCTGGCTAATTTTTAAATTTTTTGTAGAGATGGAGTTTCACCGTGTTGTCCAGGCTGGTCTAGAACTCCTGGGCTGAAGTGATGTGCCTGCCTCAGCCTCCCAGCATGCTGGGATTACAGGCGAGAGCCACCTCACTTGGCCTGTTTAACGTTTTTTGAACTGTGGACTAAAAGGTAGATTTTTTTTTTCTTTCTGAAACTGGTGAGGGCCTTAGAGTGCTGGAACATGAGCAAAATTTTAAAAAGATAATTCTGAAAAGGGGATTATGAGAAGAATCAGGGTCTTAAGCATATTAAGGTAGGCACATTTCTTAAGGACTTAGAGTGGGACTGAATTATTGAATGTCAGCTTCATTTTTACCATCCTTAATATAGTAGATGAAGGATGAGAATATAGAGATATTTAAAATATCCAGGTAGCTGGGCTCTGTGGCTCATGCCTATAATGCCAGCACTATGGGAGGCCAATGCAGGAGGATAACTTGAGGCCAGAAGTTTGAGACCAGTCTGGGAAACGTAATGAGAACCTATCTGTACAAACAATTTTTAAAATTAGCTGGATATGGTGGCATGCACCTGTAGTCTCAGCTACTTGGGAAGCTGAGGCGAGAGGATCACTTGAGCCCAGGAGTTCAAAGCTGCAGTGAGCTATGATCATGCAACTGTACTCTTGCGTAGGCAACATAGTGAGACTTTGTCTCTAAAAAAAAAAAAAGAAAACAGGGGCCAGGCACAATGGCTCATGCCTGTAACCCCAGCACTTGAGAGGCCAAGGCAAGAGACTCACTTGAGCTCAGGGGTTTGAGGCCAGCCTGGGCAACATAGGGAGACCCCATCTCTACAAGAAATTTAAAAAAAAAAAAATTGGCTGGGTGCGGTGGCTCATGCTTGTAAACCTGGTACTTTGGGAGGCTGAGGTGGGCGGATCACTTGAGGTCAGGAGTTCGAGGCCAGCCTGGCCAACATGGAGAAACCCTGTCTTTACTAAAAATACAAAAAAATTAGCCGGGCATGGTGGCACATGCCTGTAATCCCAGCTACTCGGGAGGCTGAGGTAGGATAATTGCTTGAACCTGGGAGGCGGAGGTTGCAGTAAGCCGAGATTGTGCCATGCACTGCAGCCTGGACAACAGAACAAGATCCTGTCTCAGAAAAGAAAAGAAAAAGAAAAACAGAACTATAGTAAGTCAGGGGCTATCTTTCTGTGTTGCTAGTGTTAAATACATTTTCTTTTTTTTTTTTTTTAAGTTTTGGTTGCCAGGGAGGATCCTAACACATTAAAAAAATTTTTTTTGAGACAAGGTCTCACTCTGTTGCCCCAGCTGGAGTGCAGTGACTCAATCATGGCTCACTGCAGCTTTGACTTCCCAGCCTCCAGGGATCCTCCCACCTTAGCCTCCCGAATACCTGAGACTATGAGTGTGCACCACCATGCCTGGCTAATGTTTTATTTTCTGTAGACATAGGGTCTCACTTTGTTGTCCAGGCTGATCTTGAACTCTTGGGCTCAAGTGATTCTCCCACCTCAGCCACCCAAACTGCTGGGATTACAGACATGAACCACTGCATCTGGTCTAAGTGTGTTTTTAACTTATATTTTCAACTTGTTTATGGGGAAGAAATCCCATCATAAGTGAAGGAGCATCTGTGTTTTGCTTCCATCGTGCATAATCATCTGGAATCAGGATGAACTACTATGAATGTTGACAGGAATACTACCTTGAGCTAGCTGACGGTTTGGGGTTGCTGGAACCTTAAGCAAGGGCATGATGAATGTAGTTATTTAAGGAAAAAGGGTTATGAAGTGTTGCACGTAAGTTGGCAAGGCCTGAAAATTCCGGGACCCAACATTGGCTTGGTGAGTTTTACTTTGTTCTTGTAGCTAGATGAATGTTTCTGCCAAATCACTTTCCCACACACAGTTAAAACAGATACAGTTTGCAGATCTCTCTGCCATTTCTAGGGTACTGTATCTTACCTAGTGTTGTGTGAATGTGTGTTTTGAGACAGGGTCTCACTGTGTCACCCAGCCTGGACCAGCCTGGTGTGCAGTGGTATGATCATGGCTCACTGCAGCCTCAACCTCCTGGGCTCAGGTGATCCTGCTACCTCAGCCTCCCAAGTAGTTGCAACTACAAGCACACGCCACCACGCCTGGCTAATTTTTAAAATTATTTTTGGTAGAGACAGGGTCTCGCTTTGTTGCCCAGGCTGGTTTTGAACTCCTGGGCTCAAGTGATTCCCTCACCTCAGCCTCCCAAAGTGCTGGGATTATGGGCATGAGCTGCCATGCCTAGCCCTTAATGTTAATGTGCACTTTTTCTCATGTTACAGACCAGTTTTCTAGGTGTGCTGTATGAAAGTTTAAGCATGTGCTGTTAAGCATTTAGATAACATCTAGTCCACCTATCCCCACCTTTTCTTTTTTTAACTGATTTAACTGGTGAGAAAAATTGAGGCCCAGAGAGTTGTAATTCAGGATCATACTGTTAATGGCAAAAACAGGTTCCTGAATCCAGATTTTCTGACCCAGGCCAGTGCTCATTTTAACACCTTTAATTCAAACTGATCATCATCATGACATTTACCATTTGTGTACTTAATGTGTGCCAGGTCTTGTGCTAAGCATTATATAGCTCTCATCTTGATTAATCCTCTTAACAATTCTACGAGGCTGGTCAGTACTTTATAGATGAATAAACAGGCTTGATGACTTGCCTGAGGAAGCACAGCTAGTAAGTGCTGGAACTAAGATTTCAGCCCAGTTCTGTCTAGTTCCAAAGCCTGTGTTCTTTTTTCTTCTTTTCTTTTTTGATTAAATATTTATGTAAAAGGTAATAAAGAATAATATGACAAATACCTAACACCCAGTTTAAGAAATAAAGTATTACCAATCATTTGAAGCTCCCTTCCCATTACATTGTCCTCTCTTTCCCTCCAAAGTAATCATCCACTTTCCTGAGTTTCAAATTTGTTCTCCTAACCACCAAGCTATACAGCTGCATTTATTAAGTGCCATGGGAGCTGGAGATACTGTTAATCAACAGTAAACAAGAAAGACATGTTTTCTGCCCTTGAGGAGTTTCCCATGGGTGATAATGAAATATTTGTTTCTTAATCTTTCTGGAGATCTTCAGTAGCTGGCAGGAAATGTCACATTTTCATCAAGGAGGTTTAAGAAGTCCTTCAGGAGATCACTGGTGATATGTTGGAAGGTTGCCTAGATATTACACAAATGAATCAGAGTTAAGAATACATGTGTTGGCTGGGCGCAGTGGCTCATGCCTGTAGGGGACACAATGCAATCTCGGCTCACTGCAACCTCTGCCTCCCGGTTTCAAACGATTCTCCTGCCTCAGCCTCCCTAGTAGCTGGGACTACAAGCACATGCCACCACGCCCAGCTAATTTTTGTATTTTTAGTAGAGATGGGGTTTCACCTTGTTGGTCAGGATGGTCTCTATCTCTTGACCTCATGATCCGTCCACCTCGGCCTCCCAAAGTGCTGGGATTACAGGCGTGAGTATTTTAGCTGTAAGTTCTTTTGATAAATACAGAGCTCACATACCCTCTGAGTTCCAACACCAATTTTCCTATACCAACTGAGTGTCATACAATTCAATTCAATTCTAATGATGGCTGTGGCAGCCATCCGGAGTGGCCGTTGGCTGCAGCAGGGAGGTGCAGGCGATGGCAGCAGGAACAGCTGCTGGAGCAGCAGTGGTGGCGGTGGGACCCCTGTGCTCTGCATCCCTGAGGCAACTGAGTGTACCATTCCCACCTCTTATGGCTGGGCAGGACCTGCTTCCAGGCCCGGAGCCTCCACTGTGGCCTCATCCTCTTCCCCCAACCATGTCTCAGGAGCCCATGAGCACTCTGCTAAAGGTGCAGCTGGGACTCGTGGGGCCATCCTCAAGATCATCGGGTTTGTTTGTGCGGCGTTGGCCGGGGCTGCCACGCCACCTGTACCTCATCTGCTGCTGTTGTAGGGGAAATGTGGAGAGAAGAGGTGCAGTCCCCAGAGCCCACCCCTGGAAGCCCCCTGGAGCCTGATACCCTGAGAGCCACCATGATGGGGCCGGGCCGAGTCACCCACTGGCAGGGGAGCAGTGTGGTCAGGCACGGAGGGGTGGGCAGAGAGGGGCCCCGAGGTGGAGCTGGGCCCTGAGCGGTGCTGCGCTTCATGGAGCTGGCAGGAGCTGGAAGCAGGCAGGAGCCCCACCTCCCAGTCGCAGCTGCAGCTGCCCAGCCGTGGCTGTGGACCCAGGCATCTCTGCAGTCTCAGGGGCCTGGGAAGCCTGTGGACTTGGAGGTGTCTGCTCCTGCTGCCTGGCCTCTCCTTGCTCCTGGCACCCGTTCTGATCTCAGAGCGAGGTTGGGGCCAAGCCTAGGTGCTGTTGCAGCCTGGCCGGGTGTGCGCATGCTTGGGGCAGTGGTGACATGCCAGACCCCTGCCACTTTGGCCCTCTCCAGACTTTGGGCACCGGCGATCATGGGAGGGAGTTTGAGTTGAGGGAGAGTTGAGAGGACGGGATGACCTGCCTACAGAGAGGAACTACCCTCTCTGCTGAGAGCTGAAGAGATAACAGAATGCCTGCAGAGAGGATCTACCCTCTCTCCTGGGAGCTGAAGAGACATTGGGATGACCTGCCTGCAGAGAGGAACTACCCTCTCTGCTGAGAGCTGAACATTCTTCGGGACAACCTGCTAAGCAGAGAGGACCTATCCTCTCTGCTGAGAACTGAACACTTGTTGGGACACCCTGGCTACAGAGAGGAAGTACTCACTGTAGGTTTCCTCTGAGCTGTTCTGTCGCTCGGTAAAGCTCCTGTTTGTCTTGCTCACCCCCCACTTGTCTGCTACCTCATTATTCCCGGTGCAGGACAAGAACTCAGGACCTGCCGAATGGTGGGGCTAAAAGAGCTGTAACACAAACAGGGCTGAAACATGCCCCTTGCTTGCTACCTTGAGAGCGTAGAGAAGGAGAGAAGAGCTGCAGCCCTTCAGGGAGCCCAGATCTGGGAGCTCCCCTAGCCAGGGCTGTGACTCCTTCTTTGGGGCCCTGTGGTTCCTGGAGTTGCCAAGCTTCCGGGCACCACTGTGTTCTCCATTGCAGCTGTGGAAGCTGCTTGTGGTGCGCCTGGTCCAGCTGCAGCCTCGCAGGGAGATGGTGCCCAAGCTGGCACCTGGAGCTGCCCACCCCGCAGCAGCAGCCAGCATGCCTGGCTGTGCACAGTGGTCAGACCCCATGCTTGCTCACACACCCCTCACCACTTTGTGCCTGGCTTACCTTTGGCAGCAGGCATGGGATCCAGGCTGGTCGTGTGAGTTGAGCACAGCCTGCAAGGCTGAGTGGGTGGAACGAGCCCAGTGGGCCAGAGCAAAACTTGGGCGAAGGCACCACTGGCCACAGAAGTTTCCAGTTGGTGAAATGACACCCCAAGGATCCCGTAACACTGACACCACCCAGAGTTAGCTTCAGATCCGCTATAGTCGCCCAGTGGGTTCTTCTGCCTGCTACACAGACAGACCAATTCTCTGAGACCACAGTATTGTAGTAAAGAAATAACTTAATTAACACAAGGCTGGCCATGCAGGAGAACTAGATGTATCACTCAAATTAGTCTCCCAGAAGGCTCAGAGGTTTGGGTTTTTCAAGGATAGTTTGGTGGGCAGGGGGCTAGAGAATGGAGGGTGTTTTGATTGGTTGAGGATGAAATCATAGGGATGCGGAAAACGTTCCTCATGTGCTCAGTCAGCCACTGATTGGGGCCACAGGATCGACTGAGTCACAAGTTGTGGGTCCTGAGGCCGGGCGCGGTGGCTCATGCCTGTAATCCCAGCTCTCAGGGAGGCAGAGGCGGGAGGATAGCTTGAGCCCAGGAGTTCGAGACCTGCCTGGGTAATACAGCGAGACCCCGTTCTCCACAAAAAGGAAAAAAAAAAAAAAAAAAAGACAAGTTGTGGGTCCTGGTAGAGTCAGTCCTTCACCAGAAATGCAAAAAAAAAATCTCAAAATGCCAGTCGTAGGCTCTGCTATAGTGATGTTATTCACAGGAGTCATTGGGGAAGTTACAAATCTCCTGACCTCCGGAACAATGGTTGGTTATTGTTTACACCTATATCTTAGCAGAATTCCGGTCCCTCACATAATCCTAACCTTGTGGACTTTCTTTAGTTTTACAAAGGTGG